>NC_090450.1:519836413-521086413 GCF_031143425.1 Pleurodeles waltl | reverse complement strand
CATATCCTCACATCAATAAGTACAAAGTCAAGTATATTACTATACGACCCTCTAAAAAACGTGGGTTTTGCAGGATTGTCCGAAGGAAAACGCTCATTTCCTGAGCGAAGGCCATGAGTTATCATAAGATCAATAACCTGGAGGGCCCTGTTGCTAGTTTTAGGCTGTTTCATCTGGGTCAAATATTCCATATTGAATCTTCTAGCTGCGTTATCTCAGAAAAGGCTAAATTAGGCTCAAGGGACACATTAAAATCACTGGCTACAATAATGTAATGCGACGAAAGACGATCCAACACCAGGGCGTTTAACATCGGGATAGTTTTTGACATTTGGTTAGGATGATCCGGTCTGTTATAGACATTGATACACAACAACGGCAGACCTTGCTTAGACTGTAAAGATATTGCCAGTATATCGGGTGAGTCCACATAGATTTCCTTAATATTGCCCACCTCAGAGATTCTTATCCAGGTGAGAAGGCCCCCCCGCTGTTCTACCAGCGGGTGACGGTTTAGCTTCCTTACAAAAGGAGCAGTACCCCTGTCTATAAACATTTGAGGGTGCAAGCATTTACTGCTAAGAAGCTAATAGCACTCCTTGGAAAACCGGCATGCTAATAGGATCTTATCTACCAGAACAGTGAGAGCAGCAGCAATTAGACTTGTCTGGAGACACAGAGAAAGAAAAATAATGACCTCTTACTACCTCTTCTCAAGCTTATCTTTGGTGTTCATGGGTTTTGGTGGTGCTTGTACAATACTAATGTGATGCACCCTGTGTCAAACAAGTGCAGCACATGCTGCAGGTGCTGCCACACGAGGGCACCCAGTGTTAGCCGTTAACTCAGAATCTCCATAATCTTAACAAAATGTAAAGGATGAGGGCATAAGATACTGTCAATGCCAGGAAAGACTCACACACTGTTTAAGCTACACTAATTTGAAGGACTTCAGTTTGCAGAGTCGTCATTCAGGTTTAAATAAGCACAGACGGTGCCTACAAACCTACACATCCAGTTCTGATTGTAGAATTGTACCTGCATAGCGGTGCTACCCCACTTCATTGATTCATTATTCTGGCTCTAGAACCTTGTTTATTCCATAAACAGCGGCAAAGCATTTGGTTAGATCCCGAACATCGCAAGCGATGCCTGCTTTTCTCCTTATTGCTCTCATTTGCTTTAATATGTAGAGTTCTACTTTGTGGCCATGATTTTATTCAGGTATTTGGTTACGATTTAAGATAACCCACTAGTCCCTCTCAGGCACAATCCCATGAGTCCTGATGATGATCCCGAGTATCTAGCTTTAGGAATCTAAGCTTCATCGATAATTGTGCCTTAAGTCATTTGTATACTTATAATCTGATTTTTTTGTATGAGTATTGGTACTACTTGGATTTGACACAAATTTCTGGATTGTACTGTTTCACCCGGTTTGCCTGAGCCTTACTACTTGTTATTGAAATATGCCATGATCATTATTTATTACCCATTATTTGTGATGGCAAATTCTCACTTATATAACTGTTGAGCCTGAAACAAATTATTTTGTTTTCTTCTCTTTTATACTAGATTGGCAGGAAGTTGCATACTTTTTGTTATTGTCTTATGTGTATGTCACCATTCCTTTATTTTTTTCCATGATTCCTTTATTAATAAATAATTGTATTTTGCTATTATGCATAGAATTCCTTGTATTTCTATGTTTGAATTGTTATCTATATTTTGCTGATAAGGGACCCCTGTTGGTTACCCTTGTTGTACGGACCACAAACCTACGCATGGCAGATATGAGCTATTCTAGGTAAAGCATGATATGGTATCACATTAGTGAAATGATGCATAAGTATTTAGTTGTAACTAGATCTGGGCACATTTTAATTGCGCTTGCAAAGTTTGAAATATTTCCTGAAAGCTTGAATTATGGATTGTGCGTAATTTTCTGCCACGGGACACTTGTTTGCTCAGCACATCCCGCTCTATAGATATTTCCTACTTGAACTAGTGTCCTGCTGAAACTCATATGATTTTTTTCAGTGAGATGTTCCTTTCCAAGACATTTTCACTATAGGTACCAGAAAGCCGCATGTCTTTTTATTTTAAGCAATTTCCACAAAAGTTCACACTTGTATACCCATAAAATGCATGAATTTAACCAAAGGTTTCATTCAAAGCCAAGAAAATGTGACAGAGAAGCAGAAGCATGTGACTATCGCAGAAATCCAGGAGAGTGTATGATAAATGGAGGCTTGGGGGAATGCGCAGAGAAACGTTACACACCTTTACTAAAGCCATTCATTACACCCCATCACAGTTGTGTGTTCTTTGAGAATCCCTTTTCATTTAGATTAAAAACGCAGTGACATGTTTTAGAACTGATCGGCTATCTTGATTTTTGGAGACGGTACGAGATTACTGTTTTCTCATGGGCTCGAAGCTACTGAGCTGACAACGAAAAGTAGTCTCTTCAAAGTGAGAAAGCGTTCAACAGCATCTCTGCAAAAAGTTGACAAAGTGCATTGGCAGAGACCGGCCAAGAATTCAATTTCTTAGGCGATGCAGTTTGTTAATCCTGCAGACCTATTACTTATGCTGCAGAGGGAGGAGAAAATCTATACGGTAATTGTTGGCATTGTTGCAAAGAACCCTCAGCACACTTAAGCTTTAAGGTTTTGAGCCTGACGCTGCAAGATAATTTTTATTGCAGTGTATTTGGCACCCAAAGTTTGTAGCATCATCACGAGGTGTTTTGCAAACTCCTCAGCGAGTTGCCACACATTCATTCGACATGTTTCACGATTGGCACCCATACAGAATCTTGAATTCTCAGCAGCTGCTGGTAAAGCTCCCGGCTTCCTACACGGACACCCGAGGGTCACGAGTTCAAATCACGACTGTAACTGATTCAACCCTTTCCCCTTGTGTGTAGGGTGCCCACCTGGCATTGAGGCAAATTCTGGACAGGACTGTAAACATTTCAGGACAAAGGGTCAAAATTCAGGACAAAAATTCAAGAACAAAAGTCAGTTTTACAGACACACGCAAAAGACGCCATGCCTCACTATGTTGTCAGTGGATTTATTTACTCTTTTTTTAACATAGCACTATTTAATCACTGTGACCTTTTTGTGATTGCCTCCTGGTATGCTACATTCAGGTGTCACATTACCTCCTTGTTCAGTAGTAAATTAATGCCCTTCAGTATTGCAAGGCCATCACCCCTACCCAAACTACCCGACCTTTCTTGAAGAGAAAGTAACAGCAAAATGTTGATTATGTTTCTGAAAAATTTAAATCCCCTGGCAAACAGTTTGGGAAACATTAAGGTAATTAACCTCATGCTAGTTTGAACAAATTGAGCAAAAACATGTGGCTTACCCCTACCGCCCATGGACTTTCAACCTAATTTATTTTTAAAGAGGCAGAGCAGATGGTGTGGGCGAGAGTCTCACACCCAATGTCAGGATGTGAAGTACACACAACTTGTCTGTAGTCACACAGCACTAGAGTGTATGCCTGGGATATTTATCTCAGAAATGGGAGCCCGGACTACCAATCAAAGATAATAAAAGAGAAGGATGAAATCAAGATCAAATGGGAGATCCACGGCAAGTAATTCAAAGGGTTGTTGCTAAAAACTGGATAAAGAAGAGAAGAACAAGCTGGGACACTTCTTAAAATCAGGCAAGATGGGTCCAACAAGACTATCGGAAGGTATTGGGTACCTGGGGAGTTGTCTCTGCACACAGGAGAGAAACAGAAGAGGCACTGTCAAGTGGTTGAACAAGCAAAACCCATCCACCTTGGCAAACTCTTCTGGTGCAATGGTCCGCTGTTCATGCTTGTGAAGGGTGAGCAGGGGCCAGACCCCTTGCAAGGTTGTGCAAAGCAATTGCCCGCTTTGTCCATGTCTTTAAATGGTTCTGAAATTGAGCAAAAGCCAAACTAGTGATCCAGGTTATCGCTAAGTGTCAAGTACACAAAGGGGCATATTTATACTCTGTTTGTGGCAAAATTGCGTCGTTTTTTTTGACGCAATTTCGACGCAAAACTAACTCCATATTTATACTTTGGCGTTAGACGCGTCTAGCGCCAAAGTCCATGGAGTTAGCGTCATTTTTTAGCGTGGACACCCACTTTGCGTTAATTATATGCAAGGTAGGCGTTCCCGTCTAAAAAATCGACTCCGAGCCATGTGAGTGGGATTTATACTCCCAGGCAAAAATCACGCCCGGGAGTGGGCGGGTCAAAAAAAATGACGTACGCCCGCTTTTGCGCCGTTTTTTAGCGCCTGCAAAAGGCAGGCGTTAAGGGACCTGTGGGCTCTGAAGGAGCCCAGAGGTGCCCCCCATGTCCCCAGGGACACCCCCTGTCACCCATGCCCACCCCAGGAGGACACCCAAGGCTGGAGGGACCCATCCCAGGGACATTAAGGTAAGTTCAGGTAAGTGTTTTTTTTTTTTTTTTTGTGGCATAGGGGGGCCTGATTTGTGCCCCCCTACATGCCACTATGCCCAATGACCATGCCCAGGGGACAGAAGTCCCCTGGGCATGGCCATTGGGCAAGGGGGCATGACTCCTGTCTTTGCTAAGACAGGAGTCATTTCTATGGGGGTTGGGAGTGAAAAAAAATGGCGCAAATCGGGTTGAGGCGAAAAAATTGCCTCAACCTGACTTGCCCCATTTCTTGACGCCCAAGCTCCATATCCCCCTACGCCGGCGCTGCCTGGTGTACGTCGTTTTTTTTAACGCACACCAGACGGCGCCGGCGGCTAACGCCGGCTAACGTCATTCAATAAATACGGCGCCCGCATGGCGCTTCAGAATGGCGTTAGCCGGTGCTAATTTTTTTGACGCAAAACTGCGTTGGCGCAGTTTTGCGTCAAAAAGTATAAATATGGGCAATAGAATCTTCAAAATATTTGGGATGTAAATTGCACAAACAAAATGTAAAAAAAACGTAAAATGTAAAATTAGTGTTTCTTTAACATATGGCACTGTTTTCCCCTTTATATACAATTAGATCCCAGATTGAACTGAGAACCAGTTACCTTTTGATACCTAATGATTAATATCTACCATTCTCCCAGTGATTTGCTGGATGGAAATCTCGGCAGAGCATCACGGTCCCTTGAAGCCCAGTTTGCTTTTTGGTCTTCTCTTCTGCTTTCTGTAGTAGGCCACGTGGCACTAGTGAAGATGGTGTGCTACCCCAATGATAGTATTATTTTGCAAACCTTCCCCTGCTCATCCTTCATACCTTCTTCAGACATGCCACACATCGGATTTGGTCGCTGCAGCGCCGTCGGGTAGCTCTTTCCACTCTAAAGCTACCTGTGACTGCGGGTGGATTAGGTCTTCTGGACTTAGAATGCTATTATTCAGCTGCACAGGTCCAATGGGTGGCTTGTGTGCTTTCTGTACACCTCCCTGCATGAGATGGGGTTTACCAGTAAAGACTTTTAAGGAAGGCTTAATGCACTGCTCATTGTTTCCTACTGACCTTTCTACGGATCACCATCTGGGGTTATCATGCACAGCTTTCTCTTGCCTTGCTAGAACCTGTAAACTCACAGACACGAAGAAGCTCTATGCTCCTGCACTACCTATGCTAAGCCTTCCCACATGCACAGGATAGCTATGCTCACAGCAACTCCATCAGTGGCATGATGTAGGTATCTTAAAATTGGGGGATTTGTTTCTGAACAGCGAGCTACTAAATTTCCAAACCCTTGTGGCAGACTACCACCTTCACCCCGGTCAACTCTTACTTACAACCACCTTAAAACTCATGAAATGCCCTATTTCATGCCTGCCACCTAGCACTAACCCTACAAGAGGTATGCCAGAAGCTCTACACCATAGGAACCAGTGGCAAAGTGATAGAATGGGTGTACAGGCCGTTCCTGCAACATGGAAACCACTCCAGGTCTTCTCGTCATACTACCTGGGTGATTGATGTGGCCAAACCTCTGCAAGATATGGACTGGACTAAAATACTGGACTTTCCTCACAACGTATCCCACAGCTGTCACTTTAAGTAAATTCATAGTGCTTCCTTGTAAATGCATTCTGCCCGTTGCTTGCCATTGGCCTTGTGGTTTTGTTGCTTTCAATTTGCTGGCTTGATTTGTTTTAGGATATGCAGCTTGAGTTTGACCATTCCCTTGCCAAAACCTTATATACAGTATCCTTCTGAGTGCTCTCTTTCTGTAAACAGGCCTGTAAATCTTGTTCTTATCTCATCACATTTGCTGTGCATTCAAAGAACAAAGTCAAATGTCAGACTCTGTCTTCGGTGGGAACTTAGGGCCAGATGTACGAAAGGATTTTACCCATTCTGTGTCTATGGGAAAAAGCTTTCGTACATATGGCCCTTAGTCTTTACTTTTCTTTCTCTGACTTCAAAGTGAGAAGATTTATGCAACAGTCTTGCTGGATACTGGGGATAGGAAAGGTTTTTTCTATCACATGACAACATTTCAATAAACTTCAGAATATATCAGAATTAGGAGTATAAAAGAAGCACATTTTTGTTAATTCTGAACTGTGCTGGAAACAAATACCTTTATATGATTAGAACAAATCATTGCAAATGTAATGGTCATTTCAATAAAAAATGTGTTGTCTGTAATGGCAGTGTGTTACCACACCATGCATACTCCACTCCACTCTGCACCATTCCACGCCACTGCACCCTACTCTGTATCACTCTACTTTATGCCACTCCTTGCCACTGCACTGCACTCTTCTCCATTCTGAACCACTCCACATTATGCCACTGTACTCTTTGCTGCTTCACACTATTCCTCCCTTCTCTACTCTGTACCAGTCTACTCTATGCCACTGCACTTTAAGCCTCTCTACACCACTGCGCTCTGCCCATCTGCACACTATACCACTCCAGTCTAGGCAACACCAATCTAATCTGCACTACTCCACTCTCTGCCACTCTGCAACACTGCACTGTACGCCACTACACTCTAAGCTAATACACTCTATGCTAATGCACTTTACTCTGTAACACTCAACTCCATGCCCCTGCACTCTACATCAATACACTGTATGTCACTCTAATCTACTCTGCACCTCTGCACTCTAAGCCACGGCACTCTACACCACATTACTCTATTCCATCACACTCTATGCCACTCTTTGCAGCTCCACTCTACCCTGCACCTCTCCACTCTAAGCCACTTCACTCTACTTTATGTCACTGCACTCTGTGCCACTGCATTCCATGCCACCGCACTCTACCCTGCACCTCTATACTCTATGCAACTGGAGTCTACTCTGAAACAATCTATTCTACACCACTGTACTCTATGCCACTCTGACCACTGCACTCTAGTTCAATGCACTCTACACCACTGCAAGCTGACACTCTACTCTGCTCTGCAACACTGCATTGGCCGCCACTATACTCTACACCACTCTACTCTGTAGTACTGCATTCTGCACCCATACACTCTATTTCCACTCCACTCTATAACACTCTACTCTGCCACATGCCACTCTATGCAACTGCACTCAACAGCATTGCACTCTAAACAACTGCACTGTATGCCACTGCCCTTTACTCTACACCACTCTACTCTGTACTATTGCATTCTATGCCACTGCACTCTATGCCACTGCACTGTGCATCACTGCACTCTATGCCACTGCACTCTAGGCACTATACTCTACTCTACACTGCACCACTCTACAATACTCCACTCTGCACTACTCTACACCACTGCACTCTATGCCACAAGTCTACTCTGCACTCTGTGACACTGCACCACTCTGCATTACTGCACTCACTACCTCTCTATTGTATGCCACTCTACTCCACTGCACTCTATGTAACTCTACCCCATGCCACTCTATGCCACTGCACTCTGCGCAAATGCACTCTAAACAACTGCACTGTGCGCCACTGCCCTCTACTCTGTACCACTGTACTCTACGCCACTGCTCTCTGTGCCACTCTACTCCACTCTACATCACTGCACTGACACTCTACTCTGCAGCATTGCACTTTCCGCCACTGTGCTATACACCAATCTACTCTGTACTACAGCATTCTATGCCACTGCACTCTATGCCACTCTACTCTGCATCACTCCACTTATGTCGCTGCATTCTACAGCACTACTCTACTCTGCAACACTCTACACTACGCCAGTGCACTCTCTGCCACGCAAGTCTACTCTGCACTATCTGCCACTGCACCACTCTACACTACTGCTCTCTCTGCCACTCTGTTGTATGCCACTCTACTCCATTGCACTCTATGCCACTCTACTCTGTCCCACGCCACTCCATGCCATTGCACTCTGAACCACTGCACTCTACGCCACTGCACTCTAAACAACTGCACTGTACCCCCCTGCACTGTACTCTACGCCACTGCTCCTATGCCACTCTACTCCACTCCACACCACTATGCCACTAACTTTAAGCCATGTTGAACAGCAGTCACTCTGGTGTATAACATGGCTAATGGCTAAAACACATTAGCAAAGCCAATAACTCTTTCGTAGACGAGACCTACTGGCTTTGCCAATATTTGTTAGTACTATGAGGTACTACCGAGGTCCCTGAAAGAACTGTGAATGTGTAAGTCCTTATTTTAAACGTGCATTAGACACCTCGTCAGGAGTAGTAAGTGATATATAAATACAATTACATAATAAAAAAGGCTGCCACAAAATGCGAAATACATTTCGGTTAAATAAAAAAAAATGCTTCTCAAATACAGATTTGAATAATATACAGTTTATACCTAGTACTAAACATTTTTATAACACTCCATTAAAACCACACACTCCACAACTCACCTTGGAACACCATTTCAGTACCTCTCTAAAAGAAAATATCTTTGCCATCAGAAAGCTTCAAGTGACTCCTTTGGTTAAAGTCAATGCAGGTTTTCAAGCCGCTTTGCATTTGCAGATTTACCAGTTGCCCACATTTGCATTTCTTTAGGGAAGGAGACACCCTAGCAAGAAGGTCTCTTTCTTATATGTCTGCCCCGCCCTCCCTCAGAGCAGAGGAGACTCCCTGCTGTTCAATCCAGCTAGGGAAACAAAGCTGCCCATAATGTCGCTCTACCTTCCTTTGTCCTTTTGGTGAAAGGCTAAAATTAGAGCCAAACGCCGTCCGTTACAGACGGCAGGGCGAAATTATGGGCCGTCCGTGAAATTTACAGACGGTGGACACCATACTTGTGCGCCATGCTGTTAAAATAACTATTGCCCGTTTCCTTTGCTTTAAAAGCTTATTTAGCACAGTCAAAAACGTGTTTTAGGATAAGCACACCCGTTTTGTAACTTGGACACCACTGTCCAAGAACAAGTGTTTTATTTGTTTACTCATAATGGAATATTATTGGCAATTTGCTTCCACAATTCTAGCTAGTATTGCTCCCTTCACATAGTGTTTACTGAACATGTCATGTCTGTCGACTGGTTTCTATTTTTATGTTTATGTATTGTGCAGTGTACAATAAACCAAGATTTCCATACCGACACTTTATTGCTCCTCGTTACATTTCGGTTTTATTGAAAGTAAAGCCCTGCGGAACAAACACACTGACAGCTAAAGAAGTTGTTACGACTCAAGTAGCTCCCTCATTGTCTTAGCATACAAAATCGTTTAACACCCCCATACTATTGGTCGAATTAGTAGGATTGGCTTAAAACTATTTCTAGTAAGAATGAAAATATATTTTTCTTCGATTTCAGATTGAAGATCGTTCGACGTTTCTTTACTTTTTCATTTATTTTTTAAATTGCAAATGTTAGAGAACATGTGAAGCAGGATAATATATAATGACCTATATTTTAAATATTATGTAGTGAAGGAAAATAACAACTTATTACAGCATCATCTCTCATAACATTTAGGCACCAGAATGACAAATGAATGAGTAGAACACTAAAATATATGCTAAATATGCTAGTACTTCTAATTCAGACCAGATTAATCAAGTGGCATGAAATGGCATTTTAAACAAAAGACTATTGATTTTTAAAAATGTTTTAATTAGTTGGGGCCAAACTGGGGCAAGGGGTGGCACTGAATGAGAAACGTCCCTCCTGGCTGCATAGCAGTTCCTCTGAGCCAACTTTCTCTTTTTTTCCTCTTTCAGCTCACCACCCAAGAAGAATGGCTGTCATCCGATTCAGGACCACTATGGCTTCCTTAGCAGTTTGTGCTCTACGGTGCTCCCTCCACCTGCCATCTTTGCCATCTTCCCAACACCACCATACACATAGATCTGTCACCACAGACTTAAAATGGCTTGGGCATGCACTTCTAACATAAACCCCTAATCTAGAATCAACCACCCTGTTTATAACAGCCTTATTTTTAACTATATAGTCTTAGTAACATTTCTGGAGAAATATGTGGATTCACAACAATAGAACATTGAGAGACCACACATTGTTTTTCTACTTAGCAGTCAGATTTTAGACCTGAGCTAAGGATCAAACATGTCATCTTTGCATTCATGGAAGATGTTGTAAGAGTCACTGATGATGGTGTGGACTGCTTAATGATCATGCTGGACCCATCTGCAGCCTTAGATATGGTGGACTTTTTTTTTAGAAAATTATGAGCCATATGTACGAACACATTTTCCCATAGACACAGAATGGGCAAAACTGCTTGCTACATCTGGCCCTATGTTCTGTAGGCCAAAGTAAGCATGATACTCTCAGGTGATGGTATTCTATAACCAGGTTAATAGAAAGTGCAGCTTAGTGATTTTATCTCTCAAGAACTTCTCACTCTACAACGCTCCTCAAAGGTCCCCATTGTCCCTAGTGCTGTTCAACATTTATTTACACCCCATTATTTAATGTGGTTTTCAATATTTATTTAGTCCCTTTGTTTAATGTTTTTAAAGACTCACAGGTGTGTGTGCAAAAATATGCAGATAAAGTCTTGAAGGGAATAAACCGGTTTTGCAGGGTCAGTTAGGTGCAGAGTTAATTTATAGGGAAAAGTCTTTCAGATCACCAGTTTGTTCTGCCATCATTAAAAATCTCAAGATGCTATGAAAGAGGGAGGTGGGACTGCCAGGAATGGTTTTGAGAGGAGGAAAGGTGATGTGGCATTTCAGGATTGGAGAGGGATGCCCACTTTCTGTAACCTTCCACTTTAAATTTTAAATTCCTGCACAAGTGAGATACTTTGAGAGGAGAGAGAAATTAATGGAAGAATGATAGACTGTGCTTATCAATCTCTGCCTGGAGAGGCCTCCAGATCAGGGGCATAGCTTTGTGAGTAAAACTGGAGGGAAGTTAACTCTAGATTTCCCAACTATCACACTGGCACATCTTGTTAAGAGACATTGGTGGTCATTCTGACCCTGGCGGTCTTTGACCGCCAGGGCGGAGGACCGCGGGAGCACCGCCGACAGGCCGGCGGTGCTCCAATGGGGATTCCGACCGCGGCGGTAAAGCCGCGGTCGGACCGGCACCACTGGCGGGGTCCCGCCAGTGTACCGCGGCCCCATTGAATCCTCCGCGGCGGCGCAGCTTGCTGCACTGCCGCGGGGATTCCGACCCCCCCTACCGCCATCCAGATCCCGGCGGTCGGACCGCCGAGATCCGGATGGCGGTAGGGGGGTCGCGGGGCCCCTGGGGGCCCCTGCAGTGCCCATGCCACTGGCATGGGCATTGCAGGGCCCCCGTAAGAGGGCCCCTACATGTATTTCACTGTCTGCTGCGCAGACAGTGAAATACGCGACGGGTGCAACTGCACCCGTCGCACAGCTTCCACTCCGCCGGCTCGATTCCGAGCCGGCTTCATCGTGGAAGCCTCTTTCCCGCTGGGCTGGCTGGCGGTCTGAAGGCGACCGCCCGCCAGCCCAGCGGGAAAGTCAGAATTACCGCCGCGGTCTTTCGACCGCGGAACGGTAACCTGACGGCGGGACTTTGGCGGGCGGCCTCCGCCGCCCGCCAAGGTCAGAATGAGGGCCAATATCTGAGAAGCAGGATATGAAGGGATGTTAGAAATTGGGTTTCTGGTTGGAAGAGGTATGTACCCTATCTACGCAGGAACCATAATCCTAGCCAGGGTAAGTCACAAACACACCCTAAATTAAGCAGCACTCAACCCCTGGTAGCTTGGAACACAGCAGTCAGGCTTAACTTAAGAGGCGATGTATAAAGTATTTGTGCAACACTTCAATTGTTAGTGGTACAAAATATTTTGTAAAATAACCAACATATCCTAAGAAATGCGAAACATAGAAGAGAGTGTGTGTGTGTTATAGTCTGTGTGTGCATATACAAATCCTTGGTAAAACTGATAGACACTTCACCCGACAGCAAGCACCTAATCCCAACTATTTATTACATAATACATTTATTAAGGGGTGTAACACTCCAACCTGCCCCCAGATGCTACAACCCTACTCCAGAATTGCATTTCCTGTACTATGTGGACCCTATCTAGAACTCCACTGTCACTCGGTCCACACTTTCTCTGGGGGATAGTTGAGAGTGGGCTTGTTGCAGACCCTAAAGGAGAGTGTTCCTTTGGACTCCTGTGGACTGGTTTTCTAATGAAGACCTTAGAGAAGGTCCCATCTGATATCTGATGAACATACAGGCACCCTGCAAGTGACCAGGAGGTCAAGAGGTCTGGAGAGTGTAGGAAGTAAGAGTTACCTACCTAAAGGGCCACTTTGTGCTGCTGCTGGGAGACCTCAGGCCAGGAGACTATCAGGAGCTAAGGGGCACATGAGTGGGTGCTTGAGTCTCCTCTTCAGAATTGGAACAGAAGTCATAATAAAGCTCCAAGAAAACCTACCTAAATGTTTAGAAGCCAGGAGGCCTTCATAAAGAGCTTCTTACGGTTGGAGAGCACCACCAGGATAAAACACTAGACTCCTCATCAAGGTTAGCCAATTTAGGCTGGAAAAACTTTAGCTTTTATAAGCCACTCCTAAGTGACTGTGCCTGGGGCTACTGGGCCTGAAAATCTTACCTTAGCAATTTCATATCCCCAGTAGAGAGCCTGGACTCCTGGGACCACTGAGCTACAAGCACCGTCATACTAATTTGTTAGTCAAACTTTGGGGAATCTGCCACAACTGCAAGGGCTGTGCAGCACATCCTTATAATACCAGCTAGTCATAGAGCCAACACCACCTCAGCCCTGGGTGACGGAAACTGCCCAGGACTAAGAGGAGTGTCCTTACCACTGATCTCTTCTCCTGTTGCCTGAGAAGAAGGTAAAGCCTGGGAGAACAATAGAGAAGGAGAAAACCAGCTCCACCACTAGCAGTGCATAGAGAAGGGAGGCAAACTGGCAGGGAGCTGGCTGGACCACATGGGCTCATGCTCCTTCACAGACCTGATAATAAGTGCATGGGTGCCCTACATGTGGGGCAGTGGCACCCATTGGTTAAAAGAAGAAAATATGCTAGCAGGCTCTTTAAAGTTAACGAAATAAAGATAATGAAAGTAAAAGGGAAAAAGTGCCTGCAATTTAGGTGGCCAGTTCAAAGAGTTAGCTGCAGTCTGCAAGAGGTGCCCTAGAAGGCACTAATGACACCAACAAGATTTGTATATTGTGTCCTGTGGTCTCCTAGAGAGAGTAGGGGCGCCATGAAAAGGGCTCTCGGTATTTTGGGGGCAGCCCAGGAGTAGCAGTGGCCCCTCCGGAGCCCGCCCCAGTTGCAAGATTTGGTCAAAATAGTGCTCCTAAGGTTGTGTATGAGTGACTTTGGGAAACATTTTTTTAATTTCAATCACTCTCGAGCTGGGACTTTTGCCCTGAAACTCTAGGGTATTTGGGCCTTTGCTGCTAGGTTCTTTAAGGGTGCTAACAGCCCTGTTAATGTGGAAAATGTGACTAAGACACAGACTATTTACTGTTTAATTATGTAGGAATGTTATGTGCAAAGTGAAAGCTAACATCAATATATATTTCTGATGGCAATTAAACTTACATTTAGTGCACATTTCTAGCACCACCTTGGAATGTTTTAAAGATTGAAATGCATTACTTAGGAAGGGCTTAGCTTCTCCATGTGATTAATATGGTGACACTCTCACAAACCCAGTAGACCTGACTTTTTATAAATGCACTCCTCGTGTTGTGTAAGGTGTGGAGGGGTATTGTTCTTTTAGAGTATAGGGCTTGCTGGTAGGCAGACAGTTAGCAGTGCCTCCATCAAGGGGGAGCAGGGTATATTTAGGAGGTTACCTGCCTACTGAGAGCTTTGTTTGTTACGTGCCCCCTGTGTGGTGAGGCCCTTGAGAGGATGACCCCAGGAGTGTTACCCCCGCCATGTGCATATGTTTGTTAGTTTGTGTATAGTATTTACTTTTGTGTAAAAGAAAGAGTTTTCCCTTTTATTAGAAGCATTGACTGGACACAATTTGTTAAGTATTGTGTTTTATTTTGCTGAGTTCTAAGACTTTAACCCACAGCACTCCCCTTGCATAAGCTTTGCACTGGCCCGCTTCACTGCTCTGAGAGTCAAGTGCTAAAAATAAATACTTGCATCCCGGTTTGGGGCCCGAAGAATAAGAGCCCCAAGACATCACAGGAAAAATACTCTAGTTGTTAAAGTTGGAACCTAGCCCCTGCTGACTGCCATTGGTCCCTTCAATCACAATTTCTCACAAGCAGAAATTGCATGGCTTGAATATTCTAAGCCTTTATATGCTAGCCTCCCCTCAAATTCAGGGACTTCAAAAGGCACAGAATAGCACTGTGCAGTGGCATCTGGTGACCCTTAAAATTGGTGGGGCATAATCATTGGCTTGAATTCCAAAGAGCTTTTTCTTGAAGGGTTCTCTCATACTTTCTTTCACTAAATTTACTGTCTCATTCTGACTCACTCAGTCTCACTTATTCTCACTAATTCATAAAGTCTCACTCATTCTGAATTACTCAGTCTTACTGTGATTCAATCGCACACACAGTAACACTCAGTTACACTCGCTGTCATTCTCCCTCACTCATTAACATTAATTCTCACACATACTTGTTCTTACTGGCACTCATTCTCACTCACTCTGATTCATTCCTTCACTAATTCTCTCTCACTTTAACTAACACACATAGGCCCTCATTCTGACCCTGGCGGTCGGTGATAAAGCGGCGGCCAACCCGCCAACAGGCCGGCGGTCCAAAATATGCAATTCTGACCCTGGCGGGAACCGCCAACACAGCCCGCCGCATTAACACTCCGCCCGCCACGGCGGAACAAACAAACAGCGCGGCGGTCCCCGCCAACAGCCAGGCGGCAGACAATGTACCGCCCACCCTATCACGACCCACCAATCCGCCACCTTTTCCGGGGCGGGAGCACCGCCGATAAAAACACGGCGGAAACAGACTACGAACGGGAAAACGCTCACCTCTACGCACTCCACGCGAGATTCCGGCAGTATGGAACCCGAGTTGCAGGTCATCCCCGCACTCCTATACCTGCTCCTGTACCAGGAGCACGCCCGGCGGCGCGGAAGACATCGGTGAGTACTGCACCTACGACACAGGGGAGGGAAAAGATTACCGGCACACACCCACCCACCCACACCCACTACAACACACACATCAATGCATTCCCACAGATCACTGTCACAACCCACAAACCCCCCCCTCCGAAATAATGCAAAGACCAAAAGAAGAGATCATAAACGGGCAGATATATTGAAATATGGACACCAGTAATCCCAATAAATAAATAAACTATGTACAAAATATATACAGCTACTAAATGTAGTCCAACCACTGTCCGTGGACCACAGGGGTCCTGTGCAAAGGGGCAAGGCCCAGTCCCACGACAAGAACTCCACGGAGAGAACACTGCAGGGGCATCAGAAAGAAAATAGGACAGGCACCTCAAGGGGAAGGGAAGGGGGGGCACCTCAGCCACTTGAGTACACGACGCCAGATCCACGAGGGGACTCCATGACCACTGGCCCATCCTGGGGAGAGCAAAGCCACAGTCCATACAGTCCATACAGTGGGTGGCCTGCCCACTGGGCCATCCTGGGGAGAGCAAAGCCACAGTCCATACAGTCCATACAGTGGGTGGCCTGCCCACTGGGCCATCCTGGGGAGTGCAAAGCCACAGTCCATACAGTCCATACAGTGGGTGGCCTGCCCACTGGGCCATCCTGGGGAGAGCAAAGCCACAGTCCATACAGTCCATACAGTGGGTGGCCTGCCCACTGGGCCATCCTGGGGAGTGCAAAGCCACAGTCCATACAGTCCATACAGTGGGTGGCCTGCCCACTGGGCCATCCTGGGGAGAGCAAAGCCACAGTCCATACAGTCCATACAGTGGGTGGCCTGCCCACTGGGCCATCCTGGGGAGAGCAAAGCCACAGTCCATACAGTCCATACAGTGGGTGGCCTGCCCACTGGGCCATCCTGGGGAGTGCAAAGCCACAGTCCATACAGTCCATACAGTGGGTGGCCTGCCCACTGGGCCATCCTGGGGAGAGCAAAGCCACAGTCCAAACAGTCCATAACAGACTCCACTGCCACTGGAGGAGGCATGTTGGCCAGAGGACATCCTGCAGCCCTGCCCGAGACAGATCCTGCCCTGCCACGTCTGCCAAAGGGCCAGCGGTTCTTGCCTGGAAGGGCCCAGTTCAGCGCTTCTTGCCTTGAAGGGCCCAGTTCAGCGCTTCTTGCCTTGAAGGGCCCAGTTCAGCGGGTCTTGCCTTGAAGGGCCCAGTTCAGCGCTTCTTGCCTTGAAGGGCCCAGTTCAGCGGGTCTTGCCTTGAAGGGCCCAGTTCAGCGGTTCTTGAGACGGCGGTCCCCAGCGGAGCGGTGCTTGAGACGGCGGGGCCCAATTCAGCGGTTCTTGAGACGGCGGGGCCCAGTTCAGCAGTTCTTGAGACGGCGGGGCCCAGTTCAGCGGTTCTTGAGACGGCGGGGCCCAGTTCAGCGGTGCTTGAGACGCCGGGGCCCAGTTCAGCGGTTCTTGAGACGGCGGTCCCCAGCGGAGCGGTGCTGGAGACGGCGGGGCCCAGTTCAGCGGTGCTTGAGACGGCGGGGCCCAGTTCAGCGGTTCTTGAGACGGCGGGGCCCAGTTCAGCGGTTCTTGAGACGGCGGTCCCCAGCAGAGCGGTGCTGGAGACGGCGGGGCCCAGTTCAGCGGTTCTTGAGACGGCGGTCCCCAGCGGAGCGGTGGTGGAGACGGCGGGGCCCAGTTCAGCGGTTCTTGAGACGGCGGTCCCCAGGGGAGCGGTGCTTGAGACGGCGGGGCCCAGTTCAGCGGTGCTTGAGACGGCGGGGCCCAGTTCAGCGGTTCTTGAGACGGCGGGGCCCAGTTCAGCGGTTCTTGAGACGGCGGGGCCCAGTTCAGCGGTGCTGGAGACGGCGGGGCCCAGTTCAGCGGTTCTTGAGACGGCGGGCGGTCTATGGCCAACTGCTCATTGCCTGGTGGTGCCCTCCTGGGCAGCGGGGATGGTGCTCCTTCAATGCCCACCTGGGCTGTGGGTGGTGGGGCCCTCCTGGCCAGCTGGGCTGGGTCCTCCCTGGCCAGCGGCTATGGGGGTGGTGGGCTCCTCCTGGGCAGCAGGCCTGCAGCCTGACCTCTCCGACTTGCTGCCCTTGCCCTCCTTAGTCGGGAGTCTGTGGCCCTTTCCTCCCTTTGGAGCTGTGGCTGGTGACTGTGTCTGGGTGGTGTCCGGGGGGGATGTAGAAGCCGGGCTCCTGCGGCGCCCCTTCCGCCTTCTGCTCCTCTTCCCAGGGGGTGGGCTAGCTGTCCCCTTGCTGCTGGGCGAAGATCCAGACATGCGGGCTGGTGGGCTCCAATACCCCTGCACCCTTGTCAAGGGGGCTGCAGGGCTGGTGGTGGCTGAGGTGCTCTTCTTACCCCGACGAGAAGGAGGGGGGGGCTCAGGGTCAGGAAAGAAGTTAGCAGTGGCGAGGAAGAGTTTCTTGGGACAATGGAGAGTGGTAGGTACAGTGGGAATGGGAGTGGAGGGAGAGGATGTGGTTGTAGGTGAGTCACGTTTGCTGTCTTTGGGTGCAGGTGCAGGAGGGATAGGCTGTCGTGAGGTGGATGGCTGTTGGGTGGGTGGGTGGCTGCGTTTGTGTGGTGTGGAAGAGGGGGTGACAGACACAGTGGGAGAGGACACAGGGGACGTGTAAATGGCAGTGGGGGTGGTGACTGCACGTGTGCGGACTGGACTGGAGGGTGTGCTGGTGATGGAAACACTGGCTGATGGTGAGGTGAATGGAGGTGTGAGTGTAGACGTCACAGGGAGGGAGGAGGGAGACGAGGAGGTGGGGGTCACAGAGGTGGTAGTGACTGTTGGCATGTCTGCATCGGAATGTTGCGTGTGTGAATGTCTGCGTGATCTGTGGTGCTTATGTTTGGATGAGCTTCTCTTGGGTGTTGAGGTGTGTGCAGGCTGGTCTGATGGTGTGGGTGGGACAGGCAGAGGAACAGGAGACTGGGAGGAGGGAGTTAGTAGAGGGAGGCAGGAGACAGGGACAATGGCTGCCGTCAGTGCTGAGGCCAGAGCCTGGAACGATCGCTGATGGGCAGCCTGACCCGAATGAATGCCCTCCAGGTACGCATTGCTGCGATGAACCTCCCTCTCCACCCCCTGGATGGCATTCAAAAGGGTAGTCTGCCCAACAATGAGCGTTCGGAGGAGGTCAATGACCTCCTCACTGAGGGCAGCGGGGGTAACAGGGGCAGGGCCTGAGGTGCCTGGGGCGAAGGAGATGCCCGGCTTCCTGGCAGAGCGGGCACGGGGCGAACGCTGAGGGGCTGCTGGGAGGGCGGTGATGGTGCGCTGGGTGGCGGCTGTACCTGTAATGGCGGGGGGCACGGATGGTGCCACCCCCGCAAGGGAGCTCCCTTCCGAGGACGTGTCCGTGTCGCTGCAGGGTCCAGTCGTCCCCGTTGTGGAGCTCCCCTCGCCCTCCGTCTCACTGGTACAGTCAGACTCTGTGGCATGGCCCTCCTGGGCCATGTGAGATGCAGCTCCCTCCTGCCCCGATGCCACTTCTCCTCCGCCTGATGATGCTGATGCACACAAGCACAGAAAGACAAACAAAAAGGGGGGGGGAGAGAGAAATAAAGGGATATTGAGTACATGGATCTCCGGTACAGTTAGCGGACATGACAGACACAGATGCCCCCTGCACTAAGTTGCGCACTTGGGGTCCGCTACGCATTCCGTGGAACATGCCCTACACGCCTAGAGTTGACAACTGCACCCATGGATGACACGGCCCAGGGATGGCTGTACTGACACACTACTGAGGGTGTTGGCTGGGGACACAGGGGCTTACGGGGGTGCCCAGCCTACAGATATCGCCCTGGCCTAGGGGGACCCACAGCCCTCCTCCCCCACCCAGACACCTCCACTGCGCGACAACAGAGTAGATAATGCTTGGACTCACCCCCTTGTGTCTGCTGTGCTGCCCTCACGCGCCCATCCAAATCAGGGTAGGCCACCGCCAGGATCCGGAACATCAGGGGGGTCAGTTGACGGCAGGCACCCCGCCTACGTTGGGAGGCCATCCCCAGCAGAGACTCAGCGGTCTTCTTGGTCCCGCGGCGGATGTCCTCCCACCTCTTGCGGCAGTGGGTGCCCCGTCGATGGTGGACCCCCAGGGTCCGGACTTCCTTGGCGATGGCACGCCAAATCCCGATCTTCTCATGGGCGCGGACCTATGTGACACGTACAGGGAGGGAGAAATACCACGTTCAAGTTTGTCTGCATTTTCGTTGCCAGTGGCCCAACGCCCCCCATCCCCGCCAGGCCCCCCGCCATGCCCCCGCCAGCCCCAACATGCCCCCCATCCCCGCCAGGCCCCCCGCCAGGCCCAACATGCCCCCCATCCCCGCCAGGCCCCCCCCATGCCCCCGCCAGCCCCAACATGCCCCCCATCCCCGCCAGGCCCCCCGCCATGCCCCCCGCCAGCCCCAACATGCCCCCCATCCCCGCCAGGCCCCCCGCCAGGCCCCCCGCCAGCCCCAACATGCCCCCCATCCCCGCCAGGCCCCCCGCCAGCCCCAACATGCCCCCCATCCCCGCCAGGCCCCCCGCCAGCCCCAACATGCCCCCCATCCCCGCCAGGCCCCCCGCCATGCCCCCCGCCAGCCCCAACATGCCCCCCATCCCCGCCAGGCCCCCCGCCAGGCCCAACATGCCCCCCATCCCCGCCAGGCCCCCCGCCATGCCCCCGCCAGCCCCAACATGCCCCCCATCCCCGCCAGGCCCCCCGCCAGCCCCAACATGCCCCCCATCCCCGCCAGGCCCCCCGCCAGGCCCCCAAGCCAGCCAGTGGCCCCAAATCCAGATTGAATTAAACTCACTTGTTGGTCTGGAGGACCGTAGAGTAGCGCATACTGGGGGAGGACCCCATCCACAAGTTTCTCCAACTCCTCTCCACTGAAGGCAGGGGCCCTTTCCCCAGGCGCAGCAGCCATTGTCCCTTCCAGACCGAGGTCACAGCAACACTTGCAGTATAGGTCCTCTCCTGTGAAAGTTCAAGTCGCAAGTGGATAAGTAGATAGAAAATGGCGGGCACGTCCGCGGCGGTGCGTACCGCGGCGGTGCGTACCGCCACCGCCGGCGCCCTTCGCCATTGGCTCCTGAAACCCATAGGCTTCAATGTTAACCAATGCGGCTTCGCGCCGCGGTCTTCGACCGCTGACCGCCGCGGTGTGCCACGCCAGCGCATTGACCTCACATCCCATTGTCACACTTCACAGGTCTGACAGCCGCCATTTCGAGGGTCCACATGGCTCAATTTCAACTGCGTCACACAGGCCTAGGCCTTGCATAGCCACTCAGACACGCCATTCACTGCATAGAGAATCGTTTACTGTGCTAGCTGTGAGTACGTACCTGTGGGTTGCTTGACTGTGTGCTCCATGTTGTCCTTCCTAGGCACCGTCCGCTGGGTTTGGCGAGGAGACGGATGAATCCTCGCGTGTACCGACCGCTGGTGGACCTGTCGACAATGGAAGAACGCCACATTATCCTGACCTACCGTCTTGACCGTGCCACTATACATGAACTGTGTGCCCAGCTGGAGCCCGACCTGATGTCCCCCATCCGCCAACCCACAGGGATTCCCCCTCTGGTGCAGGTCCTGTCAGTACTCCATTTCTTGGCAAGTGGGTCATTTCAGACGACAGTGGGAATTGCTTCTGGGATGTCTCAGCCCATGTTTTCGAAGGTGTTATCCAGAGTGTTGTCTGCCCTGATGAAATACGTGAGGAGCTACATCATTTTCCCTGAGGTGGGCGAATTGGCTACAGTGAAGGGTGATTTCTACACCCTTGGACATATTCCCAACGTCATTGGTGCCATTGATGGGACCCATGTGGCTTTGGTTCCCCCAAGAGACAGGGAGCAGGTGTACAGGAACAGAAAGAGTTACCATTCCATGAACATCCAGGTGGTGTGTTTGGCTGACCAGTACATCTCGCATGTAAATGCCAAATTCCCAGGGTCAGTGCATGACGCCTACATCCTGAGGAATAGCAGCATCCCTTACGTGATGGAACAGCTAGAGAGACACCGTGTATGGCTATTGGGGGACTCTGGGTACCCCAACCTGTCGTGGCTACTGACCCCAGTAAGGAATCCCCGGACCAGGGCAGAGGAACGGTACAATGAGGCCCATGGGCGTACTAGGAGGGTGATTGAACGCACCTTTGGCCTCCTAAAGGCCAGGTTTAGGTGCCTGCATATGACAGGTGGATCCCTAATGTACTCACCTAAGAAGGTGTGTCACATCATCGTGGCCTGCTGCATGCTTCACAACCTGGCTTTGCGCCGCCAGGTGCCTTTCCTGCAGGAGGATGGTCGAGACGGTGGTGTTGTGGCAGCGGTGGAACCTGTGGAGAGTGACGAGGAGGAAGACGACGGGGCTGAAACAGACAACAGGGACAGAATCATTGAACAGTACTTCCAATAGGACACAGGTAACAATTCAAAGATAATTTAGTAAATCTGAACTACTCTCCTGCATCTCTGCTGCCTGTCTATTTGCCCCAGTGTATGATGACTGAGTTGTGGCTTTTCCCTCCCTATTTCAGATCTGGGGTCCCCACTACGAGTCCTGTGCTTCGTTTCCCCATGGACTACAGCTTTGTGGCAGCTGTTTGTTGACTTCACTATGTACAAGGACATATTTGCACTGTCATGTCAATTACAATATTTTGAAATCACAGCCAGACTCCAGATAGTTTTGTGCAAAATAGGTGTTTATTTAAGTGCTCAAAATGGGATGGGTGGTTTCAAGTGGGTGGGGGCTATGGTGAAGGAATGTCCATGGCAGAGTCCAGAGTAACAGTCACACAGGTGCATTGTCCAGAGGCCTGTGGAGAGATGGAGCATGGGCAGTTCAAGGATGGACAGGGTGACAATGTGGGACAGTGGGATGACATCAGGTGGTATCCTTTGCTGGCGGGGGTCTTGACATCCTACTCTGTCTTCTTGCGAGATCTCAGGGCCCTCTTGCGGTATGGTTCTTCTCCTGCAGGAGGTGGGGGTCTGGTGGGCTGCTGTTGTGCGGGGGCCTCCTGTCCACTAGCGCCGGCGGAGGTGGTTGGCTGTTCTTGGTCCAGGCTAGTGGCAGGGGCCCTTTGTTGTTGTTGAGTGTCCGTCCTGGTGTTGATGAGGTCCTGCAGCAGCCCTACCATGGTAACCAGGGTGGAGGTGAGGGCTCTGATGTCCTCCCTGTACCCCCGATAGTGTTCCTCCTGCAGTACCTGGATCTCCTGGAACCGGGCCAGTACCGTCGCCATCGTCTCCTGGGAGCGGTTGTATGCTCCCATGATGGTGGTGAGGGCCTCGTGGAGAGTGGGTTCCCTGGGCCCGTCCCCCCCCTGTCGCACAGCTGCCCTTCGAGTTGCCCTGTTTCCCTGGGCCTCTGCCCCCTGGCCGGTGTGCCCACTACCACTGCCCCCAGGTCCCTGTTGTTGTTGGGGTGGTGGGTTATCCTGGGTGCCCTGTAGTGGTAGACACACCGCAGATTGACGCGCCCTGGAGACAGAGGCATGGGCCCGCTGGGTGGGAGCTGTGCTGGTGTTCCCAGAGGGGTTTGGGTCTGTAGTGGCCTGGGCCTGTGTGAGGGGAACCGACTGTCCAGAGGTCCCCGATGGTCCGGGCTGGTCATCAGTGTCCAGGTCGACAGAGCTGCTGTCATCGCTGACGGCCTCTTGGGTGGGGGGTGTGGAGAATTCTGGGCCCTCCGCGGCGGTGTGTTGACGGTCGGGTCCTGCAGGGGTATAGAGGTATGGTTATAGTTTCATTGTGTGGCATATGGGTGTATCTGTGGGTTCCCGTGTCCCCAAGTGCTGGCATTCGTGTGTGGGGGCTTTGGTGAGGGTGGCTTGTGGGGGGGATGTGTATATGCATTGGGCATGCTTTGGTGATGGGTGTCCATGCTTAGTGGACGCATGCAGGCCTAGGTTTTGGGATGTGTGGGTTGTGATGGTGAGACATTGGCAGGGAATAGGTGTGCTGGGGGTGGGGGTGAGGATGGTGGTGGGGGTGAGGATGGTGGTGGGGGTGAGGGTGGGGGTGAGGATGGGGGTGGGGGTGAGGGTGGGGTTCGAGGATGGGGGTGAGGGTTGGGGTATGATTTGGCATGCAGGTGGGGGGGAAGCAGTAGTGAAGCTTCAACTTACCAGTATCCATTCCTCCGCCGACTCCTGAGAGGCCGTCAGGATGCAGGATGTTCAAGACTTCCTCCTCCCATGTTGTGAATTGTGGGGGTTGAGGTGGGGGTCCTCCGCCAGTCTTCTGCACGGCGATGTTGTGCCTGGATACCATGGAACGCACCTTCCCCCGTAGGTCGTTCCATCGCTTCCTGATGTCTTCCCGATTTCTGGGGTGCTGTCCCACAGCGTTGACCCTGTCGACAATCCTCTGCCATAGCTCCGTCCTCCGGGCAATGCTGGTGTATTGGATCTGTGTGCCGAACAGCTGGGGCTCTACCCGAACGATTTCCTCCACCATGACCCGGAGTTCTTCGTCTGAGAAGCGGGGTTGTCTTTGGGGTGCCATGGGGTGGTGTGTATGATTTGTGGGGTGGAGTATGTGTAGTTAAGTGTGTTGAGTGTGGTGGTGTGTGTTGTTTTGTGTGTGGATATTGTGTGGGTGATGGTGTTGAGTGGCTGTGGCTGCTAGTTTGTGGATGGTGGTGTCTCGCTCTGGCCTTCTTTCTGAATTTTTGGTCGTAGGGGTTTGTGGGTGATGTGGGTGTGTGTTTTATATTGTATTGTGTGTGTGGGAGTGGTGTGTGTATGTGTATCAGGTGTGTGGAATTCAAATCGGCCAATGTGGCTGAGTTTTGTTCGTTTGTGTGTATTCTGACCACGGCGGTGTGTCCCGCCAATGGAAAACCGCGTTTGAAAGACCGCCGCGTGGATTCGTGGGTCGTAATGGCATGGGCGTATTTCTGTTGGCGTGACGGTGGAGGTTTTGTCACCTCCACTTTTCCGCCGACCGCTGGTCTGTTGTGGCTGTCGGATTTTCGGAGGTTTGGCTGCTGCGGGTCAGAATGACCGTGGCGGGTTTCCGCGACCGCGGCGGGATTATGGAGGATTTCTGACCGGCGGTAGGCGCCTTTTACCGCCGAGGTCAGAATGACCACCATAGTCACACAGCCATGCTCCCAGTGCTGGGATTTCACCAGTTCTGAACAGTATCTCTGATGGCTGGGGCAGGCACTTTCGTGCACTTGTGTCAGCAATCAAGCAATGTCACTAGCTACCTCAGTTTGTTGCTGTACCCGAAGAGGGTCTGCATTTTATTTTTCTTATATCAAGAGTGAAAGAATTATGTGCTCTTGATGCAATAAAAATGGACCACAAAACAAGGAGTGTGTACTGTAGCTCTGGAACCAATAAAGGAGATGTGCTACTGGTCCAGAGACACCTATTCATCAAATTAATCCATCCATTCAACCATCCATCATTTCACTTATCCTTCCTCCTTCATCCATCCATTTATTTACCCATCCATCTTTTTGCTCATCTATCCACCCTTTTGCTCTATCTATCTATCTTTTCACTCCATCCATCCATCTTCCTTCCTTTGGCTCCTCCATCTATCCACACTTTCAATCAGCCATCCATCCTTACACCCATCCATCCACCCTTCATCCTATCCATCCATCCAAACATACATCTCTTCATTTACCCTTTCACTGACTCACTCATCCATCTATCCATCTATTCATCCATCTATCAATTCACCCTTTCACTCATCCATCCATCCAGCCTTTCATCCAGGCATCTATCTACCCTGCCCTTCACTCTTCCATCCATTGTTTTACTCATCCATCTTTACATCCATCCTTGCGCTCATCCATCCATACTTTCACTCCATCCCCGCATCCATCCATTTACCCTTCCCCTCATCCATCCATCCTTTCACTCATTCTACCATCCATCCTTTCTCTCATCATCCAACAACCCATTCTTTCACTCCATCCATCCATTCATCCACCCTCCTTTTCACTCAAACACCCTCCCTGCCTTTTACTCGTACATTCTTACATCCATCCTTTCACTCATTCATCCATGCATCTATCCATCCACCATTTCAACCACCCATCCATCCACACATCCCTCCTTTAACTCACTCACTCTCCCAAGTTAATTATGAGCCTATGTCTGCGGAGCTGCAGATAGAAGAAGCCCATCAAGAACCCAACCCCACTGTAGCTGCTAAAGGGGGAGGTTGACGATGCTCCTGATGCAGGCAGAAGATTAACTGCACACTGACCTCTTAGCCCTCTAGTGTAATTATTGTCTGCAGCTGGTTTCTTCCCCCTCCTGGGCCTCTATGGTCGAGATAAGGAGCACTCTGTCTGCTGAGCTCTATAACAATTTTATTTCAAAGTGAAACCAAATGCAGTAGTAAACACTTGCTACTGCCAGGGGAGCTGCCCCTTGCACCCCTCCTACAGTCTGCCCCTCTGTGATGACCTATAAAGTGATGCCACCCACCTTGTCTCATCAGTCTGACCCACCCCTAGCCTTTGAAGTGGATGGAGTTTTGTAACTCCTACCAGGGCCACTTTTTATGCTCTCCAAAAGCAACCGGATCACTTGCTTTCTAATCCAGCACTCCCTCTCCGATGATGTCACTGGTGTAGCTTGTACCTGCAGGTCAAAGAAAACCTCACCCGGCTAGCACTTGCACAGTAGGACATCTGCAAAGTTCACCAGAGTTCACCTAAGAGATTCAGCACGCTGTCTCAGAGCAGTGATTTATTTTTTAGCAGCTCTGTGTTTATTTCCCTGTTCTTTCCTCTCCACGGAGGGTGGCAGGATAACACCCCTTTTTCCCATGAACACCAGTAGCCCCTGGGCATGTGACCCAGGCCCTTAGACAACTTCTGTGGCTACCACTGTAGCAGAGAATCTAGTAGTCGAAACTGGGCTCGATTTTGTTTAAATACATCAAATACATAGCCCCTAATTAAACAGGGGTGGCTCCTTTGCAATGGCGAAGGATCGTGGCCCCGCTGTCTAGGCCAGGAGCTGAAAGATAAAACGATATTTAATTATTGTTGTAACTTTCAACTGCTGGCTCAGTCATCAGCAGGTGCAGGGAGGGGTGGGGCTGATCCATGGAAGGGGGGGTGGAATCTGTGCACTAAGTGCACATGTGTTTGGCCGGCCTGAGACGGCCGGCCAAACACACATGCATACTTAGATTTCTCCAACCTAGCTGTGCTACACAGACGGACTGGAGAAATTGCACATACCCCCAGGGAAGTGTTTGAGCAGCAGTCCAAGCTAATCAGACCAATCCTGACTATACTCTCATACTACTTAGCGTAAGAGCAGCACCAGGATTGCTGGGGAGCCTGTGCTGGTGTCCCAGTGATTGCTGGGACACTAGAAGAAGAGCAGAGGAGCAACGCGGCAGGCGGCGACGACGGGAACAGGTAAGTTTTGTTTTTATTAATTGTTTTATTCCCGTCCCTCCCTGCGCTCACCACTCCTTGAGATTTGAGGCAGCCGCTGATGGAATTAAAGGGCAAACATTATTTTTGCCAGTCTACTAGAAGGCTCCGAAGCTCAGAGGATTTTTTAAGGTCATTCCATGAATAAAGCTTACGAGCAGGGAAGGTTGGGCATTATTTGCAGCTTATGGAACTCTTTGTCCCATGCATTAGGTAGGAAAGGCAAAGGCCAACAAATATTCTCCATCGATCAATACTCCATATTACTAGTGGCAGATGGCGCAGTGACATATCCAAACTGTGTATTACAATGTATCATGGAAAGCCAGTTTCTGCAGCGATATTGTATGGCTTGATTTTTTCACCATACTTAATGATGTCTTGCTATGTTACTTGGAGTTATGTAATCAGACACAGTTTACATCTTTGAAAAGACAAAGGGATGAGAGGTTGCATATTTTTTTTAATGTGAATTATAGAGGGTGATGTAAAATGCATATATGGACCTGTGAGCTTTGTTGTGCAAATGAATGTTAAAGTACTTTTCTTTTATTCCTGAATTGCATTTATCTTTGTTCCTCTAGTACAGGATGTTTTAGAAGAGTGGTTATGATTCATACACTAATTATATTCAGGCATTAGATTGATATACCTGGTCCTTAATTACAAGAAGCTGCTGGTGATAATAGCATGCTGCAACTGTGAAAAACGCAGTAAGAGAAACGAGGAGGAGACTCATTGCCTTACCTTGTACAACAAATCATGAGAGCGATGTAGCCGAACACACATTTTTGGAAGAGGCCAACAATGAAAGTTAAAAAAAAAAAGACCATTGTTAAGGCTCTAGGAAATATAAACTTGTACCACTTCTACCGGTGGTAACGTAACTCCACTACATCTGTAGCACATTCAGACACCAATCAGTCTATATTTGCACTACTCTTAACATCTGTGCTACAGCCCACAGCCTCGATGACTGTCTTCATGCATGGATTTCAATTTGACTTATTTTAGGTGACTTGCATTTAGAGACCCTTCATTTTAGTATGCGTAGCGTAAATGTTATATTTCGTTCATTCACTCATTCAGTCCTACATATTGTGAATGGTAGGATGCAAGAAGGAGGACTGACGCTATTAGCAGGGGAATGGGGAAGTAGGAAGGACAAAGAAGGGGATTTACACCAGAGATAGGGTTAAAATGAGAGGAAAAACATGATTCACATCAGTTTCATTACAACTATATAAAGAGATTACCAATAAACTGATTGTTCCTAGGTTTGTTATGCTAACCAAGGTACATATTTTCCAAACATCGGGGAAAGAGTACATTTATTAATAGGACGTTTTGTATACTGCTTAACTTTTTTGCTGCTATGCCTTTTTCCCCTCCTGTGCTAAGCCATTTTATTTACTATTCGGAGTCATTTGCACTTAGGCCTCTATAACTTTTTGTCCACATAAGCTATCCAAGCCAAATTTGAGACCTTTTTTCCAACATCCTGGGAATTCTAAAGGTACCCAGGGTTTGTGAATTCCCCTAATGAGGGCTGAGAAATTAGCCAAAACATAGCTACAATTTGTATTTTTGGGAGAATGGGAAAAAAGTGCTGCAGAAGAAAGCCTCTGTTTTTCCCTGCAAATGGCATAAACGAAGGGTTTATGGTACTAAAATCCCCATCTTGCCAGCTTTCAGGAACAGGCAGACTAGAATCAGAAAACCAAATTTTTCAACACAGTTTTTGCATTTTACTTGGACATATCCCATTTTTCCAATTGTTTGTGCTTTCAACCTCCTTCCAGTTAGTGACAGAAATAGGTGTAAAACCAATAGTGGATCCCAGGAAGCTATACGTTTCTGGAAAGTAGACGAAATTCTGAATTCAGCAAGGGGTAATTTTTGTAGGTCCTATAAGGTCTTCCTATGAAAAGTAACAGTTGAGTTAAAAAAATATTGAAATTGAGTTGAAAAAAACACAGCCTTTCTGTCTATGTTTTCATCTGTAACTTTTTCCAGCCATGTCAAATTTTCAAAAGTAATATACTGTTATGTCTGCTGGACCCACTTAGTTGCAGGGATATAAATGGCTTGTACATTCACCAAGAACCCAAGGTACCCAGAGCCAATAAATGGGCTGCACCTTGCAATAAGTTTTCATTATGTACCAGGTATACAAAGGTTTCCTTGATACCTATTTTTCACGCTTTATATTTCACCAAATGAATTGATGTATATCCGGTATACAATGAAAACCCATTGCAAGGTGTAGCTCATTTATTGGCTCTAGGTACCTAGGGTTCTTGATGAACCTACAAGCCCTATATATCTTCACAGCCAAAAGAGTCCAGCAGACGTAATGGTATATTGCTTTCAAAAATCTGCCATAGCTGGAAACATTTATAGAAGAAAACATGGACAGAAATGGCTCTTTTTTCACCTCAATTTAAATATTTTTTTTATTTTAGCTGTAACTTTCTGTAGGAAAACCTTGAAGGATCTACACAAATGACCCCTTGCTGAATTCAAAATTTTGTCTACCTTTCAGAAATGTTTAGTTGTCGGGGATCCAGCATTAGTTTCACACCCATTTCTGTCACTAACTGGAAGGAGGCTGAAAGTAGGCTGAAAGTACAAAAAGAGTAAAAATGGGGTATGTCCCATTAAATGTGGTTTTCTGATTCAAGTATGCCTGTTCCTGAAAGCTCGGAAGATGATAATTTTAGCACCAGAAACCCTTTGTTGATTACATTTTCAGGGAAAAACCACATGCTTTCTTCTGCAGCTCTGTTTCCCATTTAAAAAATAAAATAAAAAAAATTAGTTGTATTTTGTCTAATTTCTTGGTCTCCTCCAGGGGAACCCACAAACTCTGTGTACCTCTAGAGTCCCTAGAATGTTGGAAAAAAAGAGTGGGTTGTTTATGTGGACAAAACGTGATGAGGGCCTAAGCACAAACTACCCCAAATAGCCAAAAAAAGGCTCTACACCTGAGGGGGGAAAAAGCCTGGCAGTGAAGGGGCTAAACAGGGATGATGTTTTGGTAGATGAGTGGCCGCCAGTGTTCACAAAGTGTACTTATTAATGGCTTAATAATATGAAATATTGAGCATATGTTTGATTAATGTAGTAACATGTCATATTTGGGTTATGCATTATGTATTAGCTTTATTAATTGAAAGCCTTAACTTAGCAGAGGTCTTGGCCTAGTTGTATGGCTTCATGTCAAACTGCATTTCTTAAAGTGTTTAATAAAATATCTGCTTGGAGAATTAAACTGTGATTTTCCACTTTGCAGTCTTAATGTGTTCGTAGCTAAAAGTCTTTCTCATGAGAACTGCTTACTAGAAGATGTTGTTCCTGTTGAATGCAACAGTGTAAATGTAACATGTAAAGACTGACTTTCTCAGGAGGAGAACAATGTCCACACTGACTGGACCATAACCTGTAATAATATTGTTACCTGACGAGCCGGGTGGATGAGAGCAGTACAAGATGAGCCAATCATCGACATGTGAACCGTGTACTAGTAGAAATGTAGATCTGATGTTTTAGTTTTATTGGACAAAGTGTGAACGTACGATCCCTTGACCAATAGGGACTTGGGAAGTCGTTTTAGGAAATCCAACTTAGCGGGTCTGTACGGAGAGGAGTGGGGTCATTCTTCCTATTCTTTTTGAGAGTTTAGACTTTGCCCATTTTCTGTCGTGAGAAGAGATGTGCTTAACTTTAATGCTTAAAGACTAGAGGAGCCCTTATGTTTTTGGCGGGATGCCCGCCGCCAACCGTCCTGGCGATCAATGAAAGACCGCCAGTGTTGGCAGCTGGCATACCACCAAATAATGATGCATAGAGCCTCACCAGCCTTGATGGCGGTGAGGGCCGCCATGTGCCATCCTGGCGGTCGGTGGCGGGGGTTGATGCTGCTCCACCCTCACCGTCACGTCACTCCACACACCGCCACGCCTATAATGAAGCAGTTATAGGTGTGGTGGTGTATGGAGAGGCGGCGTTGGCGGCGGAGCAGCATTTAGGGAGCCCTTTCCCTCCCGGAGCAGCACGACAGAAGAGGTAAGTGCTGTCGGAGAGGGAAGGGGGGTGAGGGTGTGAGTGTGTGAGTGCATGGGGGTATGCATGAGTGTATGTGGGGGTATGTGTGTCTGAGTGCATCTATGCGTGTGTGCATGTAAGTGAATGGGTGCATGTGGATGTGGGGGGTTGGAGTTTGGGGGGACCTGTATGTAGGGGTGGGGGATGGTGAGGATCAGGGTGGGGGGACCTACATGGGGTTTTGGGGGTGGAGGATTGGGGGGTCGGTTTTCGGGGTTTGGGTTGTGGGGGCTGTTTTAATGGCTTGGGGGGTGGGTAGGGATAGTGGAAAGCGGTGGAGGGGCCTGGCATGTCACATACAGGTGACAGGAATGATTATTCCTGTCACCCATATGCTTTCTGCCAGGGATTACCTGGTGGGGTAACTCGCCAGGGAATCCCTGGTGGAAATAGGATCATAATCCCACCGCCTGTCCAGCCTCCACCGCCGGGTCGAATGTGCCCACAGTCGGCCCGGTGGTCGAATCTGGCCTGGCGGTGGGTGGTAGTCTGTGTTCAGAATATGACGGTCTGGACTGCCATGCCGTTGGCGGTAATGACCACCACCTCCGGTGTGGTGGTCCAGACCGCCATGTTCATAATGACCACCTATGTCGCGCCGCACCGCACGGCGCGAGCCGAGCGTTCAGCACAAGCCGCGCGTTCGGCTCGGGCCGCGCTTCGCGTCTTTAAGACGCGGCACGCCCCGAGCCTTTCCTGCACCCTACGAGGCCCCAAGGCTTACTTGGGGCCTCGCGCTGCTCTCTCCCTCCGTTTTGTTGGGGTCTCCTGACCCCTCTTACCTGTTTGGGCTCCTTTTCTTCTTTCTTCTGTCCTCTTTCTTTTTGGGTCTGTTTCTTGCTCTTTCCATTATGTCTTTTCCCCTTCCCAGGTTACCCTTGTCTTCCCAGCATTCCTCCTTCCCTATTCTCTATGGTTTCTGCTCCAGTCTATTCTATCTACTTTTCCCTATCTAAGATGGTGTCCTTTTTCTTCCTGTGGGTCACTTCCTGTTTTATGGTATTTAAGGGTGGTGTTTACTTCTCCTCTTTGCGCTGCAACACTCTCTGTTCAGTTAGTGTCCTCGCTCCTGATTTCCTAGCCTTTGGTTCTGGATTTCGCCATTTCTGTGTTATCACGTCAGTTCTTTTTGATTCCTGTTCCTCTGTTCTTGTTTCAGGAATCCTCTGCGAATCTTCTTGGAGGTTTTTTCCTCTTCTTCTGAAGGGGTTTTTTCCCTCTGGCGCTACTTTCTCACGGTCACGGTCTGTCCTTGGCGTTCCTTTGCCTACAGCACCGTGGCTACCAGAAAGAGTCGCCCCTTTTTGGGCCAAAGTCGAACTCTCAAGATCCACGCCTCAAGATCTGCAAACTCCAGGCGCAAGCAGCACGTGAGTCGTGACAGATTGCAGCGCCTAACCATCCCGACGTCTTCTAACACCATGGAAGACACTGTGGTAGCTGCTGCAGATCCGGATCAAGCTCTTCTAACTACAATTCAGCAACAAGCTCAAGAATTACAGCAACTACATAGTGAGAATGCTGCGCTGCGACAGGCTTTGGCTTTCCGTAGTGGTGATGTTCCGACGCTCTCCGCCTCTACCCATCGTTTTTCTGGTGAACCAACCAAGCTGCGTGAGTTCCTTGATTCCTTAACAGTGTACTTCGCCTTCCGGCCCACCCAATTCTCCCATGACAGAACAAAGGTGGGTTATCTCATCAGTGCCTTATCCGGTCCTGCCTTGGCCTGGGCAACCCCGATGGTATCGTCTAACGATCCGGTATTGTCGGATTATTCCGCCTTTGTGAACCGCTTCAAGCTGATGTTTAGTCGTCCGGGATTGGAGGCTTCAGCGGAAGAAGCCTTATGCGATATTCATCAAGGTTCACAAGATGTCCTTCAATACATTACACGCTTTCGTCAACTAGCGGCAGAGACCACCTGGGTGGAACGTACTTTGGTGACTTTGTTTCGTAGAGGACTCAAAGAAGAAATAAAAGATGAACTAGTACATTCCACCAGAGTGGAAGATCTTCGTGGCCTGATTGATCAAGCCCTCTCCATCGAGTATCGCCTTCAGGAACGGAGAGCAGAGAAGAGAAAGAGCAGAGGGTCTTTTCAACCAAGCACCTCACGAGTTTTTCCGCATCGTTCTGAGGAACCTCGCCCTCCTGTCAGAGACACCGAAGGAGAACCCATGCAGGTGGATACAACTCGAGGCCCGCTCTCCGCTAGCGAACGAGAAGATAGACGAAAGAAGGGTTTGTGTTTATACTGCGGTTCTGCCGGCCACATACTGCGTACCTGTCCAGTACGTCCATCAAGGCCATCGGGAAACGCTGCTTCCCGTCCTCTGTAAGAAGGGAGGGGACGGGATTAGCAGCTATACCTTCCATCAGTTCTTTCAATGACAATACCACATCCTTGTTCATTGTACCAGTCATGTTACAATTACCTGATGGCCGTCAAGAGAAGACTCTGGCACTACTAGATTGTGGAGCTAGTGGTATTTATATGGATAAGAAGTGGGCCACTACTCAACAAGTTCCTATACAACCTAAGGAGATTCCCGAACAAGTACACACGGTGGACGGATCTTTGATATCATCGGGTCCAGTTGATACAACTACCCTGATGCTGAATCTACAGATCGGTAACCATCAGGAACACATCTCCTTTGATCTTATAACTTCCCCCAACCATACCATCATTCTTGGAATACCGTGGTTCATCAGACATAATCCATATGTGAACTGGGCTACCCGGACGGTTTCCTTGTCTTCACAGTTCTGTCACGAGCACTGTTTTGCTTCAGACAAGTATTGGTCGCCTAAGAGATCAATAATCACGGAGGGTACTAACGGTTCGACCATAAACACAGTCCAAGGAGTTCCTGAACACTATTTGGATTTTCAAGATGTCTTCCAAAAACCTTCCAAACCTGTGTTACCTCCACATCGAGATTACGATTGTGCTATTCCCTTGGAACCTGGCACTATCGTTCCTTTTGGCAGGATGTATTCCCTCACGGAAACTGAAAAGGAAGTACTAAAGGAGTATTTGGATGAAAATATTCAAAGTGGTCTTATTGTTCCATTGTCTTCTCCGGCCGGGGCTCCTCTCTTTTTCGTACCCAAGAAGACAAAGGATCTTCGCCCTTGCCTGGATTTTCGAGGCCTGAATAAAATAACTATTAAAGATCGTTATCCTTTGCCTCTCATAAGGGACATTTTAGAGGAAGTCAGAGGGGCCCAACGGTTTACCAAACTAGATCTACGGGGAGCCTACCACCTTTTACGCATTAAAGAAGGAGATCAGTGGAAAACGGCCTTTAGGACTCCATTTGGTCACTTTGAATACAGGGTAATGCCTTTCGGTCTTACTAATGCCCCGGCAATCTTTCAGAGATTTATGGACTCAGTATTCTCTGATCTCCTAAATCAGACAGTTGTAATCTACCTTGATGATATTCTTATTTATTCTAGAAATCCCGAACTCCATTCTTCCCATGTGAAACAAGTCCTTCAATGACTCCGGGCACATCAACTATTTTGCAAACCCGAAAAGTGTGAGTTTGACAAGACGGAAGTCAAATATCTGGGATATCATTTAAGTCCCACCGGTGTAGCTATGGATCAAGAAAAGGTACAAGCTATTCTAGATTGGCCTTCTCCATCTTCTATTAAAGAAACACAATGCTTTCTAGGATTAGCGAACTTCTATCGACAATTCATCGCAGACTTTGCAAAACAAACTAGCCATATAACTCACACTTTAAAGAAGGAAAATCTTATTAAAGGGTTTGTCTGGACTAAAGCTGCCGAAACAGCCTTTCAGGATTTAAAGAAGGCATTTACACAAGCTCCCATCTTAAGACATCCAGATACCAACAAACAATTTATTGTCGTCACCGATGCTTCTGAAAAAGCCATTGGTGCCGTCCTACTCCAACAACAAGAGGATGATGGTCTTGAACATCCTGTTTTCTATTTGTCTCATATACTCTCTATTGCAGAACAACATTACTCAGTACTGGAAAGAGAATTGTTGGCTCTGAAAACAGCTTGTATTGAATGGAGACAGTTTCTGATGGGTTCCAAGGAGCCTTTTGAAGTGAGAACAGACCATCGAAACTTACAATGTTTACGAAATTTCGTATGCCAAAATAGTCGTCAAGCTCGTTGGGCCTTCTTCTTCAGCCAGTATGATTTCTACATTACATATATTCCTGGCTCCCAAAACATTCTGGCTGATGCTCTGTCGCGTCGTTATCCAGATTGTACTCCTGTCCCAGATCAACCCCTACTGGAACCTAATAAGATCATTGGGGTAGCTCAGTCTTTTCTGGAGGAGGTACAACTGGAATACTCCAATCTATCTGATGATGAAGTAGAGAACTTAAGGCCTCTTTTACATAAGAGACAAGGATACTATTATTATCACGATCTGTTATTCATCCCTACTAACAGAGTTAGAGAAAAGGCATTACAAATGTGTCATGATTCACCGGTTGCTGGTCATAGAGGCATCAAGGCCACACAAGAACTGTTATCACGATTTTTCTGGTGGCCTACTTGGAAACAGGATATTGAAACATACGTTCAGGCTTGTCCCACATGCGCTCAAGTGAAGATTCCCCGAACCAGACCTGCAGGATTACTCCAGCCCTTGCCGGTTCCGCCAACTCCATGGCACACCATCTCTACTGATTTTATGTGTTCATTACCACTTTCAGCAGGAAACCGGGTAATCATGGTCACTGTGGACTCCTTTACTAAGATGGCTCACTTCACTGCCTTGAAAAAGCTACCTACATCCCAAGAATTAAGCCAGATATTAATCGAACATATCTTCCGTCTTCATGGACTTCCTCATACTATTATATCTGATAGAGGACCTCAGTACATTTCCCGGTTTTGGAGGTATTTTTGTAAGACACTAAATATCGATAGAGCTCTGTCATCGGGCTTCCATCCTCAGACCAATGGACAGACCGAGCATCTGAACCAAGGCTTAGAACAATACCTTCGTTGTTTTTGCAACTCAACTCAAAGCAACTGGAACACTTATCTCCCTATTGCTGAATTCTCTTACAATAATTCAGTCCATAGTGCCTCCAAGACCACTCCTTTTTTCTGTTCTTATGGTTTTCATCCTACCTCTTTTCCTACTTCTTCTCGGTCTCCCACTCCCTTGCCCGCTATTACTCATTTTTCCAAACGTCTTCTACAAATCCATAGACTGATTCGTTCTAATCTCTTACACACCAAGAGATATATGAAGAAAGTAGCAGACAAGAAACGTAGGGCCACTCCGGACTACCATCCACAAGATAAAGTTTGGCTTTCTTCAAAATTCTTACCCTCACGTCTTTCTCAGAACAAGTTCACACCTCGCTACTACGGGCCTTTCCGTATTCTCCAGTTGCTCAATCCTGTCACTGTCCGTCTTCACTTGCCTCACACGTGGAAGATTCATCCAGTCTTCCATGTCTCCCAACTCAAACCTTATGTACCAGATCCGTATTCTCGTCAGTTTCCCTGTCCTCCTCCTGTCTTAGTGGATGATGTTCCTGAATATGAGGTTCAGGAGATTTGTGACTCTCGTCTTTTTCACACCCGTCTGCAGTATCTGATTCATTGGAAGGGTTATCCTCTCAGTGAATGTTCTTGGGAAGATGCATCTTCTGTTCATGCTCCTCTTCTGACTCAGCGCTTTCACCGTTTATTTCCTTTCAAACCAGGGCCTTCGGGAGGGGGGCCTACTGTCGCGCCGCACCGCGCGGCGTGAGCCGAGCGTTCAGCACAAGCCGCGCGTTCGGCTCGGGCCGCGCTTCGCGTCTTTAAGACGCGGCGCGCCCCAAGCCTTTCCTGCACCCTACGAGGCCCCAAGGCTTACTTGGGGCCTCGCGCTGCTCTCTCCCTCCGTTTTGTTGGGGTCTCCTGACCCCTCTTACCTGTTTGGGCTCCTTTTCTTCTTTCTTCTGTCCTCTTTCTTTTTGGGTCTGTTTCTTGCTCTTTACTTTATGTCTTTTCCCCTTCCCAGGTTACCCTTGTCTTCCCAGCATTCCTCCTTCCCTATTCTCTATGGTTTCTGCTCCAGTCTATTCTATCTACTTTTCCCTATCTAAGATGGTGTCCTTTTTCTTCCTGTGGGTCACTTCCTGTTTTATGGTATTTAAGGGTGGTGTTTTCTTCTCCTCTTTGCGCTGCAACACTCTCTGTTCAGTTAGTGTCCTCGCTCCTGATGTCCTAGCCTTTGGTTCTGGATTTCGCCATTTCTGTGTTATCACGTCAGTTCTTTTTGATTCCTGTTCCTCTGTTCTTGTTTCAGGAATCCTCTGCGAATCTTCTTGGAGGTTTTTTCCTCTTCTTCTGAAGGGGTTTTTTCCCTCTGGCGCTACTTTCTCACGGTCACGGTCTGTCCTTGGCGTTCCTTTGCCTACAGCACCGTGGCTACCAGAAAGAGTCGCCCCTTTTTGGGGCAAAGTCGAACTCTCAAGATCCACGCCTCAAGATCTGCAAACTCCAGGCGCAAGCAGCACGTGAGTCGTGACAACCTATGCCTTTTCAGAACTTTAATGCTGAATCCTAATGTTTTGCTGACCGAGTGATGTCCTGAAGACAAAGACTGACACTGCTTGCTGATCCAGACTGAGGATTAGGTATGCAGATGAAATGCTGTTTGTCATTTATATTTGCTTTTGTTTCTAGGTACCAACTGCAATATTTTGATAGAGTCATAGCTAGATATTTTCCAAATTTGTGTTGACTAAATTGTTTTTCATTAAGCCCAACATGCCAATTCTAATCTGGTGTTAGTTAGGGAGCTCACTAATGAAGTCTGCTATATGGAATAACATTTGAGGTATTTTTCTCTTCTGAAACTAAATGTTTGTGATATCGTTTGCACAGTTATTCTTGCTATTAATTCACACTGTAATATCAGAATGTGTAGTAGCTAAAGCCTTGATTAGATTGCGTTTCTTAAGACGCTTTGGACAGCCAGTGTTGTTCCTGTATATTTATCATTTGATTTTGAGATTAATTTACGTGACATTAGCTTTGCTAATATAGGGAAATAAATATTCTAACTTTTATTAAAAGGTGTTGTTATTCATGACCGAAGGGTCATGGTGCGTCAATTACTGACTCCTATTGATTATTAATGTTATTGATTAATTATTGATTATTGATCTGCATGTACTGGTTCTATGATGAGAACATCTTAAATGCGAGTCACAAAATGTACTAACCTATTCTCGTCCCCTTGTAAGTCTACTTATTAAGGTCTGACGCGGTAACACCTCTACTCCTCCAAGTACGATGCTCTTTACCTTTCTTGTAAGATGTTTTTCCTAGAGAACTGACAGGAAGCCAGTGCAGATCACAAGGCCCACATTAACAGCCGTAAATGAAAAGCGTCTTCCTTGACGTATTCTTCAAAAACTGCTTCTGAATGTGCATAATACTGCCAGGGCTCAATTTTTGTCAATTGTGAAAGTAAATTTACCCAATCTTTCATCTGTGGGGATAACTCTTCTAGGGAAATATATGTTTGGGACAAACCTCTATGCACGCTCCATCTGGATAGGGAAACACACTTCTATCCATTTCAGGGATGTTAACAGGCAAAATTTTCAAGAGGCTTTACAGGTGGCACTCCTAGCTCAATTTACAAACTATGAAAAGCTAAATGTAGCAGGGGACATTTGATGGTGACATGTATTAACTTTATCTTACACAGTCATGAGCACAGATTTCGTTCAAAATCTGGGGTGGCATTAAAGAAAGGAAATTTCAAAGGTCATTGCTGCTGCCTAATCCGTGTCATAAGAAAAGAAACTGCACAAGTGCTATGTACCTTTAGTGGTTTCTTGTTGGAATGCAAAGGTTGGTTTGGGCCTCGTTAATATATTACCGTGGTGGCTAGTTTTGAAGGATCATGTATACAGGTAAGGAGCTGTTTTGAGATGCATGTTGAAAGAAACTGGGTAACAATGATGTTGCACCCATATTAGTGTATGATTGTTCCTATTTTAGTTTTAGTACAGTATGCAGGAGATTCCAACCATTTTATTAACTTGATAATTTGTCACTGTAGCTAAAATGAAACGCTGCTTCACCTGAATGAATAATGCTTTAGTTTGAGTGGTGACCTAACTGAACACAACCCAGACCTTGCTTAAGAAAGTTTAATGACTGACTTCATACCAGCCATGTTGCTCTCTTGTAGTTGCTACACTATAATAGTTTTACTTGACTGACAAAGTCCTACAATCTGTGCCATAAAGCAGTGATTACATCCATTTTTGGTTGTTTCTTGGAGATATGCAATACATCAAGGTAGGACCACAGCACTCAGTATTAGTCCAATCAAGTATTGTTTGTACACAATTGGAGTCACAAAGGTTCCGATCCAGTCTTTCTTAAAAGGCAAATTCTTCTTTATTACAAGATCACTGCACCAACAATTTCAATCAGGTCAAGCCAGTCCTACATTTATCAATTAGCTCATCAACAGCCAACACGTGTTTCATCACTACTGTGACTTTTTAAAGGCTGTAAAGTACAGAAAAAACATTCAGTACAGATCAAGTTGTATTGTTTTCTCAGGGACATGACATTCAACTGTAAACATATCCATGTATGAAAAGTGACCACCAATAGCACAACATCACACCAAAATGCTGTACCCAAATGTGATAAGTAAACCTATGGAAAAAAGTGTGAGCCCAATTATGAAAAAAGAGTAAACCCTATGAAGTCCATAGACAATATACTGATCAAAGGAAAACAAACAGAGAAAAGCCAATACAAATCATTGACGGAACCTACTCTAAAGTAACGTCATAAGATGTGGCCAATTTAAGACGTAGGTTATCCACTTATAGGCGAACTGTAGTGAAACATAGTGACTTTTAGCCATATGGCAGACTCAAAGGTCTGGCTAACATTCCATCCATTAAGCACAGAGAAAACCGTATAAGACCAAGGCACAAATCATTATGAAGATGAAAATTGGAAGATAAGAAAATAACTTATGCATAAATACATGTGCATACAAATCAAAATCGAGAAGGAAACATCTTTGGAAAAGAATAAACAGTCTTCGTGCCTCAAATGTCTAACAGGCAAATATATTCAACGATCCATGGCCAAAGTGTATGATGAGTGATAAAGTCGTATAGGACCATGATACGTCCTACACCTGTCAATAAAAAACAACTAATTAATGCATAGTCTGTGCTGTATATTATAATCAACTTAACTACTTGTTAAAGAACTCAAACATTGTTAGAGCAATGCATGGCATATGCCAAAAACATAATCAAAGTAACCATGCGCATATGCCATAAACGAAAAAACAGGGCATATCAAAAACACAAGGTACGTGTAGGCAAACATGTAGAATGCCCAGAGTACTTAGGCCAGTGTTACAAAATTAGTGTGATGTATATGTGCCTTTTATTGCTTCCCATACTATTAGTGACACTCTATAGGCACCAGCAACAAATACACAATATCTTCTATACACTCACCATAAGGTAGACCGCAAAGCAATGTGGCCACCTAGTCAGAAACTGAACCGATCTATCCGTCTGTCAAACATAGATAAGTAAGCTGGCGCCAGCGAAACCAAGGAGTGACTACACTACCCAGTGCCCTGACACCGCTCAGGAACTGTGGTAGCCATATTGGAAAGTCAAATATAAATAATCTGAAAAATCTGCACCTCATATTCCATAGGTCAATGACATGTTGGGACTGTGGGACGCATGACCTCAGGGCTTCAAAATATTACAACTGCTGCATTTAAATGTCCATCTTCAAAAGATCGAAAAAACAGAGGACCTTAGAAAGAAGTACTGACATTACAGAGCTTGTTATGGGAAAACAATGAATACAACAATAACATGTAGAATAACTGGAAAAATCAAATACAACTCAGCTTAGGCACCTTGTCACAGGAGTGCCTAGGGCACAAATCCAGATACTAAAATGTTCCTAAAGTCAAAATGATGACACCACATGTGAAAAAGCTTGTGTGCGTTGAGACCCAATAAGAGCCAACAGAAACCAAAACTAGTGGATAGAATATAGCATAGAACGGGCACAGCCTAGAGGGTCCCTGTGGAGCGTATGTCAAAGTGATCCACACAATGTGCAGACCATTAAAAAAAATATAAAGAAAAGTACGAAAGAACAACAGGGCACTCAAATATGTACATGAGGTATCTTGATACATAAGATGGAAAGGTGAAACATAATACTAATGCACATGAGGCGCAGAGAGAAACAGGCTGGCATAAGATGTTACATGACAAGAAAAAATCAATAGCATCAGATATATAATTTTTCATAAGTAGCAAAAAGTAAATCATTATACATAGGTCGTACATTACCCAAGCAGTATCAATATAAGAAAAACTGAACGTAATAGGTCTTAGAGAAGCTGTTAACCTAAAAATGCATGTAACTCTCTATCTATCTTAAGTCCCTTGTCAACAGCCCGCTGTTTAATAATCCATGTGGCTTTACATTTTTTAAGTGCCTTATTTCTGTCTCCTGCTCTTGGATGGCCCAGGATTTGAGTAATGCCATAAAGCCTAATATTCAAAACCTCTAAGTTCCTGTGTACAGAATTGTAATGTACAGCTCTTGGATAATTAATATTGTTGTTCCTAATAGCTCTTATGTGTTCATGGACCCGTTCCTGAAGTGGTCGAACATTGCTACCTATGTATATTTTGCCACATAACACAAAATACAATACACAGTAAACTTTGTGTTGCAATTGGTTAAACGTTTTACATGGTAGACCTCCTTTTTAATATATGAAAAAGTCAAAGTTCTATAGAGTGCAAACTGGCAAGTAACACATCCCTCACATTTATAAACCCCTGTAGGCCGGATAGGCAACCACATCGAAGGATTGTCATGCATAGTGGGCATAATGTAACTGGGGCAAAGTCTTTCTCTAAAAGTAACCCACCTGCTGAGGGTGATAGAAAGTCCCTTCTTAAGTATCTTGTCAAGATTAGTATCTAATAACAGCAGATGCCAATACCGTTTAAGAATACGGCACACTGCAGAGCTTGCTGGACTAAATCTAGTAATTATGGACAACCGTACATCATTTCTCCTGACGTGTTCTTTTCGTGTTAAGAGAGACTTCCATTCATTGCATGTGACATGCTTTCTGGCTAGGGAAAGCACCTGTTCTGAATAACCCCTGTTCCAGAAACGTTATTCCAATAAGTCCAGTTCCTAGAAAAATGTCCTATCATCGCTACAGTTCCGTCTGGTTCTGGTCATTTCCTCATGTGGGATGGCATTGATTTGGGCACTTGGATGTGAACTCTGTGCATGTAAAATAGAGCTACATGCTGTGGGTCTCCTGTACATTCTAGAGCATATTTTGTTGTCTGTCATATACAGAGTGACATCCAAGAGTTCAATTTGCCCCATGCCCATATGATTTGTAAAGAGGCGATTGTAGCTGTTGTTATTCAAATGTTTAATTAAACCGTCCAACTCGGTATGTGTACCTGTCCAAATCTCATATATGTCATCTATTTATCTTCCCCAATACAAAATGTGCTGTAAAACAGTAGGTGAACAGTCTGACCATAAATGATATTTCTCAAAGTGTCCTATATAGAAATTGGCTTATAAAGGGGAAAAATTTACCCCCGTAGTGACACCCTGTGCCTGTCTGTACCACTTACCATCATGTAAAATAACATTGTTCTCCGAAACAAGTCTTGTAAGATCTATTAACATAGTAGTATGTTCATATAAGGTTGCATCTCTATAGGAAAGTTTGGAAGCCAATGCACTCAAACCTTTTTCCAACGGAATGGATATATATATAACACGTTCTCATCGAAAGTAACAAACTTACAGTCTGTGGTCCAATCTACATCCTCTAGTTGACATAACAAATCCACAGTACCCTGAATAAACAAGGGTAAATTGCGGACTAAAGGTTACAAAAACGTATGAAAATATTCAGAAATGTGTTCAGTAGGTGCAGATATAATGGTTCTCCCTGGAGGAAAAGTGCCTGTTTTATGTATTTTTGGAATTATATAAATACAAGGTGCTTGTGGTGTAGTATTGTAGATATACTTATATGCATAGGCAGAAATGAGGCAACACTCTCTCCAGTAGGGGAGTTTCTTTTCAATCATGCATGTGACCTTGACAATTGGGTTGCCAGTAAGATGTACATATGCTTGTCCATCTGAGAGCTGTCTATTAATTTCTGCAATACAATCTGGTCCATTCATAACAACAACATTGCCCTCCTTGTCGGCCACCCTGATGACAATACCCTTGTTTTTAGCTAATACCTTCAAGGCTGATTGTTCACCAGTGTTGAGATTGTCCCTGTGACTCTTCCAATTGTAGGTATGTTTGTCCTCCAAATGATACAAGTCTGTAATAACCAGCTTGTAAAAAATGTCAATATGATTCTCGGGGGAGAGAGTTAGAGTAAAAGAAGATTTAGGTTTGAGTCCACTATCTAACTCCAAATTTAGTTCAATATCAAGATGTGCCAAAATGTCTTGCATGGTTGGTGGAGGTGAATTCCCATGATCAAGAGTCAGAACTAATTGAATATCTTCTACGTCTTTGACCGTTTCATTACATTTCAAACCAAGAGAGTTACTTCTAGTATTAGAACCAGGTTTATCCATGAATTCTTTTTGTGATTTGCAATAACGTACAATTTTTTTTTTTTTAAATGTGTATCTCTGGCCTATAGACTGGCCTAGAGGTAGACGAAAACCTAGGCCTTTGCTCAATACATGTATTTAGTCACTGGAAAGTGGAGTAACAAAGAAATTAATCACTTGTACAGTATCAGTATTGTTGTCAGGAGCAGTATAAGGAATGGGAAATATCGTAGAACTTGCACTCAGGTTTTTTGATTACGGGAAACAGATCATGTAACTACTCCCTCCCTTCTGTTTGTTTCTACTGCCTCCCATCCTGTTTGTTTTATGTTTATGTTGGATTTGTTGTAATTTTGCCTTGTCCCTTTCCTGTACCTCTCTAGTTCTTCTAAAAAGAAGAACAGGTACTGTGGTCATGTTTGAATCCCTCTCCTCCAGTGTGTCAGTCCCCCCACTCGAAATGCAAGAGACATCGGTCACACTATTAGAGGCGGACATGTATGCATTATTCTCTTTGGATATCATAGACTGGATATTAATTTTGATATCATCAAATTTCTAGGCAAAAGTAAAAATATGGCCATTTCAGTAATCATTGTCATCCCTCCTGAGTTTTTTAAATTTTTTGTCTTTAATGTATAATTGGTGTTGCATTGTGAGCCTAATTATAAAAAAAGAGTAAACCCTACCAAGTGGCATAGACGATACACTGATCCAAGGACAACAAAGAGAGAAAAGCCACTACGAAACAAAGACTGAACCTTACCTAAAGTAACGTCATAAGATGTGGCCAAATTAAGATATGCCACTTAGGGGGTCATTCTGACCCTGGCGGTCCATGACCGCCATGGCGGAGGGCGGCGGAAGCACCGCCAACAGGCTGGCGGTGCTTCCTGGGCTATTCTGAAAAGGCGAACCAGCGGTTTCCTGCCGGTTTTCCCCTGGCCCAGGGAATCCGCCATGGCGGAGCTGCTTGCAGCACCGCCATGGGGATTCCGACCCCCTTCCCGCCAGCCTGTTTCTGGCTGTGTCCACCGCCAGAACCAGGATGGCGGGAACGGGTGCCGTGGGGCCCCTGGGGGCCCCTGCGCTGCCCATGCCACTGGCATGGGCAGTGCAGGGGCCCCCTAACAGGGCCCCACAAAGATTTCCACTGTCTGCTTTGCAGACAGTGAAAATCGCAACGGGTGCCACTGCACCCGTCGCACCCCTGCAGCTCCGCCGGCTCCATTCCGAGCCGGCTTCCTCGTTGCAGGGGCTTTCCCGCTGGGCCGGCGGGCGGCCTTTTGGCGGTCGCCCGCCGGCCCAGTGGGAAAGTTGGAATGACCGCCGTGGTCTTTTGACCGCGGTGCGGTCATTCGGCGGTAACCGCATGGCGGGCGGCGATTATGACCGCCTTAGTGACTTTTAGCCATTTGGCAGACTTAAATGTCCAGTTAACATTAAATCCAACAAGCCCAAGAAAATCGTATAAGACCAAGGCACAAGTTATTATGAAGATAAAAACTGGTAGATAAGAAAATAACTTCTACATAAAATGCCTGTGCATACAACTCAAAATTGAGAAGGAAAGGGTCTTAGGAAAAGAGTAAACAGTCTTCACACCTCAAATGTCAAGGAAGCAAATATAATCAAAGATCCATGGCCAAAGTGTATGATGAGTGATAAAGTTGCATAGGACCATGATACGTCCTCCACCTGTCTATAAAAAAATAACTAATTAATGCATAGTCTCTACTGTATATTATAATTAAACGAACTACTTGTTAAAGAACTCAAACATTGTTAGAGCAACACATGGCATATGCCAAAAACATAACTGAAGTACCCACAAGCGTACACCATAAACAAGAAAAAATGGGGCATATCAAAAAATGCAAGACACATGTAGGCAAACATGTAGATTTCCCAGAGTACTTACTCCAGTGTTATGAAATGACTATGATCTATACAGCGCCTATATTGTTCCCCATAATATAGGCAACACTCTATAGGTGTCAGCAACAAATACGCAATATCTTCCATATACTCACCATAAGGTAGTATATATATGCTTAAACCATTGCTTTATTTGTTCACCTTTGAGAGTTCATGTTATTTGTAATCATACATGTTTGGTACATGATCACATTTTAATTCTAGTATTACTTCTACTACTACTATTATCACTAGTAACCAACAGTGAGACACACAACAGAACACAAAGATACCGCAAACAGCTGTGTTACACACAGGACAATAGTGCAAAGAACACCGCCAGTGACACGTACTGCAGCATACATGAGCAGCAACCAACTGACTTCAGCAGGAATATCCATGCTTGAGGGATCATGGTGCCTGATATCTCAAAATTCAAATTGCTCATACTTGCTAATTAAATATAGCACACCTGAAGCTGCTCTAAAATTTCAGCAAAGCCCAGCAAGCCTAGCAAACCTCTACATTGGATTATATAATTTTGAAAAGTACCAGGTCACATCATCACCATCATGATATAATATGCCCTGACACTTGAATAGCTCTATCTGCCATCACAGTATTATCACCACTTTTGACCAATCTCACACGATCGCTGAAGACAAATTCAAAGACTTCAACTTGAACCTGTCAGTTAGACTTGGCATTCAGCATAAATATTTATGAACATCTGCCCATCATAACCTTGATGATCATCTAAGTTGCCTTACTCCTCAACTCTATGTACCACTTGCCAATACTTCCAAAATGCCACAGGTTGCCATCCTCAACCCTGTCATGGTCCTAGACATCTTAGATCTAGTGGGATCTTACCATGCCACAACCTTTCCACTGATTGTTCATCACCTCCTGGAGTTTCCTTACATTATCTCTTATAACATCATATTTGTATTGTATTTTTGAAGCATACTTTGTTTTCTCCCCTTAGCTTACATAAGAGCCGAACTTCTAGCTTGAACAGCTATGTTCCCTGTCAACCCTGATTGTGTCAACTAACACAATCATTCACAAACAGAAATGGCAACAATATGTGCAATATTAAGAGCATCATGAACCAAAACAATACACAGTGCAAATTAATATAAATAATTATGTGCATGCCTTTGGAATCTAATACTATTAAACAGAATGGATGACCCAACAATATTAAACCTTTTAATTCAGTTTATCTCTGTGTAAACTTTCCACTTCCCACAGCTACAGCAAGGGACACTGAGCAGGTTTGTCCTACTATGAACCAGTCCGCCTTGGTAGCTCTATTTCTTTATTCTTTTAATTGCAACAGAAAAGGGATTGCAAGAATACCAGCTCATTATTTTATATGCTTACATTCAGATGTTTAAGTAAAAAATAAATTGTCGCCATGGAATAGAAACCCATAGAAGATAATGTTAAAATAATGAGTTTTTCTCGCCTACAAAAATACTTTTATAGTGCTGTGGCATTTTTTATGTTGTTCTATATTTAACTAAATAAATAAATACATACAATACATGTATAAAATTAATATACATGAATATTTAACACAAGAATATTTTTACTGATTGTTTTAAAGTTTAATAAACTTTTCATATTTTTCTTATACTCTACTGCAGAATGATCTCTACCACACTTGCAGAGAAATCGGCCCACATGGTAAAAGTAAGCAGCCATAACTTAACACTACTAATCTAATTTAAATTTAAATATTTCATTAATAAAAAATATCTAACATTCAATTACAAATAATTGTTTTTAAAGTTTTACTAAATAGATTCCACCTAAAGTGAAATGTTTGTATGCATTTATTATATAATAAAAAATGTAAAAAGCTATGTAGAGAAATAATTTAAATTAATTTAATTGTTTTTAAATAAAGTTGCATGAGTTTTAAATTAAATATGTGATCAACATATTTTATCATAAATTAATATTTATTATTTATTAATATATAATTTCTTTCCAAATACATTTTATTAGTTTTTCCATTCAAAAACACAGAGTAGAGTAATGGAAAAAAAGCTCCACCCTCCCCACCTTTCTCTAGGTGCAAAACGACTTTGTAGGGTGATTCTGGATCACAGTAACTGAGGAAAAGTACAGTAAAGATAACAAACGTATTCTTTTGCTTCACACGTTAGGCACAGAATATAACAGTAATAGCAGAGCTAACATAAAACATCCCCACCCATTCCACCAAACGTAGTAACCACAGAGATCTGGAACAGCTGTATTGTATTCCGCTGCCCGAGAGATAAGCCATCATAGGACACGATTGTAATTCAGATTTACCATCCATGTCAGTTTCTCCATGGCAATTAACTTCCAGAGCCTGCTAGATCATTCCTGTAAGGAAGGGAGTGTTGAAGTAGCTCTAGGAGTTGTTTCGCCGCTAGTAACATATTAAATATGAGTCTCCAGTCTGCTTTAGGTAAGACTGCCATTTCCAATGGACGAAGGCTCAGGACCAAAATGGTGGGATCAGCTTTCAACAGATAGCAAGGGATCCCCCATGATATGACAAAGAATCTCCTTCTAATAATATGTCTCCTTGGGACAAGATCACAGTAGATGTAGGTAGTCACCCACCACTCCTCACCCCCTCCAACACAAGCCATTCGACTTCCCATACATTTGCTCCAGTTTAGTAGGGGTGATATATCACATTGTCATAATCTTATACAATGTTTTCTTATTCTGCACACCCCTGCAAAGTGAGAGAATGTCAGACCACAACTTCTGCCAAAATGCCATAGAGATGTTGGTGTGGAGCATTTTCAACCATTGTTTCATATAGGGCCAATTTGTGTTGGGGGAGACTTAGACAAAATAGCATATATGTGGGATATTAAACCTTTGGGGGCACCACTTGTAGGAAATAGCTTCCTAAAGGCTATTAAAGAATAAGTGGCCACCATTTTACTCACTGTGTGCAGAACCCAGGGACAGAGCTGAAAATAGCACAAGGGTCAGTTCTTTGTAACTGACACTCCTGTTTGTACTCTAGAAAGTCCTTGATGCCACCTCCTTCGAAGAGGTCCCAAAACATCCTACATCCCCCATTTTCTGTCTTGCAGGCACTCCTCAAATTGTCCTTGGGGAAAAATCTAGGTTACTCAACAAGGGCGTGTAGGGGAGCAGGAAGGTTGTTAGAACACTATTCTTGATAAGAGCATCCCAGCCAGGTGGTAAAGGTGGTTCATAAGATCTCTGAAAAACAACAAACCATGGGACGTGCGCATCGTCGTAGCATGGACCTAATGGCACTCAGTTTCATAGAGCTACCATTCGAAGAAGATGCAGATTTATGGCACTTGGTAGTATTTCCATACGTCCGGGAGGTCTAGTCCCCATGACACCCTAGGAGCCCTCACTATCACCCTCAAACCTCGAGCCTTCTTCCCCACCCAAAAAAAGCGATCCATGTCTTGTTGTGATCAAAAGCGTCTGAAAGAGGTACAGCAATCGGGGCAGTACATTTTGTTTAACAGCAGCCACCCTGCCCGTCCACAAGCTATATAGGTGTTGCCACCTGTGAAGGTCATTTTTAATGGTGTGCAGTAAGCAAGGGTAATTGGCTGCATATAGGAGACGGTGTTGCAGAGTCAAGTATATTCCCATACATTTCAGTTTATTACCCGGGGCCCATTGAAAAGTGTCTAAAGTCATTATACCACATTTCACCTCTACCAGTAAACGAACTCCCAGCATCTCCCTGACACCCTGTCCCTTATATTGTGCCTGAAAATCCATCATTCAGGGTATTGACTCTATTGAATTCGTTAGGGTCAAGAGAACATTACTGGCAAATAGGTGGATGATATGTTGTTCCCCTGCCAAGGGCTTTCCCACAATACCCTAATTTTTTCCCATTGCAGTGAAAGCGGGAAGCTCTGCCGCGTCCCCTTTATAAGGTGGATATCAGCCAAGGTTCCCTCATTTTCCAGGACTCCGCCCTTTGAGTGGAGATAAATTGGGCCCAGCCAGGTTTACATCTGAGGGTCAAAACCACCTTAGTCAGAAAGGGCTAACTCCCCCTGTTAAATGCCTTCTTGGGGTCCAACGGCAGGATCAGCATTAGCACCTCCCAGTGGTTGGCCTTCTCTGTTAAGTGTAGAGCTCTCTTAATATTATCAGCTACCTGTCTAGACGGGATGAAGCTGGCTTGGTCCAGGTTTCTAAGTTATGACAAGTGAGGGAGAATCCTGTTTGCAAGCACCTTTGTAAAGTTTTAACTTCCGAGTTTAGTAACGCAATAGGGCGATATGCTCCACACTCCCCAGGCGGTTTCTCAGGCTTGTAGGTCAATGCAATAGTGGCTATGACCATCAAGGGAAAGACCATCCAGGATGATAAAAAGGAGGGCCATAAGTTGTGGGATGCATAGGGCCTGATAATGTTTCTAAAAATTATTTGTGATGTCATCTGGCCCTGGAGTTTTGTCTTGGTGCAGATCAGAGGTAGCCTTCACCATCTCCTCCTCAGTGATTAGTTCCTTCATTAAAGCTTTATTGGCTTTCAAAGGGAAATGGCCTTTACAAAGCGGGCGGAGCCATGCAGGCCATAAGCACACAAGCGTAACCACACTTGTCCTGAATCACATGTGTGCCTGAACCATGCAAATGCGTGGTTAAGGCACCTTGCATTTGTATGGTTCAGGCACACAGGAGGAAAAGCTGGAAGAGAAATGCAGCGGCTGGGTAAGTGGGGCTGGGGCGGGTGGGGGGATTTTTACGGACAGGGTGGGGTAAGTTTTAGAGTTCAGGGCAGGGGTGGGGGGTCGGGGAAGTTTTTAGGACAGGGTGTGGTAAGTTTTAGGGTTCAAGGTGGGGACAGGGGCAGGGTAATTTTTAGGACAGGGTGGGGTAGGTTTTAGGCTTCAGGGTAGAGTTGGGGGGTCAGGGTAGTTTTTAGGACAGGGTGGGGGAGTTTTTATGACAGGATGGGGTAGGTTTTAGGGTTTAGGGCAGGGCGAGGTCACAGTAGTTTTTGGGACAAGGTAGGGTTTAGGGTGGGGCAGAGGAACAGGGTAGTTTTAAGAACAGGGTGGGGTGTTTTTTCGGACATTGTAGGTTTTAGAGTTTAGGGTGGGGGTGGCGGCGGGTAGTTTTTAGCACATGGCAGAGTAGGATTTGGACAGTTTTGGTTTTAGGATTTCGGGTGAAGGGTAGTCAGGGTAGTTTTAAGGACAGGGTGGGGTAGATTTTAGGGTTTAGGGTGGGGTTGGGGTAGTTTTTAGGAGAGGGTGGGGAGTTATTAGGACAGGGCAGGTCTTAGGGTTTAGGGGTGTAGTTTTTAGGACAGGGCTTGGTAGGTTTTAGGGTTTAGGGTGGAGCAGGGGGTCAGGTAGGTTTTAGGGCAGGCTGGGAGAGTTTTTAGGGCAGGGTAGGTTTTAGGGTTTAGGATGGGGTGGGGGTCAGGGTAGTTTTTAGGGCAGGGTAGGTTTTAGGGTTTAGGGGGCTAGAGGTTGGGGTAGTATTTAGGACAAGGTGGAGGAGTTTTTAGGACATGGTAGGATTTAGGGTTTAGGGCAGGGATCGGGGGTAAGGTAGTTTTTAGGAAAGGGCGGGGTAGTTTTCAGGACAGGGTAGGTTTTAGAGTTTAGGGCGGGTTGGGGTCGGTTTTATTTTAGGGCTGGGTCGGTAGCTTTTTGGACGGGGTAGATTTTCTGGTTTAGTGCAGTGTTTGGGGTAGTTTTTAGGACTGGACGGGGTAGGTTTTATAACTGGGCAGGGTAGCTTTTAGGTTTTAGGGTGGTGTAGTTTTTAGGACAGGGAAGGGTAGGATTTAGGGTCTAGGGCAGGGGTCAGGTCTTTTTTAAGACAGCTTGGGGTAGATTTTAGGACAGGGTATATTTTATGGTTTAGTGCGCAGATTGAGGTCGTTTTTCGGACAGATTGGGGTAGGTTTTAGGACAGGGCAGGGCCGCTTTTAGGGTTTAGGGTGGGGCGGGGGTCAGGGTAGTTTTTAGGAAAGAGTGCAGTAGGTTTTAGGTTTCAGGGCGGGGGATCGGGGTAGTTATGAGGGCAGGGTGGGGTAGTTTTTAGGACAGAGTAGGGTTTAGGGCACGGGCATGGGGTTGGGGTAGTTTTTAGTACAGGGCAGGGTAGGTTTTAGGACAGGGCATGGTGGCTTTTAGGGTTTAGTGTGGGGGCCCGGGTTAGTTTTTAGGAAAGGGCAGGGTAAGTTTTAGGACAGGGCAGAGCAGCTTTTAGGGTTTAGGGTGACGGGTGGGTCAGGGTAGTTTTTAGGACAGGGTGGGGTAAGTTTTAGGATTCAGGGTGGGGGGTTGGGGTAGTTTTCAGGACAGGGTGGGGTAGTTTTTAGGACATGGTAGGTTTTAGGGTTTAGGGCAGGGGGTCGGGTAGTTTTTAGGATAGGGCAGGGTAGGTTTTAGGATGGGGCAGGGTAGCTTTCAAGGTTTAGGGTGGGGTCAGGGGGTTGGGGTAGTTTTTAGGACAGGGCAGGGTAGCTTTTAGGGTTTAAAGCAGGGAGTTGGGGTAGTTTTTAGGAAAGGGCAGGGTAACTTTTAGGGTTAGAGTGAAGGCGGGGGTCGGGGTCGTTTTTAGGACAGGACAGGGTAAGTTTTAGGACAGTGTAGATTTTTGGGTTTAGGATGGGAGTTGGGGTAGTTTTTAGGACTGGGTGGTGTAGTTTTTAGAACAGGATAGGTTTTAGGGTGAGGGCGGGGTCGGGGTAGTTTTAAGGACAGGGTGGGGTAGATTTTAGGACAGGGCAGCTTTTAGGGTTTAGGGCTGGGTAGTTTTCAGTGCAGGGTAGGATATAGGGTTTAGGGTGAGGTGAGGGGTCAGGTAGTTTTAGGAATGGGAGGGGTAGTTTTTAGGACAGGGTAAGGTTTAGGCCGGGGGTCATGGTAGTTTTAGGACAGGGTGGGATAGGTTTTAGGGCAGGGTAGCTTTTAGGGTTTTGGTGGGGCGGTGGGTAGGGGTAGTTTTTAGGACAGGGTGGGGTAGCTTTTGGGTTTCAGGGGCGGGGGTCAGGGTAATTTTGAGGACTGAGTGGGCTAGATTTTAGGACAGGGTGTTGTAAATTTAGATTAAGCATTAGCAGAAGACATCTTGTATTTAGCAACTATTGTGAACATTTCGCGGAATCCATTTTGTATTCATGGCAGCCATTATCTCTGCCACATGCTGCCATGTGCTCGCCATGTGCTCTGTCCTACCTTCCTGTTAACTACTCTTGAAAATCTGTCTAGTGACAAGTTATATTTAGCATCTCCCACTTAGCACATGCCCAGTAAGGTCTGCAGCTGTTAGTAATTAGTAACCCACAGTAATGTGTCTACTAGTCCTTGAAAACTGTTAGCCCCGCCTACCTGTCGACTGTGCATTTCCATATGACCTTATATGTATATAAGTCTTGCTTCTATAATTGTACCACCTTCTTTTAGCCCCTGTGTGGGTATAAAAGGACCATGCTCTCTTTGTTCAGTGTGCTACTTCAAACATTACCGAAGGGTGCTGTTTGAACTGTGGTACCACCTCATGAGGTTTAATAAACTTTGGTGGTCATTACAACCTTGGCGTTCTTTTTACAAGACCGCCGCGGGACCGCCGTGCGGAAGACCGCCAGTGGTGGCCGTTTGCCGCTCGGCGTATTATGACTGTTGGCTGCTCTCTGTCCTTTTTCGGACTGAGAGCCGCCAACAGCCATACTGGCGGGCGGCGGGGAAGTGGAGGTTGCTCCACCTCCACTGCCACGCCAACAGAACACCGCCCACCGAATCACGTCCTGTGATTCGGCGTGGCGGTGTTGTGTTGGCGGTGTGGTGTCGGCGGAGCAGCCCCCATGGCTCCCGTCCCCTCCCAGAGGATCGACGGACCAGGTAAGTCGATCGTCCTTTAGGGGAGGGGGGTGGGGGGTGTTGTGTGTTGTGTGCGTGCATGGGGGTGTGCGTCTGTGTATGTAGAGGGGGTGTGTGAGTGTGTGTATGTCTGTGGGTATGTCAGTATGGATGTGTGCGTGTATGTTTGAATGTGGGTGTGCGTGTCTGACAGTGTGTGTGGATGCTGGCATGTATGTCGGTGTGTGTGCGTGTGTGTGTTGGTGGTGCCTGCGTGCGTGTCGTGTGTGTGTGTGAGTTATGTGATGTTGGGGGTTGGGGTGGGGAGGGGGACCCTGCCACCTTTGGGGAGTGGCAGGGGTGGTGGGGGGTGTAGGGGAGGGAGTCGGGGTGGGGGAGGCCCCATTCAGTGCCAGGGAAGGAATTCCCTGGCACTGATAGTGCTTACCGCCATGGATTTCATGGCGGTTTCAAACCTCATGTAATCCATGGCGGTCAGCTGGGTCAAAATACCGCCAGCGGTATAGTGACGGCCGTCGGGCTGGAGACCCAGGTCTCCAGCCCGGTGGTCGTCTCCGCCCTGGCGGGCGGAATGGAGAACCGGCTGATGACCATGGCGGTAACCGCCATGGTCATAATACCAAAAAAAAGACCGCCAGCCTGTTGGCGGTCTTACCGCCGCTTCTCCGCCTTCCGCCAGGGTCATAATGACCCCCTTTGTCTTTTATTTCAGTTTCTGTGCCAACTTCTTCCTATATGGTCTGAGGACTTTGTGCAGAGAAGGGCGAACCCCTTGCACTATTAGGCCTTGCTGAGGCTTACTTCGACAAATTGGCACCCGAACAGGGACTCATCGGCGACTCGGACGCCAGACGGATTGGTCGCGACGAAGGATTGGGATCTCGCTGTGGACGATCAATGCCTGAGGAGACCCGAGTCTTGGCAACCACGGCGTTTTTCCCTTCTTTCTGATTTGACCATCCAGGTGGCGCCGGTCCTTGACTGAAATCCTTTTTGTTAATTCGTCGTGCAGTGACCATTTGGTCGATTTTAGAACTTGGCAGTTGGAACCTGGACGCCCTGTGATTGGTAAGAGCCGTTTACGGCACTTGCTGTGGGTTTTGATGCCTTTGTTTCACCACTTACTGTGGCTCTCGTGTTTTGGGTGACTAGTCAATTTGTGTCCTTTGAATTGATATATAAATTGCAATTTATATAGGCAGGTAATGAGGAGAATTTTCTCCAATTTAATTTTGATTTGAACTGCACCTTAAGTGCTACTTTGATTATAATACTGCATATTCTGCACTATTTTTGGCATGCTTGTTTTTAGCGCACTTCGTAGGATGTGTTGCTTTTGTAATGGTACCAATTTGAGACTGGAAGAATCGCAACCGGCACCCCCAGAGGGGACGCCCAATAGAGATATGTATGTTAAACATGGTATTTCTTCTATAATGTACAGCACATTATGGAATAAATACACTCGTGCGGATCCTGAGTTACGTTGGCCTATGCATGGGTCATTTGATTTGCGAAAGATTGAGTATGTGGAACAATGTATGTGTAAGCGAAGGTCTAGGCAAGATATGTTTGACTGTGTACGAATGTGGGAGAAAGAAGTGCATGGATGAGTGAAGAGTGAGCAAGCCTTGCTTGAGAAAGAGCAGCGGAAGAATGTATATGTGAAAGCATTGGAAATGAGAAAGAAAGAAATAAACGATTTAAAGGAGATAGAAGAGAAAGAACGTAAATTACAGGTAACTGGCCAAAAACACTGTTCGGCAACCTCTCTATCATATCCTTAATAAACTGCACGATGATTTTTTGTTACTAGATTGCCCTCCACCTCTGTATGTCGTTCCTTCTGCCCCTCATGAGTTAGCTGAGGTCTCCGGTACGGAGCAACAGAAGATACGAGACAGTCGCTCTATGTTGCCTGCTGACCGTGCGTCTGAGCTTAGATCTACTGCTCGTAAAACAATTTGTAGCGTTGTCTCTGCTTCTGAACTTTTAGACAACATGAAAGGGTGGAAGGAAAAGGAGCGGCTATATTTTACTGAGGCATTTGGCACAGAAGTTATTGAACTATTTCGGAAATATTCTGATGAGTTAGAGCCCGATGATGTAGCAGCTGATCATAAGCAAATGTATGATGGTCTTTTTGTTTTCTCCCAGGTGGCTGATGCAATCAGGTGTTTGATGAAATTATGTGTTGCGGCAGTCCATTTGCAAGAGGAGAAAAGGGCCGTGGACGTAGTTGCACGGACATCTCAGACCGGCGGGGTGCAAGCTTCCATCTTCGGAACAGATAAGACTATGATAGTTCACACGAAACCAATGCAGGAGGCTGCGCCTTTGTATGTTCCTCCTAAAGGATCGGGTACAAGTGATGAGAAAACTTCTGTTGATGCTAAGGGTTATTTTATTTATAATTGGGTGTATACTCCTTGGAATAGGGCAGATGCAATGGCACTTAAAACAGCATTACCTGACCCGCTGAAAAATCCAGCCGCCTTTTATGAGGAAGTTGAGGGAGCAATTAGTTCTTGTGCAATGACTTTGGCTGACATTGCTTTATTTTTCAAATTGATATTACCGCCAGATCTGTGGAGAACTGTTCGTAAAGTTGATGATCGTGTAGTTTTTGGGGCATCATGGAAAGAATTAGAACAGATGGACGGGGATAGGGAACCTGCGAAAAAGCCGTATCAGTTGATTCTAGATCTTCCCGCAGCCATATTAGTTAAGTTAACAATGATTATTCCCCCTAAAAAGATAGATTGGACTGTTTTAGCATCTTGTAAGCAAAAGGCAGATGAATCGTCTCTGATTTCTTTACACGCTTTGAAGAAGCATTTCATTATTTTAGCGGCCAGTTATTGTCAGATGATACGGGCAGACATTTGTTCGTCAATAAATATGTCGCAAATCTGTTACCAAGAATAGCTAGTCGTCTAAAAGCTAGTGAAAGTTCATGGACTACCTCTACTCCGGTTTCTCTTTTGACTATGGCTCAGTATTATGAGCGTCAGGAATTAGAAGCAAAAGATAGCGAGGATACAAATATTAAAGAATTAAAGACGAAGGTTATGTTGGCTCAAGCTTATGGTCTGCCTTTTAGAGGTAGTGATAGAGGGGGACGTGGATCTTATGGTTCTTCTTACACTCGTTTGAATTTGTGTCTTGATCAGTGTGCGCATTGTAAGAAATTTGGACATTGGCCTGCCAATTGTCCAGCACTATGTGTTCAGCAGTGTTCACGTGGTCGGGGACAAATGAGAAATCACTCAGGATATTCAGGGCCTAGAAGAAGCATGAATGATCATGCTTGGGTTGATGCTAATGTACGAGGGCAGGATGGGTTTAACACTTTTGAGAGACGGAACCAATACCAGATGTCTAACTATGTGCTGCCTGATTTCCAAGATTCTGCTTATGCATAGGATTGCCTAGGATGGGGTAAGGAATCAGTTGAAGTTCCAGTAGATCAGAGGGGTCCCAATGTTACAGCACATGTTTTGGGTTCTACTGATCAGTTTCTGGTTGATACAGGAGCTACTTGTAGCGCCTTGTCTAAACAATTGGTTCCAAGGGCTCCCCTGTCTGGCTTAACCATTACATCAATAGGTTTCGATGGAATACCTTCCCCTAGCCCATTGTCACAACTACTTGCGTTCCATGTTGATAAATTTACTGCTCCATGTCCGTTTTTGCTTTCTCCAAATACACCAGACAATATTGTGGGTCTTGATATGCTCAAGTGTTTCAGGGCTACAATACGATGCTCTCCTGAAGGGGTGCTTGTTATTTTGAATGATAATCATCCTGTGATGGAAATAGTTTGTCTGGTTAAAGAGGATATTGCATTAGCTTCACTCCCTAGTACTTTGTGGGCTACTTCAGATACTGATGCGGGACAAATGATTATTCCACCGGTACATATTAGTGTCAAGGAGGGAGCTGTATTGCCACGTTTGCCTCAATACAAAATTTCACAGGAGGGTGAAGAAGCACTCACACAAATTGTGCATGATCTTATTGCAGTTGGAGTTGTTGAGGAAGTTCCGTATAATGTTTGTAACAGTCCGATTCTTCCTATTCTGAAAAAGGATACTGATACTAGGATTTACCGATTCATTATTGATTTACGAGAAGTGAATAAGATTGTGGTACCACAATATCCTGTGGTATCTGACATCACGACACTTCTTACTTTGGTTCCCCCGACAGCAACTACGTTCTCTGTGATAGACTTGAAGAATGCTTTCTTTTCGATTCCTATTCATCCTGACAGCCGATATTTGTTTGGTTTTACTTTGAATAAACAATCATATAGATTTTGCAGAGTTCCTCAAGGCTATACTGAGAGTCCTAGTATTTATAGTCAAGCATTAAAACAACAACTAGATTCTTTTGTTTTGCCTGAAGGTGTGGCTCTCATACAATATGTCAATGATATTTTGTTGGCAGCTGATACCCCTGAGCAATGTGAAAAGTGCACTTTGTCCTTACTTTCTTTTCTTACTTCACACCATCATAAAGTGTCACGAAAGAAATTGCAATATTGTAGACCAAAGGTAACCTATTTAGGTCACCTTTTGTCTAAGGAGGGCCGTGCACTTACATCAGATCGTATTCAAGCAATTTTAGACACACCAGTACCCTCTACTCAGAAAGATGTTCGTGCATTCCTTGGTCTTACTTCATTTTGTAGGCAATGGATATTAGGGTTTTCACACATTGTCAAACCTTTGCTAGCACTTTTGACTGAAGATACTCCAATGCCCCTCCCATGGACAGATGAATGTGAGACTGCTTTCCGGCAGCTACGACAAGGACTTTGCTCATCACCAGTGCTAGGTACTCCAGATTACACAAAGCCTTTTGCACTTAACGTACATGAGAAAGATGGATGTGCATTGTCAGTTTTAGTACAGACACATGGCGATAAACAGCGTCCCTGTGCATATTTTTCAGCAGTACTTGATCCTGTCGCTCGAGCGTTGCCTGAGTGTTTTCGTTCAGTTGCGGCAACAGCTGTGTCAATATGTCAGAGTGAAGGGATAGTTTTGTCACATAAGCTGTTGGTGTTAGTACCACATGCGGTTGATGCTCTTTTAAATCAAACAAAGACGCAACATTTAACTAGCGCTCGCCTGACAGGATATAAATTGACATTGCTGGCTTCTCACATTACACTGAAGAGATGTGCAACACTAAACCCAGCCACTTTGTTGCCATATCCGGTGACTAAGCCTCAGTCACAAGAAACACATGATTGTATATTCCTTACCGAAGAACAGACAGAGGGTCGTATTGATTTGCAAGATATGCCCCTTCCAGGTGTAGACGGGGAATTGTGGGCTCATGGGTCTTGTTTGAAGTTGCCAGACGGTACGACCTCATCTGCATGTGCAATCACCACAATACACACGGTAGTGGAGACAGCTCGTATGCCACAGAAGTCAGCTCAAGCAGCTGAACTAATAGCTTTGACACGAGCATGTGAACTTAGTACTGACTTATGTGTGAACATTTACACAGACAGCCACTATGCTTTTGGAGTGGCTCATGATTTTGGTTTGCTTTGGAAGGAGAGAGGCTTTCTCACATCCCACGGGATGCAGATAATGCACGGAGAATTAGTGCATAACCTCTTGACTCGCATTGACATATCCAAAGAAAATAGCTATTGTGAAATGTAGTGCACACAAGAGAGTGACCGATAAGATAGGGCAAGGCAATGCCCTTGCGGACCGCGTAGCACGTGAGACTGCGATGCAGGGAAGTACTACTTCTATGTATGTAGTGAAGTCACAAGCTGATGTTGGCATAATGCTAGATAAGACGTATTCGATGTACAGAAATCTGCTTCTGTGAAAGAACTTGAGCAATGGTCTGAAGAAGGAGAATTGGTTGATGAGGGCTGTTGGCGGAATAAGCAGATGGATAAATGGAAATTGCCTATAGCTTTTGTACAACCTATGGTTCAGATGGCACATGGGCTGGCACATGTTGGAGCTTCAACAATAACGAAGTTGCTTACGCAAGTTTGGGAGCATCCAGAAATTTCCAGTGCAGCTAAGAGAGTAGAACAGTCTTGTTTGATCTGTTTACAATACAATCCTGGAAAAGGGACACAAACTCCTGTGGGAGGGTTTGCTACACCAACTGCACCTTTCGAAGCTCCACAAATGGATTATATTCAGCTTGAACGCTGCAACAATTTAAAGTATGTCTTGGTGGTGCATTGTGCCTTCAGTAAATGGATAGAGGCGTACCCCAGAAAGGATAATACTGCAATTACCACAGCGAAGGTGCTTTTGAGAGAATATTTCCCTAGGTTTGGTGTTTGCAGACTTTTATGGAATGATAACGGACCTCATTTTGTTGGGGATGTTATTAAGTATGTCCTGAAAGGATTGGGGATCAAACAGAAGTTCCATGCGGTTTTCCACCCACAATCAGCAGGGTTGGTGGAAAGGTATAATGCTACTTTGAAGCTGAAGTTAGCGAAGATACAGGCTTCCACATCTTTAACTTGGCCGTATGCATTACCGTTGGCATTATTGTCTATTAGGTCAGTGCCACACTCTCGAACAGGCCTTACTCCCTATGAAATAGTATTTGGAAGGCCAATGAACATTTGGGGAGTTCCTAAGCCAAATTCTGTATATGATGTAACTTGTGTCCTGATGAATGATTATTTGGCACAGTTAACCGACAATTTGGTTTCTATTCATCAACATGTTCGAGAAGCACTTCCTGACAGATCTACAGGTGAAGGCCATGAACTCCGACCTGGTGACTAGGTGATGATTAAGTCCTTTGAAAGATCAAGCAGCTTGGAACCAAGGTAGCGAGGCCCAGAGCAGGTGCGACAAGGACAGCAGTTCAGGTGACGAACCTAAATAATTGGGTCCATAGTACTCACTGCAAGAGAGTGCTACCTACCCTGGTGGAACCTGCTGTGCTGACCGATCATCGAGAGATCTTGACTACGGAGAAAGGCCGTGCTATATCATCTGACGAATCTGCTGAGTCCTTCCCGAACCATAAGATTTCTGGAGTATCGCGATATAATTTGAGACCGAGGAAAGAATATGTAGTGCTGAAAAAAACTGGTCGAGCTACTGCCCTGGGTTAGTGAAACAGAGAGCCAATGTGGCAAGGGGGGTAGTCATGCATTAGAGTAGTGACACCCATCTTGGCCCGTGGTGAAGAAATCAGCGGCTGCCCAGGGATAAGAGCTCCAACGATTGTTTTTAATTAATTTCTGGAAGGGTTGATTATCACTGTTGCTAAAATGAATAACAAAGTGATCATTAGTACTATGGGGTTTGTTGTTGTTTTGTTGGTTATAGCAATAATCACCTGGTTTGTTGAAAAGAAGGCTCCTGCTCGTGAGTTTTTTGTTGCCACTACTCCAGTACCAGAGGATCACTATTACTTTACGCTTCCATATCAGGAGCAGAAGCACCGTCAATCGTACTTCAATAATACTTTCATTCAGATGTTGCATCATACTCATAATGCTACAAATACTACTAACTGTTGAGTATGTGGAATGATACCTGCGCATCAAAAGAAAGGAGGAACACCTTTCATTCCTCTTCCTTTTTCACACAATGGTTCTTGTCAAGCTTGGTATACTCTTTTGTTTGCATCTGGAAAACGTACAGAGGGCAGACTTCTTTTTCGCCTTAATAAAGTAGGCTACCAAGACAAAGATGGGTATCCCCAAACCAAAGGAACTAAATGGGAATGGGAAGAGTATCAACCGGACAACGTTTCAATACCATGTGTCTTCACAAATATAAAAGACTCTGACAAGAAAGAACAATTTGTGATTTCTGTTACAAAAACTAAAGCAGATTTATGTATACGTAGCATTGGGCGGATTCCAGTGGGGACAAGCGATTGTACCTTGATTTTAACTATTGAGGGTGTAAATAATAGTAGTTTTACAGCTTCTCATAATACATATTTTGTTTGTGGTAACTATGGATATTACCAACTACCTGTTGGGTGGTCAGGTGTGTGTTATGCATCTTTTCTATTACCCCCTGTGTTTTTGGCACCTGCATCATATCACCGAGATTTTAAACTGTTCAATGACATCATTAAAAATAGATATAAAAGGACAATAAGTACAAATGAGGTAGACCAAACAGACACTAGTCTGCAACAATATGATGATTTTATTTTAGGGTTGTTCTCCTTTGTGGGTGCTGCGTTAAACAGTAGGAAAGTGAGAAGATTGACTAGGGTTGTGGAAGCTGTTACCAATCAGGCAGCTCTGGCACTTGGGAATATTACTGAGGAGCTCCAAATTGCAAGGATTGTAGCGCCCCAAAATCGTATGGTACTAGATGTGATAGTAGCTGAACGAGGTGGTGCATGTCGCATCATTGGTAGTAGTTGCTGCGTTTTCATTCCAGATCACTCACCTTCAGTATATGATGCAATATCTAAATTGCATAAAATTGCTTCAGAAATTCACACAGAGACTGGTACTTGGACTTTTTCTGGATGGTTTTGGGCTCTTGTTTCCACTTGGGGCTGGAAACTACTGACTATCCTGAGTGTAATGATTGCAATATTTTTCACATCCTGTATCTGTATTCAGTGTGGTCCAATGTTCTGCTCCATGTGTATTACTGCTTGTATGCCTACCAAAAGAAATATTACAGAAATGAAAGCACAACACATGTTAGATAAGGAAATAGCTGAAATGATGAGCATAGATATACATGATGAATATTTAGATTATCCCAGAAAGATGAATGTCTTCAGCTAATGCTGAAAGGGTCGTCTGTTGTAATTTAGTAGCGATTAGATTAATCATTAGCAGAAGACATCTTGTATTTAGCAACTATTGTGAACATTTCGCGGAATCCATTTTGTATTCATGACAGCCATTATCTCTGCCACATGCTGCCATGTGCTCGCCATGTGCTCTGTCCTACCTTCCTGTTAACTACTCTTGAAAATCTGTCTAGTGACAAGTAATATTTAGCATCTCCCACTTTGCACATGCCCAGTAAGGTCTGCAGCTGTTAGTAATTAGTAACCAACAGTACTGTGTCTACCTGTCCTTGAAAACTGTTAGCCCCTCCTACCTGTCGACTGTGCATTTCCATATGACCTTATATGTATATAAGTCTTGCTTCTATAATTGTACCACCTTCTTTTAGCCCCTGTGTGGGTATAAAAGGACCATGCTCTCTTAGTTCAGTGTGCTACTTCAAACATTACCGAAGGGTGCTGTTTGAACTGTGGTACCACCTCATGAGGTTTAATAAACTTTGTCTTTTATTTCAGTTTCTGTGCCAACTTCTTCCTATATGATCTGAGGACTTTGTGCAGAGAAGGGCGAACCCCTTGCACTAGTAGGCCTTGCTGAGGCTTACTTCGCCAAAGGTAGAGTGTAGGGCAGGGGTGGGGTAATTATTAGGACAGGGCGGTGTAGGCTTCAGGGTTTAGAGTTGGGATTCAGGGTAGTTTTTTGGACAGGGTGGGATAGTTTTAGGACAGGGTATGTTTTAGGGTTTAGGGTGGGGTGAGGGGGTTGGAGGGGTTGTATCACACAAACAAGTATGGAGTTACCAAATATACCTTTACTAAGCATGCTTTTACAATGAAATTAGTTGTAAAGCCATGTGTGGTAAAGGCATGCGTGGTTAAGACGTGGTTGTTGTTCCAACCGCGTTAAGCTATGTGTGGTTCTGCAATGCGTGGTTCTGTCATACACCCTTTCAAAAGGTGGGAAAGTTGGCCCCCCACAAGAAAAGTCTCCACTTACTTTATGGCAACCGGTCCTGCTCTATAAAGCACGGTGTAGACATTATAAAACGCAAGGAGTTTGCCAGTGGTGTGATCTATTGGCTCACCCCACGTAATGGGGAAATTCACCTAGAGGTCCTATGCACTCACAATGACAGGCCAGTAAAGACTCTGACTTAATGGCTTTCTTATAGAATTTTGGGCAGAGGCACAGCAGGGCCCTCTCCAACATTTCAGTCATCCATAGGTCTAAGTGGTCCTTCAGAGCTTTCATGGCACGAAGATCCCATAAGGAGTCTGTGGACATATAGAGCTCGTAGCCTGTTTGAGTTCCGCCTCCAGAGGGCCCTATGGAAGGTTTACATCTGTAGCAGTCATGACCTTTCAGATATACACAGTCCACTAAAGCAAACCACAGTATGTTAGCCGAGACATCCCCTGTATCTTTTTCCTGGAACTGCCACGTTGAGTTCCTACCCTGCGACCCTATCTCACAAGAGGGATTTATCAAACCTTCAGTGTGGTAGTCATGGTGGTCCTACCTGGTGTGTCCCCTCCCAGATGTTGTTATCGGGCTATGTGATGTATGCATGACTTTGTGTACATTTGGTGTTCCCCTAATCTGGTCCAGGTGAGGTAGGACCAGGGAACATGTGAAAAGAATGTAAATTCACAGTCCCTGGGGTGTAAGCCTCTCCATATGTCATTCAGACCATAGTCATGAAGGGCACGGAGTACGTCCATGGACATTAAGCCATGGAGAAATCTGTCTTGGAGATGTCCATCCAGAGACCCGTTGGGAACCGCGTTAAACTCACTGACCCAGAGCAAGCTAACAAGGTTTCAAAACTCAGTTATTTAAAGATTCGTAGGGAGCCGATTTATTTACTTTAAAGCTATTTTCTTTACTCCAAAGGTTCAAAGGCCAAAGTGAACTAATTCCAATATTTCTATCAGTATTAATAAAATATTGCAGATGATCATTGTCTAGGTTTCTATCTCAATTACAATCACAGTTGCATTAGAATGCTTAAAATCAATATTCAAAGACTTCCAACCCACACATGTTTCGTGGAGATAATGCCACTTCTTCAGGGCAGGTCTTTTGGATGCCCCAGGCTCCAATCTTGTTTCCACTATTGTCAATTATCTTAGCCTTTAGTTTCCAACTCACTTTATGATACTACTCTGACAGGAGTCCCAGCCGTCAGCTCTTCAACAATTGTTAGCATTACTGTAGGAAAGTACCATCTTGCCTGGCATGTTACCCCCATTTTTACTTGTATGAATGTTTGTTTTTGCCTGTGTCACTGGGATCCTGCTAGCCAGGACCCCAGTGCTCATAAAGTGTGCCCTGTATGTGTTCCCTGTGTGGTGCCTAACTGTGTCACTGAGGCTCTGCTAACCACGGTGTGCTGGAGGATGCAGAGTTGTTTCCACGCAGAAAGACCGCAAACAAGCCTTGCTAGCTGCAAAAGTTGCGGTTGAAGGTTTTGGGTGCTGCCAGGGCCCAGGAAGGACCAGGAGGTCGCCCCTTGGAGGAGGAGACAGAGGGGGCACTCAGCAACACAGAGAGCCCACGCCAAAGCAGGCAGCACCTGCAGAAGCACCTGAACAGGCATTCAGAAGATCTCAGCACAACATAAGAGGGTCCCACGAATTCGGAGTCCAACTCAGCGAGTTGGGCAATGCAGGATGGAGTGCTGGGGACCTGGGCTAGGCTGTGCACAAAGGTAGTCTTTGCATAGGGCAATCTTAACCTTCCCCTTTATAAGCCTATGTAGAGGTGAAAAATTGTGTGGGAAAGAACCTGTGCTTCATCAAGGGAATGTCCGTAGATATCAAATGAGTCTCCTATATACACACACCATGTCTAGTTCAGCAGTCCGTTTACATTCCAAGACAACAATCTGACCGTCGCACTGGGATGCAAACAAAAAAGCGTGCTGATGTATTCTGTGCTGTATCACCCTGGAGAGGAGTGGGCGGTCCACCAGCTTGCAACAACTGAATATTCAGGAAGCCCCTGTGAAGTATAAACATTTAAAACAGCTTCCCTGCCCTTAACCATCCTTCCCAGCTCCCACTCTCCCACCCTTCCATCCCCTCAACCCAGCAGCTGGTTGCAACCCATCATCCTTCTAAGTGGAGGTAGAATAGAAACACCTCCCAAACATTGATGAGTCACACTGCAGCTAGCACAACTCCCCCACCTGAACCTTGCACAGACCCTCGGCCTCAAGGAAAATCAACTAAGCACATTGCTGCCAGAGCAACTGTTGCACCTTCGGAGACAATCAAGTGTAGATAGTACATCATCTCAACTGCAACCATGGTGCTCTTCACTGTAGAGTCAATCATTTAGCCCCCCCACCATAAAGTTACCTAGACTGAAAATACCTGCCTTTACCTGAACAGGTAAAGGCAATATACATCCATTGGGCCCCCACCCCAGTTCTGCAGCGTGAGTTACACATTCTATAGGGGTCATATAATTTGCGGGTTGTATGCCAGAACCTTCCAGGCATCTCCCACCTCCGCTTAGGTCTAGCTGCTTCACTGTTTCCCTCTTTCATGGGTGACACTGGGCTAACTTGCGCTGGCCCAAAGATTTTCTGGGCCTCCTGCAGGATGAATATGGTGTAAGAGTTAGCATTCAGCTGCAACCACAAGGCTAATGGGAAGGCACACCTGTAGCAGATTCGACGGTGTCGCAGTTATGCCTTCTCCTGGGCCAGGGAGTGTCTCTTATTCAATGATAGCAAAAGGTCTTGATTAGGGTTGGGTGATAAACTCTGCTCCACCTGCGGACTAAGCAGAGTTTTGGCCACACCACATTACACGTTTATTCCTTTATAGTTTATAGTTTTTTATAGCGTGTAAGACCAAAAGGTATCAAAACACTAGAAAACAGAGGAAAATCAGGTCGACATACAAGAGCCGGAATGTCATCCTAGATCCTAAGCAGCACCTATACCTGCACCTAATGAGTAAACAGCAATATTTTCAGCTGTTTAGGGAATCTTAAGTCACCCTCATTACCACGGATATGCTCCGTGAGGGAATTCCACAGCCTACCGGCCACTACTGTGAAAGCTTGTTCCCCCACCTTGTTTTCCTGACCCATAGTACTGCCACAGTGTGACCTCCATCCGATGTAAAGCGAAGTTCCAGCCACATTCCGCCAACCACGTGTGGTGGAGTTTTTTCACAAGAGCGGCTTGCCAACAGTAAGTTGGGGAGCACGAGTGACAAATGGCAGTCCCTAGCACGATTTTTGGGTGCTGGTAGTTCACCTGGTGAGATTTTCCCAACTCAGGCTGCGCAGGGTGTCACAACCATTTGCTTTGGGAAAGCTGCACTCGAGTAGAAAATCTACTCATGTGGCAGTAAAACCAACTCAAGCAGCAGCTCTTTCTGGCGCGCTGTGTGGTGCCGTGAGAAATCAGTGTGGAACAAGCTCCTGGCACTGAAAATCAGCACAGCATACCAATTTCCACCCACTCACAGAACTCAGCAGAATTTCTTTGTTCCTGGAAGACAAGTGTATCATCTTTTTGAGTCTGTTTCATAATCATGCCCTTCAGTTGCGAGGAGCCCAACTTGATGATTATATCCCTCGGTCTTGAGCCAGAGGCTGGTCTCAGTGCCCCCACTTTGTCGGCACAGACAGCAGGTTTCTCCTTGGGGGCCTATCACGAAGAACAGCGCAAACAACTGACCACAAAACTGGGTAATATGGATGCTGTTGCGGTGTGATCTGTCCTGGAGGTCCACACATTTCTCCCAAAGCAACCTTATCTCATGTCTGCCTTGCAGCTCACATCCTGTTATTTCTTTAGCTCGTGCATCATTGCCACAATATACTCCTTGTTGGTCGCCACTTTCTCGCCCAACGTTGAATCTATTTTGTGACCTCTGAGAGGCCAAAGGTGAGGTCAGCCTTCACTGCCTGCATCTGTGTCATCACCATATTGTCTAGTTTATTGTGGAGAGCCATCAGCCCAGCCTAGAAATTTTCTTTTGTGATGGGAGGTCCACTATCCCCTTTTGCTTTCTTGGAGGTTGGGGACAAGATGCTTATGGGTTGCCGCGGGCACTCAGGCTGCACTTTTGTCAGCAGTATGCCCCAGCAGTCTGCAAGTGTTTTCTGCTGCCTCTGCTTCTTGGGCATGGACGGTAACTTTGAAGGGAGAAAATCTCCAGTTTCTAAGCAGGCAGGAGGCAACTGTTTCATCTATTCCCTGTCATGTGTGCTCTACCTCAGCTCTCATAGTTCTGAATAAGATGTCTCACTTAGGAAGGAAGTGGGCTCTATGTCTGAGCAGGAGTGGAGGGGAGGAACACACCCAGCTGGAAAGTCACTGGGTTTTACCCTCTGTGCCCTGTCCCCATCTCAGGGCCCATTGCACCACGCCACACAGCCCAGCAATGTGCAGTGGAGGGCTGCTAGAAAGGCTCAGGTCCAGTGATGTAGTTAGTCACGGGGCACCCAGAGCAGCGATGAATACTGAGCCTCCAATCACTCCTGGGATGTTTCGGGCCTCCCTCACCTGCTGTAAGCCACACACCAGGCCGGCCTCACATTAATGCCACATTGTGAAGCAGAGGCCCAAGTTAGTGGCCCACATCGGATCACACTTCTGGAGCCTTTGCCAGGAAATGTGCATTGTTACGGAGGTCCGCAGTCTCAAGGTTTAGTCCCCTGAGTCAGTCAGGACACACAATCAAAGCACTGTTGAGGCACTGGAGCTACAACAGAGAGGCCGATCACCAGAGGCCAGACAGGGGCTCATAAGCCCAATCCCATTCTTGTCCAGTTGCAGGCCGTGACCCTATATATAACTTTTCAATCTTAAATAACATTCATGTATTTTTAGAAAACGTATTGTTTGCTATGTTGTTCTATTTTAAGTCTGTCTTTATTATTTTCTATGGGAGGGTGTTGCAGTACCAATGGTTTATCATGTTCAGTGCTGGATTTAATTTTGTTGCGGTTTGTCTGTAGTAATTTTACCTTCATAAATTTGGATCCACCTGCTGCTTCAGGCAGTGGAGATATGTAGGTCAACACTTGCAGTAAATTGCACTTAGAAACAGTGAATAGCTAAAAGTAATACAGTTACTACAAAGTGTAAGAGTAAATTTACATTTGCATATTTACTCATATGAAAATAATTTAGATTTGTAAATTGGCCCCACTTAGTTTGGCATAAGCATAACTCCCAAATCCTGTGTGGATGGTAAGGCCCCATAACCGTTGGCTACAGGATAGTTATTAACCGATAAATATTTTCTGCATTTACTTATATTATTTAATTATAAGAGAGATGACAGCAACATCATCCGCGGAGGTTGCTATGGAAATGGGTGGATTTAGTGCAGGAAATGGAGAGAGACATGCTTGCAGTCATTTGAGGCAGGGTTCCCTCTAGAGTGCAAACTGTGCCAGAGAGAGTAGACAGGCCTGTTGGGTTCCACAACAAATATTAATTGTAGAAGATAATTTACTGTTAAATCATATAGAGTGTTTGGTGTTTGATATAGAGTTTTGATCCAGCAAATTAATCCAGGATAAATTATTGTAGTCTGCATAGCCCAGAGAAAATCCCAGACTACCTGGTCAAAAGCCTTCTCGGCATGTAGTAGTATGGTAAATAATGGTTCTTGCAACGTCTCTCCATGGTCAACCAACCACTAAGGTAGGGTGTGAGGTAGTGTGTTAACTTATAAAAAAACATATTGATAGAGGTCAGGGGAGAAATAATGACATTGAACCAGTTTACTAATAGTTTAGTAATTATTTTAGAGTCTGAATTTGACAAAGATATCAGCAGATAAGATACAAACCCATTTGAAAAATTGCCTTTTTTAGGAAAATTGAAATGATATTTTCAGACCGTGAAGATGGAATTTTATTCTAATCTCTGTAGGCATATATATAAAAAATGATGTAATTTTATCTATCAGTATTTTATAAATTTCAAGTGGAACACTGTTAGGACCAGTAGTTTTGCCAGTAGGCAAATGAGTAATAACTACTCTAATCTCTTTTTCTGTGAACCTAGCAACCAAATGAAGATTTTCAGTTTCCTCAACTAAAGGGATCACTAAGCAATCAAGATAGAAAGTAATAAACTGGTCATTCTAAGCTATGGTGTCTTGATACAGTTTGGTATAGGTATAAAACAATATTCAAAATCAAAATTTCCCTTCTTGCCAATAAGATGGCGATGCTTAAGTTACCAGGGACGCAGAAAGATTGTTGAGTTCATATTAGAGGTGGATGCTAGGCCCGATGTGAGGTCGGGTGGGCAGGCCAAACCCACAACTTGTTGCAATAAACAAACTCCCTGGTGTCTAGTGGGCTTCTGACTCCTCAGAGAAGAACTCTTATCTGCCCCTGGGGGGGGGCAGCAAGAATTTTGCAGGTCATTTGAGGGGTGACGTTAGGCCCAATAGGCCCCCCACCCATTTCTAAAAAAAAATCATCCCTAGTGTCTACTGGGATTGGAGATAACAACCTCCAATCTGCTCTTGGGGAAGGGGAGCACAACGACATTTGGGCCTAGTGGTAGGGTTGAGCATTAGCCAATTGCCAGGGGCTGCTCCCACATCCAAACATAATCCCTAGTGGTCTAGTGGGCATTGTGCCCCCACCAGGGGCAGATTGGAGGAAAACATCTTCTTTCTGTACCCGAGGAGGGCAGAAAGACTGCTGGGGGTTATTTGGGTGGGTGGGGGACTAGACCTGAAGCCTGGGCAGGCCAACCCATCACATTTTTCAAAACATAAAACACACCCTGGGGTTGAGTGGGCTTTCTGCCCCTCCCAGGGGCAGATTGGAGGTAATTACCTCTAATAATCCCCTGGGAGAGGGAGAAAGACTTGTGGACACAGAGGAGGGGTGCACATTAGCCCATTACCAGAGTGGGCCTCTCACTCCTCCAAATACATTCACTGAGATTTCTGCTCCCCATGTGGAGGGGACTGGAGGGAAAACACCTCCTTTCTGCCCCCAACGGAAGGCAGAAAGGCTGCTGAGACCGATTTGGGGTGGAGTCTAAGCCCTATGCCTGGGTGGGCTGTCCCCACCCATTCCTACCTTAAATAACCAAACCCTTGTGTCTAGTGGGCTTTATGCCCCCTCCCCGACACCTGGGGACAGACTGGAGGTAATATCCTCAAATTTGCTCCTGTGGGGGGTAGAAAGACGTTTGGGGCTTTGTGGACCGGGGAGCATTAGCTCATTATCAGAGCGTGCCACTCCCTACCCACCCCAAATACATTCCCTGGAGATCTAGTGGACTTTCTGTGCCTGCCAGGAGCAGATTAGTGGAAAACACCACCTATCTTCCCTCGTTGGGAGGCAGAAAGACCGTGGTACTAATTTGGGGGGTAGGGCCTAGGCCCTATGCCGGGATGGGCCTCCACTCCCATTGTTGGCTAAAAGCAATAAACCCTGGCGTGTATTGGGCTTTCTGCCCCCCTCCCGGCAGATTGGAGGTAACTGCCTCCAACTTGCCCTCAGGGAGCTGAAAGTCATTTGGGCCTGGGTGTAGGGGGAAACATTTGCCCATCACCGGGGGGGGGGGGGGGCACTCCTCCCTTAAAAAACATCCCTGGGGGTCTACTGAATGGATCCCTGCTTGGAGGTCACCCTCCTATGGTTATTCCAAGCAGGGATCCACTGGGGAATGGTACCATTGGAAAGGGGAGATTCTCCACTTTTCAATGACACCTACCTTTCTGAATTGGTGCTTGGGGGGCTGAGATATGCCCCTAAGCACAGATGCAGTGAAAATTAAATTAAATTTTAATGTAATGACTTCAGTGTCCGATCATCTATTTAAACACAGCTAAAAGTGAGGATTTCAAGAGCGAGTTGTACTTCTTAAAAAATTCTAATTGGCCTAGGGGTCTCCCTGTGGCAGTGTATCAGTGTCCCTAATAATTCTTCTTCGGGCAGTACCTCATCCAGTTTTTAGCAATCCATGTCTGATAGTCGGGGAATTACCAAGTCTTCAACTATAGGACTGATACGTTCAGTGGGGGGGGTGTTGTTGAATTGAAGGAGTATAAGAGTTGTTGTGATGGGAAAACTAACACACAATGGGGTATTCCGTTATTAATTATGACTCCAGGTCTCTGTTGGTAAGCCAATGAAACAATATCACAGCTTTGTCACCAAATTCATAAAGTTAAATTGTGTGACCATGTGTGACTGTGTGGCTAAGTCTAACAGTTTTTTCACAATTCTGAGAGTCTTATGAGCTCAGTTTCATGGCTCAAAGCTGTGTCAGGGGAGTTAAGCAACACTATTACCCCCTCCTGTACAGTGCCTTCCAAATCATCTATCTCTTTAACCCTCTGTCTCTTTGCTACTGTTTGATAAGAAATAATCTGTCACCTGGTGAATGGCTTTAGGGCTTCCCATAATGTTGATGGTGAGGACACGGAATCATGTTTATCTTTAAAAAATCTGTTCATATAAACATTTAAAAATCAGTATTCCGGAGCCAGTTTGCATTGAGTATCAACAGCCCTTCTTGACTATTATGTGAGTATCTAATGAGGATCTACATCAGTACATGATAAGTCACATGTGGTAGTATGGCAGCATCAACAAGGAACCCAATAGGCACCTTATATTTACAGCAAAGAAAAAAGCAATAGTCTAGTCATGAGGAAGAGTTGTGATGTAGAGAGTGATATGTGTTTTCTCTGGAGACAGGGTGGTTTATGCCCCAGGCGCATGTCAGACTTAGTGAATGAGACTACAAGTTCAGAATGCTTGACCTGCATGAGGTGATGTTACAGGCATCCTGACTTGTGTTTATAAACAAGTTAAAGTCTCCACCTAGTACTGTTATACCTAGTAGGGATTTTAGAGGTTTTTAAAAAATGGCTTGAAGAGTGTTCCCAACTAAAGTAACTGGTGCATATACAAAGAAAAAATATCCATCTTCTGTCTTCCAGCATGTCCTCCACTACAGTGTACCTGCTGCATCTATCAGTGTGGCTGGTGAGAACATGAAATGGAAAGTGTCTGTTTAGGAGGATAGCTGTGAATCGAAGGCTTCTAGTGCAACATAAATGATAGGTCTGAGTGTTGCCATTCTGGGCAGGGATAAGGGATTTATTATCTGGCAAGTGATTTTCCTGTAATAGGATTACCCATTGCCTGAAAGAATGGCTCTGGTGTGACCTGCATGACTGTCAGCTCAGTGGAACCTGTTGAGTTCCCTTGGAACTGCAGCACTGGCATGACTTTGGAGTACTTATCTAGCTAACTTTGCTGTGATGGCATCAAGGCTTATTATTTCCCCATTTAGAGTCAGCTTCCACAGTAAAGAAGGTGCTGGGAATGCAAATGGAGGGATTGCAACAAGTGGGCTGCTAAATGAGTAATCAGGAAGTGCATGGAAAAGTCCTCAGGCTATGAGTTTTGGCACATCGGGAAGAAAGGAGGGTGGGGTGCTCTTGCGATCCATAGGGACACAATTGACAGTGCGTCTCACTCTATACAGAGTGCCAAGTTGGATCACTGCTGCAGATGTAGGCCGGGGTGGAGTCCAGGACTCTATATTGCAGGGCAAACGTGCCAAGCATTGACCCCCCACCTCTTGCTCCCCCTTGAAGGCTTGATTTGACCTAAACCTCTTAGCAATCCCAGTGGCTACCACACAACTGATTGTGATGCTTTGGGGGAAAAAGACAAGCATCCATTGGGGTTGGACCCACTTCTGCAACTGTTTTATACATGACAACTCCTTTCATGCTTACAGGGCCATCAGCAGGTTAGAAAACAACCCCAACATGGCTGTAACCCAAAATCAGCCCTAAAGATTTTTGTCTCAAATTTATTTGATCTATGACTTCTTTCTTTGGACTTTACTAAAGCAATAGAAGAATTTAAGTTGAAGGGGGTTCTTTTGAAGTGCAAAGGTTGGAAAAAATACAATACACAACACAGACAATATACTAATCCAAATATTGTGGCACATTTATGAGCTGCAACTTGCAACATACTCATAGCACAGTCTTGGAAGACAATGATAGGTATCAGGTGAATCGATTACTTAATATAGCATTAAACGACAAAAAACAGACAAATAAAACCAAATCAAAAAACAATCTCCCATAGAAGGATGCCTCTGAGCAGTTAAGTGTGCAAGTAATGAAAAAGCAAAATAAAATTAAACAAAGAAACTTGAACAATTGTTCAAGAATTTAGCAATTACATTTAGAATCTGTTTTCTAGAATGATTTCTGCAACATGCTCGTGTTCCTAAACAGTGACCCCTTGAGGTAAACATGAGTTTTTTCATTTCTTGCTTGATAATTATAAAAAGCAGGTGCAGTGCAGGAGCCACCTTTTCTCAGCTATGTGCAATCTTAAACCTTAAACCCGTTTGAAACTGAGAGAAATAATTAGTTATGTTGCAATGGAATTCCTCACAAAATATTTGACTGTAAAATGGTGCTTTTAAGTTGGATAAATGTGTCTTGTGTTGGAAAAATATACCTTGTACAATATGTAACCAGGACATGCCTTTTAGGAGAGGTTAGGCTGCTACACAAGGAATGCTATTTTGCTTCAAACGAAGGCCTTGAAACTGAGATAAGGGACGAGCAAGGGCCTCTTGAGATGTCCTTCGTCGTAAAACTACTCGACTGATAAACTTATCTTTCCTTTGAAGTGTAACTATCTTTCTTTGAAATCCAGGTCCTGTAGCTGCATGTAGATGATAAATTAGCACTTGTGACGCAAGCTGATGAATGTTTAAACCTATAAAAGGTGCATCTTAACTCAAGAAGAGTGAATCACACCTACAGTTCATTTCTGTGTGTCTTCCACCTTGGGCTTAAGCAAATAAACCCTTGCTTCATTTTTAATCATCATGACTGCGTGTTGACTGTTCATTTCTTTTCAGATATGTGCTTCGACAGTTTGGTGCCTTCCCACTCAGATAGACTGACACAGTGTCAGTCAGATGACAATGCCGTGGTCCCAGGGCCAGAGAGTCCATTTGTCTTTGATGCACACTGCTTTTTTTGGACTTCATTCCTGCAGACCCAGATGAAGGACTCTCTGGAACCCCATCAATACATGTGAACGTATCAGCTGTATGTGGACAACAGAGTTGAATTGCCTATCAGACACTTGCAGTAGCCGTGGACCAGGTAAGGGCAAAGAGATTGGGTTTTACAGTCTAGGAGGGAAACTGGGTTTCTTCTCCAGATGTGGGAGAATCATAGAACTGGGAATCTGTGTTTGATCTAGGGTAGGACCATTAGACCAAAAAGGCCTTATTTTTGTTTAATAGAGACACGGTCTCTGTAAAAAGTAAATTGACATTTTTTGTGTGACAAACGTTTTTTGAAAATGTTGAGTAAACTGTTTTGTTGAGGATCTAAATGTAGAAAACCTAGGAGTCTAGATAAAAGTCAACCCGTACTGGAGCCTGGGACTCCGGCTTGGTTAGTGGTGAAGAAAAAGGGGTACAATATGGCAATGTTTTTAGATAAATGACAACAACTGACTTGTGAAGACCCGTTCAGGCAATGGCTGAAAGGAGGCATGTTTGAGAAAGGCAAGTTGGATTATTTAGAAGAATGTCTCAGAGCAAGTGAGAAGAAAAGCAAGAAGGTGAGGTTCTTAGAATGGGATACCTATAATGCATGGAGAAACTATACACTAGATAGACAATGGATGGAGCCAAAAAATATTAATTGGAAATTGGTGAAATATGAGAGAGAGAAACAGAATGGGAGATATGATACAGCATGTAGAAAGAATGAAATGGAAGTAGGGACATGTTTTGTTTCAAAAGTAAAAAGAAGAGAAACAGATTTATCTATCTGCTCCACCCCCTGTTGAACAAGGGGAGGATCAGGTTATGGAACAAATACTCCTAAATCATCTGCAACCTCCACCGTACACTGGGGCTGGCATACTACATAGGGAGACAGGTGACTCTGGGGTAGTCAAAACTTGTGAGAGAACAAGATAAGATGAACAGGAACATGAATTGATTACATTACAGGACATCATGGACAATGCATGGAGAGCAACTAGACAGCAAATGCAGCTGAGTTATAGAAAAGAAGCGACAGTAGATAAGACATGTGCTTATAATTTACTAGGATTGGACCTCCTAAAAAGATTAAATGTCACAATTCGGTGCACACCAGATGGGGATTTATTTGAGATAGATGAAAACTGCATTGAAGCTGCTTTTATGTACATTATCAGGGTGGGAAAAGACACAATTCCAGTACATAATCAACAGTTAATAGACAGTAGGATATGGGCTACACATAAAAATGATGTAGAGAAATGCACATTGACCCAGTATATAGTAGTGCGCCAAAATACTCCAATACCACACATACCCTAGTACAAAATATCAGCAGAAGGATTGCAGGGCTTACAAGGATCTCTTGAAGGAAGGGATAGTAAAAGAAATAACAGGGAGCCCATGTAATAGTCCTATACTTCCGGTTTTAAAGAATTCAAGTGACAAGGAAGATTTCACATCCTGGAGATTCATATTTCAGGTTAATAAAATAGTGGTACCACAATTTCCTGTAGTCCCCAACATAGTGAATATCCTATCTACTTTGGCACCTGATATGGCATATTTTTCTGTGACTGACCTGAAGAATTTCTTTTCTATCCCTGGCCATGAAGATAGGATGTATTTCTTTAGCTTCTCAGTGGCTGGGTGGAGCTATTGTTTTCAAAGGACTCCTCAAGGGTATTGTGAGTCCTCGTCTATTTATAATCATGTCCTAAAGAAGGAAGTGAATGACTACCAATGCCATCAAAACAACACTATTGATTCAATATATTGACAAGGTATTGTTGTCAAGCACTACTGAAGAACAGTGCACAACAGATACCGTCAATCTATTGAATTGTTTGGCTGCCAGGGGACATAAAAGGCCTCATTATGACCCTGGCGGGCGGCGGTAAGCTGGCGGTGACATCGCCAACAGGCTGGCCGTGTTCCGCCAGCCATTATGATCGTGGTGCAATAGCCATGGCGATTCCGCCGGCCCCTCCACTATACCGCCAGGCTTTCCCCTGGAAGTCATAAACCCAAGGGCAGCGGTGCAAGCACCGCTGCCCTGAGGATTATGAGTCCCCGACCGCCAGCCTGGCCACGGCAGTAAACACCGCAATGGAAAGGCTGGTGGTAAGGGGAACTCGGGGTGCCCCTGGGGCCCCTGCACTGCCCATGCACTTGGCATGGGCAGTGCAGAGGCCCCCAGGCACAGCCCCATCATGCATTTCACTGCCCGAATTTCGGGCAGTGAAATGCGCAACGGGTGCTACTGCACCCACTGCACATCAGCACTCTATTACGAGCCGGCAGCAATGTTGATGTGACTTTTCCGCTGGGCCAGCAGACAGAAAACACTGTTACCGTCCGCTGGCCCAGCGGCAAAGTCGTAAGAGGGAGCCAGAAATACCTTCAGCACTGGCAATTTAATGGCACCCGCAGCCTCGGCGGTCTTTGGAGGCCGAGGTTTTAATGAGGGCCAAAGTGTCTCCTTATAAGATACAATTTTTGCAACAAGAAGTTTCCTACCTAGGGCACCTCTTGTCAAAAGTGTGGAGACAATTGGATACAGAGCATTTAAAATTAATTTTGACCATACCACCTCCAAGCACGCAAAAACAGGTGCTGCATTCCTAGGAATGGCTGGCTACTATCAACATTGGATTCCTATCTTTCATTATTGGCAAAGCCCTTATTGTTTCTAACCTGCAACGACACACCTGGGCCACTGGTGTGGACATCAGAACATAAACACAGCTTTCTTGCCATTCGGCAAGCTCTCTGCAAATCTCCTGCCTTGGGGCTCCATGACCATTCTAAAGACTTTAAACTTTTTGTTCATGAATGTGAAGGGTGTGCACTAGCGGTGCTCTATCAGTAATACAGCAATTACCAACAACCATGCGCTTATTTCTCTGCCACACTTAATAACGTGGCCAAAGCGTTTGCCAAGTTGCCTTACAGTTGTTGTGGCAGCTGCAGTGTCATTGCAACAAGCAGAAAGTTCGATAATGGGACACACTGTTCATTTATATGTCCTACACTCAGTTGATTTAATACTCAATAAAACATGCACCCAACATCTCACAAATTCTATGTTGACACATTATGAGGCCTGTCTGTTTAATCCACATGTGCATATACATAGATGTAACGTTCTCAATCCAGCAACCTTACTGCCTCACCTTGAGCGTGAGCAGCAACACTGATGATCACGATTGCATTAACCGATCAGAGGACCAGACAAATGGAAGAATAGACAAGCAGGATACACCATTTGATGATGATGAAGGGGAGCTATGGGTGGATGGCTCACGTCTTAGAACAGAGGGTGGAACAACATCTGCAGCATATGCAGTTACAACATTACACACTGGGGTTGAAAGTTGCAGAATAGTGGAACAATCTGCGCAAGCAGCTGAAATCATTGCTTTAACTAGAGCATGTGATTTAGCCACAGGCAGGACAGTTAACATATACCCAGACAGACAGAATGCATTCAGTGTCACTCACAAGTTCAGTAGATCGTGGAAGGAAAGGGGGCTCATTACATCTCAAGGGGCCAAAGTACAGCATAGTGTGCTAATAACAAGGTTGCTGAATACTCGATAGTGAGGTGCAAGGCCCACAAAAGGGTAACTGATAAGGTGGGCCAAGGGAATGCTTCTGCAGACAAAATAGCCAAGGAAACAGTAAGAGACACTTCTAGCCTCATGTATGTTACACAGGTACACATGGAACAAATGACTGCTCATGTGACATTGGAAGGTATGTGAGACATGGAAAAGGATGCTTCTGAGGAAGAACAAAAATAATGGTCTCTGACTGGCACACATTTAAATGGGTGCTGAATGGACAAAACAGGAACAGGGTATATTCTTCCGGATAAGTATCTTTACTCAATGACTATGACCATGCACAGCCCTGCAATTATTGGCAGCGAGGACTAGTAAACTGCATGAAAATGTTTTGGATCAACAAGAACATCAGAAAATATGCAACAGAGATATGTCAGAGTTGTATGGTGTGTGCTCAGCATAATATAAGAATATCCACTCCAGTACCTAAAGGACACTTTGAGCAACTAGCAAATGCCATTTAAAACCCTCCAGATTGACTGCATCAAAATGCCTTCCACTAACAAATGTAGATATGTACTGATGGCGGCCTGTGTGTACTCTAAGTGGGTAGAGGGATACCCAGTAAAAAGTAATGCTTGGTGAAGGACCTTGCACCCCTATTTAGCTTGCCTAACTCAATTTGGTCCGACAACGGAAGTAATGTCTCTAATAAGCTGATGGAGTTAATATGCTTTGCTCTGGGGTAAATCAGACGCTCCACTGTGCCCATCATCCAGAAGCAGCAGGTGCGGTGAAAAGGAAGAATGTCGTGCTTAAAAATAAGATTGCAAAAATATGTGCAGAAACAAAATTGACACGGATGGACACTTTGCCGATTGCTCTGGTGAGCATGAGAAATACTCCAGATGCAAAAACAGAATTGATCCCCCACAAAATAGTGATAAGGCGAACAATGGCAGCCTGGGGTGTTCCAGAAAAAGAATTGACAACAGCCATGTCAAATGAACTGATAAGAGACTATTGTTTTGCCTTGACTAAACGTCTTGCTTCTATTTATCAGCAGATGAAGGAGGCATTGCCAGAACCCCTGCAAGGCAGTGGGCACCATTTCCAAACAGGTGACTGGGTGCTGATTCGTAGCTTCCAGAGGTCCAACTATCTTCATTCCCGGTGGAACAGTCCTGAGCAAGTCCTGCTGGCCACAAAGACTGCTGTCAAATGTACCAACAACAAAAACTGGATTCATGCTTCCCATCTAAAGAGGGCACCACCACAAGCAATGCTGCCACCGCCTACTACAACCACAGTGGAGGAAGCTCAACAACACCCACAAACCCTCAGCAACAATGAAGCACCATACACCCGGAGATCACAGAAGAGGAACATCGGAGAGATTTGGAGGAAATCTTTGGGCTAATATCTGAAGAGCAAACTGATCCAGTAGCCACTGCTCTTGCTCAGTCTGAACAAGAAGTGACTATCTACTCTTACAACAGACAAGTACATACTTGGTCTACACTTACTGCTGCTAGACTAAAGACATTAGAGATTGATGAAAGTGATGAACAAGTACTGAATGAAATAGTAAGTGCATTTGGGATTAACTCAGACTGTAGTACATATCTAAATATTGACAAAAATCTCTAGACAGCCTAAGCTGCTACACACTGCCTACATTTCACTAAGGTGTGGATCACTAGACGTGGCATAAGGCGAAAGTAACTCTGGTACCCACTACAAGACAGGTAAGCTTCTCACATTGGTATCAGCGGTGGGATAAGAACTTGCACTTGCCTTATAACTTTGTCATGGGTGCTTTCCACAAGAAAGTGTACTCTAATACTTAGAGATATATACAATTGTACCTAGCAGTCTCAATTTCACTCTAAAGAAATTTTTTCTTAACATTTTTTCTTTCTCTCTAAAACTTTAGGTGAAATAGTTTTGCTTACTTCTTACTCTTTTTTCCCAACTTGTCTATCACTATATCTTCTATTGAGGCTACCCCCAGGGTTATCAAGACAACCTATGAGAACCTTAACTTTAAATGTTTGAGGGGGCTTTGCTTAGAGAGAAATCTAGGGATTGGAAAGAACCCTAACAAAGATTTCCTTTTGAACCTCCTTCTCCAGGATGACCAAGAACAGTCTGGTCACCAGGTAGAAGAGGAAGTAGAGGAGGATTCTGACCAGGTACTTTGGTTGTCCTTCTCTGACAAAGGGAGGGACAAACTCCTCACTATTAGGGAGGAGGATGCAGACAACTACAACATTCTCAAAAATGCACTCATTGATGGTTTGGGGCTCACCACAGAGCAATACAGAAGTCCGTTCAGGAAAGCCAAGAAAGAATCTTCACAAGATTGAGTGGACGCTGTGAACTGTTCTGTGAAAGCTTTAGAAGGTTGGTTACATGGCAATAAAGTATCTGATTACCAGGGTCTGTATAATCTAATTTTGAGGGAGCATATATTGAATAGTTGTGTGTCTGACTTGTTACACCAGTATCTTGTGGACTCAGATCTGACCTTTCCCCAAAAATTAGGAAAGAAGGCAGACAAATGGGTCAGAACAAGGGTGAGCAGAAAAGCTCATACAGGGGGTGACAAAGAAAAGAAGAAAGATGTTGAAAAAGCTCAGGATAAGTATGGGGATAAAATAAACATAAAGATCCTTCTTCAGGTCCACAACACTCCTCTGGGGGTGGGGATGAATCATCTTCCTCTTCTCATACTCTACACACAATAAAAGCCCTGGTGCTGTGTGTGCAGAGATAAAGGCCATAGGCCAGGGGATAAGTCATGCCCAGGTAAAGCTCCTGAGCCTACCACCACTAATGCATCCACTTCAAACTCTAGTGCCCCTAACAGTAGTAGTAATAGTGGTGGGACTACTGGCAATAGTCAAACAAAAGGTGTAGTTGGATTCAATTTTGGGTCCATTATAGAAACTGGGGTAGGTTTAGAAACTCCCAAGACAGTTTCTGTCACACCTGGTGGCATTGGCCTTGCCACCTTGGCTGCTTGTCCCCTTACATGGACAAGTACAAGCAGTCAATTTTAATAAATACTTTTGAGGCCCAGGGCTACAGGGACACAGGGGCAGGCATCACTTTGGTGACTGAAAACATGATGTCACCTGCACAATACCTCCTTGGACAGAAGTACCAAGTTGCTGAAGTCAAAAACTCCACTCAGTCCTCCCCTTAATTGTAGTGCAACTTAGTTGGGGTGGAGTTACTGGCCCAATGCAGGTGGTGGTATTACCTAGCTTACCTGTAGACTGTCTCTTAGGTAATGACCTAGAGGCCTCGGGTTGGGCTTCGGTAGAGTTTAGGACACATCCATCCATGCTGGGTATCCCTGAGGAATTCCTTCCTCTCATTTCCAATTAAATGAAAAAGCAAAGAAGAGAAGGAGCCCTGAAGCCTCAGGATTATCTTCATCCCACAGGTATAAAGGGTATCAAAGTATCTCTTCCTCATCCTACCACTAAGGGTACCATTCCTGTGGTGGGAGAAACCTCTCCTGGGGTGGAACCTGAATCAAGGGAGCCCACAGCTGCCACAGCTGAACTCCCAGAGGTAAATGTCCCTCTCTGTGGAACCACTTACCCAGAAAGGCAAAACTGCACCGTTTTAGTACATTTGGAGTAACCCTCCAGCCCTCCCAGAGAATCTTTAGTGCAGCAGCCCTTCACTACCTCTAAATACATAGGACAGCAGCCCTGTCCTTGTGTGGAGCCTATAGGACAGCAGCCCTGCCCTGCTTCAAACCAAGCGAAAGAACAATCCCATTCGCTCTTTCAGACATTTGGACAAACTTTTTGCCCAGCTATGGCCTTGCTGAGACAGCATCCCTGTCTAGCATTCTCATCCTTAGGACAGCAGCCCTGTCTTGACATATGATCAGGGAACAGTACCACTGCCCCACTTTACACCTTACAAATAGAGAATCTGAGAATATGCACGTGGACTGTTTTCTAGTTAAAAATCTCCGAACAGGGTGGTTTACATCCCCATAGGGAAGTAACCATATGGTGGATGATAAAGGGAGTAACCTCTCTATTGCAGATCTACTCTCCACATGTAGACAATAAAGTCTCAACTCGCCAAGGTTAGCCTTATTGTCCTTTGTTTGGGGGGGTTATGAGAGAAAGTAGCTTCTTTCTAACATGGTTACCCCCATTTTTGTCTTGTTGGTCAGTGTCTGTCAGGGTGTTTTTACTGTCTCACTGGGATCCTGCTAGTCAGGAACCCAGTCCTCATAGTTTGTGGCCTATATGTCAGTATGTTTTACTGTGTTGTCAATAGGCTTGACTGTGTCACTGGAGTCCTGCTTCCCAGAACTCCGGTGTTTATGCTCTCTCTGTTCCAAATTTGTCACTATAGTCTAGTGACTCCATATCCCAATCCAGATTGGCACAATGAACCCCCCTTCTAAGTCCCTAGTGTATGGTACCTAGGTACCCAGGCCTTTAGGGTTTCCTGGAGATCCTTATGGGCTGCTGCATTTCTTTTGCCACCCATGAGAAGCTCATATAAACATTTTTTCAGGACTGTCATTGCAGCCTGAGTGAAATAGTGCAAGCACTATTTCACAGCCATTTTCACTGCACAAGGTAACTTATCAGTCGCCTATATGTCTAACCTTCAGTTACTGAAGGCTAGGTGCAAAGTTACTGTGTGTGAGGGCACCCTTGTGCTAGCAAAGGTGCCCCCACGTTTTCCAGGACCAATTTCCCGGACTTCGTGAGTGCAGGGACACCATTATAAGCGTGCACTACATATTTGTCAATACATATATGTAGCTTCACAATAGTAACTCCGAATATGGCCATGTGAAGTGTCTAAAATTGAGACATTGTACCCCCAATCTGATTCTGGTGTTGTGGGGCCAATTCCATGCACCCTGGGGACTCCACCATGGATCCCTAGTTCTGCCAAACCAACTCTCAGAGGTTTCCACTGCAGCCCCAGCTGCTGCCACCTCACATACAGGTTTCTTCCCTCCTGGGGATTGAGCAGCTCAATCCCAGGAAGGCAGAGCAATTCATTTTCTTTAGGAGAGGAGTGTTACACCCTCTCCCATTGGAAATAGGTGTTACAGGCATGGGAGGGGTTCTGCCCTGATCCTCTGAAAATATTTTGAATGGCACAAACTGTGCCCTCCTTGCATAATCCAGTCAACACCTGTTTAGGGACCCCCAGTCCCTGCTCTGGTGTGAAACTGGACAAAGGAAAGGGGAGTGGCCACTCCCCGGTCCATCACCACCCCAGGGGTGGTGCCCAGAGCTCTTCCAGAGTGTCTCTGGCTTTAGCCATCTTGGATTCCAAGGTGTGGGGACCCTCTGGGAGCATCTGAGTGGCCAGTGCCAGCAGGTGAAGTCAGATACCCCTCTTGATAGGCCCATACCTAGTTAGGTAGCCAATCCCCCTCTCAGGGCTATTTAGGGTCTCTCCTCCGGGTGTTTCCTCAAATTCGGTTTGCAAGACTCCACAAGGACTCCTCTGCATCCTCTGCTTCAGCTTCTGTCCATCAGATCAACCACAGACTGCTCCAGGGATGCTGTAACTGCAGCAAAGTATCCAAGAAGGCTACTGCAACTCTGCAACATCAGCTCCTGCCAGCAACTGCAACAGTTTACAAGTTGTGCATGCTCTGAGGACTGCCTGTCTTCATTCTGCATCAGAAGGACCGAAGGAATCTCTTGTGGAGTGACAGAGTCACTTCCCTGCTTCAGCAGGCACCTCTCTGCAATGACAATCAGTACTCTGGGACTCCTCTCCTGTCGACGAGCATGATCCCTGGAACACGGGTGGTGGACTGAAGTGATCCTGACTGTCCAAAGGTCCAGCTGTCCAAATTTGGTGGAAGTAAGGGCTTGCCTCCCCGAGCCAGACAGTATCCCTGTGTACTGCGTGTTCTGCAGCTCCTAGGGCTTCTGTGTGGTTCTTCCAGAAATCCTTTGTGCACATCATAGCCCACATCCCCAGCACTCTATCCTGCGATACTCAGCTCCCTGAGTTGCCCTCCAGCCGCATGGGATTCCTTTGTGTAGTGCTGCGACAACTGTGTTTTGCAACTCCTTTGTCCCCGTGTCCTGGGTCTCCTGTGGGTGCTGCCTGCTCTTCTGAGGGCTCTCTAAAGTGCTGAGAGCCCCCTCTGTCTCCTCAGTCTGAATTGAGGCACCCAGTTCCCTCCTGGACCCAGGTAGCTCCTTTTCCTGCCAACCACAACATTTGCGTGAGCCAAGGCTTGTTGGCGGAATCCAATGACGAAAACCAGCCTGCATCCAACGATTTGACGTTGGGACATCTCTTGCACCAAGCAGGAACCGCCAACCTTCTTCTTTTGTGCATTTCTGATTTTTCTTCCAACAAGAGCATCCACTTTTGCACCTTCATCCGGGTTAGCAGGGGCTCCTGTTCTTCCTGGACTCTTCCTTGACTTCTGGACTTGGTCTCCTCTCTCCACAGGTCTTCAGGTCCAGGAATCCATTGTTGGTGTCTTGCAGACTTGCTTGGTTTTTGCATAATCCTTTACCAATACTTATAGTGTGTCCTGAGGCTGTACTTTACTCCTGTTTTCCTGGCCTCTGGGGTGGGGTATTTTACCTACCTTTGGTGGTTTCTTACACTCCCAGTGCCCCTCTACACATTACACTTGCCTTGGGGGGAAACCAACATTCGCTTTACACTATTTTAGTATATGGTTTGTGTTGCCCCAGGCACTTGCAACCTATTGTGTTTTTCCATGTTTGCACTTTCATGTCCCTTACACGTTAGAGGGAGGTTCCGGCCAGAGAACCACAACTGTTTGCTGATTGCTGAATGCTTCGTTACAGATGCTAATGCAGACTTCAGGCCTTTGCTCAGGTATGGGGGATGATGTCTTCCCAGGGAAACCTGAAGGGCAGAATTAGAGCTTAACACAATGTGCTCTATTATAGCCTATGTAGGAATTAGTCTATTGATTCTAGTGACAACATGGTAGCGTTATTTCTATGCATTACTCTCCTAGTCACAATTTTAATCTTATTATGTTGTGTCGTTCTGGTTATTGCAGCTCACGCTTTATTATCAAGATGCAGTTGCTTCCTTAAAACCTTACTGAAACCTATACTGCCTCTGTTTGTTGTTATTTATATGAGACTAATGTAACTGAGAGAAACGGAGGAGACCAAAGTGACCACGGCTTCCCTGAGAAACCATTTATGTAATGGGCTTGGCTGCCTAATCATCTCTGCCCTTGGATAGAGATAGGGCACTGTTAGTTCGCCAGAGCAAAACCCAAATTGGAGTGACAGGTGTCACCTGCAGTGGGTCGGACTCAGTCTCCCACACTGCAGGCAATTCTGCCACTCGAAACCCAGTGGTCTCATTAGAATAATGAGAGCCTACATGACAAAGTAATATGAGATCATCCAACCAAGACAATTAATGAGCATATGTCAAGGAAACTGAAATTCAAAGGAAGGTAACTTAAAGTCCTAGGTCTTCTTCTCTAAAATATATTACTACCCATGCTAAAAAAACACAAGAAGATTTTTACCAATTCAGGAAACCTGAAAACTTTCCCGTTAGCTTATGCATTTTCTCCTTCTAGCTACAAAGTCCCCAGGTATAAATTGTTCTCTGTTCTTTGTTTAATTTTGCTGATCCAGCCTGATGCTTTGTATTACTGTGCCTTTTTTTGTCTAGTCTAGTCTACTCTCTCAGACCCTCCTATTTCATTTCTTTGCTCTTTTCCTCACTATTATAGTGCTCCGGAAGGGCTGCTTAGTGACATGAAAGCGTGTTATAAAGCTGCTTAGAAAAGTAATTTAAATAATAAATGTGTAAACCATTAAAATAATGATATTTAATTAATCAACTTGAGAACTTGAACCACCTCATTATAATTCTGCATTCTGCATATATTTTGCCTCAGTGTGACCTTCGTCAAACCGTTGTGTATCTTGTGGAGTGGTCAGTGATGTCAGTTGAGCATGAACACTATGGTGTAGTGAGGGCCTATCCCTCACGTATTTAGGCTGCATACACAGACCCCGCTCTGGTCCTCAGAGACAATACACACACTCAGTGTAGTATATTTGAGGGAAGGTCTCGAGCGGCCTCACCCCCGTTTATTTATAACCTGGTGGCCGAACCCGGCCTCCATGGTAAAAATGGTTGCAAAACATGGGAGAGCCCGAGTGGCTGTCTACATCTCTCCCTTGTTTTAATTCACAGACGAAACAAAGAACCCAAACATAGGAAAACAGTAAAGACAAAGGGAGAGAAAATAAAACATGGAATTTCAGTTACATTCAGCAGGCAAAGTCTCTGAGCAGTTTGCTGGGAGCTGGGTTGGGGTGAAGGCCATACTTTTGGTTCATCTCGGTCCTTAACGCTGAGCTCCTGGGATCTGGCTCATTGTAGCAGCCCCTGACCTGAGGGAAGGCTCGACTTGGTTCGACTGGAGGGAAGGGCCAACAGCCCCATTTTCCCCCTCCCACTCATAGGGAATGTTCTTGGCTTCACTGTTTTCAGCTGGCACCACTCGTTTGAACCACAAGATGTTTCTTGTCACCGATCTTCCATTCCTTCGAGCGGTGACCATGGTTCCTTCCACTCTTCCAACTTCCCACACCTCGGGTTCATATGGAGTCCAGCACTTCCACCCTGGATGTCGGTCTTTCGTGATGACCAAATCTCCAACTTGTAAATCTGAGTGCTTCGCTTGTCGTTTCTCGCTAGCTTTGGTGTTGTTCTTCTGTCTTCTCTTCTGTGTCCCTTCGATGTCCAGTGTCGCCAGTGGCCAGTTCACTTCTGCCGGAATGCAGTCTCACAGAGGCTTGTTGAACATCAGTGCGGTTGGGGAGCAACCTGTGGAGCTGTGGGGGGTTTGCCTGTATGACTGTAGGAATTTGTGCAGACACCCCCTTGATCCACTCCTATCCACATGTGTGGTTTATGTTAGTCATAAACCGCTCAACATCCCCGTTTGCTTGAGGCCAGTGAGGGGTGATCAGCGGGATTGTTGACTCCTGGGCAATAGATGACCTGAAAGTGGTACGGTTGAAGCAACACTGCCCATCGCTTGATTCTCAGTAGAGCGAGTCAGCTGTGCCAACTAAAAGGGAAAACAGCGGCATGTGGTCGGTGACCACTCAGAACACATGCCAGCAGAGGTACAAGTGGAAGTGCTGGCACACCCATCGGATTGCAACTGAGTGTAGCGTGTTTCTGTTGCTGAGAGAGCCCTGCTCGCATAGATTACTGGTGGCCATTCTTGATTCTTTCTTTCTTTCGTGCAGAAGGACTGCCCCCAGCCTGACCAGACTGGCATTCACCACGACTTCCGTTCTCCTCTGCAGTGGAAGTATGCCATTGTGACTTTGTCCAACAGGCGTCCTTAATAGATCAGAAGGCCTTGTCCGCCTCAGGACTCCTTTCCCTCCTAAAATCTGTCTGAGTGAGGTGCTGGAGGAGTTCCGTCATTGTGGCTAAAAGGGTGGATGAATCTCCCACAGTATGTTACCATCCCCAGGAAGCTCCTTTCTTCTGTGGTTTTGCAGAATCGGTGCACTTCGAATGGCTTCCACCTTCTTTTGGGTCTTACTGGAGCCCCTCTTGGAAGAATATATAGCTGATTAAATCAATTGGGTATTGGTAGAAAATACATTTTTTCTTGTGCAGCTGGAGACCAGCCTCAGAGAGTCTTTGGAGCGTTGCCCATAGTCCAGGGTTTCGGAAAAGATGAGGATGTTGTCGCTCAAGCTGAGAAAACAGACCAGACCAGAGAGTATTTTATGGATCGGGTTCTGGGAAACTTCTGCGGAAGAGGAGATCCTGAAGCTTAGCCACTTGTAGCACGTGAGGCCCACGTGGGTGGAGAACGTGATGATGTTGCGGCTTTCCAGGGGTAGCTCCAATTGATGGTTTCTGGAGTTGAGGTCTAACTTGGAAAACCACTTGGCCCCGTTGAGGTCAGCAACAATATCGTCCATGGTAGTGGTGATGTGACACTCCTGCTTGATGGCGCAGTTGGGGAGCCTCATGTCTACCCACAGGCAGATGGCACCCAGCTGTTTTGGCTTCGAGGTGAGCACCAGTGGTGATACCCACAGGGTGGGGCTAGTGACTTTCTCAATTATCCCTTGTTTCTCTGGGGTTTATAGCTCCTGCTCCACCTTAGGTGGAAGTGCAACCTCCTGTGCCAGAGAGCAGTTGGTCGGACCGCAGGGTCGATATGGAGCTGAAACAGTTTCTACTTCAGCTTGGCCAGTCCTTTGAAGATCTGCGGTAACTCCTTTAGCACAACCTCGGCATGTGAGTCACAGATCTGTTGTGCAAAGAACAGGAGCTCCAGGTCCTCTGCTGTGTGACACCCCAGCAGGGTGCCTTTGTCTCCCTCAGCAACGTGAAACTTTGTCTTTATTGAGCAGTCTTCACTCACAATGATTAGTTCGATCCCCCCTTGGAGGGACAGTGGTTCTGTGCCTCCATAGGTGTAGATCTTTGTGTTGCTCTGTAGAAGGGGAGGCAGAGGCAACAGTTTGTTGTACTGTTCAGTGTCCATGACGTTCACTGAAGCAACAGTGTCTATGAGCACTGTTTCCTGAATACCGTTGATGTTTACAGTGTGCATCGGGAATGGCCGCCTTTTCTGCTGTGGTCTCCCAGTGAAGGATATGACGTAGATATCTTCGTCCTCTTCATCCTCGTACTGGTCTCCTCTGGGGCAGACCTCTGGGACTGTCGCTGCTGGGCTGTTATCCGAAGCTATTTGCTGTACCATTGCCGCTGCTTTCCTGGCTTGCCCTGTGTTGTTCTGGGATTTCCCACCTCTGCAGTTTTTGATGAAGTGGTTTGGCTTTCCGCACCTTGAGCAGGTCTCCCCCTTTTCTGGATAGATTCCTAGGACCCTGTGTTTGAGGCTGCAGTTTCCGCAACCCTTGTCATCTGGCTTTTGGGTGTACATCAGACGCTGATGAGTCTGGCACTCATGGATGGCATCCAGGTGCTACTTCTTTATCACAGCTTGTTTCTCTGTCCCCACCATCGTGGAGGACTGGCACAAGGCTGTCACCATGTCTTCAGCGCAGCTCTTTGACAGCTCATCCTATCTGGAGAGAATTAGGATCTCGTCCAGAGAGATACTGGGCTGTTTCAGAATCAGATTGTGCAGCAGGTTGGATCGACATCCCTGATTGTACCGGGTGAGGCGGGCACCGCCGTGTCAAAGTCATCATTGTTGCCTGTGTTTGGCAGTGTCACAAATAGCTTGTACACTTCCTCGCCATCAAAGTGCATCAGTGACCTTTGAACAGCACCAACCACCTCCCTTATGGTACCTCAGTCTTCCCAGGCAGTGACACCATCACGGCACTGCCGTGGTGGGATCCGCCAGTTGGCTGAATGGTGGTAGCACTGTGACGGATGAGTGGACCCTTGGGTGGGCGCTGAGCATGGCTGGTCATGCTGAGGCGATGAGCTCATGGTGCCGTGGTGGGGCGGTCAGAATCGCTCTTCTGGGATGTGTCCTTATGTGGGATGTGTAGTACCTCGGGACCGCCTTTTTTGTTGTGTTATCTTTCTTCTTCTTTTTTTTTTATTACTGCCTGTGACAGAGCAAAGGGTCCTGGGAGTCTGTCCCCTTATGGCAGAGGGCATTGCAAGTCTCTCAGGTTAGTCCAATGTTTGCCTGACATTTTTTCAGTGGTGCATGAACTGATGACCTCTTGTCCCCTGAGAGACCCAAGTGTACCTTCAAGATGCCCCTTTCTCTGTTTTTTTGGGATCTATTGCTGGCTGCCCAGTCGTGCAAGGCCCACTCTGAGGGAAGTCATTGGTGATGTAGGAGGTGAAGGAGCCACACGTCGCCGTTTGGAGGAAGCATGGATGCAGGGTACTTGAACGCCATGCGAGGTACGCAGCAAGCCTGGCGGGCTACGTGGCACGTTGCTAGAAGACAGTGAGTCGCCTTACCACCGGGGCACGGTTGCTGGTTGGGGCCTCTCCTACCGGGAAGGCTAGATGGTCAGTTTGGCAGCCAAACGCCCCTTTGCGACTGGCGAGGCCTTCCTTGTGAGCGTCTTCTGCCAGGAGTGAGCATGCCACTCTTCCTGCGATGCTATGGGTGCAGGCAAAGCAGCGTGGCACAGGTGACCGCTGATGCAGGTGACTGGTGTCGGAGCGGCATTGCGGGTGCTCTGCCTTCGTGGCCAGTGTAGTGAGAGCCTGTCCCTCACATACACAGACCCCACTCTGGTCCCCTGAGACAACACACACTCGTGTAGTATATTAGAGGGAAGGTCTCAAGCGGCATCACCCCCGTTTATGTATAACCTGGCAGCTGAACCCGGCCTCCAGGTTGAAAATGGTTACAATGTTTCGGAGAGCCCGAGTGACTCTCTAGATATTGGACTCTCCTTACATTACAATGGCATTGAACTTGTTATTTTCTTGTGTTATATAAGTTACGAAACACCCAAATCAGTTCAGTGGCACAAATAATACCAGTGGCAAGAATAAGTCAGCTCATTGAAAATAATACTCTAACCATGAAATTCCCCTTTTCATATGGCAAGAAATTGTTGTCCTTAACATATAGGCATTAAAACGTTAAGCATCTTTGATTGTTCTTGGGGCTAAAAAAAATGTAAAATGTAAAAGGAATCCTAAGTAAAAAACAAAATTTCAAAAAAGAATTTAATGACATCAAACAGAATTATTTGTTGAAATGATGGAAAATGTAAATGCTGGAAGTCTGCTTTTACTGCACCACAGTAAATTACGGTCCACCCCACCTCTCCCAAAATTTGCCATGTTCCCAATTTGTAATTGAGCCAACCAAGGTCACAGGGGTGTAGAGAGGGCATCAGTGTGGGTAGTAAATACGGGGAAGAGTGAATCGCTCACATTTGTTTGAAGCTGCAGCTGTTCTTTGAGCAATTAATTACTATGCTCCAGGCATGAAAAATATTTTGTTGTAAAAAAGGGAGAGTTAGAAAATCATTTTCAGAAAATAGCACTATTATACTGCGATAATATGATGTGCGGACCAAGCAGAAAAGGCAATGCTGTGCTTAATAGCAACTTCACAGCAGCAAATGTTACTGCTCACAAAATTATCAGAGATTTGTTATTTGGGAATGAATCCTCAAATCACGCATTTTTCCTTGTAGGGAAGGAAATTATGGACACAAATGAGAGGGTTAAGCTGCTTCATTTATGTAGTTCACATTTTTGCTAGGCCTCTGAATGCTGACTTTTTACGTTTCATTAAAATGCGGCTGGAGGCTATCACATTTGTTCTAATTAGTCATTTTTACAATTTCTGCCAATATGTCTTGTTACATTGCTGGTCATTTAGCTCCTCTTTCTATCCTGATGTACTTGCACTTTAAATGCCAACTCTTCTTTTGCTGCTACAGAAAATGGGCTCTCGGTCTACACCGAAATATCACTACCGGGCATAGAAAGAGGAGTGTGCCGCTGTATGCCACATTAAAATAATGTGTTGGAAAAATTGATTTAAATCACTTATCGGTAGCACAAGCAAGGGTAAAGGTAGCTCTAGAGACAAAATCGCTCCTTACAGAACTGCTGACTTTAAACTGGCGTCTGCTCAACATTCTGTGTTTCTGAACAAAATCACCTAATCTCCCAGTGCCTAACAAAAGGAAAACAAACATTGGCAAAGCCAGTAGGTCTTCCCTATGGACGAGCTCTTAGCTTTGCAATCGGGTGGGTGGATAACAGCATGATTTTCAAAAGTGATATAAAGCAGTCAGTGCTTGCCACTTCTTTCTCTCTGGAAGGGGATTAATAAACAAAGATAGGGCTGGTGGGAGTGGGGAGAAATAATGGAGGGGGGGAGTGGGAGTGAGGAGAATCAACAGAGACAGAGTGGGAAGAAGGTTAAACAAGCATTTGCAGTGCAATGGGTCGCGTTGGCTCAAGTTAGAGCTATTAGCATTGTAAACTCCTAACCGGACTTTTCTTGCCACATAAATTGAAAATGAAAAGTAAAACAGTTTCACATAACTAACTGGACTTTTCTTGCCATATAAACTGAAAAGTAAAAGTTTCACAGAAGCGAGCTAACGGCTGCAATCAGCAAAAACAGACACACAGGGGAAAATAAAAGTTTGCTCGCAGTGAAACCTATCAGCAAAAGTGCATTTATCCATGTAACCAGCAAAAGTGCAGTTATCTATATAACCGTCAAAAGTGCAATTACCTATGTAACAGGATCGATGTGATGCAAAGCGCTCGACTATTGCCCAGCGGGAACATGCTGCGAAATAAAGAGAAAAAGTAGTCCAGAAACCACACAGAAAACATTGAGCCTAATAAGATTTCAGTAGTTGGTTGGTGCACTCGAGAAGGGCTAAACACCGGAAAAGGCATGACGTATGCATGCCTTTCACTAATGAAAGCAAGCAGATTTTAAAAGGCAAGCCCACAAACCAATGAAAGTGACTGACGTGACATGGGTATGGTTAGAAGCCCAAAGAGAGATTACAAGGGACAGAGTGCTTTGCTCTCGCCACCAAGAAAAGCACTGTGAGGTGGCACTTTTTTCAGATCAAATAGTACCTAAATCACAGCGTGAGCAGAAGAAGGCCAGAGGAGGGACACAAATCAAACATATTAATCTATGCTTGGTCCATGCATAACTGAAAGATACGCAGTGACGCATGACAAGTGCTATCGAATTAGAAGACAGCAAAGAAGAGTGACAATGATGTCAATGAGTGGTAAGCAATTTGCGGGGTTCAAGACCATTATTAAACACAAGAGTCTCGCAAGCGAGAGCACATGCACTAGTGCATGCTTATGCAGGCAAGACCTAACAAAAAATCAGGATTCATGTGACATTTTATGTGCAAGAACTCAGCTAATGTTTATGCTTCTAGAGCCAAGCCAGACCACTAGCTTGGTTCTAGCTGGTCCCTTTTCTGAATTCTCTGGCTTGGCCTTCTCTAAAGGACACAGACATACCCCACCTTGATGCCCCCCAAAAAATACCCGCAGGTTGCCTTCCGACACCAGTTCATCGCTGGTGCCCAACTGCCCAACTTACCAATCCAACCTTGCTTCACAGTGTAACCATGGTAACTGCTGGCCGTGATCTTACAGAGACAGTGAGAGGACAAATATTTTGCCACATGATAGATGCCACTATATGCCACACACTTTTTGTTTAGCTCAACTCTCAACAATGCACCCACACACACCAACTCAACTGCATATACCTTAGTGTCACAAATTGGATTGCTAATTTGTGCCATCATGTTCTACCTTTAACTAAACAAAATGTGTGTGGCATATAGTGGCATTTATTATGTGGCAAAGTATTTGCCCTCTCTGTCATGACAGGCACCTAGTTTGGTTTCGATTGTGTGTGCTTTGTTAAACAGCAGCAGTAGTGGAAACATATGTATGCACTAGGGTCTCCATTACGAGCAGGTGTGAGTTTGTTTAACCCCTTAGAGTTTTTTGCTGGTAAATATCTGCAGCAAAATCCTGCAGCTATTTAACAGGGTAAAAGACCCAGAAAATACCAAGGCATGCGGATTTTGATGCAGTAAGCACGAAAACCTCAAGCTGTTCTCTACTGCAGCAGAAACACTTGTAATCGGTGCTATCCCCAGCATATAGTTTTTGATCAATTGGGAAAACTAAGGCACCAGTACTAGGCCACTTGTAAATGAGGCCTAAGTGGATGCTGGAGTGCACGTTAAAATGTGTGCAAGTACTACTTTTGGAAACAATAGGATACTCTGTACTCAGGGTTACTTCAGTAACTCATTGAGAAACTCAACAGGTTGATGTTTTGACATTTATAAAATGATCATGTTAGACTCATAGTACTGATGCATAAAAACTGCTTGAAGATGCAGCCTGTGCTATTTTGGCACTATTTGTTTTACATTTTCAGACATACATTATATGGCTGAAGTAGATGCCTATCCACATTATAACACAGAATGTGGTAAATGTCTTTGGGAATTCATTTGCAAGCTGTTAAAATATGCTTTTATATTTTCAGGGACAATGCCAAAAACACAGTTGAAACATGTAAAGCGATCACGGAACTAACTAATGGATTGTATATATTCCGTAATTCCCTATTTCAATTCTGCAAAGCTTTATTTTACTTTGGCAACACCCCCTAGGAATTAATCCTTTTCAACTACGATTAGATAGCTCTAGGGTAAACTGCTGCGTTTGACATGATTAATCGTCATCTGGTCCCTCCAATTTTTAAAAATATTTAATCTTAGAAGTACAGAATAAGGAAACAGCCACAACGTTCATTTAAAAGCAAAGACAACTCTCGGTTCATGGGCTGTGCCACAGACACCAAGCAGAAGGCTGCGTGGGTCAAAACAGGTTCAGACCTAAAAAGGGCCAAGTCAGCCTTTCATCGTTATGAAGTAGAAAAAATCCTGTCATCATTAATTGGATAAGAACCCCAATTATCCTCGGACCAGGAGCCAATTCATTTTGTGGTGTGCACTTTATAAACTGTAAATCCCAATCGCTGTTAATATTAAAAATACTACCCCCGGGCGGACGTTTGATTTTCGGGTGATATTCAATGTGTACTTTTGCCTGCTGTTCTTTCAAGATAAATGTAAGATAAAGAGAGAACGGGGGAGATGCAAAGTTCAGTGTAATGATGGCTTCATCTGCGCCAGGGATGACGAGTTGCAACCTACCCTTGCAGTAGTGCTGTAACTGGAAATATATAAATGCAGGTGCTCACTTTTTCGAGTACTTGTTTGCTCCTGAGAAGTGCCAGTACTATCCCTTTTAAACGTATGGCAGAAGTGCTGATATGTATAGTTACTCTCCCTTGGAAATTAAAAAAGCGTATGTACTCAATACCGGACAGTATTGTCCCATTTGAAGCACTGACTTACAGTGGTATCATACTTGCATCACTCTCTGCCCTTTTAGGTCACGTGAAATATTCTCTACAAGACTGCAAGTCTGTCAAAATGCAAACATGCTTGAGACTTAGGCCCTTATTTATACTTTTGTTGCGCCGCATTTGCGTCATTTTTTGATGTTAAAGTGGCGCAAACTTAGAAAATACAATTAGGGCCATATTTATACTTTTTGATGCAAAAATGCGCCGGCGCAGTTTTGCGTAAAAAATAATACCGCAGGTTAATGCCATTTTGGTGCGCCATGTGGGCGTCAAATTTATACTTTGACGCACGGCGGCGCAAACCACAGGTGTGAGTCATTTTTTTTACGCACACCGCAGCGTCAAGTCGTAAAGCAAAATAACGTTAACGGGGCGGAAATGACTGTGGGTCGATTTACGACCCGCAAACCAGATATGTGGCGTTTTCTGATGCAATTGCATCAAAAATCCCCGTGAACACAGCCATGACAGCAGAGGAGAGCCAAAATGGATCCCAGATGCCTCTACAGACCCCAGGAAGATGACAACAGACCAGGAACCAGCCAGGAGGACCCACACAAGAACCAGGACACTTTTAAGAAGAAAAAAAAGTGTCGCTTTAGTGCAGAGGAACAAGAAATTCTGGTTGAAGAGGTGACGGAACACCAGCACCAACTGTTTGTCACCTCAAAATTGCCAATTAGTAGGAGAGAGGTTATATGGCAACAAATTGTCGACAAGATCAACAGTGTGTCAGAAGTACGCAGAACAGTCATTGAGTGCAAGAAACGCTGGCATGACTGCAAGCGCAGGACCAAGGAAAAGATGGCCAGGAACAGGAAGGCAGCACTGCAGACTGGAGGTGGGAGTCCAGCACACCAGGAGGCCCTGGACCACATGGAGGAGATGGTCGCAGCCGTCATCCCTGAGGAGATCGTCACAGGGATTCAAGGACAGGACAGCGCAGACTACCAGGAGACAACGCACATGCAGGGTAAGTCGCATGGAGAATTAAAATGCACTAATGTCAACTACAACTGGGGGTGGGATACTGACCACAAAATGCATGGAAGTCATCATATACATGGAGTGGCCTGGGTAAAGGGGGGTGGCATGGGGGCATGGCCTGCACAGACAGAAGCTGGGGCACACCATTACACTACAACAACAACAGTCCCATGGGGGCATGCTGCCATGCCAACGATGGAGCAAAGGTGAAGCCACGCCAGGAGGGAAGGGCACAACGTCAAACTGACATCCTGGCACACGTCAGCCACTATACCCCCTACATTAACTAGGGCCCTATTAACAACCTCTAGCCATACCGACAACTGGAATGTAACTGCGACAACAGTTACCACTACCACCTCCGCTCTGTGTGCAGCTCAAGTAGCCAATGGCAGTAACTTCCCCATGGATCATACACACCTAAATTAGAGGGTTGAGGATGACAGCTCCTGTAATCCCCTGAAAAAAGACAAAGGCCCCAGTACTGTCAAATTTCAATGCCCATAGTTGTCGCAAACATCAGCCAATGTCAACAACAATAGGAGCTACACAGCACTAAGGACATACCCATGCAGCATATGTCAGGGTCCATCCTGTGCCTGGGTCACAATGTAACATCCCAAATGTCATACTGCTCATACAACAGCATTGAGGGGGAGGACACATGTAACTGGTCACTGAAATACACCTGCACAGTTAAAGGAGGAAATAGGACACTGATACGATTATCAGGGCAATCCAATGTACCACACATTTCCAACATCAGCTGTACACATTACCAATGCCAACATCCATATCGTGCCATAACAATGCTATGCATAGGATATGCTACATGTCAACTACATTTAAGTGAATGTGAAAGATCAGAGACTGGGGCAGGTCCAGATTGTCAAGTGTGCTGCCATTGCCAATAGAACACCCACAGCCAGTGAAAGGCCTCACCATGAGAATGGATGTAGACGGAGGGTTGAGTAGGATAAGAAGGTGGCAATTCACTATTTGGCCTAAAACAATACTAGAGGAGATGATGCAGAGAAGTCCAATAACTTAATACTATACATGTGACATGCAGGTGGGCCATAGGCCTCGGAGAATGCCCATCTGAAAGACTGGAGCAATGAACACGAAACAAGATCACAATGGGAATTCATCACCAGGCAGGCATGTCACATCACTAACACCACAACACAGACCCACTAATTGTACCCCGTTTCATTGCAGAGGAAGATGGATCTCCTGCACATATGCCTGTCCCAGAATACCCTGATGACATGGATGACGAGCTGACAAACATTCTCCAGGAGACCATTCAAGAGGTCCTTGGAACCCTCCAGACCCCACCTTCAGTCACAAGGAGGAGCACAGAACAAGCAGCCATCACAGAGGACCCACCCACCACCCCAATTGTAAGACCTGCCAGCTCCAATACAGCTGAGGACTCAGACGACACAGGCACCAGCTTTGAGAGAACTGTAGTTGGGGTGCAGCGGGAGCTCGCCAATGAGGTGCGGTTAGGGATGCAAACTATGGCAGCCAGCCTTGAGGGGGTGCGTTTGTGCATGATGTCATCTGCAGAGCAGGCAGCAGCTATGCAAGCGCTAACATCTATCTTACAGGAACAGCAAAAAAGCCTGAAGGAAATCAGCACAGCTGTAATACAGTTGACCCAACACCTACAACAGAAATCCTGTCAACGCGTGCACAAATTCAACATTGAACCCCTCAGGGCCGACCTGGCTGCCTACCATCGTGATGTGGCTGCTATTCTTACGAATCAGCAGATCCTCCTTGCTGCAGTACTGCCCTTAAGACCTTCACAGGTAGCAGTCACCGGGATGTCTGACTCCACGTCTTCTAACACTGAGGTGTGTGATGCCCCTTCACAACCACCACCAACAAGGACAGAGGAGGCAACACACACATCAGAAGAAGAAGACATGGAACAGATCACATACACACGGAAAAGTACCCGGAAGCACTAGTCCCTGCCACATGGCCAACTATTACCAAGGTCCTGCGTTTTGTAACATGCCAGTCTTACAACAACTCTACTCAATGACTGTTCTGCTAACCACTGTATATCTTGTCAGTCTGCCCAGTGATTGTCTCTCTCTTACTCATTGGCAAATCCTGTCCCTCTGCACTGTCTGAAACATCACCCCAGCATGTCAAAAGCATTTCCTTAACCCCTTGTGTAGGATCACAATGCAAGATGTCACTATAATGGACTCACAATCATGGACAATGTACATATAGCACTACAGCACTTTTCAATAAATAGCACTTACACAACAAATCTGTCTCTGGGTAATGTGACACATCAACTGTGCAGTAGATAACTGAAATGTGCCTACTGTCAAATTACGTAGCTTTTCAATACAACTGTCCTGATATTATGTAGTCAGATAAATCTGCACAGTGTCCAGGATTACATCATACTCTGCCCTTCCTGAGGGTAATATCTGATGAAGTGAGAAACCATACACCATCATGCTGTGTTGGACAGAATAATGCTTCCTCAAGGGATATCTAAGTCATAAAATAGTGGCAGCAAAATGTTGTCACCATGCAATACTAACACATTTAACAGTGCACACAAATCTAAGCTAACACTACAAAAACTGCATGAATGAAGCTGTCTGGGTTTACATCCAAATAGGTAATCATGCTGAACAGTGTCACAAATGATCTATGTGAGTCATGAAGACAAGACTACAAGAGTGCTTACGACAACTCATCTTATAAGGGTGTCCTTGAACATCACACTGCAGTCAGACCTAAAACTGTTCCCCCAATACCAAGTCTGGAAGCACTGTTTGTGATGTAGAAAACATACTTATCGACAGAAAACACGCTGGGATCCATATTACCTGTGATTGGTGGTTGTAACGAATGGTGGAATCTTTGCAAGGTAGCTCTGGGGTAGCTGCCAATCTTACAGCTCAGTTTGGATTTGTTCGTAGCATAGGACACAAATGTAATAGAACAAAATTCATGTGCACTAGTGCCAAGGCCATGATCAAGCAGCATTTAACACATACTGTATAGGGTTAGCTATATATTTATTAAATGGTAATCACAGAAGAGGAAACTGAGGGAAAAGTCTTACCTACCCTAATCTACCCTGACTACTCATTACCCACATCTGTCCCTAACTCACCTAAGCTAAACTTACTTATCACATGTAACAAACGTTCTAAACATCAACCCCCCTTATGAGACGGGACACATGGAGGACAACACATACTAACCTAAACACATACTATACTATCCTAAACAAATATATATATATCTTTTTTTTTATTAAACACACAAGAACCCCAACATAGCCCCCCACCCACCCACACACTTAATAAGTAAAAATAGAAAGAATCAGGACCCCCTAACCCCCACCCACTAACACTAACTAAACTAAGAGACTATACTAACCTAACACTAAGCCCACTAGGTATGAGAACAAGGAAAGAGGAGGGAGGGAATCATGTCCATTGGCACCAAAGTCTAGAGGTTGGCCCTCCGGAGGGTCCGCTTTATGGACTTCACATGCCTGTTAATATGGCGAACATCCCGGCTCAGATTACTTATCTTCCTCAAGACACGGTCCATCTTCCGTTCCATTTCGTGGAATGCTGCAGGGTCAACTGTTGGAGCTGGGGCAGTCTGTGGAGCTGGGGCAGTCTGGGTACCGGTGGAGGAGGTTTGTGGGCGTGTGGAGCCAAGGCCAGTGGGCTGTCCTGAAGCTGTTGCAATGCTGGGGCCTAAAACTACAGCAGACGTAGGGACAACAGTCCCAGCTGTGGGTGGGGCCACCTGGGTAGAATTGGTGGTTGTGCTGGTGGTGGCTGTGGTGGGCAAAGTAGGGCCACCCTGTGGGAAAGTCCTCCATGTCCCGGAGGCCCGTTCATGGCGGTATCGACCGGCCATCCTCCTGAACCCCGACTCTACTAGCAGGATATGCTGGTATCTCATGGCCCACCGCTGGAACTCACGGACCTGGATGGGAGTCATGTTTGCAGCTGTGAAGACAAATGCAAATAATTTACATTAGGAACTGCATTGTGTGAAATCGCACAAGATGTCAATCAGACAATACATCTACTGTACTTGTAACAGCTCATATCACCATACAGATCATTGAATGTCCATGAGGAAGTACTTGGCAGGCCAGCCTACAAAGGTCACATCACACATAGCACATCCAAAACGTACAAGATGGGTAACAACTGGCATTGACTTGCCATCTGAGTTCTGCCAGTTATCAGCTAACAATCATGCTGCATATCCTCCGCCAATACCTGGGCTACAAATGTCAGTGTACGGAACGCAAAACTAAAGCCACATGGTCTGCAAGTTGTAACTGGACTTGCCAGTATAGTACCCATGTGTATATCTGAGTGTGTATACTAGGTTCCGACCAAACAGTCACTTATTCACATGTATGTGTAACATACTGGTAGCATCAGTCCTAGGTACCCTATTCACAAACCCATGCCTGTGTTTGGGGGGGGGGTGGAGAAACAACTAACAATTCCAAACAACATGGACACCGAGGAGTGTATAGAAAACTCCACACGTGTTTGGCTCTACACACACACCACAGGTAAGGTCTATCAACAATTAGGAGTCTGCAAAACCTTGACCAATCATAGCGCCACACATGTCAGGACATGCAGAGCTTGGTACACAACATATACTTCCAGTAAGGCATGACTTACACCAGACACAGAGTTGCAAGAACACCCATGATCATGGTTAGCATGCACACCTAAGCCATTGCACTCAAGTTCCACATACCTGTAGCACGACATGTGGGAGTACATGCTGCTAGGAAGTTCGACCTACAGTTTAATAAGTACTTTGGTGAATAGGGAAGCAGAAGTCTGTTGGGAAGCGATTTGCGGTACCAATCTTGGAGAATGTGGGTCTGACAGGCAGACTAAATCTGAGCTGACTTCCAGTGCGACTCTTGTTGATACAAGTGTCATCCACATGACTCACCCCAGTACTCATTGTGGGGCCTACAGGAATGACCTACAATCCCTAGATAATACAATAGGATAAGCATTGGCCAACTCAAAACTTTTGAGAAACTGAAATTCCACTCATGGAACAAGACAAATGATTGGCGAGCGCATCACACAGTGCTATGTGTTCAACACACACGAGTCCATCACACATCACCAGCAAACACAACACATAACAGACATATCAACACTTACTGGAGTGGTCGGGGTCCTCAAATGTAGCCACCTCTCCCACAGTGTAGGTTGCCGGTCCACCTGTAAGGCATGGAAGGAAGAAATGTGCTCAAAATCTGTGCACTGACCAACAATTTCAAAGACATATACAATGTGTAAGCTGAATAACGAAATGCCATTCAGACATGATAATACTGCATCTGATATATCACGGCCAACATGTACATAGCATGGGTCTCCTGTGACAGTTACACACATATCTGAACACATGCAGTGGCCCTAACTATCATGTGGTGGCAAACATGCACCGTCATTTGTGATCAGAAATAATAATGGAGTGTAATCGTCTCATCATGTGCATCCAAGAGAGACATCCAAAGCCTGGTTACTTGAGGACTGCATTACCAGTCAAAAAGCCTATGTGGCCATGACACATTTCATACACATAGGTACAATGTACAGAGGGGCAGGGACTTTTGTAAGCCCTCCTGTTGTTACAGTTTCTTCATTTGATGTGGCCCTGCAATGGTGATTTGCACCAACCATGGAGATGTGAAGCCATGTGCATACCTTTGGACTACCATCCCTAATTGGAATGTGGCACAACTAACTCCAAATACCAGTCTAAGATGTTAGGTGAGGGCACCTTACACCTTTTCACGATGTTTTCAAATCCTGATCTGACATGTATCCAAAAAGATGAAGGACCACAATAATCCCTAACATTCATAGAACTTCAGTGAATGCTTTCCTTCCACACTCACCAGACTCACATGAGACATATGTCTGGGCCACTTTGCTATCATCAATTGACGTTAAGCCAGCACTCATTTTCTGCATCATGTAGTGTTTCTAAAGTCAGTCTAGCTATTGTGTCAACAAAGTTAGCCAATATTTTAGTACATCTTTACTTCTCTGGCAAATGTGACCTATATAGACATGATTGGCTCCTATTTCTTTTGGTTGTCTGACACAAAGGCAGCACCAATTTACTTAACAGAAAAGTATCCTGTAAGTTTTCAGGGCATGTGCTTCCTGACAGCTAGCAATTGTGATCCTTCACATAGTGCATCAAGTACCCTGTATGATTCCACAGCATTACACACAGTCAGCAAGTTAGCTGGCAGATATTGTACAAATCATCTGATGTCACTACAGAGCATTTAATTGTGCACATTTACATGATTAGTACTCACCAACAGGGCCACCAATCACGATTCCCAGGTGGTCAAAGAGTTCCTGCTCCCTGGTGAAGAGGTCAGCCCACCGGTGCTTCAGCTGGTGGTCACTCCTCTGGCTGGCATACATGCGCTGCAGGTGATGCAGCACCTTTCCCCACCGGATTCTGCGCGCCTCAGTGTGATACCCCTGTATCACCCTGCCTCGATCATCAGTGGTAGGAAATGGCTCACAAGCCATATAAAGCCCCCCAACTCCTCTTCACCCATCCTGCCAAGACGTGGCCTACCAGATATCTTGCAAATGAAAAGGGGCATAGGGGTTAAAGAAGTAGAAAGGGGAAAAGGGGGAAAGTAGGGGTACAAAAACAGATGAAAAGTAATCTTAACCACTAAAAGAGCCTAACTATCCCCAAACTAGCACTACCCACAACAGACTCCCACAAACAACAAAAACACTAGAATACTGGACAAATGTAAACAAAACACAGTAGGACACTATACACTAACAATATTTATTTCACAAAATGACAATTGAGATAGCACACAGGACACAAAAGCACAAAATCACTGGACACCACTCAGAAAAAAGCCACACAGTCTAGAAGATTCACAGACTGCAAAGTGAAAGTGAAAGTACACCCACTGTACATAATTTGTAAACAGGATATCCTATTACATCACTTCCTGCATAAAATGGCCGCCGTTTTTCGCGTTATGCGTCATATTTTTTCACGCATACAGTTTGTGCGTCATATTTTTCGATGCACAGGAGTGAAAATTAGCCCGCATCTAAATATTAGTAAATAGTCTGTACAATTATTTGGATGTGGCCTAATTTTCACTCCTGTGTGTCAAGAAATATGATGCACAATCTGTATTTGTGGAAAAAAATGACGCATAACGCTGGCAACGTCAAAATTTCAGTGCATGAACTGGTTTTGGGCATTTGTTCTGTTTTTATGTTATGTTACATTTGGGACACATCAGAGATAGGCTGATGGCAACCACTATGGTGTTGATGGTTTATGTTCACATGTGAGACATCATACTGCAGCGGAGCATGACCCGCTACTTCCTTAACAGGATTTTGACGGTTGGCTGACGCACTAGATGGCCATATGTGTGGCCTACATATATGTATTGCACAATTTGGGCATGTTTGGCATCAGGAGAGGATAGCAATGTGACACACATATGTACAATACCTCAATGCCTATGGTTCAACGTGTGTGCAGTGGCAACTAATGTAGTTGTTGACTGAGTGTGTGTGCATCACATGATGCATTATTGAACATATACTTGTATGAATGTGAAGTCAATGTGTCCAAACCTTAGATGCAAGTCATTGTGGAAATGAGAGAGGACATGTGTTAGTCATTCATGTAGCAACATCTGTTATGTGCACTTCCAAGATTTTGGGCAACGTAGACACCACAGATGACAAAGCATGCACCAGATAGATGGCAGATGCTTTTTATATGTCAATGCTCGACATTTTCACCATCCTATGTCCTAGATTTTTGGTAACAGCTTCCTAGGCACTTGTTGGTGAATCACACAGTGAGTCAGACACATGCATTGAGGAAGTGGGTACCATGTAGTTGGCCCAGACAGCCAAAGGTGAACCACAAATGTATGATGACGCCACAGTTGAGGTCATATAACTGAGCCACAACTCTCTAGTGGCTGTGGTGGACCAGCAGACGAGGCAGCACGTGTCCACATATTTCCAGTGATCATTTGCACAGAGGTGTCTTGTCCATGTGTGTGGTCCAATGTTGAGCCTGTATATTTTTAGGGGTTTAATTTGTCACAGTTAGGTCCAGGTCTCATCATGAGTCAGTGACAGCTATTCCTGTATCTACTGAGTATCCTTTGTTGATCAATGTGAGTAAAGTGGATGTGGACATGAGAACCTACATGAGGATGGTCCCACCCTGTCACTGAAGATGTATAATGAGACTGTCAACAGGGCAACCTTCGTGTGCTGAGTGAGATAATGTCTCAGGTGTCATGTTCCGGCAGGTGTCATTACAACACTTGTACACAGGTTAGCCTATGCAATTCCCACTGCATCTGGGAACATCATAGCCTCTGTGCTGATTATTCTTGCAGCTATTCACCACACATGGCCCATCAAAATGTTGTGAGCAATGTAATTCTGTGTGTGAACTGTCAGGGTCCTGACATGTGTGGATTTTTCATGGTCATTATCTTAGGTTGCTGGTTCTGCTGAAAGCCCCGTACCCAATCCCTGCAGTGGGCCCTGGGACACTGTCACACTTTGTCGTTCATGCATAAATGAAACCCAGACAAGGGATGGGCCATGAATTTTGTTATTCACAGAGGATTTAACTAATATGGTACAATTAAAAGGCAGATGATACTATACAATGTATTTGGGTATGCTTTGATGAAGTACATGCCCAAATACCCTCTGAGGAATGCGAGGTTTGCTTATGCAAGTGTGGTACATATGTGGCCACAGGGAAACTTTAGGGTGACGCACAGACAGATGCCAGTCAGGCTGACAGGATGCAGGGTGTATCAGGATCCAGCAATTTAACAAGTTACATAATCAGTGGTCTGACTAAGACTGTTTGGAGGACGAACTAGACAGTTGACATGAAAAACTGTGTATGTCATGTGTTTTTGAAGGTGACAAATGAACCCAAGGGCTGTGTTTAACGGCTTAATTAGTAGCAATGCTTAATGGTGTATTTGACAAAATGGCAACTCCTATGCTGTTCCAGGCATCAGCAGGGGCAGTGCTTGTTGAAATGGGTGGTGTGCATGGAGGTGATCACAGGTGTGGGCTGCATCAGTTTCTCACAAGTCCTATAGGTGAGATTTGCATTCTAATGGCCAACAGACATTTTCACACGGGAAGCAATCTGCAGGTGCTAACAGGGCTTGGAAACTATAAGCCAGTGTATTAATTGACCTGACGTCCATGCAGTCAGATGTTCTATGACAATGGTATACCATAGGAAAGGGTGTAGCACACTGGATTGCTATTGACAAGCTGTGTGTGTAGAGGAGGGAACATCGGGGTACACATCTTACTATTCCAGGGACCTCTTCAGACAGGTGGGTTGTGAACAGGTGCATGGGTGTTTCAGGAGTTAGGAAATGGGCTGACATGTACATGGAATGTCATGTGCGCAATGCTGCTCATATGTGTGGCACTTGTGTTGTTTATGTTCTGCTTATATGGAACTCTAGTCACAGATAGTCCTTGCAAAGATTGGATGCAGTTGGACTTACTGCTGTCAAGGGTCTGGTCAGACATACCTGTTATTGATGCAATAGCACATCCACTGCCTCATGTATGAGGCTTGTTTTCCCCTTATTGAGTGATGGTGTCTTAGTTGTTAGCCATATGCTGCGATGAACCATGTTTCCAACATGTATGTGTGAAATAGGTGTGGTCCTCTGCTATTGCCCTTCAAAGGTGAAATGTACAGGATATATGTCATTTACAGTGTGTGTGTATGTGACCGTTGTATCGTACGCATCAGATTTACTCTGGGATTTTCAGTGTCCTAATCGGTATATTAGCAATGCTCCATGAGGCAACACTCTTAATCTGATAGTTAGAGATAAAGGTGTGCAAAAATGAATAGCCAAACCATGATATGGTGATTATTATAGGTGTTTATTTAAATTAGTTCATAAAGTGGTGAAGGTGATTATATTTGAAAGAAATTGTTCACGATATGTTGCCGCCTACGTAAACCAGCGGCCGTGTTTTGTTGTTCCCCCTCATGTTGCAGGCCACCATCATTCTCTTCCTCCTCTTCAGGCATGTGTGACTCGGGTTCCAGGAGGGGAATGTCCCTTTTTATGCAAATGTTGTGCAGAATAGCACATGTTAGAATGATCTTACAGACCATTTCGGGGAATATAGGAGGCTACCACCAGTGATGGTGAGGCACCGGAACCTCGACTTGATGATGCCGAAGGTCCTCTCGACTATGGTGCGTGTCCTCCTATGTGCGTCATTGTAGGCACGCTCTGCTGCAGTACTCGGGTTGCCAATAGGTGTCTTTATCCATGGCTGGATGCCATACCCCTGATCAGCTGCAAGAGAAAATGAATGGGATCATGTTGATGTAGCTAGCCCCATTGAAATCACCTTGCATGGCAGTAGTTGTGTTGTGTTGTCTGTGACTCTTTTGTGTTATTATGTCGCATCCTAGGCTTGTAGGATGTACCATCTACATTGTGTTGTTTCCTTGGCTGAACGAATGTTTGGCTGCTAACCAGTTGTCAGCAGTATGTTTTGGGATTTGCAGTACAGTGTGCCCTCCCTAGCATTGTGACTTGTGATACAGGTGTCTCTGTGTCTTCATTGGGGGTGATGATGATAGTTCCATACACAGGTTAAAATTGACAGTGTTGTTAACACGTTCATGTCAATGTATCCTGGACATCCCATACCTTTAGACTTATGCAATGGATTAATGTAAACATAATTGAGACGCTTACAATTTGCAAGGTGACATTTAGGCAACCCACTCTAAACGTTGTGATCATTGACGTCTTAACATTAGGCTGTACAGTAATTTCAGATGTGTGACAGGTTCAATGGTGACCTAAGAAACATGGCTAGCGGTGTCACAACCTCAGTGTGTTCCTGTCGACATGTTGATGTTGTGGTGTATGTGTTGTGTGTCCTAGAGGGTTCCTGTGCAGTGTGTATATAAGTAGGTTTTTGTACTTACCAACAAGTAGTCCATTGCCATACCGTCCATCCTGGAAGTGTTGATTGATGGTGCTGTGATGGAAGATGAATGAGGCATGAACACTCCCAGGATATTTGGCCACAATGTTGGTGATCAATCCTTGCTGATCGACAATGGCCTGCACATTGATGGAATGTGTGTGCTTCCTGTTTCGGTAGAGGTGTTCAGTTGCAGCAGGAGGCACAAGGCGTACATGTGTGCAGTCGATTGCACCAAGGATGTGTGGGAAGCCACTAATGAGGTAGAACTCCAGTTTTGTTTCCTGCTGCTTCTGCAGTGTGTTAGGGAAGCAGATGTGGCGGGGTGTGAGTCCAATGATGGCATCCAGTACTTTAGGCAAAAAGGCAGAGAATGACGGCTGTGATATTGCGGCAACCAGGGCACCAGTTGTTTGAAAAGAGTCACTTGCCAGCATGTGAAGTACGGCAAGCAGCTTGGTTTCTGTTGGGATGGTGCGGGGTGTCAGCAAGGTGGGTGCCAACTGTGGCTCAATGTTGCGCAGCAGATGCTGAATGGCCTGCCAGTTCAACCTGTACCTCTGGATGATGTCATGGTCCCTGAGGCCATGAAGGGTTGTTCTGGGGCAGAATATCCTCTCCTGCCTTCTGCGCTGCCTTTGGGGTCCCTACTGGTGTTGTGGTAGGTGCTGTTGTTGCTGCTGGGCTCTGCGTCTGCGTGCACGCTGGATGAGAAGCACCTCCATGTCTCCCTTTTGCTGCTCTGCTGCTCTGCTGTTGCTTCTGTGTGTTCTGATTAAATACAGGTGTGTTTGCCCTATTTCAATGCCTGCCCTGACCCATGCGTTAAATTTTGATGCAAATCGGGCTGTGCGTCATTTTCCGGCTCGGACTGCCGGCCGTGCGTCTTTTTTGCCCAAAAGCATAAATACGACGCATGGCCGTTGCCGCATCCAACAAATGACGCACACGTCAATTCCCTCCCAAGGTAATCCACTGGCCCTCCCAAAGCCCATTCAGAAGCAGAGGAATGTTGGTTTGTGTTTTGTTTTTTACTGTTTAATGTGTGCATGCAACTGGTCCTCTGCGCTTAGTGTCTCATTTGCATGAGAGCCGAGGAGAAAGCACTTTTGTTGCGGCTACAAATGTAACCCTTAGGTTAGTTGCTCACAAGGATGTGGCACTTTTAATGTCTGTTAGAGGCAGATTTTTCCTTCTCAAGACTTGACACAGGGTTTGTAGTTGAAGGGTTGTATCTTTTTTTCTGAGAAAATTACACTATTTGTTTCCCTTAAGAGATTCTGCAATGGGCTTAAGGTAGTGTCTGCATATAATGTGAAAATTCTCTGCATTACCTTTTCAATCTGGCAATTCTCCACTGTATGGTTTAAAAATCACTTTGGGCTTTGACCCCTGATATTGCGGTAGCTATGTTACTAGGTTAGATGCCTCTTGTGTTTCTCACCTAGTGGTTTTTGCAGCACAAGCACTACATTATATCTATTTCTATGGGTGGGCCACTAGGCACGAGTTGCACAGGCATTGAAGCAGTAGCTATCAGAGAGCACCTTATGCATGAGTTAATGTGGAATGGCGAGGTCTGCTCACCAGTACAGAACTTTTTAGCTAATGGCATGAGGTGGTCTGTTTAGGTCTCAGTCTCTTTAAGAAACAAATGGTTCGACATGGACTACTGGAACACTCCCTCAAGTCCTGGTTGTGCACAATGGTTCTGAAGCTTTACAGAACTATGGCCCTCATTACAACCCTAGCGGTCAGTGATAAAGCGGCGATGATACCACCAACAGGCCGGTGGTAACAAAAATGGAATTATGACCACGGCGGAAACTGCTCACACAGAAAGCCACATTAACACACCGACCGCCATGGCGGTATCAACAAGCACCACGGCGGTAACCGCCAACAGCCAGGCAGAAGACAATGTACTGCCCACACTATTACAACAGGCCTATCCGCCACCTTTTCCGGGGCGGTACCAACAACATAAAAAGCATGGCAGAAACACTGCAAAGAAGGAAAACGACTCACCTCTGGAGACTCAGGGAACAACCACAATGCCATGGAGCCCAAGCTGCACATATTTCCGATGCTCATCTACCTTTTTCTGCCTTATGAACATCAACGCCGGCACACACAACACGCAACACCCCCACCTCAACACCATACACACAACCAGATGCACAAACATTACATATTCACCCCGTACCCCTCAGGAATAATGCAAGGACAAAATGGTTTGAAGAAAGTGAATGTAATGCGATAAAATAACATGAATAAGTGCATCAAAATACAAACGTATATACATATTTACAAATGTAGGTACACTGCCCAGTCCTCAATGTCCGTGGGCCACAGGGCCACAACACAAACGCCAAGGCCCCACATCACTCCTGCAACAACACGGATAAAACACTGCAGGGGCATCAGGTCAAAAATACACAGGCACCTCAGAGGAACAGGGAACGGGGGGCACCTTCGCCGGAAGATGGTCCAACACCACTGGTCCTGGAGGGGGCTACATGCCCTGTGCGATGTCCTAGGGAGTGTAAGGCCACAGTCTCTCTAGTGGGTGGGTTGCCCACTGTTTGGTCCTGGGGAGTGCAAGGCCACAGTCTCTTAAGTGGGTGGTTTGCCCACTGCTTCGTCCTAGGGAGTGCAAGGCCAAAGTCACTGTAGTGGGTGGGTTGCCCACTGCTTGGTCCTGGGGAGTGCAAGGCCACAGTCTCTCTAGTGGGTGGGTTGCCCACTGCTTAGTCCTGGGGAGTGCGAGGCCACAGTCTCTCAAGTGGGTGGTTTGCCCACTGCTTGGTCCTGGGGAGTGCAAGGCCACAGTCACTCTAGTGGGTGGTTTGCCCACTGCTTGGTCCTGGGGAGTGCAAGGCCACAGTCTCTCTAGTGGGTGGGTCGCCCACTGGTTCTGGAGGGGGCATTGTGCCCAGTATGCTTCATCCTGGGAAGGATGGGGTGAGTGGATGGCTTCTCCACTGGTTCTGGAGGGGGCCTTGTGCCCAGTGAGATTCATGCTGGGAAGGATGGGGTGAGTGAATGGCTTCTTCCACTGGTTCTAGAGGGGGCATTGTGCTCAGTGTGCTTCATCCTGGGAAGGATGGGGTGAGCGGATGGCTTCTTCCACTGTTTCTGGAGGGGGCCTTGTGCCCAGTCTGCTTCATCCTGGGAAGGATGGGGTGAGTGGGTGGCTTCTTCCACTGGTTCTGGAGGGGGAATTGTGCCCTGTGATGTAGATCTTGGGGAGTGCAAGGTCACAGTCTCTCATCTGGGTGTCAGACCCACAAGACTTGCAGGGGCCAGGACGCACAACAGCCCATGGACGCAGGACTACACACTGTCTGCCGGAGGTGACGGTTGCTCATTGGTGGCAGTGGCAGGGCTGGTGTCGGTGCTGGCAGTAGTGGGGGGAAGCTCCAGCTCATCCCCTGCAGTCTTGGATGGCTGCCCACTGGGGCTCAGAACGAGTCCCAGCACAAGGCCTCCTGTCCTCCCTGCCTGCTGGTGCAGGCCCCTTGCCCTTCCTGGCAGCAGCTGGGGATTACCCCTTGCCCTTCCCTCCTGCAGCTGGTGGTGCCTCCTTGCCCTTCCCTCCTGCAGCTGGTGATGCCTCCTTGCCCTTCCCTCCAGCAGCTGGTGGTGCCTCCTTGCCCTTCCTATATGCTGCTGGTGGTGCCTACTTGCCCTTCCTAGACGCTGCTGGTGGTGCCTCCTTGCCCTTCCTTGATGCACCTGGTGCAGGCACCCTTTCAGTGTTGCTGCCTGGTGTCCGGGATCCTCTCCCACCTGCAGTAGCTGTTGACACTACTGTGGCCGTGGACTGGATGGCTTAGGTGCTCGCCTGGGTTCTGACCACCCTGGCCTGATGGGGGGGCGGAGTGGTAGGGAAGAGGTCAACGGTGGAGAGGAAAAGCTTCTTAGGGACATTGGGGTGGGAAGAGGGTGAAGGTTTGGGAGTGGAGGAAAAGGAATTTGTTGTAGGAGGAGTCTGCTGTGTTTGGGAGAAGGTGCATGGGCTGGATGCTGTTGTGAGGCAGATGTCTCTTGGGTGTCTGAGTGCTTGCATTTGTGTACTTTGGGAGAAGGGGGCACAGACACAGTGGGAGAGGGCACAGGGGATGTGTGCATGGATGTGGGGGTGGTGACTGCCAGTGAGGGGGGTGTAGTGATAGGCGTGATGGTGGTAGTGGATGAGGATGTAGTGCATGCAGGTGTGAGTGTAGATGCTACTGGGAGAGAGGTGGACGAGGAGGAGGAGGGGGACACAGTGGAGGCAGTGGATGTTGGCATGTGTGCATCTGGATGGTGTTTTCGTGAGTGCCTGTGGGATGATGTGTGGTGCTTGTGTTTGCCTGAACCACTCCTGTGTGTTGTCCTGGGTGCATTGTGGTCTGCCTGTGTGCTTGGGATAGGTTGAGTTGGTGGGAATGAGATTGGGTAGAGGAAGTTGGAGGGGGGAGGTTAGAAACAGGGACAATGGCTGCCATCAGGGAGGAGGCCAGAGCCTGGATTGATCTCTGTTGGGCCTCCATGCCAGAGTGAATGCCCTCCAGGAATGCATTTGTTTGTTGCAAATGGGCTGCCAGCCCCTGGATGGCATTCACAATGGTTGACTGCCCAACAGAGATGGATCGCAGGAGGTCAATAGCCTCCTCACTCAGGGCAGCAGGGCTGACTGGGGCAGGGCCTGAGGTGCCTAGGGCGAAGGAGATGCCCACCCTCCTAGGTGAGCGGGCATGGAAAACACGCTGAGGGGCTGCTGGGAGGACAGTGCTGGTACGGAGGTGGCTGCTGTACCTGTAGTTGGAATGGTCACAGAGGTGTCCTCCACCACCAGGGAGCTTCCATCGGAGGAGGTATCACTGTCAGAACTCTCCCCTCCAGTCTCCGCCATGGTGCTCCCCTCTCCCTTCGTCCAACTGGTGTCCTCACCATTGGTGGATTCGGCCTCCTGGGCCTGCGGGATGCAGCTCCCCCCGTCGCCGGTGCCCCTGCTCGTCTGCCAGATGATACTAATGCTCATAAGGACAGGGTGGCAAAACAAAAAGGGGGGGGAGACAAAGGATACACTTAGTCAATGGCGCCAACAACACCACCGTTGGCTTACACCACACACACACACACAGGGAACAGCCCTACGCACTAGGCAATGCACTACCAGTCACAATGCTAGTCACCAGCCCATGGACAGGGATACCTAACGCCAATTGCAGCATACCTGAGACCCACAGACCTCTGCCCAATAGTGGATGCTCCCCGTGCCATAGACACCCAGGGTCCGCACATCCTTGGCGATGGGACGCCATGTACCCTTTTTTTGATGGGCGCTGACCTGCAGAGAAATACACAGAGGAAAAGGTATCAGTCAGACCGTCCTGCCTGTTACATTTATGGCCCACCATAGCCCTCACAACCCCTTACGCACAGACATTGACCACCATACATGCAGCACGCTGTCCAGGGCCCTTCCACCAACCCCCCCCACTACACGGGCCCTCACACACACCACTCCATGCATTCATGCCCCATGCATTGTGCTCACAGTGTACAAACCTGTTGGTCTGGAGGCCCATACAGCATTCAGTACTGGGGTAGGACCCCATCCACCAGTCTCTCTAACTCCACAGCGGTGAAGGCAGCGGCCCTTTCCGAGTGACACAAGCCATGGTCGTTTCCAGACACAGGTCACAGCAGCACTTGCGGTCAGGTAGCAAGTGAGTGAACAGATAGAAAATGGCGGTCACGTCTGCAACGGTGCGTACCGTCACCGCCGGTGTACATTACCATTGGCCACTGGAACCCATAGGGCCCAATGGTATCCAATGAGGAGTTGCACGGCGGTTCTCGATTGCCTCCCACAACGGCACACGTCAGCGGAATTACCTCATTTCCACATGTCCCTCCATATAGGACAGGTAGACGCCATTTCAGGGGGGCAGGCCATGGCACCTAACTGCGTCACAGTACACATAGGCACCATTGGGCCTAGCCAACTATCTACTGTTACAGTTACAACATACAATGCAGTGTAGTGTTTGGAAATATGGAATATTGACCAGCTGCTCGCCATTTTCCCCCTAGATTGCAACCGCTGCAGATAAATAATAGATGGAGACATCCCCCCATGTACAGGCCCCTGGTGAACTTGGCAACAATGGAGGACAGACACATTATCCTCACCTGTAGTCTGGACAGGGCCACAATCACAGAGCTGTGTGTCTAATTGGAACCTTACCTGATATCTGCTATCCGTCAGCCCACCAGGATCCCCCCTCTTGTGCAAGCCCTTTCAATTCTCCATTTCCTGGCAACTGGCTCCTTCCAGGTGACAGTGGGCTTGGCAGCAGGAATGTCTCAGCCAATTTTCTCAATAGTGCTGACCAGAGTGTTGTCTGCCCTGATTAAACACATGTGCAGCTACATTGTTTTCCCTCAGGTGGAAGATTTGGCTACAGTGAAAGCTGATTTCTATGCAATGAGACATATCCCCAACATTATTGGGACCATTGATGGTACACATATTGAATTTGTCCCCCCCCCCCGGAGAAATGAACAGGTGTTCAGAAATCGAAAGATCTTTCACTCCATGAATGTGCAGATGGTGTGCTTGGCAGACCAGTACATCTCCCATGTCAATGCAAAGTATCCTGGGTCTGTGCATGATACCTTTATCTTGAGGAATATCAGCATCCCATATGTGATGGCTCAACTCCAGAGGCACAGGGTGTGGCTTATAGGTGAGCCCTGGTTCCCACCCAGTGGATGTTGGTGTATGGGTATGGTGTGGACCCTAAGGGTTAGTGTGTGTTTAACAGTTGTCCCTCGATATTTGCAGGTGACTCTGGTTACTCCAACCTCTCATGGCGACTGACCCCTGTGAGGAATCCCAGGACAAGGGCAGAGGAATGTTACAATGAGGCACATGGGTGAACAAGAAGAATTATAGAAAGGACATTTGGCCTCCTGAAGACCAGGTTTCGTTGCCTCCATCTAACAGGTGGATCACTGTACTACTCACCAAAGAAGGTGTGCCAGATCATCGTGGTATGCTGTATGTTGCACAACCTTGTCTTACGTCGCAAGGTGCCTTTTCTGCAGGAGGATGAGGTTGGAGATGGGCGTGTGGCAGCAGTGGACCCTCTGGACAGTGAAGATGAGGAGGCAGAGGATGAGGATGAGGACAACAGAAGTGAAATAATATGACAATACTTCCGATGACACACAGGTAAGACACTGTAAATTCACTTTACATTGACAGTTTTGTGTTTGACATTCCCACTTCTATGGCCACTTACTGTACCCTTTGGCATCTCTATTTTCAGATATTTGTGCCCCAATATTGCTCATGGTGTGTTGACTGCAGCCAACTACAGGTCATTCCTAGGTATACATTACTGTACAGTTGTACTGCAGTGTTTAAATCTTGTTAAACTAATACATAGTTCAATCATTTGACAGACTCCATACTTGTATTTATTCAAATTATGTTTATTTAAGTGCTAATAAGCAGAGGGGGATGTGCAATGGGCTGGGGTGATGGTGAAGGAATGTCCAAGGTAGAGTCCAGTCTATTTGTATCACAGGTGCATTGTCCAAGGGGGCATAGGAAGTGGAGCAATGGTAGTTCAAGGTGGACAGGGTGGCAGAGTGGGACACAAGGGTGACAATCAGGAGAGTCTTATATCCTGTCGGGGGTATTAGCAATAGTCTCTGGCTTCTGCAGGACTGCCATTGCAGCCTGCGTGAAAAGGTGCAAGCACCCTTTCATTGCCATTTTCACTGCACCAGGTCACCTTTAAGTCACCCCTATAGCATGACCTCCAGCCCTGAGGGCATGGTGCAAAGTACTTGTGTGTGAAGGCATCCCTGCACTAGCAGAGGTGTCCCCACGACCTTCAGGACCATTTTCCCGAACTTCGTGAGTGCAGGGATGCCATTTTGCATGTGTACTGGACATAGCTCCTAAAAGAGGCATGTTTGGTATCAAACATGTTGGAATCATACCCTAATGCTTTTGCAAGCATTGGTTGTATGATTACATGCACTCTGGGGGCTCCTTAGAGGACCCCTAGTATTGCCATTCCAGCCTTCTGAGGTTTTCCAGGCAGCCCCAGCTGTTGCCACCTCACAGACAGGTTTATGCCCCCCTGTTGCTTGTAAAGCTTGAGCCCAGGAAGGCAAAAGAAAGGATTTCCTTTGGAAGAGGGGTGTTACACACTCTCCCTTTGGAAATAGGTGTTACAGGCCTGGAAGGGGTAGCCTCCCCAAGCCACTGGAAATCCTTTGAAGGGCATATTTGGTGCCCTCCTTGCATAAACCAGTCTACACCTGTTCAGGGACACCCAGTCCCTGCTCTGGCGCAGAACTAGAGAAAGGAAAAGGGAGTTACAACTCCCCTGTCCATCACTACCACATGGGTGGTATTTAGAGCTCCTCTAGAGGATCCCTGGGTTTTGCGATCTTGGATTTAAGGTTGGCAGGGAACTCTGGGAGCATCTGAGTGGCCAGTGCCAGCATGTGACGTCAAAGCCCTCATCTGATAAGTGCTTACTGGGTTAAGTGGCCAATCCCCCCTTCAGGGTTATTCAGGGTCTCTCCTTTGGGTGGTTCCTCAGATTCGCATTGCAAGACTCCAGCAGGAGTCCTCTGCATCGTCCACTTTAACTTCTCACTGAAGAAACTGCATCTGGACCCTCCAGGAACTCTACAAGCTGCAACAAAGAAGCAAGACGCTTTCTGCAACATTATGGCCCTCATTCCGACCCTGGCGGTTTCAAACCGCCAGGGTGGAGGACCGCGGGAGCACCGCCGACAGGCCGGCGGTGCTCCAATGGGCATTCCGACCGCGGCGGTAAAGCCGCGGTCGGACCGGCAACACTGGCGGTCTCCCGCCAGTGTACCGCCGCCCATAGGAATCCTCCAAGGCGGCGCAGCTAGCTGCGCCGCCGAGGGGATTCCGACCCCCCCTACCGCCATCCAGTTCCCGGCGGTTCTCCCGCCGGGAACCGGATGGCGGTAGGGGGGGTCGCGGGGCCCCTGGGGGCCCCTGCAGTGCCCATGCCACTGGCATGGGCACTGCAGGGGCCCCCGTAAGAGGGCCCCTAAATGTATTTCACTGTCTGCTTCGCAGACAGTGAAATACGCGACGGGTGCAACTGCACCCGTCGCACAGCTTCCACTCCGCCGGCTCGATTCCGAGCCGGCTTCATCGTGGAAGCCTCTTTCCCGCTGGGCTGGCGGGCGGCCTGAAGGCGGCCGCCCGCCAGCCCAGCGGGAAAGTCAGAATCACCGCCGCGGTCTTTCGACCGCAGAACGGTATTCTGGCGGCCCCCGACAGGCCGGCGGCGACCGCCGCCGGCCAATGTCGGAATGAGGGCCTATATCTCCAGCTCCTGCCAGCAACTGCAACTGTTTTCAGTCGTGCATCCTCTGAAGACAACGCATCTTCAGCCTGCGTCAGAAGAGTGAAGGAATCTCCCTTGGGGTGAAGAAGTCACTCCCTTGCTTCTGCAGGTGCCAACTGTGACGATGACTGGCTGCGTGGATCTCCTCTCCTGCTGAGCTGCATGGATCCTGCATCAAGGGAGGTAGACTGAAGTGGTCCCGACGGTCCTCTCTTCCAGTTGATCCACTTTGGTGGACGTAAGACCTTGCCTTCCCATGCAAGAGAGTAGCCCTGTGCACAGAGTCTTTTGCAGCTGCAGAGGCTTGTCGGCATCCTTCCTCCAAGTCCTTCGTGCACTTGTAGCTCCAGTCCCCAGCACTCTATCCTGCGACACACAGCTTCCTGAGTGGTTCTCTAGCAGTGTGGGAGCCTTTGTTGTAGTGCTGCTTGGGCCTCTTTTGCAACTTTCTTGTATCCATGCTGTGGTACTCCTGTGTGCACTGCCTGGTCTTCTGTGGGATCTCTGAGTTCCGAGGGCCCCCTCTGACTCCCCCTCCTGGGTAGAGTCCACCTGGTCCTTCCTGGTCCAGGGCAGTGCCATTTTTGACTAACCGCAAGCTTTGCATGTAACAAGGCTTGTTGGCAGACTCCAACGACGCAAACCCGACTGCAATCCTCCATCTGGCATGGGAAATCACTTGCACCCTCCAGGGTTATCCTTTTGCACCTTCATCTGGGTTATCCTGTTGCTCCTGTTCTTCCTGCACTCGTCTGTGCTTCTTGGACTTGGTCCCCTTCTTCCACAGGTCTTCTTGTCCAGGAATCCACTGTTGTAGTTTTGCTGTTGCTTCTAGATTTTGCATAATTCCTCTTCTCGTTTCCGTGTGTGTTCTGGGAAAGTTACTGTGATTTACCCCTGCTTTCCTGGACACTGGGGTGGTGTGTGGTAGTTACCTTTGGGGTTTTCTAGTACTCCCAGCTCCACTCTACACACTACACTTGCCTAGGTGGGGGACCGACTTTCGCATTCCACTTTCTTAGTATATAGTTTGTGCTCTCCCTAGGCCCAATTCTAACGATTGTGATTTTCACTGATTGCACAGTTTTCTAACTGTTTTTATACCTATTTCTACATACAAGTGTATATAGTTTGTGTATTACTTACCTCGTAAAGGAGTATAGTCTCTGGTATTTTTGGTATTTGTGTCACCAAAATAAAGTACCTGTATTTTTGTAACACTGAATGATTTCTTTCTTGTGTGTAAGTACTGTGTGACTACAGTGGTATTGTATGAGCTTTGCATGTCTCCTAGATACGCCTTCCACATCCACAGCTACCTCTAGAGAGCCTGGCTTCTAGACACTGCCTACACTACACTAATAAGGGATAACTGGACCTGGTATAAGGTGTAAGTACCATAGGTACCCACCACACACCAGGCCAGCCTCCTACAGGGGGACCCTTAGCAACTGTGTTTTCTGCTTCTGTTTACAAACTTTGATAATATACGGGGTGAACAAGTGGTCATAGACCAGGCCGACGTCCTATATAGTTGCGAATAAACCAGCAGTGTGTCAGTACAGCATCAAGAGTTATTCCTTTTTCTTGAGAAAAAGTACACAACACTGGTTTAAAATTCTGAGCACATTCCCCAACCCTCATAATGCTTTTTGTTGGCTTGCAAAAGGAATAAAGGGGCATCACCTTTATAGCTGAGATCTTTTCATTGCATTTCAGTATAAAGAAACCAGCAAACATTGAGCGACACAGCAGTCCTGATTATAACCAAATAAATAATATTGCAACATACATTCCAACAATCTACACCCCTTCCTTGCCCTCTCCCTGGAGTATCATAGCTAATGTCCTCAGAAAGGTGAGAACCTAAATACTATTTGTGGGTTCGTCCTGATCAGCCTTCTTGGTCTTGGTCCCTGTGGTTGTATCAGCATCTGTCTAATGCAGCAAGCATAAATCTCTAGGCCATGTGAGTTCTCGAAATTCCTTGGATAGGAGAGCTATGTAAGGGCACCAGAGCTCCCTGTAGGAGTTGCCGTGAGCTGTTAGGACTAAGGTGAGCTCCTCCATTCCCAGAACATGACATAGGCAATGGATCCAATTGAGGTGCTTCGGGAGTTTGTCAGTGCCCCAGTGTGAAAGGATGTTCCGGACGGCTGCTTCTAGAGCAAGACCAATGTGTCGCCCTCCATGTGATTTAAGCGGGAAGGCGTTTTTAGTCCAAAGATAGTGTAGATGGGGAATCAAGGTAGTTGTGTGTTAAAGTGGGCGTCTATGTCAATTAGGATCACGTCCCAGTATTGCGCAAGTTTGAGGCAGTCCCATAGCAAATGAAGTAACATCCCTAGGGACAGTTTCTCCAGCAGTCCGCATTACATGCAGGGTTACCCCTGTGCAAGCGCCCCGATGTGAGGAACCAATAAGTGACTATTTTAGTAGTAGCCTCAGTGCTGGCTGTGTTACACACTGTGTGGGGTGCTCTATAGTACACCTCCTCTGATTATTTTTGTGTCCATTGTAAACTCAGTTCTACTTCCCACAATTTCTGCCCCAAGATCTTAGTTAGCGGGGAGGAATGTTGCAAGATACCATAAAGTTTTGTAATAAGGTGTTTAGCTGAGGTCTTAGTTACCAACCACTTCTCAAACAAAGTGAGGGGGCATTGTTCGTTAGCCAATGTCGGACCTGTATGTAATGCATTCTCTTCAATTCTGGCAGTGCGTAATTTGCTTGCAGCAGTTCAAAGGGGAGAGATTCCCTTCTTATGAAAGAGATGGGCGAGAGATTGGCATCAGGTGCATTGCCATTGTTGTAACACAGCCAAGTCCAGTCCTGGTGTAAAGTCAGTATTGCCCACGATCGGCGTTAGCGGGGAGTAGAACGATGAAAGGCTCTTGCGCGTCGCCACTCGATCCCACATTTCCAGGGTGGCTTTGGTGACTGGGGAGGAGTAGAGGTCCCCACGCTCTCTGTGAGAGTTTCAGGAATGAGACCTTCCATAAGTGTGACCCAGCGACCGCCAAGCCCATAAATGGCCAGTGTTTCTCGGATTCCTTCTGAGACCACTCCATCACGTATTGGAGCTGAGCCGCTTGGTAGTATTGTAATAGGTTTGAAAACCCCCTTCATTTGGAGGACTGTAGCTCTGATCTTGAATCTTAAGATTTGAGATCAGAGCTGCAGAACAAAGCAGATCATCTCTCCTTGCAAGGTCCGAGTCATACCTACGGGGGTTCAAATCTGATGTCAGAAAGAGGAAGGGCATTTTCAGTGTTTCTTCCCCAAAACAACAACTTGGTTACTTGATCCCCAAGTAACCAGGCCCTTCAGCACCTCTATAGGTCCCCAGTAAATGGCACCCCTGGTACCTAGGGCAAGGGTACTGAAGAGGGCCCCTCAGCGCTGCACCACCACTTGTGCCATTCTCAGGGACCCATCACCAACCTTTTGTAGGCTGCCATTGCAGGCTGCGTGAATAGGTGCTCCCAAAATTGAAAACACGACATGACATGCACTTTTGTGCCATGTTCCCTAAAACCACTGCTTGTAACATCTGTAAGTCACCCCTACAGCAAGCCTTCAGCCCTAAGGTAGGGCCCATTATGTTACAAGTGAGGGCATTTATGCATGAGCAGGTATGCCCCACTATGAAAGTGTCGATTCTTAGACATAGTGAGTTTGAAGGGAAGCCATATTAAAGAAATGTGCTGGGCACTGGTCAGTATGAGTTCCCCAGCTACATGATGGCTTCATTGAAAATAGGGATGCTTGGTAGCAACCATCTCTTATTATTAAACCCTTACTGATTCAAGTGATATTGGGTGCTACAGACACAGATTTTATCTTCAATTCAGTTTGGTTTTAGACTCGGTTTGGGCACAGTTGAGCAAGTATTAAACTTGAATCTTATTCTCAGTAAATATGTAACTGCCAAAAGGGAGTCAATTCATATGGCTTTTATTGACTTATCCAGTGCATTTGACTTGGTAAATAGGGAGAAGTTGAGGCAAATCATGGAAACTTTGGGGTGTGACGTGACTCTATTGGAACTTATAAAGCGCCTTCATATGGATTTAAAGGTTTCAGCTCAGTTTGGCCCTTCGGGACAGAGAACTGCCCCCATTCCCTCTTCTAGGGGAGTAAGACAGGGATGTATTCTGGCTCACTTTCTTTTTTCAATATATATAAACGGACTTTTGATAAAAAATGGGAAGGACGTGCCAAAGATGGGTCAGAGATAGCTTCCAGTTTTGTTATATGTAGATGATGCTGTACTTATTGCACATACTGCAAACAGTTTACAAGGCCTGTTGGACCTATTTCTGAACTTTATGTTGGACCTCGATTTGAAAGTCAATTATTCTAAGACATTTGTTATGATAGGTGGCCCCCGAAATACAAAATCTAAACAATTTACTATGAGGGGCAACAATATTAACAAGGTGAGAGATTTCTTCTACCTAGGAATGCATTTAAGTTCTTCCATGCTTTGGAATACCCACCTTAAATTTAAGACCCAAAAAATGGCAAGGAACATGGAAGCGATTTTTCGATTCGCCTGTAAACTGGGTCATAGACCGTCTTCTCAGATTATGACGCTATATAATTCCAAGTGTGCCTCAGCAGCCCTATACGGGGCTGGTGTCTGGGGCCACATCAAAGTACCTACTCTCGAATGTATTGAGAATAAATGTATGCGCAGACTGTTGATGGTACCCAAGTGTATAGCAAACATCATTATCCACGAGGAGGTGGGTCAATGTTTCTTAGAGGACACAGGCCCATATTTATACTTTTTTAGCGCAGCATTTGCGCCGCTTTTTGACGCAAAAACTGCGCAAACTTACAAAATACAATTGTATTTTGCAAGTTTGCGCCGTTTTTGCTTAAAAAAATTACGCAAATGCGGCGCTAAAAAAGTATAAATATGGGCCACAGTCTCTATTGCTCCTCTTTTGTTGTGGATTAGATGTTGGACGAATCCAGCGGCAAGTCTTGTACAGGAATGTATTACTGAATGCATTCAGCTGGCCAACTCGAACAGGATCCCCTGGCTCTCATATCTGTGATCATCTTTTGATAAATTGGGGCTTAAGTATATGTTTGATGAACCACAACTGCTAACCACAACCGCTAGGTCCCTGCTGAAATCACGATACTTTGAGCATACCTTAGACATAAGACTTCATAGCTGTTTGTAATTGAAACCATTAGATTCTTATACCCAGATTGTCACTGCCTTACATATAGAACCCTATTTGACCTGGTTTTCATGTCCAAAAATATACTCTCTGTTAACCTTTTTTAGACTGAACTTGATTCATTTTAAGGTGGCCTTTCCGAATCAGTGTATTTGGCAAAAAGACTTATCACCTTGTCCCTGTGATGCTTGTTCAAAGCAAAGTACTTCCCACTTTTTTATTTTTTATTCCCTTTATGCCACCCCGAGGAATGCTTTTATCTTACCTATTTTACGTACATTAAGACCGATCCATTACAAGGAAGCTTTGATATACCTTCAGAAATTATCAAATGTCAAAATTTGTTTTCAGGTATTAAATTTTATAAGATCATCTATTGCTATTAGGAATCGATACTAATAACTTTTGCAATTTATTAATCTATTTATGCTGATTTTTAAAACTTATTTCTATTTTAAAACTTTAGATTTTATATTTGGTATAGGATAGATCCTCCCACAGGGAGAAAGGCTTTTACTATATTTTAGGGTAGCTAAAAAGCTTCTGATTTTATATTGTATGATAGTAGTTAATGTTCTGATAAGAATACTGAAATACTTGCTAAAGAGGAACTTGGACTAGATTATTTTGCCTTCTTTTTTGTAATATATGTAAGATATGATCTTATGAGCTGTGTTTTAGTCCTTTTGTTTGTTTGTTTGTTTACTTGGATATGTGATGTTAATTTGTACTTTTATGGCAATTGCTGAATAAAGATCTTTGACTGACTGACTGATTCCAGTGATGGATTTATTAGTACATGCACCCAGAGAGGCCCCCTAAAAAACCTACCAACTGTTGGTGAGGTCACTGACCTGTTCTGGCCAGTCTGACACCAGCAGACGAGAATCTGACCTCCCAGGGGGAGAGCCACTGTTCTTGAGAGGTCAAAGACAAAAGCATTTCTGGGCTGGGGTGTTACCCGCCCCTCTCCACAGGATGACCTGAATTCCAAGGCAGGAGTTTGAAAGAATCCCACCCCATTTGGTACACAGATCTGGTGTTCCTCAGAGGAGGATGCCAACCCCCCCTGCCCCAGGTGGGAAAATTAGCCATTCAGGAGGCGTGTTACGCTTCCAGACTGGGAACACCCCTGGTGTGGCCAGCCTGATGTGGACATGACTTAGGAAATTCCACCATCTTGTGTGTGGTCAAATTTAGGAATTCTGGACAGGGTGATGCACCTTCCCCAGAGGACGTGGTCATCTAGGGGGTGTAATGACCCCAAGGGTAAGTAGCCCATTGGCTACTACCCTTCACTCTCCTTAACACCCCTTAAGTATTTAGGGGACCCCCTGATACCAGATCCTCAGATCTTCGCTGGACACAAAAGAAGGAGTGGACAAGAAACCTGCTGAACCCAAGAGGAGCACGACTATCTTGGCACTAACCCTGCTGGCCTGCCTGCTGCACCTCATCCTCGAGGAGCAACTGACCTGTCCTGCCACTGCAGTGTTGAAGAAACTGGGAGAACTGCCAGTGCTTCGCTAATCGCCAGGAGGAACTCCCTTGGAGTAGTGGAGCTGCTCCGCTGCATCTGCCAACACCCAAGAAAGAACTGAGAGGACCAGGACTGCCAGAAACCCGACGCCGGACATCACCACTGCACCCGACCTAGCCCATCCCATGTTGAAGTGGGCTAACAGTATCAGCGTGGTGCCCAGGCCCTCCAGAAAAGAAACCCACTCTGTGCTCACCCACTGTGGAACTCTCGGTGGCGTTTGAAGACTATTTCTGCTGACCCCCACACAACCGTGAGTGACCAGGAGACAAAGATCCGATGTCCTAGGACACCTCTGCACCCATCTACCCCTACCCAGGAGAAGAGAACCAAGAGTATCCTCATATCTCCCCTTCCCATGAAACCTGAGGCCACCTGTGGCTCCTTAGTCCACACCTGCAGAGTGTTTCTGTGGGCCCCCCTGCAACCACAAGGAACTCCAATGCTGGACCTGACACCATAAGACAATCCTGCACCCGTGGAGTTATGGAGGAGGGTGACAAGTCTGACAATGAGCCAGTCATCATGGATGTTAGCCCAGCCCCAGTGGAGTCAAACATTACCCCATCTTCTCAACCTGCTCCGAGAGATGTGGCAGCAATACCACCAACTTCACCAGCTTCCAGATTTAGAAGGCCCCAGGTGCAACCTACATTCACACCCACCAGAGAGGCAAACGTCATCAAAACAACATCCACCTACCACCACTTCTTTAGACATTGGCAGTGGCACCAGTGTTAGAAAGTTGACCTCCCCATTTTGGGACTTCTTTATGGTTAGTGAAAAGGAGCCAAACATTGCCATATGCTCAATTTGCCGAGCAAGTGTTAGTTGGGGTAAGATTGGTACAAACTATGGAATTGGAGGCCAAACAACCCTATTGGAGGTGCTCCTTAGTGTCCAAAAGGAAAAGCCTGCAAGTGGTGCTGGAGGCACTAGGGCTTGGCTGGGGCCCTGAGTACCGGTGACTACTGCCTTCTCCTTTTCTTCCTTGAGGACCACCAGCCTCTGGTACTAGGCCCATATGGCCTCCAGATTTGTCTGCCGCAGACAGGCTGCTATTTCCTGCCGTGATGGTGGAACAGCAGGAATAGCTATATCAAGAAAGTAGAAAGAAAAATTGTAAACCATGCTCTGAGCAAAGCACTTGTTTAAAATCTAGTGTAGTAGCACAGTAGCAGTATGTTTCTGCTCTACTGTTGTAAATTTACAGTGGCATTGCTAGCTCAGCTGGCGCCATAGTCGTACTCGTTACTGTCTGCAGCTGAGGCAGCTGTACGAGAAAATTATTTTCTTCCAATAAAATGTTCTTCTTTGTATCTGGACTACAAGGCTAATTAATAATAAGAATGAAATACACCACATAATATATTTAATCATGCAGACATCCTTTCTGCCATACGTAGGCGGTCGGAGAAACGATGCACTGCAGTACAGGGAAAGGATTAAGGAATGGGATTTAGATTGTATGTGGCACATTTGCATCATCACAGACGATTCCATTCAGGAAAATCGAGGCACTTACTTATTGACCACTTTACTCACTGTCCTGATGCCCCTCCTCCACCACACATTGTAAAAACTACTTTTTTGGAAAAATATAAATTTGCTTTGCAGTAAGGAAAGGAATCTTCTTTTTGTATTTAACTGCAGGGTAGGGTAGAGTGGATTGGGATGGGAAGGTTGAGTACACAGTTTACAGATCAATCAATTCCTTATCATTGTCATCATCATGTGCCTAAGGTTTGGTTAGTAGTGTGACTCACTGTGGTTAGCAAATGTTGAAAGGGAAAACTGAGGACAGAAGTAAATCTATTATGGAAGACATAATAATTATATTTATCACTTGGCTTGAAAACTGTGGCTCAACCAAAGACAGTATTTATTCAGAAGTCTGGGGTGGAACTTAAGAAAGATTAAAGGAGTGAAGAACCTGGAATTAACTGACACAGTGAGCACATCTTTATAAGCATTGCTATGCATTGCAAAGTGTTTGACACATTAACTTAACTTAATCTGACAGGTGCACATTGCACAGCCAACATTGCAGTGCAGATTCTGCCAAATTGAACCATACAGCTGTTAGGTCATCATGGGTGGCACTGGTGAAAGGCCATAGCAAGGGAGGCGATGGTAAATTGATTCTGGGATACATATTACCTGTCTTGCTTGAAAAATACTGTGAGTCAAGGGAATATTCTGAAATACCATCCAAACCTTTGCATCAAACCTTTTATAAAAAACATTCCAACCAAGTAAAGTAGGTGAGAAAAATGTCCCTATCCAAGAGAGCTCCCTTGTTTCTTCATTCCAAGCATTTATCTATTCATCGTTGCAAATGTGTTCTTCTAGTACTTTTATACTTCTTCACCCTTGACTTTGATACACACCATTTAAGCTAAGCAGTACATTCTCTCATCCAGTCCTTCACCATTTAAAACTATCCAAATTCCAAACATGGCTCTCTACTAACCTTTAACCAATATACATTTACCCAATAACCACTCATGCATCCTTTCACCCATTGGCCCATCCGAAAGATCTAATCCACCCAAGGAGTCCATTCACCCATCCAGGCATGGAATCCTTTTACCCATATCCTTTCATCCACCTGAGCTGGCATCCTTTATCCGTGTACCCTTTAATCCATCCTTCATCCACACATGCATCCTATCCTCCTCCTCATCACCTACCTATATGATTATTATTATTATTATTATGCACCCTTTCATTCACACGCACACACACACATTATTTCCTTTCACTCATATTATATTTCACACATCCATTATACTTCCATCCTTTTTTGAATTTTCCAAAATACATCAAAGTTCAAGTTAATTTTATGAACCTTAGTCTGCTGAGTTGCAGATAGAAGAGCCCAATACTTACTTAACTCCCACTGCATATGCAAAAGCAGATTGTTCGTGAGTGTATCAACAACTCTACTACACTTTTGTAGTGACTATGGCCCTCATCATGACATTGGTGGTAAATCCCACTTCACGCCGCGATGACGGCCGCCAACATACCACCGCAGTGGCGAATCTCTGTTCTCCATATTATGACACACACACACACACCAATCCGACAGAATACTGCCACATACACAAATCTACCAGCCCAAACGTCAGTGCTAAAGTGGCGGTACCAACACCCATACCATTACACCAACAGAACAATGTCCACCACATCATGACCCAAGAATCACCATGCGGACAGTCAATGGCGGTAAACTATTGGCAGTACACACCAGCGCACTCAGAATGGCCACCCAAATAGTAAACTACACAACATTGGCCAATACCAAATACACACACCTGACACTGATACACACACCACACCCACCCACAGCAATATAAAACACCCACCCACATTACCCACAACCCTTTACGAATACAAATAATTGCCACCAGGCTGACACCAATACCACTGCGACAACTAGGCACACACACCACATACATCCATACATCCCTCTCGCACCCCACTTCACACTCCCAACCACAGTACCCAACACCCACACACTTACACACACCACACAACACCCATGTCGCCACAAAGGCACCCCCGTTTCAGAGATGAGGAGTTGCGGGTCACGGTGGAGGAAATAGTCAGGGTAGAGCCACAGCTGTTTGGAGCACAGGTACAAAAAATATCAATTGCCAGGAAGATGGAGCTATAGCGGAGAATCGTGGACATGGTGAACGCCGTGGGACAGCATCCAAGAACAAGGGACGAAATCAGGAAGAGGTGGAACGACCTAAGGGGGAAGGTACGTTCCATGGCAGCAAGGCACCAGCTCGCCATACAGAGGACTGGTGGAAGACCCCCACCTCCTCCCCAACAGCTCACAGCATGGAAGGAGCAAGTCTTGGCATTACTGCATCCTGAGGGACTCACTGGATTTGCTGGAGGACTGGACACTGGTGAGTCAACATTTACTACTTATCATCCCATATAGCTGCATGCCATCTCACACCCTTTCCCTCACTCCTATCACTCCATTCCATCCCACACACTGCACCTACACATATGACAAACCCCAATGCCAAGCTCTGCATGCAATATCAATGCATGGACAGCCCACCCAGCCCTTCATAGACACCCATCACAAAAGCATGCACAGCATGGAGAACTAACAATCCCACAATACATCACCATACACAAAGATGGCAGGGCAACAGCAACGATGGAGGGGAAGCTAGAGGTGTACAATATGTCAAGGACATGAATCATAATACATCACTTACGTCCCCACAGGCGTCCCAGCCAATCTCAGCGGAGTGGAGGTACCACGACTAACCAGTCCCCCAACAGAAGATGCACCCAGTGATGACAGTAACTCTAGACTTCAGGATCTGGATGAACTACCTGGCCCATCAGGGACCACTGATCAGTCGGTCATCCCAGCCCACTCCCAGTCAACCACAGAGCTCCCCCATCAGTATCTAACACCACAGCACCCACCCAGCGTTCCCACACCTTTGCCCCCAGGACATGTCAATCAGCAGTGTGCTCACCTGTACAGGGACCCCAGTCCACACCTCACACCCAAGACAATCAGGGACCTGGGGTCAGTGGCAGTGGGCACACTGTTCAGGGGACACAGGCACAGGGCAACAGGGACACTGGGAGGGCCGCTGTGCGCCAGGGGAAGGACAGGCCCAGGGAACCAACTCTCCAGGAGGCACTCACCAATGTCCTGGGGGCCTACCAACAATCCCAGGACACAATGGTCCAGATCCTTAACAACATGCAGGAGAACAAGCGGCTGCAGGAGGAACACTATCAGGAGATCAGGGAGGACTTGCAGGGTCTCAACACCACCATGATCACCATAGCAGGGGTGCTGACAGACATGGCCAACATCATGAGGGAATCAACAGCACACCAGTGGGCCCCTACCACTAGCCAGTCCATTGACCAGCCCTCCACATCCACGGAAGCTAGTGGGCAGGAGTCCCCAACACAGGACCCACAGGCCACCAGCACCCCTCCCCCTGCAGAAGGTGAACCACCCCACAAACGTTTCCTGCGACCCAGACAGAAGCCAGAGACACTTGCCAAGACCACCACCAGAAAATGAGATTCGCTTGAATGTTCCCCTTCTGTCCCACCCTGTCAACTTGTCCACTTTGATCTGCCTTTGCTCCCCTTCCTATAGCCCCTTGGACACTGGACCTGTCCTACAAACAGACTGGAACAATACCCCGGAATTTCCTCTACCATCACCCCATTCCATTGCACTTTTCAGTCATTTATTTGCACTACAATAAACACCATTGAACACAACTTGAGTGACACAGTTTTATGTGCTGAAAATGTGCATTTATGGGAACATTCACATCTAGTGCACACAATCTGAACACTGTGATAGCATACAAATAATGACCTGTAGCTGTCTGCAGTAAACACATCAGGACACTGTTGTCATATCACCAACATCTGTAAAAAGAAAAGCCATAGGTTACAGTAAGTTGAGATGCAAAGGACGTGAATACCTTCATACTACCGCCACACAGAAAACATCAATAGTCAGAGTAATGGTCAGTTGCACTGTCTCACCTGTGTGTCATTGGAACTATTGATCTATAACTGATGTTCTGTTGTCCACATCCTCATCCTCTGCCTCCTCATCCTCACTGTCCTCAAGGTCCACTGCTGCCACAGGGACATCTCCAGTCCCCTCCTTCTGCAGAAAAGGCACATATCGTCTAAGGGCCAGGTTGTGCAACATGCAGCATGCCACTACTATCTGACAGACCTTCTCAGGTGAGTAGCATAGGGATCCACCTGTTAGATGCAGGCATCTGAACCTGGCCTTCAGGAGGCCGAAGGTACTCTTGATTATTTTCCTGGTTCGCCCATGTGCATAATTATAACGGGTCTCAGACCCTGTCCTGGCATTCCTCACAGGGGTCAGCAGCCACAATATGTTTGGGTAGCCAGAGTCACCTGCAGATATTGAGGTACAAAATGTAGCCTTACACAATCCTATGGGAATAACATTTGAAGGCATACATTGACATACAGTGGGTGGGGACTCTGGCTCACCGATTAGTCACACCCTGTGCCTCTGTAGTTGTGCCATCATATTTGGGATGCCGCTATTCCTCAGAAGGCGTCATGCACCGACCTAGGATACTTGGCAGTGACGTGGGAGATGTACTGGTGCGCACACCATTTGCACATTCAGTGAGTGGAAACTCTTCTGATTCCTGAACACCTGTTCATTCTGGTGCGGGGGGGCAAACGCAATATGTGTATCGTCAGTGGCCCCAGTAATATTGGGTATATGTCCCATAGCATAGAATCCGGCCTTCACAGTGGCCAAATCTTCTACCTGAGGGAAAGAAATGTAGCTGCACATGTGTTTCACAAAGGCAGACAATACCCTTTCCAGCACGATTGAGAACATTAGCTGTGACATTACTGCTGCCAAGCCCACTGTCACTTGGAAATAACCAGTTGCCAGGAAATGGAGCACTGATAGACCCTGAACAAGAGTGGGGATCCCAGTGGGATGACGGATAGCTGATGTGAGGTCAGGTTCTGATTGTGCACACAGCTCTGTGATTGTGGCCCTGTCCAGTCTATAGGTGAGTAGAATGTGCCTGTCCTCCAGTGTAGCCAGGTCTGTACATGGAGGTTTGTCTCCTCCTCCTATTCATCCACAGTGGTAGGTTTCTAAGGGACACAAGAGTGAGTAGGCCGTCACAATTTGAACAATGGAACCACCACCTCATTGTGCATACAGCATTAATGTGATGGGACAGTGGGAATGGCAATGTACGTGCAATTTTCAGCAATGACGTAGTTAGGGAAGATCTGTAAGTAGTCCACAACCATAAAATGGCGACCGCCTGTCCGGTAACTTCGCTGAAGTTGGGTGTCATAGAGGAAGGCGGTCTTGCACTGCCATGCAATTCCTCATTGGGTAATATGGGGCTCTATGGAGTACAGTGGGCAATGGGGATCAGCAGCAGTGGTGACCGATTTGACCGCCACAGATGTGACTGCCATTTTTTGTCTATAGTCTCACTTGATTCCTGACTTTCCACAGGAGAATACCTACACTGTGTGTGCTGATGCGACCTGTGTCTGGAACCTACCATGGCCCGTGTGACCGGGGAAAAGGCCCCTGCCTTCACTTCGGAGGAGTTGGAGTGCTTGGTGGATGGGGACCTACAACACTATGGACAGATGGATCCGCCTCCAGACCAACAGGTGAGGCACAATGCATGTGGGAAGGTTGCATGGAGATGTGTGTGGAGGAATCGTGTCATTTGGGGGGTCTGTTGGTAGTGTACATGGTGGGCACCAGGCAATGTGTGTGCCAATGGAGTTGGAAACAGGATTTGTGGGCCATATGTGTGAGAGGCTGGATTGTATGTGTAATGGTGTCTTCCTATTGGTATTGCCTCTGTAAGTCAGCGCCCATCAAAAGAAGGGATTGTGGCGTGCCGTCGCCAAGGACGTGCGGATCCTGGGGGTCTACAGCAGGCGGAGCACCCACTGCAGGAAACGGTGGGAGGACCTGAGAGGCTGGGCACGGAAGTCCGTGGAGGCCCATCTCGGGATGGCCTCCCAATGAGGAAGGGGTGTCCATCGGAACCTGACCCCCCTGATGGCCCGCATACTGGCAGTGGACTACCCAGAGATGGATGGGCGCCTGAGGGCATCACAGCAGCCACAAGGGGGTGAGTGCAGTGGGCATTACTACAATAATTGGCAGGTGGCATGGGATCCGGGTGGTGGGTGTGAGTTAGTGGGTGCCCCTTAATGCCAAGTCAGAGTTTACAGCGTGATGCAGGTCAAGGGTAATGGGTGTCTAGCAAATTCGGGTAACCTAGCTCGGTTGCATTCCATGTCGGTCAGGGCTTTGTGGGTCCCAGGAGGTGTGCAGTTGGTGGTGGTTGGCCCTCATCTTGCTGTGGCATCAAGCCAATTGAATGCCAATGCAATGCATAGTGTTCATTCCTGATCCCTGTGTGCGATGGTACTGTGTAAGCCAACTGTGGGGTTGGTGCTGTAACTTACACAGTGCTCCCTTTCTCTCCCTCTCCCCCTTTCTCCTTCTGTATTCCTGTTCATATGTGCATTAGAATTATCTGGCAGAGGAGCAGGGGCGCCGGCCACACAGGGAGCTGCATCCCACAGGGTGAAAGGAGGTGACACCACTGACTATGATTCTTCCTCTGATGGAGGCTCCCTGGTGGTGGTGGACACATCTGTGACTACCCCAGCTGTAAGTACAGCTGCCACCCCGTACCAGCACTGCCCTAACAGTAGCCCCTCACCGAGTTGCCTGTGCCCGCTCACCCAGAAGGGTGGACATCTCCTTTGCCCCAGGCACCTCAGGCCATACCCCAGTGAACCCTGCTGCCCTGAGTGAGGAGGCAATTGACCTCCTGAGATTCATCTCTGTAGGGCAGTCAACCATTGTGAATGCCATCCAGGGGCTGGCATCCCAGATGCAGCAATGCAATTCATTCCTGAAGGGCATCCACAGTGGATTGGCAGCCCACCAAAGATCGATTCAGGCTCTGGCCTCCTCTCTGATGGCATCCATTGTCCCTGTTTCTACCATCCCCCCTCCAACTACCACTTCCCAGTCTCATCAACCCCAACCCATCCCATGCACACATACAAACAAGCATGCATGCAAGACATCATAGAAGAGTGGCACAGGCAAACACAGGCAACACACTTCAGTCCACAAGCACTGACACAAACACCAGACAGTTGGACATACATCCACATTTACTGCCTCCACTGTCTCCACCTCCTCCTCCACCTCCCTCACAGTCACGTCCATACTCACACCTGCATGCACTGTTTCAACAGCTCCAACCAGTATCACTACACCAAGCAGCACACACACCTCACTAGCAGGCACCTCCACAATAACCATCCACATTTCTCCTGCCGGTTCCCTCCCAAAGGTCTCAAACGCAGGCACTCAGACACCCAACAGCCATCCACCTCACATCAGCACACTGCCCATGCACCTGCACCCAAGTCTAGCAGACGTACTCCTCCAACAACCTCTCCCTCAACCTCCACTCCAATCCCTCCTCCCTCATCCCTCCCCACTGTCCCTAAGAAGATCTACTTTCCCCTCCCCCTCCTGCCCGTAAGAGCAGGGTCCCAACGACTCAGCCCAGCACCTCAGCCAAACAGTCAATGGGGACAGTGGAGGCACCTCCTAGTTGTGGAGGTAAGACAGTGAAGGATCCTACTCCACCAGCCAGGAAAGGGAAGGATCCCACTCCACCAGCTAGGAGAGGGAAGGATCACACTCCAACAGCCAGGAGGGGTGAGGATCCCCCTCAACCACCAATGCAAGAAAAGGTTCCCACTCAACCACCAATGACAGAAGAGGTTCTGATTCAACCACCAATGACAGGCAAGAAGCCCTCACCTCCTGCTGGGACACAGCAGCCCTCACCTCCAGCAGAGGCTGCTCAGGAGACACCTCCCCCAGCAGAGATAATGCAGCCCTCACCTCCAGCAGAGGCCCAGGAAGCACCTTCCCCAGCTGAGACACAGCAGCCCTCACCTCCAGCAGAGGCAGGCAGGGCACCACCACCACCACCAATGGTCACAGAACCCTCACCTCCAGCTGAGACACAGAAGCCCTCTAGAATAGGGCATGTAGGCCACCATCCAGGGACTGTTGTACGAGGAGCCCCCTCCAGGATTTTTGGACAAGTTCCCCAACTCAGAGACTGTGACCTTGCACTCCCCAGTATTGGGAATTGGGCATGGAGCCCCCCTCCAGAACCAGTGGGCAAGTTCCCCACCTCAGAGACTGTGACCTTGCACTCCCCAGCATTGGGAAGTGGGCATGGACTACCCTCCAGAACCAGCAGGCAAGTTCCCCACCTCAGAGACTGTGACCTTGCACTCCCCAGCATTGGGAAATGGGCATGGAGCACCCTCCAGAACCAGCCAGCAGGTTCACCACCTCAGAGACTGTGACCTTGCACTCCTCAAAATTGGGAAATGGGCATGGAGCCCCCTCCAGGATCAGTCGGCAGGTTCCCCACCTCAGAGACTGTGACCTTGCACTCCTCAGCATTGGGAATTCCAAGTTGTAACCGCGGTGCCCATTATGACATCCCCGCTGGGCCAGCGGGTGGAAACAGAGTTTCCGGCGGTGTTGCGGCCGTGCAACGGGTGCAGTTGCACCCGTCGCGCTTTTCACTGTCTGCTATGCAGACAGTGAAAAGCTGCACGGGGCCCTGTCAGGGGGCCCCTGCACTGCCCATGCCAGTGGCATGGGCACTACAGGGGCCCCGCGACTCCCCGTACCGCCAGCCTTTTCCTGGCAGTTCAAACCACCAGGAAAAGGCTGGCGGTAGGGGGACTCGTAATCCCCTGGGCAGCGCTGCCCTGGTGGATTATTACTGCGGTCGTAATCCCCTCTGAAGCACCGCCAGCCTGTTGGCGGTGCTTCAGCCAAAACAGCCCTGGCGGTCTTGGACCGCCAGGGTTGTAAGGAGGGCCTTGGTCTTAGTTGGGTAATGCAATGGGGCCATCCTCCTTTCCTCATACTTCCAACCATGGTGCACAGTCATCAACTACAATTATACTAATAATACATACACCACATTCGAGGGTACAAACAATTACATGACCTTGTTCAAAAACACTTTTTGAACTTTTGTTAATGATTGAGCTGAAGCAAGAAGAAGAAAGCCTTCCCACAAGACAGGTGCAGAATACCTTACATGGGCATGCAATCTTCAGTGCATGTGTTCTCTGAGCCTCTCCACCACTCTTCAAGATAAGATACATGGGGAGAGGAAAAGCTCACTGACAAAGTAGAAGACAAGAAGCTACAGACTATCATAGCCAGACAGTTCGAAGTAAAGAAACTTGAAGAATAGAAAATAAGTAAATAGGATAACGCAGGGATAAGAAGATTTTACGAAACAGATAAATCGAAGTGGAGTTGGAAAACAAATTAGGAGACAGGCACAGTAAAAGGGTAGAAAATAATTCTAAGTGTGGAGTGGTAAAAGTTAGGGAAATAAATATTAATATTAACAATAACAGGAGGACTTACTGGGGCCAGCAGAGCCATCTGCCCAGGCACTTGTGGAGGGTCCACCTTCAGCTGCCTCGCCCACCTCAACAACAGCCCTCCTCCTGCCCCTGGATGCTGGATGATAGAAGAAAACACATTAGAGAAGATTAGCGGTACTGTCAATAAATAATCTCTAAGAAAATATTTTTGTTTTGAGGGAAAAGGGAACACAGTAACATTTCTACATCAGAGGTTCAGGGGACTGAATAATAATAATATTAGTATCAAGGACCATCCTACTTCAAATTTCATAAACTACATTGTGGAATTACTATAACTTGCAATGAATGATTTTTACATTCTCATTCTCAATCTCTCAATGGATAGATTGGATGCATGCAAAACTGCTACACATCACTGAGAAATTGGCACTGTACGAGCTACAAAAAAAGAAAGGCACAGAAAAGTGAGAGAACATGCAAAATCACTAATACTAATATATTAACAATGACTATCCTTGACAGGACAAAGGAGGAGTCTCTGCATTACTTCTTAATCAGCCCAAGCAAGCACCAAAAAGAAGTACATTTAGGTAGCGCAGAGCACCTGTCTACATAACGATCACATAATATTATACTTGCAACATAAATTTAACTTACCTGTGTGTGAGCAGCATGCTTGCTATTTGTGAAGAAACTATTAGCATAGAGCACAACTAGTAATTAAGTTTTACTCACTGAGCCCTGCAACTTTGATGCCTAGCAGGTTGAGCAGGTCTGTCTCCTGATCGAGGATGTTTACCCACAGGTGTGCCAGCTGTTGCTGCGGCGCAGAGCCTGGTGCACGTTCTTCCAGCACTGCTTGCATTTCCGGAGGCGCACCCAGACCCGGGCCTGCCACCTGCTGCCAAGGTGGAGGAGAGGTAGGGCTGCACATGGAACACCAAGGCTACCACCTCCACCTCAGAAAATAAGGAGCGGGATGCCACCCTTTGATGTTGCAGCCATCTACAAGGGAGGTGGCTGACAGATGGGGTCCTGGCGCTGCCGCCCCCCTGCTGTGCTATGGTGCTGGGGACTTCGGGTGGGGAGGGAAGAGACAAGGAAGGACGGATTAGGAAAAAGGAAGGGAAAAAAAAGTAAAGAAAAAGTTCAAAAAGTCACAAAAAACACAAACAAATTAGGAGAAAAGTTAAAATATAAAAAGAGAAAAGGTAATATAATAAAAAGAAACTAGGGGAAAATATGTTTTAAACAGAGGGATGGGAGGGATATAGACGGATAGAAAAGTAGGCCCCAGCACCAAAAGCAAAAAAAAACAAGATTGCCACGCCGATGTGAGCCGCGTGGTGCCGTTCGCACAACAATTCCAGCGCGAGGTACAACTTTGTGTTGCCAGTGACGTTAAATGTCACATGAATGGATGTGGCAAGAAACTCCACCCGCTAGCGGAATTCTGCATAGCGTGACAGAGTTTTTCTTGATTCTGCGTAGTTCCGGCTAGCGCTGCTACGCGAACTCCGCACAGGCCTACCACAAAACTCACAATAATAAATATGTTAATAAACTGGAGCCCAGCTTCTCTGGAATTATAAAAGGGGTGAAATTGGTTGATGTCCAAAGATGACAGCACTGTAGCTTTTCTACATTGTACCTGGAGGTGTTATTTCCAAACACACACACTGCCAGCACAATCACTCACCATGTGCATGCTACTCAACACTTCACCCTTAATGTACTTACTTCTCACAAGCACACATTCCTCACAGGCATATATACACTCAGTACATGGACTAACCATTCATGTACTACACAGTACTTCTCTACTGCTGTACTGTACTCTTCACAGGCACACATGCATTCAGCACAGCATCATTACTCCACATCTACCTGATGGAGGGCAAGGGTGAGATGAGCAGGCAGCAGCAGAACTTTAATAAAGGAGAGAGCCTGTAGGCTTCATTCCAGTGCCACATGGTCAAAAGGACATATTCACTCTACTGACTATTAAACAGTATACTACTACCACTGCACTAATGATGCTTAGCTCCGGGTGAAGGCAGTAGCCTTCCACCACTATTAGGGTATTGCTTTGGGCGCCCATCACAGTCCAACAAGACCGCAATCCATGAGACAGGCCTATGTCATGGTGCACTAGCATGATCTGTATTGCCTATGATAACAAAAATCAGCATCAGGGATCCAGACAACAGTACAGTTGAGAACTCAGAGCAGGGGTACATGTCCCTTATCATGCAGAGGACTTTCCCATCCTAACACCCGCCATTCCCTGATCACTGCTATTGCCTCGAGCTCTTTAAATGCACCATGCTTTTTCGTAAGTAATTCTTTGAGGGAAACTACAAGTCTCATGTAAAACTATATTTAATTCCTATCGTTTTAAGATGTGTTGCTGGCCCAGTATGCGTAACAATGCACCATTCACTGTTTTTCCACCAAATTTCTTGAGGCAAGTAAATCTCCCTCCTAACTAATAATCATCATGTGTTCTTATCAATTTTATTTGCCCACATTTTGTTTAAAAACTCAATTGTTAGGCTTTCCTGATAATGCAAAAGGTGAGAATTTTATCAGTTTGATGGATGGATTTATGAACTCTGAGGTGAAGAAGACCATATTCGTGTGATAACTGATTTGTCTGCCTAATTGGTTTGAATCCTCGAAGATAGACTCATCAGTGTGTGATTCTTGGCAAGTCACTAAATCTCCCTGTGCCTAAATGCGTGTAAAATGTATTTTTTGAAATTCCCACTGAAAGTATACCATCATTGTGAGAAGTTTCAGAGTGAAGTTACAAACTTACTAAATTAATCTCAGCTTGACCCGTTGGTAGTTACAGGCTTAACTTGGGGCAAAGTGTAAAGTATTTATTCAGTACCAAAACAGTAATAAAGTTAAAACAGCAAGCAAATAAAAATCCCAAAATGAATTTAAAAAATAGAGACATTTCTAATTAATAAATGGCACTGAAACAACCGAAATCAAATAAGGGGAGCCGGAAGTATGAATTTAAAAAGATTTAAGTTTAAGGCAATATAGCACCAAAAAGTGCAAAGTGGCAATAGTGGTCAATGCTCGCAGCAGATTGGGACACAAATCAAATAAGAAGAACCAGAGATATGAATGTTTAAAGATTTGGGGCATATTTATCAAGGGTTTGCCTCATCCTTGCACCACACTAGTGGGCGCAAGGACGAAGTAAAACCTAAGTGAGATTTATCAAGCCACGCTACCCCACTTTGCTTGGCCCTGAGTGGCTTGATAAATCTGGAATAACACAAGGCATTACAAATCGCAGCCTTGCGTTACTCTGCACCAGGGAAGCATTCCATGGGTGGAGTGTGGATGTTCCTACTCACCCATCCATGGATTTTGGTGCATTTCCAAATTTACCAATACTAGTAAACCTGGGAATGTGTCAAAATGCTACACCTTCCCAGGAAAAACACAAGGAATCCTCTTTCTAACTGTATAGCATTCTTCATTCTGCAGCACACTTAGAAAGAGAAAAATGCCTCTGAGTATTATTTGTGTGCAGGAAAATGCCGTTCCCTGCACAAAAACAACCTTGCCTGCAACACAGGCACCCTGGTGCCATGGTGCTAGGGTGCCTGCTTTGGTGAAAGGGAGCACATTGTGCTGCAGCGCAAGGAAAGTGTAGAAAGTTTCCATATGATGTTAAATACTTTATATTCCTGCCCTTTCAAGCAGCACAGCAAGGTGACTTGCTGCATTGCACTCCATCAAACAATAATATATCTTCCCCAAATAGCACCAAAAAGAACAAAGTACCAATGGAAGTCAATGGTCACAGTAGACCGGGACCATAGCGGAATTTGAGAGTGATTTGAGGGTGAGGGTGTGGGTCGGATACAGCCTGCAACGTAGAGGCTGAACAAGAGAAGGTTGAGCGCACAGCCATGTTTGAACACTTTATTAAGATAGATCCTAGGGAATAAAGCTGAGGCACTTCTAAGCTTTATTTGACCTGAGGTTCTATGATAGTGCTGCTGGTTAGCTTGTAACAGTATGGAATTCCCTAGCTATTAAATTTAATTGACAGCAAGTTCCTAGCAACTCCAACAAAGGTGTTTCGAACGCCACAATGCAAGCATATAGTAGTTCCCCAGCATTAAATATTTGCAAATATAGATATTGCTAAAATGTTCTCTGATGTGCTTTTCAAGGATCCTTTTTAAAGAATCACAAAACATTTAGGTTTGTATTTGATGTCATAACTTCAACATCAAGTAGTGCTATTTGTAAGTAGTTTGATGGGTCCGGGCGTAAGGCTGCTTTATGTAGCAGGCGCAGCATTGCCCCCTCTTCAATGTATCCAGTAAATCTTTGTCGATTTTTGCTTGATTCCCTCCATGCATCTTCATGGCCCACTCAGGGGTTTATTGTGGCCTTCCCAGGTTGAAAATCCTGGAGCCGGCCTGATTGGCGATATTGGTGGTATTATCACAAATGTACAGGAAGTCTATTTCTTGCCTTGACTCTCATAGTGTGACATTTGGCTGGCAGCATGGCATCTCTCAGTCTCTTATTCTTCCGCCCTCAGTCTCTCATTCCTCCAGCCTCTCTGCCCTTTGTCCTTGTGACGGGGGAGTAATCCTTGAGAGTGACTAATCGCTCTTGATACCTCCCAGAAAAATGACCTGCTGCACAATCTGAAATAAAAAGACTTTGTAACAGACAATCTGTCTGGGGCTGGTATGCATGGAGGGGTGGCTGGCCCTCATCAAGTGGGACACGGGAGGAGGTATTCTTAAAGTTAGGCACTGCTACCGGGCTTGCTAAATATGTCATCTTTCACTGACAGTGTTTACTCTAAACAGGATGGCACAAAAGCACATGGCCAAACCTTCATGAACAGCTGATGCCCATAACTGCAACTTAGACAGAAACAACTGCAAACCTCAATAATCACACAGATCTCTACAGGTGCAGCCTGGGCTGGACTGCGCTCGACCTTGTCCCGTTGGAAGGCCGAAGCATGAGAAGAGACTATGGGGGTCATTCCGACCCCGGCGGTCAAGGACCGCCGGGGCCGGGGTTGGCGGGAGCACCGCCAACAGTCTGGCGGTGCCCCGCAGGGCATTCTGACCGCGGCGGTTTGGCCGCGGTCAGACCAGGAAAACCGGCGGTCTCCCGCCGGTTTTCCGCTGCCCTGCTGCACCGCCATGGGGGATTCCGACCCCCTCACTGCCATCCTGTTCCTGGCGGTTCCGCCCGCCAGGAACAGGATGGCGGTGAGGGGTGTCGTGGGGCCCCTGGGGGCCCCTGCAGTGCCCATGCCAGTGGCATGGGCACTGCAGGGGCCCCTGTAAGAGGGCCCCACTTTGTATTTCAGTGTCTGCTTTGCAGACACTGAAATACGCGACGGGTGCCACTGCACCCGTCGCACATCCTCCACTCCGCCGGCTCCATTCGGAGCCGGCATCCTCATGGAGGGGTGTTTCCCACTGGGCTGGCGGGCGGCCTTTTGGCGGTCGCCCGCCAGCCCAGTGGGAAACCCAGAATACCCGCGGCAGTCTTTTGACCGCGCAGCGGTATTCTGGCGGTTCCCTCCAGGCGGGCGGCTCCCGCCGCCCGCCGGGGTCAGAATGACCCCCTATGCTTCTTGCTCCTCCAGATGCATATTATAGGGAATTTCAAGGCACTTAGTGGGATTAATGTCCCACCACCTACAGGCCCTCTACATGTGCTATGCGTTTGCTCTTTGTAAGGTATTACTTGCTGGCTTCAGCTATTGCAGGATTGGCATATGGCATTTCCTTTTGTCATTGGTTTGTGATGTTAAAGAAATCTGGGTTCTTAAAGCGGACACAATGTTGTCAGGAACTAATGGATCTGCTTGGAAGGTAAGAACTAAATATCGGCTAACAGCCTTGACTGATGTTGATGTGAACGTTTTTGCCTCCCGATTGTTGGTGTGCTCAATGGCACAGCATTTAATTCTAATCAACTTATTAGGATTTTATAAAGGCCAATCTACAATTAACAATCTATTGTCCTTAACTAACTGGCAGAATGGGCTATCTTGAAAAAGCAAAATTTATACATCTGCTTTGTTGACCTAAAAGCAGCATTTGATGTTTCCCTCGATCTTTTTTATGGAAAACACTTGCAGGAAGAGGTGTCCCCTGCAAATGATTGGATTCAATTATCTGTTTATATGCAAATACATGGGTCCAGGCCAAGGTAGGGGATGGTTCCAATCTGGCTTGGCAAATCAAAACCTGTAATGATCTAAAATAAGGATGTGTGCTTGCTCCTTGTTTATTCAATCTTTTCATGGCAGATTTGTATCAGCACTTTGATAACGTCAATGCCCATCCTCCGAAATTTGCAAATTGCTACTTAAAGTATCTACAATATGGGAATGACACAATAATTCTTAGTCAGATCCCTATAGAACTACAATGATTTATTGAGTCATTTGATGAATACACTTTAACTGTCTGGTATTGAATCTCAAGGCAACTAAGATAATGACAATAGGACCAAGGAACACTAAACCCCCAGCGTGGCATTCAAGAGGAAGGTCTATTGAAGTTGTATGGAATTATAAGTACTTGGGAACTTTATTTGATGATAAAGTTTCTTTTAAAGGTAATTTAGGCCCTCATTATGACCCTGGCAGTCAATCCCACTTACCGCCACGTTGACGGCCGCCAACTTACCGCAGCAGTGGCGGATATCCGTTCACCATATTATGATGCACACACACACCAATCCGACAGAATTCAGCCACAGTCACAAATCTGCCAGACCAAAGGTCAGTGATAAACTGGTGGTATCAAAACCCACACCGTTACACCAACAGAACAACGCCCACCACATTATGACACACAAATCACCATGGCGGACATTCAACAGCAGTAAACCATTGGCGGTACGTACCGCCGCTCACAATAGACACCCACAGACGAAACAACACCACATTGGACAGTTCCAACAACACACACCTGACACCCATACACACACCACACCCACACCACTATAAAACACATACCCACATTACCCACAACCCTTTACGATTACAAATCATTGGCACACGACTGACACCAAGACCACTGACACAACTACATACACACACCACATACACCCATACATCCCTCACTCACCCTACTTCACACACCCCAACACATTACCCAACCCACCCTCACCAACACACATCACACAACACCCATGGCACCACAAAGGTACCCTCGTTTCACTGAGGAGGAGTTAATGATCATGGTGGATGAAATTGTCAGGGTAGACCCACAGCTCTTTGAAGCACAGGTGCAGCAGATATCAATAGCAAGGAAGATGGAGCTATGGCAGAGAATCGTGGACAGGGTCAACGCCGTGGGACAGCACCCCAGAACAAGGGACGACATCAGTAAGAGGTGTTACGACCTGTGGGGGATGGTACGTTCCATTACAGCAAGACACCAGCTGCTATACAGAGGACTGGCGGTGGACCACCAACTCCTCCCCCACAACTCACAGCATGGGAGGAGCAAGTCTTGGCAATACTGCATCCTGAGGGCCTGGCCGGAGTAGGAGGAGGACTGGACTCTGGTAAGTCAACTTTCAACAATTTTCACCCCGACCTGCACGCCATCACATACCCTCACCCTCACTCCCATCACTCCACTACATCCCATACACCCCACCATCACATCTCACTAATCCCAATGCCAAGCCCTGCATGCCATACCAATGCATGGACACCCCGCACAGCCCTGCATGGACACTCATCACTAAAGCATGCACAACATAGAGAACTAACAATCCCACCATACACCAACATACACAATTCAAAGCTGGCAGGGCAACAACAACCATAGAGGGGAAGTCAGGGATGTACAATATGTCATACACATTAATCATAACACATCATTTACATCCCCACAAGTACCCCAGACAATGTCACCGTAGAGGAGGTGCCAGCACTATACAGTCCCCCAACTGAAGAGGCACACAGTGATGACAGTAGCCTCGGGACTTCAGGATCTGGACGATCAACCTGGCCAATCAAGGATCACTGGACAGCCCAGTCACAGACCACCACAGAGCCTCCCCCATCAGGAAACAACACCACAGCACCCATCCAGTGTACCCAAACCTCTGTCCCCAGGACATGTCAATCAGCAGTGTGCCCACCTGCACTGGGACCCCAGGCCACACCTCGCACCCAAGACAATCAGGGACCTGGGGTCAGTGACAGTGGGCACACGGTTCAGGGGACAGAGGCACAGGCCACCAGGGTCACTGGGAGGACCGCTGTACCCCAGGGGGAGGACAGGAGCAGGGAACCGACTCTCCAGGAGGCGCTCCCTGAGATCTTGGGAGCCTATCAACATTCCCAGGACACGATGGGCCAGATCTTAGACCACATGCAGGAGAACAGGTGGCTGCAGGAGGGACAGTACCAGGGGATCAGGGAGGACGTGCAGGCCATCAACAACACCCTGATCTCCATAGCAGGGGTGCTGGCAGACATGACCAACATTATGAGGGAGGCAGTCTCACACCTGCGTGCCCCTCCATTAGCCTGTCATCTGAACAGCCTTCTACTTCTGCTGCCGCTAGTGGCCAGGAGGCCCTGCCACAGGTCTCACAGGCCACTAGCACCCCTCCCCCTGCAGAAGGTAAACCACCCATTTGCCAGGACCATCGCCAGCAAATGAGACTCTCCTGATTGTCCCCCTTGTGTCCCACTCAGTCACCTTGTCCACCTTGAACTGCCATTGCTCCCCTTCCTATGTCCCATTGGACAATCGACCTGTGCTACAAACAGACTGGAACAATACCCTGGACTTTCCTCCATCATCACCCCATCTCATTGCACCTTCCCCTCTATATATTAGCACTTCAATAAACACCCTTTGATAGAAGTCGATTTCGAGTATGTCATGTATTTCAAATATGTAATGATTGAAACAGGTACAAACATTGCAAATTAACTGTACATAGAATGAGCATAGAATTAATGACCGGTAGCTGGCTGTTGTGATTACACCAGGAGAATTTGTCAAATCACCAACATCTGCTAAATGAATAGCCAGAGGGAACAGTAAGTGGGCATAGAAGTGGGAAATACCAGCATGCCAATGCCATACAGAATACAACCAAAGTCATTGATATGTAAAGTTACACTGTCTCACCTGTGTGTCATTGGAAGTACTGACGGATTACCGATGTTCTGTTGTTCTCATCCTCATCCTCTGCCTCCTCATCCTCACTGTCCACAGGGTCCACTGCTGCCAGAGGGGCATCTCCAGTCTCCTCCTTCTGCAGAAAAGGACATGGCGTCTGAGGGCCAGGTTGTGTAACATGCAGCATGCCACTACTATCTGGCAGACCTTCTTGGGTGAGTAGCACAGGGATCCATCTGTTAGATGGAGGCACCGGAACCTGGCCTTCAGGAGGCCAAAGGTTCTCTCAATTATCCTTATGGTTCGCCCATGTGCCTCATTATAATGTTCTTCTGCCCTTGTCTTGGCATTCCTCACAGGGGTTAGCAGCCATGATAGGTATGGGTAAACAGAATCACCTGCAAATATTGAGAGACAATATTTAGCCACACACTATCCTGTATGGCCAACACCATAGCCATACACCAACATATACTGGGTGGGACCCATGGCTCACCTATTAGCCACACCCTGTGCCTCTGTAGTTGGGCCATCACATTTGGGATGCTGCTATTCCTCAGGACAAAGGCATCATGCACTGACCTAGGATACTTAGTATTGCCGTGGGAGATGTACTGGTCCACCAAGCACACCAACTGCACATTCATGGAGTGGAAACTCTTACGATTCCTGAACACCTGTTCATTCTGGCGGGGGGGACAAATGCAATATGTGTTCCATCAATCGCACCAATTATATTGGGCATATGTCCCATTGTATTAAACTCTGCCTTCACAGTGGCCAAATCCTCAACCTGGGGGAATGCAATGTAGCTGCCCATGTGTTTTATCAGGGCAGACAACACTCTTGTCAGCACTATTGAGAAAATTGGCTGTGACATTCCTGCTGCCAAGCCCACAGTCACTTGGAAAGAACCAGTTGCCAGGAAATAGAGAACTGATAGCACTTGCACAAGAGCGGGGATCCCAGTGGGGTGACGGATAGCAGATATCAGGTCAGGCTCCAGTTGGGCACACAGCTCTGTTATTGTGGCCCTGTCCAGTCTATAGGTGAGTATTATATGCCTGTCCTCCAGTGTAGCCAAGTGCACCAGGGGTCCATACACGGGGGTATGTCTCCATCTTCTATTCATCCGCAGCGGTAGGAATCTAAGGGACAAAAGAGTGAGGAGGCTGACACAAACTGAACAATGGAGCCACAACAGTCGTCTGCAATCTGTAAACATGTAATGTGTCAGTGTGATTTGTCCAGTATGTGCCTATTTTTCCTGTGATGCAGTATTATTCCATAGTCCTCCCCCCACCCTGAAATGGCGTCCGCCTGTCCTGTGTGGAGGGACAGGTGGAAGTGAGGTAATGCCGCTGATGTTGTGTGTCGTGGCGGGAGGCAGTCGGGCACCGCCGTGCAATTCATCATTGGTTAAAATTGGCCTCTCTGGGGTACAGTGGCCAATAGTGATCTACGCCAGCGGTGACGGTATGCACAGTCGCGGACGTGACCGATATTTTCTATCTGATTCCTCACTTGTTACCTGACCTTCCATAGGAGAGGACCTACACTGCATGTGCTGCTGTGACCTGTGTCTGGAACCTACCATGGCCCATGTGACCGGAGAAAGGGCCCCAGCCTTCACTTCAGAGGAATTGGAGAGACTGGTGGATGTGGTCCTACTCTAGTACGGACTCCTGTATGGGCCTTCAGACCAAAAGGTGAGTACACTGTGGGCACCATGCACGTGGCATGAATGTATGGAGGTGTGTGTGAAGGCCTTGTGTAAGGGGGGAGGGATGTCCTCTTGGCTGGGTACAAGTTGAGTACTGGGCTATGTGTGTGCCAATAGTGATGGAAACAGGTATGGTGGTCCATTTGTGTTACTGGCTGGACTGTTTGTCCAATGGTGTTCTCCTGTCTGTATTGCCTCTGCAGGTCAGTGCCCAGCAAAAGAAGGGTATATGGCGTGCCATCATCAAGGAGGTGGGGACCCTTGGGGTCTATGGCAGGCGGAGCACCCACTGTCGCAAACGGTGGGAGGACCTGAGATGCTGGGCACGGAAGACCGTGGAGGCCCAGCTTGGGATGGCCTCCCAGCAAGGAAGGGGTGCCCGTCAAACCCTGACCCCCCTGATGGCCCGCATACTGGCGGTGGCCTATCCAGAGCTGGATGGGCGCTTGAGGGCATTGCAGCAGCCACAAGGGGGTGAGTTACGTGGCCATCATTGAAAAAAACGGCTGGAGGGGTGGTATCCGGGTGGTGGTTGTGTGTCAGTGGGTGCCCCTAGGCCAGGACAGACATAGCAGCGTAGGTCATCTGGTGGCTAAGGGTCAGAAGGGGAAATACTGCCTACCTAGCTGGTTAGCATCCACTACTGATCAGGGCTGCATGGGTCCCAGGTGTGCTGCAGTTGGCGGTGTGTGCTTCAGTTCATGCCTTGGTGGCTAACAATATCACTGGTAGTGCAATGCATAGTGTGTAGGCCTGTCCCCTATGTGTGAGGGTGCTGGGTATGCCAATGGTGGTGTTGGTGCAGTCATTGACCCAGTGTATCCTTTGTATCTCTCCACCCCTTTTCTTGTTTTGTCTTCCTGTCCTTATGTGCATTAGCATCATCTGGTGGAGGAGCAGGGATGGAGGGAGCTGCAGCCCACAGGTCCCAGGAAGCAGAGTCCACCGATGCTGAGGGCAGCAGTGGGACAGATGGCGAGGGGAGCACCACGGCAGAGACTGGAGGGGACAATGCATACTCTAATACCACCTCTGATGGGAGCTCCCTGGTGGTGGCAGGCACCTCTGTGACTACCCCAGCTACAGGTACAGCCGCCACCCCCGTACCAGCACCGCCCTCCCAGCAGCCCCTCAGCGAGTTGCCTCGCTGGAGGGAGGGCATCTTCTTCACCCCAGCCACCGCAGGCCCTGCCCCAGTCAGCCCTGCTGCCCTGAGTGAGGTGGCTATTGACCTCCTGAGATCTATCTCTGTAGGGCAATCAACCATTGTGAATGCCATCCAGGGGCTGGCAGCCCAGATGCAACAATCTAATGCATTCCTGAAGAGGATTCACAGTGGATTGACAGCTCAACAGAGATCAATCCAGGCTCTGGCCTCCTCTCTGATGGCAGCCATTGTCCTTGTTTCTACTGTCCCCCTCCAACTTCCACTTCCCAGTCCCATTCTCCTCTACCCCAACTCATCCCAAGCACACAAACAGATGAGCATGCACACAAGACAACACAGAAGTGTGTCATAGGCAAACACACGCACCACACTTCATCCCACAGGCACTCACAAAAACACAATTCAGTTGCAGGCACAACAACATCCACTATTTCCACTGTCCCCCCCTCCTCCTCCTCCACCTCCCACCAAGTTACGTCCACACTCACACCTGCATGCACTACATCATCATCTACTACCTGCTTCATCACCACACCAAGCAGAAAACACACCTCACTGGCAGACACCAGCACAACAGCCATGCACACGTCCCTTGTGTCCTCTCCCACCGTGTCTGCCCCCCTCCTAAAGTACACAAACGCAAGCACTCAGACACCCAACAGCCATCCACTTCACAACAGCATACAACCCATGCACCTGCACCCAAATCCAGCAGACAAACAACTCCAACAACCACTCCCTCATACTCCACTCCCATTTCTTCTCCCTCCTCCTGCCCCAATGACCCTAAATGACTTTTCCTTGCCTAACCTGACCTCTTCCCTAGCCCTCCCCCACCATCCTGCACATATGGCCAGGCTACCAAGAACCCAACCGAGCCCCTCAGCCAAACAGTCCACGGGCCCTGTTCCATCAGCACCTACTCTTGGTGGTAAGGATTCCAGGCCACAAATATTGAAGGGGAAGGAGCCTGCACCAGCCAGCAGAAGAGGAAGGAGCCTGCACCAGCCAGCAGAAAGGGGAAGGAGCCTGCACCAGCCAGCAGAAAGGGGAAGGAGCCTGCACCAGCTGCTGTCACAGAGCCCCCAATGCCAGCCATGGTTGTGCAGCCATCAGTGAGTGCAGGGGCTGAGCAGCAGGGATGAGCAGGAGCCTCCCAATACCACCACCACCACAATGCAGCCATCGGAGGGTGCAGGGGCTGAGCAGGAGCCTCCCACTACCACCACCACCACAGTGCAGGAGTCACCACGGCTGATGCCATATGATCCAGCCTCCATGGACTGCTGGGCGGCCTGCCCCCTCCAGAACCAGTGGGCAAGTCACCCACTTGAGAGACTGTGGCCTTGCACTCCCCAGGACCAAGCACGGGGCATGTTGCCCCCTCCAGAACTAGTGGGAAAGACACCCACCCCAGAGACTGTGGCCTTGCACTCCCCATGACCAAGCACAGCGCATGTTGCCCCTCCAGAACCAGTGGGAAAGACACCCACTTGAGAGACTGTGGGCTTGCACTCCCCAAGACAAAGAGCAATGGGCATGTTGCCCCCTCCAGATCCAGTGGGAAAGACACTTACTCCAGAGACTATGGCCTGGCACTCCCCAGGACCAAGCACAGGGCATGTTGCCACCTCCAGAACCAGTGGTCTTGTTTCTGCATTCAGCTGAGGTGCCCCCCCTCTCCCTGCCAACTGATGCCCCTTCAGTGTTCTCTCTGTATTGGTGCAGGAAACGAGTGGAGCCTTGGACTTTGCCCTGTGGCCATATGGCCAATGTGAACTGAGGACTGGGCAGTGTCCCTTGTTTTGTACATTTGTACATATCTGTTGCATTGCCAAATCTAATTATTAATTTTGATGTTGATCTTATTACAATCACTTTAGTCAATTCCTGTTGTTCTTGCATTATTCAGCCGATTTATGGGGATAAATTGTTTTTTAGTGCATCTGCTTGTGTGTATGGTGTGTGTGTATGGGGTGTGTGTTGTGCGTGTGCGTGTCACTCTCTTTTTCGCAGGTGTTGGTGTTCGTGGTGGAGCATAACGTAGAAGATCATCGGGAAGACTTGCAGTTCTGGTTCCATAGCAGCGTGGTTCTTCCTTGTGTCTCCAATGGTGAGTCCTTTCACTTGTGTGCTCTGTTTCCACCAGCCTTTTGATGGCGTTGGTACCGCCCCAGAAAAGGTGGCGGATTGGCATGTCATAATATGGTGGGCGGTACTTTGCTTTCCACTTGGCTGTAGGTGGCTACCGCCGTGGTGGCTGTTGTTTTTCCGCACTGGCAGTCGGTGTGGTACATTGGCTGTCTTTCGGAGATGGTAAAGGGCCAGTAGTCCGGAGATCAAAGAGACCAAGGGTACCCTGTATGGATGTATCTTGCTGCCAATGACGGGGAGAGAGAATTTTGAATATTTTGTTATTACAATTCGAATCCAGCTGAGCCTCCTTGAATTGAGCTTTAATCAAGGCATGTAAGTCTGTTTTTAGGATTTCAAAAGGCATTGGTCAAACGGAAATTTGACAAGAATTTGGTCTCAAAATCAAGTTTTAGGGACACAGACATCTTTCTTAAAGCTATTCATTCCTTATTCCTATCTGACTCAGGTGCTCTAGCAAATACGTGCTGGCAGGAAATTAATAATTCTGTGTATGCTGTTCCTGGAGATCCTATTTGACAAAGTGTTGTCAGAGTTTTCACCTACAGTAGGGGTTTCAAGAAATGAACAAAATGAGCAGAATTGGTTTTGAACAGTTTTTAAATCGAAAGACAAAGGTACTTTCGCACCAAGTGGATAAGGACACAATAGCTGCAAAGAAGAATGCTTGGCCAGTGATATATGCTTATGATAAACTTGCGATCCAGTCCTACTTGACTAATTATTTTCCATCATGTACGAGTGATGTATTCTTGAAATTACACTTTGGCAAGTATCCAACAAAAGACGACATTCTAAAATGGCCAGAATAATGGGCACCTAGTTGTTGTAGGCTGTGTGGGTAGATTCTGTCTGTCCTAACCTGCTTGATGCTCATCCTATTTTTCTAAAACCATTATTCGTAGAAGCAGGAGTGAGAACATTTTGACAAGCCTTCATGTTATTCTATCGGGCAAATCATTACCATTGATTTGCCAGGTTGTGAAAATCTTTGATGTGGCATAAAGAAGGTTTACATTGTTATTATAAGCACTTTTATATTGCCCCTTGAAATTTACAGTTGCCAAACCCCTTAGCACTTAGGCAAATTAATCGGATGGCTGCAAAAAGAATGTTCACAACTAAATCTGTTTCTGCTAACTATGGGCCAGATGTATCAAGCGTTTTTGCATTTGCAAACGGTGCGAATGGCCATTTGCGAATGCAAAAATGCCTTTTCCGATGTATGAAAGGCATTGACAGTGCGAAAATAAGGAGTCGCAAAAATAGTGATTCTTTGTGCATGAGACATGAACTAGAGTGTTTCAAACAGCGTATAGCAAATAGCGATATGAATTACCGAATCGCTATTTGCGAAATGCAAATTGCGACACCGATTAGCAAATCACAGATAGCGATCCGCTAAATCGTGACACTATTTGCGATATGCAGATTGCGACACACAAAAACGGATTCGCAATGCGATGCATCAAAAAATAGCAATTTGCGATTATTTGCAGAATGGCCGTTTGCACATGCAATTTACCACAAACTGAAACCATAGGGTAACCAGATGCAACCTATATAAAGAGGCCCAGAATGCCTCAGCTCCTCTTCCACAATGGCTGCACTCTACGTCATGGCGAGGAGAATGAGGATCTTGGCAGGTTTGAGGAGAGGGAGGAGGAGACAGGAGCGCATATTTAGAGTGCGCATTACCCTTTTTGACCAGACTGAGGATGAAATTTATGAGAAGTACAGGTTAAGCTCAGCCATGATACTTGACCTGATAGCTGAGCTACCACCCATTCTGCAGCGCACAACACACAGGGCCAATACCATACCCACCCATGTGAAGGTATTATGCTCCCTCAACCTACTAGCCTCAGGGAGCTATCAAGGGGTCATATCAGCAGCTGGAGGGGTATCACAGAGTGCCTTCTCTAGAGTTTTCAATGCATTTCTCAATGCCATGCTGAGCAGAATACAACTGTACATAAGATTCCCGAACACCCCACAGGCATTACAACAAACTAAAATAAATTTCTACCAGATAATAGCACAGTTCCCACATGTCCTAGGTGCCATCGATAGGACACATGTAGCAATCTGTCCACCATCGGCCAGCGAGTATGTTTAACGCAACCGTACAAACAATCATTCTATGAATATACAGGTGATATGCAATGCCTCCTACATCATTACCAACCTTATGGCCAGATACCCAGGGAACACACATGTCTCCTACATCTTTCGCCACAGCAGGATACACACAAGACTGCTAGCTAGGGAGTTTGGTGAAGGATATCTACTAGGTAATTTGATAGTTTAGAATAATGCATTGATGTAAGAGTGACGTCAGACATCACATGTACTAATTTTACTCTCTGTGCATTCAGGAGACAGTGCCTACGCTGTGTGCACCTATATGCTTACGCCCTACCTGAGCCCTGCAACTCCAGTAGAGAGGAGGTGCAATGCTGCACATAGGGCAACCCGCAATGTGGTGGAGCGCACTTTTGGGCTGCTGAAGAGCAGCTTCAGGTGCATCCATGAGAGTGGAGGTGCACTGCCCAGAGACGACATGCAAAATTGTGGCCACATGTGCTATCTTGCACAACATAGCAACCACCAGGGGCGTACCAGTGGAACTCATGGAGCCGGACTCAGAAGAGGATGATGATCCCTTACCACCCCTTCAACCAGCAGACAGGACCAGTGCAGCAGAGGGCAGGCAAAGACGTGCTGACATCACGTGCAACCATTTTTGATGTAAGTAATGACAACTCCACTTAAATGAAATGTATTTCTGTAGTTAGCACCTTTATTACTTTGACTTCAGGTAACCAATGTGTCAATAGGACATAGCTATTCACAATAGGCAGACATGAACATTTAACAGTGTCACACTATTAGCATCATAGCATAACTGTATTGCTACAAGTGGTCCCCTGTAGCCCTCAACATCACTTCTTACGTCCACGCACTCCACTTGAGTGCTCAGTTCCCCCCGCTGGCACCTCTTGTAGCAGGTTCACATGAAGTACTGGGTCTGGCACTGCGACGCCTCGGATCAATCACAGGGACTGTCAGACTGCTGAGGCTAGAGGACTCCTCACTGTCTCCAACACCTAGTTCGCTGGTTGTAGCACTGCATGCTGTTTGCATTGTATCCAGTACGTTGGTCATTTGCACCAATCCCTGTGCAATGGCCAGACTGCAATGTGCCATCTCCACCTGTGTGGCAATGGCACACTGTGATATCAGGGCTGTTGAACTTGTGAACCGATTGACAGATCTACAGAAGCTATCAAATCTTCCCAAATATTGGTGATGGTGCCTGCGCTGGCTGACACTCACCTGCCGTATCTTAGTGCAGAGTTCTCCAATGGCCTGTGTCAACTCCTTGGTGTATTCAGCTGCTGTTTGCTGTCCCTCAATCAGAGTCTCCAACTGCTTGTGTAGTAACCCCATATTACAATTGTGAGACACAAACTGTCTGTGCAGTGACTTCAATTGTTTGCATTGCAGACGCTGCACCTTCAGCACGGAAGCTTCCAGGCGGCCTAAGATTGATGGGCCCACTCCTTCATCTGTGCACTGTCTGCCTGCATTGTGGCGTCTCCTGAAGGGAGATGACTGTCGCTGGTGCTCGGACTGCTGTCTTCCTTTGGGACTAGCCTCTGGTAGTGGTGTGGGTTCATGTTCTGGCATCTCATCTGAGTCCAGGTTATACTCTGGCAGTGGTAACACCCTTGCCCTGCGTCTAGTCGGAACAATACTGTAGGACTCACTGGTATTTGAGTCAGATTGTGGGTGTGTTTCTGCTTTCCCCACTTTTTAAGATCCTGCAGCAGCAGGGACCAGGTCATCGGCAAGGACAATGTGCAGCATGTCAGTTCTAGCATTTTTCACAGATTTCCGCAGTGATGCTTTAAATGTACAATTAAATTGTGTCACCATAAGTCGTTTGTGGTGTTTCTCTATGTGGCTGACCACTACTATGTTGTGTATTCACCTTAGGGTTGTGTACTACCACTCCTACAAGGCACAGTTGTGTTCTATGTAAGATGTGACATGGACTACTCTTCACTGTGCATCAAGCTATTATCTATTTCCTAAGGGGCATTTGTACATGCACATGTGGAAATACACATAATTACTGGCCTTACCTTTGCTGGTGCTGGGTGTCCCTGAGGTATCAATGTCAGTAACACCACTGACAGCTTCTGGAAGCAATGTGGACTCCACCAGGTATTCCATAGGGGTGGACGGTGTCTGGGTGGATGGTCCGCCTCTGGTGCTCCTTGCCTCCTTTAGCCTGCTGGCCACCCTCTCTTTGGCACGGGACCGCAAGTCATACCATCGCTTGTGTATTCTTCCACATAGCGCAGCGCAAGACCCACTGCGCATATTTTTGTCTGGATGTCATACCAGAGTTTCCGGTTCTCACTCTCAGGTACTTGGAGTGAGTTTTTGCCAAATAGTCTATCATGGTTCCAAACAACCTCCTCAATGCGCACCTCCAATTCTGGCTCACTCAATTTGAGCTTCCTCTTCCTGCTCCCTTCTCCTTCCCATTTCCAGCATTGGCCATGTTGCTGTTTGGTCCTGACTTACTCACAATGCTGACTCCCTGGTGCTGGGCTGTGTCTCTTTCCCTGCTCCTGTGGGTGTGGCTCCTGAAAACAGCATGGGCTGACTCACTTCCTAGTTGTGATGTCATCAGGCTGTTCCGGTTTGCCGTTTTCGCTATTTGCGATTTTCAATTATTGAATCGCAATTTTTTTTACGATTCAGTATTTGCATCTCGCAAATTGTGTTTGCGAATTTTAAGAAATCGCTATTAGCGCTTTGCAAATGTGATACATCGCTTTTTGCATTTCTTAAATTGCGAATTCTTAAAAATTGCAATTTGAGAATCGCTAACTGGAATCTTGATACATCTGGCCCTATATTTTTATTTTACTTTTAAGCGCTTTTAAAGGTTGGCAGTGAGAATAATGTTTATACCTTTTTTAGACTTTGCTAGCAATTTATTCTGTCCATTCTTGTGTATTTGTTCTAATGCTCTCTTTTTGAATGACCCAGTAGTAACTTACGTATACTAATTTTCACATATGCCTTCAACTATTTTAACATTTGCCTATATGGTACTTTTGAGTGATCTAGTAAATGATTTTACTTACAAAAGTACATTTGTATATTTTAGTGTGTGTTATTTGTAATGCTTTTTATTAATCTGACAATAATTCTTAAACAAACAAAACAAACATATCCGCTTAAAAAGCAAAATAACACTGTCCTGGCAGTACATTTTTTAATCTTCCATGGACGTGGTAGCAATGCAAAGAATGAGGAAATAAAGGTAAATCTTGTGAGTAGGGCAGAGTAAAAGTAAAAACAGAGATGAAGGTAACAGCATGTGAAAGAGACCTCCTTTCCCTTTGACACCCTCAAGAAGGCCATGTGTATAGTACCTGTACTCACGGGCCCTGACCTCTCCCCATAATTTATAGTGCAGACTGATGCTTCATAATATCGCATAGGGGCTGTACTGTCACAGTTAAATGAGGAGAGCCTAAACCAATCTCTAGCCTTCATCAGCAGCAGGGTACTTTGTAGGGAACACAGTTGGAGTGCTCTTGAGTGTTTTGGTGTTGTCTGGGCAGTGAAGAAGCTGAGACCATACCTGTTTGGGACTCATGTCTGAGTTCGGACAGACCATGGCCCCTCTGATGGCTCATGCAATTAAGGGGTGAGAATCCTAAACTCTTGCAAGTGTGCCATCTCCCTACCGGGAATGGATTGTATGGTGGGACACCGCCCTGGATCAGGCAACTCCAGTGCTGATGATCTGTCCAGATTCTTCTGCCTTGGGGATGGGAACTCCCATGAGGTAGGGGAGTTCTTCTCACTTTCAGCTGAAGGAGACATTATAGACCTTTCAGCCTTAAGGTGGGCTTCCCTCAAACTTTCTGCCTTCTTCCCTTCTGTTTTTTTCTGAATGTATTTTGTTGGCTTTAGGACTCTACACACTTTACCACTGCTAAACAGTACTAAAGTCCGTGTGCTCACACCTTTAAACAAGGTATAACTTGTTTACACCCAATTGGCATATTTAATTTACTTATAAGTCCCTAGTAGAGTAGTATTACATGCACCTAGGGACTGTAAATTAACTGCTACTAGTAGACCTGCAGCACTTATTGTGTCACCCACTTAAGTAGCCCTGTGGGCAGTTTTAAACTGCCAATTTGACTTGTCAAAATAAACCTATTACCAGGCCTTATCCTTCCTTTTCAATACCTATAAGCCGCCATCAGGGCCAACCCTAAACAGCCTGTAGAGTTGTAATTTAAAATCTTCTTTAATGATGAAGTCGGATTTTAAGTCACAATTCTGAAAATGACACTTTTAGAAAGTTGGCATTTTCTTGCCCTACCCATTTGGTGCATGCAGCCTGTGTCTTGAGTCACATCACTAAATGTAGCTGACTGTTGGCCTTAGTGTATTCCTCCCAGGCAGTAAGACATGCTGTGGGCAGGATATGTCCTCTTGGCAAGATGGGTGGGGGTAGAACTGTCACCTACCACATTTGCACTTCAATAGTGGCTGCCTCCTGCACTTCAAAAGAGCTGTTTGTCATCCCAGACATCTTGGAGCATGTGCAGGGGGAGGACGAAATTTCGAGACCCACATGTGGGGGATGTTTAGAAGTTTCTCCTTCTTCAAGCTCGCCCCAGGTATAAACGTAGGACCTTCAGGCCCACTCTTCAGTACACTCCTGGACCTGTGGACACCACAGAAGTGGACTGTCCTGCTGTTAGAGGACTACCCTGCTGCCTGAGGCCTGCCCTGCTGTCTGGGTAGGAAGACTGGACCTGCTCCCTTCATCCCAAGCTTCAAGGCTGGCCTGTTCTGAGATTCAGGGACACAACAAGCTCCAGAGGCCTTCTCACAACTGCCCAGCCAACCTGCTGTACTGGAACCAGCTGCCCTCCTGCAACTGACCTGCTGAGCCCATCTGGCCTCTGCTGGAGCAAGTCCCTGATCCCCAAGAAATGTCTCCTCGGTAGTAAACCCTTAGCTGGCATCAAAGGGAACACTCTCCTTGCCTAACTGAAGGTTACATCAAATCCGGCATAAAGTGACACAAAGCCACGGAAAGCCTTGCTGCACAGTTGCAAGCTTCATCTGAACTGATGCTGAATGACGCAAAGCACTGCAATCTCTTGCCACACAGCTACAAGCTTCATTGGAACCAATGCCAAGTGACACAAGGCCTCACAAAACCTCACAGCACAGCTGACAGCTTCATCAGAACCAACAAAGAGCAAGGCAAAGCCCTGCAAAGCGTCGCCGCACAGCCTCATCGTAACCAATGGCGGATTACGTGAAGTCTCACAAAGGAAGACTGCATAGACCATACACCAAATGTATTAGGTACACTCTCTATCACGACAAACGTGGCCCTGTGCCCCCCCTGCGCTCCATCGTGGTCAACCTGAACCTGTGACTTATTCCTGGTCCAGCATGACCAGATACCCTCAGTTGGGGCTATGCATCTTTTTGGTGCTGCCTTCATCTATACCTTTAAAATTCAATATCTCCAGTTCTACTGATTGTGCTTTTGTTGTTTTGGTCTGAAATTATTTATTAAAACAATCTATTTTTCTAAATTGTTTTTTGATTTTTTCTTGTGTTCTGTTATCCCTTAATTACTGTTGGTGAGCTGCATAACTACTTTACACATAGCTTTTATGTTAAGCCTGACTGATTTTGCGCCAAGCTACCAACGGGTTAGGCACAGTTTAATTTAATGACTTTTGTGGGTACCCCAACAAGGATTTTTGTTGTTACATAAGAAGGGTTTCACCACCCTTAAACAGTAACCTAATTTCTCACAACTTAGTTTAGCAATACAAAGGTATTTGAGGCTGTACCGAGGAAGAGGCTGTCTCTGGCATATAAACCACTCACTGGTGCTGGAACATTTCAAGAATGCTCTAAACGAGGTCAACAGATCTTTTCACCCTAGCAAAAGGGAGAAGAGAAAATCAATATCACAAATCAATTAACATTTCAATTTGACAGTATGGCCAATTTGGCCACACATGGAAAACCCAAGTTAAAATAAAGTTAAAAGGTTTTAGTGCAAGCTCAGATTCAGATGAATGTAAACAATTCTCAAACAAGGGTATAAGGTTACAAAATTACCAATAGATGTCCAAGACGTTGGAACAGCTGAAGCTTGATTAACATCCATTAGACTAAACATTTGATTAAAATGATACAAAACATAAACAGTAGAACCTGATGCTCTGAGAATAAACCTTGACCAGTTCTTCTAAGTATGAAGGCAATTTCAACAATCCAATTTAGTAAATTAACCTAAAAAATAAATCTATAAATGTGACAAGTCACTAACTGACATGTGCTGGAATACAAAACATGGGGACAAAAAGTAAAAAGGTAATAAAGGACAAAAGGAATTTGGAAAAACAACTTCTGGGGAAGGATAAGGCTAACCAAAGTTGGCAAAAAGATAAGTAAAAAGTGAAAGTGTCAGAATGTCAGAAGCTTGGTCAAGAGTCTTCTCATAGGTCAAAATAAAAATGGAAGTCATCTCACCTCAGCATTACGGAAGGTGCGGAGCAAGGGCAAAGAGGTCTGTACCTCTCAAAGTCCAAAGAAAGAATCCACCTAATCCAACTTGGAAACAGTATATTAAAGCCCAAAGTAAAAGATGATTTGTCCATCCATCACACCACATGAATCAGAAGATTGAATTGTCCAATCTCAGTCCATCAGGCGACATGCATCTTTAACCTCAGGGAAGATTCCCATTACCAACATGAGAAAGGCATCCATCTTTTCTCTCCTGTACAATTTGAAATAATTGTATATTGTCGATGTCCACAGTTCCTCGATGTACCAACTTCAAGGTTACTTTCTCAGGCTCTCAGGCAGAAAACAATAGGACATCTATTTCCAAACTTACATTCTATGGGAACGACATCTGTAAAGTAATGACAGGATAGGAAAAGAAAAACAACTTCTCACATTTCTGTAGTCAGAGGCCTAGCAAATCAATATTGCTGAACTAAAGCAAATGGAATTAACATGGCACATTTATTCACTTTAAACAAACCCATATAAAGATAAAATGGCAATACCATCATACCATAAACCTTGTAACTGTTGATGTTACAATAAATGCAAAAGCATATTAACTTGTTAAATCATTTCAATAGCTGTAATAGAAATCTACATTTCTGACATTAACATGTAACATTTAAATAATTTCCTTCTAGAAATTCATTATCATGTTAGTAAAAACTATTACTAGACAATATTAGGGAACACTTGGAATCAAATAAATGATTATAGTTTGATTAAAATAGCTCTAACACATCCCATTAGATCACTAGTCTACAGTGAATGCACTTCAACACAGCCTTTCGGTGCACCACTTTACAGTTAACATGTTTGAACTCACTAATAATCATATCCAGGATATAATGGCTCAGTCTATCAAGTGGAAATGCAATTTCAAAGCTCAGTTTTGCCACAAAGTTCAATTCAAGGAGGCTCAGCTGGATTTGAATTGTTATAACAAAATATTCCAAATTCTCTCTCCCAGTCATTGGCAGCAAGATACGTCCATTCAGGTGAGACTTACCCCCGACAGGGTATCCTTGCTCTCTTTGATCTCCGGACTGCTGGCCCTTCACCATCACTGTCACTTTGGCCACACTCCTCAGTCTCTTCTGGAATAGTTTGGGGAACTTGCACTTCAGTCTGTTCTCTTGGCCACTGGTTTTCAGGCACCACTCATTTTGGTAAAGCACTAGGTCCTTAGTTAGCATCTATGTTTTCCACAGTCAACGTCTGTTGTCTCCACTCTCCTGTGCCCATTTCACTTATTGACACACTATGATCCCTCTCAGACTGACATGTGCTGTCCCACTCACTTGCCCGTCCGCCACAGCTTGACTAACCTGCTCCCTTCGTCTCACTATAACCAGCTCTTCAGGAACAGGTGCTGTTGTACCATCAAGGGGACACAGGACTCTACCAGTGGCACTGCATGTACCCACTTGGGGAAACCTCCACACTTCACAGCTGTTGTTGTGACCAATATAACCTAGAAAGGCCCTTTCCACCGAGGCTCCAAGCACGACTTGCGCGCATGCTTCTTCAACATGACTCAGGCTCCAGGGCTGAGGTCATGGTCAGCTCCAGTTTGAAAACAAGCTTTATTCAGCTGTGTCCCTAAAACATAGCACAAGTCAATTAAAATCACAATTAAATCATTACTTAAAACACAAGATACTCAAAATATAAAAATAGGAGCGTCATCATTTCATGATTCTAATAAAACATACAGGACAGCATTATCCAGTATACCAGCAATACTCACTACATCCAAAGATGCAACTAATTGCATTTCTTGAGGGTGTGACCCTTCCTAATCCTGAGTACATATTAGATAGCACTTGCATATTCCTTACCATATAATCAATAATTAAAAACAATTTGACCCTTGTAAAACTACCTTTGGTTAGTTAAATATCCCATACCAGCTCTCTCACCCTTGCAAGGCCTCAGAGAGCCCCATTAATGAACCCTGTATTTCATTTAAAAATCAACCTAAAGCACATGTCACGTTCAAAGATCTCATATCTACCATCGGGTTGAGAGCTTGATCCCAGTTAAGGGTCATGGCACTGCTCTTGCTGCGTTTGAGCGGTAGCCTCTCCAACCTGATGAGACACATAACAAACCATATCAGCCAGTCCTTTGCAGTAATGAAGAACCATATCATCTGTAATGTCCACAAGCACATTCGCGGGATTTGGTAATCTCATGAAACGCCCCATTAGGATCTCATGGTGTGGCAGTCCTGTTATCCTATCTAGAGTACCGTGAAGGCTCATCAACACAAGAGCAATGAATCAGGCTATTTCAATGAAGTGGAAGCATATACTTTAGCCAGTATGGATTCCAATGTTCCATTTACTTGCTCAACAAGACCAGAAGCCTCCAGTCTAAAGCTGCAATGTAGTATCTACTCCACTTGGAATGCTGCACACAGTAATTTCAGGAGCTCACTATTGAAGTGAGTTCCATGGTGTGTCTCCGGAGAAGTTGGGAACCCGAAATGTGGAATGAATTCTCTTAACAACCTTGCTACTGTGAAACTGTCATTTCTCCTAGTCAGGTAAGTTTCAACCCCACAAAAGAAATTGCAAACAATAACCAAGACAATTCAATTAAGTTCAACTGCATCGTATTGAAAGGTCCTCCTGATCTGCCTATGTGACTCGGTGTTACTGCAGTTCGCTTGCCTACATTCATCTGTTGACATGTGACACATCTTTGACACAAAGCTTCTGCCATCAGCCTAAACCATGTCTGTCAAAAAAATCTCACCATCGTATCACGTCACATGAGCTGGAATGTGGTAATGTCTCACCATAGGCGGTAATAAGTTATCTGGCAACACAGTTATTCCATCCTTTGAAACCCAAATGTCATCCTCATCACTTTTGACACATCCTGTTCTGACCAAACCTTGCTGCACTGTTTCTGACGCCTTTTCTTGCAATCTCTTAAATTCCTCCCATGTATCAGCTGCTGTTAGCAAGAGATTGTACTTTGTCTCATTCATTCCCTCATTCAAGTATTCACCCTTGAAATCACAAGCATTCAAAGCACAATATCTGGCTACTTCATCTGCATAATTATTTCTCACAGTCACATAGTCCGTTCCTTTGCAATGCGCTGAACACTTTATGACAGCAATTTGGGCAGGCAGCTGTAATGCTTTCATTAAATCGTGGACTCTCTCTCCATGACAGATGGGAGAGCCAGTGGAGGTTATAAACCCCTTTGCGACTATAACTGTACAAAGTCATGGAAGACACCAAAGTCATACTGACTATCGGTGAAAATGGTCACCTTCAGTTGGTCTGAAACGCAGCATGCCACTGTAAAGGCAATCAATTCAGCCTCTTGTGCAGAAAAGACTCCTCGAAGCCAGGAAGCTTTAACTACACCTGAAACAGTATACACAGTGTAGGCCGCTTTCAAGTTTCCTTCATGGTCTCTCAAGCAGGAGCCATCGACAAATATTACATGATCTGATTCAGAAAGTGGTGTATCTTTCATGTTAGGTCTTGGCTTGGAGCACAGCTCGATGACATTTAGACAGTCATGCTCAAATTCATCATCACCATTTGCATCATTTACAGGCAATGGCAACAAATTTGCAGGATTTAATGCTGTGCATCGCTTCAAGGTAATGTTTGGGCAGACAGGATGACCTGCTCATAATAGGTTAATCTGCTACTGATGTGGTTCTGGGTTTTGGGGTGAGTCAACAAAATCTCTACATAATGTGGAACAAAAGCATTCAATGTATGACCCACAGTAATGGTCTCCCACTGTTTGATGCTGATACTAGTAGCAACAAACACTTTAAGATAGCCAGGCAACACAGAAGCTACTGGGTAAATTGTAGCTGAAAAACAGGCAACTAGCAGTAGAGTGTTTCCTTGTAGCTGTGTTAGCACTAAGAGAGTGCATCCTTTCCTCTCAATGCAGTACAAAGTAAAACATTTGTTGTGATCAGGAATTCCCAGAGAAGAGGCACAACAGAGATTTTTTCTCAGCTCTCAAAAAGCACGCATCTAATGGTTCCGGATCTGACACATCCTTGTGTGTCATCCGCCACAAAGGCTTGGCCAAAAGGGAAAAGATTGGAATCCACTGACAAGAGTAGCCCACTATTCCCAAAAACATCTTGACTTTTTTCTGAGTTGTTGGTGGATTCATTTTCAGAATTGCTCAAATTCTCTCTTGCAACAACTTCCTTGCACATTTCTCAAAATCTCAATATGATGTCCAAGGTACAGGTCTTCTCTCACAGTACTGCAATTTTGTCGGAGATACTTCACGTCCATTCTCAGCTAAGTGGTTCGGCAGGGTAATTGTGTCTCGTCTGCAAGCTTTTCGTGTATTTGACGCCACCAATATTTCGTCAATGTACTGTATCAGAACTGAATGATAGGGCATCTCAAGTGTCTCCAGGTTCTTTTTCAGAACCTAATTAAAGACTGATGGGCTCTCAGTATACCCTTGTGAACTTGGCACCATGCAAAAACACAACTTTTAAACCAAAGTGCAAAAAGGATTTGCCTTTCCTTATGCAACAGTATGGAGAAAAATTCTTGGCAAAGGTCGATCACAGTGAACCACTCACCCTCACATGGAATCTGAAGCAAAATCACAGCTGGATTCAGTACCATAGGACAACAAGGAACCAATATTTTTCAACCATGGAGCCAATCACTGGAGTAACCTCTACATTTATATTGGGGTCATGCTGTATTGTGGGATTCTTGGATATTCAACATTTGGCTTTACAGTTATCTGAATAGGCTCAACACCTTTGATGAGACCTATATCTTTTACTGAAAAGTCCCAGACTTCAGTTAACACTGCACCTCTGAAATCTGCAGGTAAATCATCACTTGTCAGCATTGGGTACAGTCTGACATCAGGGGTTTGACTTATAATTTTGAATTCAACATCTTCATCATGAATCTGTATCGCTGTGCCTCTTTTAGTGCAATAGATAGAACAGTGAAGTTTACACAAAAAGTCACATCCAAGCAGACTCACAGGACTCGAACCACACACCACAAATTAGTGATTCTCTTCAAAAGACGCTATTTTTACAGGACCAGCTTCTGTGATGAGGCTAGACCATTGTTTATTTGCAACTCCTACAAATTTGATTCTTTTTCCATAGAGGGGTAGTTTGGGAACTTGTACAGTTCTCACAGTAGAGTAAGTAGCACAAGTGTCAACTAGAAATGACACAGAATGGCCAATCACATTACCATCCATGACTGGACCACTCTGGTCTACCTCTAAGGATGCACCAAGTATGCACTTCTCCTTCCCCCTCAGGCACACTCATTGAGATTAATCTGAGTTGTAGTCCTCATCCATCAGGATCATGGGGTACTTTTGGGATGTACTCTGATTCATAAATCATGATCTGAATCTCAAATCTGGTTCTGATTAGGCCTAGGTATATTTGATTTTGTTCGGTCATCGGGCTTTTGGAACATGCATTGTCTGACCTTGGGACACATTAAAATGTTGCATTTGCTGTCTCTGTACATGCTGTGACTGAACGGGATTGTTTCCCTTAACTGTACAAATCCTCCATTTTGCACCTGATTCCCATTTATCATATTATTTGGACTAAAGTGACATTCCCTCTTACAATGGCCCACCTTGCAGAAGACATGACACAGATTAGTCCTTTTCAAAGTCATCACACCCATTCCTGTGCTTGGATCAATTGGAACACCTAGTCATCTACCCTGCTGATTAAATCCTTTACCTCTTTGCATCATCAGAACTCCCTGCTGATAGACGCCATGCATAACATCAGTATTCCCTACAAACTGTGGATTCGGACTCCTTTATGCAGCTTTCATCTGTGCCATTAACTTCTCCTTTAACTTTTCTGTTTGATTTCCAATTTGTCGCTGGAATATCTAACATACCTCAGAATTTCGTCAATTGGTTTACTCTGGCAACAAATCAAATGCTGTTGAATCGTTGAATTAACTTCAGGCTTCAATCTCTGCACAAATCTGAACACAAAATGTCCCATGTCGTTTGCCTCAATAGTCCCTGTGCTACTGTATTGCTTAAAAACGTGCAACAATCTCTCATTGTAGGAATGTATAGACTCTTTGGACTGTTAAGCCGTTCTGTCAATCTTAACCCAATAAATGTCTTTAAGCAATACTTTTAATTTCAAGAATGAATCACCTGATAGTACTTCTTCATCACAATTAGTGACAGAGCTTTTGTCACTGGATGTCTCATAGGTCCTTTGCCAGGCTACTCAACAGACACCTTGCATTCAACCCACAAATCACTTGGAATGGTAATGTCAAACAAAGTGTTCAAAATCTTCTCTCAGAACTTTTGAAAGTTTCACAAATGGATCAACATGTCTATACCATTCCACAGGCTTCTCCCAAAACTTTGGGACGTCATTTCTGAATGAAGCAATATCACTCCTACTCCAGGGTACATGAACATATCCTCCACCTGGAACTTCTCTCACTGACAGCATTTGAACATCTTCCTCCTCTTCATCCCCTCCAGCCGGAGGCAGATCTAACCTTACTTTCCTCAGATCCTTCTTCTTTACACATCTTGCTTCCCATCTATCTAGTTCACTCCATTTTCGAATGCAGCCAAATAATGTCCTAATCTGCAATTTCATTCCTGAGGGTCTCATGTTTAACAAGTCTTGATCACTGAAACTCATGCACTAGCTTCTCTGTAACTCTTTGGACTTATTTAAACCAACTTCATATCTTCGAGCTAATTCAGATAGTCTCTCAGGAGCTTGCCCTGCTCCTCTCATAATGTCCCTGCATACAAATAACAGTTTTTCTTCTTGGTAAGTGTTGAATTGGGCTGTGTGAAGTGTTTCCAGTATCATTTTATTCATCTCCAATTTCAATTTAGCCACTTCTGCTGTTCTTTCTCTTTCTGGGGTTTGAAATGCCCTTGCACTATATCTTAAACTTAAATTTGCAGCTTCATTAGAAATGTCAATGCTCTTAAGCCAAACATCGTACTCTTGAGCACTAAAACCCTGTATTTCTGTGGGATAAGTAAGTAACATCTCTCCTCGGGAAGTGTATAGATTTGCATGAGCTGGGGTATTTGCAACAGACATTGCAGAATTGAGCATATTCAATGGCATTCCTCTATTATAAGTACTACAGTCAGCATTTGGAATGGTGTTATTTCGGGGAATGGTCGTGGTCCTTGAGGAAACCTCACATTGGGAGTAAATACTGTCTGACTTGTTGTTGGGTCTGTGTTTGCAATACATGTAAGGGTTATCTGTCTCAGGACTTATTGTTCCATTCCCTGAATTGTCATTACTTGGGACACTCCTTTGTAAAGGAACAGTAGGCACTGCCAACATATGTGTATTACTCCCTGTCGCTCTGGTCCATATAATGGAACTACAGGACCAATTGTCACGGGAACAGGCAATGTGTCTGGTGTAGCTAAAGGGTTTTGGTCCTGAGGGACTCTCATCCCTAAATTCCCACATATCAGATTTCAATTTAATTCTATTGTTGCTGTAGGCCCAGAAGAATTTCCACTTACCATCATCTCAGTTGCCCCTCCTATTTGGATCATGTTATATGGTGGTGGATGATATAACAGCAGATCATTTATGAAATCATCATCTGAATCACTCTTACAGATATCATCTTTATTCTCTATTTCCCTTGTCTCCTCTCTCTTTTTTTCTTTGGGTTTAGTTTTCCCCTATTCATCACTTGTCAAAGCTGGATTAAATCTAATTCCCTCAATATTGTCTATCCTCCAAGCTTTTTGTTGATTATCTAGCATCTGCACAAGTTTGCAGTACTTTCCTGACCTTTTCCTCATATTTCTCCTTCTGTCTCTGATGAGCTATGTGTTCCCAAGCATTAAGAGTTTCAAATTGTGCAGGTCTCAGAGGCAGTTTCATCACATATAAAAATTTGTCTCATATTTTCAATGGCTCTCACATTATGGCCCTCATTATGACATTGGTGGTAAATCCCACTTGCCGCCATGCAGACTGCTGCCAAGTTATCGCCGCCGCAGCTGAAATCCGTTCAACATATTATGACACACATACACCAATCCGGCAGTATTGAGCCACATACATAAATCCGCCATACCAAAGGTCAGTGGTAAACTGGCGGTATCAAAACCCACACAGGTAGGCCAACAGAACTACGTCCATCACATTATGACCCACGAATCACCACAGCGGACATTCAACGGCGGTAAACCATTGGCGGTACGCACCGCCGCACTCAAAATGGACACACACAAACAAAACAACACCACATTGGACAATTCAAACAACAAACGCCTGACACCAATACACACACCACACCCACACCACTATAAAACACACACCCACATTACCCACAACCCTTTACCATTACAAACAATTGCCACCAAAGACATCAAGACCGCGGACACAACCAGAGCCACATACTATACACACCTATATACCACTCACGCTCTCCACATCACACACCCCAACACTTTACCCAACACACCCTCACCTACACACCTCACACAACACTCATGGCACCACAAAGACACCCCCACTTCACAGAGGAGGAGTTAATGGTCATGGTGGAGGGGATCATCAGGGTAGAGCCACAGCTATTTGGAGCACAGGTGCAGCAGATATCTATAGCTAGGAAGATGGAGCTATGGCGTAGAATCGTGGACAGGGTCAATGCGGTGGGACAGCACCCAAGAACTAGGGATGACATCAGGAACATGTGGAATGACCTACGGGGGAAGGTAATTTCCATTGCAGCAGGACACCAACTCGATGTACAGAGGACTGGCGGTGGACCCCCACCTCCTTCCCCACAGCTTACAGCGTGAGAGGAGCAAGTCTTGGCAATCCTGCATCCTGAGGGCCTGGCCGGAGTAGGAGGAGGACTGGACTCTGATAAGTCAACTCTCTACTACTAGTACCACCCTACTTGCATGCTCTCACATACCCCCACTCTCACCCTCACTCCCATCACTCCACCACTTCCCACACACCCCACCATCACATCTCACCGCCCCAATGACAATCCCTGTATGCTCCACCAATGCTTGGACACCACTCACAGCCCTGCATGGACACATATCACTAAAGCATGCACACCATAGAGAACTAACAATCCCACCATACACCAACAAACACAAGTGAAAGCTGCCAGGGCAAATCCAACCAAAGAGGGCAAGCCACGGATGCACAATATGTCAGACACAGAAACCATAACACATCATTTACAGCCCCACAGGTATCCCAGCCAATGTCACCGGAGAGGAGGTGCCAGCAATATCCAGTCCCTCAACTGAAGAGGCCCACAGTGATGACAGCAACTCTGATCTTCAGGATCTGGATGACCAGCCTGGCCCATCAGGGACCTCTGGATGGACGGTTACCCAGGCCCAGTCACACACCACCACAGAGCCTCCCCCATCAGGAAAGACCACCACAGCACCAACCCAGCGTACCCATACCTCTGTCCCCAAGACACGTCAATCAGCAGTGTGTCCACCTCTACAGGGACCCCAGGCCACACCTCATACCCAAGACAATCAGGGACATGGGGCAGTGGCTGTGGGCACACAGTTCAGGAGACAGAGGCACAGGCCAACAGGGACACTTGGAAGACTGCTGTGCTCCAGGGAGAGGATAGACCCAGGAAACTGACTCTCCAGGAGGCACTTGCAGAGATCCTGGGAGCATATCAACATTCCCAGGACACGATGGGCCAGATCCTGCCTCTGCCTCCTCATCCTCACTGTCCACAGGGTCCACTGCTGGCACACGGGCATCTCCAGCCTCCTCCTCCTGCAGAAAAGGCACATAGCATCTCAGGGCAAGGTTGTACAACATGCAGCATGCCAGTACTATCTGGCAGACCTTCTTGGGTGAGTAGCACAGGGATCCACCTAGTAGATGGAGGCACCCAAACCTGGCCTTCAGGAGGCAAAAGGTCCTTTCTATTATCATTCTGGTTCACCCATGGGCCTCATTAAAACATTATTCTGCCCTTGTCCTGGCATTCCTCACTGTTGTCAGCAACCATGATAGGTTGGGGTAACCAGAGTCACCTGCAAATTTTGAGGGACAACATATAGCCACACACTATCCCATGTGGCCCACACCAAACCCATACACCAACATATACTGAGTGGGAACCAGGACTCACCTATTAGCCACCCCCTCTGCCTCTGTAGTTGGGCCATCACATTTGGGATGCTGCTATTCCTCAGGACAAAGGCATCATGCACCGACCTAGGATACTTAGCATTGACGTGGGAGATGTACTGGTCTGCCAAGCACACCATTTCTAAATTCATAGAGTGGAAGCTTTTCCGATTTCTGAACACCTGTTCATTTTGCCGGGGGAGGTTGGGGGAATGCAATATGTGTTCCATCAATCGCCCTAATTATGTTGGGGACATGTCCCATTGCATAGAAGTCAGCCTGCACTGTGGCCAAATCTTCAACCTGGGGAAATACAATGTAGCTGCACATGTGTTTAATCAGGGCAGACAACACTCTTGTTAACATTATTGAGAACATTGGCTGTGACCTTCCTGCTGCCAAGCCCACTGTCACTTGGAAAGAACCAGTTGCCAGGAAATGGAGCACTGATAGCACTTGCACAAGAGGGGGTATCCCAGTGGGGTGACGGATAGCAGATATCAGATCAGGCTTCAATTGGGCACACAACTCCGTGGTTGTGGCCCTGTCAAGTCTATAGGTGAGGATAATGTGCCTGTCCTCCATTATTGCCAAATCCACCAGGGGTCTGTACACGGGGGTATATCTCCATCTCCTAGTCATCCGCAGTGGTAGAAATCTATGGGGCAAAAGAGTGAGGAGCCGGTCACAAACTGAACAATGAAGATACAACAGAACTTTGCATGCTGTTAACTTCTAATGGGTACGTGTGATTTGTCCAGAATGTCCTAATGTCACCAGTGACGCAGCAAGTTTCCAGGGCCTGCACCCCCACCCCGAAATGGTGTCCGCCTGTCCTGTATAGAGGGACCTGTGGAAGTGAGGTAATTCCGCTGACGTTGTGTGCCATTGCGGGAGGCGGTTGGGAACCGCCGTCCAACTCCTCATTGGTTAACATTGGGCCCTATGGGTTACAGTGGCCAATGGTGATGTACGCCGGAGGTGACGGTATGCACCGCCGCGGACGTGACCGCCATTTTCTATCTCATCCCTCACTTGCTACCTGATCTTCAACAGGAGAGGACCTACACTGCATGTGCTGCTGTGACCTGTGTCTGGAACCTATCATGTGACTGGGGAAAGGGCCCCAGCCTTCACTTCGGAGGAGTTGGAGAGTCTGGTGGATGGGGTCCTACCCCAGTACAGACTGCTGTATGGGCCTCCAGACCAACAGGTGCGTACACTGTGGGCACGATGCATGTAGCGTGAATGCATGGAGTGGTATGTGTGAAGGCCTTGTGTAAGGGGGGTGGGTGGATGTCCTCTGGGCAACGTATTGGTTGTGTGCAGGGCCACGTGTATATGAATGGTGATGTGAAGGGGAATGTTGGGCCACAAGTATAACATGCAGGACTGTTTGACTAATTCCATTTTCCAGTGTGTATTGCCTCTGCAGGTCAGCGCCCATCGAAAGAAAGGTATATGGCGTGCCATCGCTAAGGACGTGCGGACCCTGGGGGTCTATGGCAGGCGCAGCACCCAATGTCGGAAACGGTGGAAGGACCTGAGACGCTGGGCACAGAAGACAGCAGAGGACCAGCTGGGGGTGGCCACCCAACAAGGAAGGGGTGCCTGCCGAACCCTGACCCCCCTGATGGCCCGCATACTGGCAGTGGCCTATCCTGAGCTGGGCGGGCACTTGAGGGCATCACAGCGGCCACAAGGGGGTGAGTGCAGTGCCCATCATTACAACTTACACATGGTAGGGTGGTATCCGGGTGGGGGATGCGTGTCAGTGGGTGCCCCTAGGCCAGGCCTCACATTGCAGAGTAAGTTCCCTGGTGGCTAGGGTTCCGAAGGGAAAATCTTGCAACTTAGCTCGTAGGCATCCACTACTGGTCAGGGTTGCGTGGGTCCCAGGTGTGCTGCATTTGGCGGTGTGTGCTCCTCCCTATGCCTTGGCTGCTAACTATTTCCCTGGTAGTGTTATTGCATATTATGTAGGGCTGTTCCCTGTGTGTGAGGGTGCTGTGTACGCCAACAGTGGTGTTGGTGCAGCCATTGACCATGTGTATCCATTGTCCCTTTCCCCCTTTTTGTTTTGTCACCCTGTCCTTATGTGCATTAGCATCATCTAGCGGAAGAGCAGAAGCACCGGCGACGGAAGGAGCTGCATCCCACAGGACTCAGGAGGCAGAGTCCACTGACGCTGAGGGCACCAGTGGAACGGAGGGCAAGGGGAGCACCATGGTGGAGACTGGAGGGGACAGTTCTGACACAGATACCTCCTCCAATGGAAGCTCCCTCTTGGTGGTGGACAACTCTGTGACCACCCCAACTACAGGTTCCAGCACTGCCCTCCCAGCAGCCCCTCATCATGTTGCCCGTGCCCACTCACCCAGGAGGGTGGGCATCTCCTTTGCCCTAGGCACCTCAGGCCCTGCCCCAGAGAGCCCTGCTGCCCTGAGTGAGGGGGGTATTGACCTCCTGAGATCCATCTCTGTAGGGCAGTCAACCATTGTGAATGCCATCCAAGGGCTGGCAGCCCAAATGCAACAGACTAATGCATTCCTGGAGGGCATTCACACTGGCTTGGCGGTCCAACAGAGATCAATCCAAGCTGTGGCCTCCTCTCTGATGGCAGCCATTGCCCCTGTTTCCCCCCTCCCCTTCCAACTTCCTCTTCCCAGTCCCATTCTCCTCAACCCCAACCCATCCCAAGCACGCAGGCAGACGAGCATACACACAAGACAACACACAAGAGTGGTACAGGCAAACACAGGCACCACACTTCATCCCACAGGCACTCACACAAACACCATCCAGATGCAGACACACCAACATCCACTATTTCCCCTCTCTCCCCCTCCACCTCCCCCTCCCCCTCCACCTCCTTCCCAGTGCCATATAGACTCACACCTGCATGCACTACATAATCATCCACTAGCAGCATCATCACCACACCAAGCAGAACACACACCTCACTGGCAGACATCTCCACAACAGCCATGCACATGTCCCCAGTGTCCTCTCCCACTGTGTCTACCCCCCTCCTAAGGTACACAAACGCAAGCACTCAGACACCCAGCAGCCATCCACCTCACAACAGCATCCAGCCCATGCACCTGCACCCAAAGTCAGCAGACAGACACCTCCAACAACCACTCCCTCTTCCTCCACTGCCATTCCTTCTTCCTCTTCTCACCCCAATGTCCCTAAAAAACTTTTCCTATCCACCAATGACCCCTTCCCTACCCCTCCCCCCCCATCCTGCATGTATGGGAAGGGTAGGAAGAACCCAGCTAAGCACCTCAGCCACCCAAGCCACAGGCCCAGTCGTCACCACACCCACTCGTGGTGGAGAAGGATCCAGCCCACATGCCCTGAAGATGAAGGAGCCTGCACCAGGCAGCCTCAAGGGAAAAAAGCCTGCCTCAGGTGCCAGAAAGAGCAAGGAGTTTGCCCCTGCAGGCAAGAAGGGAAAGGAGCCTGCCCCAGCTGCCAGAAAGACAAAGGAGCCTGCAGCAGCTGCTAAGAAAGGGCAGGAGCCTGCCCCAGCTGCCAGGAAGACAAGAGAGCCTGCAGCAGCTGCTAAGAAGGGAAAGGAGCCTGCCCCAGGTGCCAGGAAGAGCTTGCACCAGCAGGCAGGAAGAGCAAGGGGCCTGGGGCAGGAGTTGTGACAGATCCCCCACCACCAACGATGGTTGTGCAGCCGTCCGAGGTTGCAGGGGATGGGCAGGAGCCCCCGAGCCAGCAGCACCAGCACCTCCAGTGAGCAACCGTCTGAGGTTGCAGGGGATGGGCAGGAGCCTCCCCCCAGCAGCACTACCACCTCCAGTGAGCAGCCGTCCGAGGTTGCAGGGAATGGGCAGGAACCTCCCCCCACCAGCAGCACCACCACCTCCAGTGAGCAGCCGTCCGAGGTTGCAAGGGATGGGCAGGAGCCTCACCCCCCCAGCAGCACCACCACCTCCAGTAAGCAGCCGTCTGAGGTTGCAGGGGATGAGCAGAAGCCTCCCCACACCAGCAGCACCACCACCTCCACTGAGCAGCCATCACCGCCGGCGGACGCTATGTAATCCTGCCTCAATGGGCTGCTGTGCGGCCTGCCCCCTGCAAATCCAGTGGGTATGATACCCACCTGAGGGACTGTGACCTTGCACTCCCCAAGATCAAGAGCACAGGGCACGATGCCCCCTCCAGAACCAGTGGGTCGACACCCACATACCCAAGACTCCCCAGGATCATGAGCACAGGGCATGAGGTCCCCTCCAGAACCAGTGGGTGAGACACCCACATACCGAAGACTCCCCAGAATCATGCACACAGGGCATGAGGCCCCCTCCAGAACCCGTGGGTAAGACACCCATATACCCAAGACTCCCCAGGATCAAGAGCACAGGGCACGATGCCCCCTCCAGAACCAGTGAGCAAGTCACCCACTTGAGAGACGGTGGCTTTGCACTCCCAAGGACCAAGCACAGGGCATGTTGCCCCCTCCAGAGCAAGTGGACATGTCTGTTGATGATTTCCTCTAAGACCATGGCATGGAGTGGTAGCAGGGAAATTGGTTTGCAGCTAGCAAGCATATTATCATGAGGTACAGGTTTAACTATACAAAAGACCAATAGAAAGACCAGGTGATAATACTCTCATTCAAGCCATTTTCACTTTTTAGAGGTGTAGTTGGCCCCATCCTCGACCAATGATTGTTCTGTCATCAAAACCTAAATATAGAAATTAGTGCAATATAGCATGGATCTGAATCTGCCGGGTCTTTCTAATGTCTCACTCTCTGTGAATGATTTATGTTCTGTTTGAAAGATTCATAAACTGCAACATATTAAAGGCCCACTAATATTATAGATGTAAGCTTACAACAAGCAGTCACATCACCATCATATGTCAATACCTTAATAACATCTATGTATAAAAAAACAGATTGACAAATTTGGTGCGAAGAGGATGATTTTTTTCATTCCTCTCATGAAAATAACAAGAGGCATATGTATGAGTTCATAGCCCACAAAGGATAAATCCTGAAAACAGTGTATGAAAGCAAAGTCTAAATACAAGTCTTAAATACAAGAAATACAAGTCTTAAATACAAAGTTTCAAATACAAGTGTTTTACAAGAACACTTCTCTGTGTCCTGTTCAGTCTTTCGTTGGCTTCCAAGAACAACAAAAGACTATAAAGATTCAAACCTAAGGGAACAATATATCCTAGCTGCAGCAACTACGCATCTCAATTGGTTTTCAAAAATGCTCTGGACCATGAGGAACTTATATGCTATGAGTTTTAAACAACCACCAAAGTTTTAAACTTCCACGTCCTGTTACTCGATGGGACATGTAGTTTTCCTTGACTGAACTCATGTGTTTTGTGCAGTGTGTTCAAACACAAAACCTCTTTAAATATGGAGCCCACACTCAGTACTTACTATCAGCCTTTTCTGTTTCTGAAGCCGCTCACTGTCAGACAGTTTGGTGTATCATGCCTCAGTGACAGAACATGACTCTTGGTTTTTCAAGGTCAGAGGACTATGAAGAAACAGCCGGGATCTGTGTTTGATCAATATACTGAGAATTTCAATTAGTGAATTCTCTACAAAGTGACAGAAGTTGAAAACAATGGAAAAATGTCATGATTGTTGTTCACAAGAAGCCACGGATTTTGTATCCACAATATACATTTCCAGGAGAGACCAGATTAAATGTGAGTAAAAACATCACACACAGCGCTTCTTGTTCCAGACCTTCCGGGCAGCATTGATCATAGTAGAAGGCAACAAACCCAGTAGTTGTAGTTTCAATCACAATAATTTAATATCGACCTGCAAGAACTCTACAATATCATGTGCCACTACACTGTCAAGGTATGTCAATGTGAAAATCAAGCGGTAAATATACACCTCCCTACACTGTCCAATAGGAACTGCAAAAGGAGACCCCTCTACACAATGTAAACATTATCAGCAAGTGGATGTAGCCAGTGACATAGTCTGCCAGGGATGGGGCCTTCCAGCTTCACCCCCATGAAAAAAAGTGTTCAAGCATCATTGTACCCTAGTAATGCTTAGGAATAACACCAGAAAATGCTCCTCTTTTTCTGGATGCTTGTAGAGAATCAGATTGGTAGGCTTTGAGACAGGCCACAGTCTTGAACAGTGACTGACCTCCCACAAGTCCCAAACCATGTTTATAAAAGTAAAGTAAAATGACTTTTCTGAAACAACACTGGCTCAATGCCATCAGTGGCTCAGTGTTTGCAACTTAACAGAAACATCAAGGCCGTCATCAGGGGAAATTCATTTGATATATATGCAACAGCAAAATGGAATCGGAAATGCTTCAAGAAAGAAATAATTTAAAATGTCCATAACATGTTCTTGGAAAAGACAAACATTTAATCTGAAAAATGTCACAAAAAGAAGAACATCATTTAGACGAGATTAAATTTATATGGGAAACATAAAACTGCTCATAGTTCTGGTTTGGATCAAGGTGTTCAATTTTATTTACTGGGAAACAACAAAAGATGTGAAAAGTTCAAAATATCTTGGTTTGTCAGGACCTAGGTACCTTCTTTGCAAGCAACCTCCAACAGGTAAAAACTAATGTTTTTTTCAACTGAAAGAATTGAGTTACTCACCTAGAACCTTTTATGGAGGTCGAAAATCCTCAGCTGGGCAAGCATAGAAGTTGTGGTTGCAGGGGTCTCCAGAAAGTTGGATATGATGCCTGAGTGGTGAACTTGCAGTTTCAACATTCCCACCACAATTATTCACATGGAAAAAACTGCTACGATGCTGCTTTGACTACATCTTTTTTGTGTGGGTAAAGGTAACACATTGTGACATCTTCGAAAGACTGACAGTTTCTACGTTACAAGTTTCCTAAAGAAATGCTGTGACATGCTACCATGATGTCAATGAAGTCAGTAATCAAATCATCAGAGATTCAGGACCTAGTTAATTCTAATTACAGGAGTCTTTTCAAAATTCAAGCTTCAGGTCAAGAAGAACTTGTCCAGTCCACATTAGTGCATTGTAATACCCGACAGCAGGCATTAGCTTTCTCTGTTCTTCTGAACCCTTCAGCCAAAGGAGAAAGGTGCCACAGGGCCAAGCATGAGGACTGTCCAGTTATATCTAGGACATTTGCCTTCTCCTAATCAGACTGCAGATTCTTGTTTCTAAGAACCTTCTTCATCATCCACAGGGGTGAAGGTCGGTAGCAGAGTGCAGGCGTCACTGGCCTGCAATCTGCTATAGAACCCAATTAACTCTGTGGGTTAGTACGATGTAGACTATAAAATGCCATTGAGAAAACGTAGTAGTCCATGTGACGAAGCACCCATAGCTGAGTCATTGCAATTTCCCTATCTCCTATGTCCACATTCAGCTGCTCACTTCAATCCACAAAACCTGAATTAAAATTTCAGTCTCTGAGCTTTCATGCTTGACAAAAGTAGGAATGTGAGGGCCACAAATCTGAATCGGACAGGGTGCCACAGTGTTCTACTGAAACTCAAATATTCCACTTGACAGCTCTTTGAATTTACCCTTTCCATTCCACTTATTATGTGGTCAGTCCTTTGTCCCAGAACACTGAAATGAGAAAGCTTGCTATTTAAAAAAGTGTCTCCTTAAACAGCTGCATCAATTATTTTTTTATTTAAATGTTTTATTATGAGCAGTAGGGTGGCCATATTTAAGTGATGGGATATTTCCTTTTTTCCCTTTAATTCCTTTTAATTATGTTGCATTTGATTCCATGAAAAAAATAAAAAATAACCATTGCATCAGCTTGCGAAGGTCGTGCCTAAAGACTTTGCCATGTCTTGTCAGTGGAGTGTTACCCAAACAAGTGAGTATTAAAAGGATCCCTGGGGAAGATTGGATAAGAGCAAACACTTCCTGTTTTGACTTATTCACATTGGATGGTTAGAGGTTTTGCACAGTGGCATAATATAAAATAGTAGCCCCCACCCCTGGCATAAATGAAAAGGAGCCCCTGAGTCTCCCATACCACTCAGATATTAATTGGCCTTGGGCAGAATAGGACCCCTCTAAGGCATTTTGGCCCCCCTAGGGATGTCCCAACCCCCGTCATTTCTTTTAAATTGAAACTAACAGAAATGAAGAAGTTTAGCCAACGCAATTGGGGAAAATTAGTGTCTTTGAGCATCAACGACAGTACAGAGACCCTGAGAACGAACCAGAGTCGTAGCTACCACTAATGTAGCCGGTGCGATGCGCTGGGGCCAGAGGTAGGATGGCCCAACTACAACAGCCCCAGGAGCCCTGAGAAGGCCCCTACTAGCATATGGATGTAAAAATGAGGAGGGTGGTGGAGCACCCATAAAATAACCATGCTGGTGTTCCGAAGGTGAATGTACATTAAAGAGGACTGACTATACATTTTGTTTGTCTTTTGTCGTACTTGATGAGTGTTCGAAGACAGAAATCAAATATCAATCTAGTCTTCTGACAAATTGCTGCTTATCGTTTTAACATGGAAACTGATATTTACGTTTCTCTTATTGCAAAATGTACGAAATTTGTCAAATGTATTATATGGCAATATTGTTTTGAAAAGAAAGGCTGTAGTATTTTGTTTTCTTCTAACACACAAATGTTTTAGTACCAATAAAATGAACTGTACACAACTTATAAGCAAATGAAGAGCTTGTTTAGTAATTCTAAAGTGTAACGGAAACAAAGACATTAATAGGATCAAAACAAGTCAGGCAAATTGGTGGTGCGCAAATGACAATTCGCTGAAACCCTATTTCTGAACATTATTGTTTGTGACCTATAAAGTTTTATCAGTACAACTGTACATCTGTGCAAATTTAGTGATCATTTCAATGGAATGCACTGTCTGTAAGTGATATTGTTGTATCACACCATGTTTTATTAATATATTTGCAATATAAATGCCACTCCCAGTACATACTACACCCTTATCACTCTTCTGCTGACTGGATGTGGCTCATTTCCAACACTGGTCCTTTGAGTGTGGCTTGGATTTTTCGGAATTCCTGTAAGTACATTGATGTAATGATGATAGCAGCACCCAAGCCTGAAAATTGCTCCAGCACTGCTGCCTACTAGACCCGCAGGAGCCCCTACAGCACTGAGAGCTTGCTTTTATCTCCGCTTTTAGCTCTGTTCAATTCCCTTAGCTGCAGGAGTCAGAGTCAGACTCCGACCATCAGAATCCACTAAATCGCCTGCAGGGCCACTGCAAAGGCTTCATTGCATGTGAAATGAATGGCAGAGCAGTGTGCACGCTCACTTTTGTAAATGCAGAGTGTGCTATTTGTCTGGCTGCCCTACCACAAGCAGAGGTCAAAGAAGAAGTTATACGCATGTTGATGCATGGCTTCTGAAGACAATACAGTCACAGTAATCACTATGTTCAGACTGATGGGTAGGGAGCAGACAATGGACGTTAGTAAAAGAATATAGACTTACTTAGGATAGAGTGCTGCAACTGGTAACATTAATAATTTGGGTGTTGGCTGTTTCATTTTATGCTAAAAAATGCACAGGTAACTTTAAAACAACTTATTGGGGTAGTGCCCTTAATAAAACCAGAAGTAGGAATAGTTTTCTTCCTGAGACCTGTGGAAACCACACATAAGCTCAGAAAACATGATTTTCTCCCCAGAACTAGATACTGAGAGGAGGGAACTCAAGTAATTGTTATACACAGTACTGTAGTAGAGGTGAACAAGCCATCAAATTAGCAGGGAGAGCCGAGCCAAGGCTCTGTCTTGGTATTAGGAGCCAAAGTACAAGCTTAGCAAAAGGAAAATTTGGCATGGAAACTGTGCAACAAATATTATATAAAAACATAGACAAGTGCCTTCAAAATGTAAAGAAAAGTATATTGGGGCGTGGCCAAGATGGCGGCCGGAGCGGACGCTTGAGCAAAGAGCTCCGCTCGCGGCCCACCTTCTTGTTGATTATCCTGGTCCCTAGCTGGCACTATATCGACGAGGCTTCCCCGCCCGAACCGGGGGTGGCCCCCAAGAAACCAGATCTGGCTGCAGTTGGCCCTGTAACGGTCTAATGGGTCCGAGGGAGCGAGGCGCGTTCGGCGCCCCGGACCGAGAGACGAATCGGCCCGTTCGAGGTTGGTGAAGCACGCGCGCGTCGGCAGGGCGGCCCCGTTCTGCTTCCCCGTCGGATCGCAGGGGAATCCGGGGCTGGTGAGCCCGGGCTACGGCGCGACCGAGCGGTGGGGTCGCTGGCTGGGGCGCGGCTGAGGGAGCGCCGCGGCACCCAGCTTGGCCGCGGTCTGTCAGAGCGGCCTAAAAATCAGAGGGACGTGCGGAGGACGAGCGCGGCCCCCCTGCCAGTGTTTGGCGCCCCGGACACCTTACCGGGGCATCCATTTCGCCCGGAGTCGCCGCGGTGCGCGGGCTGGGCCCCATCCCTCGCGGGTCCACACTTCGAGCGCGCCGGCACCAGGACCGGGCGCTGATCTTACCGCATCGTTTTGCCCCTAGCCTGGGGCCACAGTCAGCGAGCACGCACCTGAGGGGGACCCGGACCCCGACACTTCTCCTTGGCCCCCCCGCTGGTAGCAGGAGCTGGGCCCGCCGTGGGGGTCAACAAACAACGAGCGCCCGCCCCTCCCCCCGCACTGAGAAACGGAGCAGCAACGCACTAGGCCCTCAAAGAATCAACCAGCCTCGTGCTTCGGACCAGAGCCGCGGTGGTGTTCAGGAACCAGGCCTGGTTCAACAAAGGGAAAAAAAAAAAAAAAAACATTAAAGCAAGAGGTCGGAGCGTTGTGCAGGAACCAAGACAATAATAAATCAAAGGCATAAAACGATTGCATCAGGCCACCACAATAGCAAGCCACAAGCAAGTAAAAGAAGAGTCTACCGCACCTGATCCAGGCCAAAGGTGGCCAGCTCTCAACCTGGCATCGAGGATTGGGCCGAAGGCATAGCAACAAGCGGGCCTCAAGCAGCAAACAACCACACTAGACTTTGAACAGCTCTAAAAAGAACGCAACCACGTTTGCACTACCGGACACTCTAAAATCACCCACTCTTAGTGTGCAAGGCCCCCCGCCTCGCCCTTCCAGGGCACGTAGTTGGCCTCTCGCGGCCTAACTCCCCCCAGCCACACAAGGAGCACCATGGTCAAACCTAAGCACCCCAAAACGGGGACCTCCACGGAGGGAGAACTCCCCTCTTCCGCAGGCCACTCGGAAATGCAATCTTCAACACTGCTCCAACTGAACGAAACACTACGCACGCACTCTCTGCAGTTCGACAAAATCATGCTGGCAATAATGGAAACCAAAACCTGTCTGGAAGGGAAAATCGATGCCGTGGCGCTGGAGGTCTCCCTACTCCGTACGGACCACCGCAAGCTAACAGACAGAGTGCACAACACTGAACTGTTGCTAAAAACTGTCCAACCGGAGATGGCAGACATGAAAAACAAATTCAAACAAATGGAAACTGAACTGGCGCAGCTGCAGCGCAGGGCTGAAGAGTCAGAGGGACGCTCAAGACGCAATAATATCAGATTCATCAGCATCCCAGAACGATTGGAACTACCAAATGCCGAGGATTTCTTAGAAACCTGTCTGAAAGAAATAATGAAAATACAGGATGCCACAAAAATGCCAATGATAGAGAGAGCCCACAGAATTCCAGGCAGGCCCCCGCGGCCTGGAGCTCCACCTCGACCCATGATAGCTCGGTTCCTTAACCATAGAGATAGAGATTCTGTCCTTCAATACTTTAGAACCACTAATCAAATCAGCTTGGAAAAAAATAATGTATCTGCCTACCCGGACTATACGCTGGAAGTACAACGCAGAAGAGCAACTTTCGTAAAAATCAAACAACTCTTGCGACAACATAACATTACCTACTCTCTTATGTTTCCAGCCCGCCTGCGTATCATCATAGACGAGAAAATGCTCATGTTCCCTACCCCAGAGGATGCATGGACATGGATTCACGCTAAAGGTCCGATCAGCCCACCAAAGTAAAAGACAACAACTGAGGAGTGGATAACCCCCAGCGCCAGGAGGAAAAAACAAAACAAGGCAACATCGCGCCCAACGAAATCGCAAATGGAAGCCGACCAAGCACAAATACTAAAGGAGACCAGCACCTTCAACCGATCACAAACAGATACCCGAAGCGAGACAGACGTTACTGACAGCGGATCCCCTGGAGGGGAATCCAGTGCATCCTTCTCCCCCCTTCTGGCCGGTCCTGACTTCACCCCGCGCTCTGTGGACGAACTCTAGACCCCAAGTGCGAATACGAGCTGTGCCACCAACGCGAGCCTGGTGGAGGGACACGTGGCCCCCCCTCCCCTGTGGCCACACGGGGAGCTTGGCAGTTTCCTCAGAACGGGGCCTGACCGCCTGCTTCCTCGGCCGAGACTTAAAGGATAACTAAAGCAGACGAGACCACAACCTGGACCACGCAGGGACAGAACTATCCTGGAGGTGGGCCTTTCGACGCCCCGCTACTATAAACCCACGCTCCCCGACACCCCAACTACTCCCAAATGGAACTTAATCTCACAGACTGCAGTTTAGGCACCGGTTGTGCCATTACGTTTACCTCCGGGCTTTACCCGGAATATCCTTTTGCTTGTTATCTTTTCCCTTTTCACTTTCTCTATCCTCTTTTGATAATGATTTCTTTTAGACCTGAGGGGGCTATCGGGCTGGGGCGGGGGGGACTAGCGGGGGGGATGCGCATACTAGACTAGCAGCAATTAGCAGACGTGCCTTGGACTGGGTCCCACTGATCACAAAAGCAGGCGCGCTACAACCTAACCCAACATGATAAACAAGGAACCAATATACAATATAATAACTTGGAATGTTAAGGGAATGGCGGGCTTAAGAAAACGCAATAGGATACATGCACACCTAAAACGTCATCATATCCACATAGCCATTCTCCAAGAAACAGACATCACCCCCGGAGATGTCCCCTGGCTGGAAAGGAGGTGGGGCGGACAGATCTATGGATCGGGAAATTCATCATTCGCCAGAGGGGTCCTGATATGGATAGCCCCGGGGTCCCGTATATTACACAGCACAGCGTTACCGATAAAGAGGGCAGGTACATACATTTAATAGGCCGCTTGGACGGGGAACTAGTAACGCTAAACGGACTGTACGTCCCGAACGCCGGACAGAGTGAATTCCTACAAAGAACGATCTCATACTTATCAAATGACCTTCCCTCCACATGTATCTCCTTCACACCCGCATAGACCTTATCCTCACCTCTCAAGACATTACTCACAGGATTACAGGCGCCGAGGATGCCGCCAGGGTAATCTCAGATCATTCCCCTCTTGTCGCTCATATTAGATGGGGCAGACCGCGCGCATGCATCCCAACCTGGCGCCTCCAGACCCAATTACTACAAGATCCCCCATTTCGGGCAGAATTGGCCACACACATTTCCTCTTACTTTACCCAAAACAAGGGGACAACGAGCTCCAGATCAATAGAATGGGATGCACACAAAGCAGTCATTAGAGGAGCATGCATCTCAGCAACAGTCGGTGTACGGCAAACACTAGTACGTGAACTCAGCAACCTGGAAAAGGAAGTACACTCTTTTGAGAGTAACTTCGCTAGGGGCGAGATTACACAAACAGAGCTAGCTAGGAAGCACTCGCAATGGTACGATGCTGACAAACGATTAGGTCTGTTTGGTTATCGCCACTACTTGGCTCGAATACACGCTGAAGGTGACAGATCGGGTAAACTACTATCATTGCTCATACACAACGACCGCCGGAACTCCCCTATAGGAGCCATCCGACTAGATACAGGACTAATTGTAAATGCCCAGGCCGATATCAACACAGCTTTTAAGGAGTTTTACAGCACACTATACAAAGCTCCCCCCCCACCTGAAACACTACTGAATGAGTTTTTCAGCGGCATCGAGCTGAATTGCCTAACTGCTGCACAGGTGGCGGATCTGGAAAGACCGATTGATATCACCGAGATACAACAGGCCCTAAAACAACTACCACTGGGCAAAGCACCCGGCAGCGATGGACTACCCATTGAATACTGCAGCACGTTCCCGACTCAAACACTAACCCCATACCTAGAGATGTTATCCGAGGCGCTAAAACGTGGCCAACTACCTGACACATGTCGTGAAGCACTGATAGCAGTGCTTCCTAAACCGGGGAGAGACCCTCTAGATGTACGCTCATACAGACCGCGCTACTGAACACAGACTGTAAACTACTCGGTAAACTCCTAGCCAACCGCTTACTCCCATGTATGTCAGACCTGATACACCGTGATCAGTCTGGTTTTATACCTGGCCTGAGCACATTTAGCAACATTCGAAACTTATTGCGCATAATGGCGAATTCACAAGTGGATGACTATGCTCAAGTAGCAGTCTCACTGGACATAGAAAAAGCATTCGACACGCTAGGTTGGCCCTTCCTGATGGAAACACTACATCGCATGGGTTTCGGACGGATATTTATCAGCTGGGTAAGGGTACTCTATACTAACCCATCAGCAAGAGTTAAAACAGACGATATGATTTCTCAATCGTTTAGTATCGAGAGAGGCACCAGACAGGGCTGTCCATTATCCCCACTCTTATTTGCCCTCGCAATTGAACCCCTAGCAGCTCACCTACGGGCGGTAGCCCCTTTGTGGGGCGTCCGGGATGACCATTTATACCTCATAGTGTCTCTACACGCTGACGATGCACTCATTTTTCTCCGGGATCACACAGAATCCCTGCCCGACGTGCTGAAGTTACTACGCAGGTTTGGCACACTGGCCGGGCTGAAGGTGAACTGGTCAAAATCGTGCATTTTCCCCATGTGCCCTGTCCCCGAAACACACAGACTGCCCTTTAACCCGGGAGACCTGAAATGGTGTTACACCACCTTCAAATACTTGGGTGTAAACATATACCACGACGCACGAGACCTCAGAGACGGCAACTTAGGGCAAGCGATTAGATCCATTAGAGGCTCCCTGCCCTTTTGGTGCTCACTCCCACTTTCACCAATGGGCAGAGTAGCCATAGCAAAGATGATAATTCTACCCCGTCTGTTGTATTTCTTTATGGCCCTCCCACTGGTTCTTCCAGCCTCCTTCTTTAAGCCACTGAATAGCTTATTAATAGATCTCATATGGGGCAATGGAAGGCGGCGAGTGGCATTGCCAAAAATATACCAGCCACTAACATTGGGCGGAATGGGAGCAACCAGATTTGAACTGTACTACGCAGCTTCCCAACTACAATGGATATCCACTTGGCTAGGCCGCCCAGATGGCGCTGAATCACATGCAATTTTTCCTCTTTAGGGAATATGGGTTTAATACAATACCTGATGAATCGTGAATCCCCCAAACACCCACGCAACATTCTACTGAAAACTGCGCATTGGATATGGGGCCACCATGTGCTTACTGGCAATAAAACACGACAGTATTCCCCCAGGTTACCATTACTAGCCATTCGGAAGCTTGCCAATATAGCAGCTAAGGTTGGCCTGAATGGATGGCTTGAAAAGGGAATATGCACCATCGGTGACATTTATAATGAGGGCGCCTCCTAACCTTTAATGCTCTAACTGATAAATATAAACTGGGGCGAGGAAGCTTTATAGCATTCGGAACAGTGCGACAGACACTATGGTCCCGCTGGAATAGCGGAAGCTCCAAACCAAATGTTTCCCCCAGATTGCACGAATTGCTAGGAAGCATAGAAGACCCAATAAATGTATCAAGAGCGTATATAATTTTAACTTCCCGCCTGGAAAATAAACAAGAAAAAGCAAAGAATAGATGGGATGCAGTGCTAGCAGAACATTGAAAATGATAAAAGAGGTATCACGCAACCCGCGTTTCCGTTACACCCAGTTTAATTATTTACACCAAACATACCTATCACCTCACCGAATAACCCGCATGTTCCCCCAATCGATGCAAACATGCCCCAGATGCGCTACTCCCGAAGCCACCTTTAATCATATGACCTGGGAATGTCCCCCAATCCGGAAAGTATGGTGCGACATAACAGAATTGCTTGCCGACTGGACAGCTGTTGTACTGTCCCCTACCCCAGAGCTATGTTTGCTGGGTATAGGCCCATGCCTTAAAAATCGGAAACAAACACTCAGATGCATAGCGCTAGCGTTGGTGTTGTACAGACGCCTCATAGCCATGCACTGGAAGGCCCCAGTCGCACCGGGTATCGAACAATGGCGAACTGAACTACTGCGCTGGGCCAGGGCCGAGGCCGGGACGCTGCAGCTCTTATCAATAAAAGGCATTCCGGTCAAAGGTCTTGACACCTGGAACTCTTTTGTGGCAATCATAGAAAGCAAAGACGACGAACGCCCGCCCTGAATACTCTCCCAAAAACACTAAAATCCATGCGACAGCTGTACCGAACACCCCCAAATAACTTCACTCCCCCATGAACAGTACGCAACCGCCCCTCACCAGTTTTTAAGCTAATTAACACATACCCCAACCACAACGCAAGCCCACGGACAAGTAACAAAAAACAAAATAGGCAGGAGACGTGGAGGGACAAAGCGGTGAAGAGATATATAAAAAAAAAAAATGGGGACAGGGACTCATAGCGATTGCACTAAGATAGTATAACCTCATAGGGGGCTTCCCCCCAACAGTAACACTAGCTCCCTAAAAGACCTCCGGCCCTCCGCTCTCGCACTCCCCCTTCTCTGCCCTCGCCTCCCCGTCCCTTGGGCCCCCTCTGCCCCCCTCACTCCCTCACTGTACCTCTTCATTATTCCCCCCCCCATTTGCTGATCTTTAGTGCAACAGGGTGCGTTAGTAAGATGCTTGGCCCGGGCCGTGCCCCCTTGCCCCGGCTCGCAGCGGCTTGGGTTCCCCGGCAGCGGCGCAGACGTAGGCGGAGGGCACATTAGTTCTGGCATGGTAAAAACAGCCGTCTTGCGTGACGCGATGAATACACCCCTCGCAAAATGTTATCCCCCCTGACATTTTTATTTGTGTAACTCTGTTGTGTGAAAAAACAATAAAAACACATAAAAAAAATAAAAAAAAGAAAAGTATATTTATTTAACAAGCACTTCACCTTAGTACATCATATCATATCACTGCCTTGAGAGGCATTTATTATAAGTGATAGTTTGTAAACACCGCCCCCACCCCTATGACAATATCATTAGTGATCTAATAGGCGAGCTAGTTGACATGAGTACCATATATGTGGTGTATATTCTTATTTTACGCAGTACAACATAGATCATTAAGTCAAACACAAGATTTTTATACAGCACACAACCTCATGTATTTCAAAGTGAAATCATGAAAAAATAGGAGGCACATTAAAATAAAATAATTGACTACTATCACACAATTTGGTCAAGTTGGCAAGCCAAGATTGATCCCAGTTTATGGTATCACATGTGTAATTCAGCCACTAGATTGTTGTCCCTTTCTTGCTCCTGTTTGACATCAAAGTTTAATGCTTTCTTTGCCTTTCATTCTTGGTGCATGCAGTTATTTAACCAAATAGATGGTTCAATTTTTCATGCCATTTGCGATGCTTTCAAGGCTTCGGCTTGTGATTTTATCATTAGTTACTTTGCTAGAAAACAAAAGAAATCACAGAATTATACTAAAGAACTCTTTGCAAAAAATAAAAAAATTAGAACACTTCTACTATACCTCTTAATCAGAGCTAAGAGTCAGATGTATGAAATTATTTTTTTGCATTTCCTTAATAGTGAATCCTAAGACATTGCTACTTTGGAATTGCAAAATGGAATGTACAAAACTAAAGATTTCCTAATCGCAATTCCTACAGACTCGCTATTAGGAAATCACTATTTAAGAAATTATACACCATTCATTCCTTTGGGCCTAAAGGCTCACAGGTACAAATGGTTTTGCATTTCCAAATGTGTGATTCCCTAATAGGAAATCACTGATTAGTGAATGCAGAACCAAGGGTGCCTGGGGGGGTATGACCCCCCTTGATGCACCCCCAAAAAAAGTAATGCACACATAAAGCGCGCAAATGCCCTAAGGTCATTTGCACGCTACATGGCACTTTAAAAATGCATTTTGAGTGCATTTTTTAAATTTGCGCATGCCCATTTTGCATTTAGGAAATGCTTTGTGCATATGCTTAGGAAATTGCAAATAGGAAATTTCCTATTTGGGAATCGCAAAATGCAACTTCTACTGTGTAGAAATCACATTTTGCAATCAGCATTTATACATTTGAAAAGGCAATTTAGCCTTTCTTAATGGACCAAAATTGCGCTTCGGTCCATTAAGAAATGCTAAACCCTATCATACTTAAACCTAGACTCCAATGTAATAAAACAATTATGGGCAATTCCTCAATTTATTTATTAAAATATAGTGGAAAGTTTTATGGTGGCCCGAACAAATCTGGCAAAAAGTTAGCAAACTATCTTAAAAGTTAAGAGTAACAAACTCAAAATTGAATCTATTATAAGTGCACAACAAGTACCAAAACATAAATTTTAGACAAATTTGGACAGTTCTGTAAATAACTACATATGCCGGAAGATTCACCTTCCGATTCTGATATCATTCAATACCTTTCTACTATTCAAAAGCCTTCCGACACTCAACCTGATCTTTCCATATTAGAATCTGATATTACACAAACAGTACTCCACACTGCATTGAATATACTAAAAAAAGATAAACCAAAGGTCCAGATAGATTTACTGTCAATTGTTTTACATACTTTTCTCAGATATACTTTTTCCAAAATTATACACTCTCATAACCTCTTTCTCACATTCACAAAAATCTGCTAGCTCTTTTTTAGATGTTCTTATTGGCCTTATACCAAAGGAGGGGAAAGATCCTGTTTACTGCAAGAATCTTCCTATTTCACTTGTTAACATAGATTATAAGATCTACTCTCAAGCTTTAGGGGCATATTTATACTCCGTTTGCGCCGAATTTGCGTCGTTTTTTTCGACGCAAATTCGACGCAAAACTAACTCCATATTTATACTTTGGCGTTAGACGCGTCTAGCGCCAAAGTTCATGGAGTTAGCGTCATTTTTTTGCGTGAACACCTTCCTTGCGTTAATGATATGCACGGTAGGCGTTCCCGTCTTAAAAAATGACTCCGATGCATATGCGTCGTATTTATACTCCCGGGCAAAAATGACGCCCGGGAGTGGGTGGGTCTAAAAAACCCGCATTAGCGCCGGATTTTAGCGCCTGGGTCAGGGCAGGTGTTAAGGGACCTGTGGGCTCAGAATGAGCCCAGAGGTGCCCTCCCCTGCCCCCAGGGACACCCCCTGCCACCCTTGCCCACCCCAGGAGGACACCCAAGGATGGAGGGACCCACCCCAGGGACATTAAGGTAAGTCCAGGTAAGTATTTTTTTTTAAAAAAAATTGTGGCATACGGGGGCCTGATTTGTGCCCCCCTACATGCCACTATGCCCAATGACCATGCCCAGGGGACAGAAGTCCCCTGGGCATGGCCATTGGGCAAGGGGGCGTGACTCCTGTGTTTGCTAAGACAGGAGTCATTTCAATGGGGGATGGGCGTTGTAAAAAAATTGCGCAAATCGGGTTGTGGCGATTTTTTTGCCTCAGCCTGACTTGCACCATTTGTGGACGCCCATACGCCATTTTCCCCCTACGCCGGCGCTGCCTGGTGTACGTCGTTTTTTTTAACGCACACCAGGCAGCGCCGGCGGCTAACGCCGGCTAACGTCATTCAATAAATACGGCGCCCGCATGGTGCTTCAGAATGGCGTTAGCCGGTGCTAATTTTTTTGACGCAAAACTGCGTTAGCGCAGTTTTGCGTCAAAAAGTATAAATATGGGCCCCAGTGTTACAATTAAAATCCTCCATTCCTTGACTACTTGGTAAAGAACAATCAGGTTATGTTAATGGAAGATATATTTCTGACAATAGTTATCTATTATTTTAAATTCTGCCAAAAACCTTTCCTTTATCTGAACCCATACCAGTGAATGCCCTAGACGCAGAAAAAAGTGTTTGACCGAGTCTATTGGCCTTTTATCTCTCATACGCTCAAATGGTTTGGTTTATGACCAAAAATTATTTCTCTGATTTCCCTTCTTTACACATCCCCACAAGCAGCCATTTTTGCAAATGGCCTCACCTTTTCGTACTTTACTCTGGATAGAGGTGTCTGCCAGGGATGTCCTCTTTTCCCTTTTATTCTTAATTTGGCATTAGGACCTTTTTTACGTAAACTACAGCAGAATCAAGATATTTGTGATTTTTACTAATTTGTCAGCAGATTAAAATAGCAGCGTATGCTATTTTGTTATTTCTTTCACAGCCGCAAACCTCAATCCTGAGTTCTTTATGCCAAGTTACTATACATGTTTTGATATCAGGATATAAGTTAAATAATGATAAATGTGAAGTATTACCCCTGCCTAAATGCACTTTAAAAAAATATTTTTTAGCTTTGAACTTTGTGTGAAATCCTCAGCATATTTAATACTTTAGCCTATGGGTCACTCAATCCATTAAAACCTCTATATCACTAAGCATGGAAAAAGGTATCCATAAGTTAACTGCATTAACTAATAGATGGCACCACTTATACCTCTAATGGTGGGGCCTCTTTGACACTATTAAACTTATGCTTGTTCCCATCATTTTTAAATACTATTTCTAATATACCAGTATCTATACAGCTTAAATTCTTCAAAAAGATTAACTCAATACTCTCATAATTTCTTTGAAACAATACAAAATCTTGTATGTCGGTGTTAAAATTAATATGCCCAAAATCTGGGGTGGTGTAAATTTCCTTAATTTTTTCAAATACCACAATGCTTTTTTACTGTGACAATCTTCTTATTGCATTTTAGACATTCTAATCAATTGTCCATTATGGGTTGACATGGAAAGGAATTGTTCCACCTTTTCAAGAATACCTGTCAATTACTCCCAAACCACAAGCACTCTCCACTGCTAGTCTTAAACACTCATGTAAGTTTATAGAATGTATACTATCCTATGCTCACGCTTTCCTTAGTTCTACTATTTGGCATAACAGTTTCATACTAATTAATAAGTCTATCTACTGGAAATCCTGGAGATAAAAAGGTTAATTTGGGTCAATCAGCTCTTTGATCATATACCACTATATTGTTTTTACAAGCCTGTAATCCCTTTGGCCTCCCCCCATCCCTGTTCATAACATAAATTTAGTTTCTTAATAAATTTTCTTTCCACAGCCTATGTTCAATTTGAATCTTGTCCTGTTTCAGCTTCAACCTCTGCAGATCATCTACACCCTCTTCTAAACACAAATTCCAAAGCTTCTACTATCTATTACTTTTTCACTACTGACAGAGATAAAACACATAAATATGTAACCCACACAGGGAGAGAGAGAAGGGGGTATCTCAACACCACACATCCCCCCTAAAAGAATCAATTATCACAATAGGTGTGGTGGAACAGACAAAAGAAGATCAGAAACCTTTTCTGGTTTTTACACTTGATTCCTAATTTTTGTGAGATTAAAGAATGCTATGTTCTCCAAGGGGGGATTTTCCTTAATGGAAGATGTGTTCTCATACACTTTTCGTGTCATGCTTCATCATTGACCACCTCTCCCCACCCTGGTAGGACAGTACCATCCAGCTGGACTCAAACTCTTGGTAAAATAGATTAAAAATACCTCTGGGACTACTGATGTATTTCATCTTTATTAGTTGTGTCTGTGGGTATGGCTACAAATACCAAGATGATATAGAGAGCATCATTACTCTCACCGTCTGTGGAAGCCAACATGTTTCTGCCCTCACTATTAGCCAAATTAGGTATGGGGCATTCCTCAGGGCTCAGGATCCCTAGTTGACTGGGTGAAGTCACACCCTAGTTTGGATAGTTTATTGTTACAAAAACAAACAACACACACTCAAGTCCAACCTGAGTGACGAACAACATGTGGGTACCTTAAACTTTGGTGGTATCAAGCTTCTGGTCTGGAACTAAGGCGATGTCCTTTGTGGTCACACAGTCATGAAAAGGTACATCGTTTGTATGAAACCTGCACATCACTGCTTCCAATTTAGGCCAAAATGAGAAAATCCTCTAGAACGGCAAACACCACACAAAAACATTTCTTTATATATAACAGACTTTTCCTATCTCCTGTGGTATTGCACAAGCTTTATCCAGATCTCCCTGACACATGCAGGACATGTTCAGTAGAGCATACTGATATCAAAAACTTACTTTTTACATGTCCCGTTGTTCATCATTTCTGTATACAGGTTTGGACTCAGATCAACTCAACTTTTCACACTACAGCACCTTTTTCAATTACTGACATTTTCTTAGGCTGTTTACCTGATGATTGGGTCACATACTCATTTGATATATAATTATTAGAGTTACTACTGGCAATTGTGTTTCACAAATCACATAAAACTGAAGAGACCTAACCAAATTATCTTTCCAAGCGTGGTGGTATGCAATGTGTCATAGTCATAGACTATTTACAGCATACATGCACCCTGTATCACTTGTTTGAGGCGTTTAATTTTATGGACTCCTGTTACTAATTATTTTGATGACCATGCGCACCTGCTCAACAAGAAATTCTTCAATCTCCCTGACTTCTGTTTTTCTGATAATAGCAATGCCTTATCTTGCCTAGTACTCTTTTTATATAATATGCTAAATTTTGTTTATACCCACTAGACTGTTCATATTCTAAATCATGTAGATGCCACTTTCCCCAAATATTGTATTCTGTTTCATAATTTCAATTGTATCCTTACTTTACAGTGTAATGCATTATCTACTTGTGTTTCAATTTATTGCTCAATTTGTGCTTGAGGGCTCAAGAGGACCTTGAGCTGAACCAGAGCTTGTCAGCTGGCTCGAGTCTTCAATGGCTCACCCAACTCTATACTTTATTGTGTGTATTCTGTGTCTGAAATAAGTTTAGGAGCTGCTGCCAATGTGATACCTGTTTTGTATGTGATAATATCTTAGCTTGCACTGCTGCTCATTATCATGTACCTTTGTTGTTTGTGAGGGGGACTTATACTATTGTCAAATGCTCTGTGTGTGTGTTCACAAATGGGTTTGAACTGCTGCTGCAGATACGGTCCATGCCCTGTGTACACAAGGAAAGTTTACATTGTTTCTGACCAGATTAGGATGTGTCCTATGGTTGTGAGGGAAGTGTGACCCCCTGGCCAGTGGTATTCCAGTTTGCGGGTGTATATCTTTGTTAGAAATGGCGTTTCTGTTTTGCTAGGGTATGCAACTAAGCCAGGCAGAACCCACCCACTCTAGTCAGGGCAAGGGAGTTACATGTCTAAGATAACCCCTTCTCACCCCCTTGGTAGCTTGGCACGAGGAGCCAGGCCTATCCCAGAGGCAATGTGTAAAGCGTTTGCACAACACACACAACACACATGATGCACTATCCCCACCACAAAGGAAACACAACACCAAGTTATATGAAAATATACTGTATTATACACAATGCAATTATTAGACCAAACACAACATGTCAGTAATATCCTGCTACCTTAGCAGTTGTCAGAACGTTACACATTAGTTACTCTGCAGAACCAGTAGTAGTCACATATAACCCACAGGTTACTTAGTATTCTGCAACATAAGCAGTAGTCAGGAATCACATTACTACACCAATGCACTTGTCATAGAAACAGCATAAATGCCCATGCCAGAAATATTATAAAACCTATGGCAAGTCAGGAAAACATATTAGCAGAGCATGTCCATAAAAGGATCTCTGGGCCCCCCGGGCCTCCACTGGCCCTCCAACGAAGGGGGGGGGGGCACAACCAATGCCCCAAAACAACAACAAGAGGCCCGACGGCACGGGGAGCCTCCGACGAGGCTTCTGCCCCGTCCGCCATCAAGCTATTTGTATCAGGCCCCTCCTGGGGCCCGTGATCACTGGGGGGCCACAAAGAGAGGCCAGCAGCGTGGGAGGCCTCCGGCGAGGCTGCCATCCCAGCCACGGTCGTGGCCGATGATTGGGGCTCTCTGTTGGGGCAGGGGGAGCCTGCGATGAGGCTTCCTCCCCCCCGCAAGTTCACAACAAATTAGGGGCTCCGATGGTGCAGGGAGCCGCGGATGAGGCTTCCTTCCCCGTCCGACGTCTCCTTGGGAATACCGGCCCGCCCGGGCCACAGTGGAGTGCAGGCACCAAGGTAGGTGCCTGCTTGTGCCCTGGGGGCGCTCCTTGGAGTGTGGTTTGCCCCGGGGGCACTGTAGGAGCATGCACGCTCCTTTTGTTTAGTGGTGCCCCAGGGGCACCGGAGTCAGTGTGACTCCGGTGCACTAGGAGAAAATAAAGCCCGGGTCGCGGTGGTGAATTTCAGCACAACAACGAGCTTTCCAAAGCGCTAGGGCATCTTAATAAGCCCGAGTTGTGGTGGTGATTCTCAGCACAACAACACGCTTTCCAAGAGCTGTTTCCAGCATATGCAAAGTGCTTTCCAGGCGCTAGGTCAGCCAGGAAGAAGCACTCCTCATGCGCGTTTGGTTGTTGCAGGAGTCACAGCAACAGTAGTCTGGGACAAAGGAGAACAGGTGGCAGGGCCCAGCAGCAGGCCAGTGCAAGGGGGATGCAGGCAGATGGCAGTCTCTCCTAGTGACCCAGCCGATCACAGGTCAGCAAAGCAGCAGCAGTCCATGGCAGTTCCTTGTGAGTCTCTCCAGCATTCTGTGTCCAGTTCCAAGTAAGTTCCAAAGTGTCACCAAATTGTGGGAGAAACTCCCCTGTACTTATACTCAGTTTTACAGTGTGTTTACAAGGGGAGAGTAGGTTCCAACCAGTTGCGACTGGTTCTGGGAGTGCCCCTCTCTCTACCAGCACAGGTTCCAAACTTCAGTTGGGGGTAAACGACCCTATTGTGTGAGGCCAGGGCACAGCCTTTACAAATGCAGGAATGCCCCGCCTCTCCCTTCTCTCAGCCCAGGAAGACTATTCAGCATGCAGATGCACCTCTGTGACACCTCCACCCTCCCTGTGTACAGGCTGTCTGAAAAGTATGCACAAACCCCAACTGGCAATCTGCCCAGACATGGATTGGAGTCAAGCTGCAAAATACCAGAGTCATAAGCACAGAGAAATGCTCACTTTCTAGAAGTGGCATTTCTGTAATAGTAATTAAAAATCCACTTCCACCAGTAAGCAGCATTTCTTACTACCATTACAACCATATCAAACATGCCTACACTACCCTTCATAAATCAGACAATACCCCCTACACATAAGGCAGGGCATTTCTAATGCAATCCTGTGAGAAGGCATCACTGACAGCAGTGAGACACCAAGTTAGGCTGTTTGTCACTACCAGGACAGGCCGTGCAACCTTCTACATACATAGCACCCTGCCCATGGGGCTAGCTAGGGCATACCTTTGGGGTGACTTACATGTAGTAAAAGAGGAGTTCTGGGCCTGGCAAGTAAATTGAGATGACAGGTCCCTGTGGCAGAAAACTGTGCACACAGGCCCTGCTCTAGCAGGCCTGAGACAGGTTTGAAAGGCTACTTCAGTGGGTGGCGCAATCAGCGCTGCAGGCCCGCTAGTAGCATTTAATTTACAGGCTCGGGATTTAGAGATACCACTGTACAAGGGACTTACAGGTCAATTAAATATGCCAAATAGGTATAAGCCAATCATACCTACTTTAGAAGAAAGAGCACCTGCACTTTAGCGCTGATCAGCAGTGATGAAGTGCACAGAGTCCTAGAGCCAACAGCGAGAGGTCAGAAAAAAATAGGAGGAAGGAGGCAAAAAGTCAGGGGATGAACCTGCCACAAGGGCCAGGTCGAACAATCTTGCTATGTGTGTGAGTTACGCTTGCACTTGTACACCACAATGGTGTTCCTTACACTGGTAACAAATCTGATATGCAGCCCATTGCCACACTTGTTCTGTGTCTTTGAAAGAAGCTTGCGTTAGACCTGCAATGCATTTGTTCCATGCCTTTGAAGAAAGCTTGCACAGATCGGCCCTATAGTGGCACACTTGCCCCATGTCTTTGGCTGTCACTGCAGTACCACACTTGCCTGATGCCTTGAAGATAAGATTGTGATCCTTTGGACCAAATACTGTATGTCTGATGCGTGTGAACCAATGACCAACTGTGCTCCTGCTCCCAGTGCTCTATCTAGTTCTTTGTGTTTTAGATCTTGCCAAAAGTCTGCTTTAGCTGCCTCATAAGTCTCATATTCTCTCAAAACTAAAGCATACTCTTGCTTAGAGAATTTTTTTCGCTCAGCCCTACAGAACAGCATACAAACAATTGGGCAGTGGTGCAGCCTTCTTCAGCTATTGACTTTGTTGCTAATGTTAGCTCTGCCTAGTTGACGAACAATGACATTTCGAATGTCAATTAATCTGAGTACATTACTGTGCCTCCTTAATCTGGGTCTCTGCATCCAGAGGAGTCTGACCTCAGGAGATATTTTAGTTGATCCCCAGCAGCTCACTCGCAAATGCAGACTAGTGTGTAGTGAATAATGAGATTAGCAGCAGCTGCGCTGCCATTGCTATTGGATCACATGTTTCTTATGGAAAACACTAGGTATTACTGCTGCAAGCTCCAAAAACATGCCACATCTTGAAATGGCCAGAGAGCCCACAGCAAGATGGCCGCACCTTGGTTCAGCTCTGCTGACCGGGCGATATAATCCATCATTTATCCTGCCATCCCACATGTAATATTTGGCAAATTAGACAGAAATCAAGAGTGGCAGCTGCAAGGTTTCTTACAGCCTGAAGTCATGCCTCCACTGCCCCCCCTGCTGAGATATGTCCCTGCGATTGCAGATCGTGTGGGCTGCGAGGACCCCAATGTGTGTGGACCGCAATGCATAGAGGGCTCAGGAGGCCGACTTCGGCATCTGCTGTCGATCATGGTCACTGGCCACCCCTGCATCTTGTAAATGAGAGTAGCGACTTCCTTGAAGAACCTCGGAGGGCCCAAAGAATGGAGCCATCCTGTGGCAGAGCAAGGACTGGGTGAGAGGCGGCCTGCGGAGGTCGGGGTCATGACGAGGAGGAGGCTTAACTGCTGCAGTCAGGCACAGAGGCAGTCGTCCCTGCTGATTTCAGAGTGATCCCCCGAGGCTAGTAGTTGTGGCTGTTGCCATGGGACCAGACGAGGATCGGCATCAGGAAATTGCTGGTGGCAATTTCAGGTACAGGGCCTTGCATCCCATGCAGGACGGACATTAGGAGGCATTGCCGCCTGGACCGCTGTGACACAGTGGGGGGCAGATTAGAAGAGGAGGACTGGGAATATATAAGAAGTACGCCCTGGAAGACTGTGTGTTCTAGATTAAATTGGCCCTGCGGCAGCCTACAGTGTTAAATGTATGACAGGTCTCCCTGTGAAAGACTGAGGCCAGGGCTACTGTGTGCCATGTGAACTGCTTGTGGGCACTGCATTACACATTTTGAAGTGCATGTCGACTGTCAGAGGAACATTGAGTGGTGCATCACCTATTGAAGCTAGTAGAGACAATAGTTAATACTCTGGCATTCAGAACACACAGTGGGGTGCTACAACCTACAAATATAACTGATGTGCATACTCCGCTAAGGAAACCGAGCGCAGGAGTGAACACTGGACAGTCTGCTGTTGGACGGTCTCTGGAACGGGGCTCACCAGTGCACAGAGGTGTAGCCACCTTCCTGTCATGCTGCGCAGAACCTTGTGAGCAACAACTGGGGGACGCGAATGAGGCAGTGTATCTAGTGCAAGTCACTGACCGACAAGACACTAAGGCCCTCATTAGAACTTTGGCGGTCTTTCCCAAAGACTGCCGAAGCTGCGGGAGCCAGTATACCGCCAGTGCTGGCGGTATATCTGGCTCCCTATTTTGACTTTTCTGCTGGGCCAGCGAACGGTAACAGTGTTTCAGTCCGCTGGCCCAGCAGAAAAGTCACATCGACATTGCATCTGGCTCATAATAGAGCCGGCGGCAATGTTGATGTGCTGCGGGTGCAGTAGCACCTGTGGCGCATTTCACTGCTTGAAATTCGGGCAGTGAAATGCGCGATGGGGCTGTGCAGGGGTCCCCAGGGGCACCCCGAGTCCCCCTTACCGCCAGCCTTTCCATGGCGATGCTTACCGCCGTGGCCAGGCTGGCAGTCTGGTACTCATAATCCCGAGGGCAGCGGTGCTTGCTGCCCTCGGGATTATGACCTCCAGGCAGAAGCCTGGTGGTATGTTGGAAGGGCTGGCGGTATGGCGGTGGCTATTGTGCCACGGTCATAATAGCTTATCGGAATACCACCAGCCTGTTGGCGGTGTTACCGCCAGCTTACCGCCGGCCATCAGGGTCGTAATGAGGCCCTAAGGCACTTGCGCTGCATGGCCCCCTATTCTACCTACTGACTACCCTACAAAATAGTGGTGCGGCAGATGAGCCAGTGACAGAGAGGGAGATCAGTACATATTTAGCACATCATTGATCTGATGTTGTATAGATACGTGGATTGTCACTCAGTATTGCTCCTGGAAACACTGATCTGACTGGGAGATGGGAAAGATGAACAGAAGTCTTAACTTTGAGACTCGACAAACCATTAATCTGGCGCAAGAAACCACCCCAGAACATGAACAGGCTGCAGGCTCTCATATTATGTCCTCATTGGAAACTACATTACTGGTGTGGCAGAGCAGCCTGCATTCCATTGATGGTAAAATCAACAGTTTAAACATGAGCATTAATCATACACCCACCAAGTTGGAATGAGCAAGCAGTAAGGATCATGGCGGCAGAGCACAGAATAACAAATGTGGAAGATGACCTTCAGTCCATTAATATAAAATGCCTAAATATGGTAAAGGTGCTGGTAGTTATCTAATCAAAAAATTAAGATCTGGAAGCATGCTTGCACAGAAACAACTTGCGCATAACAGGAGTGGCAACATCCACCAACAATGGAAAGATGGAGCAATATGTGGAAACGATGCTGTCTACAATGTTTGCGCCAAAAACCTGTGTGCCCTGATGATCTCTATAGAGAGTGAGACACAGTCCTCCAAATGCCGAGGGAGAAACAGCACATCGACTATTGGGGCAACAAAGTTGCATTGTATCCTGACTTCACAATGGCCATCCAAGTGGATCGGTGGAGTTCCTGCAGATCAAAAAACTGTTACAAAGGGCATCTATACCTGACACAGCTCTGCATTGATCACAAGGGGTAACAGCGAATTTTCATGACACCCAAAGCGGCCAAAGATTACCTTAAGATGCTCTCCACACAGAAAAGTGATTGAAGCCCTGAAGATTCAAAAAATGAGGATATGCTGTGAAGGTGAAATTGACCTGCACTGTTGCTGGTGAGTGTGGTGATGGCAATGACTCTATTTCCCTCAATGATGAGGAATGTTCTGGTTGCCTCTGTGGATGGTCTTGGTGAGATGGCCTGTACATAAGACTAGCCCAGCCATCTCAGTTCATCTGAAGGGCTACTGGGTTCCTGGTGCTACCTCAAGAGGCAGCTCCCCACATAGGTTTGTTAAATATAACTGTGTTAGTTAGGGATACATTGTTTGTTATGTTTATAATGTTTTATGTTAGAATTGTGGGGAATTTCTTCAGCAAGTTGGGAATGCTGAATTGGGTGGGGGAGAAATTTTGTTAGCATGTTTGTCCACTTTTTAACAATGCCCAGACGCCCACCCTGCCCGCCCATCACTCCGGCACACATGAAACATGCTGCTCGTTTAAGCATACATCACATCTCACAGTACATGATGACCGGGCAGGGGGGTAGGGTGGACCTGGTGACCTGGAATATTCATGGATTGAATAACCCTCATAAAATTAGGTTAGTCCTTAATTTCTTAGACCGATATGATATTCAACTTGCACTCCTGCAGGAGACACATTTGGAACCTACAGCTGAAGCGACTATTGGCTCTAGGTGGGCAGGATATTGTGTGTGGTTGTCCCTTTCCTATTAGGCTAGAGGGGTTCTGATACTGATGGCGTTAGCGGCTGGGGTCAGGGAAAAGTAGTGGGGCAGTGCGGGGCAAATAATAAAACAAACAAAAAATACAACAACAAAAGAACTTACCTGCCGCTTGCCGCTCTTGTGCTGTGCACAGGATGAAGTACCCAGACTCCCCTACGGCCAATCCAGATGGTGCTCTCATGCTGGTAATACCCATAAGAGCAGCTTGGGTATTAGCCGGAGCGGGCTGGTTTTGCGCTCCAGCTGGGACTGGGAGCTTGTGTCTGCAGTGGTCTTCACTCTGCAATGCAGCGGGGTTTGAACGATAATGAACATATCAGTTTGGCCGCCCTAAGATGTCCGGCCAAGCTGACAAGCACACTGACAGCAGTGCCCACCACTCCTCCACCATTCTTCATATGGTCCTGCCCCCAAGGCTTGGCTCTTGACGTAAAATAAAATGATAATAAAACTGTTATTATCATTTTATTTTTATTTTGCCTCTGCTGGCAGGAGGGCAATGCTCCTCCACCATACTACTCTGGGTTAAGTATGAATTGGTCAAAGCCTGTATTATTTCCTCTCACCACTGATACTGTTCAATGTGTGCTTGAGTTTCCAATGTAGCGGGTCACTGACCCTGTCAAATACTTAGGGATAGGCTACACAGAGACTCTGATCAGGTAGTTCAATCGTATTATGGTAGTGCGTTCTCCAAACTAGAAACTAGAAGATCAGGTAGCTTGATGGAAGACACTACCTTTGTCCCTAGCACACTGAATAGCGATGCTCAAAATGGTAGTACTACCTAAATTCCTGGATTTGTCAATAGACCCATTGTGCCACCAGCATACTTATTTCAGAAACTGCAGACGCTAATGTTTGCATTGGTTTGGGCTGGCAAACAACCTTGTATCAAGTCGGATACATTGACTCTCCCATTTGACGGGGTGGGTTCAATGCACCAGATTTTTGTTTATAATATCTATGTGCACAGACACACTTCACGCATTACTGGTACATGTCACATGAGTATATACTACCTATTTCAGTACAACACTACAACGCCCACCATGTACCATTGACTTCTAATATAACACACAGACGTAGGGATGCCCCTGCACCAAGATTAATACTATCCATGCCATGCCATGGAAGCGATTTGGAGTGCTGGTGGGGAAACTTCCATTATATACACCGCCCTTGTCCTTTTGTCACCACCCTCATATATGGGTTTCACAAGAAGAGAAAGCATTTTGGCTCTTTACTCAAGTAGGTCTAAAGACTATGGAGGCCGTCTAGCCTAATGATACCTTTGTAGCTTTAGAGGAACTCCCATGCACTTCATTAGTGACGTTTATATACTATAGGCTTCAAGCGGCCATGAGGGCACTCTTACCCTCATTTTCCAAAAGCGCCTCCTACCCTGACTGTGCTACAGGTGCTCTTCACTACTGCTGTGCATCATCATGTAATCACTGGGCTCTATAATGCAGCACAGGAGGACAAGCTGTTTATTACAGCTGAAGCCCTGGAACAGAAAGGACCTTGCCCTCTTTGCACTTTTACAATAAACAGGATATTGGGCAGTTCAAGGCCATTTTACAAAGCCATTTGAGAGTATGTATAAAAGAATACTCCTACTGTATTCCTTTCAATACTCATATGAAGCTTCTGTGAATGAGCCCCTATAATGGCTGTGCTGTGGTTTAGGATTTAAAAATGGATATCTATTTGACTAGATAATCTTGGTTACCATAGAGGGAATTATGTCCTTTAACTCTTATGCTTTTATATGTGCTTCTCTTTATTAGCAAGTGATTTGACTCCATCTTGAATGATAAAAAAAATGGCTATTATTTGTGTCCTTTAAAAGATGCACCAAGGGAGAATCTGGGCCTGATATTCGGTGGATGGATTACTCCATCAGAAATATGAAGGATTTCCCATCTGCCGTACTACAAGTGCCATTGGAAATAGTAGAGCACTTCATTGGAAATAGTAGGGCATTTAGGGGCATATTTATACTCCGTTTGCGCCGGAATTGCGTTGTTTTTTTTTTACGCAATTCCGACGCAAAACTAACTCCATATTTATACTTTGGCGTTAGACGCGTCTAGCGCCAAAGTCCATGGAGTTTGCGTCATTTTTTAGCGTGGACACCTACTTTGCGTTAATTATATGCAAGGTAGGTGTTCCCGTCTAAAAAAGTGACTCCGCGGCATGTGCGCCGTATTTACACTCCCGGGCAAAATTCACGCCCGGGAGTGGGCGGGTCAAAAAAAATGACGTACGGCCGCTTTTGCGCCGTTTTTTAGCGCCTGCAAAAGGCAGGCGTTAAGGGACCTGTGGGCTCTGAAGGAGCCCAGAGGTGCCCTCCCATGCCCCCAGGGACACCCCCTGTCACCCTTGCCCACCCCAGGAGGACACCCAAGGCTGGAGGGACCCATCCCAGGGACATTAAGGTAAGTTCAGGTAAGTGTTTTTTTTTTTTTTTTTGTGGCATAGGGGGGCCTGATTTGTGCCCCCCTACATGCCACTATGCCCAATGACCATGCCCAGGGGACATAAGTCCCCTGGGCATGGCCATTGGGCAAGGGGGCATGACTCCTGTCTTTGCTAAGACAGGAGTCATTTCTATGGGGGTTGGGAGTGAAAAAAAATGGCGCAAATCGGGTTGAGGCGAAAAAATTGCCTCAACCTGACTTGCCCCATTTCTTGACGCCCAAGCCCCATATCCCCCTACGCCGGCGCTGCCTGGTGTACATCGTTTTTTTTAACGCACACCAGGCAGCGCCGGCGGCTAACGCCGGCTAACGTCATTCAATAAATACGGCGCCCGCATGGCGCTTCAGAATGGCGTTAGCCGGCGCTAATTTTTTTGACGCAAAACTGCGTTAGCGCAGTTTTGCGTCAAAAAGTATAAATATGGGCCTTAATGTTCTAAGGTATGCTTTTAGTGAGGTCTACAGATCTTTTCACCCAGCATAAAGGGGTAGAAAGGTTTGGCATCAAAACTCAAATGACAATTCAAAATGACAGAATGACCCATTTGGCAAGGAAAACTCCAGTTTGTAATAAAGATAAGGATTTTATTACAGACTCCTGCTCAAATTCATGTAACTGATTCTCAAAACAAGACTATAAAGAGACAGAATCACCATGGGTTGTGCCAGGTGTCAGAAGAAATTTAGGCAAACTAACATCAAAAGGATTAAGCACTCAACAATAGCAATACAAAACATCAACGGAAGTGTCTGATGATCTGAAAAAAAGTGCTGTCCAGTTCTTTTAAGCATGAAGGCAATTTGAGAGCCATCTAAGTTAGCTAGTTAGGGCAAGTGAAATCCCTACAAATTGAGAAGTCACAAGTTAGCATGTGCTGAGCTACAACAAATGAGAGCAAAAAGTAAAAAGAAAATAGAGAACAAAAAGAATTTGGAAAAACTACATCGCAGCAAAATGTGACTAACCAAAGTTGGCAAAATGTAGGTAAAAAAGAGAAGGCTTCAGCATTTCACAAGCTTGGTCAAGAGTCTTCTACTTGGGTCAAGAGAAAGTGTCTAATTCTCAGCAAAGCATTGAAAACTAAGAAGGGCAGAGAGGTATGCACCTCTCAGAGTCCATGGGAAACTCCTTCTAAAGGGAAGGGCAATTCGAATGCTGCTGATTCAACTGGGGAATGGGATATTAAAGTGAAAAATGCACAACGATTTGTCACTCAATCACTCCACATGAATCGGAAGGTTTAACTATCTAATCACAGTCCATCATGTGACAGTCCCTTGAAACACCAGGAAAGATGGAATATATATGTATATATGTATATATGTATACACATACATACATACATACAATATACACATATTTATATTGTTCATTTCCACAGGTCCTCAATGTACTAGGTTCAAGGTTGCTTTCTCAGGCACACTGTGGGTAAAACAATAGGGCATCTATTTCCAAGCTAACATTTCAGGGGAACGAAATCTGAAAAGTATGACAAAGCTGTTTTTCTTTTGCTAATGTGTAATTTTCTTTTAAAGTTATAGGCCTAACAAATCAATATGGTTGATGTCACAAGCTGTATCTACTGCAAATCTTCACAGGACCAGAATGACACCTTGAACCCAATGCCTCTCTAAAGTTCTCAGTCCCCAAATATATTCCTATCTGAACACTAAAAAAACTCTTCCAGGGGTTGGGGATTAAATAAGAGATTACCTAGTCCTCTACTCTGCACTTGTCTATCATTTAACCTGTTGTTTTTGAGGACTCAGTAGTTATGTTACTTGAGCTGTAAGACAAAGCAAAACATTAATACTCTCTCTCTCAAGGTCCTACCTCCTCTATTCCTTTTAACTAGGATTGAAATAACTGCTCTTCCTGCTCTTCACAGTTCTTTCACATGACTAAAATGAATGTTCTTGAAAATGCTGCTTTTCCTGTTCTTTACACTTTTCTCATGACTAAAACAAATGTTCTAGGAATTACTGCTCGTCGCCTTTTGCATTTGAGAGAAAATTTGTGTTCTTGAAAATACTGTTCTTCCTGCTCTGTACTGTTTTCTCAGGACTAAAACAAATGTTCTAGGAAGTAAAGGTTCCTATGGCTTGAAAACAGAACTCTTAAAATTCATTCTCTCTCTCTCAGAATATTTGCATGACTGCAACAATTGACTCCGGTAAACAAATGAACTAGTTCTACAGAAAGGCTTCTGTCTCTCAAAATCTCCTCAGTGAAGTGTGCCGCTTCAGAGGCTGACCGTGCACTTCACATGACTCAGCTGTCCACAAGAGCTCCTCCAGCCGCAACACTAGAGCGTCAACCTTGACTCTCAGCGGCCGCCATTTTGAGAGCCCTCTGCTTCCAGGAAACTCTCCATAACAAAGTATACAGATTGTGAGGATGTCGCCAACTTCGAAGAATCCCCAAAACCTGGAGAGGGGGAGCCGTAGAAACTGAGGATTTCCTGGCAGTTGAACTAAAGCAAATAGAATTAACATAGCACATTCTTTTATGCAAATTAATGCCCATATAGCATTCCAAATTATGAATTCATCATTGATAAGCATTGTCTCTGTTCATGTTACAGTGGATTAAAAAAAAAATAACTCAATACATTTCAGTGAGTATAATGCAGAACTACATTTTTTACATATTCATTGTGACATTTAAAACACTTCCTTTTAGAAATTCATTTTTGCTTTAGTGAAAACTGTTAATTAATATCATAAAGAAACACATGATGTCAAAACAAATGATTATACTTAAAGCTAAAGGGCTATACCACATCACTTAAAATCACTATTCTAAAGTGAATGTACCTTAACATAGGCTTTAAGTGCTCCACTTTACAATTAACTTGTTCGGACTTTAAATAACAAAATGCGAACTCTGTTACATGTAGATGATTTCTGTGACGTCAAGGTAGCAAATACATTTCAGGTACATCAGTCCCCCCGTGATGGGAAATCAAGCCATCACATCAGATTACAATCTCTCATATCATTAAGACAGATCAAAATCTTTGCGGTCGAACCAGGAAAGATCTTCTGGACTCCTCTAGCTGCTACTCTCTAGCTCAATTTCTTCTTTTCTTTTTTCTGTCATAACACTCATCTCTTTCAGCCTTTTGTATAACTTGTAGAGACCAAATGCAACTAAGGCCCACAAAGCTATTATCAGCATAAGTCTCAGGATACTGCCAACAATTCCTCCCCCTAAACTTCCAAACCACTTTCCAACTGAAGAAAAAAACACTCCCTATTGTTTCCCAGGCACCTGTCATCTATAACTCCTTCAAGTCTTTTTTCAGGTTTGTCATATTCACAATGTTCTTTCTTAACTCCTGACTATTGTCTGGTATGTAAGTGTTGAACCTGCAGCATCTTGCAAACTCTGCCCTCTTTTGCAAGAAGGATGTGTAATACAAGTCGGTTTTGAAAACCATTGAAATTACTGCAACCATTTCAGTGTCTACTTAGAAGAAGGCACCTGCTCTATCTGTTGATAACTTATCCACAATTGTTCACAACTTCCTTACCTTGTGATCATTCTGGACCACTCCCACAGATAGATTTGTGCACCAAAAATATTTCCTTCTATCTCTGAAGCACTGCTACCTCTCTAGACTCAGGTGTTTGACTTCTCATCCCAAATGGGATCACTGAAATGCTCCACATGAAAAATCTTTGAAAAGACTACTCCTAGATAACATGTCCCATACCATCTTTTATATAACTTATAATAAGCATTTTCCCCACAGATAAAATAAACTCCTGGTATGAGGGGGTCTATTCCAGCTAACATGAATGTCCAAACACTCAAACAAAAACATGTCTACATTCACTCGTCCCTACATATTTTGTGTCAGTTTCTGAGTTCGGTCTACATAGACACATCTTCCCCACGTGTTGCCAATCTAGGGCAGGAGATCCTTAATTTCCTGCTAATAAATGAGCTTCTCCTTCTCTACCCTAACTATGTAGTCCTACTCCCTTCTCTACCTTAGCTTTCATTGCTCTTCTATCTTCAACTTGTCCTATAAACCTTTTTTTTACTGGGGTGAGAATATAGGCAGATTTATTTTATGAGCATAGACTGTCCCAAGTGTCGATGTAGGTTCAAATAAACCTCCTGCTGTGTCAATGCATTTAACTTTGGCAATGTTGCTCAAATGTTTCATGCTGGAAATAATTGAAAAACAACAAGTTGTAGTTCAAATATTAATATTGGAAATACTCTGGCTGGGACAAAAGAGCTAGCAATAAACTAAGGGAAATTCCATAAGTCAAGGGGGTACTATGATAAGATATTCCCTCACTAACCGATTAAGGCAATTGGGTGCAGATGTAAAAATGTTTTACTTCCATGGAATTAACATATTCATACAGTAATTTATAATATATATATATATTCATAAACAGTTCACCCCTGGTATCATCTGCATGCAAATCTTTATCATTGAACAAGGACTTTTTATTTGCTATAGGGCTTTGTAAAACTCTGGGCACTTGTGGGTTTAACCTTTTCTGATTTAATAGGAGTGGGCAAACTCAATCCAATAAGCAACAAAATAATCATTATAACTGTCACAACTAACACTTAGGTACTTAAGTTTACTACTCTTGTTTCTATTTGACTCCATAAATTCTGTAATTTCAGACCAAAAATTAAAAATCAAAAAATCAAAAATGCAAAAATGCAAGTTGCCACAACAGATATTTCAACTGCCTCTTTCAGTCCTTTTTATTTGTGAGTAAAGCAAATAGCAAAATTGTCTCTTCAGTAAAGTTTAATATTAGTTGTAAAAAATCTTCTTGGTCTTCTAGAAGGTTCATCAAGTTCAACCAAATGTTTAAAAAGCCTCTAAATAATGTGCAGATTAAAACCACCAATAAACAGGGTGAGAGGGGAAGCAGGAAGAATATGGCAGCTGGCTAGGAGTGGGCCGTGGGCAGCACCCTGCTGAGTTGCACACCGCAGGGGAAGTGTGAATGTCCGGGGAGAGAGAGTGTGGGGATGACGCGGTGCAGACGCGAGGGCAGTGATGCAGTGATACAGAAGGGCCTGTGTTGCCTAAATTTCCTCCAATAGGTCTTCCTACCTTTGCTCACCGTGGCCAGCACCTGTTGTATAGGAGAGACGCTCTGGTGCAGCAGGCGCAGTGAAGGGGGCACAAAGCAAAGGTGAGTTGGAGTGTTGGTTGAGAGCCGCGTTCGGCCTCTGACGTGGAAGGAACGCAGCAGCAAGAATCCCTTTCCCAGGAAGGGAAGGAAAAGACAGCATGAGCCTGCTGAGCCTGGACTCAGAGACTCTGGTTGAAGCAGTTGCAGAACTGCCTGGGGAGAAGGATAGATGCATAACTTCAGGGGAAGGACACAGAGGAGCAGAAACTTGGTGGGAGCTGTAAGGAGGAGGAAGGAGGGAAAGACAGTGGGGCTATGCAAGCAGAGCAGGAGTCCAATACACGCACCAAGAAACAAGATTAAAGAGTTCAAAGTCCATAGAAAGGCTTCTGTTAAGCAGTCTGTTTTGGGCCCTGAAAATAGGGTCTGTGAGCTGATAGTGATCTCTGGAGAGAGGGACGAAGGTCAGGATTACCCTGCGATAAGTACGCAGAGTGGCCCTAAGTTTGGGAAAGGCAGACAGTCAAATGTGCTAAATAAAAGGTCCAAGATTACCCCCTCACTACGGACCTATTTTAAGGTTCTTCCTAAAACACTAATAATAAGCGAGGAAGTGAGAATGATTACAGGAGGCACATCGGTCTTCAGAGGTCAGGATGGATTTCGAAGAAAATCAGATAGTGATCAGCTCCAAAAGATATCAGGTGCTGGAGACATTGGGTAATAGAGACGATGGTGAAGCTGGAGGTTGCAGCAATGGAGGGGAATCCAGGCAGCAGGCAGCGGGGTTTATTGATGGACAAGTGAGGAGAAGGTATGCTTTTGAGCAAGGAACCCCACGAGCCCCAGTTTGAGCAATCTTACCCTCATCAGGGGAGGTTGCACGTCGCAGACCCAGTGAGGTTGGATTCATTGGTGACACCAGGGCTGTGGTGTGAAGCGGGGCGCTGCACTTTGCGGTGTCTCTAGGTCACGGAGCAGGCAGCATCGTCATCATTGCTGAAGCTCTGTTGCAGGTAGGCCCAAGGAGGCGGTGCGGGGTGGACTACATGTGGCACTCACGGGTTGACGTGCAGAGAGGGGTGTCTGTTTACAACACTGGAGTCGATGGCGCTGGCGTTGGTGGACCGGCCAACCCAGCAAGGGGGCAGTATTCCTCCTCCAGCTCTTCTCCTTGGCAGAGGTTCCTCTTGATCCAGAAGTGTTCTACAAGTTTGGGGTTTTGGGTCCACTACATATACCCAGTTCTGCCTTTGAAGTAGGCAACCCTCAAAGAAAGGTTTCTATTGTTGACAAGATCCTTCCTTGCTCAGGCATGGCTCCAGACACACACCGGAGATTGGAGACTGAATTGTGTAAGGATAGGCACAGCCCTTTCATGTGCAAGTCCCTGCTCCTCCCTGCCCGCTGTAGCCCAGGAGACTCATTAGTATATGCAGGAAACACCCCAGCTCCCTTTGTGTCAATGTCTAGAGGGAATTCACAGCAGCCCAACAGTCAGTCTGATCTAGACGTGGAATACACAAGCAGGCAGAGGCACAGAATGTTTAAGCAAGAAAATGTCCACTTTCTAAAAGTGGCATTTTCAAACTGACAATCCAAAAACCAACTTTACAAAAAGATGTATTTTAAAATTGTGAGTTCAGAGACCCCAAACTTCAAATCTCTATCTGCTCCCTATGGGAAACTGCACTTAAAAGATATTAAAAGGCAGTTCCCATATTAACCTATGAGAGAGACTAGCACAGTTCACAGCTGTCACTGTCACCAGCACAACTGGTGTGGCCCCTTCCACTGCGGTTCTAAGCAGAACTTCCATGTATGTTTTTTCACCATAACATAGTCACTGGGACATAAGTCATGGCAGAGCTCTTTCTGTGGCTTGACGGTAGCTTCTCCAAACCTGATGAGACACAGAATGAACACTGTCAGCTAGTCCTTTGCAATAATTCCATACCAAGTCATCTGTGATGTTCACAGGCACATTCGCAGGTGCAGCTGCCAATCACATAGCGCCCCATGATAATCTCATTTGGTGACAGCCAATTGTTCTGTCTGGAGTACTGCACAAACTCATCAAAACAAGATGCAATTCATCAGGCCATTTCAGAGAAGTGAATCTCGACTTCAAAGTTCCATTACCTTACTACGCCAATCCAGAAGCCTCAGGCCTGAAACTGCTATGTAGTCTTTGCTCAACTTGTGATGCCTCGCACAATAATTTCAGGACCTCACTGTTGAAGTGTGTCCATTGGTTTGACTCTAGGGAAGTCGGGAAGCCAAACCTTGGAATCAACTCCCTATGCAACATTTTGGCAACTGTGAGACTGTCATTTCTCTTAGTCGGTAAGCCTCAACCCAACTAGAAAAAATGCAAACAATGACCAAGATGTATCTCAGTCCATTGCACATAGGTAGCTCAGTAAAATCGAGCTACATTCTGTTGAACGGTCCTTATGATCTTCCAGTGTGACTTAGTGGACCTGCTGTCCATTTGTTTGCATTTATCTGCTGACATGTAACACATCCATTACAAAGGGCTTCTGCCATCTATCTGAGGTTAAACCATGTTTGCTTGAATGTCCTAACTATAGCATCACGGCCAACATGAACCGGTTCATGGTAATGCCTAGCCATGGGTGGTAAAAAACTGTTTGGCATCACAACTCTTCTATCATTTGAAACCTAAACATCATCTTCACCTCTTTTGACACAACCTGCTCTGACCCAACCTTGTTGTTCTTCCTCTGACACTTCTTGCAATGTCTTAACTTCCTACCAGGTATCTGTAGGAGTAAGCAAAAGATTGTGACATGTCTCATCATTTGACTCATTGGAGTACTCACCATTAAAGTCAGTACAATTGAGCGCACATTATTTTGCTCCCTCATCAGCATAGCTGTTGCTGAGAATTACATAATCAGTGGCTTTGCGGTGTGCAGAGCACTTTACGTCCGCAATTTGGGCAGGCAACTGTAATGCATTTAACAGATGATACACTTTGTCTCCGTTTCAGATAGGTGATTGAGACAAGATCATAAAACCTCTATAGGACCACAACTGTACAAAATCATGAACAACACCAAAGTCATATTATCTATCTGGTGAAATTGTCACCTACAGCATGCTCTTGAAACTACATAAGCAGCTATCAGGGTACCAACATTGTCTCTTAAAAAGGAGCCATCAACAAACATCACATAATCAGATTTAGGAAATGCAATATCTTGGATATCAGGTCTTGGCTTGGTGCATAGTTCAGTGTCATCTAGACAGTCATACTCAATTTCATCAGTACAATCATTTACATCTTTATTGTTCACAGCGAAAGGCAGACATTTTTCTGGGTTCAAAGTATTAAAGTGCTTAAGAGAATTGTTCTGTGCAGCCAATATGACCTGCTCATAGGTGTTAGTTGTACACTAGTCAAACACTGTGTTTGGCACAGGTTAACAAAACGTCTGCAGAATGGGACACAAAAACATTCAAAAGATGACCCATAACAATGCTTTTGCACTGTTTAGTGCTGACACTTACAGCTGCAACAGCTTTAAGGTAACCAGACAAAGCCGAAGCTGCCAGAAAATGATGCCACAGGTCTGGTGGCATGTCCATGCATTTGAATCAAAAGAGAGAAAATGCATCCCTCCCTCTCACAGCAATACGCAGTAAAACATTTATTGTAATCAGGCATTCCCAGAGGAGGGTCACAACAGAGATTTTCTTTCAGCTCTGTGAAGGCATATATGCAGTTGTTAACCAATGGTACCAGATCAGATACATCTTTGTGTGTCAGCCTCTGTAAAGGCTTGGCCAAGAGGGAAAAGTTTGGAACCCACTGGCGACAGTAGCCAACCATGTCCAAGAACATCCTGACGTTTTTCGGCATCTTTGGGGATTCAATTTCAGAAAATTTTAAAATTTTCTGAAAACACCTTATTTGCACCTTTCTCAATATGGTGTCTGAAGTACAAGACTTCACTTTTACAAAACTGCAATTTAGTCAGGGAAACTTTATGTCCATTCTCAACTAAGTGGTTCAAAATGGCAACTGTATCCCTCTGGGGTGTAGTCTGCTCTTGCTCTGCAACTTGTGCCTCCTTTTGCACCTTCAGGACTCAAATGTTTCAGCCAATCATTTAATTGCTGACTAGTAAAACTGTGCAAACTTATTGGAGTATTTAGCAATGTGTCTATTCTTGAAGGACCTGCAATTGCTAGATCTAGGGTATTTGCAAAAGACATGTCTTTGCCTGAAATGTTAAAGGGTAACCTCCTTTTTGGGGTACTGCAACCAATGTATTGGGTCTGTTCTGATTTGGGCACAAAATACAGTGGGGATCTCTGAGGAAATCTTGCATCTGGGGTAAATCCTGTGTGACTTGTCATTGGGGTAGGATCTGAAATGCATGTATGGGGTCAGTGATCTCAGGAGAGAATTAAATCTCCCTATTTCTCAACTACTTGCGCTTACAACTCCCTGTGCACTATCTGATGCAAAACCATTTAGAACAACTGGGGTATTCAGGATGTTTGAAACATTCTGAATATTTGGGACACTTAGGGCCTCATTTTGAGTTTGGTGGGTGGCTGAGGTCGCTTGCCAAACTCTTCAGGATGGAAAATCGCCACTCCGGTTTTCCACCCCACTGGCCCGCAGTGGAACAGCCATGCAAAAGCCAGCAGAGAGGGGACTCATAATCCCCAGCAGCGCTGCACTGGTGGATTAAGATCGGACGGCACTAGTAGGCTGTTGACCAGCGGCAACCTGGCGGTGCTAGGGGTCAGACCGTGTCCCGGTCATAATGTGGAGGCTGGACCACTGCTTTTGCGGCGGTCTGTCTGCCACTGTGAGTCTGGCAGTCCCAGGATTGCCAGACTCGTAATAAGGTCCTTAATGTGTGTGCATTATTCCCAGTAATATCTGGAACATATAAAGGAACAATTGGACCTATTGTCACTGCAACTGTCAATGCATCTGGGTTCATGTAGTTCATTGAGTTCTGTGAAACTGCCATTCCTACACTCTGTCACGTCAAAGTAGTACTTAAGGCTTATCCTGTTTGATTCGAGGTAAAATTCTGCACAGAGTGATTTGTGGTAAAGCTCTGAACTGGTTGATTTGTATTGGGGCTCTGCCCTACTGAACTCACATTTGGGCCTGGCACTATCTGATTAAGGGTCTGTTCAACGTGTGCAGTAGGCACATCAACGGTCACATTTCTTGCTGCTTCAACTGTCACTCCTGACATCAGCTGAAACAAATATAACATCTATTGAAAGGAATATGACACATGTTAAAATTAATGTGACATACTAATAGGGGACGATGTAACAATAACTGATTTATAAAATCATCACCCATATCACTCTCATGAGTTTCAGCTTTCTTTTCAGTATCTGTTGTCTATTCTGCATTTTCTGTCTTGTTCTTGCTCTTTAGTTTAGCGCCTTCTCCTTCTTCACTAGTAATGGCTGGGTACGATGTATATCCCACAATGATATCTGCTCTCCAAGCTTTTTGCTGAAAATCCCATCTTGCCTCTGCAACTGTCCTTACTGCCTTCCTTACTCTATTTTCGTACTTCACTCTGTGTTTCGATGAGCCATGCAATCACAGTTATTAAGCACTTCAAATTGTGTGGGACTTGGAGGCGGCTTCATCTCATAAAGTACTCACCTCAACATAATTCTTAAATTAAATGTTCCATATTGAGGAAACGCAAATGCACCATAATTCTTGGTAATTGTATGCCATTGTTCAAGCCACAAACATGAATGAAGACCTTTTTTGGACAAAACATGATGACTTGGAGTACTTTCAGGTGGGGTATCTATTCCCTCTCCAACCGGGATAAATACATCTCCTTACATCGTACTTTTTAATGCTTTAAATAGCTTTATTTTCAATGAAATAATGCAAAAAGTCAAAATTTACTTTTACTTCAAAACAGGAAGTAACTCTGTTTCCACAATCCTCTTGTTGATGTTAACAAACAATAGCAGCGTGACACTCTGTGATGTAGTCCACCAATACCAGCGCAGCTTCACACCAACTGACCTATACCAGCGTAACTCACAATGATGTTAATCTCACTTCTTGCAACAGTTCACCCTTCTTTACAATGTCTCGCACAATTACTCTTTATGCAAACCTAATGCAAAATAATGGAGTCAAAAACAACTGTCTGCTCACTACAGGATAAGGTAACCAAACACTTCAAAGCAGAACGGAGCTACTCTTTCCAATTATGCTTTCACAATTACACCACAAATGAGACTCGACCAGCGGATCTCACTCCCATTGACACAGTTCCTCCATGTGCACTCAGGATTTACTAATACCAATCACCCACACTCACTAAAAGAATACTACTGGCACTGTTGACAATGTTTCCCTACACACACCTTACACTGCAACCAATAAATTAATCAATTGTCTTCTACACTTGTGCGTTATCCCAGGATCTTAGGCCACGACTGACCAGTTAACCAACATAACTTCTTAGCAGAAAGCACCACATTCACACATCTTTAGAAACTCCGCAAAGCACTTCATAACATCATGTTTTACTGCAATCTTTAGCCAAAGTAAAGCAAGCACAAAGCCTATTAATACTCATACATCTGCTACAAAGGAAGGACACTGGGAACTCCTTTAATCCTCAGAATGAACCATGGGACAAAAATATTCAGGTTGGGCAATTCACATGACAAATTCCTTAACTCCCTAACACTTATGCCTAATTATTTTCCTCCCTCGTGGGAGAAACCAGTGCTCTGCTACCAGATTTGATGAAGCATTTTCCAGGTATGTTTTTAGTGTGGACAACAGATTTGTTCACCCAGCTTAAAAGGGTACAATTGTTAGGCATCAAAACTCAAATAACAATTTAAAATGACAATATGACCCATTTCCCATACAAGGAAAACTCAATTTGGGATAAAGATAAGGATTTTATTACAGACTCATGCTCAGATGTATGTAAATGATTCTCAAAACAAGACTATAAAGATACAGGATCACCATGGGTTGTCCTGGGCATTGGAAGAAGTTTAGGCGATCTAACATCAAAAGGACTAAGCACTCAAAAATAGCAATACAAAACATCAAAAGAATTATCTGATGATTTGAAAACAAGCATTGGCCAGTTCTTTTAAGCATGAAGGCAATGTGAGAGCCATCTAAGTTAGCTAGCTAGGGCAAGTGAAATCCGAACACAATAGAAAGTCACATATTAGCATGTGCTGAGCTACAGCAAATGAGAGCAAAAAGTAAAAAGAAAATAGAGGACAAAAAGAATTTGGAAAAATGACATCTGGGGCAAAATGTGACTAACCGAAATTGGGAAAAAGTAGGTAAAAAAAGGGGAAAGCGTCAGCATTTCTGTAGCTCGGTCTAGAGTCTTCTACTTGGGTCAGGGGAAAATGTCTATGTCTCAGCAAAGTATTGACAATGAAGGGGTAAGGGCAGAGAGGTATTTACCTCTTACAGTGCAAAGGAATCAGCTTCTAAAGGGAAGGGCAAAGAGGATGCTGCTGATCCAACTGGGGAACGGTATATTAAAGTCCAAAATGCACGATGATTTGTCAATCAATCACTCCATACGAATCTAAAGGTTTAAATGTCCAATCACATTCCATCATATGACAGTTCCATAAAAGATCAGGAAAGATTCCCATTTCCAACATGAGAAAGGCATCAATCTTACCTCACCTGTATGACTTGAAACAATTGTATATCGTTCATTTCACCAGCTTCTCAATATACTAGGTTCAAGTTTGCTTTCTCAGGGTCGCTCTGGGTAAAACAATAGGGCATCTATTTCCAAGCTAACATTTTATGGGAACGAAATCAGAAAAGTATGACAAAGCTGTTTTTCTTTTGCTAACATTTGATTTTCTTTTAAAGTCAGATATTTAACAAATCAACTTGGCTGAACTAAAGCAGTTTTGCATCAAAAAGTATAAATATGGGCCTAGATGTGCAGGGGGACACCTGGGCCACAGCAGCCCAGGGACCGCCACCTCCTCGGAGCTATTGTCAAATTCAATACAGGGGGTGCACAGCCCCAGGGACTGCCACCTACCTGGACCTTAAATCCAATTAAATCCAATTTAATGCGGGTGACTGTGTGGCCCCCCTGCAGCCCCAAGGACCACCATCTCCTTGGGGCTATAATTAAATTCAATATGGGGGACCGCTCTGCAGCCCCAGAGACCACTTTCCTCAGTGCACTAAAGACAAACAATGCATGGGGGCCATGTTAAGGAGTAAATAAGCCACAGCGTTTTGCAGAGTGAAGTTTGTTTAAGACTAATTGTATAGCATAGAATAATAGGCTATTGCAGTAGTCTATCTTGGACATTCCCAAGGAGGGGACATCTAATTTCTGTAGTTGATCTGGAATAAATGGTAGGATATTTTTCAGAATCCTGAGCATAAAGAAGGCAGACGTGGTTACTGATTTTACTTGGTTGGCAAAAGACAATCTATTGTCGAGCAGGATTCCCAGATTGTGTAATTTAGAGACTGGGACTGGTAGGGAGCCTTGTTCCTGTGGCCAGCAGGAGTGTGTCCAAAGGGACGTATCTCTGCCAAAAAGTAGCACTTCGGTTTGTTGGAATTTAATCTCAAACAATTTTGTGACATCCATGTGCTGATGACACATATGCAGTCGCAAAAACTGGTCCCGGTAGTAGGATCTGTGCTTGTAAAAGATACGACAATTTGCATATCATCGGCATAGGAGGTAAGTGAGAAGCCGTAGGATCTGATTAAACTAGCCAGGGATTTAACATAGACATTAAAAAGAGTGGGACTCAGGGAAGAACCTTGTGGAACCCTGCAGAAGATAGAAAATGATGGGAAAACAAATTTACCAAATTTACACCTCTTGAGGGAGATTGGCAAGGAACGATTGTAGCAGGGTCCAGTCTCCCTAGTCAGCAAGGCATTCCAAAAACAGTCCATGGTTGATGTGTCGAAAGCTGCTGACAAATCAAGCAGGATAAGGGTAGCCTGCCCTCCTCCATCAAGAGATCTTCTAAATTCCTCTGTGGCCTTGATGAGGGATGTCTCTGTGCTGTGATTACTTCAAAACCCAAACTGGGTTTCATCAAGGATATTATTGGTGCTAATGTATTCCGTCAGCTGCCTATTTACAATCTGTTCAGCCTGTTCAACAATTTTAGCAGGAATTGGGAGGCAGGAAATCGGAAGGTAATTGGATGGCTCATTTGGGTCCAGGTTTGGTTTCTTTATCAGAGGAAGCACAAAGGTGTTTTTATAAGAATGCAGGAAGGAGCTGAGTTTGAACATGGCCTGATACACCATGTCACATCTATTCTCACACCCACAGAGAAAGGGAGTGACCAACTCCCACCAACTCCCGCTGTGCATATCCAAAGGGCTGTGCACAGCATGTAGTTGGATGGTTTTGGGGGTTGGCTGCAGGGTATGGACAGGCTCTGTGGCCGACCGCTTCCATACATGGCCAAAGGCAATACGCAGCAGTAATTGGATTAATGTATAGTAAAGAAAATTATTTAACGTTAGTAAAACAATAGAAATTCACTGAAAAAAACAAAGGTTACAGAGACGTTATAGTTAGCCTCGCATTTTATACATACAAAACCGTAGGAATTCATGAGTTATAGTTAGAGTTATCTCAAGTAACTATAACTCGTTCTAAGGTTTGGCATGTTTAACATGTGAGCCAACTATAACGTCCCTGTAACCTTCGTTTTTTTTAAGTGAATTTCTGTATTTTTTTTTATTCTATTTCCTACCTATAACGTCCCTGCAGCCTTTGTTTTTTTTCAGTGAATATATATAAATGTTATATATATATATATATATATATATATATATATATATATATATATATATATATATGTAAAATTCTTCCTACTACCTTAGTATCTAGCTAAAATAACATTATGTTTCGTTGAAGTAGTAAGTGCAGTTGAATTGGTTGATATGACGGGCCTGGCTGAAGGGGCAAATGTGCATTCATTGTGATAAACGACACCACAGAATGATTTACAGGATTCGGTTTGTGATCTTTATAGCTCTCTGAAATAGAGGTGACATAGCCAACAGCAAACAAAAGACAGCAACAACACTAATAAACTTTAAAATGTCTATATGAGAAGTGTTAGTCTTGCAGCTATGGACTAAGTTAACACACAAAGCTGGGTTTTTATATTTGATAATAAGTACTCCTTTCTGAAGCTGAAATGTTTGCTTCCAGCAGAATACTCTCTTTCAGAATACAAATGAGGGGCCTTTTACGTTTTCACACATTGAAGCACAGTAGCAGCGCATAAGGTCGGATTTCCAAGTTTTTATTTGTTAGGCAGATTGTGGGCCGATATAATTAATGTCTTTCTTGTGATATAATCCGATCAACAAAAAACAAAAATACCATGTCACTCACGACAACTCTATTGAGTCTTTTTCCATACTATGTGGTAAATAATAAATTGGTTGAACCTATTTAGCTAAATAAGGTGGGAAGTTGAAGGATGTAGTATTTGGTGTGCAGAAGATACGATAATTCCCGTTGACTACTCGAAAATGGTTTCTATTGGATCCAGTTGCAGCACAACGGTGCTTGGACACGGAACTCATTATGGAAAGTAGGTCAAACAAAGGAACGATTGATCATTAAATAGAAATACCAGTAAATGCCATCAGCAACATTCGGTATGAGTACCCAGTTCCCAAACGGTGTTGTAATACTAAATGCCATATATCGAACAGTAGTCGGGAGAATACAATTCTATGCACTAAAGAAATCGGCGCCGATTATTCAAATAAAAGTAAACACACCATTGCCACTCCACGGAACGCCAGAATGCAGAGTGGCACGAAATTAAATAAAAGAAGTGTTATTTATGGCAAAGGATTTTATGGATATCTTTATCTGAAATGCATTCATGTATTTAAGGAATTCATGCATGTAGTTGATTATATATTATCTTATGAAATTAATTCTGATTGCCTATGAAACTGCTCTATGTGGGTGGGGAGTAACAGCCAGCTGCACAAAAAATTGGCTAGAGCATAGACAGTCCCTCAGGCACGCTTACTTTTACGATGTAAAACTAATAGCCGACAGTAGACACTAATGACCAGTTCCAAGATCCAACTGAAACCAGCGGCTATTTTTTCAAAACGAGTTTATCAGATGGCCAAATCCGTTCTGCCAGTAACTGGATTCAACAGAAACCAATTTGAAGCAATCAATTTTCAAATAGGATGAGTGGAATGAAGAGAGTGGAAGTTTATAGAGGACGCACCCCTCTCACCACCCCCTTCCTCTCCATCCAGGAGCCGCGTCGCAGCATCACTGTTTCAGTCCATGTGTTTGCAACAACATGATGTATGCTGATGAAATATTTTCATCCAACAGGGAATGTCTCTTCGCTTTATCGTATTTTTGTTTCAGAGTAAGGTAACTTCTAACCTGAACATTAAAGCGCTAAGGACGGCACATATATCCTTCAACTAAAATACTTTATAAATGCATAGTATTCACAGACATCAACAAAGGGTTTGCGATGCTACAATCACCAGCTTCCCAGCTTTCAGGAACAGGCAGACTTGAATCAGCAAACCCAATTTTTCAACACAATTTTGGCATTTTTCTGGGACATACCCAATTTTTACGATTTATTTTGTGCTTTCAGCCTCCTTCCAGTCAGTGACAGAAATGGGTGTGAAACCAATGCTGGATCCCAGAAACCTAAACATTTCTGAAAAGTAGACAAAATTCAGCATCGCCAGCCAAGCGCCACCCCACGCACACCGCCAGCCAAGCGCCACCCCAAGCACACCACCAGCCAAGCGCCACCCCACGCACACGACCAGCCAAGCGCCACCCCACGCACACCGCCAGCCAAGCGCCACACCATGCACACCACCAGCCAAGCGCCACCCCACACACACCACCAGCCAAGCGCCACCCCACGCACACCGGCATCATTTTTTATAAACAACAAAGAAACCACTAACTAATTATAAAATGTACAAAACTACAAACACAAAAGCTCTAACTAAATACATGACAGTAATGCCAACCATGAAACTGGACATATGAAAATATAAAATAGGCAGTTTACGCTCACGATATTTCCCAGAAATATTTCTTTGTGTCGTAACTTCTAAAACAGCCGGCCACACACAACCCAGGCTTTGAAGGGCAATCGGGGCAGTACATCCGGCTCTCTCTTCGGATACCTCTTTGGGCACATACTCTACATTTCTTAGTGGGCAAGTCTTTTTTGGGAGTGGGAAGAATGTGATCTGGGAAGTGGCGAACTTTCAATTTAGCCACATCCTGCCACTCTAGGAACTCTTGCCTGTTCCACCACAATAAGGAGCGACGCTTGCCCAAGTGCGCCCCCCCACACACAAAACACACACACGATCCCTGGTGCCTAAGTGGATTCTGCCCCCTTGGGGGCAGATGGGCCTAAAAAAAATAGGCCAATCTGCCCCCGGGGGGCAGAAATGGCCAACAGCTCTGTGCCCCCCTCGTGGGGTGACCCTTGTCAAAAGGGACACCCCCAGCACACAAAAAAACCAAAGGGAACCAAAAAAGAAATCTCTGACATCTTGGTGCCTTCTGCCCCCCTTGGGGGCAGAGGGGCCTAAAACAAATAGGCCAATCTGCCCCCAAGGTGGGCGGAAATGGCCATCAGTAATGTGCCCCCTTTGGGGGGCGACCCTTGCCAAAGGTGCCACCCCCCACACACAAAAAACACACACAAACACACACACATACACACACACAGGATCCCGGGTGCCCTGGGGGCAGATGCGCGTAAAAGAAATTGGCCGATCTGCTCCCAAGAGGGGCAGAAATGGCCAACAGCTCTGTGCCCCCTTTAGGGGGCGACTCTTGCCAAAGGGGACAAAAGGGGGCACCCCCAGAACAAAACAAATAAGGGAACAAAAAAAAATCCCTGGCGTATCGGTGGTTTCTGCCCCCATTGGGGACAGATGGGCCTAAAAAAAATAGGCCGAAATGGCCAATACTAATTTTCCCCCCTTTGGGGGGGGTGACCCTTTGCTCAAGGGGTGCCCCCAAACACACAAAACACACACACCACACAATCCCTGGCGTCTAGTGGGTTTTGGCCCCCTGGGGACGAGATCGCCCAAAAACATGGCCGATCTAGCCCCGGGGGGCTGAAACATATAAAAAATTATTGCCCCCGGGGCAGCGACCCTTGCCTAAGGGGTCTTTGCCCAAAAACATAAGGAACATATAATCCCTGGTGGTCTAGTGGTTTTCAACCCCCCCGGGGGCCGAAACAGGATTTGAAATTGCCCCCTAGGGGAGCGACCCTTGCCCAAGGGGTCGCTCCACAAAATAAAACAAAAAGAAAATCCCTGGTGCCTATTAGGGATTCCTCCTCCTCCTGGAGCAGGAATCCACTGAAAACAGGCACAGGGGGAAAGGAAGAACTCTTTCCTTTCCCCCTGTGTCTGTTTTCCACCCTCAGCCGCCCCCCAGGAGAAGGACTCACCTCACACGCGTCCTCTCTCGACTCGCGCTGGAAGCAAATGGCTTCCAACGCATCCTCGGCAGCTTCTGATGACGTTGGCACACTGTGAGCCCGCTGATTTCATCAGGTTGCCGGGGGGGGGGTGTCAGGGGTGGAACGGGAAGCAATTCCCCTTCCATCCCCGACTGGGGGGTGTGGGCCGGGTGCAGGACGAGCTGGTCTCATCCAGGGCACACGGCCACCGTGTCCCTGGACGAGTCCAGCTCGTCCACGGCATGGGAGGGGTTAAGCAATAGAAAAAGGCTCCGTACTCGTACTCTGCATCATAGGAATCTTCATTGCAGTCTTAAACACAGAATAATGGCCCCCAGAATACTTCTTTCTTTATACAGCCCCTTTGAAAATTCTATGGGATGCTAATGGTCATTTGCTTTCTTGATGATGAAACAACATGTGACAGCCTATCAGATGTTCAATTTATTTCTCCTGCATAATACTATTACTCTGAGTACAAATTTCAAACCTGCATTGCAGCAACCCCATTAAGAAATGTGAAATTGTTTGAAGAAGGAAAAAGGTGCTGGAGCCTGGTTGTCCGATACTAAAAAGAGATGAAAAAAGACACAGCCCTTTGAAAAAGCCACAAGACTTCCTTACCCACAGTACATCCTGCCGGCAGTTTGCCTCAGAGACAGTTCTTTTTTATGGGTTATGTGAACAGGTCCTTGAGACCTAAAAAGAAGGTAGAGACTTTATCATAGCCTATTTCTACGTGCACAAAATTGTCAGAGATCTTCAACCTTTGCCATTTAGGCCATAAAAGTTAATGATTCCATTTAAGGCTCTGCTACAAGAGCCTCTGCAACCATTGTACCTCTTGCCAAGAATTGCCTCAAAACATTTCTTTCTCCAATAGGAAAGAGACCGACTCCTACTCCTTCTCCAAGTCACTCTCCAGACAATAAGACCAGAAACTCTGTGTACGACTACAGATTGGACTTCATACACACCAACTTTGCCTGTTGGCTTCCCCCACAAGAGCTTCTAGGGCGGACAACTTTATCACCTTCCAAAAGGTTTTAGTTAGAGGGGCTACTAAGTTAAATATCCCTCTGGACATTCCACAATTGACTGCATCCATTATAGTCAAAACCTTACAAAACGAGGCTAATCCTATTCCTCTCTTCATAGCCTTCTATCTATCTATCTATCTATCTATCTATCTATCTATCTATCTATCTATCTATCTATCTATCTATCTATCTATCTATCGGGTCCCCAGTAGATAGTTATAGTTAGGACTTAGTCTACATAGGAAAAGCGTTTTTTGTTTTGCCACTAACTTTGGCACTGTTTGATGATTCCTCATGAAATTTTCAAAACATGCTTGTCACTCACTTCAGGCGCTGCCTTTAATGTTTTGGGGTGATCCGTCAAGCGGGGGCCAAGAAAAAGGGGAGCCCCAAATCCGTTCAGTAGTTTTTGAGATATTAACTGAAAAATTAATTTGTATACCTAGGGACATGGATAATCCACAGATTCAACAGTCCATGTGCTGAAATCTGATTGGCAGCCACCACTTCAACTAGCAAGTGCTGGTAGCCATTTTGGGACTCAGACTCAGCCGAAAGACAAAAAAGAAAGTAAAAATAAAGAAAAGGGGACAGGGTAGGAATACCCTGACTCCCTAGCCCTGGTGCTGTGGCCCCCCTGGAACCCTGCCAGGGCAAAAGGCATGTTTTGAAAAACATTTGGTGGAACCTGCAGTCAGTGGATCTGGTGAAAAATAAAAAATAAAACATGTATATGTTACCGCACTTGTTTTTTTATGAGCGCCCGGGTGGGCCAGGTCCTTGGGGCATCTGTAATAGTTTGATTTTGGGAGGGAACATGTGAGGCCCCCTCTCCTCAAGGGCACTTTGTGCCCCAGGGACAGCCACCTCCCTGGGGCTTTACAAGACTAAAATATAAGGAAGGGGGCCTTGCGGTCCCCTTACATAGACGTATGAAGGCCCTTGACAACACCACCTCCCCAGAGCTAGGTTTATATTAGAGGGGGCTGCGGGGACCCCCTCTTCACAGGGCATGTGCCTCAGGAACCGCCACCTCCCTGGGACACAGAAGATGTCAAAAGGGGGAGGGGAGACCTGGATCATATTCAGCCCCAGGCACCACCATCTCCCTGGGGCATGGCCAATATACTAAGTGGTTGGGTGACCTCGCAGCACCCCTCCCTGAACATTTATAGGCCCAGAGACCGCCACCTCCCTAGGGCTGGTGGTGGTGCTGTGCAAACAAAAGGAGGGGGGTGGTGTGGCCCCTATCCTGGAGCCACTAATGGGCCTGGGGACTACCACCCCCAGGGCCTGATCCCGAGGTGACCACCCTCGGGCGATAGCAGTTTGCTTTCATTTGGTGGGAGCTTTAACATATCCTGCCAAGCAAGAGCAAACTGTAAGTCCATTTCAAGCGAGCAGGACCAGGAAAACTGCTCCCGCTCACTAGGAGCGGACTCTTAATCTGTTTTCCTGCCCGCTGTCAAGTGGCCAGGAAAACAGAAGAAAGGATTGCTTCCACATGCAGGAAGCAATGCCAGCAGGACCTTGAACATGCATGTGGGCTCTTCTTGGATAAATAAGCAGGCCAGGATGCATTTTGACACCGATGCTCATTTCACAGAAATTACACCTCAACCCCCTTAGGGGGCAACCAGCAACATGCTGATGGCTGTGCATGGCACAGGGTTTGATGCATGTGGGAGGGTTGGCAGCAGGGCCTGTGGCCAACCCCCACCACACATGTCACAAGGTTGTGCGTGGCGTGGTGTTGGATACCTATAGGGTTTGGCCACTGGGCCCGGCCTGTGGCTAGGCCCTGTGGCTTACATCTGCCGCGCACAGCATAAAGCCATGCTTGATGTGGGGTTTAGATGCATACGGGGGATTGGCCACAGGGCTCGCTGCATTAAAAAACATAGAAATTCACTGAAAATAACAAAGGTTACAGAGACATTATAGTTTTAGCATTTAAAAAACCTTAAAAATGTACTGAAGAATCTTAAGGTTACAGGGACTTTATAATTACATGGCATTATTGATATTGTCACTGCAACATCTGCAATAAAATTATTGATGAGAAAACTGTGCATGGGGGGCGCAGTTATAGTTACCTTAGGGCATGAGTTAAAGTTACTTAAAATAATTCAGAGCCTAACTATAACTTCCTTGTAACCTGTGTTTTTTTAAGTCAATTATTTATATATATATATATAATTTTTTTCACTGAAAAAACAAGGGTTACACGGACACTATAGTTAGGTTCAGAATTTACTTTGCTAATGTTGAAGTGATAATATCAAAGATGTGATACAAGATCTCATCAATGATATAATATGTGGAATAATTAGCTGTGCATTGCGAAGGCACAAGTTATAGTTACCTTAGGGCACGAGTCCTATAAGTCTGTGAATACCTCAGATAGTACTGTATGGGTGACTGAGTGGTTGTGTCAGTGGCTGTTTGAGTGAATAAATATCTGTATATAACTACTTTTATGCATCTGTGAATAAGTATGTCAGTAGATGTGTGTGTGTGTGGGAGACAAAATATAAGAGTTTGTATGAGCAAATGAGTGGGTGTTTGAGTGTTTGTGTGGATTATGTCATCAGTGTTATCATTTGTGATGTCATCAGTGATGTCACTGACCATGTCATGAGTGATGCAATATGCGAGGTCATAAGCAGCGCATTATGGGAGCACAATTTGTAGTTAGCTCAGTTGACTATAACTGCTGAATTTCTACAGTTTTGTTCGAGTAAATTCAGAACCTAACTATACCGTCCATGTAACCTTTGGTTATTTCAGTGAATTTCTAAGGTTTTTTAAATTCTATTTTCTAACTATAACTTCCCTCTAACCTTTGTTTTTTTCTGTGAATTCCTATGCTTTTTTCAACTCTATTTCCTAACTATTATGTCCCTTTAACCTTTCTTGTTTTCATTGAATTCCTAAGGTTTGTTTAAGTATATTTCATAAATATGACTTGTGTATAATGTTTTTTTTTTTAGGTAATTATAATATTTTTCCCATACATACTTAGATATTAACCCCAGAAGTCTGGGGGAAAAAGTACTGGTAATCCTTTCATTAAGCTGTCTCCCACAATAAAATACACCAATACTATGCAGTGTTACAAGTTCAATTGAACAGGCCCAGTACTTTTTAAAATAGTGGTGCTGATACTATTTTATACTTTATTCAGTATTTACACACTTCTGAAGTAGTAGTGTAATGTTATTATTTTTTTTATTTATGTTGGAACTGCAGCGCTATCCGCGGTTCTTCCGAGAGAGAGTGGCAAAGCTCTATGGTTTCCGCTCCGATCACGTGACCGGAATGAATCCCCGGTTCAGAGTCCTAGATTTGCGATATTTACAACAACAAAAAATTACAATATGCACCTCATTCTTTCCCATATAAGTAGAAGGCTGGACATATTTACAACTCAAAAACATAGTCTATCTATTGACAATGCAACACAAAACTTATATTGCAATTTTCGTGGCACCGCAACTCCAGTTCGGAACCACAAAAGCCGCTCCATGTGTAAAGAGAAATCTGGCATTTCACTGGTTACTTTTTAACCACACCTAGTTTTGGGTAGGACCACTCCCTAAAACAGTTATTATTCTAGTAGCTGTTCAGGGCAAAGCAGCTTAGCTGTGATCATCCTGCTACAGACGTTTCCAGAATGGCTGAAGGGAGTGCTCCACCACCACCTGCACAGTCCAAAGATATTCCTGCCTTCTTTATCTAGAAAGGAGAGTGATGTATGACAGTTTTTTACCATACCTAGTGCAGAGAAACACGTCAGTGCAAGACTTGTGAAATACAACCTCTGTGAAAAAGAGCTGTCTCGTGGTACGACAAAGAAATACCACCACTGAACTTCAAGTATGTGAAAGTATCCACACACAATCCATGAACGGACATGCCGAAGAATGATGAGGGGAAAAGAATTGGCACATATCGATGCTGAGCCTGGTACATAATAATCTAGCCAAGCTAATGCTCAGAACATCAGTATGCCAGCCACATGGATTGAATTAGGTCGAATGGAAACATCTTGCAGCATCTGCCATAATCATTTTGCTGCAAAAGATAAAGATGTCAACAATTTATTTTTGCAGGTGAAAAAACACTGTTGCTAATTTTTTTTCACAATGTTTTTCTTCAAAGAAGTGGTTATTACACACTGTTGTGCTTTCATAATGCAAACGTTTTGCATTTAAGTTTTCCATAGTTTCCAATACATTTTCTGAAAAAATAAAAAACAAATTAAAAACTTGTTGTATAAAAAAATAGAAAAAACAGTTCTTCTTGATCTTCTTAGAACCACCACTGAATCAAATAAAGAGCTGTGTTCAAGTCTTTATTGTTCATCAGTATCTCCATACCTCTGTGAGAGCATGTATCACTTTTCATTTCCATGTATAAGTTTATTCATTAGTTTCTGTCTAAGCGTCTCAATCCATGCATAATTTGTCCCTGGTTGTGTTAGTGTATGTGCAAGTCTACTCCTGAGTGTGTCAGTGTATATGATAGTGTGTACCTGGATGTTTGAATGGAAGCATTACTATATCACTGGCTATGTTAATTTATGCACTAGTACCTGCCTGGGTCTCTCAGTGTTTGGATCAACTTTTATCTGGGTGTGTTAGTGTATGTATTAATGTGTCTCTGGATTTATTATCCTACACATCAGTGTGCATCTGAGTGTGTTTGTGTATGCAATCATTTGGGTGTGCCAGTGCATGCATTATTTTGCAATTGGGTGTGTCAGTGTATGCAGTAGTATCTGTATGGGTGCATCAGTGTATACATAAGTTTGTATGTATTAGTACGTATCTGGATTTATGAGTGTGTACATTAGTGTCCATGTGGATTTGTCAGTGTATGCAATAGTGTGCCCTGGGTGTGTCACTGTACGATTGAAAATGTAGCTGGGTGTATTGGTATATACATAAGTGTGTGTCTTAGTGTGTCATTATGTGAAACGGGAGTGCACCTGGGCGTGTCAGTTTATAGATTATTGTGTACCTTTGTGTATTTGTGTATGTGTAAGAGTGTCACTCAGTGTGTTACTGTATGCTACGGAGTGTTCCTGGGTGTGTCACTGTATACATAAGTGTCTGGCTGACTGTGTTAGTATATGCATTAGTCTGTACCTCGAAGTGTCAGTGTATGAATGGGAGTGTACCTGGGTGTGTTAGTATATGCAAAGGTGTTTGCCTGGGTGTATCACTATGTACATGTAAGTGCACCTGGGTCTGTAAGTCTATGAATCATTGTGTGCCTGTGTGTATCATTCTATGCATACAAGTGTCCCTGGATGTCTTAGTGTAGACAGGAGAATGCACCTGTGTGTCTAAATGAATGCATCAGTGTGTGACTAGATATTTGAGAGTTTATTCCTGTGTATGTTTCAATACACCAGTCTATGTGATGGTCTTTGTCAAAGTTTCTACAGTTAACCACCAGTGTTTTGTGAGTGTTAGTAGATACAGAGATATAAAAACACATGTATTTACATTAATGTATTCCTCTATCACTATGATTACCTATCTGTAGCTGCATGTATTTATGGATAGAAACAGATGTACTTACTTACCTACATTACTGCAATAAAATAATTTTTTTACATGTATAAAAATATCCGAAACATAAATATAAGTTAAACTTTGATTCTGTTAAGTTATCCATTCAAAGTTTTCAATCTGTAATAAAAATAATATAGCAATTTTCAACACATGCAAATATTTAATACTCTATACAAATTTACAAAAATGATTTAACCATTTTATATGTCCGTATCCACTGTTTTCAGCTTCTATACTTTCGCACTACACAATAAGTGCATGTAGATTCTCATCCTTGAACAGTGGTGGGAGGCAGGGACATAGTCATAAAGACTTTTAAAAAAACATATGTTCATAGCTATTTATTTCAAATTAACATTACTATGTGTGGTACTCACTAGCACTATCAACCAAACTCTTTCACCTAATGTTGTCAAATTTTATGAAGAATATTACAGTCTTTTAATGCAAGTAATGTGTATGAATCATCTTAGTAGTTTAAAAAGTGTCTGAAAACATCACCTTTGTTAGCCACCTGACGTCAGAAACTCCACTTATCTATTACAGAGGACTACAGTATGATATCATTTTTTTTTTATCTTCAGTAGATGTATATTGCAGTTCACAGATTGTAATGTCCATTTTCAGTTTAGTAGTATGTGTCCAATTTCCATCCAATATGAAGAATATTTCTTCATTTAAAATGCCTTAGAAAGACATCACCTTTGTTAGGCGTATGATGCCTTATATTCTACTTTTAAAATTCCCATACATTTACTGTTCAATTCCTCCAGTAGTAATCTTCTTTAGCACTTTGGTTCAAGAAACAGAAGGTGAGAATTACGTGATTTATATGGTAATCTCTGCTTAAATGTAAACTTATTATCACAACACTCTGTCTATCCAGTTGTATTCTTTATGCAAATGGTGCAATGTCCAGATGTAACGCTTATTCCCTCATGGAAAATAAAAGCTGTTCAGATATTTTTTACCAGAAATTGAGATTTGTGCTGTTTTAAGATTTGTGATGTCAGTTTCCAATTTAGTTCCATCTGCTTTTCATCGTTGTAGCATCAAAATTATATACTTCCCACCATTTTCTTATGCTCAAACTTGAAAGGAGGTCTGAGTTGCACTTCATGCATGTAGCATGTGAAGCTTCTTTATGCAACTTTTCAGAACTGACAGTTTTTGAATATGGTAGAATTAGGAAGATAAATAACTCTGAATCGATTTCTGTTGTTGAAGAAAAGGAACAATTTTCACAGTCCAAACAGCTCATCAATAGGTACCATGTCTTCTTCTAAAATAGCTAGTAGGACTATCAAAAATTCTTGTGCATCTTCTTGAGTATTTTGTCTAAAGTATACAGATCAAGATCACATAGCTGCAATATCTTTAATAAAAGATGCAGTGTATGTTTTTGCTCTATCACTCGACAACCCTTCTAACAAAGACAAAGGTGCAGAGCAGAATTGTTTTTTCTTTTCTCTTTCTGGACCAGAGTACATAAGGAGAACAGTGCATTAACAACTGTATTAGCGTTCTATCTTTTCTTTTTTCTTCTTTTTCTCTGAAACATCAGTCAGATCTTTTGAAATTTTTCTTTTTGGTAAGATAGTAGGCTTTTTGTTAACTGGATACTGCTCTAGATGGGGAGCATACAGGGTTCTCAAAAGGTTGTACTCCAATACACAACTGGAATCAGCATTTACTTTACCAGACAAACTTCTTATGCATGATAATGCTACATAAGACATACCTTCCTTAAATACATTGCTACCAATATTAATAAAAGCTGCATCTACACTTAAACCTTGAGACTTATGTATTGATATAGCATATGACAGCGATATTGGAAACTGCTTTCTACATACATGCAGGTCTTTCATACGTAAGAAACGTGCAACAGATCTTGCTATCTGTTTTACATCTTCAAGATCATCAAATTTAATTGCTAGATACTGAACTTAATTTCTGTTTGGATACAGAATAAAATCTATTATTTTTCCAATAGCTCCATTAACTAATCCTTCTTTAACATTTACATTATGCCGCAAAATTACTCTACCGTTCTCATAAACACGCAAACACTTTTCTAATCCCGCAGTTTTGGAAACAGATTTTTCCAAAGAATCCAGTTTTGACTGTAGTTTATCATTCAATAGTATTGTTACTCCTTGGTGTTCCATTTTATTAATTGATATCAACTCTAATATTTGCTCGTTCTATAGTTGTAGTAATTCTTCATCAAAATGTGTGCAGTCTTGAATGGAAGGCATTAAGCAAAGAATTGACTTTTTTCTTGAATAAATTCAAACATTAGGTCTACTGTACTTAATTTTGAAAGAAAATATGTTTGTTGTAGGTCATGTTTCTAGACAACAGTTTCCTTCTTTTGACAGTATTCCAAGTTTAATATCCTTTAAAATACTTCCATATTGCTTATCGGATGCTTGACACATGTTTGTAATCAGTTCCTTGTCCTGAAAATGTAACCAAATATTTACATTTCCAAAGCATTGGGCAAGGGGGCATGACTCCTGTCTGTGCTAAGACAGGAGTCATTTCAATGGGGGTTGGGAGTAAAAAAAAATGGCACAAATCGGGTTGAGGCCAATATTTTGTCTCAGACCTGACTTGCCCCTTTTTTTAACGCCCAAGCTCCATTGTCCCCTACGCCGGCGCTGCCTGGTGGGGGTAATTTTTTTTGACGCACACCAGTCCGCAGTGCCGGCTAACGTCATTCAATAAATAAGGCGCCCGCATGGTGCTTTGGAATGGCGTTAGCCGGCATTAAAATTTTTGATGCACAACTGCGTTGGCGCAGTTGTGCGTCAAAAAGTATAAATATGGCCCTGAGTTTCTTCAAAACTCTGGAAACCTTGTGGCAAGCTTCACCAGATAACTTTTGGTATTCAAATTTATTGTTGTGTTCTACAGGGAGATGATGCAAGGTAATTCCTCTATGCAAGGTAATGCAAGGTAATATTGTGTGAAGCTAATCCAGTAGGAGCTGTTACTACACACAATAAAATGGAGTCTGTAGTCTTCTGTAGATATGTTGTTAGAACTTGTATTAAAAAGCTTCTTCCAGTATATGCTTGTCCACTAACATATAAAAGAATTGGTTTAAAACTGGAACACTTACATTGATTGTTTTCATGCAGTAATCCGTGGTCTATTTTTTCTTTGACTTCCATACATTTTTATTTCTACTCACTATTGAGCTGCATTATTAAATCTTCAAGTTCTTCATTTAACATTTTCATATTGCTTGGAAATATTGCATACTAAGTAGTGTCTTTCACAGCATTGAGAGAGTCTTCATAGCATTCAAGCTGTCCAAGTAGCTCTATTTCAGATCGCCAATGTTTGAATAGCTGAAGAAGTGCCAAATAGAAAAATTATTTTTTTTCAGCAGTTTGGCAAGTACATTTTCTATGGTTAATTAAGTTACCATTTGCATGCCAAATTAAAACAAACATCACAACCAGTTACACTGTATTTGCCTTTATTAAAGGTTTCTGAAATATGACTTCTATACCTTTAGTGCTATGGAATGTCATATAGACACATATTTTCAAGGTGTACACTTCTTTGTGGATAGTATGTGTCTAACATATTTGTTTTGACAATATCTGTGATCTCTGGATCAAATTCTACGAAGTACTGAATTTCTGGAAAAGATTTCAAAAATCTGTTTAATGTGTTTGCAAGGCCTAGGCTGACCCAAACAATTCCTCTAGACTTTGAGAACAAGCTAGCTGAACTCATCCTATTACAACACTCATATGCACTCATCTCTCTGTGTGACGGCATTTTCAAGCTGAAACTGTACAATTTGTTTGATAAAGCCCTTCTGCAGAAATGTCCTCCCATGTTGTCTTCTTCTCCGGTTTTTTCTGACTTAGTGATGCATGAAGTGACATACAGAGCAACAGCAATAGAATTGTGAGCAACAAACTGTATGCCCATATTTGTATTCCATAATTTCAAGATGACAGGATTATAATAGTTAAAATATTTGGAAGCCTCTGCTCTTCTCAGATTGCATATATTTGTGGGTGATTTTCTGGTGAGTGTATGTCTTACTGCAGATAGAAAACTGTTTACTCTTCCTTTAGAGAGTATAGGCCTTGGAAATCCAAATCAATATCTAGTATAAAACTTTCCTTTGCATCTATATCTTCGGCGACAATAATTGCTACATGTAATGTGTTTGGAAATTTAGAACTTCCTGTCTTAAATGTTTGTTGTGTTTGTCATCTAGAATTGCACATGTAACATACTTCTCAATAAAAGACAGAATACACTAATCAGGGTCAGTTCCAAATTTTGGAGCACCCTTTATCCATAACAGCATGTGTATATGAAGGGCTCCTCTTGCTTGGTATTCCTTTCTCCCAAAAATCTGTAACTGCTCCAAGAGGAGGATTTGTTTTATGGCATTTGAAAGCCAGCATGGCTTGAAACTTGTGATTTAAATATCTACAAACATTAGCAGGATCCAAAGAGCAAAGTTTGCTACGCTTAGAAATATTAGAAAATCATCCCATGCATACTCTACACATCTAAGTGTTACAAACCAAGTAGCAGGACCTAGATTACGTAGCATACATTTAACTTCTCAAAGACGACGGTACCAGTATTCTTTAGAACCATGTTGACAACCGGTCAAATTGATTAAGTTGTACTCTAGATTTTCATATTTTACTTGTATCTTATCCACAAAATCTCTTGCACAAAGATTTTGGAGATTAACTCCTGTCTTATGAATATGGTTAACAGCATATGATAGTCCAGACAAATCACTCTCAAATAACAGATGGAATATATAAGGAATGCATTGTCGAAACCTTGGATCCTCTGAATATAGTCTTATTGATCTGTACTCAGCTGCAGATATACGTACAGGTTGGTCATCATAAGGGTCACCTACTCCTACAGGAAATAGATGTGGAAAGCAACAAGCCTCTAAACATTTAGGCCCATATTTATACTTTTTTAGCGCCGCATTTGCGTAATTTGTTTGACGCAAAATTGGCGCAAACTTGCAAAATACAATTGTATTTCGTAAGTTGGTGCCGTTTTTTGCGTCAAAAAGTGGCGCAAATGCGGCGCTAAAAAAGTATAAATATGGGCCAAAGACTTTAAGCTCCTTTAAGCTCCTCCAGCTTGTTTCATTGGAAACAATTCTATAGAATCTCCTACAACATCTTTGGAATGTAGTGGATGAATTGTTCATATATTTATTCTGCCTTCTGCTTGTCCACTTTTTCAATCTATCCACTAGATTGCACAACTTCATCTTCAACACAGGTTACATCTCCAGCAATATCAACATTAGTATAAAAGGTGTCCTTTTCTTTCAAATAAATTGTTGTTTTTTTCACTTTATTGACATCTACTGATTCTTGCCAGATTTGTTTTATTTTTTGTGGGAACTTCATTTACTAGAATAATCAGTGTCTCATTATGTCTTTTTCAAAATCAACATTTTTTTAAAAATCTAAAGGTAAAAATACCACTCTTCCCTTTAGACCTTTTTGAAGTTCTGTTGGTGGCAGTTTCCCTGTTTTTGGCTCCATTCGAACAATTGCTTGAAATGCATGTACAGTTTGTATTAAAATTGATTCATACACATTTAACTCATTAAGTTCATCTGGCATAGGTACCAAATTTAATTTGTTATGTATTGCTCTAGCTAGCATTTTATTCTCTTGCAACTTATCAAAGCAAAACTTACATATTATTTGCATTGTGCCTAAATCAAAGTGCCCCTCTACAAATAGATATGCACTAAATTCCTGCCACTTATCATTATCACCTTCTTCTGTTTTGGAAAATACATCTACATAACGAGTTTGGTTTTTGTAGTGAAATTGTCAACAAGAGACACAAATATACTCTGGTTTCTCAGAACACACTGAATTGAATTTTTCTATTCATTTTCTAAATTTGTCAATATTAATTTCTGTGTCTATTTCTTCTACAGCTTAAATCAGTACCTGGTCATTTTCCCTATTCTCTTCTTCAGGGCCAAAGAAACTGAAATGCATGTCTTCAGAAACTTTCTCAACCTCTCCTATAGTACAGCTTAAGAGAGCTCTATTCAGATCTCCTGAACATAAAGTTGGAGTCTTCACATAATATAGGCCCTCATTATGACATTGGCAGCCTTTTTTCCAAAGACCGCCGTGGAGACATCTGCCAACAGACCACCGCGGAGGTGGCAATCCGTCCGCCAAATTATGACACACAAACACTAAACCAACAGAAACCAGCCACTACAACAATTCAGGCAAATCCAACGGAGGCAAAGAACAGTTGGACCCACCCCCCTGCTACGCCTGCAACACACTGCCCTCCAAATTATGAACCATGAATCACCACAGCGGACACTCAATGGTGGTCCGCCATTGACGGTGCAGACCACCGCTGTAGAATTGGCCACTCCACACCAACAAAAGCCAACATTGGCCAGATTGAAAAACCAACACTTGACACATATACATACACCGTACACATCCACCAACAGCACTATAAAACATACCCCCACACAACCCACAATTATTTGCAAACTTGAAAATCTAGCTACACCTTGCCAGCCCAAACATCTCTAGAACTGCACACACAAACCATAGCCACCTATACACCCATCACGCATCACACACCACACACCATACCTCAACACCTAACACCCTCTGCACAACACACACACCACACACACTGCACAACAGGCATGACAAAAGAACCCCTGTTTCACTGATGAGGAGTTGCGGGTGACGGTGGAAGAAATCATCAGGGTAGAGTCACAGCTGTTCGGTGCACAGGTCCAGCAGATATCCATTGTCAGGAAGATGGAGCTATGGTAAAGGATCGTGGACAAGGTGAACTCTGTGGGAACCTTTCCACGCACAAGGGAGGACATTCGTAAGAGACGGAATGCCCATCGGGGAAGGTGCATGCAGTGACCTCCAGACACCACGTTGCCATCATGAAGACTGGCGGTGGGCCCCCACCTCCTCCCCCACAGTTGACAGCAGGGGAGGAGAACATCTTGGCTATCCTGCATCCAGAGGGCCTCACAGGAATCACTAGAGGGCTGGACACACGTAAGTCACCATTAATACCCCACCACCACCGATAGCTGCGTGGCATGTCACCCCCTCACCCTGACTCCCTTCATCCCACTCCATCCCATACAGAGAACCACCCCCATTGTCACCCTCAACTGTGTACCCCTGCATGTCCTACCCACTGAAAGCACACCCATCCCAGCTCTGCATACACACACAACAGCAACGCATGGGCAGCATGTAGCACTACCAATCCATCCCCATACACTAACCAAAGGTGGAAGGACAACACCCATCCCATAGGGAAAGCCAGAAATGTTGAACATGTAACTAATAATGACTGTAACAAATCGTTTATGTCTCCACAGGTACCCCAGCCAATATCAGCGGCGACCCTGTGCCACGGCAACCCAGTACTCCACCAGAAGAAGCCCTCAGTGATGACACCAACTCTGGAAGTCTCGATGTGGATGATCTCCCTTGCCCATCTGGGACCACTGGTCAGTCGGGTAGCACAGCCACCAAGTTCACCACTGTGCCCCCCCATCCAACTCCAATACCACATCGGCCACCCAAAGTCCCAAAACCCACGTCCCCAGGACAGTGTGCCCACCTATACAGGGGACCGAGTCGACAGCACACAGGCAAGACGATGAATGTCCTGGTGTTAGTAGGAGTGGGCACGCAGTTCTGGGGACACAGGCACAGGGGGCCAGGGCCAGTGGAAGATTAGCTGTGCGCCAAGGGGAGGCCCAACCCAGGGAACCGACTGCCCAGGAGGCACTCACACATGTCCTGGGAGCCTACCAGAAATCCCAGGACAGGATGGGCCAGTTGATTACCATCTTGCAGGACAACCAGCAGCTGCAGGGGGAACACCACCAGGAGGTCATGCAGCTGTTGCAGGCCTTCAATGTTGACATGGCCTCCATTGCAGGGGTGCTGGGTGACATGGCCAACATAATGCGTGAGTACACAACACACCAGCGGGCCACTTCCACTAGCCAATGTACTCATCAGCCTTCAACATCTGCTGGGGCTAGTGGACAGGTGGACCTGCCACAAGACTACAGGCCACCAGCATCCATCTCTCTGCAGCAAAAGAACCACCCCGCAAACATTCCCTGCGACCCAGACAGACACCAGAGACTGTAGCCAAGACCCAAACTACTGCCAGGAAATGAGCCCCTCCTGAATGTCTCCCTTGTGTACCACTGAGACACCTTGTTCACTTTGGACTGACAGTGCTCCTTTTCTCATGGCCCCATGGATACTGGACCTGTGCAACAAACCAACTGGGCCACTACACTGAAGATTTTGTTAACCATCACCCCACTCCATTGTACTATCCCTTCCTTTCTGTCACTTCAATAAACACCCTTGAACACAACTGAACTTTTTGTGCTTTATTTACTACAATATGCAATGTCTTGACCAGCACAATCCTGGTCAAATGTCCTGTAAAGTGTGAATCCATCCACCAAATGTGTGAAAGCAGTGTGTAGTCATCACATTAGTTCACAGTTGTGACCACACCAACATCTGCAAAAAGGGAAACCATTAGTGACGGTCAATTGAGAAGTAAAGGTAGTAGAGCAACATGAGCCCCTGCAACATAAAAGCCTACATTCAGCTCGTCACCTCTACTCAGTAATTTTCACAGCTATTGACTCCAAACACTATAAGTGAGAAGAAACAACCCATTTCAGGACAGCACACAAGATGCCACAGTATTATGTAGACCACGTTGTCAGCATGCCAATCCCTCCTCTGGACAACGTAGTCCGGGCCACACTGTCAAGGAAATTGAAGTCACTGAGCGTTTGTGTAAGCACATTGTAAGTCACATGACATTCCTAGTAACACATGCTAGGTACTGTATGGGATGAGGACACAGTTTGCAGTGGGCATATATCTGAGAAAGCTAAACTACTGACACATTGCTTTGCCAGAATAAGCTTGTTCACTTTCACCAAAACACTGGCACGACTGACCACAGATGGAACAGTGTCAGGTCACATAATGCACAAATTTGAGCTTGGCACACAACAGCCATACAGCACTTAACTGTAATGGAGGTATGAACAGAAGTTCAGTCTTAACTGAATGTCATTGGAGGTACCTGTTGTCCACATCCTCCTCATCCTCATCACTGTCTTCAGTGTCCTCTGCTGCCACAGGTGCATTGCTTCCCCACTCCTCCTGCAGGAATGGCACATGGCATCTGAGGGCCAAATTCTGCAGCATTCATTAAGCCACCAATACCTGACAGACCTTCCCAGAGGCATAGAGTAAGGATCCACCAGTTACATAGAGGCACCGGAACCTGGCTTTCAGTAGCCCAAAAGTACGTTAACCCCTGGTACGCCCATGCACTTCATTGTACTGATTTTCTGTCCCTGTCCTCGGATTCCTCACTGGTGTCAACAGCCAGGACAGGTTTGGGTAGTTAGAGTTACCTGGAAGTAGTGAGAGACACACATTACTCATGTAAAATGGCACAGAGTACAACTTCAGGTGGCATACAGTGACATACATTGGGTGAAAACTCAAGTTCACCTATGAGCCGCACTCTCTCCCTCTATAGTTGTGCCATCACCTGTGGGACGCTGCTATTTCTCAACACATATGCATCATGCACAGATCCAGGAAACTTGGCAGTAATGTGGGAGATGTAGTGATCTGCAAGGCACACTATCTGGACCTTTATTGAGTGGTAACTCTTCCTAGTCCTGTAGACCTTCTCATTTGTCCTGGGAGGGACCAAGGCAATATGGGTCCCGTCAATGGCCCCAATCACATGTGGTATGTATCCCATGGTGTAGAATGCAGCCTTCACAGTGGGCAAATCTTCACTCTGGGGGAATGAGATGTAGCTGCTCATGGGATTCAGCAAGGCAGCCAAAACTCTTTTAAGCACATTTGAAAACATTGGCAGTGACATTCCTGCAGCCAAGCCCACAGTCACTTGGAAAGATCCACTTGCCAGGAAGCGGAGCACTGACAGGGGGTATTGCTGTAGTGCTATGGATAACATGAATCAGATCTAGCTCCAATTGTTGCCACAGTTCAGTAATTGTGGCCCTCTCAAGACAGAAGTTCATTGTGATGTGCTGTTCCTCTAGTGTAGCCAAGTCCACTAGGGGTCTGTACACAGGTTCTTGCCTCTTCCTCTTCCTCTGCAGTGGTTGGTATCTAAGTAAACCAAACATGAGAAGTAGGTGACTACATGAAGGATGGACACACAATATCACAGTACACAGAGCAGTCACATCCGATACACTCCAACAATGATTGTAAATTGCACTGGTGTCCTCTACATGCAAATGGACTTCCTCAAAAATACCAATACTTTTAATTAACCATTGTGTCTCACAGATTTAGTCATAGTCATGTGCCATGATTAGTAGCGTGCCATTTTAAATGTCCTGTCAACTACTCAACTGCAAGCAGTGCACTGGTATGAAATCTAATTTGAATGACTGAGTCTTCAAGCAAACCAAAGTATGTAGCAGACTGGAATTGCCTTGGTGTCTACCATCGGTACCTATGACGCATATTAGCGTGACCACCATGAGTAACAGCATTAGGAATTGGCAACCACCTGTCCTGTATGCAGGGCAGGTGGAAGTGACCTCACTCCGTCGCCGTTTTGCATCATGGCGGAAGGCAGTCTGCACTGCTGTGCAACTCCTCATTTGTTAACATGAAAGTCTATTGAGTACAGGAACCAATGATGATCACCTCCGGCGGTGATGGTGTACACTGCTGGGGACATCACCGCCATTTTCGCTATCCCACTTCACTTGATTCCTGAATCACAACACATCAACACCTCCACTGCGTGTGCTGCTGTGTCCTGTGTCTGGAACCAACAATGGCCCGTGCTACAGGGGATAGGGCCCCAGCCTTCACATTGGTGAAATTAGAGAAGCTTGTGGATGGGGTCCTACCCTTGTATGGACAGTTGCATGGGCCTCCAGATCAACAGATGAGCCCCTTTTGGGTACTTTGGATGCAACATGGCTGAATGGAGATGTATGTGTGTGCTGCAGCCCACGGGACCCATGAGACAGAGTCCATCAACACTGAGAGGACCAGTGGGTTGGAGGTCCAGGGGAGCACCACAGGGGAGAAAGGAGCTACCCCTCAACAGATTCAGATTCCTCCTCCGAAGAAGCTCCCCTGGTGGTGGCGGACCCCTCTGGCACCACCCCAGCTACATCAATTTTCCACCACCTGCAGTACCAGCACAGCCCTCCCAGTAGCCCTCCACCCAGCTGCGTCTCTTTCGCCCCAGGCACTTCAGAATCTGCCCCAGTCAGCCCTGCTGCCCTCACTGAGGTTATTGACCTCCTGAGATCCATCTCCATAGGGTAGCCAACCATAGTGAATGCCATCCAGGGGCTGTCACTCCAGATGCAGCAATGCAATGCCTACCTGGAGGGTATTCACGGTGGCTTGGCTGCCTACAGAGATCGTTTCAGGCTCTGGCCTCCTCTTTGACGGCAGCCAGTGTCCCTGGTTGTTCCGTCCCCCTCCAACTACCTGTTCCCAGTCCCAAAGTCCTCTCCGCCAACCCATCCCAACCACACAATCAGCCAAGAATGCACACAAGACAATCGACAGGACTCAAACAGTCAAGTGCAGGCACCACAGATCACACCACAAGCATACACACAGGCAACACACAGAAGCACACACAACAACAGTCACTTCCTCCACTGTCTCCCCCTCCTCCTCCTCCCTCACAGTCACATCAGTAGACACACCTGCAAGCGCTGCATCTTCACTTCCAGATCCTGCCACCTGTACAGCCTTGCCCACAGTCACCACAACAGCAACACGCAGGTTGGCACCCCATTCACCACATGCGCAGTCACCACCACCACCATCACAACCACATGCAGCATACCCACCTCGCTTGCGGACACCAACACAACATACATGCAGACAACCTGTTTGTCCTGTCCCATCTTGTCTGCCCCCTCCAAAAACACATAAACGCTCCCACTCAGACACTCAACAGCTATCAACCTCACACACGCTCACTGTACATGCACCTGCAACCCAGTCCAGCACACCTACTCCTCCTACAACCACTCCTTCTACCTCCACTCCCAAACCTGCTCCCACAACCGGCCCCATTGGACCAAAGAGACTTTTTCTTGCCCGCCTTGACCTCTTCCCTCCTCCTCCCTTTCTCCTCTCCTCCCCCGTCCTGCCCGGAAAAGAAAGGTCCAGCTTCCCCAGCCCAGTACCTCCAGCTCCCAGTCCTCTCATCTTCCTCCCCCTGCAGCAAAACCCACCACTAAGGGGCACAAGACTGCCACTCCGACCCTCCGCTCCAAGCTCATTCCTCCACCCCTAAACAAAAGAACAAGGACCCGCCTCCTCCCAAACCCAAGTCCAAGCACCCCCCTCCTAAAAGAAAAAACAACCCCCCACCCACTGAGGTGCCTGCCTTCCATCATGATGTCCCTGCCCAGTGGAGTGACTTGGGCTGTCAGGGGTCAAGCTGGGCCTTGTACATTGCCCTGTGGGTTGAACAGAACAGTGGACTGGCCAATGCCCCTTTGTGTATATAGTTATTTTAATGTGCTCGCTATTCCCACAGGAATTCAGTGGTTGAACAAAAGGTATGTGTCCTGGATTTCTTTAGTTCTGGCTTATGTTCTTGTCAGATTTCTCTGCAGATTGTTCTCGGTGTGTGGAATGTGTGGATGTGTGTGTCGTGCATTGGGTGTGTCACTCTCACCTCCCTTCCTTGTGTGCTAGTCGGTTGTACTCACTGTTGTCATCAGTGTTGCTGATACTGGACTGCCATTGCATGGTACAGCATCGGCAGGGCTTCAAGTTCGGGTTCCATGGTGGCCGTGGACTCCTCTGTGTCCTTGTGGGGTGAGTGTCTCCTTTATATGATTTGTTTCATCCAGGCTTTTCGTGGCGGTGGTCCCGCTCTGGTAATCCTGGCAGTCTGCTATGTCATAATATGGTTGGGGGAGAATGGTGTTCCACCAGCCTGTAGATGGCAACAGAATGGTTCGTGACCGGACTACACTGGCAGTTTAAGTGGTACTTTGGCCGTCTATGGGAGGGATCACCGCCATGGTCATAATTTAGCGGTCTTCACTGCCAGCCTGGCGATGGTATTACCGCCATTGCCGGCGTGGCAGTCAGCTGACCGCCAATGTCATAATAAGGGCCATAGTCTTCTTACCAAATTTTGCATTCTTGAATGATGCACAGTTAGCATTCTAAAGTCATGAAAAATACTTTGCTACACATACCAATAAAAGCCCTTAAAAGTTTGCACATTTTCTAACTTTGCAAGGATCTAATTCTTGGAGCATTTAATTTTTTTGTTTTAGACTTCTCCATGAAAATTCTCTTAAGAATGTATTCAATTCATTAATTGACTCCTGACAGATACTACACATACTACTACAGTTCCACTTGTACACAGGAGCCTGTTTATGTCTTCCTTATAGTTCTTCAGTTATCATTACTTCTACATTCCTTGCAACTATCTCTTTCTTTTCTACAGGATTACCATATTTCACTTCATAACAAAAACAAGTTGTATCAACAGCATGTACTAATGCATTCTCCTAGAAGTAACCTCTTCATTAAAAAACAGTTCTGTACTAGATGTGTACATCAATTCACCTTTAAACAATTTGCCAAAATTACTTTTGTTAATTTTTCTCTTTCTTAAATTTCTCTTCCTCGTGGCCATGCCTGTTTTTTCCTACTGTCTTCATTCTATTCAATATTAAAATAAAAGGTTTCCTCTTCACAACAAATGCTTTGTCAATTACATTCTCAGTGTGATGCTTTTGTTTTATAATAGCACTTCTCCTCTTATACTTCTTCATCTTCTTCCACAAATTTTGAAATAATCTGTTTCAAACATTTTTTCACTCTTAACTCCTTAAATTGTTGCTGTCTAAAAATCTGTGGCTTCTTATTAGATTTCCTAATTATTACAACAACCATTTGTTGTAGTTCATCACTACATTCCAAATTTCCTCTTTTAAATAATGTTTTCCTAGTATTTTGCATTTATGGCATATTTTTAAAAAAGTCCTTAGTACTCTTACTTTTATCTCTTTTCTTCCTCTGAACATTTTCCACCTTATTTTGTATTTTACTGTCAGTTTTGAGCAGGTAGTACAGTTGTTTCTTTTTTTCCTTTTTTCTCTTTTGTCAGGCATTCTCAATCTTCTTACTTAAGTAGAAATCAACACCTGCAAACCAAGAATACATTTACACATATGGAAAAAAGTTAACAACAACCTTTTCTAATGCAAAGTTTACTTCATACTAAATTTACAAACATACACTACATCAGTGTTTCCCAGTTTCTGTGACACTATATTTTAGATTGTCTATTAGTGCATCAGTGAACACAAAACTTTCTCGTATATGTACCATTTATTGTAACACTCTCTGTCTACCTGCGTCACAATATCCATAAGTGTTACCTTGTTCACATCACTATATATATCACTGTCTTCTTCAAAGCTTTTCTATATGGATTAATGTCCTCTCACATTTGCCACTTTATGTATATGTGTCTCGCTTACTCTTACTGTATGCATAAATCTCTCTCAAGATGTCTAACAGTATTCAGCTCTGGTTGCATCAGTATATACATCACTATATGGCAGGGTATATCAGCCTCTGCACAGCTCTATACCTGGGTGTGTCAGTCTATCCATTAGTGTATAGCTACCTGTCTCAGTGTATACATCAATATGTCCCTCGGTGTGTCAGTGTATGCATTAGTGTGTACCAACCCATATACCTCTATATATCACTGTACACCTAACTGCCTCAGTATATCTATATATTTGCCTGAGTCTGTCAGTGTATGCATTGGTATGTGCCTTTGTGTGGTAGTGCATGCATCACTGTGCGCGTAGGTGTGTGAGTGTCACTTTATCCATCTCTCCGTGCCTGGGTGTCTCAGTGTACATCTGAATGATTCTGTGAATATATCAGTGTCCACCTGGCTGTGTCACTATATGCACCAATGCATGCTTGGATTTGTCAGTACATGTATAATTGCATCCTTGGATGTCTTAGTATATGTAAGAGAGTGTATGCAGATGTGTCCGTGTATACATCAGTATGTGCCTGGCTCTGTCAGTGTATTGATAAGAATATATCTATGTTTCCCCCTACATGCATTACTGCATACCTAAATGTCCCAGTGCATATTTCAGCGTGTACCTGGATGTGTCAGTGAATGGATCACTGTCACCTGAGTATTATAGTTTATACATTACAGTGCACCTGGGAGTCTCAGTCAATGCATCAGTGTCCACCTGATTGTGTCAGTGCATGCAACAGTGCATGCTGGGTGTCACTCTACTCATTAATACGCAACTGAGTATGTCAGTCTACACATCACAGTGTGCGTGGGTGTGTCATTATTCAGATCAGTGTGTGCCTGGGTGTGCCAGTGTATGCATCAGTGTGTCCCTGATTGTGTTATTGAATCTATCAGTGTGTCTGCATTGGTGAATACACAAGTGACTTTATCACTGTTTTACTACACACGAGACTGACAGTATCTTTTCCTTATTAGATATATAAGTACAATATGTTTTAGTAGAGTACATATATGCCTCGGCATAGGCATGTACAACCTTTCATCTCAGTCAGTAAAACTCAGAACAACATGTTTCATCTTTTAATAAAAACACACTTGCTTCTATAATATATATATATATACACCTCACTTTAAGAGTGACTTTTCTCACAACACACAGTGTAAACCTACTTAAACACATTTTCTAGCACTAAGTGAACCTAAAAATAAAACTGTGTAGCTATGGTCACACATTAGCAACATAATCTATATTTAAACCACCATGTATATAAATAAGAATCTATATTATCAATATAGAAAACAAAATAATGCATTCATTATGTTACACCCTAAATACATCCCTTACTGCAGCCTATATACTTAAATTCTCTATGTGCACATCAATATACAAGTGGTAGTTTATGTCTCTAACTGAGCATAAGTCTTCCTTTATATTTGTAATATTTTCTATCTGCTTAAGAGTAAACATTAGAGACTATACATATACCTTAACATGACAAGTGCAGGTTTAACACAATAAAAATGAACAACACTTATTTTCTGTTCTTTAGGAACAGCAACCTCTTCTTCAGCCTATGTAGGGTATATCTGATTCCTTCACCTTCTACAGCAAAAAAACTGTTCAAGTTGCTCTCACCCAATGTTTTCTCTTAGCTGTTCAAGTAATATACTTCACTCAAATCGATATCTAACTCATATTGAAATAACCTCTATCATCTCTTACTACACGTGTGACTCTGCATGCTTTTATTCATACCCATTTCCGTATAAACAAACACATTACAATTTTAGAACTCAATATAAAAACTTTAACCTTTTAAATCACTCATTAGTGCATTCACCATACTAGCTTCAGCATACATGAGGGATCACTTTAATATACTGATAGAAACTGCAAACATCAATGAAACCCCTTATCAGAGTTCAGCAGAATACCTTTTGTTATATATTGAATTACTTGTGTAATCCCTTTGCATAAATCACAAACCTAGTACTTATATCTTCCATAGCATTTTGTGAACACACTCCTCACTTTCTTTCACTGAGTATTAATTTATTCATATACTAATACTTTGTAATATACAGTACATTTCACTACACATTCCTGATGATTCTCTTTGTTGTGCTCTATGTTTCTCTTTCTGTATCAGTTAGAACTTCTTCTCACTGGAAAATGCTTTAAAAAAAAACAAGCACACGAATGGAAGTCCACTCTCACAGCAGGTAACCAGTAATGGCAACCTTTTCAACTTCCTTTTCAAGGTTAGTGAGTCAGTAAAGCAATCACAATTCCCCTTTCATGTTACTATAATGTTCAAAAACGTCTCACTGGTTTCTATAGTTAAACCTTTGCAGTGCTCCTGAAATACTGGCCAACATGATGTGAGTTCTGCCAGATCCGCAGTTCCACACCGGCTCACAGCGCGCCCCCCTGTGTAAATGTGTGGGTTGATCCGCAGATCCACTAGGAAGTTCAGAAATTATTTTTTGATCTTATAAAAAAATACACATCCAGATAAACACATTTTTATGACAAAATCAAATAATAACATTAAATAATTGTTAGGAATCATTACTGCCCCTAAATATGGCAAAACAAAGTCACTGTGTAGTTCCCCTCATGCTCCTCTAGCTCTTTTACCATGGTTACACAGTCTGCAAAATTCTTCTGCAGTAGGTCACAAGTTCATAATACTTTCTGACTAGAGCATACTTCCTTTCAAACCACATATAGCCGGTGTGGTTGAATCTTTCATAGTGAACAATATCACAGCTTTATTTGACTGTTTTCCAATGTTTCTAAACCCAATCCAACATATACTTACAATTCACATAACCTCACTACCTACCTTCACCCAAAACATCTACAACAGCCAATGGAATCAGTTATTCCAATCTGTACCAACTATCCTCTATTTCAAATGATTTTCATTTCAAACCATCCTCATTTACGTATAGCCTTTTCCTGGGTGCTACTCCAGATTACCTCCACAATGCTCAGAGTGTGGATTGTGGATCACAGCTTTGTGTTTTGGGCCAGAGAGAGTACAAAAAGAAGAGGAATTGACAAGGAGCTAGGTTTGTCTAATATGAATATTACTTGGGTGGTCAAGAGAGGGTTAAAGTGGCACTAATTACTTCCTTTGGTTGTAACTATAGAGGATTGCCAATATCCAGACCTTATTATTGTACACTGTGGTGGCAATGACTTTGGTGTAGTCAGGGGAGTTGGTTTGGAATTCATAATGAAAGATACCTTTGGAAAAGGAATGACACTCTTCCCACACACCATCTTGGTTTTTTCAAACATTTGCTAAAGGCGGAAGTGAAACTGGTCAACTCAGTTCTGTCCACAAACAGAGCAATCCAGGAAGAATGTCAATAAAACTGTTTCTGCATTCCTCAGGGACCATACCATGATTTCTATATTCCACAACAACTTACTATTTGATATGGAGGGTTTATACGGAAATGACTGAGTTCACCAAACAGAGAAAGGCAACAAACTGTTCCTGCATAAATTGAGAGACTGTATACTCTATCATGTGTAGTAATCACGTACACACCATAAACACAAAGGCTTTTTTCAGAGCCAATCCATTACCCATATACATATATATTTATATACTTATTTTTTTTGTCAAATGTCGCTTGGATCCGCGAATGGCTCAGCAGGTCCAATAAAAGGAAAAAAACAATTTTTTGGATGCGAGGGTCGGTGTGAGAGTATCTCTCTGAATGTGACAGTGAATGTAAGACTGTCTTTGTAGGTGTGAGAGTGGGTGTGACAGTGTCTGCCTGGATGTCAGAGTGGGTGTGAAAGTAGCTGTCAGGGTGTGAGAGGGAGTGTGACAGCATCTGCTTGGATGCAAGTGTGGGTGTGAGAGTGTTTCTCTAAGTGGGAGAGTGAGTGTGAGAGTGTCTGTGTAGATGTGACAGTGTAACAACATCTCTGTAGGTGTGAGAATGGGTTATAGTGTCTGCCTAGATGTCAGACTGGGTTTGAGAGTAGCTGTCTGGGTGTGAGGGTCAGTGTCAGAGTGTGTCTCTGGGTTTGGTGCTACATATGAGACTGTCTTTGTTAGTGTGAGACTGAGGCCCTCATTACAAGTTTGGCGGTCTTTTCGGAAGACCGCCATGGTGGTGGCTGCCAAAATACCAGCAGTCATGGTGGTATCCCGACTGCCGTTTTATGAGTCACATACTGAAGACCGCCCAGAAATGCCACAAATCTGACACTGCTAGGCCGCCCGACTGTGGGAGAGAGGCGGTACCACCACCAGCTCCACCATACAAACAACATCCCACCCTCCTTATTACAAGCCACAAATCAGCACAGCGGTCACTGCACGGCAGAAAACCATTGGCGTGCGAACCGCCGCGCTACAATTATCACCTCCACCAGAACCCAACACCAATTGGATAGTATGAATACCCCACACCTGAGACACATACCCACACTACACACACTCACCACAATAAAACTCATCCCCACACAGCCCACAATCCTTTGCAACTACAACCACAGGCAGACAGGGAGGAGCCACAAACCCATCACCTACCACTGTTACAACATAGGCACATACACACTTCACAAGCAGCATATACCACACAACTGCACCATCAACACTAGACACACATCAGAACTGCACACAAACACCACAACACTCCAGCACACCAAACTAAACACCCTTCACACTCCATCAAGCCATGAATACCCCACCCTTGCACATGACACACCCCAAAACCACATCACTACCACCATGTTCCCTCAAAAGCACCCACGATTCAAAGATGAAGAGTTGAGGGTCATGGTCGATGAAATCATCAGGGTAGAGCCACAGCTGTTGGGAGCACACCTCCAGCAAACATTCATAGCCAGGAAAATGGAGTTATGGCGGAAGATAGTTGACAGGGTCAACTCAGTGGGCACCCATCCATGAACAAGGGAGGACATGAGGAAGAGGTGGAGCGACCAACGTGGGAAGGTGCGTTCCATGACTTCACGACACCAGATTGCCATCAACAAGACTGGCGGTGGACCCCCACCTCCTCCCCCAGAGTTCATAAGTGGGAGGAGAAGGTCTTGGACATCATGCATCCAGAGGGCTTGACTGGAATAACCGGAGGACTGGACTCTGGTAAGTCAACAACACTCCCCTGGCATCAATGACTCTTGTACAGCATGCGTCCCCACCACCCTATCACTCCCCAATTCAGCCCAACTCACACCTCTGTCCCCAACCTCCAATCACCTGATTGCCCTCCCCTGCATGCCACACCACCCGACTCCCACTATCCCCACACAGTCCCTCCTAGTGCATGGATAGCACTCACAAAGGCAAGCACCACAACTCCCCCAATGCATTACTCCCTAAACATGAAAAGATGCCATTCCTACCTCACAGTGGAACACCTGCACATAAAACCATCGCACATGCTACACATACTGGATGTTTCTAATGTGTACTACTACATGGCAATGACAGCAATGCTATCTACTATCCACTACCCTCAATGGAACATATTAAAATTGTCACAATCCATATAACACAAACAATGTTTGCAGTGCTGCATCTGTCATTGCCATCATTGGGAAGCAAGTCAAGCCACTGTATGCATCAGACTATGAAACTAACAAGTACACCTCCACAATGTTACTCTCTCCCTTTCCATCCACAGGTACCCCTGCCACCGCCACCCTGCAGAGGATGCCAGAGACAGACAGCCCTCCCAGGATGAAGGCCCAAGTGGATGTCTGGACTTTGAAGACTTACCTGGCCCATCTGGGACAACTGGTCAGACAACCACCACCAGCCCCACCCTGCTCACATCTGAGTCACCCACCCCAGTGGCAACAACAGCACAGCCAACCCCTTTGTCCCCAAACCCATGTTCCAAGGACTGTACAATCAGCAGTGTGCCCACAGTACAGGGACCAGAGTCAATCCCTCACACCTAAGATGAGGAAGGTCCTGGTGCAACTGTGAGTGGGCACACTGTGCCAGGGGCACAGGCACTTGTGGGCCAAGGGATGGGGCCCCCAAGGGAAACAACTGGCCGGGAGGTAATCTCCAAAGTCCTGGGAGCATACCAGCAAACCCAGGACAAGATGAGCCAGATCCTATCAACCCAGCAAGAGAACCAAAGGCTGCAGAGAGAGTACCACCAGGAGTCCATGCAGCAGTGGTAGGCTCACAATGCCATCATGGCCTCCATTGCAGGGATGCTTAAGTAACTTGCTTCCATCCTGCGTACGTCCTCCACCCACCCACCCTTAGCCCCCACCCACTAGCTACATACCACCTGCGCCATCCAGTGGAATGGAGGCCCTGTCAGAGGACCCATAGGCCACTAGCACCCCTCCCTCTGTAGCAGAGGAACTCCCACACAAACAAGGTCATCCATCCAGACATCCTGCAGGACCTGATGCCAAGAACAAAACCACTGCCAGGAAGTGAAAATGTTCTGAACATCCTCCCTTGTGTGCCAATGAGACACCCTGTTGACTCTCCACTGTCATGTCTCAATTTCCCCATGGCCCCTTAGATACTGGACCTGGACTACCTACAGCTGATCCTACTACTCTGATGATGTCATCCACCATAAGCCCACTCATCACCCATTGCACTTGTGAATCACAATTAACACCATTAAGCACAGCTACTGCTTACCTGTCTTTATTGTTACAAGATCTACTGTTGTACAATATGTCATTACAGTTAACACATTGGCCATTAAAAGTCAGAAGGGGGAACAATGTGCAGGAAGTATAACAGTAGAACAGACATATTCTGACATCTTGTGTCAAGGGAGCCAAGAGTCAAGCCAGAAACCAGAGTAGCACCACTCAAAAGACCTGCAATAGACCGAGACAGGGAAAACCATCACAATAGGAGTCAATGTCGCACACTCAACACACATGCAGTACATTGTTGAGCTCCCTAGTGTGAATAGGCAAGTGGAATGTTAACACATATAACCATGACAGTCCCACATTTTCCAGACATGCATTCCTAATGGTCCATCCCTCACAGCTCATGTAACTCCACTAAAGGCAAGTTCCACTGTCAGTAAAAGCTATGTTCCATAATTGTTTATTGTGTAACATTTAGGATAGGTAGCAATATTGATAATACTAATATGTTTGGCAGTCCTATTGAAGTTGATATAGCAGTACAGGGAACATACAACATGCCCAAGTCATTTAAGATGTGATGCTACACTACAGCATAGTAAAAATAGCTCTGACATTAGAACATTAACACCTCTCCATTGGAGAATATGTTTTCTCCCAAACCCACACAGTGGGATAGCTGCACTTAATACCTCCACTGATGGCACCCATCAGGAGGAGCAGTGTCACAAGACAGACGGTAGTACAGTTCACATACAACATAATTAACACATACCTGTATTTCATTGGAAATATTGTTGAAACAACTCTGTTCTAGTGTCAGCTGTATCCTCATCATCTGCCTCCTCATCACTATCTATGTCACAGTCATCAGCCACTGGTCCAGCTGCCACCTCCTCAACAAACAGTCATGGGATGTGACGTCTCAGGGCTAGATTGTGTAGCATGCAGCAGGCAAGAACTATCTGGCAGACTTTTAGTGATCTGTCGAGCCAGGCACCTCCTGATCCATGTAGACTCTGGAATCTGGCCTTAAGTAGCCTAGAGGTCCAATTGATGACACGCCCCGTCCTGCCGCGGGCCTCACTGAAACGGTGTTCCCCATCTGTGGTCAGGTATCTCACTGATGTCAGCAGCCAGGGTAGGTGAGGATAGCCAGAGGCACCTGTGTGCACAAAGGTTTGACACATCACAATACCAGTAGAGACAGAGGTCAGAATGTGAAAAGAGGTGAGATAACAGATGCACACAAACAATTGGATACATGCCAATGAGCCAGTCCCTCTCTTTCTGTAGTTGTGCCAACATGTGTGGGACCTCAGAATGTAGGAGTCAGGCACAGAACCAGGAAACTAGGCCGTCACCTGGGAGATATACTGGTCAGCAAGACACACCACCTGGACATTGATGGAGTAAAGGTATTTCCTGTTCCTGTACATTTGTTCATTGGCCCTGGGAGGAACCAAAGCAATGTGGCCCCTATCACATGAGGGATATGTGCCATATCATAGAAGTCAGCTTTAACAGTAGGCAATCCGCACGTTGGGGGAACCTGATGTAGCTGTCCAGATGTTTGAGTAAAGCACACAGTACATCCTTCAACACATGACTGAACATGGGCTGTGACATTCCTGCTGCCACTACAATCTGGAACAAGCCTGAGGCAAGGTAGTGTAGCACAGACAACACCTGTACTGTTGGAGGGATGGCATAGGTATTACATATGACAGCCAAGAGGTCCAGCTCCAACTGGGTACACAGTTCCATGATGGTCTGACGGTTCAGATGATAGCTCTGGATGAAGTGTCTTTCTTCAAGGGTAGCAAGGTCATCTAGGGTCCGGTAACAGGTGCATGTCTCATTCTCACCACTGCACGAAATCTAGGAATAGGAGAAAGGTATAGCCACAAGTTAATGGCAACAGTTCACAAGCCACCGAACACTATACATGTAGCACACAAGAGCACTGTGGATATAACACTGAAGTACACTGAATCTATTTGGCCATGTAGACTGACCGTGTATGCCATCATTAATGACAGTTGCAGCCCCATACAGACAGCTTGGCACACACAATACATTTGACACTTCCATGTAACAACACCCTATTCTCACCGGTAATAAAATGTATGTGAAATGTTAACATATAGATATGGTTACCCCGTCTATGAGCCAGCAAGTGACTGCACATGTCATGTCACAGTTATCTGTGCATCCAGCTACATGATCCATGAATGTCACATGTGTGAACCATGCTTGGATGTATGAACATAGTTTATCTATGCACATGTCACTAAAATTCATCCATGATGTACTTATCATTCACCTACAATACAGTACCTACATGTTAAATTGCAGCCGCCTGTCCTCCAAGCACAGGAGAGATGGAAGTTACCTAATTCCACTGGCGTTAGTCATCATGGTGGTAGGTGGTCTCAACCACCGTGCAACTCCTCATTGGCTAACATTGTTGCCTATGGGCGATTGGTGCCAATGATGATCACCGCCGTCGGTAACGGTCATGTATGCAGCAGACCTGACCGCCATTTTCTGTTGCATAGCTCACTTGACTCCTCACACTCCTGCAAGCAAGACCTCCACTGCATGAGCTGCAGTGTTCTGTCTCTGGGAGTCATAATGCCACGTCCTGCAGGAGATAGGGCCCCTGAAGCTAGTCGACCGGATCCTACCTCTGTATGGAGAGTTGTATGGGGCACCAGAGCAGCAGGTAAGTCCAATGTTCCTGTCGTGTCTGATAGTGATGTGTGTGGGTTTGAAAGGCGTTGAGACGACGCACACGGAGTGGATGCATACAGATGGTAAAGGAGTCGGTGCGTTAGTGCTGTACAGACATGTCTGTGTGATCGTGAGATGTGTCTGATGTGTGAATTCCACTGCTGTTGCTTTGATGCCATTCTACATTACTTTCTCCTTCTGTGTGTGTCACCCATGCAGGTCAGCGCCCTTCAGAAGAAATGGATTTAGCGTGGCATTGCCAAGCAAGGACAGACCCTGGGGGTCCATGCCCAGCAGAGCACCACTGCAGAAAGAGGTGGGAGTACCTGAGACGCTTGTTCCATAAGACCACTGACGCCCAGCTGTGGACGTCCTCCCAACGAGGGAGGGGTGCACGTCGGACCCCGACCCTGTAATGTCCTGCATTTTGGCAGTGGCCTACGCTGAGGAGGATGGGCGCTTGAGGCCAGCACAGCAGCCACAAGTGGGTCAGTATATAATCACACCTCGCTAATGGTAGGCATGTATGGGTTTGGGTAGCCTACTAGTGGTAATATGTAGTGTATATCATTGGTAGTTGCGCATTGGCTATGGGTATGAGCTACCCTGGCAGGATTTGTTTCGTTTATATGTGCCAATACCATGCAGGCAGTGACTCATGACGGGACTTACTCCCATGTGTGAGTTTGTCGGGACACATTATATATCTTTTGAGTGACCAGCTCCTTCCATCACCATCAATATACCTGAGGTGTCAGGGCATTGCCATCAGTAATAGTCTGCTACTATGACAGAGGTAATTGGTGAGTTCTCAATCACCTGCCTTATACTGTAGGTGTAAATGGCAGCCCGGGGACAAGATATTACTGGCCACATTGTTAATGGATTTGTTGGCATGCCACCTTGCCATGCAGGAATCTTTTGATTAAGAAGTACATAGTATGTCTATGTAAACGACCATGGGAGTGTGGCAAATACTGTGCTACTGTGCATTGTATGACCCTTCATCAAGTCAAAGTGTCAATGTTTCCACATTAGTAGATTTTGACTGCGTAGCTTCTGTTTCCCCTATGATTTCATATAGATGTGCATGTCAATGTAAAGGCATGCAATGCCATGGCATAACAGCAGAATATGAGGTTGTTACTTTGTGTGAATGATGGGTAGGTATTGACCCATTGTATCCCTTCTTTCTCTCCAATCCTCCCTCCCTCTTCTCCTCTGTCTTTGTGTGCATCAGCATCATTAGGTGAAGGAGAAGGGGTACCAGTGAGTGGGGAAGCTACAGCCCACAGGACCCAGGAGGATGAGACCAGCGGAGCCGAGGGAACCAGTGGGACAGAGGGCGAGGGAAGTGCCACAGGGGAGACTGGGTCAACAACATCCTCTTCAGATTCCTCCTCTGATGGATGCTCCCTGGCAGTGGTGGACACATCCGGGACCAGCCCAGCACCATCCTTGTCCGCCACCCCTCTTACCAGCACTGCCTTCCCTGTAGCTTCCCACCCAGCTGTCCGTGCCTGCTCTCCCAGGAAGGTGGGTGTCTCCTTCACTGCAGGAACCTCTGCCCATGCCCCAATCAGCCACTCTGCTCTCAATGTGGAGGCTATTGAACTCCTGAGGTAAATCTCTGTGGGACAGTCAACAATCGTGAATGCCATCCAGGGACTGGCATCACAAATGCAAAAGGCGAATGCCTACCTGGCAGGCATTCATGGTGCCCTGACTGCCCTGCAGAGATCCTTTCAGGCTCTGGCCTCCTCGTTGACAGCAGCCAGTGTTTCTTCATCTTCCATCCCCTCTCCAGCTACCTGTGTCCAATTGCACACCTCTCTCCCCACACCCAACCAGTGCACACAGTCAGGCCATCATTCATCCACCTCAACAGAAATGGTTCGCAAAGACAAACACAGACACCACAGGTCCCACCACTGCCATGCACACAGACAACAGATGCATGCAGACACAGCAACAGACACATGCAAACACAACAACATCCATTCCCTACACAGACTCTTCCACCACCTCCTCCCTCACAGACACTACATCACTCAAACCTGCTATCAGCACATCAACACTCCCAGATACAGCTACCAGTTCTATCACGCTCACTGTCACCACAATAGCAGACCCCCATACATCCACCCCATACACCGCATGTGCATTCACCATGACTACCAACACCCCCACATGCAGCACATCCACCTTACCTGCAGACACCACCCCACAGACACTCCCACATCCAACCTGTCATCTCCCTGTATCTCCTCCCCCTCCTCCCAGTTCACCTAATCGCCCACACTCGCCTACCCAATAGACACCCAGTGCACACATGGCATCCACCACATACCAGCTTTCAAGGCACATACACTTACACGCCTCTCATGTACTCCCTCTCCTTCCACTACTAAACGTTTTTCCCATGACCACCCTTGTGTCTCTAAAAAAAGATTCCTCTATGAGTTTGTCCTGTTCCTTCCCAATGACCCAGTCCCTATTTCCACCAAGCGTCCTGCTACCCTCCTCAAACCCAGTCCTTCCATCTCCCAGTCCTCCCATGGCCCCCCTGGTACTGGTCACCCATGCCAAACCCAAAGCCAAGGGCCCTCCCCCAAAGTTAAAGACTAAGGGCAAACCTCCCTCTCCAAAACCAAAGGACCCCGCTCCCAAACCCAAGCCCCCTCCTCACCCCCCTCAATCACCACTGAGGTGCCTGCCTGCCCCATTGATGCCCCTGCCATGTGGAGGACACTTTGCAGCTAGGAATCAAGTTGGGCCCAGAGACATTGCTCAATGTGCCTGGGGCACTGTGAACAATTGGACTGGCCAGTAGGCCCATCTTGTCTATAGTAGTTTTCACATCATTTTCTATATATTTATTATTTCTGCACCACTGAATTGTTGGTGTTGAAGGTTACAAACTTGTCCTGCCTTTCCTTACACATTTGTGTGTTGTATTTGTGCAATTTGGTGTGTCTCTTCTGGTTATCTTATGTGTTTGTGTAGCAGCATGAGTTGTGATGTGCTGTGTTGTTGTGTGGGATTGTGTGGTAGTGATGTGTGTGTGTTGTGATGCATCTGTGATGTACTTTGTGTGTTGGGTGGACGTGGCGTGTGATCTGACACATTGTTTGGTAGTGTTATTGTTGTTATTGGTTGTGTGCTGTGGTTACGTGTTGCTGCCAGTATGTGTTTTCCTATGGAGGTGTGCAGTGTGCCTCTCTGCCAATGCGCTTGTGTGGTTACGATGGTGTTGTCATTGTGTGACTCGGTGGTGTTGTGTGTAGATGTGTTTGACAGTGGCGGTGGTGTGTGTGTGTGCGGTGTGGTGTGTGTATGTCACATGTATGTTGGCCGGTGTATGTGTTGTTTGTGTGTGGGTTTGTGTATGTAGATGGGTTTGTGTGTTGATATGGGTGTATGTTTGCATGTGTGTTGTGTGTGGGTGTGTACTGATCACCTTCCCTCCAGTGTGTGCTAGGGGTGTACTTACAGTGGTTGTCTTCATCGCCATCAGTGGTTCTGGTGTTGTATGGTCAGCAGGAGCAGTGGGAAGACTTCAAGTTCGGGTTCCATGGTGGCTGCGGACGTGTCTGTGTTCCTGAAGGTGAGTGTCTCCTTTTATGTTGTTCGTTTCCGGCAGGTTTTTCGCGGCAGTGAGACTGCCCTGCAAATCCTGGCAGTATGCAATCTCGTAATATGGTCGGCGGAAACATGGTCTGCGCTGGCCTGAAAATGCCTGCTGCCGGCGGCAGCGGTCCGTCCACACTTGCGGGACTGGTGGTGTATTGGCTGTGTTATGTTGGGAATACCGCCATGCTCATAATATGGCGGTCTTCTCCGCCAGCATTCCGACTGCCATCGAAAACCGTGGCATTCTTTTAAATGACTACCAGAGTGTGGGAGTCTCTGTCTGTGTGTGGGAGTGAGTGTGTCAGTGTCTGCCTGGATGCGAGGGTGGGTGTGATACTGCATCTCTGAGTGTAAGAGTAAGGGTAACAGTGTCTGTGTAGATGTGACAGTGGATGTAAAAGCATCTCTGCAGGTGTGAGAGTAGGTGTGCCTGCATGTCAGACTGGCAGTGAGAGTGTCTCAGTGCTTGTAATACTGAAAGTGAGAGTGTCTTTGTTAAAATTAAGTCTGTGTTTTTTATGTTTCCCAAGATCTGCGGATTCACCCGTGGAGCCACACCGGGGGCCACGCTGAGCCTTGCAGGTGGACCTGCAGATCTCGCAAAGCGTAAAAAAATCATTTTCTAAATTTCAAAGCTATCATTTGTCCCATCACCACAACTATATCACCCTGTGGGTTCAGGGAGCCTGTACCCTGACCCCATCAACTTAATTGCCCCCACATTTCAGCCCCCTGGACTGTTTACCGACAAAAGAAAATGGCCGCTGCAACATTTCTCTCAGGTTGCGAGCAGCCAATCAGATTCTTTCTGTGGCATGTGGATTGACCCACAGTGGATCCACGGAGGATCAGAGTCCCTATATATCTATATTTTTTGGGCTTAAATTACTTTGAAACTACTGAACAGATTTACACCAAATCACAAAAAGAATGATCTGTGCAACAGAAACTACCTTTGTGCCAAATTTGGAGTAATTCCTTTCAGTGGCTCAGTCTGTAGGCCTGTCTAAAGGTCCTATGGAAAAATGAATAGGGTAAACAGGTTTTGAGACCCCCCCTTTTTCTTCGCTCCTGCTTTGCAGATCACCCTGAAACTTTCAAGACAGAAGCCGAACTTAGCAAAGTGTATGTTTTGAAAATTTTGTGAAGATTCATCAAGCAGTGTTAAAGTTATAGGCAAAACAAAAAACTATCTTTCTATAGAAACTACGTCCTAACTATAACACCTAGTGGCAATGGCCACTAGGTAATATATCTATATATAAATCTATATATATATATATGTGTAAAACACTTCCTCCTCACAATAGAAGAGAAGATAGGTACGCCGTGTGAGCCTCCAAGGTGTGAATTTATTGCAACCTTAAGAGAACATAATGCATTTCGGCACATAGTGCTTTTCTCAACCTGCAGTATGCCATATTTCCTGTCCTTCAGTACTCAGCACGTGACCCACCTCTAACCCATAATGTCATGTAATATTCCAAAACAAACTTAATAGCATTTCAAAATCATATACACCCTCATCATAGCTTTTCAATAACACAATAATACATAAATGCTAAGGTTCCACAATCTTTTGTCACTCACTCATGAAATGACCCATAATCCACAAACAATGATGTGGATGAATTGTACACAAATGCAAATTATTTCACGTAATGAAAATACAGAATAACAATGAAATGTAATAAAAGCTCCACTTATCGTTAAGCTGGTATACCGTCCAACTGGGCCATCACCCAGGCACAATAGTGATGTACCTGAGCAAACGATATGATTACTTCTTCATGCACCATTCATATCTCCATCTCTGAAAAGAAATATAGTTAAAACATTAAAAGCAAGAAAAATCAGCAACACATAAGACTGCTCACACCGAAAACTGGGCTTTCTTACTGCTAATCGGTTTCCATCAGGGGGACTGGGTTACTGCTAGCCAGTTACACCATCAACATCAACTTCCCACATACACAGGTAAATCTTACCTACAGTTCATCTCCTGTGATTCTTTGCTGTCAAATGCTAAAATGTACCTAGATTCGAACACCCTCAATTTTTTCTCTCTGTTACCTCTTCTGACATCCTGCTTGAGCCTCACTGAAAATTTTAAATCTTCAATTCTCCCAGCATGCGGTTCATTCATGCGTCTTGCCACCAGATAGTAGACGTCCTTATTCTTAATCCCTCATAGGTGTTGCAAGTTACTATTGTTAACCTGTAAACATACAGTTTGGGCAACTACATCTCAAAATGTAAACCACAAAATCACTTCTGCAGTTATACTAGCCCTGTATCCTATGTAAGACCTTCGATCCAACCACCACATTTTTGGAATTCTCCCCACTCTTACACACTTTGCATTTAGCGCACTGCAAAATACCATCACTTTTACTGCTCAACCATAATTCACCTATTCTCTCTTATTGAATCTCACTGCGGACCAGCATGTCCCTCATAAATCTAACTCTCCGAAAAGTCAATAGAGGTCTTCAAGGCATCTCCTCTCCGATAACCGGGTTACTTTTGAGCACTTGCCACTGATAATGGAAAGTAGCTCTGACCCTTTATGAGCCCTATTGTATGTTGTAATGAATCTGTGTTGGGGCTTAGACTTCTCATTGGTTCTAGAACTGCTGAATAATAGACTCTCTCTACTAACACCATACACTCTTCTGCAGGCAATCTCGTATATTCTCTTTTGTACCCACTCCCCCTTAATCGTTCTAGTATTTCATCTCCCACTTTTTCAAAATCTTTTTATGAGCTACAAATTATTTTAGCCCTCAAAAGTTCTCAATAAGGTATATTCTGTATCAAGGGTCTAGGGTGGAAGCTAGAAGCATGGAGGATACTATTCCCTGCACTTGATTTCCTGAAAAGGACAGTTTCCAGTACCTATAACTCGCGCGCCCACCCTGCACAGTTCTTTCTTCTATAATTTGACTGCTTAAGTTTCATTGATATTTTTATTGACGTTATAAAAATTGTCATGATAGCTGTAATATCTCGGTAATTAGCAGTTCATGGTGAGGGCACGAGTTATAGTTACCTTAGGGCGCGAGTTATAATTATTTGAAATAAATCTAACTATAACTGCTGAATTTCTCTGGTTTTGTGTAAGTAAATTCAGAACCTAACTATAACGTCTCTGTAACCTTTGTTTTTTTAAGTTTATTTCTATGTTTTTTTAACATAAAGTAATTTGCATTACTATACGTTAATCCAGCCACCACCGTGCATTGCCATGCATGGCAAAAGGCCGTGCACTACAGGGGTTGACTGCAGGGCCTGGCCTGTGGCCAGTCCATGCAGTCAACCCCTCTAACCACCCAACCCCACACTGTGCATGGCCTTTAGCAGTGAGTGGCGGGAGTTGGTCACAGGGCCTGTCTCTCTGGGTGTGAGAACAGGTGTGAGTGGGTGTCTCTGGGTGTGAGAGTGTCTGCATGATGAGAGTGGGTGTGAGAGTGTCTATGCAGATGTGAGTGTGGGTGTGAGAGTATCTATCTGGGTGTGAGAGTAGGTATAAGAGGGTATCTCTAGGTGTGACATTGGGTGTGAGTGTCTCTGTGAGTGAGTGTGTGAGTGTCTGTGTGGGTCTGTGAGTGGGTGTGTGAATGTCTGGATGGGTCTGTGAGTACGTGCATGAGGATTTAAGTAGGTTTGTAAGTGATGCATGAGCCTCAGTAGGTCTGGGAGTGGCTGCCTGAGTCTCTGAGTGGTTCCGTGAGTGGGTACGTTAGTGTCTGAATGGGTCTGTGAGTGAGTATGTGAGTCACTGAGTGGGTCTGTGAGTGGGTGCGTGAGTCTTTGAGTGGGTCTGTGAGAGGCTGGGTGAATCTCTGAGTGGGTCTGTGAATGGGTGCATGAGTGTGTAAGTGGGTCTGTGAGTGGGTGCATGAGTATCTGAGTGGGTCTGTGAATGGGTGCATGAGTCTCTGAGTGGATCTGTGAGTGGGTGCATGAGTGTCTGAGTGAGTGTCTGATTGCATCTATGAGTGAGTGTCTGAGAGTCCTTGTGGGTGTGTCAGTAGCTGTGTGAGTGTCTCTGCCACAAAGAAACCTCACCTGCCCTTTTATCCAACAAGAGTCCACAACTTTCCATGACTACAGCTGTGCAATGGAATACAAGGAAATGTCACCAGTGACCTTGTGTACATTTTGGCAACATGATTGTTCCTGTTGCCAGTTTATTTAGAATTCTATGATAACATGAATCCTCCTATAGAGAGGTCAACAAGACTACAAAGACATAAATCTCCTCCAACCAGGGTCCTTCCTCTTATCTAATGAAGTAAGTGCTTCTTTGTTTTGTGGAAATGTCCTCATATTCCTCTGCATCATGAACGCAACATCAAAATCAGTGGGAAACGCACTTTGGGACCATTTAGGAAGCTGTACATCATCCTGGCAAAAGGGGGAAGACCTTTGCATGCTACTAAAGTGGACAGTGCGGGCGCAGTTTCCAGGTGATTTGCACATTTGGAGAAGCATTTTCTGCAGGGGAGGGGGTCCCCATCCCCTGGGGCTCACCACTATTCAGTGGGTGAGGGGAGTGTGCGGCCTCCCTCCCCTGGCTAATTTCAGCCCTGGGGACCCCATCATCCGGGATCCACCATAATTAAGGGTGGGAGGCCACATGGCCCCACCCCCCGGGCCAATCTCAGCCCCAGGGACCCCATCACCCAGGGCCCAGCTTTCAATAAGTAGAGGGGGGAGTCACGCAGGCCACCTTCCTGGGCTGATTTTTGGCCCAGGGACCCTATCCCCTAGGGCCCGACCCTCTCTACTGAGTGCCCTCAGGGCACCCAGTGTGAAATGGGACCACAGGGCTTACCTCAGGGCCCCCGCGGTCCCAGCCAGCTCCCTGCCTTCTGGGGAGCCGGCATTGCTTTTGCACACAGGGAGTCTCTGGGGGTCCGCAACAGAAACCCTTCATTTGATATATTCAGCCTTGGAGAGGTGGCGGTCCTCTGGACGGCAGGGGGCCACATGACTCCCATTAACAAAACAATTGTGGCGGTCCCTGGTGCTTTGGGGGAGGTCGTACTGGCCTCCCCCATTACAATTTGATATTTTTTCCCTAGGGAGGTGACAGTCCCGGGCCTGCAAGGGAGCCACACGGCCCCCTTGCATAAATTTCACATTCAGCCTGGGGCGGTGGCAGTCCTCTGGGCTATGGGGTAGGCCATACGGGCCTCTCCCATTATAAATTACAGTTTTGTCCTGGGGAGGTGGTAGTCCCCGGGGCTAACACAAGCCCTAGGGTGGAGGTCCCAATCAGTACCCTCCTCTTGAAGCCCTCAATGGCCTCAAGACCTGGCCCTACTGGTGTCAAAATTAAAGAAAAGGGCAGGAGACCGCCCTTTTTTAACAAAAATCCACCGTTCTGGATCTGCAAATGTTTCAGAGATTATTTTTTTTTAAACATGCTTCTTAGCCCTGGTGGGGTAGATGAGGGATTCCTAGATGAAGGCAAGGGGCTCAGGGTGACCCTACCCTTGACCCTTTCCTTTTTTTCTAATTTTGTTTGTGAGACTCGGCAGAAGCTGAGTCCCAAAATGGCTGTCAATACATCCTTGTTGAAGTGTTGGCAGCCAATCAGATATCAGCAGGATGACAGTTGGATCTGCATAGGATCTGCGTCCCTAGATATTTATATATTTGTTTAACTCTAATATCTCAAAAACTATAGAACAAATTTACACCTAATCACAAACAGTACGCTTTCTGGCCCAAAAGCTAGCTTTCTGCCAAATTTGGTGTAAATCCATCCAGCAGTTCAGGCTGTAGTCATGTTCAAAATCCCTATGTGAAAAGGCATGGGGAAAATGAGGAAAAGGCATTTTTGGGACCCCCCCTTTTTTCTCAGTCACTACAACTCGTGCCCTAAGGTAACTATTACTCGCACCATTGCCATGCACAGTTTTCTCATCAATAATCTTACTGCAAACAGTGATATTATCAATGATGTCATAGAAGATGTCATGAGTGATGTAATATCTGGGGAAATAAGCATTGCATAGTGAGGGCCTGAGCTTTAGTTACCTTAGGGCACGAGTTATAGTTATTTGAAATAACTTTATTTATAACAGCTGAATTTCTATGGCTTTGTGTGTAAAAATCTGAATCTAACTATAACCTCCTGTGGTGGGTTCCCCTAGGACCCTGATAGTTTTAAGGCATTTAAGATACATAAGACACTATGGTGGTCATTACAACCCTGGGGGTCGGTGTTAAATTTATTTAAAGCGGCGGTAAAACCGCCAACAGGCCGGCTGGAAAAAAAATGGGATTACGACTGTGGCGGAAACCGCCAACATAGACAGCCACTTTAACACTCCGACCGCCAAGGCGGTACAAACAAACACCGCGGCGGTAACCGCCAACAGACAGGCGGAAGACAATGTACCGCCCACATTATTACAAGCCACCAATCCGCCACCTTTTCCGGTGCGGATACAGGCAAACGAAAACACGGCGGAAACAGGACTTGGAAGGGAAAACGCTCACCTCTACACATCCCACGAGGAACCAGGACGCCATGGAACCGGAACTTCAGATTCTTCCAGCCTTTATATTCCTGCTCCTCTTCCAGGAGCACGAACGCTGGCAGCGAAGACCATGGTGAATACTGCACCTACGACACAGGGGAGGGGGAAGGGAAAAAACAGTGACACACACACGCAAGACGCAACACGCAACACTCCCACCCCCACCCTCACCCACGACAACACACACACTAATACATCATGATGCATCACAGTTACACCCCCCAACCCCCCCTGGAAGAATGCAAGGACAAAAGGAAATGAGTTGAATGATTGTAACATATACGAACACAGTAATCAAAAATATATACATATATTAAGATATTCACACTATAAGCAAATATATACACCAAGAATCCAAGTCCAAGGTATTCCACTATCATAGTCCGTGGACCACTGGGCCCAAAAGGCATGGGCGAGGCCCACACTCAATACCCGAACAAGACGGAGAGAACACTGCTGGGGCATCAGATAGAAATAAAACAGGCACCTCAGGGGGAAGGGAAGGTGGGGGCACCTCAGCCGGATGAGTGCCCGATGCCAGATCCACGATCCACGAGGGGGCTCCATGCCCACTGTTCAATCCTGGGGAGTGCAAAGCCACAGTCTCTCAAGTCTCTACAATGGGTGGTTTGCCCACTGTTCAATCCTGGGGAGTGCAAAGCCACAGCCTCTCAAGTCTCTACAGTGGGTGGTTTGCCCACTGTTCAATCCTGGGGAGTGCAAAGCCACAGTCTCTCAAGTCTTGACAGTGGGTGGTTTGCTCACTGCTATATCCTGGGGAGTGCAAAGCCACAGTCTCTCAAGCCTCTAGAGTGGGTGGTTTGCCCACTTTCAATCCTGGGGAGTGCAAAGCCACAGTCTCTCAAGTCTCTACAGTGGGTGGTTTGCCCGCTGTTCAATCCGAGGGAGTGCAAAGCCACAGTCTCTCAAGTCTCTACAGTGGGTGGTTTGCCCACTGTTCAATCCTGGGGAGTGCAAAGCCACAGTCTCTCAAGTGGATAACATTCTCCACTGGTTACTGGAGCGGGCTTTGTGCCCAGAGTGCTTCATCCTGCCAAGGACTGTGTGAGTGGATGTGATACTCCACTGGTTCTGGAGGGGGCTTTGTGCCCAGAGTGCTTCATCCTGCCAAGGGCTGTGTGAGTGGATGTGATACTCCACTGGTTCTGGAGGGGGCTTTGTGCCCAGAGTGCTTCATCCTGCCAAGGACTGGGGTAGTGGATGCTGTTCTCCACTGGTTCTGGAGGGGGCTTTGTGCCCAGAGTGCTTCATCCTGCCAAGGACAGAGGTAGTGGATGTGATACTCCACTGGTTCTGGAGAGGGCTTTGTGCCCAGAGTGCTTCATCCTGCCAAGGACTGTGTGAGTGGAAGTGATACTCCACTGGTTCTGGAGGGGGCTTTGTGCCCAGAGTGCTTCATCCTGCCCGTGGCGGCCTCAGTAGCGTCGGAATCATTGGCGCTGGAGGTGGTATCCTGGGCAGCGGTGCTGCTGGCGGCAGTGTCCTGGGCAGCGGGGCTGGTGGTGGTCTTGTCCGCCGTGCAGATCTTCCCAGACTTGCCGGTTTTACTGTGCCGCTTCCCCACCTTGGATGGTGGCGCAGCTGTCTCCACACCCCCAACTGTACCCCTGAGAGCTGATTTCTTTCCCCTCTCCCACCGGGCACTGGCCAACTTTTTATGCTTTACAGGTGGGGGACTGTCCGTGCTCTGGCTCCTTGCCACACTGGCTGCCCTGCTGCCTGGCGCACTCCAGAAGCCGGTTACTACTGGCAACACTGGTCCCGCAGATGTGGCTGAGGTGCTGGGTTGGGACCTGGAGAGTCGGGCCCTAGGAGACTGAAGGGGTGGGGAGGTGAGGGAAAGATGTCAAGGTTGGACAGGAAAAGTTTCTTAGGAACACTGGGACGGGTAGATGGAGGGGGTTTGGGAGTGGAGGAAGAGGTAGTGGTTGTGGGAGGTGTACGTTTGGTGACTTTGGGTGAAGGTGCATGGGCTGGAGGCTGTCGTGAGGTGGATGGCTGTTGGGTGGGTGTGGGCTGCGTTTGTGTACCTTGGGAAGTGGCCTCACAGACACACTGGGAGAGGGCACAGGGGACCTGTGAATGGTAGTGGGGGTGGTGACTACACGTGAGCGGGGTGTGGTGGTGGGTGTGCTGGAGGTAGTGGCTGAGGATGTAGTGCATGCAGGTGTGAGTGGAGATGAGACAGGGAGGGAGGAGGGAGACGAGGAGGAGGGGGACACAATGGAGGCAGTGGATGTTGGTGTGTCTGCATGTGTGTGATGCTTGAGTGAGTGCCTGTGGGATGTGTGGTGCTTATGTTTGCCAGAGCTTCCCTTGTGTGTTGAGGTGTGTGCATGCTGGTCTGATGGTGTGCTTGGGATAGGCTGAGGTACAGGGGTTTGGGTCTGGGTGGAAGAAGTTGGAGGGGGGAGGCTAGAGACAGGTACAATGGCTGCCATCAGTGCTGAGGCCAGAGTCTGAAAAGCTCGCTGATGGGCTGCCTGACCAGAGTGAATGCCCTCCAGTTATGCAATGGTTTGTTGCAACTGCCTCTCTACACCCTGGATGGCATTCAAAATGGTAGACTGCCCAACAGTGAGGGACCTGAGGAAGTCAATGGCCTCCTCACTGAGGGCAGCAGGGGTGACAGGGGCAGGGGCTGAGGTGCCTGGGGCGAAGGAGATGCCCACCCTCCTGGGTGAGCGGGCACGGGACACACGCTGAGGGGCTGCTGGGAGGGTGGTGCTGGTAGGGGGGTGGCGGCTGTACCTTTAGATGCTGGGGGCACAGATGGGCCCGCCACCAGAAGGGAGCTCCCATCAGAGGAGGAGTCCGTATCGCTGGTGTCAGCTCCTGTCCCCACCGTGGAGCCAGTGGAGGCTGGTGTTCAAGGGCTAAGGGGCTGCGTCCCTAGCCTTTTCTGGCCTCTCTAGGGAAGCATAAATTTAATTACATGATGAAAGTAAAACGTTTTCTGCACAACATTTCCGGAGTGAAAGTTGTGCACTTTGAAAAGCCCCACTGCGCCTGCGACAGTATGTGGCTGAAAGCTGCACAGTAGGGCTGACAGGGCTCAAAGCCCTTACGTTTTCTCAGAACGCAGTGACATCCCTGGCTTATCTCCCCCTCCACCAGAAGCCCTGATTGTAAACAGCCTGGAGCTTTTTTTTTTCATTATTCTCCACCCTTTCCTATTTACTCAAATGGTGGGGTGTGATCAGAAGGGTCTACGTACCAGAGGTCACATTTTATTAAAAGAATGTGGCATTTCGCAAAGAAAATCCCCAGTCTGTGGCAGAGAAATGGAATAAATACAATAAATAACTCCATCCAGGGCTCTCTGGGAGACAGGAGTGTGACCTGAAGACCTCAAGTCATAAATATGCCAAAGACAACCCTGCACACAAGTAAGTTGAAGCTCTATCTTTTTTTACAGACAATAAGAAAATAATCTGTTCTCTCAGCTCTCCTCTCCCTTCACTGCCTCTGTAGGTGATTTTGTCTCTCAAAGGCAGTAATGGTTCCAGTAATTTATCATGGCTAGTTATGCTTGTTTTATTTCTTCTGCAGACTAATGACGTGATATGTCATATTAAACATGTAATCCGCAGCTCAAATAAACGTGTATCTTTTATCACTGAAACTGCTGGATACTGGATGGGTGAGGCAATGTGTGTTTGTTTGAATATGTTTGCAGGGCTTGACAGAGTGGCTGAGAAAATGTGGGTGTCTGTGTATAAGAGTTGTGTGAATGGCAGTGGATGACAATGTGGATGAGTAAATGGGTAGGTGACCAAAGGCAGTGGGTGAGTAGGTGAATGGAAATACGTGGGTAGTGAGGCTCTCTCACAAGGTGCAATTCCGTCTTGTATTTGAGCCCCACCACAGCTTTCAGTCACCAGCCACCACTGCATGGAGCTCCCCTCGCCCTCCGTCCCACTGGTAAATTCAGACTCCGTAGTGTCGCCCTCCAGGGCCATGTGGGATGCAGCTCCCTCCTGCTCCGGTGCCACTGCTCCTCCGCCTGATGATGCTAATGCACACAAGAACAGGGAGACCACAAAAAGGGGGGGGGAGACAGAAGAAAGACATGTTGAGTACATGCAATACCGCTACCGTTGGCGGACACTACAGACACAGTTCCCTATTCAATTCCAGGGAAATGGGTTACAAGGCTATGCCCGATTGCTGCACACATGGATGTCACAGGAGCCGGACTAGGTGTAGTTGGCACTGTACACAGGTGGGGTGCAGTGCCAGAGGGCCTGCCTTAAGAAGGGACCTTGCCTACTAAACTCGCCCTGGCCTAGGGGAACCCACAGCCCACCTCCCCCACCCAGACACCTACAATGCGCGCTGAATCAGCAGAATGAGAGTGTACTCACCCCCTTGTGGCTGCTGTGATGCCCTCAAGCGCCCATCCAACTCTGGATACGCCACCGCCAGGTTCCTGAAAATCAGGGGGGTCATGGTGCGATGGGCACCCCTCCCACGTTGGGAGGCCATCCACAGCTGGGCCTCCGCCGTCTTCTTGCTCCAGCGGCGAATGTCCTCCCATCTTTTCCGGCAGTGGGTGCTCCGTCTGTGGTAGAGCACCAGGGTCCGGACTTCCTTGGCGATGGCACGCCAAATGTCCTTCTTCTGGTGGGCGCTCACCTACAGGAATAGTACAGGGGTAAAAGATAAGTTATTACCGTCCGCACCGTCACAGTAATTGGCCCGCGTCCCTACCCTTGCCATGACGCACATACACTCACCGTTGTTTTATGCACGCCTCATTCTCACCCCTCCCCTATCTTTCATCCACACCACTCCACACAGGCATTGCCCATACAGCATGCTCACAGTGTACTTACCTGTTTGTCTCGAGGGCTGTAGAGTAGCTTGTACTGGGGGAGGACCCCATCCACGAGTTTCTCCAACTCCTCCGTGCTGAAGGCAGGGGCCCTTTCCCCAGACACACGAGCCATTGTCTCTTCCAGACTGAGGTCACAGCAGCACTTGCAGTGTAGGTCCTCTCCTGTCGAAGAACAGGTATCAAGTGATTGAACAGAGAGAAAATGGCGGTCACGTCCGCGGCGGTACGTACCGTCACCGCTGGCATACATCGTCATTGGCTCCTGGGACCCATAGAGTCCAATGTTAACCAATGCAGGATTGCGCCGCGGTCTTCGACCGCCTACCGCAACGGTGTACAACGCCAACACAGTTACCTCATATCCCATTGTCCCACTTTACAGGTCAGGCAGCCGCCATTTCATGGGCCCACATGGCATTATTTTGGACTGCGTCACACATATCTAGGCCTTGCCTGAACACTCATACAGACATATGTCGATTTGCTAATATTTCAGAGTAAGCTGTGTTTACGTACCTCAGAGTTGGTTGACTCTCTGCTCGCTGTTCTCCTCCATAGGCACCGTCCGCTGGAGCATGTGAGGAGATGGCGGCATCCTCCGGGTACAGACCGCTGGTGGACCTGTAGACAATGGAGGAGCGACATATGATCATCACCTACAGACTTGATCGTGCCACAATCCAGGAACTGTGTGCCAAGTTGGAGCCAGACCTGATGTCAGCTATCCGCCATCCCACATGAATCCCCCCTCAAGTGCAGGTGCTGTCAGTACTCCATTTCCTAGCAAGTGGGTCAATTCAAACTACAGTGGCCATTGCATCAGGGATGTCCCAGGCTATGTTTACCAAAGTGTTGTCCAGAGTTTTGTCTGCCCTGCTAAAACACATGCAGAGCTACATCTTTTTCCCTCAGGTGGAGGATTTGCCTACAGTGAAAGGTGATTTCTATGCTCTGGGACATATCCCCAACATCATAGGTGCCATTGATGGGACACATGTGGCCTTGGTACCCCCCGCAGGAATGAACAGGTGTACAGAAACCGGAAGAGTTACCATTCAATGAATGTGCAGTTGGTGTGTTTGGCAGACCAGTACATCTCCCATGTGAATGCCAAATTCCCTGGCTCAGTGCATGACGCTTACATCTTGAGAAATAGCAGCATTCCATATGTGATGGGGCAACTCCAGAGGCACCATGTGTGGCCTTTAGGTGAGGACATGGACCCAATACAGTGGGATTAGTTGTCTGGGTCTGGGGATGTCCCTATGAGTTAGTGTGTGTCTAACAGTTGTCCCTCGCCATTTGCAGGTGACTCTGGTTACCCCAACCTGCCATGGCTACTGACCCCAGTGAGGAATCCCAGGACAAGGGCAGAGGAATGCTACAATGAGGCCCATGGGCAAAATAGGAGGGTTATAGAGAGGACCTTCGGCCTCCTGAAGGCAAGGTTCCGGTGCCTCCATATGACAGCTGGTTCCCTATTCTACTCACCAAAGAAGGTGTGCCAGATCATCGTGGCCTGCTGTATGCTTCACAACTTGGCTTTGCGACGGCAGGTGCCTTTTCTGCAGGAGGATGGTCCAGATGGAGGTGTTGTGGCAGCTGTGGAGCCTGTGGACAGTGAAGACGAGGAAGCAGAATAAGAGGACATAGACAACAGGAACACGGTGATCCTGCAATACTTCCAGTGAGACACAGGTAAGAAGACAACACAGCCTGCTACATCTGATTTAATTCTACTACCTCTCATCTGTCTGTGATTTTCACCCAGTGTATGGTCTCTGAGTTGTCACTTTCCCTTACGATTTCACAGATGTGGGTCTCACTGTGTGACATCTGCTTTGTTTCCGCATGGACTAGAGCTGTGTGACATAGGTATGTTGACATTGCATTTGATATAGCATTTTGCCACTGTTATTGCAAATACACATTTTCGAAAGCACAGACTGACTCCAGATTGTTTTTTGATTTAAGGGTGTTTATTTAAGTGCTCAATAGTGGAGGGTGTTGTAAAATGGTCAGGGGTGATGGTGGAGGAATGTCCATGGCAGAGTCCAATCTATTAGTCTCACAGGTGCAATGTCCAAAGGGGCTTAGGAAGTGGCGCTGGGGCAGTTTAAGTATGGACAGGGTGACAAAGTGAGACAGAAGGATGACAATCAGGGGGGTCTCATTTCTTGGCGGGGGTCTTGGCATTGTTCTCTGTCTTTGTCCTGGATCACAGGGACGGTTTGCGGGTGGTTCTCCACCTGCAGGTGGTGGAGTGCTGGTGTCGTGGTCCTGTGGCGGTGCCTCCTGTCCACTAGCGCTGGCGGAGGTGGTGGGCAGTTCATCGTCCAGGCTAGTGTCAGGGGCCCCTTGTTGTGCCACAGTGTCCCTCCTGGTGTTGACGGGTTCCTTCAGCACCCCTACAATGGTGCCCAGGGTGGAATTGATGGATTTGAGTTCCTCCCTGAAGCCCAAATACTGTTCCTCCTGCAGCCGCTGGGTCTCCTGAAACTTGGCCAGTACCGTTGCCATCGTCTCCTGGGAATGGTGGTAGGCTCCCATGATGTTGGAGAGGGCCTCGTGGATAGTGGGTTCCCTGGGCCTGTCCTCCCCCTGTCGCACAGCAGCCCTCCCAGTTCCCCTGTGTTCCTGTGCCTCTGTCCCCTGAACCGTGTGCCCACTACCACTGCCTCCAGGTCCCTGGTGTTGTTGGGGTGGTGGGTTAGCCTGGGTTCCCTGTAGTGGTGGACACACTGCTGATTGACGTGTCCTGGGGACAGAGGTATGGGCCCGCTGGGTGGGTGCTGCGCTGGTGTTTCCAGAGGGGGCAAGCTCTGTAGTGGCCTGTGCCAGTGTGAGGGGAACCGACTGTCCCGAGGTCCCAGATGGGCCAGGCTGGTCATCTAGATCCAGTTGGTCAGAGCTACTGTCATCACTGTGGGCCTCTTCTGTGGGTGGAGTGGACATATCTGGACCCTCCTGTGACATTGGGTAGGGGTCCTACAGGGTTGTAAAGGCATGATTATTGCATCTGTGTGTGCCATGGTGTGCAATGGGTGGGTGACCGTGTACCCCAGTGCTTGCATTCCTGTGTAGGACCTTGTGTGATAATGGTTTAGGGGGGTGTGTGGGTATGTGTAGTGGCCATGCATTGCTGATGGGTGTCCATGTTTTGGTGTTACATGCAGGGCTTGAGTGTGGGATGTGTGGTTTGTGATATTGGGACAAACATGAGGAGTTGGAGTGATGGGGGCGAGGGTGGGGGTATGTGATAGCATGCAGGTGGGTGGGGGATGTGATAGTTAAGATTTGACTTACCAGAGTCCATTCCTCCAGCTACTCCTGCGAGGCCCTCATGATACAGTATAGCCAAGACCTGCACCTCCCATGTTGTTAGTTGTTGGGGAGGAGGTGAGGGTCCGCCGCCAGTCCTCTGAACCGCGATGTGGTGTCTTGAGACCAGGAAATCACCTTCCCCCAGAGGTCGTTCCACCTCTTCCTGATGTCATCCCTAGTTCTTGGGTGCTGTCCCACTGCATTGACCCTGTCCACGATTCTTCGCCATAGCTCCATCTTCCTAGCTATGGAGGTGTGCTGCACCTGTGATCCAAATAGCTGTGGTTCTACCCGGATGATTTCCTCCACCATTACCCTGAGCTCCTCTTCAGAGAACCTGGGGTGTCTTTGCGGTGCCAAGGGGTGGTGTGGGTGATGTGTGGGGTGGTGTTTGTTGTGATGTGTGGGGTGATATTTAGAGGTGTGTTGTGTGAGGTGTGTGGATGTTGTGTGAGTGATGGTGTGGAGTGCCTGTGGATGCTAGTTTGTAGATGGTGGTGTCTCTCTCTGGCCCTCAGTCGCAATTGTTGACGTAAGGGTTTGTGTGTGATGTGGGTGTGTGTTTTATATTGTAGTGGGTGTGTGGGAGTGGTGTGTGTATGTGTATCAGGTGTGTGTATTTGGAATTGTTCAATGTGGTAGTGTTTTGTAAATGTGTGTGTATTTTGAGCGTGGCGGTGTGTACCGCCAATGGAATACCGCGGTTGGAAGACCGCCGCGTGGATTCGTGGATCGTGATAGTGTGGGCGTATTCCTGTTGGCGTGACGGTGGAGGTTTTGTTATTGACAGTTTATCACTGACCTTTGGTGTGGCGGACTTGTGTGGGTGTCTGGATTTTGGCAGATTCCGAGCTGTGGGTCATAATGACCGTGGCGGAATTCCGCGGCGGTGTGTTGGCAGTCTTCTGCACAGCGGTAAACGGCTTTTACCGCCAATGTTGTAATGACCCCCTATCTCTTTCCCAAGTGCTCTTTATTTTCTTTAAGGCTGGGTTTTTAAAGACACTCCTAATTTATTTCTGGTTTCTTGCAGGACTTTTCCTTGTGGTTTTAGTCCAGGTAATAATGTTCTTTTCCTCTTTTCTTTTCTAGGTTCCTCCTTTGATGGATGACGGTGCGGTGGCGTGTTGATCGGCATTGCTCCGTTTTAACCATTGGTGGTGGACCCCGGGAATAAAGAAAGAGGTAAGTATTAGAGGTCTGGGGATTAGGTTAGGGTAGGTTAGTAATAGGGTGGTGACGGGAAGGGGTGTAGCAGTGACGGATAGTGACGGATAGGGTTTGGGCCTTAGATAACCTAAGAGCCCATAAGTGTTTATTGTGCAACTAAAAGAATATTGTGACTTTCAGGCTCCTCTCATAGGACTGTTGTACTTCACAGTCCCTATCTGGGAAAGGTATTGTGTGGTTAGGGGCACATGCACTCTCAATTCGCTTGTGCGTTTCTTGGAACTCAGTCCTAGGTTCCCTCACCCGATATGTGCCCCTCGCTCCCGTTCCGGCTTACAAACGGAAAGTAACTGAAATTGAGATACGATCGTACCTGGGACAGCCACGCCCCTCCAGGGACGCGGCGGGTCCGTTCGTCCAACGGCCTTGGGTACGGTAACCTCTCTGCCTGTTTCCTTCTTCTCTTCTTCACTGCGCTTGTCTCTACGGCTCTCCTCGCGCTTGTCGGCCCGTCTTGCCTCTCCGTCTCTGTAGCTCTCCTCACTCCTTGCTCCTTCCAGCTTCCTGGAGTCACGCGCCTTCACCTCCTCTGTGTTCACCTTTTGACCCGTCAGTCCCGCCCAATCAACCCGGATATCCGAACTGATAGACATCTCCTAGGGGTCGCTTCTCTGTGTTGTTCCCCTGGGGCACTGCTGATGCAGCTCAGGGGTCAATGTTGTGACCGGAGATCCGATGACCTGGTTACACGTCCCTCCCCGTGACTGGGGCTGTTCCAGACCCTGTTCCACCGGATAGCGAGATAAGTAATTGGCAGGAAACATCTGTTCTCCTGGAAGGTGGCACACCTGAAAGGTAAAAGGTTGTAGTTCCATCAACCAACGTAGTACGCGGGCGTTGGTATTTTTATGACGAGACAACCAGATAAGGGGGGCGTGATCGGTGTACAGAAGAAAGGGACGTCCCAGCAAGTAGTACTGTAAGCTTTCGATGGCCCATTTGATGGCCAGGCATTCTCTTTCAATAATAGGGTAGTGTTGCTCTCGGGGCAGTAACTTACGACTGATGAAAACTATGGGGTGATTACTACCCTCTTCTCCCCGTTGGAATAACACTGCGCCTATGCCTACATCAGAGGCATTGGTATGAAAGTGGAACAGTTTAAGGAAGTCAGGACAAGAGAGAATAGGTTTGGTGGTGAGACAGGTTTGAAGGGTCACATAACTCCTGTGTTGGGCTTGTGTTAAGGATGCTATTTTCGTCGGTTGACCCTTTTTTAGTTAGTCCGTTAAGGGAGCCGCTAAGGTGGAATAATGGGGGATGAACCTGAGATGATATCCTACTAAGCCGAAGAAGGAGCGCACTTCCTTTTTTGTGGTTGGTGGAGGGATGCGTGTAATGGCTTCTACTTTATTAAGCTGGGGCTTAATTATGCCTCCTCCTATGTGGTATCCCAAATATGAAATGTCAGTATAGGCCAAACAACTCTTCGTGGGGTTGGCTGTCAATCCGGCTTGATATAAGGTTGTAAATATGTTATCCAGGTGTACTAAGTGGTCCTCCCAGGTTTCACTATATATTACGATATCATCCAAGTAGGCTGCTGCATACTTGGTATGATGTCGCAATAGAGAGTCCATGAGCCGTTGAAATGTAGCCAGGGCCCCATGTAGCCCGAAAGGAAGGACCGTAAAGTGATACAGGTCTGAGGATGTGGAAAAAGCTGTTTTTTCCCTATCTGCTGAATCTAAAGGGATTTGCCAATATCCTTTAGTAAGATCAAGAGTGGACATGTATTTGTCCCTCTCTAACCGTTCTATTAGCTCATCTACTCTGGGAAGGCGATAGGTGTCGAATTGGGAAATAGCGTTTACTTGCCAGAAGTCAATGCAAAAATGGACAGACCCATCCGGTTTGGGGACCAATACTACTGGGGAACACCACGGGCTATTAAAGGGTTCTATGACTCCCATCTGTAACATCTTCTTTATCTCTTGTTCGACCATTATCTTCCTGGCTTCGGGTATCTTGTACGGTTTAAGACGTATCACCTTCCCTAGCAGAGTTTTAATGTGGTGTTGTGTTATTGTAGTTTTCCCTGGCTGGGTGGAGAACACCTTATTGTGTCTAAACAGGAGATGGGTTCATTGCGCCTGTTGTTGAGGTAGTAAGGAATCATTTCTCTGGGGTCCTTCGGGTTTTATTTCTGAATGTGTAGGGCACCATCCTATGTCTAGTTCTTTTGCCGTGTTAACCAGGAATCCCACAACGGATTCTGTTGGGGGACTATTGGGGTCCTCCCATTTCTTTAGGAGATTTATGTGGTAAATGTGGGTTTTCCTCGGATTTTTGGACATTTCTATGATATACTTGACTGGAGTAACGGCCCCTAAAAACGTGTAGGGTCCCTGCCATCTCGCTAATAATTTGTTTTCTGAACTGGGTATTAGGATAAGAACCTTCTCCCCGGTATTTAGCTTACGTATCTGGGTGTTCCTGTCACAAGACTGTTTTTGTTTAGCCTGGGCTCTCTCTAAGTGTTCTCTCACATCTTCCCATAGGGTATGGATCTGGGATTTTAGATTGTGGGTATAGTCTAGCAAGGATTTTTCTCCTCCCTCATCCTCCTGCCACATCTCTGCAGCCATATCCAGTAAGGTTCGGGGTTGTCGCCCAAATACTAACTCAAAGGGACTGTGCCCAGTAGGGGACTGCTCATGGGTTCTCATTGCGTAGAGACCCAATGGTAACCGTCTATCCCAGTCTTTTCCGGAGTCAGAGACATTTTTTTTTAAGAGTGCTTTCAAGGTACGGTTATACCTCTCTACTAGTCTGTCAGTCTGGGGGTGGTATACCGAGGTCCTCAGGTGTTTTATCCCAAGGATCTGGAAGATTTGTGTCATTAGATTCAACATGAATTGTGTACCCTGATCGGTTAATATCTCCTTAGGGAAACGAACTTGAGAAAAAAAACCAATCATGGCATGTGCTACACTTTTAGTATTCATGCTGGTAAGGGGAACGGCCTCAGGATATCTTGTAGCGTAGTCGACGAGGACTAGGATATATCTATACCCTTTTGAGGAAGGAATAAGTGGTCGCACCAGGTCCATTCCCACCCGGGAAAAGGGTATGTCGATAATAGGTAAAGGGTGTAGGGGAGCCAGTCTGCAAGGTCCCGGATCAACTAGTTAACATTTGGGACATTGTTGACAAAACCTGCGTATTTGGGAAAATACACCCTTCCAGTAAAATCAACGCAAGAGATATTCCTCGTTTTTTTCCCTTCCATAGTGGCCCCCCCGACTGACTATGGGCTAGATGTAGGACTTGCAACCAATAGAGTTCGGGAACTAATAGCTGCCTCTTTTCTTGGTTGTTGTGATTCGTGAGTCTATATAAAAGGTTCTTGTGTATGGAATAACAAGGTCCCTTTTCTCCAGGGTTTCTAGGTCTGGCTGCCTTCCAGGCATTTTGGAGGGTGGGGTCTTCTCTTTGACAATATCTGAAAGGGGAAGGCTAGTAAGAGCCACATGTGGTATATTTACCCGACGAGTCTCATGCTCCTTAAGTGCATATAGTCTCTTTGTCTCTCTTTTCTCAGTTTTACTAGGTTTGTATCTTGTTTCACCTGGCCGGATTGGTTCTCCAGAAAATGGGGCTTCGATCCACCATGTATCGATGTCTCCGTTCTTTTGGACACTGTCGAGAACTGCTGGAAACTGTACATAATCGGTCCCGATAATAACCTCTTCCACCAGTCGGTCTACCACCCCCATTCTAATCTCATCCTTTCTTTCACCCCAGGTAAGGGTGACCCAGGTCAAAGGATATTCTCTTGAGTCCCCATGAATACAACAAATAGCCACTGCTGATCCCGGGTTCAGTGCTACCCTGTCTATCAGGCTGGCCCTAATGACCGACTGGCTGCAGCCAGAATCCACTAATGCTCTGACCCGCCGTCCATTGACAACTAACTCACGCTTGTACTGTCTATTTTCTTCTCCTGCATAATACACCCTTCCACGGGCTATACCAATCTCCATTGGTTCAGGCCTGTCCAATTTGTGAGGACACATACTAGCAATATGACCCCATTCTCTGCAGCTATAACATTGGGGTTGCTGGAGGGGTGGTCGTTCCGCCATTCGGGAGCTTCCATTGTCTTTGGGTTGTTTTCTACTCAGGGGACAGAAGGGAGCAATAACTGGATGGGTACGGGCAGGACTACTTCATTGGGTTCCAGTCCTAAATTCTATGGAAGGATGATAGGCACAAGCCAAATCAATAGTAGTGGTGGTATCAGGATTATGGTGTTGTTTAATCCAGTTGCGCGTGCAAGGGGGAAGGGCTTCCATATATTGCTCTAAGAGAATGGTTTTGATAATGTCCTCCCTGTTCGTTCCTATTGGTCCTAACCACTTTAGGCCAAGGTCTTTAACCCGGTAATACAATGCCCGTGAGTTTTCCGAAGGCCCCCACTTGGTTTTCCTGAAACGAAGTCGGTAATGTTCGGTGTCAAAACCCACACGTTCTAAAATACTTTTCTTGATCTCATGGTATGGGGTAGTTCCACCAGGGTTCACCGCTTGGTAAGCTGCTTGTAGGGTACCAGTCAACAATGGGGCAATGTACTGGCCCCACCTCTCTTGGGGCCAAGTAGCGGAAGTGGCTACCCTTTCAAAATTTGTAAAAAAGGCATCTGGATCATCGCCCTCTTGGTATATTTGTAATACTGAACTGGGAACATTGGGGTGAACCCTGGTGGCGGCGATGGTGTCAGTCAGAGTCTTCAACGCATTTTCATGGACCAACTGATTGTTGGCGATGATGGTGTCTTGACTTTTCAATGCGCTTTGAAGGGCTTCTCGCTCCGTTTTGGTTTCCTTTTGTTGTTCTTCCCAAACAAGCTGGAGGTGTTGTTGCCCTTTAGCCAGCTGTTGCATCATGTCCACTATGGTGGGCTTTTCCTCCATCGCTACTTATACTGTTTTAATGCCTTATAAAAATAATCCCACTTCTGACACCACTGTGGTGGGTTCCCCTAGGACCCTGATAGTTTTAAGGCATTAAAGATACATAAGACACTATCTCTTTCCAAAGTGCTCTTTATTTTCTTTAAGCCTGGGTTTTTAAAGACACTCCTAATTTATTTCTGGTTTCTTGCAGGACTTTTCCTCGTGGTTTTAGTCCAGGTAATAATGTTCTTTTCCTCTTTTCTTTTCTAGGTTCCTCCTTTGATGGATGTCGGTGCGGTAGCGTGTTGATCGGGATGGCTCAGTGTAACCAGACGCCTCCCGACGCCGGTCTTCAGGAAGATGCGGCAACTGTGGAGGAATACCCCGGGGGCACCCGAGAAGCTCTGGACGTCATGACGTCGAACGTCATGTACGGCAGGAGAGGACTTGAAAGAGAAGACGGCGCCGAGAACGCAGCGCCGGAGAGGAAGAGAGACGCTCAGGGAGCAACAGGAGGAGAAGACGAACGGAAAAACACGCACACCAACGAAGTGGGTCCCGGAACAGAAGAGGAGCGACGCCAAGGAGGAGAGATACTCAGGGAGCCTCCCGCCCCTGCCCCAGTGAAGTCGGGAGATCGCCAGGAAGCCGGCCGTGTCCCTGGAGGGGCGTGGCCACCAGAGGTACGATCGTATCGCAATTGGGAGTGGGGCTCCGGGTGGTTACTGGGATTACGGGGGACCAAGGGGAAAGGGTTGAGGTCCTATAAGGAAGGGGAGACGGTTTGAAGGGAAACATTAAACCCTCTAACCTCACAGAAACCCAACCCTAAATAGCTGCTGTCAAAGAAAAGGGGGAGTTCGACGAACGCACTGGGGCAGGGAGAAAGACACTACAAAAGTAATCCCTCACCTACCTGCACTCCTACCTATTCCGCCACCACCCTACTAAACCTAAATAACTCTATATATTTTCCCCACTTACCTGTTTTCTTTTCTTCTTTATTCTGGGGAACCTGGGCCGCTGACATATGGGAAGACCCGAACCTTCTTAAAGCTGGACCAGACCACACCAGGAACCTTACCCGAACTCTGAAAGAAAGAAAGAGAAAGGGATTTTATTATTTTCGTTGAGAGACTAAACCAACACTGACATTGTGAGAAGATGATAAGTTCATCTTAAAACCGAACCGAAATAAATTAGTTAACCCCTTGAACCTGCGTCTGTCGCCTTCTTCCAATATCCCTTCAACCCGGGATAAAGAACCCGTCACAGTGGTGTCAGAAGTGGGATATTGGACCAGGCGACAGGTAATCCAAGACCATGGAGGATAAACCCATGATATCCAATATGATGCAGCAGTTGGCCGAGGGACAGAGGCATCTGCAAATAGTGTGGGAAGAGCAACAGAAGGAGGCTAAAGTGGAAAGGGAGGCCCTACAAAGTGCGCTTAAAAGTCAGGCCACTATCATGGCCAACAATCAATTGGTTCATGAGACTGCCATCAAAAATCTCACGGATACAATTGCAGCCACCCGGGTACATCCGAATGTGCCCAGTTCGGTCCTACAGCGGTATCAGGAAGGCGAAGACCCAGATGCCTTCTTTACTAATTTTGAGCGAATTGCCACTTCCGCTACCTGGCCCGCGGAGCGATGGGGTCAATATCTTGCCCCATTATTAACAGGAACCCTCCAAGCAGCTTATCAAGCGGTGAACCCAGGCGGAATAACTCCCGATCAGGACATTAAAAAGAGCATCCTGGAACGGGTGGGTTTTGATTCAGAACATTACCGAGTCCGGTTTAGGAAAGCCAAGTGGGGGCCCTCCGAGAATCCCCGGGCCCTATACTTCCGGATCAAAGATTTGGGTCTCAAATGGTTAGGCCCCATTGGAACTAATAGGGAAGATATAATTGAGATCGTACTCTTAGAACAATATCTAGACGCCCTACCCCCCAACACGCGTCACTGGATCAAACAACACCCAAACCCAGACACTAACACCACCATCGAGTTAGCCTGTGCCTTTCACCGCTCCCTCGAGTTCAAGGTCCCCCCCCTTCGGTCAACGCCTAGCCCCATTCGACAGAGTCCCGGTTCGACCTCATCAGTGGGGCGAAAAACCAGCGAGGATACAGGAAAAACGCGAGGACTTGAGAGACCGTACAGTATATGCAACAACCACAGTGTTTTAGTTGTGGTGAATGGGGACATATAGTCCGGGTTTGCCCCCTAAAAACAGAAAAACCAGAACCAATGGAAATAGGAATTACTAGGGGAAGAGTCTTTTATACCAGGGGGAAAGAAACCCCATATAAGAAGAGACTTGTTATCAATGGAAGAACCACACTGGCCCTCATTGATTCAGGGTGCAGTCAGTCAGTAATCCGGGCTGATTTACTTGTTAACCCTACCTTTACTTCAGGACTTACTGTATCCATCTGTTGTATTCATGGCGAAACAAGAGAATATCCCCTAACCTGGACAACCCTATCATGGGAGGGAAAAGAAACCCCCATAAGGATGGGGGTAGTGGAACGACTAGTTGAAGAAGCTATTATAGGAACGGACTTTACTGGATTCTCGGAGCTTCTGGATAGTACAAGATATTCTGAAGAATTGAGTACCTGGTGGAAAAATGCTCCCTTCTCTAACATACCTATACCTCCTCCGTTAGACAGATACAAACCCTCCCGAAATGAAAAAAGAGCAACCAGAAAAGCCTACGCAAAAGAAAACTCGAGCCCCGAGAGGGTAATTACACAGGTTCTTACCCTTACTAACCTCCCCCCCTTCCGGAGCTGTCAAAGAGAAGATCCAAGTTTGGTTCATGCCTGGAAAAATGCACGGCCCCGGACCCTCCAAGATAAGGGTCCATCGTTCACAATCGTTAAAAATCTATTATATCGAGTCACTAGCAATGACAGAGAAGAAAAGAAGCAATTGATAGTCCCCGAACCCTATAGACAACAAGTCCTACACCTAGCCCACAGCCAGTCAAGGGGTGGCCACTATGGGAGGGAGAAAACGGAAGAGTATCTGTTGAGGAAGTTCTATTGGCCGGGTGTCTTTTCACAGATTAGGAAATTCTGTCAGCAGTGTCCTAAATGCCAAATGATTGATCCTGGTGCAAGGAGAAGAGCCCCTTTACAACCTCTTCCCATCATAGATATTCCTTTCTCAAGAATAGGAATGGACATTGTCGGTCCTCTCCTACCCTCTTCCAGAGGATACCGTTACATATTAGTGTTGGTGGATTACGCCACAAGATACACCGAGGCCATCCCTCTTAGTAGTATTAACACCAAGAGTGTTGCCCACGCCATGATAGGGTTCTTCTCCCGAATCGGCTTTCCCCGAGAAATCTTAACAGACCAAGGCACCCAATTCATGTCCTCCTTGATGACACAAATCTGTCAACTTGTGGGGATCAAACAATTGCGGACGTCGGTTTATCATCCACAGACTGATGGTCTGGTGGAACGGTACAATCGGACTCTGAAAAATCTTCTAAAGAAATCTATCTCCGAGACAGGTAAAGACTGGGATAGGAAACTCCCCTTAGTATTATACGCTATCAGAACCCATGAACAAGCTTCTACGGGCCATAGTCCGTTTGAACTGTTGTTCGGACGACAACCTAGGACCTTATTAGACATGGCAGCGGAATTATGGGAGGAGGAGGATGGGGAAAAGACCCTTCTGAAATATATCCGGGAATTAAAAACCCACCTACACACAGTGTGGGAAAACGTAAGAGAACACATGGAGAAGGCTCAAGAGAAACAAAAAAAGTATTATGATAGGAATACTCAGTTGAGGTCTTTTTCCATAGGGGATAAGGTGTTAGTGCTTCTCCCCAGTTCAGACAACAAACTGTTAGCAAAGTGGCAGGGACCATATAACGTGACAGGAATAATAACACCCGTGACCTATAAAATTCAGCTCACCGATAGTCCCAATAGGTCACAGATCTTTCACGTTAATCTACTAAAAAAATGTGAAGAACCTCTGACCGACCAGAACCGAGGATGTCTGGTTAACACCATTAAGGAATTGGAGATAGGGTGGTGCCCCACTGATCGCCCTAGCGGAAGCGAGGTACCGGTCATAAATACAGACATCTCGGTTCAACAGAGCAAGCAGTTAAACACACTTTTCGATGAACATCCCCAGATGTTCTCCTTGATGCCCGGTAGAACCAAGCTGGTACATCATCAAATCATAACCCCTCCTGGTAAGGTAGTACGGTTACGCCCTTATCGTATCCCTGAAGCTAGGAAGGTTCTGGTAGAAAGTGAAATCGAGAAAATGTTAGACCTAGACATTATAGAACCTTCCCAAAGTCCCTGGTGCTCGCCTGTGGTATTGGTGCCCAAACCGGATGGGTCTATACGTTTTTGTATTGACTTTAGACGAGTCAATTATATATCACAGTTTGACACGTATCCCCTTCCAAGAGTAGACAAACTCTTAGAGAAATTGGGAAAAGCTAAATATATGTCTACTCTCGACTTGACAAAAGGCTACTGGCAGATCCCGCTGGCCCCAGAAGATAAAGAAAAAACGGCCTTCTCTACTCCCTCCGGACTATATCATTTTAATGTTCTCCCTTTCGGGCTACACGGGGCACCCGCCACCTTCCAATGCCTCATTGACACCATTCTACGACCTCATACCAGATACGCTGCCGCATACCTGGATGATATCGTCATATTTAGTGAGACTTGGGAAGACCATTTGACGCATATAGACAAAATCTTTACAACATTACGAAGGGCTGGACTGACAGCCAACCCTTCCAAAAGTCGACTGGCCTTTAATGATATCTCTTACCTGGGCTATCACATAGGGAAGGGTATACTTAGACCCCAAATGAATAAAATTGAAGCCATCCTACGCATCAATGCTCCCACATCGAAAAAGGAGGTCCAATCCTTTTTAGGCCTGGTAGGATACTATCGACGCTTTATACCCCATTATTCCACCTTGGCCGCCCCCCTGACCAACCTTCTGAGAAAGGGTCAACCCAAAACCATTACGAGATTAAACACGGCTCAAAATTATAGTTATCGTACCTTACAGAGATGCCTCACTACTCAACCGATTTTAAAATGCCCTGAGTTTAATAAACCCTTCCATCTTCAAACGGATGCCTCCGACGTAGGATTGGGTGCCGTGCTTTTTCAGAAAGATGAAAACGGAGTAAGCCATCCCGTAGTCTTTATTAGCCGTAAACTGTTTCCCAGGGAACAGAAATATCCCATTATCGAGCAGGAGTGTCTTGCCATTAAATGGGCAATCGAAAGCCTCCAATATTACCTTTTAGGAAGGTCCTTCCTATTGTTTACAGATCATGCTCCCCTTACCTGGCTCTCGAGGTATAAAGATACCAACAATCGTATCCTGAGGTGGTTTATCGAGCTTCAACCTTTCTCTTTTCAGGTTTGCCACCTCCCTGGTGACCTTATGGGTCAGGCAGACTATTTATCCCGGTTTCCGGGACCTGTGGGACTCGAACAGCCCCATTCAAGTGAGGGGATGTGTAACCGGACGCCTCCCGACGCCGGTCTTCAGGAAGATGCGGCAACTGTGGAGGAATACCCCGGGGGCACCCGCGAAGCTCTGGACGTCATGACGTCGAACGTCATGTACGCCAGGAGATGACTTGAAAGAGAAGACGGCGCCGAGAACGCAGCGCCGGAGAGGAAGAGAGACGCTCAGGGAGCAACAGGAGGAGAAGACGAACAGAAAAACGCGCACACCAACGAAGTGGGTCCCGGAACAGAAGAGGAGCGACGCCAAGGAGGAGAGATACTCAGGGAGCCTCCCGCCCCTGCCCCAGTGAAGTCGGGAGATCGCCAGGAAGCCGGCCGCGTCCCTGGAGGGGCGTGGCCACCAGAGGTACGATCGTATCGCAATTGGGAGTGGGGCTCCGGGTGGTTACTGGGATTACGGGGGACCAAGGGGAAAGGGTTGAGGTCCTATAAGGAAGGGGAGACGGTTTGAAGGGAAACATTAAACCCTCTAACCTCACAGAAACCCAACCCTAAATAGCTGCTGTCAAAGAAAAGGGGGAGTTCAACGAACGCACTGGGGCAGGGAGAAAGACACTACAAAAGTAATCCCTCACCTACCTGCACTCCTACCTATTCCCCCACCACCCTACTAAACCTAAATAACTCTATATATTTTCCCCACTTACCTGTTTTCTTTTCTTCTTTATTCTGGGGAACCTGGGCCGCTGACATATGGGAAGACCCAAACCTTCTTAAAGCTGGACCAGACCACACCAGGAACCTTACCCGAACTCTGAATGAAAGAAAGAAAGAGAAAGGGATTTTATTCTTTTCGTTGAGAGACTAAACCAACACTGGCATTGTGAGAAGATGATAAGTTCATCTTAAAACCGAACTGAAATAAATTAGTTAACCCCTTGAACCCGCGTCTGTCGCCTTCTTCCAATATCCCTTCAACCCGGGATAAAGAACCCGTCACACTCAGTTTTAACCGTCGGCGGTGGACCCCGGGAATAAAGAAAGAGGTAAGTATTAGAGGTCTGGGGATTAGGTTAGGGTAGGTTAGTAATAGGGTGGTGACGAGAAGGGGTGTAGCAGTGACGGATTGTGACCAGATAGGGTTTGGGCCTTAGATAACCTAAGAGCCCATAAGTGTTTATTGTGCAACCAAAAGAATATTGTGACTTTCAGGCTCCTCTCATAGGACTGTTGTACTTCACAGTCCCTATCTGGGAAAGATATTTTGTGGTTAGAGGCACATACACTCTCAATTCGCTTGCGCGTTTCTTGGAACTCGGTCCTCGGTTCCCTCCCCCGCTATGTGGCCCTCGCTCCTGTTCCGGCTTACAAACGGAAAGTAACTAAAATTGAGATACAATCATATCTGGGACAGCCACGGCCCTCCAGGGACGTGGCGGGTCCGTTCGTCCAACGGCCTTGGGTATGGTAACTTCTCTCCACCTGTTTCCTTCTTCTCTTCTTCACCGCGCTCTTCTCTACATCTCTCCTCGTGCTTGTCAGCCCATCTTGCCTCTCTGCCTCGGTGGCTCTCCTCACTCCTTGCTCCTTCCGGCTTTCTGGAGTCGCGCGCCTTCACCTCCTCTGTGTTCACCTTTTGACCCGTCAGTCCCACCCAATCAACCCGGAAATCCGGACTGATAGACATCTCCTGGGGGTCGCTTCTCTGTGTTGTTCCCCAAGGGCACTGCTGATGCGGCTCGGGGGCGAATGTTGAGACCGGAGATCCAATGACCCGGTTACACCTCCCTGTAACCTTTGTTTTTTTTGAGAATTTCTAAGTTTATTTTAATTCTATTTCCTAACTATAACATCCCTGTAACCTTTGTTTTTTTAAGTGAATTTCAAGGGTTTTTAATGTTAAGTAAGCCTCTCATCGCAATACAAAGAGGGTGGGGGGAGGATGCAGGGTTTGCCCTGGCATTGTGCTTCCCCCACCCAAGCTAGCTGCAACTGCACTGCCTCCTCCTTGCCATCCATTTTCCAACTCAATTTCCCTGTTCCATCATTACAGCCCTGTGTGACTGTTGTTCTGCCACTGCCCTTCCTGCCTGCCATGGACAGTTATCTTGCTGCCCCGCCCACCTACTCCCTACCCTCTGCTGAGTCCATGTACCAGCCCCTTCGATTCTGCACTGCATGGTCTGATGTTCTGCCAGTGCCCTCCTTTTAGCTTGATGTCCACGCCTGCAACTCCTGCCTCTGCTTGTCTGTGTCCAGCCCTTACCCCTTCCTTCTGTCCTCCATGGTCCTTTGTGCATGCCTCTGCCTCATCCCTCTTGCCCACCATGGTTGTTGTGCTGCCACTAACCCTCCTACTTGAAATGCCTGGTGTTCTGTGCTGCCACAGCCCCTCCCACCTGCTTTATCAGCTTGCTGCTCCTGCCCTGTCCCTTGCCCTCTGCTCTCTGTTTTCCACGTGCAGACACCTATTCCTTCCCTCCCGACTTGTACGGTCCGTTGTCGTGCCCTTTCCCCCTTCCTCCTGCCCTTCATGGTCCGTTATGCTGCAACTGTCCCTTCTGTCTGCCTGGTATGGTCAACTCGCTGCCCTTACCTCTTTCCCCTCTGTTGTTCATGTGCACGGCCCTATCTCCTCCTAATTGCTTTTCATGGTCCTTTGTGCTGCACTGCCTTCCTGCTTACCCTGTGTGGTGTACTGTGCTGTTGCAGCCCCTGACGCCTGCGCTATATGGTGCCCCTGCCCATCTCCCTCCTGCCCTCCGTAATCTGAGTCCATCTCCTACCCCATTCCTCTTGCCCTCCATGATCCAATGTACTATACTTTCAAAACATTTTGAAATTGGTAAGAGGGTTGATTTTCCCTATAGAATTACATTGACGAAGATAGGATTTTAGACAGAAGACAGATTTAAAAAAAAAACCTTATAGGCTTAAAACATCAGTCTCCTGCCTGAATCAGATCTGTTGGCATGTATAGTTCTACTGCCAATGCCTCTTCCTTCTGCCCTCAATGGTCTGTTATATTGCCACTGTAGCTCCCACCTGCCCAATGTGGTTAACTTGCTGCTCTTCACCATCCTCCTTGCCCTCAATTATCTGAGTCCATGCCCATGACAGCTGACTACCCATATTATTCTAATAAACAACTAGATCGCTAACATTCTAAATTTGTTACAAAAGTGTGGCACACCTGATGACATCTTGATGCGATCAATACTGTAATAACAGAAGCATTTCCTTTATAAATTACAAAAATAAGTGGGTCATATTTTTTATAGTTAGTGTTCTAAAAAACTAAAATGAAACTAAAATGAGGACATATTGTCTGAGTTCTCAAATAGTGACAAAGCACTCATAAATTATTTTCTATCTTAATGTTTTTTTATCCAGTTGATCACTTGATTATATGTTTCGCTTAGGGAGAGGATATGGCATTACAGCCAGAGCTGCAGAGTTGGCAACTGGGGAACCAGATTCGAGTTTTGGTGTTAGCTTGAAATCCTGTGATTCTGTGCAAATTACTTAGGCCCTCATTATAAAATTGGCGGTAAGTTCTGCTTACCGCCATGCCAACTGCCGCCAACATACCACCGCTGCGGCGGATTTCAGCTACCCATATTATGACACACACATAGCAATCCGTCACTATACAGCCACACACACAAGTCCGCCAGCCCAAAGGTTGATGATAAACTGGCGGTATCCAAACCCACACCATTACGCCAACAGAACTACGCCCACAACATTATGGCCCTCATTTTGACCTCAGTGGTCTTTTTTCAAGACAGCCGAGGTACCACTGTGCTGAAGACCGCCAGTGCAGGCAGTTTTCCGTGCGGCGTATTATGACTGCTGGCAGCCCTCTGTCCTTTTTCGGACGGAGAGCCGCCAGCAGCCATCCTGGCGGCCGGCGGGGAAGTTGAGGTTGCTCCACCTCCACCACACCGTCATCAGAACACCGCCCACCGAATCACGTCCCGGTGTGGCGGTGTTCTGGTGAGGAGGTGCTGGCGGCGGAGTAGCCCCCATGAATCCCGCCCCCTCCGGAGTATCAACGGACAAGGTAAGTTGATCGTCCGTTAGGGGAGGTGGGTGGGGGGGGTGTTGTGTGTTGTGTGCGTGTATGGGGTGTGCGTGTGAGTATGTAGAGGAGGTGTGTGAGTGCGTGTATGCATGCGGGGAGTGTGTTGTGTGTATGGGAAATGTGTGCGGGTTGGTCTGTGTTGTATGTGTTTGTATGTGTGCGGGTATGTGTTGTTGTAGTGTATGTGTGCGTGTAGGGGTGTGTGTATGTGCATGTTGGGGGTGGGGGTGGGTAGGAGGGTCCTGCCACTTTTGGGGGGTGGCAGGAGGATGGGGGGTGTGGGGGGAAGACTTGGGGGTGCGGGAGGGGGTGGGTGAGACCCCTATCAGTGCCAGGGAAGGAATTCCCTGGCACTGATGGTGCCTACCGCCATGGATTTTGTGGCGGTTCCAAACCACCCGAAATCCATGGCGGTATGCAGGGTCCTGATACCGCTGGCGGTCTGGTGACAGCCGCTGAGCTGGAGACCAAAGTCTCCAGCCCAGCGGTCATCACCGCTCTGGCGGTCGGAGTGGAGAAGTGGCGGATGACCATGGCGGTAACCGCCATGGTCATAATTCCATTTTATTTTCTGCCGGCCTGTTGGTGGTATTTACCGCAACTTCTCCCCCATCCGCCAGGGTTGTAATGAGGGCCTATGACCCACGAATCACGTGGCGGACATTCAACCGCGGTAAACCATTGGCGGTACATACCGCTGCGCTCAAACCGAATCACATGATTCGGTGTGGCGGTGTTCTGGTGACGGGGTGCTGGCGACGGAGCAGCCCCCATGGATCCCGTCCCCTCCCGGAGGATCAACAGACAAGGTAAGTTGATCGTCCGTTAGGGGAGGGGGGGGTGTTGTGTGTTGTTTGCATGCATGGGGGTGTGCGTGTGAGTATGTAGAGGAGGTGTGTGAGTGCATGTATGCATGTGGGGAGTGTGTTGTGTGTATGGGAAACGTGTGGGTTGGTCTGTGTGCATGTCTGTTTGTATGTGTGCGGGTATGTGTTGTTGTAGTGTATGTGTGAGTGTAGGGGTGTGTGTATGTGCATGTTGGGGTGGGGGTGGGGAGGGGGGGTTGTATGTGCATGTTAGGGGTGGGGGTGGGTAGGGGGTCCTGCCACCTTTGGGGGTTGCAGGGGGGTGTGGGGGAGACCCCTATCAGTGCCAATGAAGGAATTCCCTGGCACTGTTAGTGCCTATCGCCATGGATTTCGTGGCGGTTCCAAACCACCCGAAATCCAGGGCGGTATGCAGGGTCCTGATACTGCTGGCGGTCTGGAGACGGCCGCCGAGCTGGAGACCGAAGTCTCCAGCCCAGCGGTCGGAGTGGAGAAGTGGCGTATGACCATGGCGGTCATAATTTCCTTTTATTTTCCGCCGGCCTGTTGGCGGTATTACCGACACTTCTTCCCCGTCCACCAGGGTTGTAATGAGGGCCTATGCCCCACGAATCACTGCGGCGGACATTCAACCGCGCTAAACCATTGGCGGTACATACCGCCGCGCTCAAAATACACACACACATACAAAACAACACCACATTGGACAATTCAAACTACACACACCAGACACACATGCACTCACCACACCCACCCACTAACACCACTATAAAACACACACCCCCATTACCCACAACCCTATACAACTAAAAACAAGTGCCACAAGAGAGATAGGAAGACCACAGACAAGACCACAGCCACACACCACCATCACCTAGACACCATCCACGCACCTTACATCACACACCCCAACACATCACCCCACACACCCTCACCGACACCACATACACTACACCCATGGCACCACAATGACACCCCAGGTTCTCAGAGGAGGAGCTAAGGATCATGGTGGAGGAAACAATCCAGGTAGAGCCACAGCTATTCTGATCACAGGTGCAGCAGGCATCCATTGCTCGGAAGATGAAGCTATGGCGGAGAATCGTGGACAGGGTCAACGCCGTGGGACAGCACCAAAGAACATGGGATGACATCAGGAAGAGGTGGAATGACCTATGGGGGAAGGTGGGTTCCGTGGCAGCAAGACACCAAATAGCTATACAGAGGACTGGCGGTGGACCCCCACCTCCTCCCCAACAACTAACAACATGGGAAGAGGAAGTCTTAGCAATCATGCATCCTGAGGGCCATGCAGGAGTGGCAGGAGGACTGGACTCTGGTAAGTCAACTCTTTACTACTTTCACCACCCCCACCTGCATGCCATCACATACCCCCACCCTTACCCTCACTCCCATCACTCCACCACCTCCCACACACCCTACCATCACAACCCACCCATCCCAATACCAAGCCCTGCATGCAACACCAATGCATGGACACCCATCACAGACCTGCATGGACAACTATCACCACTGCATGCACACTGGAGACAATCACCTAGCCCACCAAATACCAACTCACACAAAGGACAATATGCCAGGGCAACAACAACCATAGAGAGCAACACACCCATGCACAATATGTCACACGCAGAAACAATAGCACTGCATTTACATCCCCACTGGTCCCCCAGCCAACGTCACTTGTGAGGAGGTGCCAGCAACATCCAGTATCCCCCCAGAAGAGGCCCACAGTGATGACAGCAGCTCTGGACGCCTGGATCTGGATAACCAACCTGGCCCATCAGGGATCTCGGGACAGTCGGTTACCCAGGCACAGTCCTATACCACCACAGAGCCTCCCCCCTCAGAAAAAAACACCAGCACATTACCCACCCAGCAGGCCCATACCTCTGTTCCCAGGACAAGTCAATCAGCAGTGTGCCCACCACTACAGGGACCCTAGGGCACACCACAAACACAGGACGATCAGGGACCTGGGGTCAGTGGCAATGGGCACACTGTTCAGGGGACAGAGGCACAGGACAACAGGAAAGCTGGGAGGACTACTGTGCGACAGGGGGAGGGCAGGCCCAGGGAACCGACTCTCCAGGAGGCACTCACCGCGATCCTGGGAGCATATCAACATTCCCAGGATACGCTGCGCCAGATACTGGACAAAATGCAGGAGAACGAGCAGCTGCAGGAGGGACAGTACCTGGGGATCAGGGAGGACTTTAAGGACATCAACACCACCCTGGTCACTATTGCAGGGGTGCTGGCAGACATGGCCAGCAGTATGAGTGTGGCAGTGGGACACCACCGGGCCCCTACCACTAGCCAAACCGATGAACAGTCCTCCATCTCCGCTTGCAGAACCACCCCGCAAACATTCCCTACGATCCAGGCAGAAGCCAGAGACTATTGCCAAGACCGCCACCAGGAAAAAAGACTCTCCTGAATGTCACCCTTGTGTCCCACCCTGTCACCCTGCCCACCTTGAACTGCCATTGCTCTCCTTCCTATGCCCCCTTGGACAATGCACCTGTGATACAAATAGACTGGACTCAATTCTGGACTTTCCTCCACCATCACCCCAGCCCATTGCACCCCCCTCTACTTCTTAGCACTTAAATAAACACCCTTTGAAAAAATAGAAGTATGGAGTATGTCAAATGATTTAAGTATGTATTCATTTAACAAGGTTTAAAGACTGCAATTCAACTGTACAGTAATGTATACCTAGGAATGACCTGTAGTTGGCTGTAGTCAATACACCAGGAGCGATAGAGGGGCAAAAATATCTGCAAATAGAGATGCTAAAGGGTACAGTGAGTGGCCATAGAAGTTTGAAAATCAGCCTGCCAGTGACAATGTCAAACACAAAACTGTCAATTAAATGTTAAGGTACACTGTCTTACCTGTGTGTCATTGGAAGTATTGACGAATGATTGCACTTCTGTTGTCCTCATCCTCTGCCTCCTCACCTTCACTATCTACAGGGTCCACTGCTGCCACACGGCCATCTCCAGCCTCATCCTCCTGCAGAAAAGGCACCTGCCGATGTAAGGCAAGGTTGTGCAACATACAGCATGCCTCGATGATCTGGCAAACCTTCTTGGGTGAGTAGCACAGGGAACCCACCTGTTAGATGGAGGCACCGAAACCTGGCCTTCAGGAGGCCAAAGGTTTGCTCTATAATTCTTCTTGTTCACCCATGTGCCTTATTGTAACGTTCCTATGCCCTTTTCCTCGCATTCCTCACTGAGGTCAGTAGCCATGAGAGGTTGGGGTAACCAGGGTCACCTGCAAATATCGAGGGACAACTGTTAGACACACACTAACCCTTAGGGCCCACACCATGCACCAAATACCACTGGGTGGGAACCAGGGCTCACCTATTAGCCACACCCTGTGCTTCTGGAGTTGAGCCATCACATATGGGATGCTGCTATTCCTCAGGATAAAGGCATCATGCACAGACCCAGGATATTTTACATTGACATGGGAGATGTACTGGTCCACCAGGCACACTATCGGCACATTCACTGAGTGAAAGCTCTTTCGATTTCTGAAGAACTGTTCATTTCTCCGGGTGGGGACAAATGCAATATGTGTACCATCAATTGCCCCAATAATGTTGGGGATATGTCCCATTGCATAGAAATCAGCTTTCACTGTGGCCAAATCCTCCACCTGGAGGAAAACCATGTAGCTGCGCATGTGTTTAATCAGGGCATGCAACACTTTGGTCAGCACTATTGAGAACATTGGTTGAGACATTCCTACTGCTAAGCCCACTGTCACTTGGAAGGAGCCAGTTGCCAGGAAATGAAGCACAGATAGGACTTTCACAAGAGGGGGGATCCCGATGGGGTGACGGATAGCAGAGATTAGGTCAGGCTCCAATTGGGCATACAGCTCTGTGATTGCGGCCTGGTCCAGTCTATAGGTGAGGATGATGTGCCTGTCCTCCATTGATGCCAAGTCCACCAGGGGTCTGTACACGGGGGATGTCTCCATCTCCTATTCATCCGCAGCGGTTGCAATCTATGGGGCAAAATGGTGAGCAGCTGGTTAGTATCTCATATTTCCAAACACTATACTTCATTGCATGTTGTGATTTTAACAGTATATTGTTGGAAATCCAAATTGTGCTTATGTGTACTGTGACGCAGTTAGGTGCCATGGCCTGCACCCCCCTCTGAAATGGCGCCTGCCTGTATGGAAGGACATGTGGAAATGAGGTAATTCCGCTGATGCTGTGCGCCGTTGCAGAGGCGGTTGAGAACCACAGTGCAGCTCCTCATTGGTTATCATTGGGCCCTAAGGGGATACAGTGGCCAATGGAGATGTACGCCGACGGTGACGGTACGCACCGCCGTGGACGTGACTGCCATTTTCTATCTGTTCACTCACTTGCTACCTGACCTTCAACAGGAGACGACCTACACTGCATGTGTTGCTGTGACCTGTGTCTGGAACCAACCATGGCTTGTGTCACTGGGGAAAGGGCCCCTTCCTTCCTTCACCTTGGCGTATTTGGAGAGACTGGTGGATGGGGTCCTACCCCAGTACCTAATGCTGTGTGGGCCTCCAGACCAACAGGTGAGTACACTGTGAGCACAATTCATGGGGCATGATTGCATGGAGTGGTGTGTGAAGGCCTTGTGTGGGGGGGGGTTGGTGGATGGGCCCCGGGCAGCGTGCATCAAGTATGCTGGGCCATGTCTGTGTGTAAGGGGATGGGAAGGGCTATGATGGGCCATGAGTGTAACAGGCAGGACGGTCGGACTAATACCTTTCCCTGTGTCCATTTCCCTGCAGGTCAGCGCCCATCAGAAAAAGGGTATATGGAGTGCCATCGCCAAGGATGTGCGGACCCTGGAGATCTATGGCAGGCGGAGCACCCACTGTCAGAAACAGTGGGAGGACCTGAGATGCTGGGCACGGAAGACGGCAGAGGCTCAGCTGGGGATGGCCTCCTAACAAGGTACCCATCGAACCCTGACCCCCCTGATGGCCCGCAAACTGCCAGTGGCCTATCCCGAGCTGGATGGGCGCTTGAGGGCATCACAGCAGCCACAAGGCATGAGTACAGTGCCCCAATATACAATTTGCTCATGGTGGGGTGGTATCCAGGTGAGGGATGTGGGCCTACGGGTGGCCCTAGGCCAGGCTGGACATTGCAGGGTAGGTCCCATGTTGGGCAGGGTTCTGATGTAAACTTCCTCCAACCAAGCGAGTAGGCATCAACTACTGGGCATGGGTCCGTGGGTCTCAGTTATGCTGCAATTGGTGTTAGGTGTCCCTGTCCATGGGCTGGTGACTAGCATTGTGACTGGTAGTGCATTGCCTAGAGCGTAGGGCTGTTCCCTGTGTGTGTGTGCAGTGTACGTCAACGGTGGTGTTGGTGCCGCCATTGACCAAGTGTACCTTTTGTCTCTTCCCCCCTTTTGTTTTGTCACCCTGTCCTTCTGTGCATTAGCATCATCTGGCAGAGGAGCAGAGGCACTGGTGACGGAGGGAGCTGCATCCCACAGGACCCAGGATGCCGAATCCACCAACGGTGAGGGCACCAGTGGGAAGGAAGGCGAGGGGAGCACCACGGCAGAGACTGGAGTGGACAGTTCTGATAGTGATACCTCCTACGATGGAAGCTCCCTGATGGTGGTGGACATTGCTGTGCCCACCCCAACTACAGGTACAGCTACCCCCTGTACCAGCACCGCCCTCCCAGCAGCCCCTCAGTGTGCTTCCTGTGCCTGCTCACCCACGAGGGTGGGCTTCTCCTTCTCCCCAGGCACCTCTGGCCCTGCCCCAGTTAGCCCTGCTGCCCTGAGTGAGGAGGCTATTGACCTCCTGCGATCCATCTCTGTTGGGCAGTCAACCATTGTGAATGCCATCCAAGGGCTGGCAGCTCAAATGCAACAGACAAATGCATTCCTGGAGGGCATTCACAGTGGCATGGCAGCTCAATAGAGATCAATCCAGGCTCTGGCCTCCTCTCTGATGGCAGCCATTGTCCCTATTTGTAGCCTCCCCCTCCAACTTCCTCTACCCAATCCCATTCACCTCAACCCGACCTACCCCAAGCACACAGGCAGACCAGCATGCACACAAGACAACACACAGTGGTTCCGGCAAACACAAGCACCACAGACACTCACACAAACACCATCCAGAATCAGATAGACCAACATCCACTGCCTCTACTATGGCTCCCTCCTCCTCCTCGTCCAACTCCCTCCCAATTGCGTCTCCACTCACACCTGCATGCACTACATCCTCATCCACTACCACCATCACTAGCACGCCTATCACTACACACCCCTCACTGGCAGACACCACCCCCACATCCATGCACATGTACCCTGTGTCCTCTCCCACTGTGTCTGTGCCCCCTCCTTCCAAAGCACACAAACGCAAGCACACAGCAGCCATCCACCTCACAACAGCATCCAGCCCATGCACCTGCACCCAAACACAGCAGATATACATCTCCTACAACCACTTCCTCTTCCTACACTCCCAAACCTTCTCCCTCTTCCCGCCCCAATGTCCCTAAGAAGCTTTCCCTCTCCACCGTTGACCTCTTCCCTACCACTCCCCCCGGCCATCACGTCAGGCCATGGTGGACAGAACTCAGGAGCACCTCAGCCACCCAGTCCACAGCCACAGTAGTGTCGACAGCTACTTCATGTAGGAGAGGATACCGGGCACCACACAGCCACACTGAAAGGGTGCCTGCACCAGGTGCTGCAAGGAAAGCCAAGGAAGCACCACCAGCTGTCTCAAGGAAGGCCAAGGACGCACCCCTAGCTGCCTCAAGGAAGGCCAAGGAGGCACCCCCAGCTGCTACAGGGAAGGGCAAATAGGCACCCCCAGCTGCTACAGGGAAGGGCAAGGAGCAATCCCCCGCTGCTGACAGGAAGGGCAAGGGGCCTGCACCAGCAGGCAGGAAGGATAGGAGTCATGGTGCTGAGACTCATTCAGAGCCCTCACCACCAACCATGGTGGTTCAGCCATCCAAGTCTGCAAGGGAAGGGATGGAGCCTCCCCCCAACACTGCCAGCACCGCCACCAGCAGCAGCAGCCCCAGTGAGCAGCCGTCCGCGGCTGCAGGGGATGGGCTGGAGCCTCCCCCACCACTGACAGTTCAGCCAGCAGCACCACTGACAGCAGCAGCAGCCCCAGTGGGCAGCCGTCCGAGGCTGTAGGGGATGGGCTGGAGCCTCCCCCACCACTGCCAGCTCAATCAGCAGCACAACCACTGCCACTACTGAGCAGCTGTCACTGATGGTGGACAATGTGTAGTCCTGCGTCCATGGGCTGTTGTGCAGCCTGGCACTAGCAAATCCTGTGGGTGTGACACCCAGGTGAGAGACTGTGACCTTGCACTCCCAAAGATCTGCATCACTGGGCACAATGCCCCCTCCAGAACCAGTGGAGAAGCCATCCACTCACCCCATCCTCCACAGGATGAAGCTCACTGGGCACAATGCCCCATCCAGAACCAGTGAAAGAAGCCATCCACTCACCCCATCCTTCCCAGGATGAAGCTCACTACCAAGCAGTGGGCAAACCACCCACTTGAGAGACTCTGGTTTTGCACTCCCCAGGAGCAAGCAGTGGGCAAACCACCCACTTGAGAGACTCTGGTTTTGCACTCCCCAGGACCAAGCAGTGGGCAAACCACCCACTTGAGAAACTGTGGCTTTGCACTCCCAGGACCAAGCAGTGGGCAAACCACCCACTAGAGAGACTGTGGCTTTGCACTCCCCAGGACCAAGCACTCAGCAAACCACCCACTAGAGAGTCTGTGGCTTTGCACTCCCCAGGACCAAGCAGTGGGCAAACCACTCACTTGAGAGACTGTGGCTTTGCACTCCCCAGGACCAAGCAGTGGGCAAACCACCCACTAGAGAGACTGTGGCTTTGCACTCCCCAAGCCCAAGCAGTTGGCAAACCACCCAATTGAGAGACTGTGGCATTGCACTCCCCAGGACCAAGCAGTGGGCATGGAGCCCCCTCCAGGAGCAGTGGCATAGTACCATCTTCCGGCCACCTTCCCTGTCCCCCTGATGTACCTGTGTGGTTTCGACCTGATGCCCCTGCAGTGTTCTCTCCGTTTTGAGGCAGGAGTCAAGTGTGGGCTTGGCCTATGTGTTATGGCCCTGTGGGCCACGGACTATTTTTGTGCGGACATTGTCCCTCATTTTGTATATAATGTATATATTGTACATACTGTTCATTTATTTATGTACGTATTTCTAAGTATTTCTAATATTACACTCATTTGACTGCTTTCCTTTCGTCCTTGCATCATTCCTGAGGGTTACGGGGTGTATATTTAATGTTGTTGCATGTGCTTGCGTGTATGGTGTTGGGGGTGTGGGTGGAGTGGGGGTGTTGCGTGTTGTGTGTGTGTATCACTCTCTTTCCCCCCCCTCTCTTGTGTGCTAGGTGCAGGACTCACCGAGGTCGTCGTCGCCGGCGTTGATGCTCCTGCTATATGAGCAGATACACCAGCATGGAGAAGACATGCAGCTCGGGCTCCATGGCGTCCTGGTTCTTCCTTCAGTGTCAAGAGGTGAGTGGTTTCCCTTCAAAAGTACTGTTTCTGCCGTGCTTTTGATGGCGTTGGTACCGACCCGGAAAAGCTGGCAGATGGGTGGGTTGTAATGGAGTGGGTGGTACATTGTCTTCCGCCTGCCTGTTGGTGGTTACCGCTGCGTTGTTTGTTACTACTGCCGTGGCGGTCGGAGTGTTAAAGTGTCTGTCTGTGTTGGCGGTTTCCACCGTGGTCTTGATTCCATTTTTGTTCCACCGGCCTGTTGGCAGTATTACTGCCGCTTTAACACTGACAGCCAGGGTTCTAATGAGGGCCTAAATGTTTTAGGTTTTACCAATTTGATTCAATCAAGATAGCTTCAGGTGTGCCTTATTAAGGGCATAAGTAGGACTGTTGGTGGTTTAGTTGTTCCTTAGAACACTCTGGGAGGCTGTAGTAGCAATGGAATCAAAAATGCTCTAGCATTCGCATCAAGAATTTTCAATTCACTGAGTGAGCCCCAAAAATGGAGGTATCAATCCCTGTGTCATAAAAAACCCATCTGACCCAACTTGCCAAAGTAGCTAATGAGACAGGACTGAAGGGTTTCTGTAGTGAAACCAGCAATTGACCAGATTGATCTCTGCGTAATTCACAAGTAACATCCTTATAAACCTTAATGCATTTCACCACACACAAACTATAATTTTACCTAAAACTTGGATAGCTAATACACTTAGAATTTCATTTTGTACACTTAGAGATATAAAAAGAAACTTCAGTGGGAGAAAAAACCCTACCTGCAGTATCCAGGGCTTTAACATCGGACACTCATCAACAGGAAATCAAACACAGTAGAAGAGATTAGCTGATAATTGTTTTCAAGAGAAATCCTCAATCGCCTGCCAGGTTTTCAAAATTTTTAATACCACATTAATATCCCAAAGGGAAGAATATTTTGAAAAAGGCGGTTGTACTATACGCACGCCCCAAAGGAGTTTGCACATCAAAGGGTGTTTACCTATTGGTTTGCCAATAATCTGGGGATGCCTTGACAAAATGGTAGCACGAAAAAGTTTGACTCCTCTGTAGGCCAAACCCTGGGAGGCTAAATGGGATGGAAAATTGGCAATCATTTCCACTGCTGTCACCAAGGGATCCACACCCCGTTGACTGCACCAATCAATCCATCACTTCCAAGTGGAGGTGCATCTCTTGTGTGTACTAGGCGCCAGGGACTGAGAGAAAAAGAATCTAGTGTTGCCCAAAACCTCTGAGATTTGCTTGAATACCCTGAAATCCGCCATGCCATAAGTGGCAACTGCCTCTCCTGAATTAGAGGATGAGGGTAGCCCATCGGATCTAACAATAGATCCCAAGATGGCAGGATCTGAACTGGAAGAGCACAACACAGCTCCATTGGTACAGGAAACCATGACTGACCTCTCCAAAAAGGGGTTATTAGAATTAACTCCGCCAACTGGCGACAAACTTGGGAGAGAACCCTGTGAATCATAGAAAACAGAGGAAAAGCATAATTCAGTCCCTCCTTCCAGGATTTCAGGAAAGCATCCAAGATTACCGCCAACGGATCCCATTTCCAGCTGTAGAACCATAAAAAGTGAGTGTTCAGCAGAGACTCATATAGGTCCACCGAACATGGGCCCCACAGATGATCCAGAAATTAGAACACACGTGGGTGTACCCGCCAATTGCTGGACTCCTAAAGATATTGAGAATTCCAATCTGCTACAGCATTCGCTCTGCTCGGAATATACTCTGCTGTCACTGAGATTTGATGCTTCAGGCACAAATGGCAAAAGTCTTTGGCACTTTCTGCTGGCATTCAGGACCTGGTGCCCCCCAACTTGTTGATATACCGTACCGTCAAAATATTGTCCACCCTCAGAAGGATGCAACATTTCGTTTTGACAGGAGACTGTGTTTTCACTGTTAATTAACCCGCCAAGGATTCTAGGCAATTAATATGGAATTAAATTTCTTCTGAGGACCACCGGCCCCCCGTCACCAGTGGACAACATCTGGTCACCCCCAACCCCATCTGCTGGCATCCGGCTCTATAATTACCTCCAGAAGTGAAGCAAAATTGCTCTGCCATGCCAGGCATCCATATGAGTCAACAACCACTGGAGCTCCACCCTGCCTTCCTGGGACAATGAAAGCCCCTGCAAAGGTGAAAAATCTTCACCCGCTGTAGGGCCTGATAATATAAAGGACCGGGAAATATGGCTTGGATAGAAGAAGCCAGGAGGCCCACCAGTCAGGCAAGTACCCTTAATGAAATTGAAGGAGCTGACAATGCTTTCCTCAGTTCCTTCCTTCCTGATGGCCAATCTCTTTGTCAAAGGAAGTTTGAGTTGGGCTGAGACCAAATCAATCTGAAACCCAACAAAGTCCATATTATGGGATGGAGTCAGATGTAACTTATCCTGGTTTATGGCAAAGCCCAAGTCCTGAAACAGTTCACAGCCCAGTGAAGATGAAAAATAATTAATTGTTGCTCTTCTGCCATGATCAGAATGTCCTTTAGGTAAACTATCAGACGAACACCCTTCTCCCTCAATCAATGGATAGCTGGGTGCATGATCTTGGTGATACACCAAGATACTGAAGAGAGGCCGCAAGGTCTGGCAGAGAATTTGTAGCACCTGTCACGCCAAAAGAATTGAAGAAACCGGCGATGAGGGGCAAAAATAGGAATAGTCAGATAGACATCCTTGAGGTCCAGACGCACCATCCAATCTCCTTCTTTAATAGATCACGAAGGAGGTAAATACACTCCATCTTGAAATGTCGGTAGACAATCCAAAAGTCGAACTGACGTAGATTGAACACTAGTCGAGAACCTCCACCTTTTTTCTGAACCAGAAAGATCGTACTGGAGAATCCTCTGGGGTGGGCAAGAGAGTAAACTATTGCCCCTTTTGAAGGAGAGAAGCAATTTCTTGATCTATAAAGACGCTCTCTTGTTGGGAAAAAATGAGAGGAGGAGGTGATGATTGGGAAGGAGTTGCATAAAACTCCAGATGATAGCCGGTTATCTCTTCCAGAACCCATGCATCCTGTATAATCAGTTGCCAATTGTGTGCGAACGAACTCACTCGGCCCCCCAACAAAACCTCCCCCGAAGGAATAATTGTTACATGACTGAGGGGTACCTTGACTGTATTTTCCTCCTTTGGAATATCCTCTGTAGGCATGGCCCCTGCCTCCTCGGCCTCGAGAAGGGTAGAAGTTGGTTGATCCGGATTATTAGGGTCCCCATTGCCTCTGTAGTATGATCTGGCGGTCTTGGGTGTGCCATGCCAAGGCTCAACCTCTGTAGCGTCTGGCCCTGTGAAGAAAGACACTATTAAAAACCTTTTTAATAGATGTCTGGGCTTTGGCCAGCGCTGAGAAGGTAGCCACATATTTGGATAGGTCCTTAAATTTGTCTCCAAATAAAAGCCCAATAGCGGATTCACCCACATCAGAAGGCGCTAATTCAGCCAATTTGGGATCAATGCGAACCAGTAAAGATTTTTGCCGTTTTGTAGAAATAGAGCAATTGGCATTGCCCAACAGGAAAATTGCCCACTGAGCCCATCCAAAAGGACGTCTTGATCGATTGCTTGTCGGGATTCTTTGGGTTGGATTGCTAAGTCCAGGATTTTAGTGAGAGGTCCCGATAAGTCCATCAGTTTGTCCTGGCAACTGCACCATGCCCTGTCTATGTCCTTTTTTGGATCCTCGCATGCATATTTCTTAAGGGCAGTGACCATATGCAGGTCCAGTTCCAGGATATCAGCTACTTTCCTGGGTAGAGAATGGTGAGGACATTTGGAATGCAAAGTATTGCATATAGCTTTCTCAGATCCTTTGCAGAGTCCCAGTGGGACATAAGCCGCCACCTCTTGACAAAGGGTCCATTCGGTAGACCTAGTATGCACAATGTTGTCAGGACTGAAGTAAAAGTTCTTACGTGTAGGTAGAGAAGAGGACTTCTCCCTTTGGCACAACTTGCGCTTTCGCTTGTCCTCGGCTTGCCCAGACGCATAATTGTCGTTAGAAACAGAAGAAGTAGAATCATCTGTTGTTTGCTGAGTAATTTGGTGAGAGGGGAGGCCTCTTGACTCCTGGAGTACAGATTCAATAGTTTGCTCGACTGGGTCTTTGCTAGACTGTCCAGGCTCATTAGTATTAACGTCCGCTGGGGCAGGGGACCACGAGCCTGCACCAAATCACCTAACGCCGAAGTTAAAAATAGGTTAAGTATTAAGACACAGTGCTTTCACCAGTGCCTTATTAACTGAATCTTGAACATAGAAGTCTAAGGCATCCACTAGGTGTTCTTCCATGTGCGGCTCATAGTGTCCTTTGACATAATACCCATATTGCTCATCCTCTAGGAATTGGTGAGCCATTTTCTTTATGCCAAGTAGTTTTAATCCCAGAGGTAAAGGGTAGAGGTCAAGCTGAATTTATTTATGGGGAGGGAATCCCAGGTGCAAAAAGGGCACTTCCACAGGCCCTGTAGTTAACAGTAGTCACAGCTTGAAAGAAGGAAGCACCTAGAATCCCCCTAGAGCCAGGCTCTCTGGTATTAATTCAGCCCATCGGGCATATGGAGAAGAGGACACACAGACCGGAACATCTCCGCCACCACAGATGACTCTTGTGCACACAGTAAAAAAAGGAGGCTGTGCGCATGAGTGAGTCACGCGGCAGAAATAGGTCTGCTCCCTTTGGCTTCTCCGACTCCCTCCTGTTCTGCTCCTCACCAGCAGATAATTAGTATAAAAGATGGCACCCTGTGGTAAAGAGGCACAGCACCCCACTGAACGCGCAAACCACCTTGGAATATTCAAGACGCCGTTTTAGTAAAAGACCATGAACGCTATAAAGCAAAGCTGCTTGAACTCGCAAATACAATAGTAAACAGAATATAAGAAGTACTTAGCTTTGTCTGTGTAAGCAGCAATGAAAGATGACAGACTATGTATGCAAGAGACCTTAAAGTATAAGGTGGGCCCTGATTGGTGGGTCATATGCCTCATGGGTAATGTAGTGTTATGTTAGTTCTCTTTTTCTATGGCTGCTGTGTTTGCAAGTAAAAGAAAGAGAAGCATAATCCGAAGCATCCGGTCCTCACATAGAATCAATTAACAGTCTACTCTGTTAGAAGTTTATGTTTTACTGAGAATGTCAGAGTTCATTCTCATATGGCTGAAAAAGACCGTGTGAATTTACAGAAAAAGTGCTCTAATTTTAGCTTCTGGATCACCTTTCATAACCTATATGGGAATATCATGAGAAAACAGTTTTCTCTCAAACATGATTCATGAAATCCCAGCACACAACACAATTCCTAAAATTAGTCTGGTACCATCAACAAATAATTTATATTGTAACTAAAATGTATCATCCTTTATACGTTCTAATTTTGCAACCCTCAAAGCCTGGAATTCATTATCATGTAGATTGGTCCCAAGACGGCTACCAGGACTTACTAGTTGAAATGCTGACAGCCAATCAGATCTCACTATCAGATCTGTGATTAGGCTCTGCCCAGATATACAAATTTATTTTTCCTTTAAAATCTTGATAACCACTGAATGGAGTGACACTGAATAACAAGGGTGCTTTCTGGGTGTAATTCTGTTGAGCGGCTTGGGCTGTAGTCATGTTCAAGATCCCTATGGAAATTAACATGGGAAATGTACTTTTTTTTACTCCCCCCTGTTTTCTCAGCCCCCGCTTGATGGATCACCCTCAAATTTTCCATTCACAAGGCACAACAGGACACTATTTTGGAAACTTTCATGAAGCTTCTTCAAACAATACCAAAAATATAGCCAAGTCAAAAAACACTTTTCCTATGGAAACTAGATCCTAACTATAACTAACGCCTGGCAACTGCCAGTATGATTGATATATACAGTATATATATACACCTGTTCTTGTATATCCATCTATCTATCTATCTATCTATCTATCTATCTATCTATCTATCTATCTATCTATCTCTCTCTCTATCTATCTATATATATTTATATATATATATACATATGTATATAGATAGATAGATAGATAGATAGATAGATAGATAGATAGATAGATAGATAGATAGATAGATAGATACATAGATAGACAGATATACAAGAACAGGTGGTCTCACCAAAGAATAAAAATATATTTCCACTACAACGTTTGGGCTTCCACCTTCCTCAGGTAGTACACAATGGTTTGTTCAGTGGTTGCACAGCTGACACTGCTGGATTTTCAAAAAGCATCATGAGCGATGATTCCAATTTAAATTTGGAGATTCACCTGTCAGTGTATATCCTGTGGGTAAATAACATAAAAAAACAAGACAGTTTTTAAGACAAAAAAGACTGCACAGCACCTGTCAACTACAACCCTTCCAGGCATCATGTACAGTTATTGACTTAACTGGAAAGCTGCAATGGCCAGGTGAATTAAACCTTTTGAGCAAAGGCCTCTATTTCTGTCCTGTACCTAAGGACCATAATACAGCCAACATGATAAGAGACCTAAAAACCTCTGAGAGAAGATTCAGACTTGCAGAATACTTTAACAATAATTCTAATGTTGATCTGTCAAGCTACCTTCCAGATCCATTTAAGAAGTTCTGCCATCCCAAATCATGGACTCCTCTGCCATCCCAAATCATGGACTCCTCAATGTGGTAGAAATCCTGTTCTTGATACATACATTTTATCCATTAACAAACTCATCAAAGAATCAACACCTAAAAGGATTTTTGATAATATTACCAGAGAGGAAAGAAAAGCTCTCCACCACCTTCAACAGAGAACAGATGTCATTATAAAACCGGCAGACAAAGGTGTTGCAGTGGTTGCCATGAAAGTAGGGAATTATATTGAGAAGAGAATGAGACAACTGATGGATACCAACACTCACAAACCTCTAGAAACTGATCCCACAGAAGACTTTTTAACAAATAAATTAAGAATATGATTGCAAAGTGCAGGAGCTTAAACCTCATTCATGAAACAATAGCAGATACACTTGTTCATCCCAATCCAAGACCTGGGATATTTTATATGCTTCCCAAAATTCACAAAATGAACAATCCTGACCACCCCATAATCTCTGGCAATGATACAGCCACTGAGAGCCTATCTTTATTTGTCAACCTGCACCTGCAGCCCATTGTCCAAGAACTTCCATAATTTGTTAAGGACACCAGAAAAATTAAACCAGACCTACACATTTGATGACAAAACTCTTCTGGCTACATTTGATGTTACATCATTATACACCAATATACCACATGATGATGGGCTTATGGCATTATCTGATGCTCTTAATAAAAGAACTGTGAAAAACCATCAACAAATGTGCTTACCAACTTTGCAAAAGTTAGCCTTAAATCCAACAATTTTACCTTCAATGGTAAACACTATCTGCAGACACAAGGAACTTCCATGGGCACTCAGATGGCTCCTCTCTATGCAGATATAATCAGGGGAAAACTAGAGGACTATATACTTACGAATTCTACCATCAAAGCACTGGTATTGCTACGATACATTGATGACATATTTATAATATGGAATGCAGGAAGTAGAACATTGGAGCAATTTACAGCTTTTATCAATAGTATCCATCCTATCATCTAATTCACCAGCAGAATTACTAAACAGAAGAGTCATCTCCCTTTTATGGATGAATTACTCACCATTAATGAATAAAAAATGATAACTGATCTATGCCACAAGCCTTCAGATGCTCCTTTGTATCTAAACTGAACTTCTTGTCACCCACGCCACACTTAACTCAGCATCATCTACAGCAAAGCACTTAGAATCAGATCCATCAGCAGCAATACAAACACCTGTGAAGACCATCTGCACATTATTTAAAAAGCAAGCCTATCCTCTGCAAATCATTCTGCAACCAATTGACAAGTCTTTGCACTCACCCAAGGAACCACTTATTTGGAATACCAACAGAAGACACAAAGGTGACAGAATCCCATTTGTGGTTGACTATCATCCATCAGCTCCCAACTACAGAAATATACGCAAATGACTTTTCCCGCTACTATCCACTTGTGAAAAATTGCGGAAGCTTTTCCAAAACCGCGAGTCATTGCCTACCGCAGAGCTCCCAATTTATGATCGCTTATTGTGAGAGCTGAACTGAAGCAAGCTGTAACAAATGCAGTTCATTGCTGTGATTCTAAAAGGTGCATCACATGTGAATACCTTTTACAAATATCATCAGTAACTAGCTCTGTTACAAGAAGGACCTATGGAATAAGACAGCATCTAACATGTCACTCAACATGCATTATTTATGTGATTCAGTGCCAACGCCAAAGCTGTAAAAATACAATATGTAGGCCAAACAGTGAATGACCTCCGTACACTATTCAGGATCTAGAAACCAGCAATAGTTAACAAGAAACTTGACAAGCCTGTAGCCAATCATTTTAACCTTGTAGACCAAGGAAGAACTACTGGACATCAGAGAAAACTTCTAGATGTACCGTTTAAAATCACTGCATCCAGATGGACCGAACATCACCGACAATACCACTTGATTTCTGCACATCTGAAGAGTTCTCAGGACTGCATTGATTCCACATTCCAATTAGAATCTTCACTCATGATGCTTTTTGAAAATCCAGCAATGTCAGCTGTGCAGCCACAAGGCAAGACATCTTGTACTACCTGAGAAAGGCAGAAACCGAAACAATGTAGTGGAAATATATTTTTGTTCTTTGGTGAGACCATCTGTTTGAGTCACTTCATACTTGTATATTAAATTCTTTTGTGACTCATTGAATCCATTAGGATCCAGATTTTTGCCCTGGCTGGCTGTTGTTTTCTTGTGATCCTTCATCTTATATATATATATATATATATATATATACAGAAAGGGCTTAGAGATGGCTAGGGGTATGGGGCGGTAAAGGTATTTTTAGGATTTAGGGGTGGGTAACAGAATTGGATGTTATTGTTGTTTTTAGGGCTTAGGGGTGGGTAAGTGTTAGAAATTGAGTCTTTAGTCTGCAGAGGTATGCACCCGGTTGAAGTGGGGACCACAATCCTAGTCAGAGTAAGTGAGATAAACACCCTAAATTAACCTGTGCTCACCCTCTGGTAACTTGGCACAGAGCAATCAGGATTAACTTAAGAGACTTAGGTGGTCATTTCAACCCTGGCGGACGGTGTAAAGCCAACAGGCCGGCGGTAAAATTTTTGCAATTATGACCGTGGTGGAAACCGCCAACAAAGACAGCCACTTTAACACTCCGACTGCCACGGTTGTACAAACAAACAGCGCAGCGGTCACCACCAACAGACAGGCGGGAGACAATGTACCGCCCACAGTATCACAACCTACCAATCCTCCACCTTTTCCGGGGTGGATTCACTGTGGATAAAAACATGGCGGAAACAGGCATTTCGAAGGAAAAACGCTCACCTCTACACACTCCACGAGGAAGGAGGGCACCGTGGAGCCGGAACTTCATTTCTCCCAGCGCTAGTTTTCCTGCTCTTCTACGAGGAGCATCAACGCCGGCGGCGAAGACCACGGTGAGTACTGCACCTACGACATAGGGGAGGGGGGAGGCAAAAACACAGGGACACACACACTCAACACCCCAACCCCCACCCAGACCCTCACCCACTACAACACACACACCAAGCTTATCTATACATTACAGTAACACCCCCCAACCCCCCAGGAAGAATGCAAAGACAAAAGGAAATGAGTGGAACCATTGTAGTATATCAAAATACAGTAAGCAAATATATACATATATATATATATACACAATAAACAAAATATACACCACGATTAGTAGTGCAGGTTTTTCACCATTCATAGTCTGTGGACCACTGGGCCCAAAATGCATGGGAGAGGCCCACACAAGATACCCGAACATGACGGAGAGAACACTGCAGGGGCATCAGATAGAAATACAACAGGCACCTCAGGGGGAAGGGAAGGGGGGGCTCCTCAGCCGGATGAGTGCACCACGCCAGATCCACGAGGGACCTCCATGCCCATTGATGTATCCTGGGGAGTGCAAAGCCACAGTCTCTCAAGTCTCTACAGTGGGTGGGTTGCCAACTGTTCCATCCTGGGGAGTGCAAAGCCGCAGTCTCACAAGTCTCTACAGTGGGTGGGTTGCCCACTTTTCCATCCTGGGGAGTGCAAAGCCGCAGTCTCTCAAGTCTCTACAGTGGTTGGGTTGCCCACTGTTCCACCCTGGGGAGTGCAAAGCCACAGTCTCTCAAGTCTCTACAGTGGGTGGGTTGCCCACTGTACCATCCTGGGGAGTGCAAAGCCACAGTCTCACAAGTCTCTACAGTGGGTGGGTTGCCCACTGTTCCATCCTGGGGAGTGCAAAGCCACAGTCTCTCAAGTCTCTACAGTGGGTGGGTTGCCCACTGTTCCATCCTGGGGAGTGCAAAGCCACAGTCTCACAAGTCTCTATAGTGGGTGGGTTGCCCACTGTACCATCCTGGGGAGTGCAAAGCCAAAGTCTCTTAAGTGGATAACAGTCTCCACTGGTTCTGGAGGGGGACTGGTGCTCAGAGTGCTTCATCCTGTGCAGGACAGAGGCAGTGGATGCAGGTCTCCACTGGTTCTGGAGGGGGACTGGTGCCCAGAGTGCTTCATCCTGTGCAGGACAGAGGGAGTGGATGCAGGTCTCCACTGGTTCTGGAGGGGGACTGGTGCCCAGAGTGATTCATCCTGTGCAGGACAGAGGGAGTGGATGCAGGTCTCCACTGGTTCTGGAGGGGGACTGGTGCCCAGAGTGCTTCATCCTGTGCAGGACAGACGGAGTGGATGCAGGTCTCCACTGGTTCTGGAGGCGGACTGGTACCCAGAGTGCTTCATCCTGTGCAGGACAGAGGGAGTGGATGCAGGTCTCCACCGGTTCTGGAGGGGGACTGGTGCCCAGAGTGCTTCATCCTGTGCAAGACAGACGGAGTGGATGCAGGTCTCCACTGGTTCTGGAGGGGGACTGGTGCCCAGAGTGCAGCACTCACCCTGTGACGGTCCCAGTTGCGTCACTGCCCCTGCCGCAAATGGGCTAGCAGTGCTTTCCATGGCGGTATTTGCCCTGTTCAGCGGTCCTTGGCCTGTTCAGCGGTGCTTGAGTTGCCAGTGTCTGACCTGTTCAGTGGCGTACATCGTCATTGGCTCCTGGGACCCATAGGGTGCTAACCAATGCAGCATTTCGCCAAGCTCTTCGACCGCCTACTGTGATGGTGTACAACGCCAGCGCAGTTACCTCACATCCCATTGTGCCACTTTAGAGGTCAGGCAGCCGCCATTTCAAAGGCCCACATGGCCTAATTACCAACTGTGTCACATATACCTAGGCCTTGTCTCACAACACACATACAGGCCACATTTTGTGAATTAATGGTGTTCTGTGTAGACTGTGGGTACATACCTCTGAGTTGTTTGACTCTGTGGTTGCTGTTGTCCTTCATAGGCACCATCCGCTGGGACATGTGAGGAGATGGCGGCATCCTCCGGTGTACCGACCGCTGGTGGACCTGTCGACAATGGAGGAAAGAAGTTTGATCATCACCTACAGGTTTGACCGTGCCACAATCCAGGAACTGTGTATTTGACTTGATGTCAGCAATCCGCCATCCCACAGGAATCCAACCTCAAGTGCAGGTGCTATCAGTGCTCCATTTCCTTGCAAGTGGGTCTTTTCAAACAACTGTGGCCATGGCATCAGGGATGTCCCAGCCTATGTTTTCCAACGTGTTGTCCAGAGTGTTGTCTGCCCTGCTGAAACACATGCAGAGCTATATCGTTTTCCCTCAGGTGGAGGATTTGCCTACAGTGAAAGGTGACTTCTATGCCATGGGACATATCCCCAACATCATAGGTGCCATTGATGGGACCCATGTAGCTTTGGTCCCCCCCCACAGGAGTGAACAGGTGTACAGGAACCGGAAGAGTTATCATTCCATGAATGTACAGATGGTATGTTTGGCAGACCAGTACATCTCCCAGGTAAATGCTATGTTCCCTGTCTCTGTGCATGGCACCTACATCCTGCGGAATAGCAGCATCCCTTATGTGATGGGTCAACTCCAGAGGCACCGGGTGTGGCTATTAGGGGACTCTGGTTACCCCAACCTGTCATGGCTACTGACCCCAGTGAGGAATCCCAGGACCAGGGCAGAGGAACGCTACAATGAGGCCCATGGGTGGACTAGGAGGGTGATCGAGCGGACCTTCGGCCTCCTGAAGGCCAGGTTCAGGTGCCTCCATATGACAGGTGGATCCCTATTCTACTCACGTGGCCTGCTGTATGCTTCACAACTTGGCTTTGCGACGACAGGTGCCTTTTCTGCAGGAGGATGGTCCAGATGGCGGTGTTGTGGCAGCTGTGGAGCCTGTGGACAGTGATGAGGAGGAAGCAGAGGAAGAAGACATTGACAACAGGGACTCAGTCATCCAGCAATATTTCCAGTGACACACAGGTGAGAATACATTCCTGCCTACTACAAGTACTTTAACACTTCTACCTCTATCCTGTCTGTCAATTTCACCCAGTGTATGGTCACTGAGTTGTCATTTTCCCTTACGGTTTCACAGGTGTGGTTTCCAACGTGTGTCATCTGCTTAGATTCCTCATGGACTAGAGCTGTGTGACATAGGTATGTTGACATTACATTTGAAAAAGCATTTTGTCACTGTAATTGCTAATACACAATTTCGAAATCACAGACTGACTCCAGATTGTTTTGTGCTTCAAGGGTGTTTATTGAAGTGCTCAATATTGGAGGGGGTTGTAAAATGGTGAGGGGGGATGGTGGAGGAATGTCCATGGCAGAGTCCAGTCTATTAGTCTCACAGGTGCATTGCCCATATGGGCATAGGAAGTGGAGCTGGGGCAGTTCCAATATAGACAGGGTTACAAAGTGGGACAGTGGTTTGACAATCAGGGTGGTCTCATTTCTTGGCGGGGGTCTTGGCATCGTGCTCTGTCTTGTTACTGGATCTCAGGGACCGCTTGCGGGGTGGTTCTCCGTCTGCAGGGGGTGGGGTGTTGGTGTGGTGGTCCTGTGGCGGTGCCTCCTGTCCACTAGTGCCAGCGGAGGTGGTGGGCAGTTCATCGGCCATGCTAGTGTCAGGGGACCCTTGGAGTTCCACAGTGTCCCTCCCGGTGTTAAGTATTTCCTTCAGCACCCCTACGAGGGTGCCCAGGGCGGAGCTGATGGTTCTGAGTTCCTCCCTGAACCCCAAATACTGTTCCTCCTGCATGCGCTGGGTATCCTGAAACTTGGGCAAGACCGTTGCCATCGTCTCCTGGGAGTGATGGTAAGCTCCCATGATGGAGGAGAGGGCCTCGTGGAGAGTGGGTTCCCTTGGCCTGTCCGCCCCCTGTCGCACAGCAGCCCTCCCAGTTCCCCTGTGTTCCTGGGCCTCCGTCCCCTGGACCGTGTGCCCACTGCCACTGCCCCCAGGTCCCTGTTGTTGTTGGGGTGGTGGGTTATCCTGGGTTCCCTGTAGTGGTGGACACACAGCTGATTGACGTGTCCTGGGGACAGAGGTATGGGCCCGCTGGGTGGGTGCTGTGCTGGTGTTACCAGAGGGTGGAAGGTCTGTGGTGGCCTGTGCCTGTGTGAGGGGAACCGACTGTCCCGAGGCCCACGATGGTCCGGGCTGGTCATCTGGATCCAGCTGGACAGAGCTGCTGTCATCACTGTGGGCCTCTTCTGTGGGTGGGGTGGAGATGTCTGGACCCTCCTGTCTGGTGACGTTGGGTAGTGGTCCTGCAGGGGTGTAAAAGCATGATTATTGCATCTGTGTGTGTCATGGTGTGCAATGGGTGGGTGACCGTGTACCCCAGTGCTAGCATTCCTGTGTGGGGGCTTGTGTGATGATGGTTTAGGGGGGTGTTATGGGTATGTGCAGTGGGCATGCTTTAGTGATGGGTGTCCATGCTTTGTTGTTGCATGCAGGGCTTGGTGTTGGGATGTGTGGTTTGTGATATTAGTACATTTGTGAGGAGTTGGAGTGATAGGGGAGGGGGCGAGGGTGGGGGTCTGTGATAGCATGCAGGTAGGGTGGGGGATATGGTAGTTAAATGTTTGACTTACCAGAGTCCATTCCTCCACCTACTCCTGCGAGGCCCTCAGGATGCAGAATCGCCAAGACCTGCTCCTCCCATGTTGTTAGCTGTGGGTGAGGAGGTGGGGGTCCGCTGCACCTGTGCTGCACCTGTGATCCAAATAGCTGTGGCTCTACCCGGACGATTTCCTCCACCATGACCCGAGCTCCTCCTCCGAGAACCTGGGGTGTCTTTGCCGTGCCATGGGGTGGTGTGGGTGATGTGTGGGGTGGTGTGTGTGGTGATAAGTGTGGTGATATGTAGTGGTGTGGGTGTTTTGTGCGTGGAAGTTGTGTGGTTGATGGTGTTGAGTGACTGTGGATGCTACTTTGTGGATGGTGGTGTCTCTCTCTGGCCTTCTCTCTGTAATAGTGGTCGTAGGGGTTTGTGGGTGATGTGGATGTGTGTTTTATATTGTAATGGGTGTGTGGGAGTGGTGTGTGTATGTGTATCAGGTGTGTGTATTTCGAATTGTCCAGTGTGGCGGTGTTTTGTAGAAGTGTGTGTATTTTGAGCGCGGTGGTGTGTACCGCCAATTGAATACCGCTGCGTGGATTCGTGGGTCGTGATAGCGTGGGCATATTTCTGTTGGCGTGACGGTGGAGGTTTTGTTTTCGCCAGTTTATCACTGACCTTTGGTGTTGCGGACTTGTGTGGGTGTCTGATTTTTGGCGGATTTCGAGACGTGGGTCATAATAGCTGTGGCAGAATTCCGCATGCGCGGCGGTGTGTTGACGGTCTTCTGCACGGCGGTAAGTGTCTTTTACCGCCAATGTTGTAATGACCCCCAATGTGTAAAGTATTTGTGCAAACCTTAATTATAATAATACAGTGAAAGAAACCACAGACAAACTCCACACCAGTTTAGGAACATAGAAATGGTGAACAAATACTTTATTAGTTAATAAAAACCATAAAACATCTAGAGGAGACAGACCAAATAAACAATACCAAGGGTGTTCTTACCCATTCACCCATAACCCTCTTCGATTAACATAAAAGACTCTTATGCTAGATAAAGTGCAAGTGCAAAAGTGTCAAATAAACATACACATACTAAAATGACATTACAGAATCGTAATAACAACACCTCATATTAAAAACACCTAAAACCCGGGAACAATTCTTAGGCAGAGATCCTCCTGTCCATCACATCATTACATATCTCACTTGGTCCAGGCCTATTTGTCCATGCCCTAAATATTCTCGCCCGAAAGCCCACCCATACTGTCATCCTCCCTCCTTGGCAAGCAAGGCTGTTATGCTGACAATAATAAACTGTGAAACACAAATAACAACGACACCCAACATTAAAGCAATAATTCTTCATTATAAAATAATATAGTCATGGTAAAAGCCCTGGCGCCCCAAAGCGGTATTATAAGTAAACAGCCTAGTCCTCACTTAGATGCTTCAACATACCTACAGGGCTGGGGGCAGTTATTGAGTGGGTTATTTTCACTGATTTACCTAAATGTATCTTAAACACATCTATGCCCCTCGCATACCTTGACATAGAAAAGGTTGTTGGGCAATAAATCATACCGTATTCCCTTTGCCTTAAGCCCCAGATATACATTTTTATCAAGACAGCCCCTACTCCTTCGTTAGAGGGAGCGGGGAGGGGTGATCAGGGAGGCAAAAATTCTCAGGAATTGAACTAATCTAATGTTTAACATTTCATTGCTTGGATCTAGTGCTGACATGACCGCTGGCCTACAGGATCAAACTCCTAGGGCATTAAATTCCCTTCTCAGTAGTTCCCTTCTCTGGCTTTGGAGGGCTGGACATATACAGACAGCATGGATCAATGTCTCCCTAGTCTGGTGGCATAACCTGCAATCCTGAGATTGTATCTCAGCCTCCTTCATAGATTTAGGTAGGATATCAAGGGTTGGTAAAACTCCCAACTCAGAGCTGTGAAAGGCTCTGTTTAAATTTCAAGGATAGAGGAGCAGACAGAATGGGTGATTCCATACCTAGTTTATATGATTTTAGAACCAACCATCCGTGTGAGCATTTAGATAGTTCTTCCATATCTCCTAGCCAGCTTAAAATTTTGTCTGATTTATTTACTGCTTTCCTAACCCCATAGATCTCCCAGCTCCAACTGTACTATGCTTTTTTCCAAATGCTCCTTAAAGCTGCTATTATCCCTTTCAAGATTGATTTCCTGCCAGACTAAACTAGCTAGCGTTCCCTTAGTGGCAAGGCGTAATTTATAGCAAGCCTTAATAAATGCTGCCGGCCTGGCCAGTGATTGTTTTACTAAGTAACATTTTAATCTAACTTGAACCGGAGAGGCTGATCTAGGTAGCCAAAAAACTTGTTTATATGATTAATTAGTAACTTATCTAACAGGGCCACCTCTGCCCTTTCATTATTTTGGTACCATAAGAAAGTGTAGGTAATAATTTAGCTCTCATAACCATGGTCATCGGTTTAAGAGAACGCCCAAGGATTGATTTTGCTAGATTCCCAAAAGCTTGACTTAAGGCTTGGGCCTCCTCCTTAATTACTTCTCCATGGCCTGCAAATGTACCTTTTGAGTCGATCCTGACCCCCAGATATGTGTATGTTGGCACTTCCTCAATATGACACCCGTTCAAATACCACTTACGGTGTAGGGAGGGTTTGTAGTCAAGGGGGATTATTTTCGTTTTACCTTGGTTTATTTCCAGATCATTGGCCAGCACATATACTCCTAAACTGTCCAGAAGTTTCTGTAAGTCTACTCTACAGTTACTAAACAGCAACAAGTCATCTGCAAAAAGTAGGTTGGAAATTTGGTGGCCGCCAACGGAAGAGGGGTGGGCTGGCTGTTTGTCTAGGACTGGTGATGTCTGCTATATATAGATTGAAAATAAGTGGAGCTAAAACACTGCCCTGCTTCAATCCAGTTGTGGTCTTAATAGACCTGGATAGATGGGAACCATCCCCAAGTTTCATTTTTACCCGGTTCTTTGAGTAGAGCCAAATAATGGCATCCAGTAAGTCTGATGGAAGACCCCTCTGCTGTAATTTTGCCCACAATTTGTTTCGAGGAACACAGTGAAATGCGGCTTTAAAGTCTACAAAACACATATAAAGAAGTGTCCCTGAAGCCTTTGCTCTATTGATTATTAAACTAAGTGCCAAGGCATTAGTTAAAGTGCCCTGCTTCTTAGTAAAGCCTGTTTGGTTAATAGGAGGCATACCACTGTCTGTGCCCACCGTCCTAAACGCTGTAAAAGTCCTATGGAAAAGTATTTGAGGTCCACATCCGAAAGGGCAATTAGGCGATAGTTAGATGGTTCGGAGGCTTTCCCTCCTTTATAAACAGGAGGGATTATTGAGCCCTTCCAACTGTCAGGAATTATACCAGTTTCCAAAATATAGTTAAACATTACAGTAAAAAAAGCCACCCATCTTGTTGGCAGCTGATTAAACAGGGCCTGGGGTAAACCATTAGGGCCAGGTGCACAATCTCTACGTGATTTATCTATTATTTTAGTTGTTTCGAGTGGGGTAAACATGATGGACTCCTAGGCCTCAGACCCACCGTGGCCCCTCTCCCATTGAGCTGGGCCAGCATATGCCACAGATGATTCCTTAAAGTGGGATTTCAGGTTTCCCACCCATAACTCCTCATTAAGATTTGCATTGTTGGTGGCCCTGGGGCCTTTTTCAATACTATTGACGAATCTCCAGAAGCATCTAGAGTTTACAGATGCCGATGCATGATGTAGTTTGCCCATAGCGTTTCCTGTTTTGATTTTTTAGAATGCCAAATGTCCCTTTTTAGAAGTTTCTTTTCCTCCCGTAGGGATTTTAGGATTGATCCATCTTCTGGATGTTTCCGCAGTTGCCTCAGGAGCCTATTCACCACCGATTTCCCCAGCCGTACTGCACGTGGCATAAGTATGCTGTTACTGTGTCTCAGGTATGCACCCCTAGACCTACACTTTGCCGAAGATTGATTGATAAGGTTTTTTGAGAATGAATCCTATATGGCAACTGAATTCAAGGGTTCATTAGACATTTTTTCCAAGATCTCGACTACTTCCTCCGCTTGTGCATTGACTGAGCGGGAACTCCATTTTAGTCTCTTTATGTTTTCAGAACGGAGCTTAAGGAGATTTGATTCTTCCTGAATACATACTTTGCTCTGAAGTGTAATTATTTGGGAGTTATGGTCGCTACCTGGATGTTCTTGTATTCTGAAATGACTCACAAAGTGAAATAAAGAAGCATTTACCAGGGTATAGTCTAGGTATGAAACCACCTTTTCCGAGGCTACTGTCCAAGCAGGCGGAATATCCGACGGCAGCCGCCCATTCAGTGCAAAAAGGCCTGCTAACTCACAGCTCTTAATTAACTTTTCACCAATTTTATCTTTCTTTCTCTGGGAAGGCAAGATTTGAATGGGCAATGGAACTGCTATTTGCACGTGATCCTCACTTGGTGAATTAAACAGATTAAGATTAAAGTCACCTGAGACAAGCCAATGGGCATGGTTGAATGCATTTTTTATGTGGAGCAGATGATTTAGGAGTTTATTGGCTTCCATCTTTTTCTTTTTAGGATTAACATAAATGTTAATCAAAATCAGGGGGTCACATGTGTTTTTTTGCCCAGTCATCCAGGCGAACCAGCAGGAATGGCTGATCGCCTTTCTGCGGGCCTGGCATTTTAGCCAAAGGTCTAGTACTGATATAGGCTGCTAAGCCTTCTTTTGCCCTTCCAAATGTGTTGAGTTTTACTGATGGCTTGCTAAATTCCTTGTACCTGATTAGGGGAGACTTGTAAGTGCCCATGTTTTCTGCAGCATCATAATGTCAAAAGAACAGAGAAATTGAATAACCTCAGTGTCTTTCAGCTTGGACTGAAGACTCCCTGAATTCCAAGAGCAAATACTCAATTAACCTTGCAAATGAGGCTGTCGCTGGACTATCCTTCAAGTCTTTGGAGATAATCTGGAAACTAACGCTGTTGGAAGCCAGGACTATTTATCCTGGGACTGGCCTTTTGTCAAAGATTGTCTGGCTATGCTCCTTTTTTGGGCCTCTTCTTCCTTTATTTCTATTTTCAAATCTAATTGTACTGTCATCCCTTCTCCAGATACATCTTTAGCAGGTTCACCGATATTGGATTTCCGATTTTCCCGTCGTAAAACTGACCAATGCATTACTTCCTTCTTTTTTAAAGAACAATCCTGCAGTAGCGGATGTGGGTATCTATCCCCTGAGTAGGATATGACCTCAATACCCCAGTCTTATAGGGTATTTTACCTTTCCAAAATTTGCATTGGCAGATCCGGTGATGCAAATACTACTACAGTTGGTCCGATTGTTGACTACCCTGGGCTTGTATACGTTTTATAGTGGAAATATCATCTGAAGACACCAGTTCCAGGCCCAGGAGAGCATTTATTAGTTTCAGAACAGTGGAACAGTTAAGCATACCTTGGGGACCTATAGACTTATATTCTGGGATCTATAGCAACTGGAGACCTTGGGCCAGCATGGACTGATTGGCTTTATTAACAAGGCTTGATTGCTCTAGGGGAGATCCTGTTCAATTTGACCTTGATGCCATCTCTACTTGCCTGCCCACGAGGCGCCCAGTCTCTTCCTGGTTGCCCTCTAAAGCCTGTGCTAGAATGATTGCTTGCCAATCCTGAAAAGACCTAGCAGTACCTCCTAAATGTGGCCCTTCCATTGCCGGGGCGGAGGTCAAAGGGCTCCAGGTGGATATTGTCTTTTGTGAAGGACCTGGGGGAGTTGTCCCCATGTCATCATCCTGTATTTTGCAGGTCAATACTTCTGTGGTGTCTCTGGGGGCCACCTGTGTGTTCTTCCTACCCTTCCTTGCATGTTTCCGCTCTCTCTCTGTCAAATGTTGGTGAAAATGCCCTTCCGATTCCCTAAGATCTGCCAGTTGAATAGGGTGTTCCAGGGTGCCCTCTTGGCTAACTGTCTAGTGGCACTTTCCTCTTCATAACAAGTTCTTCTTGCTAGGGATCTGGGCAGGCTATGTTGATTCACCTCTGAGAACGCTTGAAATTGGGGCGTGGCAGGCAAGCCTAGGGACAGGAAGGCCTCCGCCGCCTCCTTGTTTCATGGGGTGCATAGCTCTTTCAGGATTCCTTCGAGGGTTGCTGGCAGTTGAGCCGAACAATCTACTACCTCCTTACAGGAGCAAATAGTAAAGTCCTTGAATTTATTTTTTTGTACCCTTGTTACCAGTGAATTAAATTCTTGTAGCTTGCCATCAATTTCTGCCACAAGCACAGCCAATGTATTTAGTAGATCCACCTGAATGTCCATTTTATGTGAGTGAAACTGTAGGACTGTTACTGTTGTCTGCATTGAATTCAAAATTGTGGCCCATATATCTGTTGCTGGCACTGGGGTGGCTGTAAACTCTTTACTCTCACTACTTTCGATTACCCCAGGGATTTCCTGTGGGCCATCATAAGCCTGAGGGGCAGTCCCTAGACCCCAACCTTACTCGGATGCGCTTGTGGGCCCCCCCTCTCATCCTGCATTTCCTGGGCTGAGGGGAAGGAAGTAGTGAAATCTGAATTGGGGGCTTCTTATGAGGGCCTGAAGATCTTCTTTTAGTGCAAAAATCAAAGCCTCGTCCTCTTTACTGTTTAGAATATTTAGGCTGGGTCAGCGTTGCATGGATTGCTGGTTGGTCAGGCTGTTCAACATGCCTGACTGAAGTGAAACTGATCCCTGACTACCTAAGGGGGGTGCTGGCCCCCCTGATACTCCCCTACTGCCACACTCCTTGGACTCCCTCACCATCAAATGTTTGGCTCTGCTCCCCAAGATGTTAATGATGGGGGAGAGTGGTACTGGCGGATGGAGGGCTCTTTCATCCACACATCCCCCTTTTAAGTCAGAAGTCAGGGTCAAAATGGGTGAGGGCGTGGGGGCTTGGTGCTTAATTATCCTATTAATCGCCCCAAAGTAGTCTTTTATTTTGTGGGATTTAATCGAGGCAGGGGGTTGACCAGTGTGAATGTCCTCCCTGCACGAGGGGACCTCCCCCTTATGCTGAGGCCTATCGGTTGTTGCCATATCCGATGCATTTGTATTTTCCGATTCCTTCTCAGGATTTTGCCTTGGGGGGTCCTCGTTGGAAAAGCAGCTTGAGGTACCATCCATTGATTGAACTGTGCTACTAGCTCTCTTTTTCGCCTGAATTCCAATTAGTACTGACTCCTCTTTTCTCTTCCTCTTATTTGAGGTTGAGGTCTTGCCTCCTGTTTCACCAGATCTCATTTCTCAATGATCAGAAGTCAATGTGGCTGGGTAAGTCTTTTTTTTCTTCTTTTTTTTTTTTGAATCAAAGATATTTCAGTAGCTCCTGGGGGGTGCCAGGAATCCGGAAGGCCTACAATAATCAGAGGTGAAGCTATGCAGCTACCTTATTCCGCAACACAATGATTCTACTAGGCCATTCCCAATATATTTGAGAACTTGAGATTCAAGTGGGGCTTTTGGTAGGAAGGAATACAATCGCAATGTGGCTGTGTGGTCAAAAAAACATAGTTGCTTGCTCACTCGCTTAGATTAGCTTGAATTGCTGAGCTTTTGCTTGATGTGGCTTCGTTTGGCTAAGCTACAAGCAGGGGTCCGGGCAGAGGGGAGCGGGACAAACCAGACTCCTCCGCAAGCTGCACCCAGACCTAGCTCGGCCGCTTCCACAAGGGAGTCAGGTCACACCCTCTGCGGCTAACGTCTAAGTCCACCACGCTCGCAACTACCAATCTCGCAGACCCTTACCTCGAGCTGTGGCTTCAGCTGAAACGGGGCTGTGTGGTAGTCTTTCCCTTCCTTGTGGCCTCCTTGTGTCCTCCTTGTGTCCTCTGCCTAGGGCCTTAATAGCAGTCAGCCGTCAGCCTCTCCCTCAGCTGTCCTGCCGTGGCCTGCATCCACTTAAGTGAGGAGGGGGGGCACAGAGCCGGATGGGACACACCAGGGGGTCCCACCGGGGAGAGAGTGAGCAACGGGAGCAGAAAGCCATTTTCTACCAGGCACCTTATTGCCCCCACAGTCCAAGTCCACCACAGCAGTAAGAGGGCCTCCAGCAGCATGACAACCTCCGCGGCATCTCCTGAGGCCCACAGAAGGCACACGCACACAAAAAGGAAGGCAAGCGGGTGGGCGTCATGTCTGCCAGTGTCTCGCTAGATGCCCTGCTCACCACAACCGCAACTGACTCCCACGGCCTGGTTCCTTGTCCCACCCATGTCTTCCAGGGGGTCGTGACAGGATGCGGCATCCTCCTGCACCCACATCTCAGCCGTGTCTCAGTGCACGACGCGTCTTTGTAGCATAGTGTGGCGTCAGAGTTCTCTGCGTTCTCCATCACCATCCAAGGTCCCTTGGGAAGACGCCTGCACTACAACAGCCTCCCACGACCAGCTGTGTATTAAGGCAAAAAAAAAACGATATACTGAAGAAAAAAACCAGCTACAGTGTTAGGAACATAGAGAATATTTATCTGGTAATAAAAGAACAAAACAACAAAAATCCAATTGGTAGAAGTCAAGATATGAATTTTTAAAAGAATAAACTTAATGTAGTGCTTAGAAGTCACTAGCGGGCAAAAGGTCACTTCCAGTCCTAAGGGACTGGTGCAAATACAAAGTTCAGGCCAACTGCGATTGACGATAGGCAGGCTACAGAATCCATGCAGAATCCATGCAGGTTCTGCTGAAACAGTGCCTTGCATGGACCAAGTGTTGGCACAGAGAAACAAATGTGGAGGCGATGCAACAATATTTTCCACGCAGTTGGGTCATCGTCAAGCCTCAGAGTCGGGTCCCGCTTCAGTGTCCAACTCCATTGAGATGATGCACCCTCGTTGAACTGCACAGAGTGTCATAGTCGGGCCGTGCAAGCTGTGAATTTACTGTTGTCGAACAGCCTCAGTGTCAGCGCTGGAGGAGCGATGCACTGATTTTTCTCACACAATCAGATTGATGTGCTGTTTTTTGCAGGAAACAGCTTCAGATCCCACTTCTGAGGCCCAGGACTGGATGGGGAACCTCATGCAAGGCAGGACTCACAGATGGGAGAGTCCAGTAGCACCAGGAGAGTGGCAGGCAGTCTTTGATATCCCTGAGACTGCGGGAGAACAAAGGGCAAGCCAACAAGCCCTTGGAGAATCTTGGGTTCAAGGATATAGAGAACAAGTTCAGTGCTTCTCACTCCAGGCAAGAAGCAATAGGCAGCAGGCCAACACAGCAAAGCAAATTGCAAAGTGGCAATCCCTCCTACAGCACACATCTAGCAGTAGGCCAACATAGCAATGTAGTTAGCAGAGTGACAGTCCCTCCTAGTATAGCAAAAGGATCACCTTCCGACTTCTCACCCACGCACACAAAGCCCTCCACGACAAGGGACCGGAATACCTCAACAGACGGCTCAACTTCTACGTCCCCACACGCCCCCTCCGCTCCTCTGGCCTCGCACTCGCCGCCGTCCCTCGCATCCGACGCTCTACGGCGGGTGGGAGATCTTTCTCCTTCCTGGCGGCCAAGACCTGGAACTCCCTCCCCACCAGCCTCAGGACCACCCAGGACCACTCCGCTTTCCGGAGACTCCTAAAGACCTGGCTGTTCGAGCAGCGATAACCACCCCCTTTGTCCCTAGCGCCTTGAGACCCGCACGGGTGAGTAGCGCGCTTTATAAATGCTAATGATTTGATTTGATTTGATTAGTATCATAGCGGCCCTTCTTACTGGTAGAATGTCATTGGTTCCAGCAGAGCACTGCTTTGTTGGTGTCTAGTACTTATACCCAGTTGAGCTTTTGAAGTGGGGGAGACTTTGAAGAGAGGCATTTGAAGGGCACAAGGTGCCTGTCCTTCTTTCCCTGGCTCCAGATACTTTACAGGGGGTTATGCAGCCCTTTGTGTAAAGAGAGACATAGCCCTATTTAAGTGTAAGTGTCAGCATCTTCCTCCCATTTAGACCAAGAAAACCCATCAGCCTGGTGATGGGCCATCAGGATGCAAATGTCACACCCAAGCTCCTTTTATGTGTTACTGTCTAGAGGGAATGCACAAAGCCCTGCTATCATCCTCCTCAGACATGTATTCATAGACATGGCAGAAGCACAGAATTGTCAATATAAGAAAATGCCAACTTTCTAAAAGGGGCATTTTCAGACTTACAATTTAAAATCTGACTTCATCATCAGTTGTGATTTCAAATTGTGAGTTCAGAGACACCAAACTCCAAATTTCAATCGGAAGTTACACTTAAAGGTTGCTTCAAGGTAACCCCAATGTTAGCCTATGGGAGAGATCAGCCTTGCAGTACTGAAAAACAAATGTAATAGTTTTTCACTACCTGAGCATGTTAAACTTAAATGTGCATGGCCAACTTTTTAAATACACTGCACCCTGCCCTTGAGGCTAGCCAGGGCCTACCTTTGGGGTGACTTACAGATGGTAAAAGGGAAGGTTTCAGCCTGGTAAGTGGGTGTACTTACCAGGTCTAAGCGGCATGTTAAAACTGCACTCACAGGCTGTGTTGTGGCAGGCCTGATACATGTTTGAAGGGCTACTGTAGTGGGTAGGACAATCAGTGCTGCAGGCCCACTAATAACACTTAATTTACAGCTCCTGGTCACATACAGTGCACTTTACTAGGGATTTACAAGTACATTAAATATGCCAATTGTGGATAAGCCAACGTTACCATGTTTAGACTACAGAGCACATGTACTTTAGCACTGGTCAGCAGTGGTAAAATGTTCAGAATCCTAAAGACAGCAAGAAGTGAAGTCAGAAAAACAGGAAGTCAGAGGGCAATAAAGTTAAGGGAAACCACACAATGATGCTAGGTCTAACAGTAAGGGTCATTTTTAGGGTTTAGGGTGGGTAAGGGAATTGGGTGCTAAGGGTGTTTTTAGGAGTGGGTTAAGGGTATTGGTTGGTAAGGGTGATTTTAGGGCGTACACATGTGCAAGCGTGTAGGGTGGTAAGAGTATTCTTATGGTTTAGGGTGGGTAGGGTATTGGTGGTAGGGTTGATTTTAGGGTTTAGGGGTGGGTAAGGGCATTGGGTGTTAACATTACTTTTAGGTTTTAGAGATGGGTAAGGGTATTGTGTGGTAAGGGTGTTTTTAGAGTTTAGGGGCAGTTAAGGGTATTGGGTAGTAAGGGTATTTTGAAGGGTTTAGGGGTGGGTAAGGGTATTGGGTGATTTTAGGATTTGGGAGTGGGCAAGGGAATTGGGTTGTAAGGGTGTTTTAGGGTTTAGGGATGGGTAAGGGTATAAAAGTATAAAATATTTATATATTTGTACATGTATTTGTACATGTATGTGTGTATGTGTAACACTTACCTCACTTATACTTACCTGCATGGTTAAAACATATGTGTGGTAAGAGGTATATGTGTGATAAAGGCATGCATTGTAAAACGTGCATGGTAAAAGCCTGCATGGCAATTGCTAGCATTGTAACATCATATTACCATCACAATAGGCTAGTGTGAAGTTCTTTGTGTATGAGCTGAGACAGGGCCTTGAAGGACAAGTGGGGCTGTGCACAGCTCCATCCCTTCATCCTACTATGATGGCCCAAGCTGCCAATACCCAGTCACTCCACTGTGTGGCTCTCTGTGAGGAATGAACAAAGACCAACTGTTAACTACACCTATTCATGTGACCCAGGAAACATCCTACAGGCACCAGATGGTTAGAACAAGAAAATGGCAACTTTCTAAAAGTGGCATTTTCAGAATTATGACTTAAAATCAGACTTTACCATTAAAGAGGATTTTAAATTATAATTCCCCAGACACTAAACATGAAATTTTTACCTGCTCCCATAAACAAGTTATCACTTATCACATGTAATAAGGTGGCCCAATGTTATCTTATGGATGTCACGCAGCAGCACGCTGCACGAGCCGAATGTTTGGCTTGGGAAGCGGCACGCAGCAAAGGCCCCTAGCCTTTCTTATCTCTGTTGAGGCCGCAAATTGGGCATGGGGCCATGCTTCTGCATTGGCGCGGCGCGCCCCCGTTAGTTCCTACGTCCCCCACTCACCTTCTATTTCTTTTTCCTTCTTTTCTGTCATCCTCTTTTTCTTCCTAACTTATGCTTTTCTTTCCTACCCATGTTTCCCTTCTTTTTCCCAGCATGCCTTCCTTTTCTCTGCATGCCTTGGATCCTTATTTAATATGGTGCTTTTTCTATAGAATTCTATGGCATGATCCCAATCCAATATGGCGACTTTTACTTCCTGTGGGTCACTTCCTGTTCTTTGGGTATATAAGGTGTGTGATTTCCTTTACTCTTTGCGCTGCAACACTTCCTTTGGGTGGTGATCTTCGCTCCTGTTCTTCTGCGTCAGATATTGATTTTCTGATCCTGTTCCAGCTTTTTCCTGGTAATTTTTGCCTTTTTTGTTCTGATTTACTTTTACCTTTGTTTTTGTTTCAGGAGTTCCTTTTTTGAGGTATTTCCCCTTGTGTGGTTTTTTCCCTCGGGGACTCCTTCTGGAGGGCACAGACTGCCTTTGGTGTTCCCTCCGTCAGCAGCTCCCTGGCTACCAGAAAGGGTCATCCCTATTTGGGCCAAGGCAGAACCTGCAAGAACAAAAAGCTCGCCACACTTCGAGTGGGCCACAGACTACGAGTAGGTCGTGACAGATTGCAGTGCCAAACAAACCAGACCTCGTCAAGCAGAATGGAAGATACTGTGACGGTGGCTGCAGACCCTGACCAGTCCCTACTCGTAACTATTCAGCAACAGGCCCAGGAACTGCAACAATTAAGAAATGAAAATGTGGCTTTACGACAAGCCTTGGCATCCCGAAGTACTGATGTTCCTACTGTCTCTACTACAACTCCTCGGTTTTCAGGAGACCCACATAAACTGCAAGAATTTCTGGATGCTCTGACAGTCTACTTTGGTTTCAGACCCACACAATTTTCACAAGATAAGACAAAGGTGGGTTATCTCATCAGTGCATTATCAGATCCTGCCTTGGCTTGGGCGACTCCGATAGTAGCCTCCAACGACCCAGTGTTGCCTGATTATTCAGCCTTTGTGAATAGATTCAAACAAATGTTTGAATGCCCACGATTGGAAGCATCAGCTGAAGAAGCGCTCTGTGATATTCAACAAGGCACTCAGGATGTTCTTCAATACATCACACACTTCAGACAATTGACGGCTGAGACAACATGGGTAGAGCGTACCCTGGTAACTCTGTTTCGCAGAGGGTTGCAAGAAGAAATTAAAGACAAATTAGTACACTCTACCCGAGTAGAAGATCTTTGAGGTATGATGGATTTAGCTCTCTCTATAGAATATCGTCTCCAAGAACGTCATTTGGAGAAAAGAAAGAATCAAGGATCTTTCCAGCCAAGCACCTCACGTGTCTTTGTACATTGTCCTGAAGAACCTCGACCTATATCTAGAGAGCCTGAAGGAGAACCTATGCCAGTAGATACTGCTCATGGTCCACTCTCAACCAGCGAACGTGAAGATAGACGGAGAAGAGGATTGTACCTTTATTGTGGTGCTGCTGGTCATCTGCTTCCTACTTGTCCAGTTCGTCCTATGAAGTTACTTCCCGTCCTCTGTGAGAAGGGAGGGGACGGGATATTCTGCAATACCTTCTATCAGTTCTTCCAAGTAAAATGCCACTATTTTATTTATGTTACCTGCTATCCTGCAATTACCTGATGGTCGTGAAGAAAGAACCTTGGCATTATTAGATTGTGGAGCTAGTGGCATTTATATGGATATGACCTGGGCTAAAACAGTACAAATTCTGCCTAAAGATGTCCCAGAACAAGTGCACACTGTAGATGGATCCTTACTATCCTCTGGTCCTGTTATAACTACCACCTCAAGTTTAGGTCTAAAATTTAGGAAACATCAGGAACATGTATCCTTTGATTTAATTTCCTCCCCCAATCATTCTATAATCCTAGGGATTCCATGGTTTACAAGGCACAATCTGTATATTAACTGGGAAACCAGAACCATTTATTTGTCTTCTCAGTTCTGTCACGATCATTGTAATGCCTCCGTCACCTATTGGTCTCCCAAAAAGATAATAACCTCGGAACCAAATGTAGGGCTTTCCATAAATGCAGTCCAGGAGGTACCAAGCCAATATTTGGAATTTCAAGACATATTTCAAAAACCATCTAAGCCCATATTACCTCCACATAGAGACTATGATTGAGCCATTCCCCTGGAACCTGGAACAATTGTTCCTTTTGGGAGAATGTATTCTCTCACTGAGCCAGAAAGAAAGATTCTCAAGGATTACCTACAAGAAAATCTAGACAGTGGTCTTATTACACCATCTTCTTCTCCGGCAGGGGCTCTCCCCTTTTTCGTACCAAAAAAGACCCTGTATAGACTTTCGTGGATTAAATAAAATCACCATAAAAGATTGTTATCCACTACCCCTAATCAAAGACATTCTGGAGGCTGCCAGAGGGGCACAAAGGTTCACGAAATTGGAACTTCTCGGAGCCTATCATCTCTTTCGTATTAAGGTGGAAGATGAGTGGAAGACTGCCTTTCAGACTCCTTTTGGACATTATGAATATAAGGTAATGCCTTTTGGCTTAACTAATGCCCCCTCAGTGTTTCAAAGATTTATGGATTTCATATTCTCCGATTTGTTAAACCACACTGTAGTGATTTATTTGGATGATATCTTCATATATTCCAGACGCCCTGAACTTCATTCTACACACGTTAAGCAAGTCTTAAATAGACTCAGGCAACATCAACTTTACTGTAAACCAGAGAAATGTGAATTTGATAAAACTGAGGTGAGGTATTTGGGTTATCATATCAGTCCAATTGGTATCTCTAAGGATCCGGAAAAGGTTCAAGCCATTCTAGATTGGCCATCCCCTTCATCAATCAAGGAAACTCAATGTTTCTTAGGGCTGGCCAACTTCTACTGTCAATTTATCCTGGACTTTGCGAAACAAACCAATCAAATTACACAAACTTTCCAAAGAAAAAAGTCTGCGAAACGAATTGATCTGGACAGACGCAGGTGAGATGACTTTTCAAAACCTAAAACTGGCCTTCACCCAAGCACCCATACTGAGACATCCAGACACCAATAATATTGTTGTTACTGACGCTTCTGAAAGAGCCATTGGGGCAGTATTACTTCAACTACAAGATGACGATGGTTTAGAACATCCAATCTTTTACCTATCCCATGTGCTCTCTGATTCTGAACAACATTATTCAGTACTGGAAAGGGAACTGTTGGCTCTAACGACTGCCTGCCAAGAGTGGAGACAATTTCTCATGGGTTCTAAGGAGCCTTTTGAAGTAAGAATGGACCGTCGTAATCTGCAATGGTTACGCAATTTTCAGTGCCGAAACAGTCTTCAGGCTCGTTGGGCCTTTTTCTTTAGTCAGTACGATTTCTATGTTACCTATATTCCAGGATCTCAAAACATTCTGGCTGATACCCTATCTTGCCGTTATTCCAATAGTGTTCATACCCCATCACCATATCTACTTGAACCAGACAAGATCATTGGTGTAGTTCAGTCATTCCCGGATGAAGTACAATCTGAATACTCAACCCTTTCAGAACAAGAGCTAAAGGATCTTCGTTCCAAGATATGCGAACATAAAGGATACTACTATCACAAGGACACCTTATTTCTCCCTTCTAAAAAAGTGCAAGATAAGGCACTTCAGATGTGTCATGATTCCCCAGTAGCTGGCCATCGAGGTATTAAAGCCACGCAGGAATTACTTCTTCGATCCTTCTGGTGGCCTACTTTGAAACATGACACCGAGGAATATGTGAAATCTTGCCCTATTTGTGCTCAAGCAAAAATACCCCGTACAAGGCCTGCATGATTACTTCAACCATTACCAGTTCCACCAGCTCTGTGGCACACGATATCAACTGACTTTATGTGTTGATTACCTTCATCAGCTGGAAACCGGGTTATAATGGTAACAGTAGATTCCTTTACTAAGATGGCTTATTTTACTGCTTTGAAGAAATTACCCACCTCACAAGAATTTAAGTCAGATCTTTATTCAACACATTTTTCGCCTCCATGGTCTTCCCCAAAGCATTGTGTCAGGTACATCTCACGGTTCTGGAAACACTTATGTAAGATCTTGAACATCAATGTAGCGTTATCATCTGGATTTCATCCTCAAACCAATGGGCAGACCAAACGTCTCAACCAGGGACTTGAACAATATCTTCGTTGTTTCTGTAACTCCACTCAGAGTAACTGGAGCACTTATCTTCCCATTGCAGAATTATCTTACAATAATACCGTCCATAGTGCCTCCAAGGTCACTCCTTTTTTCTATTCATATGGATTTCATCCTACTTCTTTTCCTACTACTCCTAAGACTTCCTCTGCTCTTCCCGCTATCAACTCTTTTTCCAAAAGACTACAGAAAATTCAAAGACTGATTGGATCTAATTTATTAGGCACTAAAAGATACATGAAAAGACTGGCTGATAAGAAACGCAACGAGGCTCCAGCGTATCACATCCAAGATAAAGTCTGGCTATCTTAACATTTTTTGCCCCTTCGTCTTTCCCAAAATAAGTTTAAGCCTCTGTACTACGGACCTTTTTGTATTCTTCAGAAAATTAATCCTGTAACTTTACATCTCCGTTTACCCCGAACCTGGAAAATCCATCCAGTCTTTCATGTCTCTCAATTGAAACCCTATGTACCTGATCCTTTTTCCCGACATAACACATGTCCTCCCCCTTTGTTGGTGAATGATGAACCTTAATATGAAGTACAGGAAATATGTGACTCTCGTAAATTCCGGAACCATCTTCAGTATCTGATTCATTAGAAAGGCTATCCTCTTAGTGAATGTTCTTGGGAAGATGCCTCTTCTGTTCACGCCCCTCTTCTGATTCGTCAATGTTTCCGGTTGTTTCCGCACAAACCATGGGCTCCGGAGGAGAGGACCTACTGTCAATGGGAGAGCTAGGCCCCACAATAAAGAAAAGAAAATGTGTACGTTTTTCACTACCAGAACATGTAAAGCTTAAAAGTACATGTTCAACTTTTTAAATACAATGTACACTGTTCTTTAGGGCTGTTTAGGGCCTATTGTATATGTAATAAAACGGGGTTTATTTTGCCAAGTTGAATTGGCAGTTTCACTCTGTATGCAAGCAGCATTGGCAGGCATTAGACATGTTTTCAGCCAAGACATGCTAAAGTGGGAGTCACAATAAGTGCTGCATGCCTACTAGTAGCATTTAATTTATTTACCCGCCCTGGGTATATAGAGTACCACTATACTAGGAACCTAAATTAATCATACCAATCAGGTGTAAAACAGTTTTACCATGTTTTAGGGAGTGAGCACAAGCACTTGAGCACTATTTAGCAGTGGTAAAGTGCACATAGCCCTAAGGCCAACAAAATCAAATTCAGTAAAACAGAAGGGGAAAGGCATAGAGTTTGGGGAAGATCATTCTTTGGCTGACAGGATTAACACCTGTTTAGAGAAGGAAGAACTGCGGTTGTAGCCAACGAACAATTGAAGATGTCGCAGACAGAGGCAAGGAGCAGGGCCGAACAACAGAGGCCACATTTTGAAGACATGGTTTGAGAGTACAGGTCCAGAGAAGAACACTATTTAATAGATGTTCGGCTGATAGAGACTTATTTGATTCTTAGATATTGAAATTATGCAATACTTTCTATACATTTTCTGGGGCTGAATGAGGCTGATCTCTAATCATAGAGGAGTTTGTCTTGTAGAAGTAATTCCTTATAGTCACAATTTTAGAAAAATAATAGTCAGACAGTTAATTGCATAATTCACATGTAGCAGTAATAATAGAACAGTGACATATAGGATTACTAAACTAACGGAATACTTCAAAAGTGACCTTAATGCTATTGAAGGCCGAAAGTTATGATCTTGAAATTATTGGCATCTGTTGGGATGAGAACGTCCCCTGCATGGTATACTGGCATGCTCCCCTGCTCTGAGTGACCAGCTTTTACTTTGGCATTGGTGTCATATTAATCTAGCGTGAGCACGGATTCCTGTTCCTGTTCCTGACTATGTATGGTCCCAGACCTGTGCTGTGATCTGGAGAGGGTCCCCAAGTGTGCCCTCATTGTGGGCAGTAAAATAAAGTCCTTGTCCTAGGAATAGAGGAAATGTGGTGGAAGCACACCATGTTTTTAGAAGAGATCAGTAGTGTTACCAGACATTTCTATCTCTATTGCTGGGAATTAGACCTACTAGCCTACTTGTGTAAAATTTCAATATGATTTATATGCCCAGATTCTTATGCCAGCATGTGTATTGTGTGTGGCATGTGTAATCATGAACAGTGCTGATGTGTGAGCCTGAGTAACAGAGGCCAGTGGAATCTATTTTGATCCCATGGACTGGCATAAAACCAGAGGGAGGATGAGGACTATACTCCTAGACAGAAGAAGTGCCTACATTCCCATAGCAGGAGGGAGGAAATCCTGACCCTGAAGTCAGAAGGATGGAGACGCAGCTACCTTTGTAAACTCCATGATGACCTTTGTAGCAAGGAGCTGATGAATAGTAGTCCTGGACAGTGCCATTTGGTGGATGGTGTAGGTGTGGGGCAGAACTGAAGACTCTACTGTAAAATAAGTGAGGAAGTTTCTAGTTCTAGGTGAAACATCCCTTTTGTCTGTCCCTGGTTATTCCTTTAGTGTGGATGATGACAGCCAGATGCAGAAATCTCACACCTCACTGTGCCTTTGTTGTGGTGGTGCAGGTTGGACACAGCCCCAGTGCATCCTGCTGTAAGACACATCACTCTACAGAACATGTGTGTCTGTAGAGAAGCCTGAGGAGAACACTTGAAATAAAAAAACACTACCATCCAGTTCCACATTTTGAGACAGTGGTTCTGAGTCCCCTCTCTGGAAGTTGTGTATAGAAGTGGGACCTAAACCACCCAATAGGTTCCCGTTCCGAGTCCTTTTAGACCAGGGAGGTTAGTAATCCAAACAGTATGCACAGGACTGCTATGCAGCAAGGACTTGTGTCTGTATGACAGCAGAGGAGAGGAGGTATAACTTGAAATCTAAACATTCTACTGGAGGAGCTGTGGGTCTGCCCTAAAACACCTACAAGCCTGTAAGCCTGTTAAGAGAGGGAAGGGGAGAGACTGTCCGAGAGGAGAGAGGCCCAGCATATCCCTGGTGGCTGTGGAACATCCGGCAACAGCTGACAGCACAAGAGTGAGCTAGCGATGGTCTGCGTGTCAAGGGGCCTCCCTGGTCTCTCATCCTGGTTCCTAGTAGGAACCACAACTGCCATTATCATCATAAGCCAAGGTGGGTCTGCAACTGCGTGATTGCCAGTGGTCCAGTAAAGGCTTCAAGTCTGTGATTAATGTAGGCCCAATCAGAGCTGCAACTGAATGATCATCGTAGCCTGGGCAGGGGCTGCAAATGCTATGACTGTCATAAGCCCGGACCAGGACTGCAATTACTGTGATCACCGTAGCCCTCTGGGACAAAAAGGATTGCAACTTATGTGACCATCGTTGGTCTGCTGGGACTGTGATCAGCCCAGGCTTGGTCACATCACTGCATCCATTGTAGACTGTTTCATTTGTATCTGTGCTGGTACCACAGACTTAAAGGACTGATGCTGGGCAGGAATGGAGATGGGCACATCCTGCACTTAGTTTGCCAATTCGGCTTTGTGGAATTCTTGACCTTGGCCTCAACAGCAGAAACAAGCGAGGACATACCATGCCTGTAAGGGATGATTAAGGGCTTGAATGTGACCTCCCAGTATCCCAAAGAGGCAAGACTGAGGAATGAGTGTTCATTTGACTTCAACAAAGGCAAGGTGATCAAAGAAAGGCTGGACGTGAATATGATTCATGCTATATTTTGATTTCTCAGAGATGGGGAGTGACCCAGCACACTCTTTTAGTAGAGAGGGACCGGGGAGAGCGTAGCAGCACAAAGGTGGATTACAGATCACCAGCACACCAATGTGTATAATGCTTTGCATTGTACAGTATTTTGGTACAGTTGTGTGATTAAATATAGTTTATTTCTTTTAAATGATAATCACCGAGCTGGTCAGTGAGGTCCTTGTGTCTGTCGATCAATTGTTGAGTGGTGAACTCAATCACCCCATGCTACATCCTTGAAAACCCCATAACTCTTTACCCTTGCTACCCTGAAAGTCAATTGTGGAAGGTGTTGCCTTGCCCCACCTAATAGAGCCATTGAAGGATAGATCCTAAGACACCATTGGCAAATGACCCCAACCACTACAGTTCAGGTCAGTTGCACCTGCCTGCCCTACGGCCTCTTAAACGAGGGTCTGAGAGCATCTGCATGAGAAAAGATCCTTCTAACAAATTTAAAGCACAGATTTGTATTTTGCTTTAAGAAGCATATAGTAATCTCCACCATAGGCTTCCATTTTTCTCACAAAGTCAGCTAAGGACCTGCAGGGCAAGTGTACATCATGGAGCATATTTACATGCCCTCTTAAATTTGGAATATTTAAATGATAATGTGAAATCTGGCTCTTGTATTCTACACAGTGCTATTCTTTTCAGGTTCATTGTTCTTACGTACAACAAAGCCTTCAAATCTCCCATAGAATATAGGAATAAACCAGAAAAGAAAAAAAGGTGGGGATATCTGCTCTACTCATTGCTATGGTTCACCTATATTTGGACATTACAACGAAAGATTGTCAGACAAATGTAAACACATGTTCTCAAGCCTTTCAAGAAACTTTAGATGAACTAGCTTTCTCATAAACATTCATGAAAAAAACACATCACTCAAATCAAAATATGATGCTGTGCTATCTAAAAAGCAGACTTCCTAGTGGGACACAATTATGGAAGCACAGGACACAAACGCACTGTTTAGCCCATTTAAATGTTTTGAATCCCAGTTTCTCAAATGTAACGAGAATCTATCATAGAAAAATATTAACTCAATTTAATTTTACTTTCAGGAAAGAATCAACCATGTCCACAATATACTTCAGGAGATCGATAACCAAGTGGGATCCCCATGTAACAGCACAGTCTTTGATTTTTTACAACTTCTACTGATAGGGCCAACAGTAAAGACAGTGAAAAAAACTGACTTGCCTAATGATCAGATTCCAGGCTGATTGCCGAAACAATTCCACACTTTTCTGCCCCAGTGGTGACATGCATCACAAATGCTTCTTTCAGGAGGGAGTGGTCCCAGGCATTCTAAAACAATCCATCATAAAACCCTTTGATGAAAATCTCAGCCTTATCTCTGGAATAGCAGTATGACAGAACAGCTGGACTTCCTGTCATAAGCATACACCAACTTCAATGCCACATGAAATATATTACATTTTTGAGAAAAACCAATGTGGAATATGAGCATATTTTTCAGTAACTCTCTTGGAAAACATTTTACCATTTGGTAGTGCTGGACCTTTCTGTGGCCTTGACCATCATTGGCCACAAGCCCTTGGAAAAAGCAGCTGAAACGCTCTGCAGTAGAAAGCACTAAAGCTATTGTTCCTTGTGGAGTGCCATAGGATGCTTCGTAAACTTTCTATTTAATATTAATTTCAAGCAAAGGTCAAGAGGAAACATGGACTGAAAACCCAATCATATACAGATCACACACAGATTCTGGAAAGGCTTTGGAGAAACACCTCACCATTAGATCTGTTATGTCCCAGATTTCAAAAAATTGTCTAAGGAGTAAATAATATTTCATTGCAATAAAACTGGAATAAGATTAAAATGCTTCTAAATGGTGCCCAGTCTTGGTTACTCAATATTGCTACACTATGCCAGATCACTCAACTATTCAGATACGTTTTCCAGCCCAAGAAGAAAGTCAAAAACTTGAGCTTTTGGTAAGAAGATAAACTTTGTTGCAGTCCCAAACTGAAAGTAGTGAAAAACATTTTTTTTATTTAAAATTCCTGAAAAAACATTATGCATTATATAGCATTGTTATAATCTGCTATGCCTGTAATGCAATCTAGGCCCACCTCCATTGTTCTTTGCCCTGCCCAGCTAGTGTGTGACGTCATGGAATGTTGGTGAGTGACTGGAGGAGTGGAAAGTTAGAGAGAGTGGGCTGAGCAGAAAGGATGCTGCTTCTAGTGGGGTTTCCTTTTTAAGTAACTTGCAACTTATCCTGTAACCTTTTAAATACATCTACAAAGTCTGTTTTATGAAAACTGGCTCCCTGACTCCTACTTACAAAGCAAGGATCTTTGTTTACAATATTGGTGACGATCTAGAAACTGCTCTACACTTTGGAAAACTCATTAAAAAAGGGGTGAAGGTACATTGAAGGCTCAGGAGAAGAAAAGAGATGCAAGAACTGGAAAAGTAGGCGCTCTGAACCCCACCAGTGACTTAACCTAGCAGAAAGGCTGCAGACTGAGTGGGTGGTCTACTTAACTGAATACAGATGAACAAAGACTCTGTCAAGCAGTCACTGTTTTTGAGCCAGGCCCGCTGTGCCTGGTAGGAACTATTTCAGATGCAGATTTAATTGGTTTGATATTAAACGGACCACTGTGAGAAAGTAGCCTCTTTCTAGCCTTGTTACCCCCACTTTTGGCCTGTTTGTGAGTATATGTCAGGTGTTTTCACTGTCTCACTGGTATCCTGCTAGCCAGGGCCCAGTGCTCAAAATGAAAACCCTATGGCCCATATTTATACTTTTTGACGCTAAACTGCGCTAACGCAGTTTAGCGTCAAAAACTTTAGCGCCGTCTAACGCCATTCTGAAGCGCCATGCGGGCGCCGTATTTATGGAATGGCGTTAGCCGGCGCTAGCAGACCGGCGCTGCCTGGTGTGCGTGGAAAAAAACCACGTAGACCAGGCAGCGCCGGCGTAGGGGGAAAATGGCGTTAGGGCGTCTTAAAATGGGGCAAGTCAGGTTGAGGCAAAAAAATCGCCTCAACCCGATTTGCGCCATTTTTTTCGACGCCCAGACGCCATTTAAATGACTCCAGTCTTAGTAAAGACAGGAGTCATGCCCCCTTGCCCAATGGCCATGCCCAGGGGACTTATGTCCCCTGGGCATGGTCATTGGGCATAGTGGCATGTAGGGGGGCACAAATAAGGCCCCCCTATGCCACCAAAAAAAAATTAAAATATAAAAAATTATACTTACCTGAACTTACCTGAATGTCCCTGGGGTGGGTCCTTCCATCCTTGGGTGTCCTCCTGGGGTGGGCAGGGGTGGCAGGGGGGTCCCTGGGGGCAGGGGAGGGCACCTGTGGGCTCATTTTGAGCCCACAGGCCCCTTAACGCCTACCCTGACCCAGGCGTTAAATAGTGGCGCAAATGCGGGGTTTTTTGACCCGCCAACTCCCGGGCGTGATTTTTGCCCAGGAGTATAAATACGACGCATTTGCGTCGCCGTCATTTTTTTAGACGGGAACGCCTTCCTTGCATCTCATTAACGCAAGGAAGGCGTTCACGCAAAAAAATGACGCTATTTGCCCATACTTTGGCGCTAGACGCGTCTAACGCCAAAGTATAAATATGGCGTTAGTTTTGCGCCGAATTTGCGTCGAAAAAAACGACGCTAATTCGGCGCAAACGGAGTATAAATACGGGCCTATGTTTTCAGTATGTTTGTTATGTGTCACTGGGACCCTGCTAGCCAGGACCCCAGTGCTCATAAGTTTGTGGCCTATATGTATGTGTTCCCTGTGTGATGCCTAACTGTCTCACTGAGGCTCTGCTAACCAGAACCTCAGTGGTTATGCTCTCTCTGTACAAATTGTCACTAACAGGCTAGTGACCAATTTCACCAATTTACATTGGCATACTGGAACACCCTTATAATTCCCTAGTATATGGTACTGAGGTACCCAGGGTATTGGGGTTCCAGGAGATCCCTATGGGCTGCAGCATTCCTTTTGCCACCCATAGGGAGCTCTGACAATTCTTACACAGGCCTGCCACTGCAGCCTGAGTGAAATAACATCCACGTTATTTCACAGCCATTTACCACTGCACTTAAGTAACTTATAACTCCCCTATATGTCTAACCTTTACCTGGTAAAGGTTGGGTGCTAAGTTACTTAGTGTGTGGGCACCCTGCCACTAGCCAAGGTGCCCCCACATTGTTCAAGGCAAATTCCCCAGACTTTGTGAGTGCGGGGACACCATTACACGCATGCACTACACATAGGTCACTACCTATGTGTAGCTTCACAATGGTAACTCCGAACATGGCCATGTAACATGTCTAAGATAATGGAATTGCCCCCCCAATGCCATCCTGGTATTGGGGAGACAATCCCATGATTCCCCGGGTCTCTAGCACAGACCTGGGTACTGCCAAACTGCCTTTTCAGGGGTTTCACTGCAGCTGCTGCTGCTGCCAACCCCTCAGACAGGTTTCTGCCCTCCTGGGGTCCAGCCAGGCTTGGCTCAGGAAGGCAAAACAAAGGACTTCCTCAGAGAGAGGGTGTTACACTCTCTCCCTTTGGAAAAAGGTGTTAAGACAGGGGAGGAGTAGCCTCCCCCAGCCTCTGGAAATGCTTTCATGGGCACAGATGGTGCCCATTTCTGCATAAGCCAGTCTACACCGGTTCAGGGATCCCCCAGCCCTGCTCTGGCGCGAAACTGGACAAAGGAAAGGGGAGTGACCACTCCCCTGACCTGCACCTCCCCTGGGAGGTGCCCAGAGCTCCTCCAGTGTGCTTCAGACCTCTGCCATCTTGGAAACAGAGGTGCTGCTGGCACACTGGACTGCTCTGAGTGGCCAGTGCCAGCAGGTGACGTCAGAGACTCCTTCTGATAGGCTCCTTCAGGTGTTGCTAGCCTATCCTCTCTCCTAGGTAGCCAAACCTCCTTTTCTGACTATTTAGGGTCTCTGCTTTGGGGAATTCTTTAGATAACGAATGCAAGAGCTCATCAGAGTTCCTCTGCATCTCTCTCTTCACCTTCTGCCAAGGAATCGACTGCTGACCGCGCTGGAAGCCTGCAAAACTGCAACAAAGTAGCAAAGACTACTACTGCAACCTTGTAACGCTGATCCTGCCACCTTCTCGACTGTTTTCCTGGTGGTGCATGCTGTGGGGGTAGTCTGCCTCCTCTCTGCACTTGAAGCTCCGAAGAAATCTCCCGTGGGTCGACGGAATCTTCCCCCTGCAACCGCAGGCACCAAAGAACTGCTTCACCGGTCCTCTGGGTCTCCTCTCAGCACAACGAGCGAGGTCCCTTGAACTCAGCAACTGTGTCCAAGTGACTCCCACAGTCCAGTGACTCTTCAGTCCAAGTTTGGTGGAGGTAAGTCCTTGCCTCCCCACGCTAGACTGCATTGCTGGGAACCGCGTGTTTTGCAGCTACTCAGGCTCCTGTGCACTCTTCCAGGATTTCCTTTGTGCACAGCCAAGCCTGGGTCCCCGGGACTCTAACCTGCATCGCACAACCTCCTGAGTTGTCCTCCGGCGTTGTGGGACCCTCTTGTGCAACTTCAGGTGAGCACCGGTTCACTCCAATTTGTAGTGCCTGTTCCGGCACTTCTGCGGGTGCTGCTTGCTTCTGAGTGGGCTCTTTGTCTTGATGGACGCCCCCTCTGTCTCCTCACGCAATTGGCGACATCCTGGTCCCTCCTGGGCCACAGCAGCATCCAAAAACCCTAACCGCTACCCTTGCAGCTAGCAAGGCTTGTTTGCGGTCTTTCTGCACAGAAATACTTCTGCACGACTCTTCGTGGCGTGGGACATCTATCCTCAAAAGGGGAAGTTTCTAGCCCTTGTCGTTCTTGCAGAATCCTCAGCTTCTACCATCTGGTGGCAGCTTCTTTGCACCCACAGCTGGCATTTCCTGAGCATCTGCCCACTCCCGACTTGATCGTGACTCTTGGACTTGGTCCCCTTGTTCCACAGGTACTCTCGTCAGGAAATCCATCGTTGTTGCATTGCTGGTGTTGTTGTTTCTGGCAGAATTCCCCTATCACGACTTCTGTGCTCTCTGGGGAACTTAGGTGCACTTTGCACCCACTTTTCAGGGTCTTGGGGTGGGCTATTTTTCTAACCCTCACTGTTTTCTTACAGTCCCAGCGACCCTCTACAAGGTCACATAGGTTTGGGGTCCATTCGTGGTTCCCATTCCACTTCTAGAGTATATGGTTTGTGTTGCCCTTATCCCTATGTGCCCCCATTGCATTCTATTGTGACTATACATTGTTTGCACTGTTTTCTATTGCTATTACTGCATATTTTGGTATTGTGTACATATATCTTGTGTACCTTTATTTTTAGTATATCTGTGTATTGTGTTCTCTTATGATATTGTGCATGTGACACTAGTGGTACTGTAGGAGCTTCACTCGTCTCCTAGTTCAGCCTAAGCTGCTCTGCTAAGCTACCTTTTCTATCAGCCTAAGCTGCTAGACACCCCTTTACACTAATAAGGGATACCTGGGCCTGGTGCAAGGTGTAAGTACCCCTTGGTACTCGCTACAAGCCAGTCCAGCCTCCCACATTGGTAGTGCAGCGGTGGGATAAGTACTTTGCAACTACTTACCACTTTGTCATATTGTACTTTTCATAAGAGAAAAATATACAAGACAAGTTCAGTGTATGTACACCTAACCAAAAAGTTTTGCTTTTCTTCTCTTACTCTTACTCTTTTTCTAAGTGCTGAAAAGTACCTCTAAAACTTTCAAAAAGTTCTTTAAAAGCTTTTAAAGTTTTTTTTCTGTCCTTTAAAAAGTTCTGAAAACTTTTTCTTTCTTTTTCTGTCCCTTAAACCTTTTCTATCATGTCTGGTACAGGCCAAACTCTTGATCTGGCCAGCATAGCTTATGACAACCTTAGCTGGAAGGAAGCAAGACGTCTCTGCATAGATAGAGGTTTAGGGGTAGGGAAGAATCCCTCAAGACAACTATTGGTTAATATGCTCATTGAACAAGATAAGACCTTAGTTGGCACTTCTGGTGAGAAATTGGCTGATGGTTCCCAATCTGATCCTGGGGCACCCCTAGCAAAAGATTTGGGAGGGAGTCTTTCCAACCTGCCCCTTAGCAGGCCACCTAGCAAAGCTGGTACTAATGTGACTTCACATCACAGTAAAAGTGTAACTTCTCATCACAGTAGAAGTGTGACTTCTGTAGGCCAGGCTGTTAGAGTGCCATCTGTTAGGGACAGGTCTCCCTCTGTTCATTCACACCATTCTTCTGTGTCAAAGCATGCCCAACCCACCCTCCCTGAAGACAGAATGTTAGAAAGGGAACTCAATAGATTGAGAGTGGAAGAGTCCAGGCTGAAGCTTAAAAAGCAACAGCTGGATCTAGACAGGGAAGCATTTGATTTAGAAAAAGAAAGACAGAGGTTGGGGTGTGGACCCCATGGTGGCAGCAGCAGTATTCCAAATAGTCATCCTGTAAAAGAGCATGATTCTAGGAATCTGCACAAGATAGTTCCCCCTTACAAGGAGGGGGATGACATTAACAAGTGGTTTGCTGCACTTGAGAGGGCCTGTGTTGTACAGGAGGTCCCTCAAAGGCAGTGGGCTGCTATCCTATGGCTATCTTTCAGTGGAAAGGGTAGGGATAGGCTCCTTACTGTGAAAGAAAGTGATGCCAATAATTTTAAAGTTCTTAAGAATGCACTCCTAGATGGTTATGGCTTAACCACTAAACAGTACAGGATCAAGTTCAGAGAAACCAAAAAGGAGTCTTCACAAGACTGGGTAGACTTTGTTGACCATTCAGTGAAGGCCCTGGAGGGGTGGTTACATGGCAGTAAAGTTTCTGACTATGAAAGCCTGTGTAACTTAATCCTGAGAGAGCATATTCTTAATAATTGTGTGTCTGAGTTGTTACACCAGTACCTGGTAGACTCTGATCTGACCTCTCCCCAAGAATTGGGAAAGAAGGCAGACAAATGGGTCAGAACAAGGGTGAACAGAAAAGTTCATACAGGGGGTGACAAGGATGGCAAGAAGAAAGACGGTGAGAAATCTCAGGATAAGCATGGGGATAAGGGTAAAACCAAAGATCCTTCTTCAAATCCTAAACACTCTTCAGGGGGTGGGGATAAAACAAATTCTTCCTCTTCTTCACAACCTGCACACATTAAAAAGCCTTGGTGCTTTGTGTGTAAAAATAGAGGCCATAGGCCAGGGGATAAGTCCTGTCCAGGTAAACCCCCTGAGCCTACCACCACTCATACATCAAGCTCTAGTGCCCCTAGCAGTAGTGGTACTAGTGGTGGGACTGCTGGCAACAGTCAAGTTAAGGGTGTAGTTGGGTTCACTTATGGGTCCATCATAGAAACTGGGGTAGTCAGTCCCAAGACAGTTTCTGTCACACCTAGTGGCATTGGCCTTGCCACACTGGCTGCTTGTCCCCTTACAATGGATAAGTACAGGCAGACAGTGTCAATAAATGGTGTTGAGGCTCAGGCCTACAGGGACACAGGTGCCAGTATCACTTTGGTGACTGAAAACCGTGTGGCTCCTGAACAACACATCACTGGACAACAGTATAAGATTATTGATGTCCATAACTCCACTAAGTTTCTTCCCTTAGCTATAGTTCAGCTTAGTTGGGTTGGAGTTACTGGCCCTAAGCAGGTGGTAGTGTCACCTAGCTTACCTGTAGACTGTCTCTTAGGTAATGACCTAGAGGCCTCAGGTTGGGCTGATGTAGAGCTTTATACCCATGCAGCCATGCTGGGTATCTGTTGTGTTTTAAAATGTGCAATTGTAATTTGTCGTTGGGGGTGGGCAGTGTACCTTTATGGAATGCTGGGTGCGTGGAGTTCTGATGACTTCATCGGCTCCTGAGTCAGTTGCTGTACTTGGAGCTGTGATGTGGAAATAAACTTTGTGTTCAGGAATATTCCTTCTCTGTTTTTCCCTTCTTTTGGATACAACATAAATTGGCGACGAGCTTCTATCAACACCATCCGGACCCACGTAACTGTTATGATATTTATTTCTTGTCCTCACACTCGTTTACTTCATGGTTATATTAAGCGGAAATCTTTCAGCTGACAGAGTATGCTGGTGTTTTTAAATCTATTTTAAAGCAGATTAAAATCTCGTTCAGGTATTTTGTTAAGGGCCTTTGCCTGCTTGCGCCCGGCGAAGTCCTCTGGTTTCAGTTCCTGTTGCCTAGTTACGCCTGATCAACAAACATTTTACTCAGAGGAACCGGTTTAACTCTTCTTTGTTGCTGTAGTTAATGCGACATTGGGTTAAGACATCAAGAATATTTTCTTTACAGAGATTGAAATCTACATATTTTTAAACAACGTGGAGCAAATTCTGGTTACTGTAGTGTATGTTTTGGTTTACAAATAGTGATATATAAATCCGCAAATCGTCAGAGGAATTCTGTGTGCCTCTACTGTGTTTATTCACATAAACAAAGAAAACCTGTGCTGGACTTTCTGCACCAGAAAATAAGAATCCACTATCATGCGGACAGGTGCACAGTAATTCGTGCACTCTTCATTTTAAGTGCACCTTGTGGATTCGTACATATTCTGGTATTTATTTCACTGTTGCTATTGGATGGAGGATATTTCTACGCAATTGCGGATCTTTTCAGTGATTCGCACACTTCTATTCTGACTGCGAGAAAATAAGAATCCACTATCACGCGGACAGGGGCACAGTAATTGGCGCACTCTTCATTTTAATTGCACCTTGCGGATTTGTACATATTCTGGTATTTATTTCACTGGTGCTATTGAATGGAAGATATTTCTACGCAATTGCGGATCTTTCAGTGATTCGCACACTTCTATTCTGACTGTGAATTTACAGTGAAAGTACAAATTGTATGGACATGTGGACTTAAAATGTTATGCGCACAGTGATTCGCACATTCATCTGCTTTTCTGGATCTGCAGACCTGTGAATCTGTTTGCAATATTTCACGCACGTATCACGACTACTCTACATTGAAGGCGGTTGCAGATTTGTACATTGATTCGCACACTTATTCAATTTTTATCTTTAGTGGTGTCTTATAAGTCATATACACGTTCATACAGTGTCTATTCCTCGGTATGCAAACAGCAAATTTGCCACTGGCATTTTTGCCTGAACCCGGTATTCCCATGATAAAATGGCAACACTGGTTCAAGTCTTTTGAAAGTTACTTAGTGGCGATAGATGGGGTAAATTTTTCTGCGGTTCGAAAGAGGGCGATTTTGTATAATTGCCTTGGTACAGAAGGTCAGAGAATTTTTGATCATCAACCCCAAGTGCAACCTTCATCCAGTGATGGTTGGGATGTTTTTACTGAAGCTGTAAAGAGGTTAGAAAATCATTTTAAGGATGACCTTAGTATAATAGTTGAAAGACACAAATCTTTTACTCGAAAACAATTCCAACACGAATCGATTGATAATTTTGTAGCTGAGCTTAGGGTATTAGCAGCCACTTGTGAATTTTTAGGACCCCTCGATCAGTACCTAAGAGATCAGTTAGTGGTGAATTGTTATGATTCTAGAATCCAAGAAAAAATTTTATGTTGTAGAAATCCATCTTTGTGTGTAACACTAGAAATTGCTAGAGGCATCGAGCGTTCAGTAACAGCTTCCAGAGAGTTAAGCAAAATGAAAGTAAGTCAGGCAGAAAATGTGAACATAGTTTTACAGAAGTCTAAGACAGTTATGTCGGGCACTCCAGATTTAAAAAAAAATAATGTTAAAAGTTCACTATGCTTCAGATGTGGTTCTAAGTCACATGTTGCCAATTCCTCAAATTGTCCTGCACTGGGGAAAGTGTGCATAAAATGCAGGAAGTCTGGTCATTTTGCTCGTGTATGCAAGCAATCGCAAAAAGTAATGTTAGTTGAGCATCAGCAAGCCATTGACAAGCTGACAGATGGAGGGGAGGTGGACTTTTCAAAAAGATGTGTTTTGATTGTCGATGATATTAATTCTGATTGCAAATTTTCTAAGGATCCAGTATGTGAGGTTAAAATTGGGGAAGTCAAGCTAAGAGTCACTGTGGATTCAGGCTCACCTATATCAATTGTATCTGATACAAATTATCATTCACATTGGAGTAACCTTCCCTTGTCAGCTCCTGACATAAAAACAGTAGCTTTTGATGGTCAAGAAATTGATATGATGGGGTATTTCTTAGAAAGGATTTGTTATCAGCAGAAGACTATTAGTACAAAAATATATGTAGCCAAGAGAGGGTACAATATTCTGGGGTGGAAAGATCAAGGACAATTTGGGATGGTTCTGAGACCGGGTACTGAACGACCTATCACCCTGATTGAGAAAGTGGACATAAAACTTGATACTCTTAAAGATGTCCTAGACAAGCATACTGTGATTTTCAGGGATAAACTAGGCTCTGTAAAAGGTTATGAGCATAAAATAATTCTCAAACCTGATGCGATACCTGTGGTACACAAGGTGCGTAATGTGCCCTTGAGCATCAGAGGGAAGTTAAAGGAGCACCTACGTGAGCTATGTGCTGATGGAATCATTGAATCGACTAATTCGTCTCAATGGGTTTCTCCGATTGTGGTTGCAGTTAAGAAAACGGGGGATTTGCGATTATGTGTGGACTTGAGGTCTTTGAACAAAAATATTCTAGTTGATTGTTTCCCGCTGCCCAAAATACAGGAGTTATTGGCACGATTGGGGGGTATGAAAGTGTTCTCCACGATTGACCTCAAGTCCGCCTATCATCAAGTTGAGTTGAGTAGGGAGTCTCGTTCTCTTACAACATTTGTCACTCCATTTGGGGCTTACAGATTTTTGCGGATGCCTTTCGGTTTAGCTTCCGCAGCATCTGTGTTTCAGAAGCTAATGTATCAATTGTTTGGGGAAGTACACGGAGTGTTGGCATATCAGGACGATATTCTGATAGGCTCAGAGTCTATTCAGGAACACATACACAAACTTGATAAAGTCCTTGAAATTCTGGAAGAGCACGGGATTACGGTGAGAAAAGAGAAATGTAAATTCATGGTTGAGACGGTTGAATATTTAGGTCACACAATTTGTGCACAGGGCATCCTACCCAAGAAGGACTTATTAGGGGCTATTGGAAATGCTCCATCTCCTAATGATAAAGACCAGTTGAGATCCTTTTTGGGTCTTTGTGAGTACTACTCGCGATTTGTTCACAATTTTGCGTATCTGACAGAGCCATTAAGGAAGTTGTTGAGGAAGGGTGAGAAATTTCTGTGGCAGGATGAGCAGGCTCAAGCCTTCTTAACTCTTAAGACTCTCATAATTGAGGCTCCTTCTCTTCATCCTTTCAATGAAGACGTACCTTCTGTCATTACTGTGGATGCGAGTGGGATTGGCCTAGGAGCTGTTTTAAGTCAAATGATAGGAGGCAAGGAATTTACCATTGCTTTTGCGTCCAGCCTTCTGAGGCCGAAGTGAATTATAGCACAATCGAGAGGGAGGCACTAGCTTGTGTTTGGGGTGTCAACCATTTTTCAATGTATGTTTGGGGGAGAAAATTTACTTTGGTAACAGATCACAAGCCATTGGTTTATCTATGGAATGACAAAATTTTCAATAAGACTAGTCCTAGATTGACCAGGTTGTTGGCTAAACTTTATGAGTTTAATATGAAAATGAAACATATTCCTGGGGAGAACAATGGTAGAGCAGATTTTCTTTCCAGGTGTCCGGTTCACAATCCAATTGAGGGGAAGCAAATGGAGGATGAGGTTGTCATGGTGGGAATGATAGACGGAGTGTTTGTTTCTGGGGAAGTCATTTCCAGGCAGGTTTGGGCGGAAGCTATGAACAAGGACAATTCTCTATTGCTTCTTAAAAAATATATTTGTGAGGGTTGGCCGGCAGGGAATGGTGTTTTAGAGGTAATAAAACCTTTTTGTAAGGTTAGAGAGGAATTGAATGTGGAGGACGACCTTGTCATGAGGGGGGAACGTTTGGTACCTCCTAATGAATTAAGGCACAAGTTGATACAGCTGGCTCATGATGGGCATGTTGGAATCACTGGCACAAGGAAGAGGTTGCGTTTATATTATTGGTGGCCGGGTATGGACACAGAGGTGGAATTTGCAGTTAAGAATTGTAGCATTTGCAAGGGGGCGGATAAAGGTTTGCATACTAGAGAAGTGCCTTTGTGTCCTGTACCGTTTCCTGATAAACCTTGGCAGAAATTGGGATTGGATTTCATTGGTCCAGTTGGGGGTTATAATGACGGGAAGAAATATGTGTTGGTTGCAGTAGATTATCATTCCAAATGGGTTTCGTACAAGTTTTTAAGAGAACCTAACACCACCAATGTGATTGGATTTTTAAAAGAGATCTTTCATTGGGAAGGTATTCCCAGGTTTTTGGTCACAGATAACGGGGTGCAATTTGTATCGCACCAGATGGTAGAATTTCTGAGAAGACTTAATATTAAGCATCTTACAACTGCATTGTATAGTCCGCAGGGTAATGGGCTTGTGGAGAGAGTAAATAGATTACTCAAGGAAACTATTCAATTGGCCATCAGGTCAGGGAAGAGTATACAGGAGATGGTGTCAGAAAGGATATGGTGTTATCACAACACGCCACATTCTTCTACTGGTGTTGCTCCTTTTGTACTTTTGAAGGGTAGACATTCTTGCAATGAACTGTCTCCAGAGTGGGTTGTACAGGAAACTTTAGGAGGTGTTGTTGCTTCTGATATCAATCAGGTGAAAGACAAGGTGATTAAGCAACAGGTCAAGAGCAAATTGAGATATGACGATCTGAAAAGAGTTAAGGAGGTTCAATTTGGTATAGGTGATGTAGTTAGAGTAAAAAAACCTCAGGGGAAGGGAAAGGGATTGTCAAGTTTTTTTCCCACTGCCAGGGTGGTCAGAGTATCCAAACATTCTGTTATGGTTGAGGGTGGCAAATGGTGGAATAAGAGGAATGTGGCGAAAGTGACAGATGTAGCCCCTGGGGTAAAACATTCAGGTGTTTGGGCTGATGTTGAGTTGAAAGATAGTGGTTATGATGGCGGTGCTTTAGGTAGAGGATCAGGTGAGAATGTGGGGTGTGGTAGTTCTCCACATGAAAGAGGATGTGTGTTTTCTGGGCAATTTAGTGATCTAGGAAGAGGGTCAGGAGAAGACATACGAGAAAATAACATGCATGACGGTCGTGGAAATTTTGGCATAGGAAATACTGTGGGGGTGATGGGTGAGGGTGAAGTTGAAAGGTTGGAGGAAGGTGCTAATCTGGAGGGTGTGATGGGTAGGCCCAAAAGAAATGCTGTTAGACCCAAATATTTAAATCAGTTTGTGACGTACTAGGTATTTCGGGAGGCAGTGGGATATTGCCTTTATTGCTTATGTACAACTTGCCGTTATTGCCTAAGTATAACTTGTTTTTCATTTTCTTAGTCTATGTATGGAAGGTTTAGAATGTTTATTGGGATTTTTCATTTCCAATGTATCTTTTGTATATTTTATTGTAGCATAGAAGGGAATGTGTAGCATATGTGTTAGTATTTGTTCTGTTTGTTAAGTGGGAAGATGTGTTGTGTTTTAAAATGTGCAATTGTAATTTGTCGTTGGGGGTGGGCAGTGTACCTCTATGGAATGCTGGGTGCGTGGAGTTCTGATGACTTCATCGGCTCCTGAGTCAGTTGCTGTACTTGGAGCTGTGAGGACGTTGGTGTTGATGTGGAAATAAACTTCGTGTTCAGGAATATTCCTTCTCTGTTTTTCCCTTCTTTTGGATACAACAGTATCCCTGAGGAATTGTTCCCTCTCATTTCTACTGAAATGAAAAAGCAAAGGAGAGAAGGCCTGAAAACTCAGGATCCCTCTCCAACAGCAGGTAAAAAGGGTATCACAGTATCCCCTAACCACCCTACCATTCAGGATACCATTCCAGTGGTGGGAGAAACCTCTCCTGGGGTGGCACCTGTTCCAAGGGAATCATCAGCTGGCATAGCTGTACTCCCTGAGGTGGAAGGACCTCTCTGTGGGATAACTAACATTGGTGAGAAAAAGAGCACCATTTTAGTTAACATGGAGCATCCCTCCAACCCTCCCAGAGAAACTTTAGTGCAGAAACCCTGCACTGCCTCACAACACTTAGGACAGCATCCCTGCCCTAGTGTGGAGCTCAAAGGACAGCATCCCTGCCCTGCTCCAACTAAAGAGAAACAGCATCCCTGTTCTCTCTTCCAGCCATATGGACAAAGTGTTTGCCCAGCTATGGCTTTACTGAGACAGCGTCCCTGTCTGGCATTTTCATCACTACAAATAGGTTCAGTGGATAATTCCCACTGCTCTAAACTAAAACTTACTGATAGAAACTCTGAAAATATATCTTCACATTGTTGCTTAGCTAAAAAACTTCAAACAGGGTGGTTTACATCCCCACAGGGAAGTAACCATATAGTGGATGATAAAGGGAGTAACCAGTTGTAGGAAGTTGGCTCTGTATGCACTATTTCAAAGTAAGGAATAGTATGCACAGAGTCCAAGGGTTCCCCTTAGAGGTAAGATAGTGGCAAAAAGAGATACTACTAATGCTCTATTTTGTGGTAGTGTGGTCGAGCAGTAGGCTTATCAAAGGAGTAGTGTTAAGCATTTGTTGTACATACACACAGGCAATAAATGAGGAACACACACTCAAAGACAATTCCAGGCCAATAGGTTTTTGTATAGAAAAATATCTTTTCTTAGTTTATTTTAAGAACCACAGGTTCAGATTCTACATGTAATACTTTGCATGAAAGGTATTGCAGGTAAGTACTTTAGGAACTTTGAATAATCACAATAGCATATGTACTTTTCAAATAAAACACATTTAGCTGTTTTAAAAGTGGACACAGTGCAATTTTCACAGTTCCTGGGGGAGGTAAAGTAATGTTAGTTCTTGCAGGTAAGTAAACCACCTACGGGGTTCAAATTGGGGTCCAAGGTAGCCCATCGTTGGGGGTTCAGAGCAACCCCAAAGTTACCACACCAGCAGCTCAGGGCCGGTCAGGTGCAGAGTTCAAAGTGGTGCCCAAAACGCATAGGCTTCAATGGAGCGAAGGGGGTGCCCCGGTTCCAGTCTGCCAGAAGGTAAGTACCCGCGTCTTCGAAGGGCAGACCAAGGGGGTTTTGTAGGGCACCGGGGGGGACACAAGCTCACACAAAAAGTACACCCTCAGCGGCACTGGGGCGGCCGGGTGCAGTGTGCAAACACGCGTCGGGTTTCCAATGGATTTCAATGAGAGATCAAGGGGTCTCTTCAGCGGTGCAGGCAGGCAAGGGGGGGGCTCCTCGGTGTAGCCACCACCTGGGCAAGGGAGAGGGCCTCCTGGGGGTCACTCCTGCACAGAAGTTCCGATCCTTCAGGTGCTGGGGGCTGCGGGTGCAGGGTCTTTTCCAGCCGTCGGGATTTTAGAGTCAGGCAGTCACGGTCAGGGGGAGCCTCGGGATTCCCTCTGCAGGCGTCGTTGTGGGAGCTCAGGGGGGACAACTTTGGTTACTCACAGTCTCGGAGTCGCCAGAGGGTCCTCCCTGAGGTGTTGGTTCTCCACCAGTCGAGTCGGGGTCGCCGGGTGCAGTGTTGCAAGTCTCACGCTTCTTGCGGGGATTGCAGGGGTCTTTAAATCTGCTCCTCTGGATACAAAGTTGCAGTCTTTGTTGAACAGGGCCGCTGTTCTCGGGAGTTTCGTGGTCTTTTGGAAGCAGGGCAGTCCTCTGAGGATTCAGAGGTCGCTGGTCCCAGGGAAAGCGTCGCTGGAGCAGTTTTCTTCTGAAGGAGGGAGACAGGCCGGTAGGGCTGGGGCCAAAGCAGTTGGTGTCTTCTTCTTCTCTGCAGGGGTTTTTCAGCTCAGCAGTCCTCTTCTTCGTAAGTTGCAGGAATCTGATTTCCTAGGTTCAGAGGAGCCCCTAAATAGAAGATTTAGGGGTGTGTTTAGGTCAGGGAGGGTAGTAGCCAATGGCTACTAGCCCTGAGGGTGGCTACACCCTCTTTGTGCCTCCTCCCAAGGGGAGGGGGTCACATTCCTATCCCTATTGGGGGGATCCTCCATCTGCAAGATGGAGGATTCCTAAAAGTCAGACTCACTTCAGCTCAGGTTGCCTTAGGGGCTGTCCTGACTGGCCAATGACTCCTCCTTGTTTTTCTCATTATCTCCTCCGGCCTTGCCGCCAAAAGTGGGGCCGTGGCCGGAGGAGGCGGGCAACTCCACTAGCTGGAATGCCCTGTGGCGCTGGAACAAAGGGGGTGAGCCTTTGAGGCTCACCGCCAGGTGTTACAGCTCCTGCAAGGGGGAGGTGATAGCATCTCCACCCAGTGCAGGCTTTGTTACTAGCCACAGAGTGACAAAGGCACTCTCCCCATGTGGCCAGCAACATGTCTCGAGTGTGGCAGGCTGCTAAAACCAGTCAGCCTACACAGGTAGTTGGTTAAGGTTTCAGGGGGCACCTCTAAGGTGCCCTCTGGGGTGTATTTCACAATAAAATGTACACTGGCATCAGTGTGCATTTATTGTGCTGAGAAGTTTGATACCAAACTTCCCAGTTTTCAGTGTAGCCATTATGGTGCTGTGGAGTTCGTGTTTGACAGACTCCCAGACCATTTACTCTTATGGCTACCCTGCACTTACAATGTCTAAGGTTTTGCTTAGACACTGTAGGGGCACAGTGCTCATGCACTGGTGCCCTCACCTATGGTATAGTGCACCCTGCCTTAGGGCTGTAAGGCCTGCTAGACTGGTGACTTATCTATACTGCATAGGCAGTGTGAGGTTGGCATGGCACCCTGAGGGGAGTGCCATGTCGACTTACTCGTTTTGTCCTCACCAGCACACACAAGCTGGCAAGCAGTGTGTCTGTGCTGAGTGAGGGGTCCCCAGGGTGGCATAAGCTATGCTGCAGCCCTTAGAGACCTTCCCTGGCATCAGGGCCCTTGGTACCAGGGGTACCAGTTACAAGTGACTTACCTCGATGCCAGGGTGTGCCAATTGTGTAAAACAAAAGTGCAGGTTAGGGAAAGAACACTGGTGCTGGGGCCTGGTTAGCAGGCCTCAGCACACTTTCAAATCAAAACATAGCATCAGCAAAGGCAAAAAGTCAGGGGGTAACCATGCCAAGGAGGCATTTCCTTACACCAGTCTATTGCAGAGCTACTCTCTACTTATCACCACTTAGACAATAAAGTCTCAACTGGCCAAGGTTAGCCTTATTGTCCTTCGTTTGGGGGGGGGGTGAGAAAGTAGCCTCTTTCTAGCCTTGTTACCCCCACTTTTGGCCTGTTTGTGAGTATATGTCAGGTGTTTTCACTGTCTCACTGGGATCCTGCTAGCCAGGCCCAATGCTCAAAATGAAAACCCTATGTTTTCAGTATGTTTGTTATGTGTCACTGGGACCCTGCTAGCCAGGACCCCAGTGCTCATAAGTTTGTGGCCTATATGTATGTGTTCCCTGTGTGATGCCTAACTGTCTCACTGAGGCTCTGCTAACCAGAACCTCAGTGGTTATGCTCTCTCTGTACAAATTGTCACTAACAGGCTAGTGACCAATTTCACCAATTTACATTGGCATACTGGAACACCCTTATAATTCCCTAGTATATGGTACTGAGGTACCCAGGGTATTGGGGTTCCAGGAGATCCCTATGGGCTGCAGCATTCCTTTTGCCACCCATAGGGAGCTCTGACAATTCTTACACAGGCCTGCCACTGCAGCCTGAGTGAAATAACGTCCACGTTATTTCACAGCCATTTACCACTGCACTTAAGTAACTTATAAGTCACCTATATGTCTAACCTTTACCTGGTAAAGGTTGGGTGCTAAGTTACTTAGTGTGTGGGCACCCTGGCACTAGCCAAGGTGCCCCCACATTGTTCAGGGCAAATTCCTCGGACTTTGTGAGTGCGGGGACACCATTACACGTGTGCACTACACATAGGTCACTGCCTATGTGTAGCTTCACAATGGTAACTCCGAACATGGCCATGTAACATGTCTAAGATCATGGAATTGCCCCCCAATGCCATCCTGGTATTGGGGAGACAATCCCATGATTCCCCGGGTCTCTAGCACAGACCCGGGTACAGCCAAACTGCCTTTTCAGGGGCTTCACTGCAGCTGCTGCTGCTGCCAACCCCTCAGACAGGTTTCTGCCCTCCTGGGGTCCAGCCAGGCTTGGCTCAGGAAGGCAGAACAAAGGACTTCCTCAGAGAGAGGGTGTTACACCCTCTCCCTTTGGAAAAAGGTGTTAAGGCAGGGGAGGAGTAGCCTCCCCCAGCCTCTGGAAATGCTTTCATGGGCACAGATGGTGCCCATTTCTGCATAAGCCAGTCTACACCGGTTCAGGGATCCCCCAGCCCTGCTCTGGCGCGAAACTGGACAAAGGAAAGAGGAGTGACCACTCCTCTGACCTGCACCTCCCCTGGGAGGTGCCCAGAGCTCCTCCAGTGTGCTCCAGATCTCTGCCATCTTGGAAACAGAGGTGCTGCTGGCACACTGGACTGCTCTGAGTGGCCAGTGCCAGCAGGTGACGTCAGAGACTCCTTCTGATAGGCTCCTTCAGGTGTTGCTAGCCTATCCTCTCTCCTAGGTAGCCAAACCTCCTTTTCTGGCTATTTAGGGTCTCTGCTTTGGGGAATTCTTTAGATAACGAATGCAAGAGCTCATCAGAGTTCCTCTGCATCTCTCTCTTCACCTTCTGCCAAGGAATCGACTGCTGACCGTGCTGGAAGCCTGCAAAACTGCAACAAAGTAGCAAAGACGACTACTGCAACCTTGTAACGCTGATCCTGCCGCCTTCTCGACTGTTTTCCTGGTGGTGCATGCTGTGGGGGTAGTCTGCCTCCTCTCTGCACTAGAAGCTCCGAAGAAATTTCCCGTGGGTCGATGGAATCTTCCCCCTGCAACCGCAGGCACCAAAGAACTGCTTCACTGGTTCTCTGGGTCTCCTCTCAGCATGACGAGCGAGGTCCCTTGAACTCAGCAACTCTGTCCAAGTGACTTCCACAGTCCAGTGACTCTTCAGTCCAAGTTTGGTGGAGGTAAGTCCTTGCCTCCCCACGCTAGACTGCATTGCTGGGAACCGCGTGTTTTGCAGCTACTCCGGCTCCTGTGCACTCTTCCAGGATTTCCTTTGTGCACAGCCAAGCCTGGGTCCCCGGCACTCTAACCTGCATTGCACAACCTCCTGAGTTGTCCTCCAGCGTCGTGGGACCCTCTTGTGCAACTTCGGGTGAGCACTGGTTCACTCCACTTCGTAGTGCCTGTTCTGGCACTTCTGCGGGTGCTGCTTGCTTCTGAGTGGGCTCTTTGTCTTGCTGGACACCCCCTCTGTCTCCTCACGCAATTGGCGACATCCTGGTCCCTCCTGGGCTACAGCAGCATCCAAAAACCCTAACCGCAACCCTTGCAGCCAGCAAGGCTTGTTTGCAGTATTTCTGCACGGTAACACTTCTGCACAACTCTTCACGGCGTGGGACATCTATCCTCCAAAGGGGAAGTTTCTAGCCCTTGTCGTTCTTGCAGAATCCTCAGCTTCTACCATCCGGTGGCAGCTTCTTTGCACCCACAGCTGGCATTTCCTGGGCATCTGCCCACTCCCGACTTGATCGTGACTCTTGGACTTGGTCCCCTTGTTCCACAGGTACTCTCGTCAGGAAATCCATCGTTGTTGCATTGCTGGTGTTGTTGTTTCTGGCAGAATTCCCCTATCACGACTTCTGTGCTCTCTGGGGAACTTAGGTGCACTTTGCACCCACTTTTCAGGGTCTTGGGGTGGGCTATTTTTCTAACCCTCACTGTTTTCTTACAGTCCCAGCGACCCTCTACAAGGTCACATAGGTTTGGGGTCCATTCGTGGTTCGCATTCCACTTCTAGAGTATATGGTTTGTGTTGCCCCTATCCCTATGTACCCCCATTGCATTCTATTGTGACTATACATTGTTTGCACTGTTTTCTATTGCTATTACTGCATATTTTGGTATTGTGTACATATATCTTGTGTATATTTGCTATCCTCATACTGAGGGTACTCACTGAGATACTTTGGCATATTGTCATAAAAATAAAGTACCTTTATTTTAAGTATATCTGTGTATTGTGTTCTCTTATGATATTGTGCATGTGACACTAGTGGTACTGTAGGAGCTTCACTCGTCTCCTAGTTCAGCCTAAGCTGCTCTGCTAAGCTACCTTTTCTATCAGCCTAAGCTGCTAGACACCCCACTACACTAATAAGGGATACCTGGGCCTGGTGTAAGGTGTAAGTACCCCTTGGTACTCACTACAAGCCAGTCCAGCCTCCTACAACCACGAATACCAAAGAAGTGGTGATCAACTTCACATGCACACAGTCAGACAAAATACAGAGTTGATCTAATCTGTGGAGTGGAGTGAAGTGATTTGCAGTCATCATTTAAGGTGGTGAGTAAACTGGCAGCGAGTAAAACAGTATAACAGAGGACAGTGCATGTCACCTAATTTGGGAGACAGGCTCGTGCAGCGCATTGTTGTGAGTGCAAAGACTGTGTGTGTACAATTGATTTACTGTGAGCCCCAGCGCCGGACATGCACTTTTGATGATCTTCAATTTGTTTACATGGATAGGTAATGTATACATTTGTGACATTCAACCGAGCACCTAGAAAACTGTAATGTGTCTTTAAGTACTGGATCTACGCCCAGGGTATTGTGTGTAGTTTGGGTGAGATGTCGCTCATCGGAGTGTAGAATTTGTATTACCTGCCATGTCTATACATTTGTGACGTTCAGCAGAGCACCTAAGGAACTGTAATGTATCTTTACGTGTTGGATGTACGCCCAAGGTACGGTGTGTAGTTTGGGTGAGATGTCACTCACCAGAGTGGAGAACTCTGCCATGTCATGGTTATTTTTTTATGTCATGCTGATTTTGCTGCCACATATATTGTCATGGGTTCTGTGTGGCATATTTGGGTGACATATCGCTCACCATTATGGACAACTTTGGGTTTGCCATTGTTTTCTAAAACAAATGTCATGCTGATTTTGATGACAGAGTATATGTTTCCATTTGTGCAACTTTGAGTGAAATTGTCAGTAGAACATTTTAAATATGTGTTGCATGCAATCTCTTGCTGAATGGTTATATACTATGTCCTGTCATATCATGACAATTGTGTGCAATGATATGCTGAAGTTTTACTGATGATGTCAGTTGCAAAAAAAAAATGTTTTAGTTTTGTCATTGTTTTCCTGTAAGAGTGTGTAGGGGTTTTGGTGAGTGGAGGTGGCTCTGGTTGAGTCCTTGTTTTATGTCCCTAGTTTTGTGGATGGTTAGGCAGTAGAGTGTGAATGTATGAAATGTGACCTTGGTCTGGCAAGAGTTTGCAGTACAAGATGTCATGTTGTTTTGGGATGAGTGTGGGTTGAAAAAGCCCCTTGGCTATTTTGACAATATGCCCTGTTGTTTAGGATGAGTGTGGGTTGAAAAAGACCTGTTTATTAATTCATAGGATGCCCAGGTGTTTTGGGATGAGTGTGTGTTCTAAGGGACCTGTTGTTAAATTCACAAGATGCCCTGTTGTTTTGCGATGAGTGTGGGTTGAAAGAGCCCCTTGGCTAAGTTCACAATATACCTTGTTGTTTGGGATTAATATGGGTTGAAAGAGACCCTGTTAGACCTAGCATCCTTGGTGTGGTCTTCCCTGCCTTTTTTGTCTCTGCTCCCATGTTTTGACTGTGTGCTGGACTCTGTTTTTGCTGTTATTGGTGCTCTGGGCCAGGGGGTTTGCCTTTAAATATCCTTAAAGTGCAGATTCCCTTTGAGAGCAGATAGAAATCTGGAGTTTGGGGTCTCTGCACTCACAATTTAAAAATACATCTCGTAGTGAAGTTGGTTTTTAGATTGTTAGTTTGAAAATGCTACTTTTAGAAAGTAGGCACTTTCTTGCTTTAGCCATTCTGTGACTCTGCATGTGTGTGGATTCCCTGTCTGGGTTAGACTGACAGCTGGGCTGTTTGTGAATCTCCTCTAGACAGTGACACAAAGGGAGCTGGGGTGTATGCAGCATATCCTGATGAGCCATCTGGGCTAGTTTGGAGGGAACAGTGGTCACTTACACCTGAATGGGCTGTGCCTGCCCTCACACAATGCAGCCTCGAACTCCCTGGTGTGTGTCTGGGGCCTGGCCAGGGCAAGGCAGGATCCTATAAAAAAACAGAGACTCCCCTTTGATGTTTGTCTACTTCAAAGGCAGAAAGTGGTATAAGTATTGGACCCAAAATCCCAGACTTTAGGTCACTTCTGGAACCAAGAGGAGCCTCTGCCAAGGAGAAGAGCTGAAGAGCTGAGGAGAAGTGCTTCCCCTGTCTATGACTGTGCTTTGTTGGGCTATCCTGCAGTTGCTGCTTCTGCCTGTGAAAGGGGACAAAGACTGGACTTTGTTGTGCACTCATGCCTGAGAAGTATCTCAACGGCTTGAACTGAGCTTGCTTTCTGTTTTGAAGTCTCGGGGCCATCAAAGACTGCCTCTACCAATACCTGGACTTTCTGCTGAGACTTCTGACCTGCCAGGTTGTACCCTATTCGGTCTCTGGGCCCTTGAAAGGTGAAGTTGGCAGAACAAGAGCTGAAATCCACGCACAAAACGCTGTGTGGGGAAAGTTTCGATGCACCATCTGCAATGCAGCTCATAAACGGTGCGCCACCAGCTTTGCGGCTAAAATCGACGCTCCACCTGGATTGCAGCTGGGAGAATGACGCATTGCGGCTGGAGAAACGATGCACCACCCACTTGCGGCTGCTGGTAACAACACAAACCCCACGCAGTGCGGTTTTCTAACACCGTACGACAGGATTCCTCAAGCATCGTCCCAGCGTGTCAATTGATGTGGATCCAAGGTGCCCTGTCTGGGAATCAACGCATCGCTCTCTTGAGAGGGAGAGAAACAACGCAGCGCCTACCTGGCCAGAAAAGAAACAACGCACGGCCTCACTTACAAGTAAGGAATCAACACATCACTGACTATTCCAACCCACGCTTGCCAGTGATGCAAACCAGATACTTTGTGTAAAATCATTGTTTCCATTGTTTTCTATGGAGTAAGATTCTCATTCTTTTGAAAATTCATATCTTGACTTGTGTATGTTGGACTTATGTCATTTTGGTCTTGTTTGATTTAGATAAATATTGCCTATTTTTCTAAACTGGTGTGGTGTCCCTTTTGTAGTGTTTTCACTGTATTACTGTGTGTTGGTACAAATACTTTACACATTGCTTCTGGGATAAGCCTTCCTGCTCATTCCAAGCTACCGAGGGGGTGAGTGGGGGTTACCCAGGTGTATTTCTCCTGTGACCTGACTAGAGTGAGGGTCCCAGCTTGGACAGGGGGTAATCTGACTGCCAACCAAAGACCCTATTTCTAACATTGGTGATCAGCGGTGAGGATTGGACTTGTAGTTGTACTGGACATACAGTGATTAAGTGTACACTACTGTTTCCAGTGCAGACCATTATGCGACCACATACTACTTGTTTTTGCTTTTTCTCTTTTTGGACTTTTTCCTGCTTTCATATTTTTGGTGATCATTTTGTTGATTCTTGAACTTCTCATTTGGAACTCTTTTTTTCTGCATTTGCACTTTTAACTTGCCATCATGTCTCAATCTGTAGATGCACCGGATGAAGCTGTTTTTGAGTTAGGTAAACTGGAAAGTTACACGGTTGCTCAACTGAAACAGTTCTGTAAGGACCTTGCCTGTCCCATTAAGAGTTCTACCAGGAAGGAGGAGCTGCAAAGGGCACTGAGGGCCTGGGTGACAGGCAAGGAGGCTGGGGGGCACACAGACGAGGAGGATGATGATGAGGAGGTGCAGAGTGTTCACAGTGGTGTAGTGGATGTACTTGTTATACCTGGGGGAAGGGTCTCCAGGGCAGGTAGCAATGTGTCATCCAAAGATCTGATTCCTGAAGAGTTGCAGGACAGACAGTCAGATAGGGCTCACCAACTTGAATTAGAGAAGTTTAATATGGAAGAGAGGAGGCTGGCCATTGAAGAAAAGAAGATGCTCTTGGCTCACAAGCTCAGTTTAAAGGAGGTGGACCAGAAGAGCCAGTCTAGCAGAGATGGTGACAGCAGTACCAAAGTGCAGCCTGAGAGGAGGGTGCTCATTCCTAAAGAACTAGTGAAGGATTATAAGAGGGAGGATGACATATATCTGTGCTTTAAGTGGTATGCATCTGCTTTCCAAATGAACATGGTCCCTGAAGCAAATTGGGGGGCTCTGTTGAAGCACTTTGAGGTAGAGGGGAGGGATCCTCTGACATCCTTAGGGGCTCCTCGGGGCTTACTTACTCTATCATGAGGGACACCCTACTCACAATATGTGGTCTCACCCCTGAGCAGTACAAGGACAATTTTAGGTCCTACAAAAAGAAGGAATCCCAAACGTGGGTGGAATGTGTTGACTCTTTTTGCAGGTCATTGGAGGGTTGGGTGACGGGCAGTAAGGTAACAACTTTTGAGGGGCTGTACAATTTGATTGCTTGAAGACATTTGTATAGTCTTTGTTTTGCAGAGCTGCACCAGCACCTCATTGACAGCAAGCTGACTGACCCCAGGAAGCCTGCATAGGAAATGGACTGTTGGGAGAGCACCAGGGTCCAGAGGAGGTATGGGGAGACCACACCAAGGGTGGGCAGGGTCCCTCTCAGAAGAATAAGGGAGGCAAGGGTAAACAGGGGGAGTTCTCTAAAGGGCCACAATCTAGTTCCCAGGGTAAGGATTCCCAGCCCCCAGTGGAAAAGAAACCTTGTTTTTCTAATGGGAAACCAGCAGAGGGGGGTTCTCACAAATATTATGCATGTGACCAGGAGGGTCATGTGAAGGAGCACCCCAAATGTCCCAAGTGGACAACCGCACCCACTGGTGCTCAGTCACAGGGTTTGGCCAGTGTAGCGCTTGGGTTGGGTAGGAGTTGGTTCCAGGTGGATAGGAGCCAGCTGAGATGACCCTTGTCTCACTAGGGGGCAGTACGATGGTCCAGAGAACCCTGTGCCTGAAAACACTAAGAAGTACAGGCAGTGGGTGACCATCAATTGACAGAGGGTAGAGGCTCAGAGAGACACAGGAGCCAGTGTGACCACTGTGAGAAGTCACCTGGTGTCTGAGGAGCAGATAGATCCCCATGTACTTCACCAAGTAATTGCGGTAGACCACTCACAGTGCTTGTGCAGAGTGGCACAGGTTCCCTTTGAATGGGAGGGGTTCTCAGGTGCCTTGAAAGTAGCTATGAGTCCAACCATGCCTGTAGATTGTCTGCTTGGCAATGACCCGAAGTATTCCGCTTGGAATGAGGTGGAACACAGGTTTCACTTGAAGATGTTGGGACTTCCTGGGTGGGTGTGGGTGTTTCCACCCAGTCAATGGCAGCCCATCAGGGTGATCAGGAGACCCTGGAGCCTGAAAGAGTGACTCAGGTGTCTGCCAGAAGGAGGAAGGGGCACAGGAAACACGCTCCATAAATTTCCACGATCTAGGAGGAGGCTGAAACTGAGGGGGTTGCCCTGGAGCCTACAGGGGAACAGGTGGCTGAGCTGGGTGAGGTCCCTGAGCTGACTCAGTGGCAGCAGGAAAGGGGACCCACCAGGGAAGCATTCTGTGAGGCACAGAAGACATGCCCTACTCTGGAGGGTTTGCAGCAACAGACTGCAGACCAGGCATCTATCAAGGAGTCTGGATCACACTTGATTTACTGGGAGGATGGCTTCCTATGTAGTGAGCCTCAGGTTGCTGAGCCTGGTTCAGCCCGTGTGCTGGTGGTACCCCAGTGCTTTAGAGCTTTCCTACTCATGATGTGCCTTCAGTTGGTCATTTGGAGCAAGACAAGACATTTGAATGGCTTGTCACCCACTTCCACTGGCCCTAAATGCACAGGCAGTCAGAGGCACACCATAGGTCTTGCCAAACTTGTCAGGCAAGTGGCAAGAGTGCGTGGAAAAGTAAGGCTCCTCTCCAACATTTTCCTGTTGTCAGCACCCCCTTTGAAAGGGTTGGTATTGGCATTGTGGGGCCTCTGGACCCCAAGACAGCCATGGGAAACAGGTTCATCCTGGTCTTGGTGGACCATGCCACCCAGTACCCAGAAGACATTCCTTTGAGGTCAATCACCTCTCCTGTGGTGAGACATGCTTTAATATGGGTTTTTACCCGCATGGGGTTCCCCAAGGAGGTGGTATCTGATAGGGGTACCAAATTCATATCAACTTATATGAAGTCTCTGTGGAAGGAGGAGTGTGGAGTGACCTATAAGTTCACCACTTCTTACCACCCCCAAAGTAACGGTCTGGTTGAGAGATTTAACCGTACCTTGAAAAGCATGATCATGGGTCTGTCAGAGCCTTTGGGGCGCAAGTGGAACGTCCTCTTGCCATGCTTTCTGTTTGATTACAGGGAGGTGCCTCAAAAGGGTCTTGGATTTTGCCTTTTTGGGTTACTGTATGGCCACCCTGTCAGGGGACCTCTGAGTCTGGTCAGGAAAGGCTTGGAGAAGGCCTCCAGTAAGCACCCCCAGGATGTATTCAATTACATGCTGGCTTTTAGGAATCAGACAGCCCGCTTCAGGAAGCTCGCCCAAGAGAACCTGGAAGCAAGCCAAGAAGATATGAAGTGCTGGTACGACCAGAATGCCACTCAGGTTGAGTTCCAGCCTGGCCAAAAGGTTTGGGTGATGGCCCCAGTGGAGCCTAGGGCTCTCCAAGATAGGTGGTCTGGGCCATTTGAGATAGTGGAGTGCAAGAGTGATATCACCTATCTGGTGAGCTTGCGGACTCCCAGGAACCCTTTGAGGGTTCTACATGCCAATCGCCTCATTCCTCATTTTGAGAGGACAGAGGTTACAATGCTCTTGGCAACAGGTGATGGGGTAGAGGAAGAGAGTGAGCCTCTTCCTGACCTCCTGTCTGCCAAAGAGAAAGATGGTTCAGTGGAGAATGTGAACATCTCCCCCTCGCTGACCCTAGAGCAACAGAGGGACTGTTGCCAAGTGTTGGGGCAGTTTGCTGCTCTCTTTTTCTCGATCCCAGGGGTCACTCATCTATGTACACGTGATGTGGACACCGGGGACAGTCCTCCTGTTATACATAAGGTTTACAGAGTAAATGACAAGCTTAGGGCCAACATAAAGGATGAGGTATCCAAAATGTTAGCCCACGGGGTACTTGAGTTCTCAAGTAGTCCTTGAGCCAGTCCAGTGGTCTTGGTGCAAAAAGTTGCTACTCCTGGTGCCACCCCAGAACTCAGGTTCTGTGTGGATTACCGGGGACTCAATGTGGTCACTAAGACTGACGCACTCCCATCCCCCCAAGCTGACAAGCTCATTGATCAGTTAGGGGGCTGCAAAATATCTCAGCACGTTTGACTTACTGTCTGAATATTGGCAGATTGCCCTAACTGAGGGGGCCAAGGAGCAAGGAGAGGTCTGCATTCTCCACCCCAGATGGGCACTACCAACTTAGGGTGATGCCCTTTGGGATAAAGAATGCCCCTGCCACCTTTTAGAGGTTGGTCAGCCATGTGTTGGCTGGACTGGATGGTTTCAGTTTAGCCTACCTGTATGGCATTGCTGTGTTTTCAGCTCCACTTGGGAAGAATACTTGCAGCACTTCTGCAAAGTGTTCGAGGCCCTGCAGAAGGCAGGCCTCACTATTAAGGCTAGCGAGTGCCAAATAGGGTAGTGTTCTGTGGTGTACTTAGGAAACCAGGTGGGGAGTGACCAGGTGGCCCCCCTACAGCCAAACATTGACACCATTCTGGCTTGGGAGCCTCCCAAGACCCAGACTGAGGTGCAAGCCTTTTTAGGTCTCACTGCATACTATAGGAGGTTTGACAAGGGGTATGGCACTATTGTTGCTCCCTTGACCTTGAGAGTTAACCTCCAAAAAGCAGCCCAGAAAGGTGATCTGGACTGAGTCTTTCCAGACAGCTTATGATGCCTTGAAGGCAGCCATGTGCACGGCACCCATGCTGAAGGCACCTGACTTCTCCAAAGACGTTTTTGTGCAGACTGATGCTTCAGAGCATGGTGTGGGAGCAGTGTTATCACAGCTAAATGAAGAGGGCCTAGACCAGTCTGTAGCCTTCATTGGTAGGAGGTTACTACCCAGGGAACTGTAGGTGGAGTGCAATTGAGCTTAAGCTTTTGCTCTGGTCTGGGCACTGAAAAAGCTAATACTCTACTTGTTTGAGACTTACTTCCAGGTTCAGACTGACCACAGGCCCCTCAGATGGTTAATGCAGATGAGGGGTGAGAATCCAAACCTGTTGAGGTGGTCCATTTCCCCTACATGGGATGGACTTTATGGTGGAACACCGCCCTGGAACAGAACACGCCAATGCTGATGGTCTGTCCAGATTCTTCCTCCTTAGTGATGAGAACTCCCATGAGGTTGGGTAGTTCTCCCTACTTTCAGCTGGGGGGACACATGTTAGAACTGACATCCTTGGTGTGGTCTCCCCTGTTTTTTTTGCCTCTGCTTCCCATGTTTTGACTGTATGCTGGACTCTGTTTTTGCTGTTTTTGGTGCTCTGGGCACTTTACCACTGCTGACGAGAGCTAAAGTGCAAATGCTCTTGTGTGAAGTATATGTGTAATTGGCGTTTCCATGATTGGCATTTTTGATTTACTAGTAAGTATAGTGCACTAGAGGTGCCCAGGGCCTGTAAATCAAATGCTACTAGTGGGCCTGCAGCACTGGTTGTGCCAGCCACATTAGTAGCCATGTAAACATGGCTCAGACCTGCCTCTGCAGTGTCTGTGTGTGCAGTTAATTAATTACAGCCAATTCAACCTGCCCAGTGTACCCACTTGCCAGGCCCAAACCTTCCCTTTTTTTATACATGTAAGGCACCCTTAAGGAAGGCCCTAGGTAGCCCCATGGGCAGGGTGCAGTACATGTTAAAGGTGGAACATATACTGATGTGTTTTACTTGTCTCAACAGTGAACTACTGCCAGATTCAGTTTTTCCTCTGCAAGGCCTATCTCTCTAATAGGTTAACATGGGGGCTGCCTTTAAATATCCTTAAAGTGCAAATTCCCTTTGAGAGCAGATAGAAATATGGAGTTTTGGGTCTCTGAACTCACACTTTGAAAATACATCTTGGAGTGAAGTTGGTTTTCAGATTGGTAGTTTCAGGCATGGCCCGTCCTTTAGGGTGGAGGGGCCACGCCCCCCCCCCCCCACCAGAGTGTCTGTCAGGCTGAACAAAGGTCAGCCTGATAGACACTCTTCATGTTCAGGTCAGGCAGCCAGGAGCAGACATGCGCGATTTGCGCAGACTCCTGGCTGCCTGAGTTGAACTTTGCTGGGCTGAAGAGGTCACAGCTCCTGTGCCTTGAGGCCCTCCACGGGTGACGAGAGAAGTGACACCCATTGACTTCGACCTGGGCGCTTCAGGTTTAAGCCCTGAAGCGTTGAGGGCGAGTCAATCTTTCTACAAACATGTCTCTCTCCTATATATTTCTACATACAGACGTCCATCACAAATATCACAAATTCTGAAACTATATTAAAAAAATTATAAATCAAAAAATACATAAAATATAAAGCCAAAATACTATTCCAACTAACATAAAGACACAAAGAGAAACAATAAAAAATCAGCACAGCACCTCACTCAGACCACACCCATATTGAGACAACAGATAAAGACAAATAAGATTTCAACAAAAAAAATTAACAAATGCATTTCAAAATTTCATATGCTTCTCCTTATTCTTCTATCCAAACTAATATCAAAAGATCTTTTAACAATTCATCAAATATATACGAAGATATCAATACATCTGATTCCTCAAGCCAGCCTTAATCATAGTACATAAAGTCCTAAGGCCGGCCACAACATGAAGAGCCGAACTCTCGATGCACCGGCACAACTTAATCAGCCATCCTTACTGTCCCATGTTTAGAATCCTTTGGCCAGCCACAAAGTAAAAAAACATCCTTGATGTCCCGTACTTAGAGTCCTTTGGCCAGCCACAAAGTGAAATGTCAATCAGTGACACCTCATCACAGAGTTGGGTGGGGTCAGCAGTCTCACTGACCCCATCCCACTCTGTGAGGAAGTTAAGACTGCTGCCTTCCCGAGGGAAGGCAGCAGTCCAAACTCTCCTGGGACATCCAAGGCTGAAGGTAAGTGTGTGTGTGTGATCAATCTTTTTAAATGAATGTTTGGTGCATGTCTGTATGTTTGAATGTTGTTAATGGATGTGCATGCATGCGTGCGTATGTGTGTGTGTGAAAGTGTGAGTGTGCTTCCCGCCCGACCCCCTCCCTCCTAAAACTGCCGGTCGCCACTGGGTAGTTTGAAAATGCCACTTTTAGAACGTAGGCATTTTCTTGCTTTAACCATTCTGTGACTCTGCCTCTTTGTGGATTCCCTGTCTGGTTCAGACTGACATTTGGGCTGTTTGTGAATCTCCTCTAGACAGTGACACATAGGGAGCTGGGGTGTAGCCTGCATATCCTGATGAGCCATCTGGGCTGGAGTGGAGGGAGGAGTGGTCACTTACACCTGAATGGGCTGTGCCTGCCCACACAATGTAGTTTCCAACTCCCTGGAGTGTGTCTGGGGCCTGGCCAGGGCAAGGCTGGATCCTGTAAACAAGAGAGACTCTCCTTTGAAGTTTGCCTACTTCAAAGGCCGAAAGGGGTATAAGTATTGGACCCCAAACCCCAGTTTTTAGATCACTTCTGGAACCAAGAGGAACCTCTGCCAAGGAGAAGAGCTGAAGAGCTGACAAAAACTGCTACACCTGCCTGTGACTGTGCTTTGTTGGGATATTCTGCAGTTTCTGCTTCTGCCTGTGAAAGGGGACAATGACTGGACTTTGTTGTGCATTCCTGCTTGAGAAAAATCTCCAAGGGCTTGAACTGAGCTTGCCTCCTGTTTTGAAGTCTCAGGGCCATCAAACACTTCAGCTGCCAGCACCGGGACTCTCTGCTGAGGCTTCTGCCCTGCCAAGTGGTGTCTTATCCAGTCCCTGGGCCCTTGAAAGGTGAAGTTGGCAGAACAAGAACTGAAATCCATGCACAGAATGCTGTGCAGAGAAATGTTCAACGCACCAGCTGCAACACGGCTGGAGAAATGATGCAACACCGCTTGCGGCTGCTGATAACAACACAAACCCCACGCAGCATGGTTTTCTAACACTGTGCGACTAGATTTCTCTTGTGAATCGATGCTGATCCGAGGTGCCCTGTCTGGAAATTGTCGCATCACTCTCTTGTGAGGGAGAAAAACAACGCATCGCCTACCCGACCGGAGAAGAAACGACGCACGGCCTCACAAGTAAGGAATCAACGCATCCCTGGCTTTTCTGACACACGCTCGCCCGTGCAGCTTTATTTTTGATGCAAAATGGGAAATTTTGGATAAATTCAAAGTTTCCATTGTTTTCTATGGAGCGAGACTCTTATTCTTTTGAAAATTAATATCTTGACTTGTGTATGTTGGATTTTTGTGATTTGTATCTTGTTTGATTTAGATAAATATTGCCTATGTTTCTAAACTGATGTGGTGTCCATTTTGTAGTGTTTTCGCTGTATTACTGTGTGTGTTGGTACAAATACTTTACGAATTGCTTCTGGGGTAAGCCTTCCTGCTCGTGCCAAGCTACCAAGAGGGTTAGTGGGGTTTAACCAGGTGTGTTTCTCCTCTGCCCTGAGTAAAGTGAGGGTCCTTGGTTGGACAGGGGGTAGCCTGACTGCCAACCAAAGACCTCATTTCTTACAGACCCGTTGCTCAAGTCACAAGATGCCCTGTTGTTTTGGGATGAGTTTGGGTCGAAAGAGTCCTGGAGCCACATATACAAAGCTTTTTTTTCCTGTCGCAAATGGCCCGATTTGCAAAATCGGGCCATTTGCGACAAGAAAAAAGCTTTTCCCAGTGCTCAATCCCAATTTTACGATTCAGTAATCACATTTCCGAATTGCAAAAAGGGTTTGCGATTCACATTTAGGAAGAGGCGTTCCCATCCTAATTGCGAGTCGCAGTCCGATGTATGATTGTTTTGTGACCGCAAATGCGGTCACAAAACAATTGCAGTTAGCACCAGTTTCAAACTGGTGTTAACCCATTTGCAAAAGGGAAGGGGTCCCCATAAGACCCCTTCCCCTTTGTGAATGCTTGCGAAAACATGCTCTGAAAAAATGAAAAGAAAACGTTTCATTTTTGTTTTTGAAATGCATTTCATTTTCCTTTAAGGAAAACGGGCTGCATTTTAAAAAACAAAATACTTCTTTATTTAAAAGCAGTCACAGACATGGTGGTCTGCTGACCCCTGCAGGCCACCATCCCTGTGAGTGCCGCCATTCCCAATGGGGTCACAAATTGTGACCTCCCTCATGAATATTCATGAGGTAGGTCATTTGCGACCCCATTGCGAATCGCAAACAGTGTCATTGACACTGTTGTACATCAGGCTTTGCAACTCGCAAATTGCGAGTCGCAAAACCTGATGTTCGTACATGTTGCCCCTGTTGATAAATTCACAAGATGTCTTGTTCTTTTGGGATGAGTGTGGGTTGAAAGAGACCGATTGCTAACTTCTCAGGATACCCACTGCTCTGAGTTACTTGTGAGTTGAAAGAGACCTGTTGCTAAATTCACAAGATGGCCTGTTGTTTAGGATGAGTGTGGGTTAAAAGAGACCCGTTGCTAAGTTCACAATATGTCCTGTCGTTTGGTATGAGTGTGGGTTGAAAGAGACCCATTGCTAAGTTCACAATATGACCTGTCGTTTGGGATAAGTGTGGCCTGAAAGAGACCCCATGGTAAATTCATGAGGTTCTCTGTTCCCACAGATTGGATGAAGGTTGAAAGATACCCACTGCAAATTTCTAGAATGAGGGTTGAAAGACACTTTTATCAACTGTTATAATGAGAGTTGAAAGACACACATTGTGTTATGCAGAATTTGCCCTGTTCTGGGTTGAGTGAGGGATTAAAGATACCCCTTTTGTGGTTTCATATTTAATTTGATTGTTTATTCCTGGTTGAGTAATAGGAGGTGTGGTATGGGTCCAGTGGGACCTGAATATGGATGTGTTTTGGGTTTTGTATAGATAGAGTCAGATGCGATCATTGTGGAATAATATTATAGGGTTGAATAATTTATAGGACATATCTAAGCTAGTGTCTCTTACATTTTCTGCTTGTATTTTATTATTTTCACTGTATGTTTCCTGTTCCATTTTATTTTTTTCTAAAGGAAGGAGATGTGTTATAATGTGCTATGCATGTCATCTATTCTGTGCACACCTCCACTGTTCCCTGCTCTGCTCAGCCAGTGTGTGATGTCATGAAATGTTGGTGAGTAACTGGAAGAGTGAGCAGTTAGGGAGAGTGGGCTGAGCAGAGAGGATTTTGCTCCTGGAGGGGTTTCCTTATTAAGTAATTTGTAACTTATCCTGTAACATTTTAAATAAATCTACAACCTCTGTTTTAACTAAACTGGCTACTTGAGTCCTACTTACAATGCAAGGATCTCTGGTTACAATACCCATCTAACTTCCAAGGGATTAAAATTCCTGGTGATCACCAAAGAGAAGCAGGTCTACCTTCAAAGAGTATGGGGGTATATCTGGCAGCAGGGTCAAAAAGAAGAGGCCATGTCTTATCTGTAAGATGTGCTCTCCACTCCCAGCTACGCTTAGACAGGAAATAAATTTGTGTTGATATAATAATAAGCATACTAATAATAATAATAACAATAATAATAATAATAACTCTTTTCCAAATATGTTGATGAGAACATTGTTGGGTCCTTACCTGTAGACAATCAATTGCAGTCAAAATCCCCAAGCTATGGGATCAAAACATGTTTAGCAGCTATTTAATGAATATTATGTGCGCTAGTTCGCATACACCCAGAGGAGCATTCTTCTAAAAAAAAAATTTAAAAACATGACTGCTATCAGTGCATTCACGAACATGCTTACTCTGCAAGTTACCACTTGTGCTGCTCAAACAGAAGCTTAGAAACACATAGAGGTAGATATCAATCCATATTACTGATCTGTGCTTTCTGTGATGCATGTGCTAACAAGTGGCATTAGCCTATTAGCCGCATTAGATCTGGTCTAAAATGAGTGGCCATGATCGTCTAAGAGAGAGTAGCAAATGAGTGTGTTCTAATAGCCAGCTGACCACCTATCCTCCTACCCACAACACTCCTCATCATAGAACCCAACCAATTAGACAAGCTCTTTATGTAAGTATAGTCTGTGTATAGGGGCAGAATGAAGCCATATGTGCCAGATTTCACATGTTTTTTTTCTTTGGGTTTGCTTCTATGGATCACCATAATATTGTACATATGATGCCCGGTTATAGTGGGGAAAACTGTTTTAAATAAACTGGTGAGCCAATAAACACCTCTCATACTGTTGGCTAATTTTGAAAGGCATATGAAAGTTAAGACTACTTTTGTATAATATAGCTCTTTTAACATAGACTTCTGTATTCATGTATAATAGGAATGTTGTGATTCTTTTAAAGGTTTTTGTTCACCTTTTTATATATCTAGTAAGTGTTAAGTCTGTTCTTGATCCTATTTGAAAGAATATAATAAATTATGTATTTAAATAGAAACTAGCTATTTAGTACGATCGGCCAGATCGTAGTCGGAAATGCGTTCCCTTAGGCCTACATGTAACTCAGGAGTAAATTGTAAACATTTTTGGCATTCTGAAACAATTTCAAGATTACTCCAAGATGGCTCTGTGATTACTCAAATGCATTACCATTTATCACTCGGTAATATAACAAGGATATATTATCTCTACTACTTGATCGTCAGTTCAGTAATTACTTTGGAGGTGTTCGCCAGGAACAACCCAGGAGATTCTGAAAAAAACACTCTCACCCTACTGGTGATGACCCAAATGCTGGCATTCCCAAAATCCGCCACTTTTGTTTCCTGTCCCTGGTACAAGGAACATAGGAGAGCAGAGGATGAAGGGTCTGTGCTTGGCTATGACCTATTGAGGAGTTTATTTCATCTCCTGTGGGCTCCTAGAGGAGTTCCCTGCACAAAGGGAGCAGCAGGCAATTGGGTTTAGCTTTACATAATTTCCCAGACCAGACTGCTTCTCCCTGCTTCCGTCAGCGGAGACTGGCAGGGACGTTGGATCTGTGTTGCAAGTATGCGTGGTGGAGGCGGGGGTGTCCGTGAATGTGCGCACTTTTAAAGAACATGCACTTTCTTGGCAGCATTACAACCTCCTGGAAGCAGGTAAGAAAGCTTAATGAACGTGTTTTATTCCCTGCTAGATTATTACTGTTTGGGCACATTTTTCAATTAGTTTGGCTGTTCAGGGTGGTTTGTTGCCGCTTTTTTTATTGTTGGGATACATAAATTATTCTCAAAAGAGGAGACATCTTTAGTCTGCATCAGCATCATCACACTCCTCTCACTCGTCAGGACTGTCCTTTCCCTCTTCCATAGGATTGTCCTTTCCCTCTTCCAAGAGACAAGGGAAGGGAAGAGAAGAGTATGAGGTGAGAAGTAGGAGCATTATGTTGGAGACCATGGCATCCTTTAAAAAGGCAATGCAAAGGTTGATATGGACAAAAAATTAAAGGGGGAGTTTGCTTCTGATTCTGGGTATTCTGAAGACAGTGAATAATATATGCCTGCCTTAGAATAAAAAGACATTTTAATTAAAAAAAAATAATAATAAAACTTACCTCAGGCTGCTTCTCGCCGCACCGCTCCTCTTCCGTCCTGCAGGCAGGCACAGGCTCAGAGCAGCATCAGGATTGGCTGGGAGCATCCAGCCAGGGCACTCCCAGGCAGACTTGGAGCCTGTGCAGGCTCTCTCCAGTCCGGCAACTGTGTTTCTGGGTTGGAGACAGCCTTCTACGCATGTATGTTTGGCCGGTCCGCGACGGCCAGCCAAAAATACATGCACAGTGAGGGGAGTGCACAGTGCACTCCCCTCACTGCTCGAAACTCGATGGCCCCGCCCCTTTTCACAAGAAAGGGACAAGAAAAGTAGTTTATTGCCCCTTCTTTGTGAAAGGTTTGCAGCTTCTGCATCTGGCGGGGCAGGCGACACTTCTCCGCCCAAATGGAGGAGCCACCACTGGGTAAACCTCTGAATATAAAACCAATAGATAATATAAAAACAATAGACATAAGAGTTAAAATCACCCCTTCCGTATATACACATTCAATTAAAAAATTAGTAAAAAGGAGACTGATGTTATCTCTAAAAATGTAAGTGCGGATCAAATATAGGATATAGCGGTGCACTGTATTTCAAGATAATCTGTTTCTATAACAAAGTACAAGTGCATCAACATGTGTTTTTATACTGAACCTTTGAAATAATGGCAATAGCTAACACCGTGCAGCCAAACTACCATTATTTAGGTTTAACATTTTCCTTCTCAATATATGTAATCAATATTGTTCTTATACAATTGAAATTCTATTTGTATCTTTTAGATTAAGGTTACTCAAGAGGTGGTTCAATGGCAATTCCTACAGTCTCTAGTTCACATGCACTAACCAGGTTACTTCTCCTCTACACAATGCATGGACAGTTCTAAAAAGATTTGCACTTGGGGTCCTGCTTGTAAATTCCTAGTTACACACCCCTAGTAAGAACTGGTTTCAGGGAAATTATCATAGAGATGGAGGTAAAACCTAAATCTAGGAACAATATTATTGATGGGGTGGAAGGTCCTACTCTCAAGAGTACCACCAGAAATGGATTCTCAATCTGTCATGGAACATGTCTATTACTATAGCCAGGGGCGGCTCCACTGTTTGGGTGGAGGAGCGTTGCCCCCCCCCCACCAGCAGCTGTAAAATCTTTACCAGAAAATGATCATAAACTTCATTTATGATCATTTTCTGGTAAAGGGAGTGGGGCCATAAGGGTGATGAGGAGTGACGGGGAGGGCTCAACACTCCCCCTCTGAGTGCATGTGTATTTGGCCGGCCTGAGACGTGTGTTGCTGGGCAAGAGACAGCCTGCACAGGCTCCCAGTCTGCCTGGGAGCGCCCTGGCTGGGCGCTCCCAGCCAATCCTGACGCTGCTCTGAGCAGCATCAGGATTGGCCGCAGGGTAGGCTGAGAGCTTGTGTCTGCAGCATCCTGTGACGAAGGAGAGGAGCGGCGCGGCAGCGAGGGAAGGTAGGTGGTTGTTTTTTTTATTGAATTAAATACATGTTTATTCCCTTCCCCGCACCCTCTTGCGCTGCCCTGCCCCTTCCGCGCCCTGCAAGTCGCTACTGACTATATCCTCAAAGTTCTGCCCCATAAATCGCATCTGCAACTGCCTCCTTTTTTTAAACTAGTATGATTGAAAAAATTGACCAACATCATGTCTTGCTCATGATTTTGAGATCAACACTCCAACTTTGTGTCAAGAATATGCTTGCCTATTTTACCTCCTCTTTCTAATTTTGGCAATGCTCAAAACGAATACCCGAATAATCAAATATTGTGACACAGTCTACCGCTTCCCTTTGGACGCATAAGTGTCTCCTTAGTTTCAGGGTTAGCTTTCATAGCATGACCATGGTTCAACTAGTGTTAACTATCACATTTTTCTCTACACAGTATTTAAAGAATTGGAACACTAACTCAGCTCAATAAACTACACCACTGAAATGCCCTTTGAATCTACAAGGCTTTTTGGATTGAAATTAGAGGATAAGACACATCACATTTTTAAAGAAAGACACCATTCTTCATCTTTAAGCTGCAAATCGTCCAACTCTTCAAAATCCCCAGAGTGGAAATTTTCCTTCAGGCAACTTTCTAGGAGACAGAAAGGTCACGAGCAGTCCTTCGAGAAACCAGAGAAAAGCTTCATCTTTTCACTTCTTTAAGAAACAAAAATAGAATACAAACACAAAGAATCACTGATCCCGATTAAGCCAGAGAGAGGAGAAGGGATGGATAAACATGAAATGTTGGAGGATGAATGCATTGATTCTTCTCAGAATTGTTTATGATACCCACAGACAAGTGGGCCCTTCAGGTGGTCAAGTAAGGTTATATAATAGAATTTCAGACCTTACAGAAATCTTCAGGGTTTATTCCTACGCTCATACCTAGAACTTTCTGCAAAAACAAAGCACTTCTGTTATGTGGGGGCTCAGCACTAGTTGACAAAATGAACACTTTCTCAGTTCTAAAGAAGGAAATAAGGCTAGGGGTATAATCAATTCTGCTTCTGGTTCAGAATGCAACATGGGTGTTCTGCCTTGTCATCATCTTGATGAAAATGAATGTTTTCTCCGGGATACACAATTCAAATGGGGACTCTTCAGTCGATTGTCCCTTTGATGCCATTGAAATATTACACGGTTACTCTAGACCTTACGGATGCCTACTTTCACATTCCTGTTGAGAAAAACCATCAACTGAAATATCTTCAGATGTCAGCTCCGATCTTCGAGGGATCTCATATTTATAGGAGCAAGTTTACAAACCTGTCTGCTGAAGGTTTTCTTCAAAATGACTGGATTGTTTGACTTCAGGATTTGTTCTGGAAATTGATGAGCAAGCAGGAAACTCCAACTGGAGTGTGAATGTAAATTCAAAGACGAATAGTGGCTTGCGTGCTCATTGTACTATCGGTCAGATTACATCTCCAACATTCTGGTCCCCACCATTGTAGCCTTTAGATGATCCATTTGCTCTACAATCAGAGATCATTCAGGAGCCTAAATGGTGGTTGGATGTAAAGAATCACTTCCATAAACTGGTCATGCTGCCATAACTGCCTTTACTTCTGGCTATGGATGCCTGTCAACTTGGTTGGGAGCTACACTAAAAGAGAGGTATGCCAGTTGAAGCGGTCCACGTGGAGAGCCAGAGTTCATCAAACTGGGAAGGAGTTGACAGTTATCTTTCAGAACTCTTCAAAATGTCAGAGACATAAGGCCTGATTTAGATTTCGGTGGAGGGGTTGCTCCATCACAACAGTGACGGATATCCCATCTGCTGAAATTTAAATCCTGTTGTTTCCTATGGCATTTAGATTTTAGTGGATGGGATATCAGCCAACAGGGGAGCATTTCATACAGATACCTCAATCAGGTTGCAACACTCCTGTGTTTATGCATAAAAAGGAACACCACCAAACAATCTGATGAGCAGCAGGTTGCCATCATCAATCAACCTATCATTATCAAAAGAAGGATTCAGGAAAGTCTTCAGGAACTTCCCCACACCCACACTGAAACACATAGTCCCCATTAACATCAGCTGCAATTAAATAGGAGTTAGCCAAGCACTTTATAGCACACTCCTTATTTCAAGGGCTCGTCTCCTCCTGCCCTTCCAGGTGATGAGTGGTGCTTGAATTGCTAGGACACCCATTCCTCCAAAGCAGCTGAAGCAGAGCATCCCCACAAACTTTTTACCTTCTAACCTAGTCTTTTTTCTGCAGTTGAAATCCACAAGTGGGCCAAGGTTGAAGACTGTATCCAGTAAACTCTTCCCAAAACCGGATAGCTGCTGAACCAGGTCCTGTCGAAGCCATTGGTTTTGCTATGGAAAACTCAGAGCAAGGAAAATTCAAATTCAGCAGCAGACAAACTCCTCTTATGGGGAGGATACTGTTCGAGCCTTTGCCCTGTCAAGATTTCTACCTTCAGACTTAGGGCCTGATTTATAACTCAGTGGACGGGTTACTCTGTCAAAACGGTCACAACTGTGACAGATATCCCGTTTGCCGAAATCTAAATCCCATTCTATCCTATGGGATTTAGATTTCCGCAGAAAGGATATCTGTCACTGTTGTGACAGAGTAACTGGTTCGCTGAGTTCTAAATCAGGCCCTAAGTCTTTTTTTCATCATCTCAAAATCCTCCATAGGGGCAAGACTGAAACAGTGTCTTGCCCTGAGGCTCTACGGAAGCTGCAGAGATATTGGAAGTCCAAAGAATTTTATGTCCAAACTTTTCAGACATTCTGGGGCTGTTCCTTTTTGCCACTTTTAGAGCTGCCAGGACTACAGGAACAACACTTAGGGGCCAGGACACGCTCTATCATAGTCCACTATTATGAGGTTCAGATCATTTCCAGTTTTAACTGATCTACTGGTCGCTAAGAGAAGGTCTCTTGTAGCTTTTTTGTCTCTGTAGCAACAGAGGAGATCACCCAACTGACTTTTAGAGTCATGTTCTTAGTTCTAAGTACAAGTGGGAGCATGTCCAAACTTTCAGGTCTCTTCACAGGTTACAGACAATATGCTCAGTCATCTTCTGGTCTGCCAAAGGCAAAGTTCCAGAAAAATGTTCTGAGGAGCTGTGGGTGAAGTGCCTCTTTTGTTTAACACACTAGCCAGTGGGTGTGAGTGACTCTTAGACACTCACTCACCAATGTGCAAGGGAAAGCTTTCACACTTTTGTAGCAAATCATCTTTGCCTCACTGCAAATTATCCCACAGTGCACCATGTTTAGTAAAATCCAACATGGCAAACTCTTTCTGCCCCTGGAGGGAGCCTGTGTCATTCCTAGGTGTGTGTTTAAAATATTGAGCAGTGCCTTCCAACTATGCTCCTTAAACTGGGTTTGGGTCCAGCTCACTGAAAATGAAGTCAGGAGTCTAAAGTGTGCTTTGGGGGCCAGCTGATCCTTTTTCCCCAGGCTTTCCATGTCGTGAACTATAAAAGTAAAAGTCTCCAACTGCCCACTTTTATGTCAGTGAGGATCCTGGGCATTCCTAAATGCCCTAAATTGGCTTATGCTGGGTTACATTGCTCCCCTAAGCCTGCCTTCCAGACTCAAGCAATTGTCTCTGCTCTGAGAGCAGTATTTCATTCCTCATCAAAGTAACACTGACAGCATGTCGGCATGACTGCATGTTTATAAAAAATCCTACTTCACCTTTGAACTGGATGTCCAATAGATATATAAAACAGTGGCTGAGCCATCTCTGTAGCTTATTCCAAACCCAATATACAGAATTAACATATTAACTGTACTTTAGCTTTTCTTCATATAACCAGCTACAGGCCTAACAATGAAATAGCTTTTATGGTCTAGCCACTTTAGGGGCATGCAAACATTAAATTCTTACATGTTCCGCTTTTGAATAGCAAGCTTCCTAGCTTGTGGGCTACAAAGCCTACTTAGAAGCAATTTGCTAATAATTACAGATGGGGTTTAACTCCTGTAAAATGGTTTAATTGGATAGGTCTGCCTGCAGGTTGAAAGGCTACACATGTATGCCTGAAGCCATGTTTTGTTTGTCAACCCAGAGAATAGCAAAATAGGTGCTGCAGTCCAGAGGTGACATTTAACCTTCTATACCACTGAAAGTGGACCATAAACTGTGGTCTTACTGAAAACTTAAAATTCCAATTTGTATGTAATGTTACCATATTTTAGGGTCAGAGCACATGCACTGGGGATTGGACAGCAGTACCCCTGTGCATAGTTAAAAAAACCTGAAGCATCAGTCCACCACAAAAGGGGTGACTATGAAAAAAAAAGAGAAAGAAAGAGTCACCTTCTCCCAGCAATAAAAAAAGGAACTTTGTAGGAAAGGAATGAAAGGGTGTTCTTGTAAAGAACTTAAATCTGAAGAAAGATCCAAAGAATGAGAGGACATTGCAACCAAGGTCTAGCAATTGAAACACTCTTGAAGTTTCTTGACACTAAAGATTTCAACTTCAAATTGAGCCTCCAAATATTTTGCAAATGCGTCAATAGCAAACCATTGTGATTTTAAGGTAGATACATGTTTAAATGGAAACCAACCAGTATGAATTGTAATACAGAAGAAAGGGAGCAGGATGAAGAGAAAAGTTAACGAGAAGAGCACTACTTATTAAAGGCCACCCAGTGTTTAGAATAAAGCCTTTAAGTTAGAAGGTCACCTGGAATTCTACGTTTGTTTCTAAATGGCCTCTACCAATCACAGAAGAAGAAACAGAGGCAATACATAAAGTAACCAAGGCATCTTTAACAGGAGAGCATCCACCCCTCAAGCAACGTTCTCCCAGAATCTGAAGCAAAACCTGTGTTACAGGGCATTGTCTTCTGAATAATATCCAGATAAGGTTGAGAAATATCCATATAAGGCTTAAGTCGTTTCAAAAGACAACTCAATAGCATGCCCACGGTGGATGGATTGAAGACAGTGTTAAACCTCAATCTAATGATGTTATGTGTGCCACAATATGGTATAAAACAGCATATCAATAATTCAGTCAATTAAGTTTAATTCAGGGAAATGTTTGGAATCCACTGACGACAGTAACCAACAATTCCCAGGAATATCCTCATCTCTCTTTGAGTGGCTGGAGGATTCATCTTCAAGTTTGCAGAAATTTGTTCTTTTGAGACTTTCCTTGCTCCTTTTTCAATGTGATGACCGATGTAAATCACCTCTTTTTACAATACTTCATCTTTGAAGCTGACACCTTGTGACTATTGCCTGCAAAATTATTCAAAAGTAAAATTGTATCTAGTTTGCAATCTTCTTTTGTCCTTGATGCCACTAGGAGGGCATCTTTGTATTGGATCAAGACTGACTTATATGGTAACTGCAAATTCTCCAAATCTTTCTTTAGGATCTGACTACAAATCGAGGAACTTTAAGTATACCTTTGTGGAATTCGACACCAAACAAGATCTTTATTTGTTAACCGAAATACGAAAAGATTTTTACTATCCTCATGCAGAGGAACAGACTAACGCTTGGCATAAGTCATTAACTGTATACTATTCTTCATCTGCAGGAATTTGGAACAATTACATTAAGATTCAGTGCCACTGGACAACATGGAATCACTATGGGCCAAACGTACAAAGGTTTTGGCGCTTGTAAATGGTCCGGTTCACAGAATTGGGCCATTTGCAACTGCTACAAACCTTTTTGGGATGTACAAACCCTATTTTCTAACTCAGTAATCTATTACCGTATCGCAAAATAAGTTTGAGATTCAGCATTAAAAAGTGGGGTGTTAAGGGCTACTCTTTCTAATAGTGACTTGCAGGGAGATGTATGAATGTTTTGCAACCAAAATGGGTTGGAGAAGATTCATAGTTTAACACCAACTTCAGGTTGGTGGTAACCCATTTACAAATGGGAAGGGGTCCCCAAGGGATGTGAATGTGGGTGGAAACAGTTTTTAAGAGCCCAAGAGCCACTGCCTACTCTTCAAAAATGAAAAGAAAGCTTTTCAGATTACTTTTTGAAATACATCCCTTTTCCTTTAAGGCAAACGGGCTGCATCTCCAAAAAATGCTTTAATTAAAAAGCAATCACAAACATGACGGTCTGATGACCCCAGTAGACCACTATCCCTGTAATTTTTTGCTATTCCCATTGGGTCGTATATTGCCATCTACCTCATGAATATTGGTGAGGTGGGTCCATTTGTGACCCACTGGGAATCGTTAAATGTGTCTGAGACACATTCGTACATCATGGTTTGCAAATTCCTAATTGCGAATCGCAGAGATTCGCAATTATGGAAATCAGAAACAGATTTCTTTGTACCTGTTGCCCTACATAGTTTATTTTCCAGCAATTGTGAACTATCCTCCACTTACCACTCCGTTTTTTAACACCCATTACAGAGTTGCAAGGACTACCAAGCAGCTCTTGTAGAATACATTGTTTTATCATTTTGTCTATGATGGCTTTATTCCTTCTTCTGCTTCTGTTGAAAGTTTACATTGCTTAATTTTAGGATACAGAGCATTAGGTTTGACCTAAATCTTTACTGGTTTTGCAATGTTTATCAATCCTTCCTCTTTGCCTCTGAAAGTCCATACCTCTTCTTTGACAGTATATCTTAAATCTAGAGGCAGGTCATCTTTTGTAAGAACCATGAGTAACCTCTCCCTTGAGTCTTGTGATTTTATTTTAAACACTGAATGTTCTTCTTGGGTTTTGATGACAACACCATTCAGTGTGCAATAAATCTCATAGTTCATTTTACAAAACAAGTCTCTGCCAAGTAAATTAACAAGACTCTAATCACATAATATGAAAAGATTATTATTTTCCATCAACTCTATTTAAATGGGACATTTGCTGTAACATGATTAAAAATCTGTTTATTACTAGTCCATTCAGTGTGTTTTCCCAAGAGGGGTAGGTTTGGGACGTCCACACAATGAACTGTAGAGAGGTTAGCAGAAGTATTGATCAAGAATGACACAGGGAGGCCATTCACCTCACCATCTACATATAGGCCACTATGGCCTAGCTTCAGGACTGCACCAAGCATGAAATATGTATCCCCCCTCACGCACATCATTGTGAATAAGTCTTTTATAAAAACTGAGGAACATCATTGCTCTAACTAAGTTGATTCTGTTGGTACCCTGGGTGGTATGGCATCTTGTTTCTTATGTTTTGCTGCAACACTGGAGCAACAGGCATATTCATATGAAACTCCCCCTGATTTTGCATATTCTGAACAGACGTTGGCTAGACTGGGGTAACAAATTGTCATTCTGCTACATCTGGGAAAAAACATTCTGGATTTGATATGGATTCTCACTACGCTTGCATTACCAGTGCCCGATTTTACAGCAGAAGTGACATGGAGTGCTCTTTTTCAACAAATTCATTTTTGCCTTTCCTCCAGAATTATTCACATTCACTTTACCACAACTTTGTCTCTGCACCATCTCATTTACCACTCTTATACCTTTCTTCCCTTTCGCATTCATTCCAGAACTGTCAGGCTGCATACAATCTGACTCAGAACCTATCATCTGATTTCTATTGCTCCTGATAATCTGCTTTGTCTTCACAATCATCAACTTCTCTTCAGTCGCTGCAATACTTAGCATATGTCAAGACCTCACTGATAATCTTGGTTTGCCAGAGCATCACACTCTGGTGATTATGCGAACTAAGCTCTGGACGAAAACCCATAACGAAAGCAGATACAAATCTGCTGACACCATCTTTCTGGGCTCTTCGACTCCCCTGTACTTGCAATAAATCTGCATAAGCCTCTCATAAAAAGCATTCACTGATTCTTTCAGCCCTAGAGTAGCTCTAATTTTTTAGGCCCAGTTCACTACCTTATCTGGCACTTTCTTTTTCAAATAATCTATCACTGGTCTGTACTCATCAGCAACCACCTCAGCTGAAGCATTGTTAGGTGCAGCTCCAGCTTGTTCCTCAGGGAGCCAAGAAACAGAGGCCTTACACTCTGTCCACCAATCACTAGGCACAATCTCAATTAACACATCTAAATCAGTCAAAGCATTTGAAAAATTGTCACTAATTTATGAACCCTCTTTGTACTACTTGTCAGGTTCCTTCTCTGAGTTTTGGCAATTTTGTCCTAAAGCCATAAAGATCACCCCTAGTCCAAGGCACATGCATATAATTCAAACCATGCACTTTGCTCAGAGGAAATCCTGACACTCTCTCTGGGTCAGAATCACTAATGGCCACCTTTGCTTTCTTTTCTGTCTCCATATTTTTCTTTTTTAGTGTTGACTTTCATTTTACACTTTTCTCTGTACTTCTCTAAGTCTCTAACATCCTTAGTTTTCTCAATCAAATCTTTAACGTACAGTTGCAAATTCACTAAACCCATGTCCTATTATTTCTATTTAACATAAATCTATTTTAAAATTTCTCTGTAAATTCCTTATTCTGCTTATCTCAACTTCATATTCATCTGCTAATGCGTCAAGCTTTTTATGAGCTTCATTTGCACACCTTGCTGCTTCTCTAATCAAGCATCTAATTTCATTTAAGTTATATGACATTAGTCTATTTAAATCAACTGTTCCCTGCAACATTTCTCCAAGTTCAAGCCTTATAAGTCCAATATGACCCAACTTCTTTTAAGGGAGTACAGTAACTTCAGCAGAGGCTGGAGCAGCAATAGGCACAGTGGTAAAGATAGCAGTTGAAACCATAGTAACATCTCTACTAATACTAGGATAGCTTCGCCACATTGTCAAAATACTCTCCAATAGAGCACTTCTATTCACAATTGTACTTGTTACTGCAAGCTCTGTTAATCCCTAGGCACTTGTACTCAGTTCTCCCGATGCAATGATGTCAATTGTGCATGTGTGAACAGAGGAGGTCTAGCATTCAAAAGATCATTTAAAAAGCCATCCTCATCTGAAACTTGTTGTGTGTTTCGATTCTCTCTGTCACCGCCATCAGGTTTTTTTGTGTGCTGTTTCATTAACTATTGCAGGAAAAAACTCTCATTCCTTCTATCATATCCTCTCTCCAAATCCCTCCTGATTCACCCACTTGTTTCATAGACACCACTACAATGAACCCTTGTACAGTTTCTTCATTTTCTTTCTCTGTGGTCGTTCAATCCCATTTATTCAAGATGCAAACTGTGTAGGTCTAGGTAAGGGTTTACTCTCACTCCTTGTTTGTCTAAAATAATCTAACTTCCTATTTTTAAAGGTATCCTTTAAAGGAAACTGCAAGTCTCTTTCATCAGAGATATATTCATGCCAATACTGAATCCAGGTACATGTATAGAGCCCAACATCCATCATAATTTCATCTGTAGGCGAGCCCGCTGCAGGAATCTTCTGTCTCTCCATAGCAGGTAAACAAGGAGCTTTAGGCTTTTTCAACACTACACCCATTAGTTTTACTCAAAAAAATCTAAAACCACACAAAACAAATAAGTGAACACCAGTTAATCCCAGCACAGCTATGCCAAAGGGCAACAAAATCACAGCACGGCTTTGACAGCAACCAACCAATGAAAGCGCCACTCTGTGGTGACATCTCACAACCTGGCTTGGCAGTTCGGGCTGGACTGTTCCCATGAGGAACAGGGTCAAGACTGATTTGCATATGGCTGGGTTCAAACTGGGGTGGCATGGTGCGCAAAAAACAATGGATTAAATCCAGATCTTTGTGACTGGAGGTGAATGTTTGCATGTTCAGCATTCCGTCCATCATCTGTTCTTTTTGCATCTCACCACTCCCAGCATGACTCCTTGACTGACTAACTAATCACAAAGCTGCTTTTTCGATGAATGGGAATCAATACACAATGAGTGCAGAACAAATAAACAAAATAAATCTTGTCTGCTCAACCTAAACCAGTACAAATGAATGAATAACTAACAAAAAGAATGTCACAATCAACAGAAATAAGAATAGTACCTCCACGACACCTGTCAACCACAATTTGCACTAAAATAGACTTCTGTCCACCAGCAATTCACCTCTCATTAGTGTATTCATTCCTGTGCACAGAGAAACAACAAAACACCAACCTAAATTAAGACACGCAAAACCTTGAAAAGGAAGCTCATTAATTCAGAAAATGTTGTATGTGTGTGAATGTAGCACCAAATGCGGCACCTCACAAAACACACTACTGTTTTGCAGACAAGTTCAGCAATCTCTCAAGATCTTGAATTACGCGAATCTGATTATCTAATAAACCAAGGCTGAAATTAATTCAACAAAATCTCAATAATGAAAAGTACATCAAAATCACAGTAATTAAACCACTATTTTATTTAAGCCAAGAATCCTCAGATGCAGAATAACAATAACTCGCACAACACAAACCACTCTCTCAACCACACAACTCACTATGCATTACTAACACCAAACACTGTCAGTCTCAAGAATCAATCCTTCATATTAATACTTATAGTCGTGTTTGCTCAGAAACAGCCACTGCAACATCAGGAACTCAGCAAATAATCTACAAAGGAAAATCCACTAGAAAATCCACCAAAGTGGATTTGGGAATGTAGAAAGAAGCCAGACTAAGGAGCGGCCAGAAAGGAATCCCTAGAAGCAGGTAGTAGATGCCTTATCGCTTATCTGGCAACCATCTTCTGCTACCAAAATGTTCTGGACATGATGAACCTCTAAAATCTTATATCCCAAAAGATACCTCAATAGAACGTTCACTGGTGGATGGATTGAACATGGTGTGAAACCTCAATTTCATGAGGCAATGTGTCCCAAGATAAGCTACAAAATAGCATATCAAATTTACAGTCACTAAAGTAAGGACAGGCTCAATAAGTGAGTTCTAGGGTCGAATTAGAAAATTTAGAAAGATTTTTTAAAATAATTCAAACGGATCAATAAAGATTTTGCATAGTGCAAATCTATAAAGTCATTGCCATGAAGCTTCTCAGCGATATCGCAATATAGAATTATGGTAAACTCAAGAATATTCTAAGTGCCAATAAGAATCAAATCAGTAAGAAATTGGACAACATTCCTAACAGCATTGGAAAGGCATCTGCCTCACTCCCACAACTGAAGGTTTATATAAGAAATGTAAACTGCAAATTCATCATGATGTGCTCGAAAGAATACAATTTCAGTAAATTAGAGCACAGAAAATCAGAGTGTCATACAACCTTACATGTGAGCACTATCCCACTACATGAATATTGACTCAGTCCCCTCCATGATAATGCCATATGGAGATTATAAAATAACAGTAAACTATTGGGAATTGGTTCAATAAGGCAATCCGGTGAAAGAAACCTTAAGAAAGATCCAGTTTTCAGCCCATATTATAAAAAAATCTTTTCTGAGAACAGCTTAATTCGGAAACAAACAAGCATGACTTTGCATGACTGCATGCAGCAGTAATAATAAACAGTGAATGTCCAGGGTGGGACATCCATTTTGAACAAGATGGTGTCAAGGCCTACCTTAGGCCTAGTTAGCATAATCGAAGAAATGTCACTTTAACAGAACACAGCAAAAATGTTTCAAAGGCAATATCCATAGACCCATATTCTGCATGCTGTTAATAATGCACAATTTTAGAAATGCACAACATCTTCTACACCTGAAACTCATGTGTATTCAGGAAGAAGACTAGGAAACCAGTTCTTAAGACAAGGAGTGTGATAAAAAGAAGTTATTAACCCTCCTGAGTGGGACACAGTGTTGTAGCTGCTGTTGTTGAGAACTACATGTGCCAGGAACTCATGCACCATGCATCACCTGGAAGAAAAGAAGGAGGTGGGATGTTCAGACAAGGAGTGCACTGTAAAGAGCTTGGCTAACACTTGCTGAGTAAGATATGCCGGGATGTCCTCAGGCCAATAGCGGGCCTATCTGTGCCCATCAGCGACAGTAAGAGACAGGGCACAGCCTCTCCCCTTGGCCCTGTTTATCAAGCTGAATCTTTTTTAGAAAATATTTTATAAGGCGTTTACTTTCAAGGAGCTGCTTGATATTTGGGAGGCAGATTTTATCCATTCCTATGCCAAAAACCATTGGTCAACTTCTTAATTATGTATGAGTACTCTTGTAGATTGTTTCAATGCATGCTTTTATCTATTAATGTTAGTACTTTGAAGAAGGTCAGTATAAATTAGTAACAAATCTTTTAAAATAGGCAAGTTGCAAGAATATAGTCAAAGAAATTCACTTTAACTATGGGGGCAAGAATGTGAGATAACCCCCACTGGGAAAGCGTAAGCAATCTAAGGTTGGCAGGCACACAGCTGAGAACTGCATGCTCAAGAAGATCAATGTACTGATAGAAGAGGTCAAAATCATCCTCAATCAGGAAACAAATCCAACAAAAGTGTTTCTTCAGTAGCTAAAATAACATATTTTATAAATCAAAGTGTCCTAACCCCTAAAGTGCGGGCGTTGGCCAGTGTGGGTCACGACCAGTGGCTGACAACAGGGAGGGGGTTAAAAAATCCTCCCTGGAGATGCGGAAGAACCTCTGCATCTCCCCCGTGCCTCCACCCGCCCCTCTGTGACGTTGGCACGCTGACATCACATTTTTCCCCACCAGAGCAGCAGAGGAGCAGGTAAGCATCCTTTCCCTACTCTGGTGGGGAAAAATGGCCTCCCCAGATGCCAGGGAGGAATCGATGGAAAGGAGAGAGTCTTCCCTTTCCATCAATCTTTCCTGGAATAGTTTCCTGGCAGCACATGGCTGCGATCCATGGCCAGGAAACGCCCCTAGGCACTAGAGATCTTGTGTAAATGGGCCGCCCCGTGTAAGTAGGTGTTCTTCTGGGGGTCGATCGCGCCCCCCAGATAATAAAAATAAATGTTTTAAAAAATAAATAAAAGGCGGGGTCGGCCCTTCGAACATGGGGCTTAACTTTATCTCAATAGTTTTCCCGGGGGGTGCGATCATGCCTCCCCCCAGGGAATATGTAAAAAAAGAAAAGAAAATGTTGGGGTCAGCTCTAGCGTTGAACCCCTAGGGGGCCATTTTTTTTTTTACACATGTGATTTTTTTTACATGTGTGCTGTGCCACAATTGGCCCCAGGGAAAGCACACATGTATGAAAAAAAGTGATGTACACACACATGTATGAAAAAAGTGATGTAGCGACTCAGTCTCTCTTTAGATAGATACATATATATATATATATATATATATATATATATATATGTATCTAAAGAGAGACTGAGTATATATATTTAACGAGACACAAATCTCTATAGGTATGTATATATATATATATATATTTTTTTTTACATCTGTTGTTTTCTGGGAGCCACAATCAGCCCACCAGGGAAACCACACATATATAAAAGTGATATATATGTATATAGAGAGAGCTAGAAATAGATCTGTCTTTTGTCTAGTGCCAGTTTTGACGCCATAAAGTAGTGCAGATTTAGTTGAGTGGATTAGTAAAGCTAAGCGTTACAAGCGCTTTAAAACAAATGAAATGCATGTGCGAGGGGGACTATGGAGATATGAGGGGCACTTTTGCTGGGTGGTACTGAGGGAATTAGAAAAGGAGGTCATGGGAGGCAGAGCACCAAAAATGACTATCCTACTGGGTGCCACCAGCGCAAAAGACTGTAATGATGGGTATGTGGTAAGGTGAAGTAATACTGTGTCTTTTTTGTTTTTTTCAGTGTCTTCAGAGAATCTGCAGAATCAGAGAAGAAGTGAAGGTAAAGTGACAGCATTTACTATTGGACACATCACACACCCCCACAAGATATTTTGTGGCTCTATCTGCCTCGGACGTAGGCTAGTACTTCAGAGGGACAGTTTAGCCAGTAGTAGAGATGGCGTCTCATTGGATGACTGCTGGTCAAGCCATAAATGGAGGATAGCTCTGAGGCAGGATCAGAGACTGAGACAGCATCTGAGGGAGAGGACAAGAGGGCAGAATCTGGGAGTGATTTTTCAGTATGCGGAGTCCCATCCGACGACAACTCTTCCAGTGATTCTGAAGGAGACGATGACGACAGCCATGCTGTCCCTTCGCAAGCACAGCCTGTGCAGCGGGAAAACATACGGTTAGATGAACCCAGAGAGCAGGTGCAAGCGGCCACAAGCACAGAGAGAGTGGTCTCTTGGCAGCCCCCCTGTTTACTTAGTTCATCCCCAAATTCCACCTTTTACTGGTGACGCTGAATGTAAAGTCGATACAGCCAACTTTTTGCCAGCCGACTACGTCCATCTATTTTTGGATGTTGACTTCCTTCAGGAAATTGTGTAGCAAACAAATTTGTGCGCAGACCAATTACTGAGTGAGCATGGAGGCACTCTAGGGCTCCGTTCTGGGCATGCCAGTGGACTCTCACTTCGCACCATACATGAGCAGAGATTGTTTTTTTGCTACTGCAGCGCATGCTGCATTTCAATGACAATTCTGCTGCATTGCCCCGGGGCCATACAAACCATGACAGGTTGTTCAAAATTTGTCTACCAGGTTCCCAGAGATCTGTACCCCTGGAAATAATATAGCAGTCGATGAGACCATGATCCTGTACAAAGGACGGCTGCTGTTCAGACAGTAGATTGCCAGCAAAGAGCTTGCTATGGCATCAAGCTGTACATGCTGTGTGAGAGCTCTTCTGGCTATGTGTACAGCTTGAGAGTGTATACAGAGATGGACTCTACCCTTAACTCTGAAGGTTGCCCTCCTGCGTTAGGGGTGACAGGTAGGATTGTATGGCAACTTGTCCAGCCACTCCTTCACAAAGGTTATAACCTTTATGTGGACAATTGCTATACAGGAGTAGAGCTATCCAGTGAGCTCTACAAAGCTGCCACTGTGGCCTGTGGTACAGTTCGTTGTAACTGCAAAGGATCCCCACAGGAGCTTGTTTGCAAGAAGCTCCAGAAATCCTAGAGTACTGCATTGCATTCCAACGAAGTGCTCGCAGTCAAGTTCTTGGATAGGCTAGATATATACGTGCTCACTACAATTCATGATGAGAGCACTTCCCCATCATGGTTTGGGGTCAGATGGCCGAAGTCCACACGCCCATCTGTATATTTGATTACAATAAGTACATGGGGGGAACGGACAAGAACGACCAGGTTCTTCAACCATACAATGTGTGTTGTAAAACTAGCACTTGGTGCAAGAAACTGTTTGTCCACCTGATCCAGATGGCAACATACAATGCGTATGTTGTTCACTGTCAGACAACCACAGGAAGACTTATGACTTTCCTTGACTTCCGTTTGTCTGTAATTGAAAGCCTCACTGCTGTTACAGAAGCAGCAGCAGCCTCCACCTCTTATGTTCTGGAGGATGTGGCAAGGCTGCAGGAGTAACACTTTGCTGATCGCATTTCTAAAACACCCAAAAAGGATCGTCCATGTTGTCACTGTAAAGTGTGCCGAAGCATGGAAAGCCGCAGGAGAGTCGGTATTACTGTCCCTAGTGCCCATCTCAGCCAGGCCTCTGTGTCCCTACTTGCTTTACATTGTATCGTACTAAAGCAAAGTTTGGGAAATCGACTGAGGTGGAGCTGCCGTTGGGTAAACCTTTCAGTGGCTGTGCATGGATACTGAACGTCCATGGGTCATTGCTTTGTTAGGCAAGCAGCCACAGAATTTTACTTCATCTACTTCAGGAAATCTTGGACTTCTCTATCACCTGCTTGAGACCTGTATCCTCCGTCAGAACGTAGTAGGTGTTCTGTTCAATTAACTTGCATTATAGTACCCATACTGCACAAACTAGTGGACAGAATATATGCCACATTGTCACGGAGTACCCTGTGTGGCAGAATGTTAAAAGCATGAATGAATTTTGAAGTACTTGTTAGGGAACTTATGTATGCTACACAAGGACCACAATGATTGCCAACAAGAACCAGGGTAAGTGTAATAAGTCAAACAAATGTCCTGTTGTACATAATCACCAACATTTCTACTTGTTTGAAAGTGTGCAAACTCAATTTGTTGCTTCACTTTCAAAGCAAAAGTAGATTTGGTGAATGAGTCCCACAGGATATTTGTTTGACTTTTTACCTTAGGATTTCTTCACCGGCATGTCTGCCTTAGTTTCAATGGTAGATATGCTCGCTCATTTCGAGGAATAGGCCTCCAAAGGCATACTCGGACACCCCCAACTTGCATCCACAAACTAGCATAGGTTCACTTGGCAATTATACAGGATTAGTCAGGACGCTGATGAGAACAGAGACATGAATGGGTAAGGAAAGCTTATGGTAGGTGTGCCTTCACAGGGAAATTGCACAGGCAGAAGGCAGACAGTAAAGGTAGTACAGATGTGCATCATCTACACCTATGGATTCAGACCCATTGGTGCCATCCCACTATTGATGGACAATGACATGTATGGGTCAGTGTTTGACCTGCTTTTCATGTTCATCCTCCATCAGAACTTAGTAGATGTTCAGTTTGCTGTATGATAAGTGCATTACAGTCACAGCACTGCACATAATGTTGGCTGGGACATATTCTACGTTCTGACGGACTCCTCTGTGTGCCAAACACTACCCTTTTTCATAGTCTAGGTCTTTCTCTTTAGGGAACATCGTGAGAATTCTCCAGCATGTCTCCCTTAGTTTCAAAGGTAGATATGCTCACTCAGTTAGAGGAATCGCTTTGTATGGCATACTCGGTCACACCGACCTTGAATTCACAAACTGGAAGGAGTTGGATTTAGCACAGTGAGTGCGTTAAAGGTGCATGAAAAACATGTCTTCCTGGGCCTCGAGTGGCTGTCATGGGAGTCATTAGTAAAGGTTCATTACGCATGCCTTCAGTAATATTCAGGAAGAAGGAGGCGGTTACTTGACAGGTGGTTAAATGTAGTCAAACTTATTCCGTCCTGTGGCATATGAATGTCATGGGCCCTTGTCTGGCAGCAATAAGTTAATGTGAGTGCAGTGATTGGTTGGTTTGGGCCCATGGCCGGTGGTATGAAAGGGCCGTTTGTTGTGCGTGAATGGCGTGTGAATGGACCATAAAGAGGTTGGTGCCTGGACGTGGTTTATGGCCCACCTTCAGAAGGCTTGGTTTCAATATTAAGATGCTTTGATAAGTATTCATGCTTTTAAACCATACTTTCTGGAGGTGCTAAAACCAACCAGTGTGAGTGTGGGTAATGGATTAACATTAACATACTAGTACCAGGGAAGTCCAAGGGTGCAGGGCTTGCGTGGCTCTCACCAGTTTTCCTTCACCCAGAACTTTCCAGCACCGAAATGTGATGAAAAGGTGTTTTTTTTTGCCACATTTTGAGGTTTGCAAAGGATTCTGGGTAACAGAACCTGGTGAGAGCCCCACAAGTCACCCCATCCTGGATTCCCCCAGGGGTCTAGTTTTCAAAATTTTATAGGTTTGCTATGTATCTCTAGGTGCCTGCTGAGCTAGAGGCCAAAATCCACAGCTAGACACTTTGCAAAAAACACGTCAGATTTCCATGTAAAAATGTGATGTGTCCATGTTGCTTTTTGGGGTGTTTCCTGTGGCGGGCACTAGACCTACCCACACAAGTGAGGGACCATTTTTATCGGGAGACATGGGGGAACACAGAATAGAAGAACAAGTGTTATTGCCCATTGTCTTTCTCTGCATTTGCTCCTTCCAAATGTAAGACAGTGTGTAATATAGAAGTGTATTTGAGAAATGCCCTGTAATTCATATGCTAGTATGAGGACCCCCCGAATTCAGAGATGTGCAAATACCCACTGCTTTTCAACACCTTATCTTGTGCCCATTTTGGAAATTCAAAAGTTTCCTTGATACATATTTTTCATTCTTTATATTTCACCAAATGAATTGCTGTATTCCCGGAATACAATGAAAACCCATTGCAAGGTGCAGCTCATTAATTGGCTCTGGGTACCTAGGGAATCCCTATATATCCCCGCAACCAGATGATTCCAGCAGATGGTATTGCTTTTGAAAATCTGACATGGCAGGAAAAAGTTACAGAGTAAAACGTGGAGAGAAATTGCTGTTTTTTTCACCTCAAATTATATATATTATTATTTCAGCTGTTATTTTCTGCAGGAAAACCTTGTAGGATCTACACAAATGACCCCTTGCTGAATTCAGAATTTTGTCTACTTTGTAGAAACGTTTAGCTGTCTGAGATCCAGCATTGGTTTCACACCCATTTCTGTCACTAACTGGAAGGAGGCTATAAGCACAAAAAATAGTAAAAATGGGGTATGTCCCAGTAAAGTGCCAAAATTGTGTTGAAAAATGTGTTTTTCTGATTCAAGTCTGCCTATTTCTGAAAGCTGGGAAGTTGAGGATTTTAGCATCACAAAGCCTTTGTTGATACCATTTTCAGGGAAAACAACCACATGCTTTCTTTTGCAGCCCTTTTTTCCCATTCGTTGGAAAAAAAAAGAAATTTTCGCTGTATTTTGGCTAATTTCATGGTCTCCTCCAGGGGAACCCACAAACTCTGGTTACCTTTAGAATCCCCAGGATGTTGGAAAAAAGGACACAAATTTGGCGTGGATAGCTTATTGGACAAAAAGGTATGAAGGCCTAAGCGCGAACTACCCCAAATAGCAAAAAAAGGCTCAGCACTGGGGGCGGAGGGAAAGGCCCATCAGCTAAGGGTTTAATGGTGCTGTAATGGCTCTGAGGCATCCTCTGTTTCTACCACTACCACATTAGCAGCTACATGTCCCTCCACCGATGGGTTACAGAATCAACCTCAGGCTGAACTGTCACAAACACACACAATTGTTACATCTAAAGTACATGTACCACAGCCCAGCTCTGCAAGCTCCACTGTAGATGATCATATTTGCGTCGAGTTTTCCGTTATTTGCAGCAATAGATTTGCTCCCTTATTGGGTCTTCGAATGATGAGCCAGTTAAATGTGAATCCACAGAAGTTAATAAGGAGAGCAAAGAGTACAATAGCAATGTTAGGTTAGAACCTTGACAAAGGAACTGAGAACTTAAGAACCTGATCCAGGTATTAGGCTCGAGGCATCAGAAAGTCTTAGGTAGAGGGCTGATAAATAACAACTCAGACTTAAATGCAGTGCAAGAGGGCACCATTAGGCATGCTTGTTTAACCCCTTTAGGTCACGTGCAAATGAGCGGTAATCTTCCTTAAGCGAAGCACTAGTTTGTTTGAGCTTTCCTGCAATAGTAATGAGAGATATAGCTCCCTTGTGATGCACAGAAAAGGGGCCTATAGTACCTAATAAAGAATATTTGTTTTAGAATACATTGCAGAAGGAATCATGGATTGATAAACAGGCGTTCACCAGGGGGTATCACATGCACAACTGGAATTACTTATACCAGAGGGACACTAACAAGAATGGACTTGCCGGGAGAAGGACTACAGGAAAGTGTGGAATAGTCTTCATGACTAACGTACCGAAATGTAAAGAGAACTCAAGCGAAGGCACAGAGTCACTTATCAAGAAGATGATCTATTGGATAAGGAACTAACAACATTGTTTTTCTCTTATCTGTCAGACATAGTTTTTGCCCAATGTTTTTCCACACTTCCCAACCATTTGATTCCATTGAATTGATTTTTTCCAATCCTAAATATGTTACATCGAATAAGAAAAACACACTCATGTAGTTCAAAGGAAAAACATCAATTTACATAGAACCCATCTTTCTCCTACATTAATTTTACACACAGTATTATTCTTGAAATGAATTTAAAAGTATAGTGTGTTCTTATTCAATGTATATGTAAAATTAAAGCACAGTAAAATATATTTTTATACTTTTGATTTTTGACTATTCATATATCATTATCTGAGTGCTCCGTTACCTTTTGTTGGTATTAGCAATCTAAACAGAACTTTTGTCTGGTTAGATTTTTCACATCAGGGCAACAGGTGTGTTGGCACGTATGAGCACCTAGAATTTAGAAGAAAATTTAGGAAGACAAACAGGATGTGCATTATTTTGGACCCTTGTTGTCTTTTCCACGATCTTATGCTTTACATGTCTGCAAGGCGTTCATTTTCTGATAAAGACAGGTTATATGCATTCTTTAGAAGGCACCAGAGAAGCAGAATGTATTATTTTTTTACTAGATGTCAATTTCCAGGATATACTTCTGGACTTTAAAAATCTTCACGAATGGACAGCAATCACTAATCTTTACATCTAATTGTAAGTGAGGAGCTGCTGCAAGATTGTTCTAAACTGAGCAGACCACCTTGCACAGAGCCAACAGTTGGGAATAGTCAGAAATCAATTAAATGGGCCATGTGCCTTCACTACATTTTATAACATCTTTAATACTGGTCTAGCACCTCATGCTCATTGTCCTAAAAGTGATAATCCAATCACTCTAATCAATTGTTGTCCTTTCAAGCAATTGAAGGAATTCTTCCTGGAGGCCTCTGGAGTCCTGCCACAAACAAGAACCAGGCCTTCACCATGGTATACACATGAGCATTGGAAGGCTAAATCCTACTTGATGATAGCTATTTACTTACATCAGCCTATAGATATTCGTACTCCAAGAGCCTGATACAAACAGGTATTAGATGTTAGCAAAAGGAACTGTGATGATGCTATTTGCATATCACTGCCTATAAGAGCTTGGAGGGGGTTCTCTACACATATAATTTTACTCCATGCCAAGCTTGGGTTTCAAAGTTTGCCAAATAGTATTGAAACTATAGTTCTTGGAACATCACTGTAGCCCTCCACCCTCAGACTCCACCTAGCATTATTGTGCCTTTTATCTATAATCATGTGTTTTCAATTTCAAGTACTATGAAAACCATAAAAATTCTGCATGATGGGAAGGCTCCTGTCTCCGACTGGATTCCCAAGGACCCCTATCATTCTGTGATTGGGATTTGGGCACTCATAATATTTTAATGTCTAACACCATAATGGCTGGAGCAGCAATACCAGACTCTTGGTGAGAGGCGGAAAATATTCCCAATTATACAAATGTTGATAGAAGTAACCCATGGGTCCTATGACAAACATTCAAAAATGTGCTTCAAGTAATATTTAAGACTAGACACGATGTTTAAGAAATCAATGAAAATCACATTTCATTGACAAATAATTCAGAGAATGGTGGTTAGCACAAAAAGACAACAGAGGCAAAAAAAATCCAATGAAAGAAACCAAAGCAATAATGCATGGTATAAATCAAAAACAATCTATTTGTCACAGATAAATAAGTAGCAGCATTTCCGCCCTTATGTTAATTATTATATATAGATTCCAGGGTCAGTGTACATATGTCCACGATGTTTCGATCCTTAAAAAAAAACAGGATCATCACCAGGACTTTACAAATTATACCTGAGATGGTTTTACTTAACAGACAACTGAAAAAGAGAGAAAGAAGGCAAACAAGAAAAAGAAAAAAAAGAAAAGTTAGTTGCCAAGTTAATAAATTCTTATTGGTTGTGCATTCCCTAGAGTAGTGAGTTGAAGATAAGAGTTAAGTAATCAGGACCTTACAAACGGATAAAGCCTAACCCTGGTGCAACAACTGTCATAACCAGAAATGGAAATGAGGATGTATTACAGGTACTCACCGTGTGGAAAGCCTATGGTGCCAAGTTCAACAACGGAATGCGCAAAAATATGGGCCAAGGATATTCAAAAGTGAAGAAATCATAATCGGGGGAAGGTACGGAATAATCTATCCAGCGGAGTAAAATTGAGTTTATTGGATGTGGTAGAAAAAACTAATTTCTGAATTTAATAATGTCGAGCTAGATAAGAAGTCTAATAAAATATGTAACTATAAGGTAGAGAGAACATACCCTTACCTAAAAGACGACTTCCACAACAACAGAAATTACTCTAACCTGAACTTTGGGTGGCTCTGGGGCAGGTTTCAATAGACAGAACAAAATAGTCCTAATCACAGACACTTCTGAGGATTCAACTGATAACTCTGGCCCATGTGGAGGAACAAGCTCTTCCACTGATACATCCAACCCTACTTTTTTAGGGAAAAGACTACCCATGCCTCCAAGCTGGAGGAGAGGGTGAGGTCAGCGATGGTTCAGCATCCTGGGCGGCAGACAAAGGAGACAGAAGTACTATTAGTGGGGTCACCAATAATTATGGACACTTCTGCTAACTCATTGCAAAATGTCCTGAACAATATGACAAACAACTTACAGACCATTCCTGTTTTTAATTTGTCAACCCATCGTCAATCGTCAACTGAGATATCATTATTAAGTAAAGTCCTTTTATTAGTACCCAACATTTGCCCTCCTTTTTTTAATTTACAAACCAAATTCTTATTCAAGATAAGATTACAGACATGTATTGAGGGCAATCCATATGTCGCTACTAGTGCCAGCACTGGCTTTGGGCCACCATCTACGTTCTCACTTTCAAACAATTCTATCCCTCCTGGAGTGCATACCTTTGGAAGGCTCGTGTTGAAAGAGATCACTAACCTAGAACATCAAAGAAATTTTACCCTTACAACATTTTAGCATCGAAAAGAAAGCATTACCTAATCTTAAACAAAACCTTTATTAAAAACTTTTATAAAGCCTGCTGAGAAGGGTGGTGGGATAGTTGTGCAAAATACTGACCAATACAAAGCATAAATCATGAGAGAACTTGCAAATAGTGAACACTATCTTAAAATGAACAATGACCCTACTAAGGAACTTCAGGGCATGACTTCAGATGTTCCCTGTAGAGACAAGACAAAAGGTTTTTTAAGCCAAAATAAATACCTATTTCCTAACTGTAAGACCCTGTAAGTGTTCAATACACTGCCAAAGATGCACAAAAATCAGGAATTCCCGCCATCTAGATATTCTCTGGATGCGGATCTTTTTTTTAACCTGTGGGAGGTATATAGACTTTTTCATCAAAGACTTTGTCGCCAATACTGCATCTTATCTTAGGGACAGCATGGATCCCAGTTAGATCAAACATTTCTCTTTCAACTAAAGTAAGTGCCTGCTTAGCACAATGGATATTGAATCACTGTACAGCAACATCCCCCAGTTGGAAGGTATTAGCGTCATTGAAAAAAACCTCAGATAAAAAAACATGCCCACATCAAGTGCCCACATCATTCATTATTGATTTACTCAATTTGACTTTAACACACAATTTCTTCTACTTTAACAGTGACTTTTACCAATAAGTCAAAGGGGCTTCCACGAGGCTGTTTATGCCCCCAGCTTTGACAATCTGTTCATGGACAACCCTGAAACTGAGTTTATCCCCTCTAATCTTAATCCATTTTTCTGTGGAAGCGTTATATTGATTAGATTGTTTTCATATGGCACGGTGTGATAGAGACCCTTACGGAATTTCTCGAATGACAAAATGCTAACTGTAAAGGCCTCAAATGCATTTTACAATATAGCAAGATTGAAATGTCCTTCCTCAACTTGGTGATTAGAACAGAGGATGGGAAACTATTCACATCCCTCTATCATAAACCCAGTGAGAGAAACACCTTATTAGCCTATCCCAGCCACCACTCAAGAGTACTGCATGACTCAATCCCTTCTTCGCAATTTAAATGCAGTAGAAGGAATTGTTTTTTCAAAAAAGACTTCTTTTAAGGAAGGTAATATATTACCTAAAAAACCTTTGGCAAGTGGTTACCTATGCAAACTGGTAAAAACATCTATGCAGATGGCTTGATACTGCACTAGGGAGACATTACTCATGCCCAGAGTGAAACAAGACACAGACAGGCTAGTATGTGTAATCACATTCTCCCCAGTATCTTCTCAGCTGAAGAACATATTTTTGCCACTCTGGAATGTATTGAATGTCGGTGACCTTACATTAGAGTGGCCCATCTTTGCGTTTCACAAAAAAAAGAGTATTAAAGACTATTCAGTCAGAGCTAACCTTCCCCCACTAGGAGCAATCGCACGCTCAATGATTTGTGGGGTCTAGCCCCACTGATTGGCCATTACAAATATGGTAACTCTAGTGCTTGTGATTTCACTTTTGAAACAAAATAATTCATTTATAAGAATGGGAAAGTGATTTTGCAGCATTTCTCAAATTGCAATATTGCTAATGTGATTTATGTAATTACATGCCCATGGAATCTGCTCTACATGGGGCAGACTACACAAAAAATCTGGATAAGGATATACCAGCGTAGGAGTTGGTTGTGCATTTTATAGAATGCAATTATAGTGAGAATGACCTACAGTGGCACATTTTTGCTATAGTGAAGCAGCCATACAGAGGTGGAAACATCGCATCTATACTTAACAAGGAGGAGTTGAACATGGATTCTGAACTAACAGCATACACACTAAACTGAATAAAATGGAGGATGGGACATCCTTATTGTGAATAGCCCCTGGCATCTGGGCTCATTATGAATCACTATGAATAACCACTGATTTATGCTGCTACATATGTAGCCTGTTCCACTCTACGTCTTCATTAATTACCTGGTACCCTATTACCAGTGTCCCTTAAGAGCCTTGAAATTTGGCTGTTTTGAGCTAATAACGACTGTATACAGAAATGTTTCTTTCACAGGTCCTATACCGAACTAGCTCTTGTATATGTACTTACCTTCTCTAGTTTAATTTGCTCTCTGAATTCCAAGCAGTTCTGGGTTATGCAGATAACACTGTTATCCTTACATCATTTATGGCAATGGCACCGCTTGCGATCAAACATGCTGCTGCGGCCTTTGTGCAGGGCTCAGGATATTAAGCTTAACATTGATAAAACAGAGGTTATTATCAGTAAACAATCTGTAAAAGAGGACCCTTGCTTTGTAACCTCTGCCAAGTATCTTAGGATCCATACATCATTTGATATGGCAAGCATGATATTGCTAAATTATGAAACTCTGTTCACGGAATCTCTATTTAGCAAGTGGGATTGGCTTCATCTGGACCAAAATAGGAGGTGCAATATTATTAAAATGGTTATCCATCTAGCTATTTCTATTTATTTAGGTATATCCCTCTGTAACTGTATTAAAACTTTCTTTTAATTTTTTTTTAAAGAGGTTGAGAGAAACTGGCAACATGTATTTGGGCATATAAAAAACATCAGTGCACCATCCGCCACCTCTAACTGCCCTGCAGAGAGGAGGGGGGTTTGCGCTTCCATTATTGTGGCATTTTTGGCAGTATTTATGCTTCAGGTATCCACAGTTGTTGGGCTTTCCTGTTGGGATGTTGAATTTGTACTACTCAATAAAAACAAAAATGCAGTCATAGTGAGAATGGCCTACAATGGCAAATTGTTGCTGTAGTGAAACAACCAGACAGAGGTGGAAACACTGCATCCATACTTGATAAGGAGGAACTGAAATGGATTCTGCATATGGACAGCCTACACACTGGACTGAATAAAATGGAGGACTGGACATCCCTATTGTGAATATCCCATGGTATTTGGGTTCATTATGAATCAATATGAATATCATTTTGCTATGAACATAGCATGTTCCACTCTACATATTGATTCATTACCTAGTATCCAATTACCTGTGTCCCTTAAGATCCTTGAAATATGGCTGTTTTGGGATAATACCTTCTGTGTACAGAAATGTTTCTTTCACAGGTTCTATATGCAACTAGATCTTGTATATGTGATTACGTTTTCTTATTTAATTTACTCTCTGATTTATCTACTGGCCTCCACGCATATTGCTATTCCTTACATGTAATTGTTTTGTACCCTCTTTAAGGGCTATTGGTTTCCTTAATTTCTATTTTAATTGCATTCATATCCATATTTAATTTGGTATCCTTTATACAAAGGGCTATGCTGCAATTTCTTGCTGTCATACTCGCATTCAACTAATTACTGGTTTTGGCTCTTTTTTCCTCTAGCCCTACCTTTAACTCTACATTAATTGCAGTCTTATTTTGGTTAATCTCCCCTCCTACATGGCCACTGATTGGATGCAATCGTCTGCACTTTATACTATTTAGCACTCTCACACTGTGTCCCTTTTCCATTTCCTTTCATTCTACTCTAAGTGCACCTGTATTTATAAATGGGCTACTCTTCCATTCAATATGGTCACTGATTAGACACATTTCACTGTACTTTATACTTTTAGCGCTCTCACGCCAAGCCCCCTTTCCATTTCAATGGTTTTCGACTGAGTTCTTCTGGGCTTTAGTTAATCTGCCTCCTCAGGTTCCAAGCCTTTTTTTGGCTGTTTTGGGCAGTTTGCGCCTTGGCCCTCATAACTTTTTGTCCACATAAGCTGTTGGAGTGTGACTTTTAAAATGAATATTAACATAAAAAGCTTGCAATATATTCTGTAATGATGCTGCATAGAAAATGTGTTAATGTACAAAATAATACACACGTTTGAAATGTGCCCACGGGGAGTGGCCACCAATGTACACGAAGACTAATGAGACAACTTAATGATGAATTAATAATGTACTAATGTATGGTTTTGTATTCGCGTATCTTAATTAGAGTCATATATTAGGGGTTTGTCAACTTAAATTACTAGGCCTTAGTTAGCGAGGGTCTGGGCCTAGCTGCCTGGTCTCATATTAAACTGTGCTTTTCTAATGTGCAATGTGCTGCTTTCCTGAAGGACACAAAGCTGTTCTTTTCCAGAAGCTAGAGATATGTGTGTAGCCGTAGTAAATTCTTTCTCATGGGATTCGACTTGCTCAAGGAGACATTCTTGCCAAATGCAACAGTGTAATTCGTAACAGGTACAAGGTTGTCTAGACTAGGAGAAGACAATGGGACTACTGACTGGAGCGTAAAGTGTAACTTTTCTTACCTGACATTCCACCTGATGAAGACGTGAACAACGTGGGCCAATCAAATGCATGAGAACTGTGTCTTGTGGAAAATTCTAGTAAGGTGCGTGGAGAATTATTGGACAGAGATAATGATGCACCAGAATTGATCCAATGAGGAACTAAGGGCTAGTTTGACAGTTTTGATATAACAGCATGACCCGAGGAGAAATCGGCCATTCTTCACCACCCCTTGCCATTCTACTGAGAAATTATTATACGTTGCCATTATTCTTTGGCACTTTGTTGTTCTGATGTCTTAACCATCCTCTATTGAATCCTTACCTGATACTTACTTCTCCTCCTTACGAGGGAAGTGCTTTATTCTTAGCTATGCCATACTGAGACTTTGCACTGTCCTATCTTTGCCGATGCTGAATCGACTGATGTCCTGAGGACGAAGAGTGACGCTGATTGCTGATTCGTTGGAGGGGTAACTACCTGATGAAAATTGTAGTTGTCTGTTTGCCTTTCCTTTCTAGGTACCAACTGCTCTTTTGATAGAGGCCATAGTTAGATGTTTTCCAAATTTGTGTTTGCTAAATTGTTCTGCATGAAGCCCAACATGCTAATGCTAATTCGAGGTTAGTGAAGGTGTTCACTAAAATCTGATGCAAATAGACAAATGACTGGGTTCTTGCTTTGTTGAATCTTGCATAATGGTGACTACGCTAAACTGCTACTTATTAATGATGTGATAATGTTGAATAAGCGTTCTCTACGAATTGATTAAGTGTGTTCTAATTACAAGTTTGAAGAATTACTAATGAGATTGATTCCTAATAAGATTAACAGGAATGACTTTTGATTGTAACTAATAGGGAATAAATATCCTAACACTTAATTAGATTTGTGTGGTTATTCATTGATCAAAAGGTCATGGTGTGTTCACTTTATCGATTCTTATTGAATGTTATTGATAACTTGCTGATTAGGTATTGCGAAAAGTTGATTGATTTATTGTCATATTGATTGTGATGTTAAAAGATATCTCGTTCTGGGAAGTCTCCGAACGTGGTCAAAAGGTTCATTGGCTTAGGCGTGTCTCCTTGTAAGTTTACTTATCAAGGTCCTGATGCACTATCGAAGCTACCCACGCCAAATTTGCATCCTTTTTTTTCCCAACATTGTAGGGATTCTAGAGGTACCCAGACTTTATAGGTTCCCCTGAAGGAGACCAAGAAATTAGCCAAAATATAGCAAAATGTTGTTTTGTTTTCAAAAAATGGGGGAAAAGGGCTGCAGAAGAAGGTTTGTGTTTTTTTTTCCCTGAAAATAGCATCAACAAAGGGTTTGTGGGGCTAAAATCACCATCTTCCCACCTTTCAGAAACAGGCAGACTTGAGTCAGAAAACCCTATTTTCAACCCAATTTTGGCATTTTACTTGGACATACCTCCTTTTTACTATTTTTTTGTGCTTTCACCCTCCTTCCAGTTAGTGACAGAAATGCGTGTGAAACCAATGCTGGATCCTGGAAAGCTAAACATTTCTGAATTCAGCAAAGGGTAATTTGTGTAGATCCTAAAAGGAAATAACAGCTGAAATAAAAAAATATTGAAATTTAGGTAAAAAAACAGCCATTTTCCTCCACGTTTTAGTCTGTAACTTTGTTCTGCGATGTCAGATTTTTGCAAGGAATATACCATTACATCTGATGGACTCTTCTGGTTCTGGGGATATATAGGACTTGTAGATCCATCAAGAACCCTAGGTACCCAGAGCCAATGAATGAGCTGCACCCTGCAGTGGGTTTTCATTCTATACCGGGTGTACAGCAATTCATTTGCTGAGATATAAAGGGTGAAAAATAGGTATCAAGAAAACCTTTGTATTTCCAAAATGGGCACAAGATAAGGTACTGAGAAGTAGTGGTTATTTGCACATCTCTGAATACCGGGATGCCCGTACTAGCATGTGAATTACAGGGCATTTCTCAAACAGACATCTTTTTTACACACTGTCTTACATTTCAAAGGAAACCATTTTGAGAATAGAGAAAGAGAAGGGGCAATAACACTTGTTTTGCTATTCTGTGTTCCCCCAAGTCTCCTGATAAAAATGGTACCTCACTTGTGTGGGTACGCCTAATGCTCGCGACAGGAAAAGCAACATGGACACATCACATTTTTACATTGAAATCTGACGTTTTTTTGCAAAGTGCCTAGCTGTAGATTTTGGCCTCTAGCTCAGCCGGCATCTAGGGAAACCTACAAAACCGCTGCATTTTTAAAAACAAGACACCTAGGGGAATCCAAGATGGGGTGACTTGTGGGGCATTCACCAGGTTCTGTTACACAGAATTCTTTGCAAACCTCAAAATTTAGCCAAAAAAACACTTTTTCCTCACATTTCGGTGACAGAAAGTTCTGAAATCTGAGAGGAGCCACAAATTTCCTTCCACCTAGCGTTCCCGCAAGTCTCCCGATAATAATGGTACCTCACTTGTGTTGGTAGGGCTAGTGCCCACAAAAGGAAATACCCCAAAACACTATCTGGACACATCAAAATGATCAAATACAAAACTACCTGTTTTTGCGGGGGCACCTGCGTTTTTGGTCCTGGGCTCAGCAGCCATCAAGGAAAACCTACCAAGCCCAGACATTTCTGAAAACTAGACACCCGAGGGAGTCCAGAGAGGTGTGACTTGCCTTGATCCCCCAATGTTTTCTTACCCAGAATCCTCAGCAAACCTCAAATTTAGCTACAAAAAATCTCATTTTTCCCATATTTCTGTGTGGGATCACTGCACCGGTACACATTTCCTACCACCCAACATTCCCCTCAGTCTCCCGGTAAAAATGATACCTCAATTGTGTAGGTGGGCCAAGTGCCTGTGACAGGGAGGAACCAAAAACATGTCGAAATTGAGGGGAAACCAAAGCGTGTCCAAAAGGGCAGTTTGAAAAAAAACATTTTTAGGCTGACAAGTGCAGCAGAATTCGGTATAGATGAGACAATGCTTGATGGTAGAAATTTTGTGGATTCCTGCAGATTCCGGAAGGTTCCATCACATAAATGTGGGAAAAATGTGTGATTTTCAGCAAGGTTGGAGGTTTGCAGGGCATTGTGGGTAAGAAAATGGTGCGGGTGCATGTGAAGCACACCACCCTGGAAACACCCAGATGTTTAGTTTTCAGATGTGTCTAGGTCTTGTGGATTTTTAGATGGCAGCGCCCAAAGTCCAAACAAGGCAGCCCTCACCATTCCAAGTGGGATAATTTTGAGAGTTGGGCAAGCTCTCATGACCCAAATGTAAAACCAAAACTCAAAATAATCAAACGTCCTCTTGCTTGCCTTGGGATAATATGTTTTAGTGTGCGGGGGAGAGCTGAAAGACTGTTACGCTTTCAATTGGGGTGGGGGCACAACCAGGCCCATACTGGATGGTTGCCACCACTCCACTATTTATTTATTTTTATTCCCTGGCATCTAGTAGACTTTCTGCCTCCCCCGGGGTGTGGACTGGGGGAAATTGCCTAATCTGCCCACTGGTGGGCAGAACAACTTTGGCCCCATTTATTTTGGGCAGGGGTATGGCCAAACCCCTACCCTCTTATTTTGAAATAAAAATCTTCCCTGGTCTCTGGTAGGCTTTCTGCCCTCCTTGAAAGGCAGATGGGCCTTCCAAAAATAGGCCGATCTGCCCCCAAGGGGGGCAGATGTGGCTAACAGTACTGTGACCCCATGGGGAGCGACCATTGCCCAAGGGGCTGCCCCTCCAAACAAAACACACACATACACACACCAATCCCTGGTGCCTAAGTGGTTTCTGCCCCCCAGGAGCAGATTGGCCTAATAGAAATAGGCCAATCTTCCCCCAAGGGGGGCAGAAATGGCCTAAATACAATTTGCCCCCCACGGGAGCAACCCTTGCCTAAGGGGTCGCTCCCCATACATAAAAACATAAAGTAAATAGAAAAATATACATATCCCTGGTGTCTAGAGGATTCTGCCCCCTGGGGGCAGATCAGCCTAATTCTAATAGGCCGATCTGCCCCCGGGGGGACAGAAAATGCCTAAAATATTTTGCCCCCTTGGGGAGCGGCCCTTGCCCAAGGGGCCACTCTCCTTATGCGTAGTCTAAAAAAAATCCCTGGTGTCTAGTGGTTTCTGCCCCCCCCTGGGGGCAGATTGGCCTAATTATATTAGATATTAGGCCGATCTGCCCCCAGGGTTCGCTCCCCACATATTAAAAAAATAAACAAAAAAAGATTATCCCTGGTGTCTAGAGGATCTGCAGCAATGAAGACACTTGTAAAGGCCATCTACAGGAGCTTGTTAGATTATTTAAAAAGCGAGGCTATCCTCTGCATATCATTCTGCAACAAATTGACAAGTCTTTGCAGTTACCCAGGGAAGCACTTATTTGGAATAACAACAGAAGAAGCAAAAGTGACAGAATCCCTTTTGTGGTTGACTATCATCCATCAGCTCCCAACTACAGAAATATAATACAAACAACTTTTCCCTTACTATCTACTTGTGAAAAATTGCAAAAGCTTTTTCCAAAACCGCCAGTCATTGCTTACCGCAGAGCTCCCAATTTACGATCACTCATTGTGAGAGCTGAACTTAAGCAAGCTGTAACAAATGCAGGAGTTCATTGCTGTGATTCCAAAAGGTGCATCACATGTGAATACCTTTTACAAACATCATCAGTAACTAGCTCTGTTACAAAAAGGACCTATGGAATAAGACAGCATCTTACATGTCGCTCTAGATGCATTATTTATGTGATTCAGTGCCAACGTCAAAGCTGTAAAAAACAATATGTAGGTCAAACTGTGAATGACCTCCGTACACGATTCAGGAACCACAAATCGGCAATAATTAACAAGAAACTTGACCAGCCTGTAGCCAACCATTTTAACCTTGTGGACCATTTACTATCAGATTTGAAGATTTTCCCTGTGGAGCATGTTTTAAAGGAAGAACTACTGGACATCAGAGAAAATTTCTGGATGTACCGTTTAAAATCTCTGCATCCAGATGGACTGAACATCACTGACAATACCACTTGATTTCTGCATATCTGAAGAGTTCTCAGGACTGCATTGATTCCACATTCCAATTGGAATCTTCACTCATGATGCTTTTTGAAAATCCACCAGTGTCAGCTGTGCAGCCACTGAGCAAACCATCTTGTACTACCTGAGGAAGGCGGAAGCTGAAATGTTGTAGTAGAAATATATTTTTGTTCTTTAATGAGATCATCTGTTTGAGTCACTTCTTTCTTGGATATTAAATTTTCTTGTGGCTCTTTGTATCCTTTGGGATCCAGATTTTTGCCCTGGCTGGCTGTTGTTTTCTTGTGATCCTGCATCTTCCAGTATATATATATATATATATATATATATATATATATATATATATATATATATACATATATATAAAACACCAACGTTGCCAGACATCCGAGGCTGCTAATTCAGTAGTGATCCAGGCGTGGACCTAGCCATCCACAAATTATTGCCAACAATCCTCCTGTTACATGCAGAGAGTTCCTGGACACCAAATGGAGGTCCAAAAAACTTTTATTCACCAATGTTTCCTCCCAGAACAACGCGTTTCAGCCGTAGCCTTGATCACGTAACAATTGAGAGTGTCTCACAAACCCACTATATACCACACCCAGCATACACATAAGGACAAAAAATAAAAGAAGGACTATCAGGTCACCCAACTAGCCCAAGTGTGCAAATATCAGCACCATCTTGGAATGTCTAGAATGGCCCATAAGCTATACCAAAGTTGATCTTACAATTACAAAATTATCCATATTATTTGCTCTCTTTGTACATAAATTCATTAAATCTCTATATAATCATTCAAATAGCTTACATATTGCATATAAAATAATAATATTACATATTAATACTGTTAATAACCCAAATGGTCCAGAGCAGTTTTCTACCTTCATTACATATATGGTATTAAATATTAAATATTAAATATTATTAATATCCAAAATAGTCCAAAATAATTTTTTGAAAACACAATATGCACTGAATACCATTCTATTCCTAAAATGTCAATTACTCTCCATGACCTAATTAACTATAATCATTTGACTGACATCCATATTAAATATTAAATATTTAAATATTTTAAATGCTGTAAATATCAAAGGATAATTAAAATATCCCTTGACAGCCCTATATTAATATTCAAAATAATTCCTATACATGTGTGCAAATATGTGTCTCTTACTACCTACCACTAATCAAAACACCTCCCACACTGTCACATCTATCACAAAAACTTTTTATATAAAAACACCACGAAGATAAATAGAATATGATTAGAGTGACTGACAAAAATATATATATATACACATGTCCAGCAGCTTCAATTAACCTAAAGGCACATTCATCTCCTCACTTGAATTTAAACCCCCAGGGCTCAGGGTGCTGAGTCTAATAATCAGTTTTGATTCCAAAATCCTCATTGTTCTCTCTCTATTACCTCCCCTGATACTGGGTTTAACCTGATCAATGACTGCAAAACTCAACAAACTGTCATCCCCATTATGTTTATCATGGAAATGCCTTATCACTGGGTATGTTCTATCAAAATTACAAATCGCTTGAATGTGTTCAAGAACCCTCTTTTTAGCCTTGTGTATTGTACTGCCCACATACAGTTTCCCACAAGGGCACATCCGACAATAAACACAAAAATCTGTATTGCAATTAAAAGGACATTTTAATATGTTTGATAAACATAATGGGGATGAGAGGTTGTTGAGTTTTGCAGTCATTGATCAGATTAAACCCAGTATCAGGGGAGGTAATAACTTTTGTTACTTTTTTCTTTTTCTCTTTTGCTTTCTCTCTCTCTTTTTCAGTTTATTATTGAGTTTAACTATCTCAGGCATGATTTGGAATGTGCTGATGATGATGCTATTACTTTTTATAGGATTGAAACATCGTGGACTTGTATGTGCTGTGTATATATTAATTTACATAAGGGTGGAAATGCTGCTACATATTTCCCGGTGCCTAAGAGATGTTTTTTTATTTAAGTCACGCATTAATGCCTGAGTTTCTCTTGATCTGATTTTTTTGTCTCTGTTGTCTTTTTCTGCTACCTAACATTCTCTGATTTATTTGATGAATTAATGTGATTTTATTTGATTTCTTAGACATTGGGTCTGGTCCTAATTGTTGCTTGAAGCATACTTTTTAATGTTAGTCTCAACTCAAAAAATCTTTATTTTGAGGTAAGACACTGCCATAAAAGCACAATACAATTAAACAATTGCTGGCGGTGCAGTCCACCTCATAAGTAATGACTGTAAGGAGGAGGAGTAGGGAGAAGAGTAATGAACATTACTGATAAGTAATCGGAGCATTTCCAATGCAAAAATGTAACATGCATGACTGTGATTTTATTTTTGAAACACTTTTGCACTCGTGTTTACATTATACTTCAGCACAAAGCCATTTACTTTATGTGATATTCTCTTTAAGTTGACCATATTCAATGTAGGCCTCAGTCTAAAATAGCTCATGTTAGTCGCAGTCGCTTCTCTTTCTACTTTTTGTGTCACGCCTCAGTCCAGTATTGAAGGTCGATTCGCTTGAGTGCAGCTTCTACTTGAGTTTACACCAGAGATCTGTACGGTGCAAATCCTCTGCAACATGCGTTTGCACTTTTATAGTCTTCTTTGTTTCCAAAGAACATATTTGTTCCCTTTTTTGGGCCAATTGGGCTGAGCACAGTGAATGAAATAATATGTATGGATGAGTGCCTAGCTACACCTAGACGGGCTGGCCACTTACTACTTCAACTATGTCACACATCCGACCAAACCGTGGCTGTGGTACAGTTGAGTGAAAGTTGCTCAACCCCCCTTGCATTAGTGATGGGGGGGTTGACCATTTTCAAACCCATAATACTACATTCCCCACTTACCATGAAATAAACCAAAACATCATCGTCATGTAGTCAAAACTTTAAAGGCGTGGTTAAACAAAACATACAGGGTATAAATAACAAAGGAGATGCACAAACAAATAGACACATTGGGCATGATTCACAAAGGTAAACAACACTTTTGTGTAAGTTTACGAATGTTTGGTATTCACAAGGGGATTTACCAGTAGCATTTGTACAAGTGTGGAGTCTCCACACATAAAAATATAGGACTGTTCTGTTTTTTTATGTGTGGAGACTCAGTCAGCCTTCGTAAATCCCTTTTGAATACCAATAAGCGTACACAAAAGTGTAAATTTATCTTTTTGAATCAGTCTGTATAATGAAGGTCCAGATTGTTTTTGATTAATGTCTGGCTGATATCTTTATTCTTGCACATTCTTGTTCTTATATCTCTGTGTTGGTATGAGGACTGGACCTCAGGTGATACCTTTCCCACCTGTAATGCTGAGTTGCGTCTTGTGATGATTGGTAGGTTTCGGGGCATTGTCTGGATTGGGAGTTGTTCTTCAAACTTGGCAGTTCATCAGCCCTATTAAATGCTGGAAAAGTGTTGTCCGCTGTGGACCTGGGTGTAGGGTACTTGGTTGAGTTGTTGGGCTAATCATTTGCAATGGATTCTGAACAGTTCCGCTTGGTGGGATGTCCTCTGAGGCACTTTGAAGTCTTTGAAGTGTGAGATGTTCAGGCTAATGGTTTCCTCTCCTTGATGTGCAGTGACCATGGTAGATTTAATGGCTGAGAATACCCATAGGTCGGGTTCAAATGAGAGGCAGAACTTCCCTCCTGATGACGATACTACACTGGTACCTGGTCTCCCCATTGGATGTTACAATATTTTGCTTGGCTCTGGCGACTGGCATAGTTGCTGTGGTGTTGTTGACGATCTTCTGAGTACTTTGGGTGTCTGGGTGTTCCACCCACAATGGGTGGTGGGAAATTATGTTGGTCATCGCTCATCTTACTCATAACTGGGGAAGACCCCAATAGTCATATGGGGTGGTCAGTCTGTACTCTCTTAGGAAGGCATAGATGACACCTTCTATGCTTGTTTCCTCGGCTTCAGCAATCCAGATGGCTTTGAATTGAGACCCTTGTCTGTTTGTATCTCATTTATAAGGCCATGAGTGTCCATTACCTTTTTGATCTTGGAATAATCTGCTGCAGCCAATGTGGGTGCCTCTATCTCACTCTCAGTCTAATTTGAGTTATGAGAAGTCATTAATGGCTATTAGCATGTGCTTGCCACCAAGGACACTATGAAAGTCAACACTAGACAATGCCAGGGGACGCTGGGTCCTACTTCTGTGATGACAGGAGCTATGGGGTCAGGTTGTCTGGTTATCTTCCATGTTACGCATTCAGGCACTAGTCCTCTCCTTGAGTTGGTCTAAATCAGGGAACCGTTCTTTGCTCCGGATCCATTTTGTTTGGTCTTCACTACATCTTGGTGGGAGCTGTGGGCTGGTTGAACTGCCGGCTGACGCAGGCTGCCGGGAAGTGCCAATCTTGTTCCATCGAAGAGACACCATTTCTCCAGACTTAGGGGGTCATTACAACATTGGCGGTAAAAGGCGCTTACCGCCGTGCAGAAGACCGCCAATACACCGCCGCGACCGCGGAATCCCGCCACAGCTATTATGACCCACATCTTGGAATCCACCGAAATTCAGACACCCACACAAGTCCGCCACAACAAAGGTCAGTGTTAAACTGGCGAAAACAAAACCTCCACCTCCATGCCAACAGAAACATGCCCATGCTATTACGACCCACAAATCCACGCGGCGGTCTTTCAGCCGCGGTATTCCATTGGTGGTACACACTGCCGCGTTCAAAATACACACACATCTCCAAAACACCGCCACATTGGACAATTCGAAATACACACTCCTGATACACAAACAACACTCCCACACACCCAACACAATATAAAACACACACCCACATCACCCACAAACCCCTACGACCAAAAAATAGAGACGAAGGCCAGAGAGAGAGCACAGAATAGACAACCCCACCACACAGAGGCACACAACACCATCACCCACACAACATCCACGCACAAAACACCACACACCACTACACATCACCACACTCATCAACACATACACCACCCACACATCACCTACACCACCCCATGTCACGCCAAAGACACCCCCGGTTTTCCGAGGAGGAGCTCAGGGTCATGGTGGAGGAAATCCTACGGGTAGAGCCACAGCTATTTGGCTCACAGGTGCAGCACACATCCATAGCCAGGAAGATGGAGCTATGGCGCAGAATCGTGGACAGGGTCAACGCTGTGGGACAGCATCCAAGAAATCGGGAGGACATCAGGAAGAGGTGGAACGACCTACGGGGGAAGGTGCGTTCAGCGGTCTCCAGGCACAACATTGCGGTTCAGCGGACTGGCGGCGGACCCCTACCTCCTCCCCCACAACTAACAACATGGGAGGAGCAAGTCTTGACTATCATGCATCCAGAGGGCCTCGGAGGAGTCGGTGGAGGAATGGACACTGGTAAGTCAAATCTTAACTATCATATCCCCCACCCTACCTGCATGCTATCACACACCCCCACCCTCACACCCTCCCCTATTACTCCAACTCCTCACTAATGTACTAATAACACAAACCACACATCCCAACACCAAGCCCTCATTGACACAACTAAGCATGTTCACCCCTCACCAAAGCATGCTCACTGCACATACCCAGAACACCCCCCAACCATCATCACACAAGTCCCCCCACAGGAATGCTTGCACTGGTGTACACGGTGAGCCACCCATTGCACACCATGACACACACACATGCAATAATCATGCACTTATGCCCCTGCAGGATCACAAAGGACCGTCACCACACCGGAGGGTCCAGACAACTCCACTCCACCCACAGAAGAGGCCCACAGTGATGATAGCAGCTCTGTCCTACTGGATTCTGATGACCAGCCCGGACCATCGTGGACCTCGGGACAGTCGGTTCCCCTTGCACAGGCACAGCCCAACACTGACCTTCCACCCTCTGGTAACACCAGCACAGCACCCACCCAGCGGGCCCATACCTCCCTACCTAGGACACGTCAATCAGCGGTGTGTCCACCTCTACAGGGAACCCAGGATAACCCACCACCCCAACAACAACAGGGACCTGGGGGCAGTGGTAGTGGGCACACGGTCCAGGGGACGGAGGCACAGGAACACAGGGGAACTGGGAGGGCTGCTGTGCGACAGGGGGTGGACAGGCCAAGGGAACCCACTCTCCACGAGGCCCTATCCTCCATCATGGGAGCATACCACCACTCCCAGGAGACAATGGCGACGGTCCTGGCCAAGTTTCAGGACACCCAGCGCCTGCAGGACGAACAGTATTTGGGGTTCAGGGAGGAGCTCAGGACCATCAGCTCTGCCCTGGGCACCATCGTAGGGGTGCTGAAGGACATACAGCAGACCTTGAGGGACACCGTGGCACTCCAAGGGGCCCCTGACACTAGCATGGACGATGAACTGCCCACCACCTCCGCCGGCGCTAGTGGACAGGACGCCCCGCCACAGGACCACCACACCAGCACCCCACCCTCTGCAGACGGACAACCACCACGCAAGCGGTCCCTGAGATCCAGGAACAGGACAGAGCAAGATGGCAAGACCCCGCCAGGAAATGAGACCACCCTGATTGTCCTCCCACTGTCCCACTTTGTTACCCTGTCCATACTTTAACTGCCCCAGCTCCACTTCCTTTGCCCATATGGCCAGTGTACCTGTGTGACCAATGGACTGGACTCTGCCATGGACATTCCTCCACCGTCCCCCATCACCATAGTACAACCCCCCTCAATTTTTGAGCACTTCAATAAACACCCTTGAACCACAAAAAAATCTGGAGTCAGTCTGTGATTTGGTAAAATGTATTATCAATGACAGTGTCAAAATGCGTTTCTAGTTGTAAAGCCAACATACCTATGTCACACATCACAAGTCCTTGAAGGATGCAAGCAGATAACACACGTTGGTAACCACACCTGTGAAACCCTAATGGAAAGGTACAACTCAGTTACCAAATAATGCTATGAAATTACACACAGGATAGAGGAAGACGTGTGACAGTGAATGTAATGGTAAAAATGAAAATGTTCTCACCTGTGTGTCACTGGAAATATTGCTGTATGAATGACTCTGTGTTGTCGTTGTCTTCTTCCTCAGCTTCCTCCTCATCACTGTCCACAGGCTCCACAGGCTCCAAGCTGCCACAACACCGTCATCTGGACCATCCTCCTGCAGAAAAGGCACCTGGCGTCGCAAAGCAAGATTGTGAAGCATCGAGCAGGCGATGATGATTTGGCACACCTTCTTCGGTGAGTAGAATAGGGAACCACCTGTCATATGGAGGCACCTGAACCTGGCCTTCAGGAGGCCGAAGGTGCGTTCGATCACCCTCCTAGTCCGCCCATGGGCCTCATTGTAGCGTTCCTCTGCCCTGGTCCTGGGATTCCTCAGTGGGGTCAGTAGCCAGGACAGGTTGAGGTAACCAGAGTCCCCTAATAGCCACACACAGTGCCTCTGGAGTTGACCCATCATATAAGGGACGCTGCTATTCCGCAGGATGTAGGCGTCATGCACTGAGCCAGGGAACATAGCATTTACCTGGGAGATGTACTGGTCTGCCAAACATACCATCTGTACATTCATGGAATGATAACTCTTCCGGTTCCTGTACACCTGTTCACTCCTGTGGGGGGGGACCAGAGCTACATGGGTCCCATCAATAGCACCTATGATGTTGGGGATATGTCCAAGGGCATAGAAGTCACCTTTCACTGTAGGCAAATCCTCCACCTCAGGGAAAAAATTATGTATCTCCTTACGTGTTTCAGCAGGGCACCCAACACTCTGGACAACACGTTGGAAAACATAGGCTGGGACATCCCTGATGCCATGGCCACTGTTGTCTGAAAAGACCCACTTGCAAGGAAATGGAGCACTGACAGCACCTGAACGTCAGGGGGGATTCCAGTGGGATGGCGGATTGGTGACATCAGGTCTGGCTCCAACTGGGTACATAGTTCCTGGATAGTGGCACGGTCAAACCTGTAGGTGATGATTAAATGTCGCTCCTCCATTGTCAACAGGTCCACCAGCGGTCGGTACACCGGAGGATTCCGCCATCTTCTCAATTGTCCCAGCTGACAACAGCGACCACAGAGTCAACAAATTTCCAGGTATGTACCCACAGATACACAGAACACGACACCAAACACAAAACCATTCCTGTATGTGTGTTGAGTGTAGGCCTAGCTATGTGTGACGCAGAAGTAAATGAAGCCATGTGGGCCCCTGAAATGGCGGCTGCCTGACCTCTAAACTGGGACAATGGTATTGTGAGGTAACTGCGCTGGCGTTGCACACCGTCACGGTAGGCGGTGGAAGACCGCTGCGCAATGCAGCATTGGTTAACATTGGACCCTATGGGTCCCAGGAGCCAATGAACAAGTGCGCCGGCGTTGATGATACGCACCGCCGCGGACGTCACCTCCATTTTCTATCTATTCAATCACTCGATACCTGACCTTCGACAGGAGAGGACCTACACTGCAAGTGCTGCTGTGACCTCGGTCTGGAAGCGACGATGGCTGCTGCGTCTGGGGAAAGGGCCCCTGCCTTCACTGCTCAGGAGTTGGAGAAACTAGTAGATGGGGTCCTCCCCCAGTACACTCTACTCTACGGTCCTCCAGACCAACAGGTAAGTACACAGGGAGAACGTTGTATGAGCTAGGCCTGGGTGGAGAGGGCTGGTTGTAAGAGGGAAGGGGGCAGAGTTCAGGGAACATGAATGCATGTGAATGCATGTGCCACATGGCAAGGGTATGGAGGGGGACACTTACATCGACGGTGCAGTTGGTAATGACTTCTCTTCTTCCCTTGTGCATGTCAAGTAGGTCAGCGCCCACCAGAAGAAGGACATTTGGCGTGCCATCACCAAGGAAGTCCGGACCCTGGGGGCCCACCAGAGACGGGGCACCCACTGCCGGAAAAGATGGGAGGACATTCGCCGCTGTAGCAAGAAGACGGCGGAGGCTCAGCTGGGGATGGCCTCCCAACGTGGGAGGGGTGCCCGTCGCACCATAACCCCCTGATGTTCCGGATCCTGGCGGTGGCCTACCCTGAGTAGGATGGGCGCTTGAGGGCATCACAGCAGACACAAGGGGGTTAGTACACTATCATTCTGGGGACTTTGCGCGCAGTTGAGGGGTCTAGGTGTGGGAGGAGGGCTGTGGGTTTCCCTAGGCCATGGCGACTTCCATAGGCTAGGCCTCTCCGTAATGCAGGCCATGTGGCACTCCACCCCACCGCAGTAGAGTGCCAAGTACAGGTATACATGCCCCTGTGGCATCCATGTGTGCAGATGTCCACCATAGCCATGTAGTCCAGATCCCAGGAATTGCATCTGTAGAGGCCAGGAGCACGGCGTAGTGCAGGTGGCTGCTGTGTCTGTATTGTCCGCCAACGGTAGCGGTATGCCATGCACTCAACCTGTCCTTCTTCTGTCGTCCCCACCCCCCCTTTTTGTGCTCTCCCTGTTCTTTTGTGCATCAGCATCATCAGGCGGAGGTACAGTGGCACCGGAGCACGAGGGAGCTGCATCCCACATGGCCATGGAGGGCCACACCATGGACTCAGAATGCACCAGTGGGACGGAGGGCGAGGGGAGCTTCACGTCGGGCACCGGATCACCAACCAGCGACACGGACTCGTCCGCTGATGGGAGCTCCCTTGTGGTGGCGGCACCATCTGTGCCCCCCACTTCTACAGGTACAGCCGCCACCTACCCTACCAGCACCGCCCTCCCAGCAGCCCCTCAGCGTTCGCCCCGTGCCCGCTCACCCAGGAGGGTGGGCATCACCTTCGCCCCAGGCACCTCAGGCCCTGCCCCAGTCACCCCTGCTGCCCTCAGTGAGGAGGCCATTGACCTCCTCAGGTCACTCACTGTTGGGCAGTCTACCATTGTGAATGCCATCCAGGGTAAAGAACAAGAGTTGCAACACGGTAATACATTCCTGGAGGGCATTCATTCTGGTCAGGCTGCCCTTCAGCGAACTCTGCAATCTCTGGCCTCAGCACTGATGGCAGCCATTGTCCCTGTGTCTAGCCTCCTCCCTCCAGCTTCCTCCACCCAGACCCAATCCCCTGTACCCCAGCCCATCCCAAGCACACCATCAGACCAGCATGCACACACCTCAACACACAAAAGTAGCTCAGGCAAACATAGGCACCACACATCCCACAGGCACTCACACAAGCATCACACACATACAGACACAGCAACATTCACTGCCTCCACTGTGTCCCCCTCCTCATCGTCTCCTTCCTCCCTCCCAGTGTCGTCTACACTCTCACCTGCATGCACTACATCTACAGGGACTAGGACTCGCACCAGAACACCTAGCACCACACCCCGCTCACCTGCACTCACCACCCCCACTCCCATTTACACGTCCCCTGTGTCCTCTCCCAGTGTGTCTGTGACGCCCCCTCCCAAAGTACACAAACGTGGGCACCCACACACCCAACATCCATCCACCTCACGACAGCCTCCAGTACCTGAACCTGCACCCAAAACACCTAAAGTGACACCTCCTACAACCACCTCCTCTTCCTCCACTCCCAGACCCCCTCCAGCTACCCATCCCAGTGTTCGTCAGAAACGGTCCCTCTGCAAAGTACACCTTTTTGCCCCCACCCCTCCAATTTATCAGTCCCGTCGTAGCGCCTCAGCCAAAAAGCCTCCAGTACCAGTGGTGCGTGTTCAAGGTGTGTGGAGTGCACCGGCCACCAGGGCAGGCAGTGTGACTCGGAGCCAAGGCACTGCCAGTCCACCCCCTGAAAATGCTCTGAAGTTGGAAAGTGGCCGACGGGACCGGCTGAAGACTCCTGGAGGCAAAACAACTCACAGGGGTCCCAGGGGGATTGCAGAGTCAGCTGTGACTCCTCCAAAGGTGGGGAAGGGCCAGAAGAAGTCTGCACAGCCTGGTGTGAGCATCACGGCGGAGAAGGGCGGCATCCTTCCCGGCGGCCTGGACGCCACCGCCAGCACCGTCGTCACTGGTCAGGAGACCACCGCCATAGGCATTGCCCAGGAGGGCCCAAGTATCGTCACTGGTCAGGAGACCACCGCCATAGGCATTGCCCAGGAGGGCCCAAGTATCGTCACTGGTCAGGAGACCACCGCCAGAGTCATTGCCCAGGAGGGCACAAGTATCGTCACTGGTCATGAGACCACCGCCAGAGTCATTGCCCAGGAGGGCCCAAGTATCGTCACTGGTCAGGAGACCACCGCCATAGGCATTGCCCAGGAGGGCACAAGTATCGTCACTGGTCAGGAGACCACCGCCAGAGTCATTGCCCAGGAGGGCCCAAGTATCGTCACTGGTCAGGAGACCACCGCCAGAGTCATTGCCCAGGAGGGCACAAGTATCGTCACTGGTCATGAGACCACCGCCAGAGTCATTGCCCAGGAGGGCCCAAGTATCGTCACTGGTCAGGAGACCACCGCCATAGGCATTGCCCAGGAGGGCACAAGTATCGTCACTGGTCAGGAGACCACCGCCAGAGTCATTGCCCAGGAGGGCACAAGTATCGTCACTGGTCATGAGACCACCGCCAGAGTCATTGCCCAGGAGGGCACAAGTATCGTCACTGGTCATGAGACCACCGCCAGAGTCATTGCCCAGGAGGGCCCAAGTATCGTCACTGGTCAGAAGACCACCGCCATAGGCATTGCCCAGGAGGGCCCCGGCAGCCACAGCCCCGCTGGGCAATGAGGGACCGTCAAAGCCACACACCAATGCCCAATCCAGAGCCCGCCATGGCAAAGCACCGCTGAACAGTCCAGAGACCGCTGAACAGGGCAAGCACTGCTGAACAGTCCAGAGACCGCCATGGCAAAGCACCGCTGAACAGTCCAGAGACCGCCATGGCAAAGCACCGCTGAACAGGGCATGCACCACTGAACAGGGCAAGCACCGCTGAACAGTCCAGAGTCCGCCATGGCAAAGCACCGCTGAACAGGGCATGCACCGCTGAACAGGGCAAGCACTGCTGAACAGTCCAGAGACCGCCATGGCAAAGCACCGCTGAACAGGGCAAGCACCGCTGAACAGTCCAGAGACCGCCATGGCAAAGCACCGCTGAACAGGGCATGCACCGCTGAACAGGGCAAGCACCGCTGAACAGGGCATGCACCGCTGAACAGGGCAAGCACCGCTGAACGGTCCAGAGACCGCCATGGCAAAGCACCGCTGAACAGGGCATGCACCGCTGAACAGGGCAAGCACCGCCGAACAGTCCAGAGACCGCTGAACAGTCCAGAGACCGCCATGGCAAAGCACCGCTGAACAGTCCAGAGACCGGCATGGCGAATCACCGCTGAACAGGGCATGCACCGCTGAACAGGGCAAGCACCGCTGAACAGGGCATGCACCGCAGAAGAAGGAAAAGACCGCCACATCAAGCATCGTTATTCCATGTGCAGCTGGGACTGTGACGGGACAGGAACTGTCACGGGGAGACTAATCCAGTCTGGGCACCTTTCCCCCTCCAGAACCAGTGGAGAGATCCATCCACTACCTCTCTCCCTCACAGGATGAAACACTCTGGGCACCAGTCCCCCTCCAGAACTAGTGGAGGCTGTTATGTACTTGTGAGACTGTGGCTTTGCACTCCCCAGGATGGAACAGTGGGCAAACCACCCACTGTAGAGACTTGTGAGACTGTGGCTTTGCACTCCCCAGGATGGAACAGTGGGCAAACCACCCACTGTAGAGACTTGTGAGACTGTGGCTTTGCACTCCCCAGGATACATCAATGGGCATGGAGCCCCGTCGTGGATGTGGCGTGGTGCTGTAATCCGGCTGAGATGCCCCCCCTTCCCTTCCCCCTGAGGTGCCTGTTGTTTTTCTCTCTGATGCCCCGGCAGTGTTCTCTCCGTTTGTGGACAGGTATCTTGTGTGGGCCTCGCCCATGCATTTTTGGCCTAGTGGTGCACGGACATTGAGATGTGCATATCTGCACTACTTCTCCTACTGTATATACCTTTGTATGAGTTTATATATATCTGTATATAATTGACACATGTATATTGATACATTATAATGTTTAAACTGATTTAGTTTTGTCTTTGCATTCTTCCGGGGGGGTTGTGGGTTGTTACTGTGATGTTTGTAATTGCATTGGTGTGTGTGTTGTAATATGCGAGGGTGGGGGTGGGGGTGTTGCATGTGTGTCCCCCTGACTTTTGCCTCCCCCCTCCCCTATGTCGTAGGTGCAGTACTCACCGTTGTCTTCGCCGCCGCCGGCGCTGGTCTTCATAGATGAGTAGGAAGAGAAGGGCAGGTAGGATTTGTAATTCCGGCTCCATGGTGTCCTCCTTCCTCGTGGGATGTGTTAAGGTGAGCGTTTTCCCATTCAAGAAACTTTTTCCGCTGTGTTTTTATCCACGGTGAATCCGCCCCGGAAAAGGTGGCGGATTGGCGGGTTGTGATACTATGGGCAGTACATTGTCTTCCGCCTGTCTGTTGGTGGTGACCGCCGCGCTACTTGTCTGTACCGCCGTGGCGGTCGGAGTGTTAAAGTGGCTGTCTTTGTTGGCGCTTTCCGCCACGGTCATAATTCCCTTTTTTTGTTCGCTGGCCTGTTTGCGGTATTACCGCACCTTTAACACCGTCCGCCAGGGTTGTAATGACCCCCTTAGTTTCTGGTGTATAGGGTGGAAGAACTGGAGGGCCAGCCATGTGTCCTAGGTGCGGTGTGACAACTTGTCTAGTAGGAGCTTCCAGTTTTTGTTCTGGACTGCAGCAATGGCTAGTTGGAGGCACTCATGCTGATTGGTGGTGGCCATCACATCTGAAATGGACATGAAGAGTGGCTTGGCTCTCTCTTAACACCAGCCTCACATTCACTTCGGTGTTCTGTGCATCCTCCTCTTCGGCTAAGATGGTGGTTCTGGAATGTCAAGAGAGAAAGACTGCCGGATTATGCAAACCTGGCCAGAATTCAATGGTGAAGTGGAATTCATGGAGATGGAGAATCCATTTTGTGATCCTCTGACGTAGTTTAGAAGCAGAGCCCTTGAATATCAGGATGAGTGGTTAATGATCCATATGGACAGTGAAGGGTTGTCCATAAAGGGAGCTGTGGAATTGGCACCACCTCCAGTGTACAGTGATGGCTTGCTTTTCGATTTGTTAATATCTTTGCTCCGAGGGTGTTAGAGCTTTACTTGCAAAAGCCATTAGAACACACTCTCCACAGTTTTGGTGTTGGGACAAACAGCCCCCAATCCTGTGGGGCTGGCATCTACGGCCAGCTCTGACTCTTTCCGAGAATCGAAATAAGCAAGAGTCATCTCCTCAGAGAATGCTCTAGTTTTAAAATGCTTCTTCCTGGTCTCTTGCCAACACCCAGGGGATCGAAGTTTTGGTAAACTCCCTCAAGGGTGTGGTGAAATCGGCCAAATTCTGGATGAACCGGCCACAGTACGTGACCATCCTGAGGAAACTTCTGACACCAGATACGGAGGTCAGTGTGGGTGCTTCTTAGATGTCTTTCACCTTCTCCGGGTCTGGTGTTACTGCATGCTCTGAAAATTAGTAGCTGAAGAAAGTGCCTGCCTGAAAAATTCGTATTTTTCCCAGTTTGGCACTAAACCATGGTCCTTTAGTTGGTTAAACACTGCTCTTAGCCAGGTGATGTTGCTCTCTGGGGTAGGTGCGTGGAGGAGGATGTCAGTGCTGACATTTAGTAACCTGTAAAGTCCTGCAGGTAGCTCTCTAATGATTTTGAAATTCCTCGACAGCACTGGAGATTTTGAAGTTTACCCTTTTGTACCTTCTCAGGCCTACATGGGTTGACAAGGTGGGAATCTAGAGTGAGACAGGGTGCAATGGTATCTGGTGGAAACTTGCTCTTAATTCCATCTTTGAAAACCATCTGTACCCCAAGAACTCACCTACATATCTTACACAGTGGGTGTTAGGTGGCGATCCCTCTTGACAGCCAGGTTTGGTAATCTCAAATTTGGCCTCTGGCTGGTTTGGCTTCCGTATCACCACTATGAGGGAGCCCTCACGAGTTTGACCTCATTATGCTTTCAATGATGCTCGAGTCCTCTTGATGTTTTTAGCTCTTGCTCCATTTTGGATCATAAATGGAAGGCAACTCTTCTGTCACAGAGTGTGACTGGTGCTATGGACATGTCTATGTGGCGGTGCACTCCCCATTCTTTGAGGCACCCAATGCCTTGGAAAAAGGAAGCAAACTTATGCACCAGAGCCTCTACTCCTGTGGGGTGTATGCTGAATGCAAAGTGTAGTAGGCAGAGGTCTGTCTTGTGAGGTCTGACAGCATAGGCAGAAGGATGTCCTTTCTGTGGAGATGTAGTCTCTTGCCTGGGTAGAGGAGTCACTAGTCACTGTGGCTCATTTCTGTGTGGAATACCCCCGCTAGGAGTAGTGGCGTGCAGTTCCTGAATGCTTAGTTCATAGACATTCGTGATTTGTAGCTTGGGGGTGTTGAAAGGGTTTGGTATAGCTTTGAGGCTCTGGAGTTGATTGAGGTTCCTGTGTTGATAAGGACTGTCCTTATAGTTGAGTTTACCATTTCCGTGGTCCAGGAGACGTGTCTTTTGACAACGTGACTCGACTCACTTGTTTCTTTGTCATCTATACTGCTGTCGCCTCCACTGCATGTATGCTCTTCTTTTGAGGCTTTGTTTGCTTTGGAGTGGACTGACAGGCTTTTGAAAAATTATTTTGTTTTCCCCATGTGAATGATTTCTTTCCAGACATGGGGAGGACTATTGTGAGAAACTGGGGCTGATTGCAGAGGCCCCCTAACTTTTTGCCCCCATTTTCCACTTTATGCTGGTGTTTTCCTGACTCTGATGGTGCCCTGGGTACTGCTAACCAGTCCCAGGGACTGTGCTCTGTGTAAAAATGGATATGCAAATTAGGCTAATTATAATTGGCTAAGTTAACCTACCTATAAGTCCCTAGTATATGGTAGGGCATGTAGGTTTAGGGACCACAGCATAGGTGGTGCACACCTAGGTGCATTGCTGAGGTGCCCAGTGTCATTTTAAAAGCAAGCCTGCCTTGCTGGCTGCTTTTAAATTAAAGTTATATGCAAATTCGACTTTGGAATTAAAGGTACTTCCAAAGTCTTAAACTACCTTATTTTTACATATAAGTCACCCCTAAGGTGTGCCCTATGTGCCCCTAGGGCTGGGTGCCATGTAACTATAAGCAGGGACTTTATAAAAATTGATTTATAAGCCCTGGTGAGGTAAAAACAGCCAAATTAGTTTTTCCCTCATTGAAGTAAATGGCCTTCATAGGCTAGAATGGGCAGACTTTATTTAAAATTTTAAAGTCTCCTTAAATGTTACATACCAAGAATTTGGTATCAAATTGATTGTTATAATAAATCCCACAACTTCCAGTTGTTGGATTTAATATAACTAGTGCAGGTAAAAAGTTTAGACTTTACCTAAAAAGTTGCCAATTTCAGCTCTGCATTGTTTTTGCTGCTGTGCTCTGATTGGCCAGCCTGCAGCAGCTTCTGCCAGGCTACTTTAATGAGGTGTGAAGTGGCCTGGCTTCACACAAAGGAATGTGCTTGGGGGAGAGAATCTCCCCTCAGCAGATGGTGAGGCAGGAAGGGGGAGGGCTGCCAAACTGGTCTTCAAAGGCAGAGAAGGACATCTGGAGCACCCAACAACACCCCCACATCCTGCAACCCCAGACAGCTAGGTGCCCCCTTGATTAGATTAGGAGAGGGCAGGAGAGGGGTGTGTTTATGATTTTTAGCCACACCAGTGGGTGGGCTCAGCCAGATCTCTCCTCCAAAAATCAGATTCATCCATTTTGGATTTTTAGAGACTGTTGCCTTCTGGGGTGGATTTTTGCCACACTTCCCAGGAAGTGGTCATCACAGGGGGACGACCCTGTCCCTGATTGGAGAACCAGGGCCCCCCTGCTTTTCACCCAGGAGCAAGGATAAAACTGGCAGACCTGCACCCACGCCTCAGATCCCCTCCAGAATTCAACAAGAAAGGAACTAAAGAAGAAGAAGGACTGCCCTGCTGGACCCCTGGCCTGCACCTGGACCCTGCACTCAGAAAGACTGCACCAGCTGCACACTTGGGCTTCACCACAAGAAGGACTTTGCCTGGCTTCCACTGGTTCAAGGAGGGACTCCCTGTTTGCTACAGGTGAAAAATTGCTATCCAGAGTCCCCTGCACCAACTCCTGAAAAAGTGACCAGCTGACCACTGTCCAGTGGCCAAAAAGGAGTTTGCGCCAGGTGCATTCTGGGAGTTGAAGTCCGCACTTCCCAAGGACCATCACAGAACTTCTGGACCCTTGGGGTGAGCTGTGGACCCCAAAAGAACCTTAAAAGAACATCTGGGTGAAGCCCCAGAAGTTTGGAAAAGATTGGAGAATTTTTGAAAAAAAGCTCCATAAAGTGACCGACCCGACGCGGAAATTCTAGCCGGCTTGCCTCAACCGCGACCCGGCCTGACTTCGTGGTACGTCCCGGTAAAGAAAAACATCCAAAAAAGAGACTAAGTCCGAACGTAAAAAGTTGACCGGGACCTTCCAGCCATCGTATCCGAGAAGGGCTCCACGGACGTCGGATCAAGATCCAGGTTTACCCCGGTCGAAGGATTTTCATCTCGAAAAAACGACTAAGTCCGAAGGTAAAAATCACCACCGAGGAAACCGACTTCGCGTATCCGGACAAGGGCTCCAGGAGGTCGGATCCAACTGGCAGGTTCGTCCCGGGGAAGAAAAACATCAAAAAAGAGACTAAGTCAGAAGGTAACTTTTTAACCGAGGCCTCCCGCGACTTGTAGCCGAGCAGGGCTCCATCGCGGTCGGCCTGAAAGTTTGACTTTGCCCCGGTCCTGGTGCAACCAGATGACCCGATTGGCGCTTTTTGTTTCTAAGCGCTAGAAAATAATAATACTTTAAAAATTCATATCTCCGGTTCCCCTGAACCGATTTTAATCGTTTTTGTGTCATTTTAAAGATAAAAATATAAGCTATTTTTATAAATTGGTTTTGGATTTTTAAACTGTTTCCTGTGTTTTATTTAATTACTGTTTTGTGATATTTGAATGCTTTACACTTTGTCTCCTAAGTTAAGCCTTGACGCTCGATGCCAAGCTACCAAGGGTAGAGCTGGGATTAATTTACTGAGACCTAACTGTACCTATGTGGAGGTTTGTGGCTTGTTGCTAGGTGTAGGTACCTACCTGCCCTACCAATAACCCATTTTCCAACAACTATGGTGTGAGAAAATTGTCCTTCGTACCACCGGCATAGGCGGCTGGCTGCTTTCAGTTTACTTGTGTCCTGCTTTTCTTTTCTGGGGCTTAGTCTGAAGAGATTGACCAGTTCTGTGTTAATGGGCTTCTGACAGGTGGCTTCCATGTGGGATGCTCTCCCCTTTGACAGTTCCTTGGAATGCGCCAGGGTAAGGATGTTCTGCATCAGCATGTTGGTCTTGTAGGATATGTTCTTTTAGTTTGCCTGAAGTGCACCTTTGGATAAATTGTGCCCTGATCTTGTCCTGTTCTTCTGGAAGGGTGCAGGTACTGATCAACTCTTTGAGACATACTCAGAAGGTATCCACGGATTTGCCTTGGTATTTGTGCTCTTAATGGAGCAAGAAACACTCATAATCTGGGTTGGCAAGAGGTTCAAAATGTACAGTCAGCACATTTAGGCACTTCTTTTCATCTTCGATGATGATCCCTGCAAAGTAGGTTTCTTGGAGCTCCACCCAAGTTTTCTTCCTAGCCACTTTTGTAGGTGGGGCCCTGTGAGTAAGAAGGGGTCTAGGACAGAGATGAACACCATGCTCTGTGTTATTAGGCTTTTCTGTCACTAGCTAATAAGTGACAACACGTTTGGTTGTTTTGTTACAAATGTGGCAGCAAAATACCTGTGGAGGCAGGCATAGTGGTAGGTGTGATGGTCACCAATTCTCCCGGTGTTGGGATGCCAGTGTGCTAGGCGCCAGTTTAACTAGGCCTGCTGATGCTTGCTGATGCTCTATGAGGGCGGGTCCCAGGATTTTAAGCTTATTGTCCCTTATGATGTATATGGGGGGCAATGTGAGAGGCCCAAAAGGTGGTTGCTAGGCTCTGGTGGCTGGGTGGGCCACCAGTAGGGCCACAGTATGAGTTGTGCATTAACTTGCAGGTATGTGAGAGGTCAGCTATGCTGCGGTGTGCAGGATGAAATGCAGGGCAGGGGCACCAGTGGGGCAAAGTAGAAGGTGAGTTCTCGCAAGCGTGCACATATGAGGCTTGCTGAAGTACCGCTCTACTGCTCTACTGTGCGAAAACAGCCATGAGGTAGGCTCTTCAAACCTGGGTTTCAGGTGACACCTCTAGCTGCGACAGCAAGGGTGCGAGGTTTGTGCTTCCTCCTTGGACATTGCGCATCATGTAAATAGGCTGTGCTGGTGTAGCTGCCAAGCAAGACGGGTCCGGGTAAGTAGAGAGCCCATGTCAGGGTGCAAGGCTAAGTCAGAGTGGGCAATAAGGTGATCGGCAGAGTGGGAATGGGCTCACATTTGCCTACCGCATTACCATTGTAGTGTGGCGATTAAGCTGAACACAGGTGTTAGAAATTGGGCCTTTGGTTGGCAGTCAGGTTACCCCCTGTCCAAGGCAAGGACCCTCACTCTAGTCATGGTAAGTGACACCCAATCCAAATTATTCTGTGCCCACCCTCTGGTAGCTTGGCACTGAGCAGTCGGGCTTATCTTAGAAGGAAATGTGTAAAGTATTTCTGCAATAAATCATGCAATAACACAGTATAACACCACAAAAATACACCACACGGTGTTTAGAAAAATACAGAATATTTATCTGGTTAAATGCAGGTCAAAACGATCCAGATTTGATAAGTACACTTTGAAATATCACTTTAGAAAATTATAAAAAGAGTCTTTAGTCTTTAAAAAGCAACAAGTGTCTCTTGCAAGCACAAAGTACCTGGTATGTGTTCAATTTCTCTGCAAGGGACCGAAAAGGAGGAGATGCGTGGAAAACGGTGAGGTGTGTGTTAGTTTCTCTGGACACACACAGATGATGCGTCGATAATTTTCCACGCAGGGAAGGCTTTACGTTGATTTCCGGATCGCTGACTTGGATCCTCTTCGGGTTGTGGGGTTTTTGGACGTCCCGGGGACGCTGCAGAGAAATCCTGGGCGTGCAGGACGGAGTCACAGGATCTGCGTCGATCCGGGGAAATTTCTGTTGTACGGCAGTTGCTGCGTTGATTCTTCTTGCAGGAAGTCAGGCTGCATCGTTCCAACTCGGCTATGCATCGATCCAGTGGGCGGTGCATCGAAGTTACGGTTGCAAAGGTGGCCCTGCGCCTAGCTCCTCTCGGGGTGCCGGGCTGCATCGTTCTGGTTCGGCGTACAGTGATTTTCTCACCGCAATGCAGGCTGTGCAGAGAATTTTCACCGCACAAGGAGTTCTTTGCAGGAGGAGGTCCTTTTGTTCCTGAGACTTCAAGGAACAGGAGGCAAGCTCTATCCAAGCCCTTGGAGAGCACTTCTCAACAGAGCTAGAGGGCAGCAAGTCAGCAGGGCAGCAGTCCCTTGCAGAAACGTAGTCAGGTGAGTCCTTTGGGCAGCCAGGCAGTTCTTCTTGGCAGGTTGCAGGTTCTGGTTCAGAGTTTATTTACTAGTGGTATCTTGTCCAGAAGTGTCTGAGTTGGTAGGGTCAGAGACCCTGTTTAAATACCAAAATGTGCCTTTGAAGTGGGGGAGACTTCAAAGAGTAGCTTAGAAGTGTACATGGTCCCCTTTCAGTTCCATCCTGTCTGTCAGGGTCACAGTAGGAGGTTTGGCAGTCCATTGTGTGAGGGCAGGCCACTGTCCTTTGACATGTAAGCATCAGGCCCTCCACCCTCCCAGCCCAGGAAGACCCAGTCAGTATGCAGATGTGTGCAGGTGTGACTGGGCATCCTGTGTTTGGGGTTGTCTGAGAAGAAATGCACAAGGGAGCTGTAAAGTAACCCAGCCAGACGTGGATTGTAAGGCACAGAAGCATTTAAGTGCAGAGAAATGCTCACTTTCTAAAAGTGGCATTTCTAAAATAGTAATATTACATCCAATTTCACCAGTCCGCAGGATTTTGTATTACCATTCTGGTCATACTAAATATGACCTTGTTACTCCGTTCAGATCAGAATCTACCACTGAAACAGTATGTGAGGGTAGCCCCAATGTTGGCCTATGAAAGGAGCAGGCCTCACAGCAGTGTAAAACAAATTTAGGAGTTCTAGACTACCAGAACATATAAATGACGCAGGTATATCTCCTGCCTTTTACCCACATAGCACCCTGCCCTATGGGTTACCTAAAGGCCTACCTTAGGGGTGACTTATAAGTAGAAAAGGGGAGTTTAAGGCTTGGCAAGTACTTTTGAATGGCAAGTCAAAGTGGCAGTGAAACTGCACACACAGGGCTTCCAATGGAAGGCCTGAGGCATGGTTAAGGGGCTACTTATGTGGGTGGCACAATCTGTGCTGCAGGCCCACTAGTAGTATTTAATCTTCAGACCGTGGGCACATGTAGTGCACTTTACTGGGGATTTACAAGTAGATTAAATAAGCCAATTGGGTATGAACCAATGTCACCATGTTTTAAGGGAGCATATGCAGTTTAGCACTGGTTAGCAATGGTAAAGTGTGCAGTCCTGAAACCAGCAAAAACAGTATCCAAAAAGTAGAGGGAGGCAGGCAAAAAGTTAGGAGTGACCACCCTAAGGCTGTCAGGTCTAACAACAGGCAATGAAACACTCTGTACCCATTCACTGGATTAGTGCCTAGCCATTCCTAAATGGGCTGGCTATTTATTACTTAAGTTACTTCACACCTCTGAACAACCCTGGCTGTGGCGCTGTTGGGTGAAGCTTGCTCAGCCAGTTCTCTTCATCCATTGATCTATTGCGCCATTCACTATTTGCTCATTGTAAGAAATGCCTCCTTTTTGCCCTGGTCACCCCCAAACCTTTTGTACAGATACTGACACTTGGCTCTGTCCTTGGTACTGCTTACCAGCCCCAGGGCCAGTGCTCTGTGTAAAGTGGATATGTAAATTAGGCTAATTATAATTGGCAGTATGAACCTACCTACAAGCCCCTATTATATGGTAGGGCATGTATGTTTAGGGATCCCAGCATAAGTAGTGCACCCTTAGGTGCACTGCTAATGTGTCCAGTGTCATTTTAAGGGCAGGCCTGCCTTGCTGGCTGTTTTTAAACTAAAGCTATATGCAAATTCAACTTTGGAATTAAAAGTATTTCCAAAGTCTTAAACTACTTTATTTTTACATATATGTCACCCCTAATGTGTGCCCCAACTGCCCATAGGATTGGGTGCCATGTAACAATAAGCAAGGACCTTATAACAATTGTTTTATAAGCCCTGGTGAGGTAAAATAGTCCACATTGTTTTCCCTCACTGTAGTGAATGGGCTCCATAGGCTAAAATAGGGAGACTTTATTTTAATTAATAAAGTCCCCATAGAACCAAGACACTTTGAGTTAGGTATCAAATTAATTGTTATAATAAATCCCACAACTTGTCATTGTTGGATTTAATATAACTAGCTTAAGTAAAGTGTTTTAAAACTCTACCTAAAAGCTGCCAACTTCAACTCTGTAGCCATTCCACTGGCCAGCCTTTGGCAGCCTGGCCAGGCTGCCTTGATAAGGTGTGAAGTGGCCTGGGCTGAATACAAACAATGTGCCTGGGTAGGAGATCTGCTTCAGCAGATGGTGACACAGGATGGGGGAGAGCAGCCAAACTGGGCTTTAAAGGAGGGAAGGACATTTGGAGCAGCTTAGGACCTCCCTCATTTCCTGCAACCCCAGACAATTAGGTGTCGTCTTGATTAGATTAGGAGAGGGGTGTGTTAAGGATTCTTAGCCACACAGTGGGTGGGCTCAGCCAGACCTAACCTCCAAAATTCAGTTTCAGTCATGTTGGATTTTCAAAGAATGTTGCTCCCTGGGATTGACTTTTGCCACACTTCACAGGAAGTGGTCATCCACGTGGGTAGTGGCCTACTGTGATTGGACAGTCAACCCCCACCTGCCTCTCACCCCAGGAGCAAGGAAAAATATGGCACAGCTGCATCCACACCTCAGATGCCTACCAGGAACAAGAAGAAAGACTGCCCTACCGGACCCCTGACCTGCACCTGAACACTGCACTCTGAAGGACTGCACCAGCTGCACACTTGGGCTTCACCACAAGAAGGAGTTTGCCTGGCTTCAACTGGTTCAAGAAGGGACTCCGTGCTTGCTACAGGTGAAAAATAGATAACCAGAGTCCCCTGCATCAAATCCTGAAGAAACTGACCAGCTGACCGCTGTCCAGTGGCCATTTTGGAGTTTCAGCCAGGTACATTCTGGAAGTTGGAGTCCAAGCCCTCAAGGAGCAACTGAGAGCTTCTGGAACCTTGGGGTTAGCTGTGGACTTCTAAAGGACATTCAAAGACCTTCTGGAAGAAGATCCATAAATTTGGAAAAATGATCCATAAAGGGACCGACCTGCCGTCGAGAGTCAAACCGGCTTACGTCGACCGCGACTCGGTATGACTTGCAGGTTCATCCCGCAGATAAGCTCCGGAGCCCCGGACTTCCAGGATTTCACCAGGGGCTCCTGGAAAGGCAATCCGGCGACGTCAACTCGCAATTGGCTTACTGTGGAGGGTCGACCGACGTGGAGGGAGAAAAAGCTTTAAAAAATTGACTAAATCCAAAGGTAAAAAGTTGACTGAGTAGTCCCGCACAGCGTATCGAGGAGGGCTGTCGGGACATCGGATCAAGATTCAGCTTTGGCCAGGCCGAAGATTTTTGTCCCGAAAAATCATTTAAGTCCGAATGCAGAATTCTTCACTGAGGTCTCTTGCGACGGGTATCCAAAGAGGGCTCCAGGGCGGTCGGATCGGATTGGTGACTTCGTCCTGCTGAAAAAAAGCCCTATTCAGCCACACACACAATTCCGCCACACCAAAGGTCAGTGATAAACTGGCGGATTCCAAACCCACACCGTTACGCCAACAGAACTACACCCATCACATTATGACCCAGGAATCACCACAGTGGACATTCATTGGCAATACATACCTCAGCGCTCAAAATACACACACTCACACAAAACAGCACCACATTGGATAATTCAAACTACACACACCTGACACCCATACACACATCACACCCACACACCCACACACCCACACACCCACACCACTTATGAAGTACACACACACAGTACCCACAACCCTTGATGAATATAAACCATTGGCACGAGACAGACACCACGATCACAGACAAGACCAGAGCCACACACCACCATCACCTATACACCACCCACGCACCTTACATCACACTCCAACACATCACCGTACACACCCTCACCCACACTACTCACACAACACCCATGGCACCAGAAAGACACCCCAGATTCTTAGAGGAGGAGCTAAGGGTCATGGTGGAGGAAATCATCCAGGTAGAACCTCAGCTATTTGGAGCACAGGTGCAGCAGATATCCATTGCTAGGAAGATGGAGCTATGGCAGAGAATCGTGGACAGGGTCAAAGCCATGGGACAGCACCCCAGAACAAGGGATGGTATCAGGAAGAGGTGGAACGACGTACGGGGGAAGGTACATTCCATTGCAGCAAGACACCAACTCGCTGTACAGAGGACTGGCGGTGGACCCCCACCTCCTCCCCCACAACTAATAAAATGGGAGGAGCAAGTCTTGGCAGTCATGCATCCTGAGGGCCTAGCTGGAGTAGCAGGAGGACTGGACTCTGGTAAGTCAACTCTCTATTACTATCACCCCCCTACCTGCATGCCATCACATACCCACACCCCACCCTCACTCCAATCACTCTACCACTTCCCACACAACCCACCATCACTTATCACCCATTCCGATGCCAACCCCTGCATGCACCACCAAAGCATGGACATCACTCACAGCCCTGCATGGACACCTACCACGAAAGCATGCACACCAGAGAGAATCAGCTAGTCCGCCACATACCAACTCATACAAGTCAAAGCTGCCAGGGTGAATACAACCAAAGAGGGCAACCCACTGATGCACACAGAAACAACACCTCTGCATTTGCATCCCTACTAGTACCCCAGCCAATGTCAGCGGCGAAGAGGTGCCAGCAATATCCAGTCCCCCCACAGAAGAGGCTCACAGTGATGACAGTGAGTCTGGTGGCCTGGATCTGGATGACCAACCTGGCCCATCAAGGAGCTCTGGACAGTTGGTTACCCAAGCCCAGTCACAGACCACCACAGAGCCTGCCCCATCAGGAAACAACACCACAGCACCCACCCAGCGTACCGAAACTCCTGTCTCCAGGACACGTCAGTCAGCAGTGTGCCCACCTGTACAGGGGCCGCAGCCCACACCTCACACACAAAACAATCAGGGACCTGGGGTCAGTGGCAGTAGCCACACGGTTCGGGAGACAGAGGCACAGGCTAACAGGGACACTGCGAGGACCGCTGTGCACCAGGGGGAGGACAGAACCAGGGAACTGACTCTCCAGGAGGTGCTCTCAGAGATCCTGGGAGCCTATCAACATTCCCAGGACACGATGGGCCAGATCCTAGAAAACGTACAGGTGGCTGTAGGAGGGACATTATCGGGGGATCAGGGAGGACTTGCAGACCATCAACACCACCCTGATCTCCATTTCAGGGGTGCTGGCAGACATGGCCAACATTATTAAGGAGGCAGTGTCACACCAGCGGGCCCCTGCCATTAGCAAGTCATCTGAATAGTCTTCCACTTCCGCTTGTGGCCAGGAGGCCCTGCCACAGGACCCACAGGCCACCAGCACCCCTCCCCCTGCAGAAGGTGAACCACCCTGCAAATGTTTCCTGTGATCCAGACAGAAGCCAGAGACACTTGCCAGGACCCCCGTCAGGAAATGAGACTCTCCTGATTGTCCCCCTTGTGTCCCACTCAGTCACCCTGTCCACCTTGAACTGCCATTGCTCCCCTTCCTATGTCCCCTTGGACAATGCACCTGTGCTACAAATAGACTGGAACTAGACCCTGGACTTGCCTCCATCATCACCCCATTCCAATGCACTTGCCCCACTCCTCCTTATCACTTCAATAAATACCCTTTGAATAAATACAAGTATGGAGTATGTCAAATGATTTAAGTATATATTTGTTTAACCAGGTTCAAATATTCCAATTCAACTGTACAGTAATGTGCACATAGGAAAGACCTGTACTTGGCTGCAGTGATCACACCAGAAGCGATAGTGGGGCACCAACATCTGCAAAATGAGTTGCCGAAGGGTACAGTGAGAGGGCATAGAATTGGGAAATAACAGCCTGCCAGTGACGAAGGTAAACAAAAAATTACAATGAAATGTGAAGTAACACTGTCTTACCTGTGTGTCATTGGAAGTATTGTCGAATCTTTGCAGTTCTGTTGTCCTCATCCTCATCCTCTGCCTCCTCATCCTCACTGTCCACGGGGTCCACTGCTGCCATACGGCCATCTCCAGCCTCCTCCTCCTTCAAAAAAGGCACATGGCATCTCAAGGCAAGGTTGAACAACATGCAGCATGCCACGATTATCCGGCAGACCTTCTTGGGTGAGTGGCACAGGGATCCACCTGTTAGATGGAGGCACCGAAACCTGGCCTTCAGGAGGCCAAAGGTACGTTCGATTATCCTTCTTGTTCACCCATTTGCCTCATCGTAACGTTCCTCTGCCCTTGTTTTGGGATTCCTCATATGGGTCAGTAGCCATGATAGGTTTGGGTAACAAGAGTCATCTTCAAATATCGAGGGACAACATTTCGCCACACACTATCCCATATGGCCCACACCATACCCATACACCAACATCCACTGGGTGGGAACCAGGGCTCACCTATTAGCCACACCCGGTGTCTCTGTAGTTGGCCCATCACATTTGGGATGCTGCTATTCCTCAGGATAAAGGCATCATGCACCAACCCAGGATACTTAGCATTGACATGACACACCACCTGGACATTCATGGAGTGAAAACTCTTTTGATTTCTGAACACCTGTTCATTTTGCCGGGGGGGGGGACAAATGCAATATGTGTTCCATCAATTGCCACAATGATGTTGGGGATATGTCCCATTGCAAAGAAGTCAGCCTTCACTGTGGCCAAATCCTCCACCTGGGGGAAAACAATGTAGCTGCACATGTGTTTAATCAGGGCATAGAACACTCTGGTCAGCACTATTGAGAACATTGGCTGGGACATTCCTGCTGCCAAGCCCACTGTCACTTGGAAAGAACCAGTTGCCAAGAAATGGAGCACATATAGCACTTGCACAAGAGGGGGGATACCAGTGGGGTGACGGATAGCGGATATTAGGTCAGGCTCCAATTGGGAACATAGATCCGTGATTGTGGCCCTGTCAAGTCTATAGGTGAGGATAATATGCCTGTCCTCCATTGTTGCCAAGTCCACCAGGGGTCTGTACACGGGGGTATGTCTCCATCTCCTATTCATTCACAGAAGTAGCAATCTATGGGGCAAAAGAGTGAGGAGTCGGTCACAAACTGTACATCGTAGCCACAACAGTACAATGCATGATGTCAATTTTTAATGTATATGTCTCATTTGTCCTGTATGTCCAATTGTGTACTGTGATGCAGTTATAATCCAGGGCCTGCCCCCTCCTGAAATGGCACCCGCCTGTCCTGTGTGGAGGGACAGGTGGTAGTGAGGTAATTCCGCTGACGTTCTGCGCCGTTGTGGGAGGCGATCTGGAACCACCATGCAACACCTCACTGGATAATATTGGGCCCTATGGGGAACAGTGGCAAATGGTGATGTACGCCGGCGGTTACGGTATGCACGGCCGCGGACGTGACCACCATTTTCTATCTCATCACTCACTTGCTACCTGACCTTCAACAGGAGAGGACCTACACTGCATGTGCTGCTGTGACCTGTTTCTGGAACCTACCATGGTTCGTGTGACTGGGGAAAGGGCCCCTTCCTTCACCTCGGCGGAGTTGGCGCGACTGGTGGATGGGGTCCTACCCCAGTACCGACTGCTGTATGGGCCTCCAGACCAACAGGTGAGAACAATGTGAGCACGATGCATGGGGCATGAATGTATGGAGTGGTGTGTGTGAAGGCCTTGTATATGGGGGGTAGGTGGATGGCCCCTGGGCGGTGGGCAGCTTGTTTGCTTGGCCCTGTGTGTGCAAATGGCGATGTGAAGGGGTATGGTAGGACATGAGTGTAACAAGCAGGGCGGTCTGACTAATACCTTTCCCTGTGTGTATTTCGCTGCAGGTCAGCACCCATCAAAAAAAGGGTATATGGCATGCCTTCGCCAAGGACGTGCAGACCCTGGGGGTCTACGGCAGGCGGAGCACCCACTGTTGGAAATGGTGGGGGGACCTGAGACGCTGGGCACGGAAGATGGCAGAGGCCCAGCTGGGGATGGCCTCCCAATGAGGGGGTGCCCGTTGAACCCTGACCCCCCTGATGGCCCGCATACTGGCGGTGGCCTATCCGGAGCTGGATGGGTGCTTCAGGGCATCACAGTAGCCACAAGGGGGTGAGTACAGTTCCCATCATTACAACTTGTGCATGGTAGGGAGGTACCTGGGTGGGGGATGTGTGTCAGTGGGTGCCCCTAGGCCAGCCTGACTTTGCTGAGTAGGTCACATATTGGGCAGGGTTCTGAAGTGATATTCCTGCTACCTAGCTTGTAGACATCCACTAGTGGGCAGGGCTATGTGGGTCCCAGGTGTGCTGCAGTTGGTGGTATGCGCCCCTCCCCATGCCCTGGTGGCTAGCATTATTAGTGATAGTACATTGCATAGTGGTTAGCGCTGTTCCCTGTGTATGACAGTGGCGTGTACGTCAATGGTGGTGTTGGTGCAGCCACTGAACCAGTGTATCCTTTGTCTCTCCCCCCCTTTTTGTTTTGTCACCCTGTCCTTATGTGCATTAGCATCATCTGGCAGAGGAGCAGAGGCACCAGCTACGGAGGGAGCTGCATCCCACAGGACCCAGGAGGCAGAGTCCACAGACGGTGAGGGCACCAGTGTGACTGAGGGCGAGGGAAGCACCACGGTGGAGACTGGAGGGGACAGTTCAGACACAGATAACTCCTCCGATGGAAGCTCCCTGGTGGTGGCGGACACTTCAGTGACCACCCCAGCTACAGGTATATCTGCCACCCCTCGTACCAGCACTGCCCTCCCAGCAGCACCTCAGCGAGTTGCCCATGCCCGCTCACCCAGGAGGGTGGGCATCTCCTTCGCCCCAGGCACCTCGGGCCCTGCCTGCCCCAGTTAGCCCTGCTGCCCTGAGTGAAGAGGCTATTGACCTCCTGAGATCCATCTCTGTAGAGCAGACTACCATTGTGAATGCCATCCAGGGGCTGGCAGCCCAAATTCAACAGACAAATGTATTCCTGGAGGGCATTCACACTGGATTGGCGGCCCAACAGAGATTGATTCAGGCTCTGGCTTCCTCTCTGATGGCAGCCATTGTCCCTGTTTACACCCTCCCCCCTCTAACTTCCTCTTCCCAATCCCATTCCCCTCAACCCCAACCTATCCCAAGCACACAGGCAGACGAGCATGCACACAGGACAACACACAAGAGTGGCACAGGCAAACACAAGCACCACACATCATCCCACAGGCACTCACACAAACTCTATCCAGATGCAGACATACCAACATCCACTGCCTCCACTGTGTCCCACTCCTCTTCCTCCACCACCTCCCTCCCAGTTGCGTCTACACTCAAACCTGCATGCACTACACCATCATCCACTGCCATCATCACCAGCACACCTAGCAGAACACACACCTCACTGGCAGATACCACCACAACAGCCATGCACACGTCCCCTGTGTCCTCTCCCACTGTGTCTGCCCCCCTCTCCAGAGGTACAAAAACGCAAGCACTCAGACACCCAACAGCCATCCACCTCACAACAGCATCCAGCCCATGCACCTGCAACCAAACACAGTAGACAGACACCTCCCACAACCACTGCCTCTTCCTCCACTCCCAAACCTTCTCCCTCTCACCGCCCCAACGTCCCTAAGCAGCTTTTCCTCTCCACCATTGACCTCTTCCCTATCCCTACCCCCGTCCTTCACGTCTGGCCCGGGTGCCAAAAACCCAGGCACGTACCTCAGCCACCCAGTCCACAGGCCCAGTTGTCTCCACACCCACTCGTGGTGGGAAAGGATCCAGGGCACCGGGCAGCCTCAGGGAAAGGGTGCCTGCCCCAAGTGCTGCCAAGAAGGTCAAGGAGCATCCCCAGCTGCTGCAAGGAAGGGCAAGGAGCCATCCCCAACTGCTGCCAAGAAGAGCATGGAGCCATCCCCAGCTGCTGCCAAGAAGAGCAAGGAGCCATCCCAAGCTGCTGCCAGGAAGGGCAAGGGGCCTGCACCAGCAACCAGGAAGGACAAGGGATCTAGTGCAGGTACTCAGTCGGAAACCCCACCACCAAGCATGGTTGTGCAGCCGTCCGAGGCTGCAGGGGATAGGCTTGAGCCTCCCACCACCACCAGCAGCAGCAGCACCACCACCACTAGCAGTGGGCAGCCATCCAAGGCTGCAGGGGATGGGCTGGAGCCTCCCCCCAACACCAGCAGCAGCAGCAAGACCACCACCACTGAGCAGCCGTCACCGCCGGTAGACGGTGTGTTATCCTGCCTCCATGGGCTGTTATGCAGCCTGCCCCTGCAAATCCTGTGGGAATGACACCCAGCTGAGAGACTGTGACCTTGCACTCCAGAGGAACAAGAGCACAGAGCACGATGCCCCCTCCAGAACCAGTGGGTATGGCACACCCATCCTCCCCAGGAACAAGAGTACAGGGCACAATGCCCCCTCCGGAGCCAGTGGGTATGGTACCCACTCAACCCATCCTCCCCAGGACCAGAAGCACAGGGCATGATGCCCCCTCTGGAACCAGTGGGTATGGCACCCACTCACCTCATCCTCCCCAGGACCAAAAGCACAGGGCACGATGCCCCCTCCACAACCAGTGGGTATGGCACCCATTTGAGAGACTGTGGCCTTGCACTCCCCAGGACCAAGCACAGGGTATGTTGCCTCCTCCAGAACCAGTGGGTATGGCACCCACTCACCTCATCCTCCCCAGGACCAAAAGCACAGGGCACGATGCCCCCTCCAGAACCAGTGGGTATGGCACCCACTTGAGAGACTGTGGCCTTGCACTCCCCAGGACCAAGCGCAGGGCATGCTGCCCCCTCCAGAGCCAGTGGGCAAGTCACCCACTTGAGAGACTGTGGCCTTGCACTCCCCAGGACCAATCACAGGGCATGTTGCCCCCTCCAGAGCCAGTGGGCAAGTCACCCACTTTAGAGACTGTGGCCTTGCACTCCCAGGACCAAGCACAGGGTATGTAGCCCCCTCAGAACCAGTGGGTATGGCACCCACTCACCCCATCCTCCCGAGGACCAGCAGCACAGGGCACAATGCCCCCTCCAGAACCAGTGGGTATGGTACCCACTTGAAAGACTGTGGCCTTGCACTCCCCAGGACCAAGCACAGGGTATGCTGCCCCCTCCAGAGCCAGTGGGAAAGTCACCCACTTTAGAGACTGTGGCCTTGTACTCCCCAGGACCAAGCACAGGGCATGTTGCCCCATCCCAGAGCCAGTGGGCAAGTCACCCACTTGAGAGACTGTGGCCTTCCACTCCCCAGGACCAAGCACAGGTCATGTTGCCCCCTCCAGGACCAGTGGTGTTGTACCATCTGCCAGCTGAGGTGCCCCCCGTTCCCAGTCCCCTTGAGGTGCCTTCCTATTTTCCAACTGATTCCCCTGCAGTGTTCTCTCCGTGTTGCTGCAGGAGACAAGTGGGGCCTTGGACTTTGTCATGTGGCCCTGTGGCCCACGCACATTGAGGACTGGGCAGTGTCCCTTGAACTGTATATATGTATATACCATTAGATTGAATTTTCGTATTTCTACTGTATTTATATTATTACACTTACTTTCATCTATTCCTGTAGTCCTTGCATTATTCCTGAGGGGTACGGGGTAAATATATTTTATTACTGCATCTGATTGTGTGTATGGTGTTGGGGGTGTTGCGTGTGTGTGTGTCACTCTCTTTTTCCTCTTCCCTCCCCTGTGTCCTAGGCGGCTGTACTCACCGTGGTCATCTTCGCCGTTGTTGGTGTTCGTGGTGGAGCAGGACATGGAAAATCATTGGGAAGATCTGAAGTTCAGGCTTCATGGTGGTGTGGTTCTTCCCTGTGTCTCCAAAGGTGTTTTCTTTCCATTCTGAGGTCTGTTTCCGCCAGGCTTTTGATGTTGTTGGTACCGCCCCAGAAAAGGTGGCAGATTGGGTTGCCTTATTACGGTGGGCGGAACATTGACTTCTGCCTGGCTGTAGGCGGCTAGCGACGTGGTGACTGTTGTTTCTGTCCTGGCGGTCGGTGTGGTAAAGTGGCTGTCAATGGGAGTTTTCTCCACCGTGGTCATAATTTGGCGGTAATTACTACCAGCCTGTTGGTGGTATTACTGCCACTTTATCACCGACCGCCAGGGGTGTAATGAGGACTTAGATTTGAGGGTAAACTTTTGACTGAGGCCTCCCGCTTGCTGTACCAAAGTAGGACTCCATCGCCATCGGCCTTAAACTTTGACTTTGTCCGGGTTGTGGTGTGACCAGATATCCCGAGTCGGGCTTTTAATTTCTAAGCGCTAAAAAACATTAATTATTTAAAAATGCATATCTCCGGTTCCCCTTATCCGATATTATTCATTTTGGTGTCAAATTAAAGATAAACATATTTCCTATTTTTTTTAGTTGGCTTTGGATTTTTCAACTGTTTCCGTTGTTTTATTTTATTACTGTTTTGTGATACTTGAAAGATTTACACACTTTGTCGCCTAAGTTAAGCCTTGTTGCTTGTTGCCAAGCTACCAAGGGCTAAGCTGGGGTTAATTTACTGAGACCTAATTGAACCTGGTGTGGGTTAGTGGCCTATTGCTAAGTGCAGGTTCTAACCTGCCCTTACCAATAATTCACGTTCCACCATTTTTGGTGCGCAGTGGTGGGATCCAGTACTTGTGTTCAGTATCACACTACAGTTTTAAGTAAAGCAGATTAAAAATCCTTTAAACTGTCCTAGTTCAAAAATTGTTTTTGATTTTTAATTTGGACTAATTTCAATTATTGCATTTCTGTGATTCCAAGTTTTACAAGGTTTTTTGTTGACACAAAACTAGGAAACCATGGAGCTTGATCTGGCTAGCCTATCGAAAATGGCAGTAGTCTAGCTTAGGGGGTGGTGTACTGAAAGGGGGTTGCCTGCAGCCACTAACCTTAGGAAAAATGTTTTGAATACATCCTTGACAGCCTGGGCTGAGGCCCAAGAAGTAGGCACAGAGAAAGCTCCTGAGGAGGAAGAAGTAGGGGAAGATGTTGGCTCCACCCATTCAGGGGATTGAGGGCATCTGAACCTTAGTGAGGAGGAGGAAGAATTGTCCTCACGGCACACAGTTACCAGGGCCATACGCAAAGCTAGTTGGGGGAAGGGGTTCCTGTTTTGCTTTCACTACTGACCAAGCTGAAAACAATCTCTGGAATGCACTTCTTAGTTTAAAGAAGACATTTATTATTACTTCACCACGAGGTTCCTGAGAGAGGAGATTAGTAGGTTGGAGGCACACGTTCAAAAATAGTCACAGCAATGAAAGGAAAATATATCAAAGTGATTCTCAATTGCAATGTACACAGCAAATATATGTGATTATATTATAGCATAACTTCAAAGCAAAGAATAAAAGTCCAAATTCATCACCGAAGGGCCTATCACTGCTCGTCATCTTTCTCATGCCTGCAAGTTGATGACTCCTGTTCAACTGCGAGAAAGAGATTTTCCACCCTTACGGGACAGGTCAGGCAGCTGACGTCCGCTCCTGACTGAAGTATCTGAAAATTCCCCTCACTGCTGCCAAGGGACACCTTTTATAGACTGAATAATGAAAAAGCCTGCTAACAGGCCCTTCCCTCTAATAGTCAAAACATGCTGGCTACTGTAGGTCAGAGTTGGAAGAAAACAAGCACTGAAAGTTGGCCAAGTTTTCAAGGCTGTCTTTTCCCAAGGCTGCACTAGAGAAAAACACATAATATGTGTTTCCTTATCATGCTAGTGTTCGGTGAGAGAAAATACGAAAAACACAGCTTGGTTTACCATGTGGAAAAACACAATTCATCTGCAATGTCTCAACTGCAATGTCTAACGCCATGATAAAGCCAATAGGCAACTAAACTGAATACAAAATGTCTAATGCCACGTTAAAGCCAATAGGCAGCTAAACTAAATACAGAATGTAATGTCTAATGCCACGTTAAACCCAATAGGCAGTTAAACCGAACACAAAATGTAATGTGCTACTGGTGAACACTGAACAACTAATTTGCACAGTGGTGAAACACAAAGTCAGTGGTCAAACATACTTGGGGGGTCATTACAACACTGGCGGTAAAAGCCGCTTACCGCCATGCAGAAGACCACCAACACACCGCCGCGGACGAGGAATTCCGCCACGGTCATTATGACCCACAGCTCGGAATCCGCCAAAATCCAGACTCCAACAAAAGTCTGCCACAACAAAGGTCAGTGATAAACTGGCGATAACAAAACCTCACCGTCACGCCAACAGAAATACGCCCACACTAGCACGACCCACGAATCCACGCAGCGGTCTTTCAACCGCGGTATTCCATTGGTGGTACACACCGCCGCGCTCAAAATACACACACACTTACAAAACACTACCACATTGGACAATTCCAAATACACATACCTGATACACATACACACACCACTCCCACACACCCAATACAATATAAAACACACACCCACATCACCCACAAACCCTTACGTCAACAATTGTGACTGAAGGCCTGAGAGAGAAACCACCATCTACAAACTAGCATCCACAGGCACTCAACACCATCACTCACACTTCATCCAAGCACCTCACACAACACACCTCTAAATATCACCCCACACATCACAACACACACTACCCCACACATCACCCACACCACCCCATGGCCCCGCAAAGATACCCCAGGTTCTCTGAGGAGGAGCTCAGGGTCATGGTGGAGGAAATCATCCGGGTAGAGCCACAACTATTCGGATCACAGGTGCAGCACACCACCATAGGTAGGAAGATGGACCTATGGCGAAGAATCGTGGACAGGGTCAACGCAGTGGGACAGCACCCAAGAAATAGGGATGACGTCAGGAAGAGGTGGAACGACCTACGGGGGAAGGTGCGTTCCGTGGTCTCAAGACACCACCTTGCGGTTCAGAGGACTGGCGGCGGACCCCCACCTCCTCCCCCAGAACTCACTACATGGGAGGAGCAGGTCTTGGCTATACTGCATCCTGAGGACCTCGCAGGAATAGCTGGAGGAATGGACTCTGGTAAGTCAAATCTTAACTATTACATCCCCCACCTACCTGCATGCTATCACATACCCCCACCCTCGCCCCCATCACTCCAACTCCTCATGTATGTCCCAATATCACAAACCACACATCCCAAACTCAAGCCCTGCATGTAACACCAAAGCATGGACACCTATCAGCAATGCATGGCCACTACACATACCCATACACCCCCCTAAACCATGATCACACAAGGTCCTACACAGGAATGCAAGCACTGGGGTACACGGTCACCCACCCATTGCACACCATGGCACACACAGATGCAATAATCATGCCTTTACACCCCTGCAGGACCCGTACCCAACGTCATCAGACAGGAGGGTCCAGATATGTCCACTCCACCCACAGAAGAGGCCCACAGTGATGACAGCAGCTCTGTCCAACTGGATCAAGATGACCAGCCCAGCCCATCTGGGACCTCGGGACAGTCGGTTCCCCTCACACTGGCACAGGCTACTACAGAGCCTCCCCCCTCTGGAAACACCAGCACAGCACCCACCCAACGGGCCCCTCCCTCTGTCCCCAGGACACGTCAATCAGCAGTGTGTCCTTAGGTCTTGGCTATACTGTATCCTGAGGGCCTCGCAGTAGTAGCTGGAGGAATGGACTCTGGTAAGTCAAATCTTAACTATTACATCCCCCACCCACCTGCATGCTATCACCTACCCCCACCCTCGCCCCCATCACTCCAACTCCTCATGTATGTCCCAATATCACAAACCACACATCCCAAACTCAAGCCCTGCATGTAACACCAAAGCATGGACACCCATCAGCAATGCATGGCCACTACACATACCCATACACCCCCCTAAACCATGATCACACAAGGTCCTACACAGGAATGCAAGCACTGGGGTACACGGTCACCCACCCATTGCACACCATGGCACACACAGATGCAATAATCATGCCTTTACACCCCTGCAGGACCCCTACCCAACGTCATCGGACAGGAGGGTCCAGATATGTCCACTCCACCCACAGAAGAGGCCCACAGTGATGACAGCAGCTCTGTCCAACTGGATCAAGATGACCAGCCCAGCCCATCTGGGACCTCGGGACAGTTGGTTCCCCTCACTGGCACAGGCCACTACAGAGCCTCCCCCCTCTGGAAACACCAGCACAGAACCCACCCAACGGGCCCATCCCTCTGTCCCCAGGACACGTCAATCAGCAGTGTGTCCGTAGGTCTTGGCTATACTGTATCCTGAGGGCCTCGCAGGAGTAGCTGGAGGAATGGACTCTGGTAAGTCAAATCTTAACTATTACATCCCCCACCCACCTGCATGCTATCACCTACCCCCACCCTCGCCCCCATCACTCCAACTCCTCATGTATGTCCCAATATCACAAACCACACATCCCAAACTCAAGCCCTGCATGTAACACCAAAGCATGGACACCCATCAGCAATGCATGGCCACTACACATACCCATACACCCCCCTAAACCATGATCACACAAGGTCCTACACAGGAATGCAAGCACTGGGGTACACGGTCACCCACCCATTGCACACCATGGCACACACAGATGCAATAATCATGCCTTTACACCCCTGCAGGACCCGTACCCAACGTCATCGGACAGGAGGGTCCAGATATGTCCACTCCACCCACAGAAGAGGCCCACAGTGATGACAGCAGCTCTGTCCAACTGGATCAAGATGACCAGCCCAGCCCATCTGGGACCTCGGGACAGTTGGTTCCCCTCACTGGCACAGGCCACTACAGAGCCTCCCCCCTCTGGAAACACCAGCACAGCACCCACCCAACGGGCCCATCCCTCTGTCCCCAGGACACGTCAATCAGCAGTGTGTCCGTAGGTCTTGGCTATACTGTATCCTGAGGGCCTCGCAGGAGTAGCTGGAGGAATGGACTCTGGTAAGTCAAATCTTAACTATTACATCCCCCACCCACCTGCATGCTATCACATACCGCCACCCTCGCCCCCATCACTCCTACTCCTCATGTATGTCCCAATATCACAAACCACACATCCCAAACTCAAGCCCTGCATGTAACACCAAAGCATGGACACCCATCAGCAATGCATGGCCACTACACATACCCATACACCCCCCTAAACCATGATCACACAAGGTCCTACACAGGAATGCAAGCACTGGGGTACACGGTCACCCACCCATTGCACACCATGGCACACACAGATGCAATAATCATGCCTTTACACCCCTGCAGGACCCCTACCCAACGTCATCGGACAGGAGGGTCCAGATATGTCCACTCCACCCACAGAAGAGGCCCACAGTGATGACAGCAGCTCTGTCCAACTGGATCAAGATGACCAGCCCAGCCCATCTGGGACCTCGGGACGTCGGTTCCCCTCACACTGGCACAGGCCACTTCAGAGCCTCCCCCCTCTGGAAACACCAGCACAGCACCCACCCAACAGGCCCATCCCTCTGTCCCCAGGACACGTCAATCAGCAGTGTGTCCGTAGGTCTTGGCTATACTGTATCCTGAGGGCCTCGCAGGAGTAGCTGGAGGAATGGACTCTGTTAAGTCAAATCTTAACTATTACATCCCCCACCCACCTGCATGCTATCACATACCCCCACCCTCGCCCCCATCACTCCAACTCCTCATGTATGCCCCAATATCACAAACCACACATCCCAAACTCAAGCCCTGCATGCAACACCAAAGCACGGACACCCATCAGCAATGCACGGCCACTACACATACCCATACACCCCTCTAAACCATGATCACACAAGATCCTACACAGGAATGCAAGCACTGGGGTACACGGTCACCCACCCATTGCACACCATGGCACACACAGATCCAATAATCATGCCTTTACACCCCTGCAGGACCCCTACCCAACGTCATCGGACAGGAGGGTCTAGATATGTCCACTCCACCCACAGAAGAGGCCCACAGTGATGACAGCAGCTCTGTCCAACTGGATCAAGATGACCAGCCCAGCCCATCTGGGACCTCGGGACAGTCGGTTCCCCTCACACTGGCACAGGCCACTACAGAGCCTCCCCCCTCTGGAAACACCAGCACAGCACCCACCCAGCGGGCCCATCCCTCTGTCCCCAGGACATGTCAATCAGCAGTGTGTCCACCACTACAGGGAACCCAGGCTAACCAACCACCCCAACAACACCAGGGACCTGGGGGCAGTGGTAGTGGGCACACGGTTCAGGGGACAGAGGCCCAGGAACAAAGGGGAACTGGGAGGGCTGCTGTGCAACAGGGGGAGGACAGGCCCAGGGAACCCACTCTCCACGAGGCCCTCTCTATCATGGGAGCCTACCACCATTCCCAGGAGACGATGGCAACGGTACTGGCCAGGTTTCAGGAGACCCAGCAGCTGCAGGAGGAACAGTATTTGGGCTTCAGAGAGGAACTCAAATCCATTAATTCCACCCTGGGCACCATTGTAGTGGTGTTGAAGGAACTAGTCAACACCAGAAGGGACACTGTGGCACAACAAGGGGCCCCTGACACTAGCCTGGACGATGAACTACCCACCACCTCCGCCGGCGCTAGAGGACAAGAGGCACCGCCACAGGACCACCACACCAGCACCCCACCCCCTGCAGATGGAGAACCACCCCGCAAGCGGTCGCAGAGATCCGGGACAAAGACAGAGAACAATGCCAAGACCCCCGCCAAGAAATGAGACTACCCTGATTTTCATCCTTATGTTCCACTTTGTCACCCTGTCCATACTTAAACTGCCCTAGCTCCACTTCCTATGCCCCTTTGGACAATGCACCTGTGAGACTAATAGACTGGACTCTGCCATGGACATTCCTCCACCATCACGCCTGACCATTTTACAATCCCCTCCACTATTGAGCACTTAAATAAACACCCTTAAATCACAAAACAATCAGGAGTCTGTCTGTGCTTTCGAAAATGTGTATTAGCAATAACAGTGGCAAAATGCTATATCAAATTTAACGTCAACATACCTATGTCACACAGCGGAAATGTCCATGCGGAAACAAAGCAGATGTCACACAGTGGGACCCACATCTGTGAAATCGTAAGGGAAAGTGACAACTCAGTGTCCATACACTGGGTGAAAATGACAGACAGATGAGAGGTAGTAGAATTAAATCAGATGTAGCAGGCAGTATTGTCTTCTTACCTGTGTCTCACTGGAAGTATTGCAGGAGCATCGTGTTCCTGTTGTCTATGTCCTCTTCTTCTGCTTCCTCGTCTTCACTGTCCACAGGCTCCAGAGCTGCCAAAACACCTCCATCTGGACCATCCTCCTGCAGAAAAGGCACCTGTCATCGCAAAGCCAAGTTGTGAAGCATACAGCAGGCCACGATGATCTGGCACACCTTCTTTGGTGAGTAGAATAGGGAACCACCTGTCATATGGAGGCACCAGAATCTGGCCTTCAGGAGGCTGAAGGTCTGCTCTGTAACCCTCCTAGTTCGCCCATGGGCCTCATTGTAGTGTTCCTCTGCCCTTGTCCTGGGATTCCTCACTGGGGTCAGTAGCCATGACAGGTTGGGGTAACCAGAGTCACCTGCAAATGTCGAGGGACAACTGTTAGACACACACTAACTCATAGGGACATCCCCAGACCCAGACACCTAGTCACAATGTATTGGGTCCATGTCCTCACCTAATAGCCACACACGGTGCCTCTGGAGTTGCCCCATCACATAAGGGATGCTGCTATTCCGTAGAATATAAGCGTCATGCACTGACCCAGGAAATTTGGCATTCACATGGGAGATGTGCTGGTCTGCCAAACACACCATCTGCACATTCATCGAATGGTAACTCTTCCGGTTTCTGTACACCTGTTCACTCCTGCGGGGGGACCAAGGCCACATGTGTCCCATCAATGGCACCTATGATGTTGGGGAAATGTCCCAGGGCATAGAAATCATCTTTCACTGTAGGCAAATCCTCAACCTGAGGGAAAACGATGTAGCTCCGCATGTGTTTCAGCAGGGCAGACAATACTCTGGACAACACGTTGGAAAACATAGGCTGGGACATCCCTGATGCTATGGCCACTGTAGTTTGAAAAGACCCACTTCCTAGGAAATGGAGTACTGACAGCACCTGCCCTTAGGGGGGATTCCTGTGGGATGGCTGACATCAGGTCTGGCTCCAACTGGGCACACAGTTCCAGGATTGTGGTACGATCAAGTCTGTAGGTGATGATCACATGTCGCTCCTCCATTGTCGACAGGTCCACCAGCGGTCTGTACACCGGAGGATGCCGCCATCTCCTCAATTGCCCCAGCGGACGGTGCCTATGGAGGAGAACAGCGAGCAGAGAGTCAACCAACTCTGAGGTACGTAAACACAGCTTAATCAGAAAATACTAGCAAATCGACATATGCCTGTATTAGTGTTTATGCAAAGCCTAGATATGTGTGACGCAGTCCAAAATAATGCCATGTGGGCCCATGAAATGGCGGCTGCCTGACCTGTAAAGTGGGACAAGGGGATATGAGGTAACTGCGCTGGCGTTGTACACCGTCGCGGAAGGCGGTCGAAGACCGCGGCGCTATCCTGCATTGGTTAACATTGGACCCTATGGTTCCCAGGAGCCAATGACGATATACGCCGGCGGTGACGGTACGCACCGCCGCGGACGTGACCGCCAATTTCTCTCTGTTCAATCACTTGATACCTGATCTTCAACAGGAGAGGACCTACACTGCAAGTGCTGCTGTGACCTCAGTCTGGAAGAGACAATGGCTCGTGTGTCTGGGGAAAGGGCCCCTGCCTTCAGCACGGAGGAGTTGGAGAAACTAGTGGATGGGGTCCTCCTCCCGTACACGCTACTCTACGGTCCTCCAGACAAACAGGTAAGTACAATGTGAGCATGCTGTATGGGCAATGCCTGTGTGGAGTGGTGTGGATGAAAGATAGGGGGGAGTGAGAATGAGGCGTGCATGAAACGACGGTGAGTGCATGTGCGTCATGGCAAGGGTAGGGATGTGGGCCAATGACTGTGACGGTGCGGACGGTAATATCTTCTCCTTTTCCCCTGTACTATTCCTGTAGGTCAGCGCCCACCAGAAGGACATTTGGCGTGCCATCACCAAGGAAGTCCGGACCCTGGGGGTCTACCACAGATGGAGCACACACTGCCGGAAAAGATGGGAGGACATTCACCGCTGGAGCAAGAAGACGGCGGAGGCCCAGCTGGGGATGGCCTCCCAACGTGGGAGAGGTGCCCGTCGCACCATAACCCCCCTGATGTTCAGGATCCTGGTGGTGGCGTACCCGGAGTTGAATGGGCGCTTGAGGGCATTACAGCAGCCACAAGGGGGTGAGTACACTCTCATTCTGCTGATTCAGCGCGCATTGTAGGTGTCTGGGTGGGGGAGGTGGGCTGTGGCCTTGTAACCCATGTCCCTGGGATTGATTAGGGAACTCCAGGTGCACGGCGTAGTGCAGGGGGCTTCTGTGTCTGTAGTGTCCGCCAACGGTAGCGGTATTGCATGCACTCAACATGTCTTTCTTCTGTCTCCCCCCCTCTTTTTGTGGTCTCCCTGTTCTTGTGTGCATTAGCATTATCAGGCGGAGGAGCAGTGGCACCGGAGCAGGAGGGAGCTGCATCCCACATGGCCCTGGAGGGCGACACTACAGAGTCTGAATTTACCAGTGGGATGGAGGGCGAGGGGAGCTCCACGGCGGGGACAGGAGCTGAAACCAGCGATACGGACTCCTCCTCCTCTGATGGGAGATCCCTTGCGGTGGCGGGCCCATCTGTGCCCCCGCATCTACAGGTACAGCTGCCACTCCCCCACCAGCACCGCCCTCCCAGCAGCCCCTCAGCGTGTGTCCCGTGCCCGCTCACCCAGGAGGGTGGGCATCTCCTTCGCCCCAGGCACCTCAGCTCCTGCCCCTGTCACCCCTGCTGCCCTCAGTGAGGAGGCCATTGACCTCCTCAGGTCCCTCACTGTTGGGCAGTCTACCATTTTGAATGCCATCCAGGGTGTAGATAGCAGTTGCAACAAACCAATGCATACCTGGAGGGCATTCATTCGGGTCAGGCAGCCCATCAGCGAGCTTTTCAGACTCTGGCCTCAGCACTGATGGAAGCCATTGTCCCTGTCTCTAGCCTCCCCCCTCCAACTTCATCCACCCAGACCCAAACCCCTGTACCTCAGCCTATCCCAAGCACACCATCAGACCAGCATGCACACACCTCAACACACAAGGGAAGCTCTGGCAAACATAAGCACCACACATCCCACAGGCACTCACGCAAGCATCATACACATGCAGACACACCAACATCCACTGCCTCCACTGTGCCTCCCTCCTCCTCGTCTCCCTCCTCCCTCCCTGTCTCGTCTCCACTCACACCTGCATGCACTACATCCTCAGCCACTACATCCATCACCAGCACACCCACCACCACACCCCGCTCACGTGCAGTCACCACCCCCACTACTATTCACACATCCCCTGTGTCCTCTACCAGTGTGTCTGTGAGCCCACCTCCCAAAGTACACAAACGCAGCCACACACCCACCCAACCGCCATCCACCTCACGACAGCCTCCAGCCCATACACCTTCACCCAAAGTCACCAAACGTACACCTCCTACAACCACTACTTCTTCCTCCACTCCCAAACCCCCTCCATTTACCCGTCCCAGTGTTCCAAAAAACTTTTCCTGTCCAACCTTGACCTCTTCCCCTCACCTCCGCCACCCCTTCAGTCTCCTAGGGCCCACCTCTCCAGGACCCAACCCAGCACCTCAACCACAACATCTGCTGGACCAGTGGTGCCAGTAGTAACCGGCTTCTGGAGTGCGCCAGGCAGCAGGGCAGCCAGTGTGCCAAGGAGCCAGAGCACGGACAGTCCCCCACCTGTAAAGCACAAAAAGTTGGCCAGTGACCGACGGGAGAGAGGAAAGAAATCAGCCACCAAAGCCGCTCCCAGGGGTACAGTTGGGAGTGTGGAGACAGCTGCGCCACCATCCAAGGTGGGGCAGGGGCACAGTAAAACCGGCAAGTCTGGGAAAATCTGCACGGTGGACAAAACCGCAACCAGCCCCGCTGCCCAGGACACCGCCGCCACGAGCCCCGCTGCCCAGGACACCACTGCCACCAGCACAGCTGCCCAGGACACCACCACCACCAGCACCGCTGCCCAGGACACCGCAGCCACCAGCCCCACTGCCCAGGACACCGCCACCACCAGCACCGCTGCACAGGACACCGCCGCCACCAGCACCGCTGCCTAGGACCCCACCGCAACAAGCACCGCTGCCCAGGACACCGCCGCAACAAGCACCGCAGACCAGTGAGCGCCAAAGATTCCGACGCTACTGAGGCCGCCACGAGCAGGATGAAGCACTCTGGGCACAAAGCCCCCTCCAGAACCAGTGGAGAAAGGCATCCACTACGTCTGTCCTTGGCAGGATGAAGCACTCTGGGCACCAAGCCCCCTCCAGAACCAGTGGAGTATTCCATCCACTACCTCAGTCCTTGGCAGGATGAAGCACTCTGGGCACAAAGCCCCCTCCAGAACCAGTGGAGAAAGGCATCCACTACCTCTGTCCTTGGCAGGATGAAGCACTCTGGGCACCAAGCCCCTTCCAGAACCAGTGGAGTATCCCATCCACTACCTCAGTCCTTGGCAGGATGAAGCACTCTGGGCACAAAGCCCCCTCCAGAAGCAGTGGAGAATGTTATCCACTTGAGAGACTGTGGCTTTGCACTCCCCAGGATTAAGCAGTGTGCAAACCACCCACTGTAGAGACTTGAGAGACTGTGGCTTTGCACTCCCCAGGATTGAACAGTGGGCAAACCACCCACTGTAGAGACTTGAGAGACTGTGGCTTTGCACTCCCCAGGATTGAACAGTGGGCAAACCACCCACTGTAGAGACTTGAGAGACTGTGGCTTTGCACTCCCCAGGATTGAACAGTGGGCATTGAGCCCCCTCGTGGATCTGGCGTCGTGCACTCATCCGGCTGAGGTGCCCCCCCTTCCCTTCCCCCTGAGGTGCCTGTTTTTTTTCTATCTGATGCCCCAGCAGTGTTCTCTCTGTCTTGTTCGGGTATCTTGTGTGGGCCTCGCCCATGCCTTTTGGGCCCAGTGGTTCACGGACTATGATAGTGGAATACCCTGGACTTGTATTCTTGGTGTATATATTTGTTTATAGTGTACATATCTTTATATATGTATATATTTTTGATTACTGTATTTGAATATATTACAATCATTTGACTCATTTCCTTTTGTCCTTGCATTCTTCCAGGGGTTTTGGGGGGTGTAACTGTAATGTATCATGATGTATTAGTGTGTGTGTTGTCGTGGGTGGGGGTGGGGGTTTTGCGTGTTGCGTGTGTGTGTCACTGTTTTTTCCCTCCCCCCTCCCCTGTGTCGTAGGTGCAGTACTCACCGTGGTCTTCGCCGCCGGCATTCGTGCTCCTGGTAGAGGAGCAGGAAGATAAAGGCTGGAAGAATCTGGAGCTCGGGTTCCATGGCGTCCTGGTTCCTCGTGGGGTGTGTAGAGGTGAGCGTTTCCCCTTCCAAGTCCTGTTTCCGCCGTGTTTTTGTTCGCGGTGAATCCGCCCCGGAAAAGGTGGCGGATTTGACTGTTGTAATTCTGTGGGCGGTACATTGTCCTCCGCCTGTCTGTTGGCGGTTACCGCCGCGGTGTTTGTGTGTACCGCCTTGGCGGTCAGAGTGTTAAAGTGGCTGTCTATGTGGGCGGTTTCCACCACAGTCGTAATTCAATTTTTTTTTCCGCCGGCCTGTTAGCGGTTTTACCGCCGCTTTAACACCGACCGCCAGGGTTGTAATGACCACCTTAATGTCATTACAGTTCCCTTCAGAGAGACAGAGCTGCAAGCCAAGCTGGCATACATAGCTTTGGAGGCAGAAAAGCTGGCCCATTAAAAAAAAAAGTGGGCAAGAGAAGAGAAAAGAGATGGTGGCAGCGACAGAGAAGCTGAGATGTCCATAGGCTACCTAAGGGGGTTGTTCCTGCCTACGTAGAGGGGTATGATATAGATAAATGGCTGGGGGCCTTTGAGACGGCCCTCCAGTGAGGAGAATTAAGCCTCAATATTGGGGTTCACTCCTATGGGAGTTGGTCCCAACCTCTGGGAGGGATAGGCTTCTCACCTTAAGTGGGGAGGAAGCAGATTCATATCCTAGTATGAAGAGGTATTTAACTAATAAGTTTGGTCTCACTCCAGAACAGTACAGGCTTACGTTTAGGGACATCCAAAAGACAGCTACCCAATCCTGGGTTGATTTTGTGGACATCTCAGTTAAGGCACTAGACAGCTGGATACAGGGCAAGAGGGTAAGTACCTTTGAGGGGCATTACAATTTGATGATGAGGGAGCACCTTCTAATTGTGTCCAAGAGAAGCTCCGCCAGTATCTATTAGACTCTAAGTTGACCAACCCCAGAGAGCTGGGAGGAGGCAGCAGATGACGGTTGAGAGCCAGAGTTAACCAGAAACCCCTAGGGAGTTACCAGAGGAAGGGAGGACATGGTTCTTCTCCAAGGGAAAGATTGCAAAAAGTCCAAGGAGTCCTCACAAGAGTCCCCAAAACCTTCTCAGGGTGGGGGAGCCCTGAGGCATGCCACTTCTATGGGCAAGAGAGACCAGGGGAATCATTATGAACTTGTTAAGGCAGGAAAGTTTCAGGAGCTTTGCTAAGGCCGGCAAGTATTTTGAGTCTCATCAACCTAGACACAAAAGAGGGGATGCAATCTCCTCCAAGAACCCCCGACTGGTGGGCAGTTCCAAGGGATTGTTAGTGTAGGTGCTGGGGTGGAAGTTGGCCCTGGGCTGGGATCAGGTGTCAACACCAGAACAGTGCGCGCTCTACGGGCAACATAATGCAAAATGACAAATCTTATGCAATGTAATCATTCATGCATTGTCTGCTGATACTGCATCTTAACTTTTTTCTTTGCACGTATTTATCTTGAAATGTCATTAATGCTGTTTGTAATGTATTGTTCATTTTCAAGCCTTTCCTGCAGCCTGGCTGGGTGTGGCATGTGGCGGGGCTTGGGTCTATTTAAGGAACCCAGCCCAGCTCCACGTGCTCACTATTCAGAGGTCCCGGTGCAGAGCAGCAGCATTTTCCAGGGCTCCTGTTCCGGAGGCCTACTTGGACATTTCCTGTCCCTGTCCTCATTATCTTGCTGATCTTTAAGAAGGGCGGTAAGGCGGAGTTCGGGATAGGCCTCGACTCCGTTTTCTAGAAACATTTGAGTTTTTGGATTTGTGATTTACAGTGTGTGCGATTTACTCTTGGCACTTAATCATTGCAGTTCGGATCGGCAGTGTGCGCAATCATTTCGAGGCATTTGAATCTTGATGGTTGAATCGGCAACAGTGAGCGCAATTCATTCTTGGCATTTAACGCTTGCAGTTTAGATCAGCAGAGTGCACAATCATTTCGAGACATTTGAATCTTGATGGTTGAATTGACAGCAGTGTGCGCGATTCATTCTTGGCAATTAACCCTTGCAGTTCGGATCGACAGAGTGCGCAATCGTTTCAAGGCATTTGAACCTTGATGGTTGAATAGGCAACAGTGTGCGCGATTCATTCTTGGCAATTAACCCTTGCAGTTCGGATCGGCAGAGTGCGCGATCATTTCAAGGCATTTGAATCTTGATGGTTGAATCGGCAACAGTGTGCGCGATTCATTCTTGGCACTTAACCCTTGCAGTTCGGATCGGCAGAGTCCGCGATCATTTCAAGGCATTTGAATCTTGATGGCTGAATCGGCAACAGTGTGCTTGATTCATTCTTGGCAATTAACCCTTGCAGTTCAGATCAGCAGAGTGCGCGATCATTCCAGGAACTTGAGTCTTGATGCGCAGTCTGGCAATAAGGTGCGCAATCACTTCTGGGCAATTGAATCTTGAAACTTAGATCAAACAGAGTGTGATCTTTCTAGAGAAAATAAGTTTAGTCAGTTTGCCAATTCTACAGTATCATTCATGAATCCTGTAGCAGTTAATTCTTTGGGAACAAATGTACTCATTGACTCTTGTTGTGATGTAATTGCTATTCTAAGGATTAACTTGAGAGAGTTCACTGTTCAGATTATATGATTATGAAACGGTCACGTTATTGAAAAGTTCTTGATCTCTCATGTTATTAGAGCATAAAGAATTAAAACAAAGTTCATGAAGATCAATGTGAATGACTGGGCTATTGTGTCCTTAACTCTTGCTTCCACAGGTCTCCTTCCCTCTGTTCCCAACCTAAACCCCATCCCCCACTTGGCCATTCTTTAACTCTGTACTATGATAGCTAGTAGAGTTTGGAGCTGCCAAGAGGTGGACATATTGGGAACAGGCGCAAACCCCGAGGATCCAGTCTCGCTCACATCAGGTCGGGGTACACAGAGGTCACCTTATTGTCTGTGGAGGGGTGGGCATTGCAACTATGGCCACCTTACCTCCCAGCATTGAGAGGCCATGGTGAGCCTGGAGTGGGGAGGTGTAACTGGCCCTAAAAAAGTAGCAATATCTCCTGCCCTTCCAGTAAAATGTCTGCTGGGAAATGATCTGGAAGCATCTGAATGGTCAGAGATGGAAAGAAGAGTCCATGCACAAATGCTGGACCTTCCTGAATGGGTGTGTGCTGTGAAAAGGTCACAGGCAGCACAACAGGGAAGTGCTGGACACATGGAACCTGGAACAAAGAGCCACACCTCCAAGAAGAAGAGAAGGGGTACTAGGTCTGGCTTGCCAGCCCCACCAAGTGCAGAGGTTTAGGAGGAATCCAAATCTGAGGGGGAGGGCCTGACCTCTGAGGACGGGACCCTTCGCCTGCAAGCTCTGCCTGACGAACACGTTACTTACCTTCGATAACGCATTATCTGGTAGAGACTCTATTGAGCTGAAGGTTCCTTACCTATGAACTCCTTGGCGTCAGCTTAGAATCTGGAATTGTTTGCTGAGCAATACCCCGCGCACGCTGTTGTTCGGATCATCATGCGTTGTTTGCTCTGCATCACGTCATCAGCATCGTTGGAGCCATCTGTGATGTCATGGTCATCTATAAAGGCACCACCCCAGTGCGTACACGTCAGTTCTGTTAACCACGAAATTCCAAGCCAGAAACGCAGAGTCATGGATAGAACCAACAGTTTGTCTGTGAAAAACTAGGGCCCTAAAAGGGATAAACCCTAACAATACTGGACAGATCTGCAGAGCAGGGAGGCATGGGTGGGTGTAAGGAATCTGAAGCTAGATAGAGTCTCTACCAGATAATGCATTACCGAATGTAAGTAACTTATTCATCTGATAGAGACTTCTAGATGCAGATTCCTTACCTTTGAATAGATACCCAAGCCACAATCTCCTGGCGGTGGGCTGTGAATAGATCTCCTATACACTAAAATGTCCTGTAGGACCAAACTGGAAAAGTGTCCGTCCCTCAGGACCTGATTATCCAGGCAGTAATGTTCTGCAAACGAGTGCAAGGATGCCCACGTTGCTGCCTGACAAGATATCCAGCACTGGTACGCCTCCAGTTAGCGCAGTGGTAGCAGCTTTGCTCCTGGTAGAATGAGCCCTCAAGCCCTCAGGAGGCTGCTTGCTGGCCAATATGTAACAGATCTTTGTAGAAGGGTACCATCGGTTCCGATGTGGAAACCCCCGGCTGAATCACCTCTATCAGGATGTTAGTCCTGACCGGCACCATAGGCAACTCTAGGTCCAATACCTCGGCTGCTCTAAGCACCACCATGGCATATGAAGCTCTCTCCTTCATAACCGCAGAGGGAGGTGAAAGCATGCCAGTATCTGGAGAAGTATCCAGTCCCCTGGTTTCCCCTAGATCCTCATAACAGTCCAATACATATTCTAAAGGGTCCTCAGACCCCTCCCATTCCTCACCTGTGCCTGGCTGTTCAAAATAAGCCTCCGGCATTGACCTGGGCTGTGTTGGCACTGTCAAAGTTGGAATCAGCGTCATATAGTGTCATTCAGGATCACCCGGAATGAGGATAGGGCTCGCACCCCCGGTGGGTGCCGGTGGTTGGGGAAGCGTTGACATTGGGATCAACGTTGGAGGAGGCTGACTGTGTGGTACCAGCTTTGATCCGGATCCGATATCGGATCCTGGGGTCCCCAACGGTGCTAAGGCCAAAGCCGCTGGCATCGAACCCAATGGGGCCCCGGCTGACCTCGCGGGTCCCAAAGGTTCACCAGCGGGCGCAGCCCACTCTAACACTAGGTGCATGGCTTTGTAAAATTCTTTAAATTGAGCGGGGGCCGCTCTCGGATAGGTGGAGGAGACGCGAAGTCGCCCTGGCATCGGCTCAGTGGAACCGTGTGTGGAATGTCGATGTTCCCTAGTCTCCTTGTCGGCTGACGGGCATGGTGAAGTCAAAGTCCTCTTGGATGTTTTCTTCTTCTTCTTGTGCCTCTTCCCTGCATGTCCCATGGACCTCAAGTGCAAAAAAGAGGACTTGGGGTTCCTGGAGTGGTCCCGCGACCTCCTCCTCGAGCGGTACTATGACCTCCTAGAAGTCGCAACTGATGTTGATTGCCGGGCTGCCATGAGCTTCAGAGACCGCTCTCTCAAAGCATTTGGTGCCATGGCCCGGCAGTCGGAACACGACTTTGAGTCGTGGTCTCTGTTGAGGCACCAGAGACATACCTGGTGGGGGTCCATCACCCACATGGTATGATGACATGCACCCCACAGCTTCCTCGAGAACATCTCACACAGACGAAAAAATCTTTGACAAGGGTCGAAAAAAGACAGAGGGTAGCTCAACCGGCACAGAAGGAAAATAACTGACGTATGTGCACTGGGGTGGGGCCTTTATAGACGACCGTGATGCCACAGACGGCTCCAAGGATGCCATGCGGAGCTGAACAACACACGCGTACCGAACTACGCCACCCGACAGCATGCGCAGGGTATTGCTCAGCAAAAAATTCTGGATTCGAAGTTGACGCCAGGGAATTCAAAGGTAAGGAATCTGCAGCTAGAAGTCTCTATCAGATTTGGCAGAACTGCAAGGGGCCGGTGCGCCCATCAGAGAGGAATTGTGCCATGGACAAAGATAATTTTCCACTCTTGAGGGCCTGAGGCAGACTGCCTCCAAGCAGAGGGATGTCAGTGGGTCCCACAAGGTTTTTTGGGAGGATGGAGTTCTCTACACCGAGGCAAGGGACCCCAAACCAGGGGCAACTGGGGAGAGTGGTGGTCCCCCAGAAGTATAGAGTTTTCCTCCTGACATTAAGCCATGACATTCCCTTAGCTGGGCATTTGGGGCACACCAAGACCTGGAACAGGCTGGTCAACCATTTCTACTGGCCCCATATGTCAGCAAAGGTCAAGGAGTTTTGCAGCTCCTGTGTCACCTGCCAGGCCAGTGGCAATGCAAGGCAGGGGGCAGGTCAAAGGCTCCCTTGATACCACTGCTGCTGGTTGGGACTCGCTTTGAGAGGGTGGGGATTGACATTGTGGTCCTCTAGAGCCACCAACTGCCTTCAGCAACAGGTACAATTTGATAGTTATGGACCATGCCACCAGGTACCCTGAGGCAATACTCCTCAGAACAGTCACTGCTCACACAGTGGCTAGGGCCCTACTTGGTTTGTTCACCAGAGTGGGATTCCCAAAGGAGGTGGTCTCAGATAGGGGCACACACTTTATGTCAGCCTATCTGAAAACAATGTGGGATGAGTGTGGTGTTACCTATAAAGTCACCACCCAACGCCAGACCAACGGTCTGGTAGAGAGATTTAACAAGACACAGAAGGGCATGATCATTGGTTTGTATGACAAACTCAGGAGGAGATGGGATGTTCTCTCATGCCTGCTGTTTACATACAGGGAGGTGCCACAAAAGGGAGTTGGATTCAGCCCCTTTGAGTTACTGTTTGGGAACCCTGTAAGAGGCCCATTATGCTTGGTGAGAGTCTTGGGGAAAGCCTCTTAAGGAGTCCAAACAGAATGTGCTGGATTATGTGCTGGGCCTGGGGTCATACATGGCTGAGTACATAATGAAGGCAAGCAGCAACCTGGAGGCTAGCCAAGAGCTCATGAAGCTCTGGCATGACCAGAAGGCTACCATGTCTGAGTATCACCCAGGTCAGCCGGTCTGGGGTTTGGAGCCTTTGGCTCCCAGGTCACTTCAGGCCAAATTAAATGAGCACTGTCCAATTTTGGAGAAGGGCGAGGCCACCTACCTGGTAGACCTTGGCACCCCCAGGAATCCTCATAGGATCCTGTATGTAAACAGACTGCAATATGACAGGGCAGGCATGACCATGCTTATGGTCAGTGATGAGGGAAAGGAGGAAGAGAGTGAACCTCTGCCAGACCTCCTCTCCTCCAATTCACAGGATGGGTCAGTGGAGGGCGTGGTACTCTCTCCCAAGTTGACAGCCCAGCAACAGAAAGACTGCAGACAGGTTTTTGTGCAGTTTGCTGGTTTGTTCTCTCTGACCCCTGGACTCACCAATTAATGAGTCCATGACATTGACAATGGTAACAGCTTACCTGTCAAGAATAGGTTGTACAGGCTGTCTGACCAGGTCAAGGCCAACATCAAAGCTGACATGGCTAAGATGTTGGATCTCAAGGTAATTGAGATCTCTGATATTTCTTTTGGCCAGTCCACTGGTACTGGTGCCCAAACTCAATCCCCAGAGTGGGAAAAAATAGTTAAGATTCTGTGTAGACTACAGAGGTCTAAATGCAGTCACCAAGACTAATGCTCACCCCATACCTAGAGCTGATGAGCTCACTAATAGGTTGGGGGCTGCCAAGTTCCTGAGTTCATTTGATCTTACCTCGGGATACTGGCAGACTGCATTAAGCCCAATAGCTAAGGAGAGGCCAGCATTTTTCACTCCAGAGGGCCACGTTCAGTTCAAAGTGATGCCCTTTCACCTGAAAAATGCCCCATGCCACCTTCCAACGGTTGGTGAACAAAGTCTTGTCTGGGTTGGAATCTTTCAGTGCAGCTTATTTGTTGTATTCAGTTCCACCTGGGAGGATCACCTGGTCCACCTGAAGGCAAGCAAGTGCCAGAAAGGGCATAGTTCAGTAGTGTACCTGGGTCACCTTGTTGGTGGAGGCCAAGTACAGCCTCTCCAGCCCAAGATTCAGACTGTCCTGGATTGGGAAGCTCCTAAAACCCAGACTCAGGCCAGGGTCTTTATTTGCCTGAGTGGGTATTACAGGTTTGTTCAGAATTATGGGACCATAGTGGCCCCTCTGACAGAACACACCTCAAAGAAGCAGCCCAAGAAAGTAATTTGGACCTCAGAGTGTCAAAGGCTGTTCAGCACCAATGTTACTGGTCCCTGACTACAGCAAAGAGTTTATAGTGCAAATAGAAGCTTCAGAGGAAGGGACTGGGGCAGCGTTAGCAGAAGTCAATGAAGAGGGCCATGATCAGCCAGTTGCCTTCATCAGCAGGCGACCACTCCCCAGAGAGATGGAGTGCCATTGAGAAGGAGGCCTTTGCTGTGGTCTGGTCCCTGAAAAAGTTGAGGCCGTACCTGTTTGACACTCATGCCCATATTCAAAATGACCATGGACCTCTTAGATTGCTTATGCAAATGAGGGGGAGAACCAAAACTGTTAAGGTGGTCCATTTCTCTACAGGGGATGGACTTCACAGTGGAATATAGACCTGGAAGCGCCCATGCCAATGCAGATGGCCTTTCAAGGTTTTTCCACTTGGCTGATGAGGACTACCAGGGTGTAGGTTAGAACCCATCACCTTTCATTTGGGGGGTGCAGTGTAGGAAACTTCTGATTTTTGTCCTGGTCACCCCCAAACTTTTTGGACAGATACTGGTGTTTACTGACTCTTGGCTCTGCCCTGGGTACTGCTTACCAGTCCCAGGGCCAATTCTCTGCCTGACGTGAATATGCAAATTAGGCTAATTATAATTTGCAATATCAACCTACCTATAAGCCCCTGGTATACGGTAGGCATGTAGGTTTAGGGACTCTGGCACAGGTAGTACACCCATAGGTGCACTGCTAAGGTGCCCTGTGTCATTTTAAGGGCAGGCCTACCTTGCTGGCTGATTTTAAACTAAAGCTATATGCAAATTCGACTTTGGAATTAAAAGTACTTCCAAAGTCTTAAGCTATCTTATTTTTACATTTATCACCTCTAAGGTGTACCCTAAGTGCCCCTATGGTTGAGTGCCATGTAACTATAAGCAGGGACCTTATACAAATTATTTTATTAGCCCTGGTAACATAAAATAGCAAAATATGTTTTCCCTCACTGTAGTGAATGGCTTCATAGGCAAAAATGTGGAGACTTTATTTTAAATAATAAACTCCCCATATGTACTTTGAGTTTGGTATCAAATTGATTGTTATAATAAATCCAACAACTTGCCATTGTTGGATTAAATATAACTAGTTCAGGTAAAGAGGTTTAGAACTCTACCTGAGAGTTGCCAACTTCAGCTCTGTAGTGCCCTTCTCTGATTGGCCAGCATCTGGCAGCCTGGCCAGGCTGCTTGATAAGGTATGAAGTGGCCTGGGTTGAACACAAAGGATGTGCCTGGGGAGGAGATCTGCCTCAGCAGATGGTGAAAAGGGATGGGGGGAGAGCACCCAAACTGGTCCTCAAAGGGGGGGGGATTTGGAGCAGCTCAGGATCTCCCCCATTTCCTGCGACCAAGACAATTAGGTACCCTTTTGATTAGATTAGGAGAGGGCAGGAAAGGGGTGTGTTAAGGATTTTTAGCCACACTAGTGGGTGGGCTCAGCTAGACCTAACCTTCAAAATTCAGTTTCAGCCATGTTGGATTTTTTAAAGAATGCTGTTCTCTGGGATTGATTTTTGCCACACTTCCCAGGAGGTGGTCATCCAGGTGGGTAGTGGCCTGCTTGTGACTGGACAGTTGCCCCCCCTACTTTTGACCCCAGGAGCAAAGATAAATATGGCAGAGCTGCTCCCACAGCTTAGATCTCTACCAGGAACAAAACAAGAAGAAGAAGGACTTCCCTGCTATACCCCTGACCTGCACCTGGACACTGCACTCTGAAGGACTGCACCAGCTGCACATTTGGACTTCACCACGAAAAGAACTTTGCCTGGCTTCAACTGGTTCAAGAAGAGACTCCCTGCTTGCTACAGGTGAAAAATAGATAACCAGAGTCCCCTGTATCAAATCCTGAAGAAACTGACCAGCTGACCATTGTCCAGTGGCCGTTTTGGAGCTTCAACCAGGTGCATTCTAGGAGTTGGAGTACTAGCCCTCAAAGAGAAACTCAGAGCTTCTGGAACCTTGGGGTGAGCTGTGGACTACTAAAGGACCTTCAATGACCTTCTAGAAGAAGATCCAGAAGTTTGGAGAAGATTGGAAAACTTTTAGTAAAAAGCACCATAAAATGACTGACCCACTATACAGAGTCAAACCGGCTTACGTCGGCTGATATCTCAGCCTGACTTGCCGGTTCATCCCACTGAAAAGCTCTGGATCCCCAGACTTCCGGGACTTCACCAGGGGCTCCTGGAAAGGCAACCAGACAATGGCGACTCAAAATCAGCTTGCTGTGGAGGGTCGTCGGACGTCAGAGAGAAAAAGCTCCAAAAAAGTGACTAAGTCAAAAGGTAAAATGTTGACCGGGACTTTCCGCACAGCGTATCCGATGAGGGCTCAAGGGATGTCAGATCAAGATTCAGCTTTGGCCCGGACAAAGACTATCGTCCTGAAAAATTGTTTAAGTCCGAACGAAAAATTCTTCACCAATGTCCCCTACAACACATATCCGAAGAGTGCTCAAGGGAGATTAGATCCAATTGGTGACTTTGTCTTGATGAAGAAAATCTTCAAGAAAAAGACTAAGGCCCTGTTGTGATGTGGCTTAGAATTTATGTGTGTCATGTGGAATCCTCTGACGGATCCTTATGATGTCTAGGCATTCCACATGACACTTACGGATTGAAGCTTGCTCTTCTCCTCTCTCTGTGCCCCTTTATACTTTGCTTACTTGAAATTGGATTGTATATCAATAAATATCCTTTTACCTGGATCGCTCTTGTTGGAATCGTCATTTCAGGCCCTCATTAGGACCTTGGTGGTAAATCCCGCTTAAATCCCGCTTTACCGTCACGCTGATGGCCGCCAACTTACCATCGCCGCAGTGTCAGTCTCGCCGCAGTGGATATCCGTCCACTATATTATGACACACACACACCAATCCGACAGAATACAGCCACATACACAAATCTGCCAGACCAAAGGTCAGTGATAAACTGGCGGTATCAAAACCCACACCGTAACTCCAAAAGAACGCTCATCACATTATGATCCATGAATCACCACGGCGGACATTCAACGGCAGTGAACCATTGGCGGTACATACTGCTGCGCTCACAACGGACACCCACATACAAAACGACACCACATTGGTCAATTCAAACACACCTGACACCAATACAGACACCACATCCACACCACTATAAAACACACGCCCACATTACCCACAACCCTTTACGATTACAAATCATTAGGACGAGACTGACACCAAGACCACTGCAACAACTACTACACCCATACATCCCTCACGTACCCCACTTCACACACCCCAACACATTACCCAATGCACCCTCACCAACACACATCACATAAGACCCATGGCACCACAAAGGCACTCCCGTTTCACTGAGGAGGAGTTAAGGGTCATGGTGGAGGAAATTGTCAGGGTAGAGCCACAGCTCTATGGAGCACAGGTGCAGCAAATATCAATAGCCAGGAAGATGGAGCTATGGCGGAGAATCGTGGACAGGATCAACACCGTGGGACAGCACTCAAGAACAAGGGATGACCTCAGAAGAGGTGGGACGATCTACAGGGAAGGTACGTTCCATAACAGCAAGGCACTAGCTTGCCATACAGAGGACTGGCGGTGAACCACCACTGCCTCCCCCACAACTCACAGCATGGGAGGAGCAAGTCTTGGCATTACTGCATCCTGAGGGCCTGGCCGGAGTCAGAGGAGGACTAGACTCTGGTAAGTCAACTTTCAACAATTATCACCCCCCAATCTGCATGCCATCACACACCCTCACTCCACTCCATCCCACACACTCCACCATCACATCTCACTAATCCCAATGCCAAGCCCTGCATGCTGTACTAATGCATGGACACCTCTCACAGCCCTGCATGGACACTCATCAATAAAGAATGCACAGCATAGGGAAACTAACAATCCCACCATACACCAACATACACAAGTAAAAGCTGGCAGGGCAACACCAACCATAGAGGGGAAGCCAGGGATGTACAATATGTCATACACATGAAGCATAATACATCATTTACATCCTCACAGGTACCCCAGCCAATGTCACTGGAGAGGAGGTCCCAGCACTATCCAGTCACCCAACAGAAGAGGCCCACAGTGATGAGAGTAACTCTGGTCTTCAGGATCTGGAAGATCTACCTGGCCCATCAGGGACCACTGGACCGCCGGTTACCCAAGCCCAGTCACAGACCACCACAGAGCCTGCCCCATCAGGAAACAACACCAAAGCACCCACCCAGCGTACCGAAACTCCTGTCTCCAGGACACATCAGTCAGCAGTGTGCCCACCTGTACAGGGACCCCAGGCCACGCCTCACACACAAGACAATCAGGAACCTGGGGTCAGTGGCAGCAGCCACACCGTTCAGGGATAGGCTAACAGGGACACTGCGAGGACTGCTGTGCACCAGGGGGAGGACAGGACGAGGGAACCGACTCTCCAGGAGGCGCTCTCAGAGATCCTGGGAGCATATCAACATTCCCAGGACACGATGGGCCAGATCCTAGACAACGTGCAGGAGAACAGGTGGCTGCAGGAGGGACAGTATCAGGGGATCAGGGAGGACTTGCAGGCCATCAACACCACCCTGATCTCCGTAGCAGGGGTCCTGGAAGACATGGCCAAAATTATGAGGGAGGCAGTGTCACAACAGCGGGCCCCTGCCACTAGCCAGTCATCTGAATAGCCTTCCACTTCTGCTAGTGGCCAGGAGGCCCTGCCACAGGACCCACAGGCCACCAGCACTCCTCCCCCTGCAGAAGGTGAACCACCCTGCAAATGTTTCCTGCGATCCAGATAGAAGCCAGAGACACTTGCCAGGACCCCCGTCAGGAAATGAGACTCTCCTGATTGTCCCCCTTGTGTCCCACTCAGTCACCCTGTCCACCTTGAAGTGCCATTGCTCCCCTTTCTATGTCCCTTGGACATTGCACCTGTGCTACGAACAGACAGGAACAATACCCTGGACTTTCCTCCATCATCACCCCATCCCATTGTACTTCCCCCTCTATATATTAGCACTTCAATAAACACCCTTGGATAAAAATCGATTTCGAGCATGTCATGTATTTCAAATATGTATTGATTGAAACAGGTACAACCATTGCAAATGAACTGTACATAGAATGAGCATAGACTCAATATCCTGTATCTGGCTGTTGTGATCACACTAGGGGTATTTGTCAAATCACAACATCTGCAAAATGAATAGCCAGAGGTAACAGTAAGTGGGCATTGAAGTGGTAAATACCAGCATGCCAAAGCCACACAGAATACAACCAAAGTCATTAAACTGTAAAGTTGCACTGTCTCACCTGTGTGTCATTGGAAGTACTGACGGATCACAGATGTTCTGTTGTACACACCCTCATACTCTGCCTCCTCATCCTCACTGTCCACAGGGTCCACTGCTGCCAGAGGGGCAACCCCAGTCTCCTCCTCCTGCAGAAAAGGGGCATGGCATCTGAGGGCCAGGTTGTGCAACATGCAGCATGCCACCACAATCTGGCAGGCCTTCTTGGGTGAGTAGCACAGGGATCCACCTGTCAGATGGAGGCACCGGAACTGGCCTTCACGAGGTCAAAGGTCCTTTCAATGATCCTGCTGGTTCGCCCATGTGCCTCATTATAAATTCTTCTGCCCTTGTCCTGGCATTCCTCACAGGGGTCAGCAGCCATGATAGATTCGGGTAATCAGAGTCACCTGCAAATATTGAGGGACAACATTTAGCCACACACTATCCTATATGACCCACACAATAGGCATACAACAACATTTACTGGGTGGGAACCAGGGCTCACCTATTAGCCACACCCTGTGCATCTATAATTGGGCCATCACATTTGGGATGCTGCTATTCCTCAGGACAAAGGCATCATGCACCTACCCAGGATACTTAGCATTGACGTGGGAGATGTACTGGTCCGCAAAGTGCACCATCTGCACATTCATGGAGTGGAAACTCTTACGATTCCTGAACACCTGTTCATTCTGTTGGGGGGGGGGAACAAATGCAATATGTGTTCCGTCAATCACCCCAATTATTTTGGGGATATGTCCCATTGCATAAAACCCGGCCTTCACAGTGGCCAAATCCTCAACCTGGGGAAATGCAATGTAGCTGCACATGTGTTTTATCAGGGCGGACAACACTCTTGTCAGCACTATTGAGAACATTTGCTGTGACATTCCTGCTGCCAAGCCCACTGTCACTTGGAAAGAAGTGGTGGCTAGGAAATGGGGCACTGATAGAACTTGCACAATAGGGGAGATCCCAGTGGGATGACAGATAGCAGATATCAAGTCAGGCTCCAATTGGGCACACAGCTCTGTGATTGTGGCCCTCTCCAGTCTATGGGTGAGTATAATGTGCCTGTCCTCCAGTGTAGTCAAGTCCACCAGGGGTCTGTACACGGGGGTATGACTCCATCTCCTATTAATCCGCAGTGGTAGGTATCTAAGGGACAAAAGAGTGAGGAGGCTGTCACAAACTGAACAATGGAGCCACAACAGTAGTCCACAATCTGCAAACATGTTATGGGACCGTGTAATTTGTCAAGTGTGTGCCTATTTATCCTGTGACGCAGCATTATTCCATAGGCCTGTTCCCCCCCCCCCGATATGGCGTCCGCCTGTCCTGTGTGGAAGGACAGATGGAAGTGAGGTAATTCCGCTGATGTTCTGTGCCGTGGCGGTAGGCGGCCGGTAACCACCGTGCAACTCCTCATTGGTTATGATTGGGCCCTATGGGGTACAGTGGCCAATGGTGATCAACGCCAATAGTGATGGTATGCACCGCCGTGGATGTGACCGCCATTTTCTATCTGATTCCTAACTTTTTTCCTGACCTTACATAGGAAAGGACCTACACTGAATGTGCTGCTGTGACCTGTGTCTGGAACCTACCATAGCCCATATGACCGGGTAAAGGGCTCCAGCCTTCACTTCTGAGGAATTGGAGAGAATGGTGGATGGGTTCATACCCCATTACGGACTGCTGTATGGGCCTCCAGACCAACAGGTGAGTACACTGTGGGCACAATGCATGTGGCATGAATGCATGGAGTTGTGTGTGAAGGCATTGCGTAAGGGGGAAGGGATGTCCTCTTGGCTGGGTACACGTTGTGTAATAGGCTATGTTTGTGCCAATGGTGATGGAAACGGGTATTGTGGGCCATTGGTGTTAATGGCTGGACTGTTTGTTTAATGGTGTCCTCCTGTCTGTATTGCATCGGCAGGTCAGTGCCCATCAAAAGATGGGTATATGGCGTGCCATGGCCAAGAAGGTGAGGACCCTGGGGGCCTATGGCAGGTGGAGCACCAACTGTCAGGAACAGTGGGAGGACCTGAGACGCTAGGCATGGAAGACTGCGGATGCCCAGCTGGGGATGGCCTCCCAACGAGGAAGGGGTGCCCATCAGACCCTGACCCCTCTGATGGCCCGCATACTGGCAGTGGTCTTTCCAGAGCTGGATGGGCGCTGGAGGGCATCACAACAGCCACAAAGGGGTGAGTACAGTGGCCATCATTGAAACTCACAGCTGGAGGAGTGGTATCCGGGTGGTGGTTGTGTGTCAGTGGGTGCCCCTAGGCCAGACCAGACATCGCAGCATAGGTCCTCTGGTGGCTAAGGGTCTGAAGGGGGAATACTGCCTACCTAGCTTGTTAGCATCCACTACTGGTCAGGGCTGCGTGGGTCCCAGGTGTGCTGCAGTTGGCAGTGTGTACTCCTCATGCATTGGTGGCTAGCAATATCACTGGTAGTGCAATGCATAGTGCGTAGGTCTGTACCCTGTGTGTGAGGGTGCTGTGTACGACAACAGTGGTGTTGGTACAGTCATTGACCCAGTGTATCCTTTGTCTCTCTCCCCCCCTTTCTTGTTTTGTCATCCTGTCCTTATGTGCATTAGGATCATCTGGCGGAGGAGCAGAGGCACCAGGGACAGAGGGAGCTGCATCACACAGGAACCTGGAGGCAAAGTCCACCGATGCTGAGGGCACCAGTGGGACGGAGGGTGAGGGGAGCACCACAGCGGAGACTGGAGGGGACAACACAGACTCTGATACCTCCTCTGATGGGTGCTCCCTGGTGGTGGCGGACACCTCTGTCACCACCCCAGCTACAGGTACAGCCACCGCCCCCGTACCAGCACCGTCCTCCTAGCAGCCCCTCAGAGAGTTGCCTGAGTGCGCTCACCCAGGAGGGTGGGCATCTCTTTCACCCCAGGCACCACAGGCCCAGCCCCAGTGAGCCCTGCTGCCCTGAGTGAGGAGGCTAGTGACCTCCTGAGATCCATCTCTGTAGGGCAATCAACCAGCATGAATGCCATCCAGGGGCTGGCAGCCCAGAAGCAGCAATCAAATGCATTCCTGGAGGGCATTCACGGTGGATTGGCGGCCCAACAGAGATCGATCCTGGCTCTGGCCTACTCTCTGATGGCAGCCATTGTCCCTGTTTCTACTGACGCCCTTTAACTACCACTTCCCAGTCCCATGCTCCTCAACCCCAACCCATCTCAAGCACACAGCCAGACAAGCATGCACACAAGACCACACCCAAGAGTGTCACAGGCAAACACAAGCACCACACTTCATCCCACAGGCACTCACACAAACACCTTCCAGTTGCAGACACAACAACATCCACTATTTCCACTGTCCCCTCCTCCTACTCCTCCTCCACCTCCCACCCAGTTTCGTTCACACTCACACCTGCATGCAGTACATCATCAACCACTACCTGCATCATCAGCACACCAAGCAGAACACACACCTCACTGGCAGACACCTCCACAACATCTATGCACACGCCCCGTGTCCTCTCCCACCATGTCTGTCCCCCATCCTAAAGTACACAAACCAAAGTACTCAGACACCCAACAGCCATCCACCTCACAACAGCATACAGCCCATGCACCTGCACCCAAATCCAGCAAACACCTCCAACAACCACTCCCTCTTCCTCAACTCCCATTACTTCTCCCTCTTCCCACCCCAATGTCCCTAAAAAGCTTTTCCTTTCCCAGATTGACCTCTTCCCTAGCCCCCCCCATCCTGCACGTATGGCTAGGATATCAAGGACCCAGCCAAGCACCTCAGACAAACAGTCCACGGGCCCAGTTTCAGTAGAACCTACTTGTGGTGGAAAGGATGCCAGGTCACAAATACTGAAGGAGAAGGAGCCTGCACCAGCCACCAAGAAGGGGAAGGAGCCTGCACCAGCACCAGCCACCAAAAAGGGGAAGGAGCCGGCACCAGCCACCAAGAAGGGGAAGGAGCCTGCACGAGGCACCAAGAAGGGGAAGGAGCCTGCACGAGGCACCAAGAAGGGGAAGGAGCCTGCACCAGCAGCTGTCACAGAGTCCCCACCGCCAGCCGTGGTTGAGCAGTCATCAGAGAATGGAGGGGCTGAGCAGGAGCCTTCCACAACCACCTCCACAGTGCAGCCATCGGAGGGTGCAGGGGCTGAGCAGGAGCCTCCCACAACCACCACCACAGTGCAGCTATCGGAGGGTGCAGGGGCTGAGCAGGAGCCTCCCACAATCCCCACCACAGTGCAGCCATCAGAGGATGCAGAGGCTGAGCAGGAGCCTCCCACATCTACCACAGTGCAGCCATGGAGGGTGCAGGGGCTGAATAGGAGCCTCCCACAACCACCACCACAGTGTAGCTGTCACAGCCGGTGGACGCCATATAGTTCAGCCTCCATGGGCTGCTGTGTGGCCTGCCCCCACCAGAACCAGTGTGGGATTCACCCACTTGAGAGACTGTGGCATTGCACTCAGCAGGACCAAGCATGGGGCATGTTGCCCCCTCCAGAACAAGTGTGGTATTCCCCCCCTTGTGAGACTTGCTTTGAGTCAGCCTATGTCAGCCACTGGCTTCCTTCACTTTGAGTGACTGCATTTTGCTCTTTCACAAGGAACACATCTACAATAAAGGTAGTTCCCGCCAGTACCACTGTTTATGTTGGTACTTAATTATTATTAGGGCTCCTGGTTTTATGGTATTTATTTTTTGAACATTTACTTCTGTATTTATCCATATTTATTTTTTGGCTATCTTTTTGGTATTATTCATTTTTATTTTGTGAATAAATTATGTCGGAACTTGTATAATACTACATTTATTTAACCGATAAATATGCAATCTTAATTTGATGTCTGTCTGGTTTACACATATTAAATAGCTAACTAAAATAAAACAATACACCTGTATGAAAATGTTAACATTATTCCACAAATATATGATGAGTTATGCATTTATTTAAGGACATCTCAACCAGTTTTGTAATAGCCTATGCTGTGAACCTGCTCAGTTGTTGTCCCAGAAGTCACGAATGATAGCACAGAGAGTCACTCAAAAGGTGCCCAATTTTCTCTATTTTCTTGTTTTTAAAAATAAATACAGAAAGAAAACACATTATTTTCTGTCTGTATTTATCTGTAAAAAAACAGACTAATTTAGTGTTGGCTTTGTGTTTAGAGCCTGATGTGAACAGAGGCTTTATAACCAGTGTTGCACAGCACTAGCAACATTCCATCTTTATCATTTTCTGCCTCCTGCTAATAATGTTGTAAATTCCTTTGGAAGACGACTATTTTTTAGGTCTGGTGTTAGCCAAGACATTTGATTGTACCAACATTTTATGCATAATATAATTATGTATAGGGCCTTTCAGCCAACTCTTTTTATCCATTTGTCTTTTCTTGTGTCATTCAGATTTGGCTTCTGCGCTCTATAACATACAGCATGGGGGACTTGGTCAACCTACTTCAGGCACTGGCTACGTTTACTTTGAATATCTGCATTTAACCCTTTCACAAAGAGCACATCTGCACGAGTTAGTTCTCTTCAGTGCCAATGTTTCTGTTTTTACTTTATTATTACTTTAGCGTTGCCTTTAGTTGTAGAGCCTGATGGGATGTCAGGAGGCTTTTAACCAGATGAGAGCACATGGCACAGTTTAGCTTTAATAGTTCCTGTCTCCTGCCAATGCTGTTGTAAATTCCTTTATCTAACTGCTACTTTTTCACACCATACCAACAGTTCACATGAACTCTGAATATAAGTTCATGGGGGTGCTCTATCTTTGCAACTCTGTCTGTCAATCATTCCTTGTTTCTGCCCTTCTTTCCTTTTTTGCCTTCCCCTTTCTTCCCTTCTTTTTTCCTTTTTCTTTCTTTCCTTCTTTTTTCCTTTCTTCTTTCTGCTCTTATTTTATTAATCTCTTCTTTCTTACCTTCTTGCCTTTTTTCTTTCTGATTTCTTCACTTCTTTCTATCTTTTTTCCTTATTTCTTTCTTTCATCCTTTATTCTATTCTTTTCCTTCCTTTTTATCTTTCTTTCCTTTTTTTTGCTCTTCTTTCTTTCCTTCATTCTTTCCTTCAGTCTATCATTCTTTTCTCTTCTCTCGTCTATTCTTTCCCTCCTCCTTTCATCAATTCTTTACTTCTTTCTTTCATTTATTTTCTGCCTTCCGTTCTTTCCTTCTTTTATTCTTTCGTTCATTCCTTCCTGCTTTTCTTCCTTCTCTCTTTCCTTCTTTCTTTCTTTTTTCTTTACTTCTTTCTTGCCAGCCAAGGCCATATCAATTGGCTTTTTTAAAGTTTGTGTAAGCCACGACCTTTGCTTTTACCTGTAGGGGTTTTCAGCCAGACCTTGTCCATTATTCTATGTCTCTGTCATTCACTTTTTTCTTCCACCCACTCCAGCATGCATCAAAGGTGAATGTATCAACCCACTTCAGCCATTGGTGGACTTCACTATGATCAGGGCCACTGGAATTATGCGTCAGGAAAAGGGCCAAATTATGAGGCAGGGGTGAGTAAATTATGTGGCAAGAAAAGGCAAATTAGGTGACATAATGTGGCACATTCTGTAATAGAATTACTTCATTATTTTGTCATTTTTAAACCTGGTAACATTGTCCGAGCATTGATTACACCTCATTAGTACCCATTTGATATCCAAATAAAGCAATAATCAACAGACAGATGACCAGCCAAGCTCTGCAAAGGTCCTTCCACTGCGAGGCAACATATGTTGCTGCATTTTAGTAACTTTTGAACTGTGTGAGCTAGAAGCATTTTTTGTTAAAATATGCAGAATATGCAGCAGATGATGGCAAATTGAGATTTTCCTAGCCTTGGTGTCTGAAAGGCTAGATTTTATTAAAGACACGGAGGCGAGTATTATGCAGTCTTTTCTTGCTTTAATTTTAACAGCAGCCAAGAAGAAAAACTACATTTCCCAACAAAAACTACAAAGTGACATCATAAGGTAACCATCCAATAGGACGTCGTAATGCACTATTAGTATCCTGACTGCGAACAACAAGTCCTCTTTTCTTGATGCGAACCACTAAAGAGGAGAAGTAACCAGCAGAATGACATAAAGAACAGAAACCAAAGTCACAAAGTCTATAAGGCAATCTTGAAGATGGTGAGTGTAGAGAGGAAACCGGGAAGGATGTCCACCGATGACGGAGTCCAGTGTTGAACGAAGGTCGTTACGCAAATCATGAAGAGCCAACTTTGGGAGCAGGAGTTGGCACTGAAATAAAGGAACAGGGAGGGTTAAGCCAGTGGTGGGATAATACTCGCCTCCGTGTCTTTAATAAAATCTAGCCTTTCAGACACCAAGGCTAGGAAAATCTCAATTTTATTACAAGACCGGAGGCTCATATTATGCATGTTTAAAGCATAGCAATAACAGAATCTGAAACATGCGAAATTGGTTTACAGTAAAAGGTTCTAAAGGTACTTTCATTAGACAAGTCTGCAGATTTGAGGATATCCTGTAATGAGGATCCCGCCCAAAATGCCCGAGAAGCCATAGCGCCTCTGGCAGAATGGGCTCCAAAACAGTTTATATCAATCCCAGCTAGAGACATGATCCATTTAACCCAACGAGCTAGGGTAGGAGCAGAGACAGGTTTATGGGGTTTCTGGAAGGAAATAAGTAATTGGGAGGAAGAGGATGACCTCAATTCTGCAGTACGGGTCACATAGGCTTTAAGACAATTGCCAACACACAACCTGGGTTGAGAGGGAAAAAATGGGTAGTTAACCGATGCCAAATTAGTCTTAGTACGTCGTCTGACTTGAAAAGAAACACCAAGAGGAGAAAAGAAAAAGGAGGTAACATTAAGGGCTTTAATATCCGAAACACGTTTAAGTGAAATTAGACACAAAAGCATAGTTAATTTTGCAGACAGTGGCTTGAGGGAAAGAATTTCATTATCTGGCCAAGCTGTAATAAATTTCAACACTAGATTGACATCCCACATAACGTTATATTTTGGAGCTGGAGGAAAAACACATCTTACTCCCTTTAAGAGTTGACAGATGAGAGGATGTTCACCAATTGGTCTGCCGTTAACTCTATGATGTTCAGCGGAAATGGCAGATCTGTAAGTATTGACAGTACGATAAGCCTTACCTTGGGAGGCTAAAGAAGCCAAAAAATTCACAACCAACACTACATCAGCTGAAAAGGGATCTGAATTCCTGTCCAGACACCAGCTGGACCAAATGGCCCATGCGGATTTGTAAGCCTTCGAGGTACCAGGGGCCCTGGCCTGTTGGATGAGTCTGAGAGCATCCTCCGAAATTCCTGGGGTTCTCCAGGATGACCCGAAATCTTCCAGGCAATGAGAAACAAAGAGTTGTTGAGAACTAGGTGATGTTGTCGACCTTGGGGATCTAAGAGAAGATCGGGGAAGTGAGGAAGCCATACAGGATGATCGGTTGTTAATTCCAATAGAGTTGGGTACCAAGGTTGAGCCTGCCAAAATGGGGTTATTAGGACAAGTATGGATCGTTGTCTGCGTACCTGTGCCAGAACCCGAGGAATGAGAAGGAAGGGAGGGAAAGCGTAAAGAAGGGATGATGGCCAGACCTGAAGGAAGGCGTCTGTGGCGAGAGCCTGGGGGTCCGGTCTCCAACTGAAAAAGGAAGGAAGGTGAGATTTGAGGCGAGAGGCGAAGAGGTCTATGGACATTATGCCAAAGAGGGAAGTAAGCTGATTGAATATGGAAGGGTGCAAACGCCAGTCGCTGGAATCGTGAAGATGTCTGGAATACCAATCCGCAACTGTATTCAGAGCGCCTGGTAGGTAAATCGCTCTGACCGAGATTTGTCGAGAGAGACAATATTCCCAAAGATGTTTTGCCAGGGTAGAGAGGATCTTGGACCTGGTGCCCCCTAAATGGTTGATATATCGGACGGCTGTTAGGTTGTCCATTCTGAGAAGAATAGTGCAGCTTACCTTGTCTTTTGTAAATGAGCGGATGGCAAAGGAACCTGCAAGCATCTCTAAACTGTTTATGTGCAAGAACGACTCCTTCAGAGACCATGCGCCTCCAGTCGAGAACTGACCACATCTTGCGCCCCAACCCGTCCGACTTGCATCGGATTCTAATACAAGATCTGGGGCGGCAGAGAAAATGGTTCTTCCGTTCCAGGCGCCTAGGTGAGTCAACCACCAGAGAAGCTCTTCTCTGGACTCGGAGTCCAGGACCAAAGGATCGGAATAGGCCAGACCCTTGTGAAGATGACGGATCTTCAACCGTTGAAGGGCGCGATAATGCAACGGACCCGGAAAAATGGCTTGGATAGAGGAAGCGAGGAGACCTACAAGGCGAGCCAGAGTTCTGAGGGAGATGTGAGGAAGAGAGAGGGATTGACGAATCTCTTTTTTGATTAAGGAGACCTTGTGTTGAGGAAGTTGAAGAATTGAACGAGTAGTGTCTATGAGAAAACCAAGGAATTCTAGCTTTTGAGTTGGAAGCAAGACTGATTTTTGAAAATTGATAAGGAAACCCAATTTGAGAAGAAGATCTTGACAGAACTGTAGGTGAACTAGGAGAAGGCGTTTGTCTTGTGCCATCAAGAGAAAATCGTCTAGATAAAGAATCAGACGAACACCGTGGGAGCGGAGAAAAGCCGCCACAGGTTTGAGAATATTGGTGAAACACCAAGGAGCGGAAGAAAGCCTGAAAGGAAGAACTTTGAATTGGTAGAACGAGTTGTGCCATTGAAATTGAAGAAATTTTCTGTGTGAGGGGTGAATTGGGACCGTGAGTTAAGCATCCTGAAGGTCTAGTCTGACCAACCAGTCGCCTTGAAGTAAAATATCCCTGAGATGAAGAATGGTCTCCATCTTGAAGTGTCGATAAACCACAAAATTGTTGAAATTCTTTAAGTTTAGAACTAGCCGAAACTTCTGATTTTTCTTTTGCACCAGGAAAATGGTGCTGAGAAAACCCGAAGTGTCGAAAAGCACTGACTCTATGGCTTATTTGGCGAGGAGAGATTGAATCTCGTCGTGGAGCAGTTGATTTTGCTCTTGAGAAAACACTAGAGGAAGAGGGAAAAGGGACTGAGTTGGTGGTTGATAAAACTCTAAGAGGTAACCTTGAATGGATTGAATTACCCAGGGATCTGAGGTGAGAAAACGCCATGAGTCTAGAAAAAGACCCTGTCTGCCTCCTACTGGAGGAAGGCCAAAATTGGAAACACTTACCGGAGACTTGTTCTCCTTTATTGATATATCCCCTCTGACGATAGCCTCTTGAGCGGCGGGGTAGAAACGCGGCTTGTATCTTGAGTAGGTGTCAAGCTGGGTTTGTTGATTGTAGGAGTCTCGGTTGGCATAATGACCTCTGATGGAACGGCCAGCAAAGCGACTCCTGCCTTTGCCAGCCCTGCCAAAAACCTGAGAAGAAAAAATGTTCTTGATAGAAACCTGAGCCTTGTCCAGGGAGGCAAAGGTGGAGACGTACTTGCCCAACTCCTTGATGAAGGAGTCTCCAAATAAAAGGCCTTTAGCTGAAGGACCCTCATCTTTAGTGGCTAATGAAGTCAATTTAGGGTCAATCTAGAGCAGGAGACTCTTTCGTCGTTCGATGGACAACTGGGAGTTCGCATTACCCAGCATACAGATGGCATGCTGCGCCCAGTTGGAAAGGACTACCGGATCAATTGGCATATTGTCCATCTTGGCTTCCTCTGCCATATCAAAAATTCTGGTGAGGGGACCCACCAAATCTAAAAGTTTGTCTTGGCAGCCTGACCAAGCTCTATCGACACCTTTTTTAGGGTCGTTACCAAATTTGGTGAAAAACATAAGCATGTTGGGATCAATGGTGGGTGTAGCAGTAATATTATCGGGCAAGGAGGGACGGGGACATTCGGATTTGAGCTTGTTGCGAGCAACTTTGTCTAAGGAATGGCGTAGGAAAAAGGAAACGTAGTCTGCAACGTGGTCAGCAGGGTACCACTCTTTAGAGTTTGGATGAACCATCAGGGAAGGATCAAACAAAGGTTCACCTGAATGGTCCACCAAAATCTGAGACACCGGGTGAACGTCACCACCGTCACTAGGAGAAATTCTACGCCTTTTCTCCGGAGGCCTGTAATAATAAGGATCAGAAGATCCATCCATATCGTCCGTATGACTGGGAGAGTCATCATCGTCATCATCGGTGTCTCTTACGTGAGTAATATGGAGTGGAGAATGAGGGGGTCCCGATTTGGATACCTCTCGGGTGGAAGGACCAGCAGAAACGCCTTTTGAAGGTCCCGGAAGGGAACCTGCACGTTTCTTGCCTTTCGTAGAAGGCAAATGGGAAGCCAAAATAATTTTGGAGAGAGAGGCTTCAAGGTTCTTGGATACGTCCAACATAGAAACAGAAACTGCCTTCTGGACAGAGTCTGTAATGAAGGACTTCAGTGATTCCTGAAGAAAATGGGATTCTTCCTCGTCAGCCATAACGAGGAGTTATTAAATTATATATAAATTATAAATATAAAATATATTAAAACAAAATTGAGGAAAAAGAAGGAGGTTATAACCTTAGGAGCCCGTTAACTAAAAAGGGGGAATTAAATTATATTTACAAACGCCCACAGCGCGCTGTGACTGGCAATAAATAAATAAATAATTAAACCAAACACTTCAGGAGACGCGAAGCAAAGCTGAGGAAATGGGCCCAGACGCGCGTCTGTAACGGTAAAAGGAAACCGCTAACAGACGCGTGTAGATAAACAATGAAAACACGTTCAAGACGCGAGCAGAGGAATCCGAAGAATGTAGGAATGCAGCCGGCTGTCAGGAAATGGCTGACAAGCCGGCTGCACGCGCACACACACGCCCGCGTCAAGAACGGTGAAAAAACGACTGTTGCAAGACTCGCTGACAGAAATGAAACAAAAGAGAAGGAGCGCGTCAAAGATAAAACATGTCCTATACACTGAAACAGATTATAAAACACATTATTAGTACAATATTCAACATTTACATGGAGGACAAAATATTGGTACTTATCTTGACTGCGAGCAGCAAGAAAAGAGGACTTGTTGTTCGCAGTCAGGATACTAATAGTGCATTACGACGTCCTATTACCTTATGATGTCACTTTGTAGTTTTTGTTGGGAAATGTAGTTTTTCTTCTTGGCTGCTGTTAAAATTAAAGCAAGAAAAGACTGCATAATACTCGCCTCCGGTCTTGTAATTAAAACTATAATTATGTGAAAATCACCCAGGCCGCACAATGGATAATTCCAGTGGTACTGACTACGAGTTAAGTTTGCTGCCCTTTTACAAAGAACAGATCAACACACAAAGTAGTTCCCATCAGTGCCAGGGAATACTATGTATGGCAGTGGGTGCTTTATTGAGATCAAAACAACACTGCTGCTGTTAACCAATGTTTTGTTCAGATTGGGGGGGGGGGGGGGGGGCAGCATCTTAGGGAACAATAAATTTTTGCAAAAACCATGACAAATTAAGAATTGCCAAAAGGCTGGTGGCCAGTGCCAAACCTATTGGCTTTGCCAATGCTTGTTTAATATGCAATGTTCCTCTCATGTCATTTTCCATTTCCCATGTTAAATGTCAATTAGCAGACGGCATTTTGGCATTATAAACAGAGTAATCGCGCTAGCTAAATTTTAGCTTAAGCGCGTAAATAACTATGTAAATTATGCTCTGTATTCTTTGGCAGTGAAATAATATAAAAGTAAGCCCTTCAAGGGGCCCGCTTTTAAAAGTTAAGATTTGCCTCTGGAGTGTGGTGAAGAAGTCTTCTGTGATTTGCAATCAACTTTGTCACACAACAGAAACGCCGTTGAATAGTGGCGCTGCCAGCTGCCCTCGTTCGTTTAGGCCTGTCGTGGAAACGAGCAGTTATCAACCCACAGAGGGCCACAGAATCCCTTTCTTTCCCAAAGTGATCATGTTGCAGTTGTTCACCACTTTCTGCATAGTACACCTTTCTGTTTAATATTCCATACTTTTATTTTGTATATTTTTACGCAATCGCAATAGCCTGCAGCTATCAAGCTTGTGCTGTTTATTTTTCAAAAACAGTATGTACTGATCTTAGGAGTCGATTAACATTGGAAGCCGTGTCCACAACACGGTCTACAATCAAATTGTTCGGAATATATCGCCGCCTATTCCCGTGATGCCCTCTTGTGGGAGGTGTCCCCGGCGATCCTCACCGAAGCCAAGGCTCGTCCATCTTGGGTAAGGATACCTCTGCACAAGTTCTGAACAATAGAAAATAAGATGCAATTGGAACAAAAGGTTTCCCTGGAACGTGATCTGAGGAGACCGAAGTATCACATCGTTTTTCAGACGTATTTAACACACATCCACATAGCTCAATATGCAAGGCAAGGATAGGCTATGCATCTGCACCTGAACGGTGTTCTTAAATCGTTGTTTTCGTATCTCTGGGGACTTCCTTTATTGTGCACCTTCTCCGATGTGTTCGCTGGTCCTATCCGAAAGTCTTTGCAAGGTTGTGGGTGGGATATTGATAAAGGACAAAACATATTTCAATGAGCCTGTTATTGTTTTCGGATGAAAATTGTGACAATGCTCATCAGCAGGCTACCGAAATGTAATTTGAAGAGCGCTATGACTTTTTTTGTAATTTTATATTGCACGAACTCGACGGTATTGGAACGCTTTACATGAGCACCAGTTACATTATACAAGGACGCATTCATGTTCGTAGGCACGGTGAGATTATTTCCAAAAAAATTAGAAACAGTTGTGCTGACTCCGAGACTTGAACCTGGTTCTCTCACTCCAAGGTCGACAGCTCTGTGCCTTACGCCACATCCTCTGCCCTCCCTCTATCGGGAGGGCACTATTTTCATGTACGCCTGAATGGTATTTCACCCGTAACACAACAAGGAGCACTGCCATTTCGCGGCAAGGTGTAATTCTTTTAACGACACAGCCCTAGAACATCTTGCCACTGTATAGTACTGCATCTGAGCGATTGTTCAAGAGGTTTCCACAAGTATACTCAATATGGTGGCTCGCACTTCAGTTTGTGATCGGAGTGTTGCTGACGGTTTGTACTTACCTAAGCCATTGGTCCTGAAGGCCACTGTGGCCCTGCCCACGAAGAACGGCATAGAGGTCGTCGGTTAAAAAGCAGAGGTTGGTGTTCTGTGAAAGACCCGCCCCTGGACGTTTCAAACACTAGAAGGCCCAGAAATTAAAATTAACGTCACGTAGCCTGTGGACATTTTAAATGCACAAATGCCTATCAGTGTCCAAGAACTAGAGGAGGTTTTGAAAAGCAAGCCTGTCACCTTTATTTCATTGGTAGAGATGTAACATGACGGGTTATTTATCCCAGACTTTCCACAGCAGTCTAGTGTTCAATGCGCTTTGGACCCCGCCTCGTGTGGGAGGAGTTTAGAGAGTAGTTACAGCCCACGTGGCCCTCCCACCACCTCGGTTTGTTTCTACCACTGGTGGGAGGATCTGGGAGGGCCGCCCTAGGGCGCGTTCCCGTCGCTCCTGAGTGGAAGTTGGATTTCCTGGCAGCAGTGGTGTTTGTGCTTGGACAGTGAGCGAGGTGAAGGACCGAGGCTGCTACTCAGAGCCTCTGAGGGGGAAGGCTGGCCGCCCAGCGGGGTCCCGCAGCATGCTGCGGCCGCTCCCCGTGAAGCTGGGTCGGCTGTGCCGGCTACTGAAGCTGGCGCTGCTGGCGGCTGCGCTACTCGTCATGTTACTCAACACGCACTCTTTACTAGCCTCTTTTCAGCGGAACGAGCTGACCGACCGTCGCTTTCTGGCGCTCAACAAGTGCCCCGCATGCTTCGGCACCAGTTGGTGCCGCAAGTTCCTCAACGGGCAGCTTACGTTCGAGTCCTGGGGTCGGCTGCGCGCCTTCGACCTCTTCAACGTCAAGAACGTGTACTTTGCGCGCTACGGAGAGCCACGAGAGGGCAACCGGCGCGTGGTCCTCAAGCGGCTGGGCTCTGCGCGCGAGCTGGCCGAGCTGGACCGCGACATCTGCCGGCGCGCCACCGGCGGCCGCACGCGTTGCGACCTCATCCAGGCCATGCCCCGCACCGAGTTCGCGCGGCTTAACGGCGATGTACGGCTCCTGACCCCGCAGGCCGTGGAAGGCTGGTCCGACCTGGTGCATTGCCCCTCGCAGCGTCTGCTCGACCGCTTGGTCCGCAGGTACGCAGAGACCAAGGATTCGGGCAGCTTCCTGCTCCGCAACCTAAAGGATAGCGAGCGTATGCAGTTGCTGCTCACCCTGGCTTTCAACCCCGAGCCACTCGTATTGCAGGTACGTGACCAGTTAAACTGCTAGTTTATTCTACAGTTACCCAACTATACAATTTTCGTCTTTTCAGCAGTGAGTATTCAGATCATTGGACACGTGTCAGTCGGGGGCAGAATCCAGGAACTGTTAACGTACTTTCAACCCGACCTCACTTGAACTTCCCGTCCCGGTCACCTAATGAATTTCTGCTTCTGTCACCCTTTTATAAAGCACATTTCCCATCCATATATGTTTATCCGTAGATCTGGTGCAGCTACTTTTTGATAAATTGCTCTGTATGTAGGTGGACATCTAGTGGTTAGAAACCGCATTAGTCGCTATGGAGTGCTAACAGACTACGTTCTGTTCTCTAGATCACGACTCTCACGCAGCGGTAAACATAGGGTCTTCACATCTCTACTCAAAGTTGGACTCACCCCACCACCCCAAATCCTCTGATTTTTTGTTTCTAAACTCCCCTGCATATCACTCCCATGTTACAAGTACTTTTAAATCTTGTTGACGTGCTCTGACTTGCTGTTTTCCAATTTCATTTCTGCCCTTTACCTTAATCCACCCACTATTTGCACCCCCCTATATAAGTACAAATACTCTGCATGGAGGTACGTGTTTAGCGGCTAGTAACTTCGGACGTCTCAGTCCCACCCGTAACCCTGCTCTGTCATCACTTTGGAAGTATTAGCTGCTAATTTGTGGACGCCTACTACCGTCCAAACCCAAGCCACACTAATTTCAGCCCTTGGTTCCTCTTGTTTTATGTTCGTTGACAATAGTACCATTTACTGCAGTTAACTTGTCCAGCCACGTTTTTTTCGTTCTGATTACGCCTCCTTGATGGAATGCATTGCCAGCTGCCGCTTGTTATAACCACCGTGCGTGTAGGTACGTGTTTGACGGTGCGAAACCGTAGCAGTTACAATCCACCACTCAGTGGCGGTATTCTGTCACCAGTGACCGCAGCACTACCTAATCACCGCTTCCAACGCTGTGCCGTTGTCGTGCTCACCGCAGGGAAACCCACGCGCATTCAGAATCTGGTATCTTAAACCACAGTGACTTGGCGGACATGCCTGTTATGTAACTTCTTTTCGTACTGTTGTAAGCCTTTGCCTCAGCAGGCTGTAATTTACCCTGTTTGCTCAGAGGGCTGTGTGCCTGTTTTTTTTTTTTTTTTCTTTTCACTGCGCCTTATGCGATCTAAATGTCTCGTTATTAACTGTTTAGTACTCTCTCTCAGTTCGAGGAAGGCCTAGGAAAATTAGCCATTGCGATTGCCTACTTTTAATGGTTCTTGATTCAAGTCCTTAACGTCCCTGAGCCTTTGGGCTTTTCTGTGTGGTCTCGAGTTTACCGAGGGATCCTTCTGCAGAGCTACCGTGCGTCTGTAATCTTGGATTCAGAAGCACTCTTGTTGTTCGTTAATGGTGCACATACCGTGTCTCCAGACCCGTTGGCCTGCGTGCAAGGCATCCTAACATGGACTTCCACCCGATTTAAATGATCCGCGATTGAGTGAGCATTGTTTTTCCTTTGACAGACCTGTCTCTTAAGAATGGGTTTGGAATTATCTCTGCTGTAGTCTTAAAACACTGCTAGGCCCGATGTTTTTAACTAGTGGGGGCGATTTGTGCATCCTAGCATTTATCGCCCAATAATGAAATGCCGGGCTTCTGTATATTCAGTGCGTGTTGTTTTCCGTTTGTGGAATATTCCATGTCCCTTCAGAGTATAACGAAGGGGCCCTGCCAGTGTTAAACCGCTATCTATGCGACCACACTCCGTGTACATCAAAGGTACTCAGGAACACAAATCTACATTTGACCCTGGTGTGTTTATCCAAAATCTATTTGATGTAAACATGTTTATCCATGTTGCTGTATAGTATTATAGAGAATGTTGCATTTATCAGGCGATATAGCATAATTGGTACACTTTAGGAAAAGGTGCGCGTTTTTGAGCGAAGTGGGTACACGATAGATGGAAATAGTAGCAAAAGTTCGTTTTAAGAACACGAGAGGAAAGGCACGGCTCCCGCTAGCAGCATGACTAGGACTTCATGTAGTAATCCGAGCTAGACTTGGGAGGGAAATGAGGAACATGGAACTTGAATCCTTTTCTGATGACATTACATTCCACAGGGGGCAAAAATGCACTAGCGATTTAATGGTACAGCATCAGCGACGGAAGAAATCCAGGAAGAAAACAAGTGATATATCTTTCAATGGCAATGTTTAATTGACAATGTGTAGGCGTATGTTCTCAATATGAAATCATTAATGTAGCATTGATATAACAGCATAGCTGAAAACATTCAGAAAATATTAATATCCATATGCTCTACAGAATTTAAATTTCCTGCTTTCAGTCGAAACTGGTAATCTTGTAGGACGGTTTCGCTACCAGTATTTTTTTTGGAGGTGGGGGGGGTGGGGGTCAGATATTATTATTATTATTATTATTATTATTATTATTATATATATTTTTTTTATTCTAAGTGCTCTTGAGTCCCAGGTTTAAAATATTTGTAAAACCTGGTTACCTTTCCCCCGCACCCCCCCCCCCCCCCCAACCACCACAGACACACAACGCACACTGAAAGATTTTCTTAAGCTCACATGAGTTTAAAGGTTCACTTTTTGCTTGATTGAATGTGTTGAAATTAAGTGTCGTTGTCACAAGGACAAAGGTAAAAGTTCAAAGTGGCAATCGGCTCAGTGTATACAAGTGGCGTATTTGGCTCTTATAGAAATGCATAGGCATTGAAGTACGGGTGACACGTTTCTGGCTTCCATTCACACTTCGATCCAAATTGCAACAGCAATTCTAGTTTTGGCACGTTCTCTAAATGGGATAGTGGTGTAGTTAATTGTATTAAGCTCCATCGTACATACCCCCACACGAACTATTTTCAGTAATTACGCACACGCCTGATAGGATATGGTCGTAAGTTAACCAACACAATTATGCAACACTGATTATTAATCTGTGCCATATCGTAACAGTAAGTTAATTGCTATTTTTGTAGCAAGCTGTACAGAGGAGTTAGGTTTCTTAAGTGTTTAAATTTATGCTACTTTAAATAATTGCGGCTCTTTTAATTTGGCTAAGAAATGAATTATAGCCACGCTAACGCGATTTAAAAATAAAATATACATTTATATTAATAATAGCAGTTTTTGTTCAACGCTATGCACCACTAGGAACCTTGCTGCTATAAAGTTTGATTCTTGTGTTTCGTCTTGTTAACTTAGATTAGTGTGAAATATAGTAAATTACCAGGTTGCTCGTTGTTTCGGCGTAGGACCTGAGACTCTTTGGATGTTTTTATTGTGTAAGCCCCTAAGAAAGGACAGAGGAGGCGTTTCCTGTGTGTCATTATAATTGAGTACAGCCGCATGAAGTGTGCTAACCTTTTTCGGCATAATTTGTCAGAGCTGGACTTGAAGGGAGACCACTTAGTAAAATTCAGAATCGGGAAGACTCCCTTATCTAAAGTTTAGGTAAACACTTCTCACCAGGTGTCACGTGATCTAAATACATTACGAAAGTACTTATATTTTGAGTTCATCTGGATCTGTGCTGGCTTCCTTTTTCAAACTGACGTGAGCTATTCCTTTCAAGTGACTGCACTATATATATATATATATATATATATATATAATCTGTCTTTTTTTTTTTTTTTTTTAGTTGATGCAGTGCTGCATTTGAACATTGAACCAGGATTCATCAATGTTCTAGGCCTATTGCTTTAATACTTTTATTATTATTATTATTATTATATATATATATATATATATTTTTTTTTAAATGTGGGTCATCCAGTCAATGTCTACTAATCTCCTACAGTTCTGAGCATTTAAATAGCTCTTATCAGCATGGCTGGTCCAAACTCTGTTTAGGATTAACTTGATATCACAATCCTCTAGCTGTAATTCAATTCTTAATGCATCCATCAGTATCCCTGGACCAAGTACATCATCTCTTGCAAGAATTGGTTCTCAGATTTTTGAAAGTTTGGAACTCTTATCACCATATAATCGGGCCTCTGCTTGATCTTGCCTTGATTGATTTTAGTGCCTGCAAAAGAGTAGGGGTTTATCCCACCCATTGCCTCTTCTAGGGACCAGGTTTCTTGAAAGCAACATATCTGGGCCGTTCTTACATAGGCTTCCTTTCTTCATCAATAGACTTCTGTTTGAATCCAGCAATACTCCATAATATTGTGCAGTTTTGTGGTGGAGCCCTGCAGATGGCTTGTTTTTATGGTTGGTGGATTTTAGGTGTTAGTAAGGTGGAAGGTAAACAACTAAATTCATATTTACATTGAATAGTTTGAAATTTGCTCTAGATGTTATGATTTATCGTTTCATGTGCTTATTGGTAGCATACCACTTTTAGGTTACACTGGTCACTGTGCATCAAATTGTTGGATGTAGTGTGTAAGATATAACACATGCAAAAACATATTCATCTGATTGCTGACCATTAAGTTAAACCGACTGCCATGCCAGATGTCACCTTTTTGACAAGCTGTGACGTACAAAACCACTTAAAAAATCTTGTACTCAAACTGGTCATGTTCTTGATAGGTGTCTTGGGGCATGTAACAAATGACATAGCTTGTGCTTAATCGCTGCTGTTTAGAAGGTTCTTATTTTTCTTGCTCATACATTGTTTCCATGTTTCACAGCTGATGGGTTTTTGCCTCCATTGTATCTTGTGGTTTTGCTAAGTAATTCAGTCTCGATAACTTCATGCATCAGGTGATGATGGCCAGGTGTACTGCACTCCACTTTAACACCCTGTTTGTGTGATATTTTTTTTTAACATAAAGGTATGCTGCAGTATTTTAGGGGTGATAATGAGGACAAATTCAGTTAAATACTTCTCTGTTAATTACACCTTAAGTTGCGACTCACAGTTGCACAGTTGAATTACATTTCCTTTCTTGATTTGTGATGTTTCTTTATGGTTTCGCAGTGAAAACAAATGTGACTCGATAACAAGTTATTTAGAATAGTTATACTAATAAACATGCATGGGGACACTTACCACATCAGTGTAAAGGTCAAACTCAAGTTTACCGCAGTACAGCATTACTGACAGGAGAAAAACAATTTAGGGCGATAAAGAGTGCATGTAACTTTACGCAAGGAAACAACTCTCCTTGTAGTCACCTGATCTCTTCATTGCTATTTATTCAACATTGTTATGCTCTCTCCTATGTAAGGAAAACCAGTACGTCTTTGGATAAAACGCTATTCATAAAATATGCCATAGTATAAACTATATGTGCAGATGCAGAGTGTGCAAGATGCTATTTATTGGCATTGTTGAGGGACAAGCCTCTGCTTCTCTTGAGTCATTAAGCCTCTTCCTGAACAGTGATATAAACTATATAGTGTACTCTGATTATATGCATATTGTAGGAAAATGCCCCTTTTGACATGGTCACCCCCCACTTTTTGCCCACCGGCACATACGTTTTTTTTTTATTTGTTTGTTTTTTTTGGCTGAGGTACCCCAGTGCTCTTTTCCTAAGAACAGGGCACCTGATTTAGTAAAGCACCTGGACGCCCACTAGGCAAATGGTGACTTGTACCCTACCCCGTTCTCACCTTAACTCCTGAGAACTGGTCCTGGAAGATGCTGCAGAATGCTTGTGTTATTCTCCCCTATGGTTTGCATTACTACTTTAAGGACTTAGACTCTACAAGTATTTTCCTAGTTCCCTTCAAAACTTCATCAGTATGTATACTTGCAACAGTATTCTGGTGTTGTAACATAATATAAACAGTGTCTTCTTGTGTGTGTGTTTCCCCCCCCCCCAACAGTTGGTTTTGAGTTCCAACTTGTGTGTCTTGTTTATTGCCTCGGTGAGTACAACAAATGCTCAGCACTACTTCCTGATAACCCACACTACCACAAAAGAGAGCTTTTGGGATTGTCACTTGTATCGCTGTAAACCAATAAGGGTCGCATAGACTATCTGCATATTGCCCCCATACATGGGTGCACTACATATCTTACTAACTTTCTACACTTAAATAATATGCATGTAGTGGTCAAGTGCTACAAATAATGCTTCTGTCTCTGATGTCTGCTTCAGACATTTTCATTAGTTTGCAGTAAACCAGTTGCGGTAGTCAGTCAGCGGATTTCAGTTGATGGAGCCGACCATCGACCATGGCTTTGACTCAGGAAAAAAACCTTCCACAAATAAAGAACAGTTCGAAGCAGAACTAACCATGCCAAATTTAAAGGTGACTTCAACAAAGGTTGTCACCTTTTCCGTATAACTGATAACTTAATTGTTAATGTGTTAAATTCCATCCCTGTTGTCAGACTAGTAGATGATGAACATTGTAGCAGTGGTGCTGGTGCGATGTGTGGTAACTCTGCTCTTCATCCCCATGACTTTTCAGCAAATATAATTTACCCAGAAAAAATGCTTTGCTTCAATTGCAAATCTACTTCCTCAGAACTGAGGAGTAATGTGTGGGAGCTTTAAGTTGATCAAAACACACCTTGCTAAAGCTTTGTTTGTCTCTCTACCTTCATTTGCATTACCCACCTGGATTTAACCTGACTTGGCACCACCCATCAAATTTATCAGGTTGTCACGTCACTAGGAGAGAGTTGGTGGCAAGCATAGTTGGTTGCCTGCTAATTTTGTGAAGTATTTCAGAGTCCATATAGTGACCCATGTAATTCTTGGCCTTTGTCCGGGGCCTGTAGGTATAAGTATTCTAGGAGTTGCAGTTGGCTACTCTCTGTGCCATAATAGAAAACTGCCTTTGACATAACTGTGCCAACATAGATATGGCACATTTCTCTTTGAGGCTTCAGTTACTCTGCATTTTTGTTCTGCGCTGAAAGTCTGAGTTACTTGTGTTCCAGTTCAGTGAGGACCTAGTCTGTCAGTTCGGGCTGGACTGTTCCCATGAGAAGCAGGGTCAAGACAGATTTGCGTTTGGCAGAGTCCAAAGTGAGGTGGAATGGTGAGCAAAAGTGGTTGAGATGATGGCCTCTGTGATTGCTAGCAGCTGCACAAAATGCAAGCTTTCTTTCCATTGGCTTTTGTTTTTTGCTCACCTTTGCATGTCGTTCTGATTTTGGTATGTTACTTTTAAAGTGACCTTGTGCCCATGCAGTCTCTCTCCCCTTGCCCCGTTGATTTCTTTCTCAGTTCATATTAATCCCCAGTCAGTCCCAGTCTTACACAATTACATATCTCAGTTTATAAACATTTTCTCCTTAAATGTAGACATTGGACTTGCCTTCGTTTATTCTGCAGAAGCAATTCTGTCGAAGTCAGCTTTTGTTCTTTAACCGCTTTGTAAATGTGTACTACGGGAAAAATGTTTTTAGTATTCGCTCCCCGGAACAGTTTTTGGTGCGGACTCAAAAATTAAAATGCATCCCAAATTAAATTGACAATTATCAAAATTATATGGACATGAAATGTGATCTCACAACATGTTTAAATGTAGCTCACTGTAAAAGAGTTGGCCAGGTTTGGACCTTCATTTTTTTTTTCTTAGACGATAAGTTGAATAGATATTGTGTAACTGTCCGCTAGGGTCGACTCGTTGGTTCTGCGACTTCTTGAAAGATCAGAAACCTTGCTCTGCCAGATGTTAAATCTGATATTGTGAGGAAAATAAAAGTAACTTTGAACACCAATGTTGTCGTTTCTTAGTAGATAAAAAGAGAAGTGGTGTGCTGTATGGTTCGCACTTCCTTCAGTGGCACAATTTGCCATATGCTGTACTGCAATGTAATCAGGGTGCCAAACGGTACCACACCCAACCACTTCAGGTGCACAAATGCTGGTTGAAAAACAATCTAGAGTTCGTAACAACAATGTACCATGGCACACCAAAAAGTCCATAAGGTTCAGCCCGTTGTGTATTTAAACAAAAACGTGTAACACTGTAATGTGGTCCATCAAGAAGATTTAATTTGTTTTCGTATATCTCGGATAAGGACACCATTCAATAGAAAATACAGCCGGCACGTGTTTCGTCAATGAGACTTTCTCAAGGCCAAGTTATCATCTTCGGAGCCCCGCCAATATATATTCCTTTGTAGGTTTCCTATCTTCCAGACATGACATATCACAGCATATTATATAATTGGCATTTGTTATATATCTAGCATTATATCATGTCTGGAGATAGGAAACCTTCACAGGAATATATATTGGCGGGCCTCAGAAGATAACTTGGCCTTGAGAAAGTCTCATTGACTAAACACGTCGGCTGTATTTTCTTTTGAATGGTGTCCTTCTCGGAGATATACGAAAACAAACAAATTAAATCTTCTTGATGGACCACATTACAGTGTTATACGTTTCTGTTTAAATACACAAAGGACTGAACCGTATGGACGTTTTGGTGTGCCATGGTGCATTGTTATGATTTCTTAGTAGATATGTATAACTACTTAAACTCTTTATGTTAAATTTCCGTTAACATTTTAAAATTTCCAATACTGACATTACTGTAAGAAAAGCAACATGAACCCACAGCTGTGGACAGGATGTCCCTCTTGTGCTCACTTTTTCATGACGTTTTTGTGGCATACATGTATTGGTTATATGCCATCAAGCGCCAGCCGTTTAGCTTTGTCTGTGAACTTTAGCAGGTTATCTAATTGTGAGGGTTATTTTGGTTGGGGGGGGTCTTCAGGCAGGTGACATAATTCCATGTAGTTTTTTTTAAAATATCCTGAACAACTGCAAAACGCCAACAGCAGTACTCAACTGGCCTGGTCCGCAAGGCCCGTCACTGGGGTGAGCTTGATTAAAGCTGGCAAATAGCAAATTGTGTGTGGCATGACCAGAGTGCTGCCAGTAGCATTTTAGTCAGAGGATTGGATCGTATGCTGTGTAGTAGATACAACACTTTTTATTATTTAACATACATACTTATCATTTATTGTTGTTTCAGTTTAATTCATTATAGTGGCATTGGTTTGGATGTAGTTCAGTTTACTGTTGAAGCAAACATGTCAGATGAAACTCAACCGGCTGACGCACAATTCATTCTTCCTGATGGGCCAATGAGCTTCATAAGTGATTTGACTCTGAGCTTGCACATTTGTAATTTTCAGGTTTGATTTGTTCTAGTAATTTAACACTAGTTTGTCACATTGTCATGGGACACCACTTATCTGTCACACCAAGAGTTAAGAACATGCAAAATTGAATAATTTTCCTCTTGTGAGGGTTCCTCCCGGTCTTCACCTTGGCAACTTGTAGCTGTCATATCTTCTTCACTATGGTGTAGTGATACTTAGCTAGATGCAAGACATCTGTAGGTGAACTGGTTTGTTCAGGTGGTGACTTAATTAAAGCATGAACACAAGCAAAACCATTCTAGCTCAATTTGTATCACCCACATGCCGCTGGTCCTGTAGGTGGTGCCTGTGTTACTGTATGGTGCCATTGTGTCTAAGGAGCGAGTGACTAGTCCCATGGCTCAGTGTCTTGCATGGCAACTCGTACTCGGAGGCAGAGACACTGAAGGTTTGCTCCATGAGGACATTCAGTTACTCTTTGCAGAACACTACCTTGCTTGATCCAGTCATTGGATAATTTTGGACTTCAGAGCAATAGGGTTGTCTGCTGTATTCCCAGGTTATTCGCACATGCGTTTGGTCAGCTTTTGTGGTCTCAAAAGAGAAGATGAGTTCTTGGATAAAATAATTCACTTGTTTGCTGGCTGAAGAGCATGTGTCCTGTGCCCAATTTTAGAGCTCCCATACACATCCCTAAAATGGAATAAACTGTCTCCTACAATAGAGTGAAGAATCTCAATGTACACGAGTTCTTCCTGGATCATGCCCTGATGGTTTCACACAAAGACCAAGTGGGCAACAATCACATGCTTGTTTCTAGAGAAGGGTGGTAGCCCAACACGAGTGAGCTGTAGCATACCACTTGGCTTTTTGTCCATACCTTTATTGGGTCGCAGCATGCTTAAGCTGAAGGAGAAAACTGTGAGAACTTCCATTTTGAAGGAACACCTGCACACTGGGTATACTACCTACCATACAGTCCTTTTGACATCAATAGGATTGGTTCAGAAGAGATGGAAAACAGTTTAGTGGAGTTGTTTGTGCTATTTATTTTTTTGCATAGTGGGCTTTGTGCCAGATGATGACCCAGTATGCATTTTCTTTCTGAATGTGTACAAAACCTGACAGGTGTTGGAGTATGACTTCCATCCCTGGGCATCTTTATCTCAATCTTTAGTTCACTTGTATCTTTCAGATAGACATAATAAAACAGTGGAGGCCCCTCTAGCAATGGCTACTAGTTTGTATTGATTGTGTCTTGGGTTGACAAAAAGACCATTGGCTATTGATTTTACTTAAGTCTCCAATATAAGGCCTCAGTTTGGTTTCACTGGGCCAGAAACCATGAACAAACACTCTACAGGAAATTGTACACCACCATATATTTTGAATGGTGGACCACTTATGTAAACCTTCAGTCCATAGAACAAGGTCCAACGTTTTAATGCCACAAGGACCACAGTCCTTCGCAGGAGTCCATGCTCTTTGAGGTCAATGGATTTTTGGACCCAGCATAGGCTGTCGTTGAACCTCTAACACAATTTCAATGAAACTTCAAATAAGTTACACACCATGACCAATGTGGCCATGGAAGGCAAACTTCAGTCAGGAATAAACTTAAGGAATTTATTACAAACTCGGTCATGTAGACAATTTGCAACTCCAAGTTATATAGATACACAATCACCAAAGGTTGCCCAAGGCGTCAAAATAAGTTCAGGAGGGCTAACATTATTAAGACTGAGCATTCAAGTAGAATACGATAAATCATTAACTGATTTATTTCTGATATAGTAATTAAGTGTTGCTCAGAATTAGCAATCAACAGTTATTATTTTTATGGGCACAGGGAAAGACAAGTGGGGCGGAACACATGGGCAAAAGACAAAAGGGGCAAAAAGAATTTGTAAGATAATAATCTTGGGCAATAAACTACTAACTAGGGTGGATAAAAATATACGTAAAAAGGGAAAGTGTCAGTCAGCGTGTCAGAAGCTCGATCAAGAGTTTTCTGCAGGGCAGTAGAAGAAATCTCTAGGTCTCAATAAGGTATTGCAAGAGTCAAAGGCAGAGAGGAAGATTCTTTTCCAGGGGGCTCAGCCTGTGGGGATCTTCATCTGCAAGGGTCTTTGGAATCTGAAGATCTGCCCCACATCCAACTGGTTAATGACATATCAAAGTTCATACTAGATTCTGACCTTCCAAAGGTAATAGTCCACATTATGTTGAAGGGCTGTCAACCAAAAGAAATCGATCACATGACTCCAAACTGCAACAGTTCAGTATTTTCCCAAGTCTGTCATGAGAACCTCTTCCATCCATGTAGCTCCACACGAGTTTGAAACAATTGTACAGAGGATCAGTCCATGATTCAGGATGTTCTGCATTAAAAGACCTTGTTTAACTTCTTTCTGTCTAATAGGGGTCTATTACCAAAGGTAGTCTTCTCATGGAAAACAAGTCTGAAGGAAAGGTTCACATTAAAGAAAATGAATCGGCATTTCCTTCCCAGTCATGAAATACAGGCTTAGCAAGTCTCACATAAGCTAACACAAGTGAATTAATCTAGCACATTAATACATAGGCTGTCACATATGGATGACCTTTGTGACATGAGGGACAGCACTCAAATTTCAACTACTTCACATGTGAGCTCTTAACTGCTTCCAGGTTGGGTAAGGTCTTCGGGTGGTGATGAGTTGTGACCGTGTTAGAGTTCCTCACATAAAGAGCAGCATGTCTGTATCTTTTTCTAAAGGTGTATTGAATAAAATCGTACAAACAAAGGAGAATGCAGATCAAAACCAACCTATTGGTGTTTTGGTGCTTCCTTGTGCTCCACATTCGAGCTTTCTGAAATGTCTCAGCTTTATGGTTTGTGCAAGAGGCACAACCTCACCGGATATTTCTTTTTAAAGTCTAGAGATTTGTTTAAATCGACACACTGCTTTCATTTAAACATTTTTTTTTTCTGTGACGTTATTCCCGAATATTTGCTGAAGTATTGTGGTGTGAAGCGTCTGTGGAGATGACATGAAGTTGAGTTTTGTTTTGGTGTTTGACGCAAATCTGTTACTAACCGAATGGTGTACGGTTCCGGACTCGAGTCAATTGTGGTAACACATTTACGGAGTTCTCTAAGGTACTTGTCACATGTTCCCATGGAGACCGTAGGCAGGTCTCAGCAGGCGTGTTTGGATATGCAGTCCTCCATTTTCTGTCGAGTGCCAGTAGCCGATTGTAATCTGTTGTGAAAGGATGTTGAGTTTGGTTAAATTCAATACAAAGCAAGGGTAGTTCCACGTAGTTTCACCTTCAACTTTGCATTGAGAACATGGCAATTGATCGCTTGCACTCTTAAATGTAGCAGTTGAAACACCATGCCATATGATGCTAAGAAAAGTTTTCAGTGTTGCAGCACTTGCGCACAAAACGTTAACAATAGATGCCTTTATCTACCGTCCTAGTAGCTGGTTGAATAGCAAGTGTTAGTGACCCCCGTCCCCCGCCTCACCCCGTAATGAAATGTAGCACTGGCTCTTCTGTGCAGTTGGAAACGAGCCACATGCAGAGAGAAGATGTTTTCACATGTGGATATTTTGGCTCTCGTCCAATTTCCCTTGCTACCAATGAGGTTTTTACTGCCACAAAGACTTATTTGTGTCTGTCTGCCTTGCAACGCATAGCGTGCGGATCGTATCACAACATTGTGTTTGGTGGCTGTTTCCCCTTGCTAACGAGTTTCATGTCTTAACGTGCGTTTGACCAAGAGACGGGTCCAGTTTTAAATCGCCTGTGTACAGTGTACTAGTCAGTGACTTTACACCTTGGAAGTGGTTCTCACAAGGCTTTTTTTTTCTTTCCGATTCTCGTGTTCGGTGATAAGTGAATACGAGATTGGGAATAAATGGAAATTATCTTAAACCTGACTTTTTAAAAACTGTTGCAAGACAACAACGAGACCTACCTATTAAAGTTTACTTGCGCATTTAGAATTTAGCGAGTGTGCTGCATATGGTGCTGTTTATTTCCGGCGTGGGGCGGTGCATGTCGTTTCCACGCCTGTTTACGTGACGTTTTTTGCAGTAAATAGTTATAGTCCATTTAATTACCCTTTGTTTTATAGACAAGGTTTCAATAGTGGTCATAACGTTTGCATTAAACTCCTTTTAAGAGTGTTTACGGAATGGTACAGTACAGAGCACATAAACGGAGCAGTCATGGTTTATATACCTGTATGTTGACGGGCGGCCCTTGTTAATTTTGGTGGTTTTTTTTTAATTACCTTAGATTCTGAATTTTCTACTGGCATTCGGGTATGATTTGCTGGTCCTCACTTCAGCAAGTATTTTACGTTTGCTCTGTATTCCCCGTAAATCCACAGCCTCAAGGACTGACTCCATCGTCAAAGCCTGGTTGCTTCAAAAATTTTGCTTAAGTGCTCATTATTAAGATATTGGAATCCAATATCGGCAGCCTCAAGCAGGTCTTTGGTTTCTTACTTGGTGCCCTCGTTTTTGACAGATGCGATTTTTGGTTTCTCACTTCTGTTAAGATCTGATAAAGCTTATTGCCCAAAGTGGGGTGGTAATCGTGTGGGGCCAGTTTCACTTAGCTCAGAAATTGATAAACACAAGTACCGCAGTGAATCGTTCAGATGTTTCCCCTGGCACAGCGCCTGTCTGTGACTACACTTCTGGTACTGTGAAGCATTTACTCTTAACTTCATGTACAACTTAACCTTCACTGTTTAAATAAAATAAAAAAAAGCACACCCCGATAGCAGGGACACATTTGATGCCAATAATTGATTCATTACGCGATTTCCTGAAATCGAAAATGCATCTTTTAACCTAATTCGGTGCCTCATAATCTTATGTTAAAAGGATCAACACTAACCGTAAATCTTTCAGAGGGGGCAGCACATTGAAGAGTAAGTGCCTTTCTTTACTCTGGCTCTTATGTTGCTTTTTACTTCGGTCCCATGTGTCCTGCATAGTGTCTTTTCGCTTCTCTCATCTGAGCTTGCATGGTGTGGTTCTCATTCTGTTGTGAGCATATGCTGGTAGTGTCAGGTGTGAGGGTGCTGTAAATGAGACCCAAGTAGGACACTGCATACCATGATCCTCTGTGCACACCAACGGGTTCTATGTTCTCCCAACACATGCATTCTGATTTCTGACTTTTTATTAACCGCTTCAATAATTTTCTGTGATTTATTGTTTTTTTGCTTTTAAGGCCCGTGTAATTGCTGTCAACCCCAATCCTCCCACTTTACTGACTATTTCTTACTCTTCGGTCCTCACCCAATATAATCTGCCAACCCCTTACCACTGAGAATCTTTGAGGAACTTTTAAATGGTGGTAGGTACCATTGTACTGGCTAATTCTTGGAGGATGCTTGATTTTTTTGCCCCCGACAGAACCTTTTGCCCTCTTCCAAATTATTAAGCATTTGCCCTACCTGTTCCACTCCATAAGGATTCTCGTCAGCACCTCACGGGTGGTTCTTAGCCTGACTTAATTGGCACTGTAGTGATCTCACTTTTACTGTTCCAAATCCTCAAACACTTGCCCTTCCTGCTCTCCTCCTGTAAGAGGTTCTTCTGCCTTCAATTGACACAGTAGTGATCTTGCTTTCTTCCACAGCTGCTGGCTTGCCAGGAGAGACTGATCTTCAGCAGGTTCACATGCTCGTTTTCGTAGCACACTTCAAACACGTGCCCACCCTTAGATCTTTCTAGATTCGTTTATAACAATACATCATATGTAACTGATTCTTTCCTCCCTGAACATTAATTCCAAGGCTTCTGACATGTTTGGTGCCTACGTCAGAGGCTGGTCATCTACCTGTATTCATTTTACTCATGTGGCATGGCCATCTTCATCTCTGTGCTGCCACCATTTTTTTTCCTTTTTCTTCTATCCCTCGCATTGAACCAAGCTTGTGTAATGAAGGCTGTGTTTTTTTTTTTTTTTTTATTTGTTTTTTTTAATAGGCAACCAATAAATGTTAAAAAGTTGAACAAAAAATTATATAGCCTCTTCAAATTGATTTATCACCCTTGTTGTGGATCAGCCTGGTAAACTGGTTCCTCGATTAGGGAATTTTCTTTTCATGGAAGCTCAGAGCAGTGGATGGCTTTAAAGACACTGTAGGGATTGGGATAATTTGATCTGATTTTCAGAGAGTAAAGATGTTGGTGTTTGACCAAGATAATGCTGAGCCATTGATAATGAAGCTTAAAATTCGCTTCAGCTTGCCAGTTTCCATGAACATATGCAGCATCTTATTCAAATTAATCTTTTGATAATATATTTATTATCATTTTAAAGTCTGTCTGTTCAGATCAGGTAGAATGCTTCTTTATGATTTTTTTTTTTTTTCTCAAGATGCTGTTCGCAGGTAGAAAACCATTTTTGTTTTTAACCAAGTTTGGTTTTTGTGTCTACTCCCAATGTACAAAGGACATTCTAGAATGTGTGCAGTTGTTTCAATCCAGACGTTTTGTTTTGTAACAAGTTGTGAATTTCGGGACCCAGTCGGAACTGGCCCCTGTTTGAATTACAGTAGTCATCCTTTCTGTAAGGTGTACCAATGGAATTAGACTGGGGACCCCAACTCTGCCTTTACGGATTCTTTCTCCCCAATTTAATTCCTGAGTTTAGGAGGAGGGTCTCCCGCGATGCACCATTAAAGCGCTTGGACAGATCCCTGCACAGGATGTGCCTGGGTTTAGACCGCGCCAAGAGCGGGCCCATCTGTGCCTGGATGAGGCTGAGCTGTGCCCTCCCTCTTAGCCTTATGTCTTGGTGGGAACTGAAGCATGGTTCGTGCACTAAATGTTAATTATGGAAAAGAAAAGCTAACCCGCCTGTCTTGAGAGGCTTCTCTGTCCTCAGTCTCCTCTTCCCTCATTAATTACTTGCCTTTGGTATGAGTATACGACTTTCCTATGGGTGATATTCTGTTTTCAAATACAATTTGTTCAAATATCCAAGCGAAAAGAAGTCACATTTTGTGTAATTACTTGTACATGGAGGTTTATTGTAAACATAATATTTGCAGGTCATCCTTTATCCTCTTCATGCTAGTTTTGTTAAAGTACAGCTGTGCAGCCAACACGTTTCATCCCTTATAGTGGACTGCACCTAAGGTAGGACCCTCGAGCTCCTCTGACTCTACCTCCTAAGGCTTTATGCCACTGCCTTATCGACATAATGCCAACATTGTCCAGTGCTTTGATTCTCCAGTCTTGCTTGCAACTATACAAAATGATGAAGACTTGCTACTGTACGTGATAATTCTATCCTAAATAGCCAGAAAATAACCAGTTGGTCTAACGCAATAACCCATCTATTAACAGTGGGTGTCTTCATTGCAGGGAACGGTGCATGCTTATGTAACAGTACACTACAACTAGCGGTAGTGCACTCCTGTCTGTCTCCTCTCAGGTACTCAAAACTACCTGGTAAAATCAGATTACCTGGTCATTTTCTAGCACAATCACATATTGGTTAACAGCGGGTATCCACTTTGCTTGGCATTTTGTATGCTTTTTCACCTTGCCAAATGGAGCCCTCAGGCTACATAAAAAATATCCCTGTAATAGTTAAAGTTAGACTACAGTGTGAGTCTGCCTTTACTAGCAGCTTGCTCTTAGGACTACTGCTAATTATGGTCTAGTCATGCTTGTGCTTAACCATGCTGGCTTGCGGATACGGGGCTCTGTCACCCAGACATGTGCCAACTGGCTTTATCCACACCAGATTTAACTTATGACTCAAATGCTCATTCCTACCCATGCATCATGTTGCAACTTACTTTCACCAAGTGAACCCAAACGTGGATGCACCTGTGTCCACTTTAGCATATGGTCTTTTATGGTAAATAAGACCTCCTTAAATGCTAGTGGAATTTATTTTATCTAATTTCTTGAAAAGAAAAAAAAAAAAAAAGCTAACGAGGGTGCAGTTATCTTTCCTTGCTTTTAAGCACAAACACAATTTAAATTGGATCTATTAGCAGTTTTGATATTAAGTTCAGGGATCACACAGGATGTGCTATAGTTTCTAATATGAATCACTAAGCAGGGATTATATTGAGTTAGTTTCCAGAAAATGATTTTATCAACCCCCACCCCAAAAAAAAACTAATCAGGCACATTAAGGGGTGAAACACATGTTGCCTGCACATAAGGATTGTAAAAAACCTAGTACGAAGAAGATGTAGGATCACCAGAAAATACGTTTACAATAAAATCTCCTTGCACAAGAACCTACACAAAACGTGTCACTTGGGTACTTGAACATATAGTTTTTGAGTATAACCCATAGGAAAACCATACGATCATCATAACACATGTTTATTGAGGAGGAGTTGGCCCAACCCCTAAGGAGTGTTGGAGCGTTATCCAATAAAAACAAGTGACCATTAAAAAAACAAAACGGCAAATTGGGTAAGGAGGGAGAAGGTTGAGCCTACAACTTGCATAATACTAATTACTAGCTGACTTTATGGGCGCAATTCATAAAATCTCTCTAGTGGAAGGGAGAATCGAAGAGGTGCAGCACCAATCAAGGAATTATGTACTGCCCGCTGTTAAGCAGACATCTGGTAGTATAAGTAGTAATCAAAGTTCCATAGACTTGGGTAATCCTGCTTTGAATGAACCATCATCCCATGCATTACACATACCTGCCTCGCTCATTGATCAATCTCTCCCACTAGGTAGTCATAACAGTAGTCCACCTCCTCCCAAATAAAGGCAAAAGTAGAGGCATGCACAGGGATCCGGGGAAATCCATGGTATCAACTTTTCCCTAGGGGTAAATTAAGCTGTTAAGTTTTGTGGCAATCTGACTAACAAGGGCTGGGTTGCTGTTGGCTCTCCTGTTACTGGTGACCCCGAACGGAAACACAATGGATCATTGTGCAGCTCTTTTTAGTAGGCCAGCAATCCTTCAGATTTTTTTCTTCTTTTGAACAGACCTATTGCAGAGGCTCAGTGGTCTTGAAAATAAACAGTGTTTCACGCATCTCTTCTCGACCCTGTTTGCACTTGTTGCGCTCTTTGCCCTGGTGTTAAGAATACTGTGAGCACTGAACGTACTGCGCAGTATATACAGGGTGGGAAACAAATGCATTTTTGCAAGAAATTAGGTCTTCTGTTTACTTTCAGGAACCCCGATTAATATGGCCACCAATCCTCCTGTTGAGGCTAATTGAGTTATTTTAAATAGCTATAGTACCCTGGACCGGATGTACCATGCATTTATTTCACCCAGTAGTTTTTACCTGGGCATACTATGTAATGCAGCTCGCCAAACCCCCGCCTCTCCTGTGAATGCACGCTGTTTGTTACTGTTAGATTCTGCCTCCCGCTTTTCTCTTGAAGACCGGATTAGAGGAATTTGAAACAAAGTTGTGCACTGGTTAAAGCTATTTCAGGATGGAAAGGCGAATTGTTTGTGGAAGTAATTTCAGATAGAAAGGACGGATGGGTAGGCTGCGGCTAAAATATGGTCAACCTGGGGTTGAGTGGTGATTAACTTCAGGAACCCTGTAATGGTTAGGGGGTTGTTGCACTGTTTACATTATCTGGCAACATTGCTGGGGAGAATTCATGCACACCTGCTGGGCTATTTTAATCAATCAAATGTTTTGCCCCTTGTTCTGACCACTATTTCCGTGGTGAGCCAGGGCCTTTATATAATGTTTAAAAAAAAAAAAAAATGAATCGTTTTGCTCCCTTAGATATCGTCACAGAGATCTGTTGGCTTGCTAATTGTAACATTGACTGCTCTGTGTAACTGTTCGAAGGGAGGATCAAATTCCGTTTTTTTTTTTCCCCCGCCTTCCATCAAGACAGGAACCCGTTCCGTTGGGCTTAACTATCTTGTCATGGAATATTGCTGGAGTTCGAGCTAAGTTATCTAGCACGGATTGGTGGAATATAATGTCTAATGATGTAGTTTGCTGCCAAGAAACATGGATACTAGAAACCTTTAATGCTGATGATTTGCATCTTTTGTAGTCCTGCAATTCAGACCATGGCAGGGGCAGCGAAGGATGGTGTGGTAGTTCCTATGTTTGTTAAAGTAATTCCTGCCAGTGTAGGAGTTGTAATTGGTAGTTCCTGTTGGTTTAAAATGTTGCAAATTGCGTGTTTAGCAAACATGATTTTATTTTAATTCTTATAATTTTGATAACAATTATGGAAGTGGTTGGACAAATGACTTTGACTAAGTACATGGGCAACTCTAGATCACAACTACATATTATTTGGGCCGATTACTTGATTATGCAAATATAGGGATCGAAAGGTATGTGATGTGTCCATTTGGCGTTATGGGGCCTTTTTTTAAATTAAAAAAAAATCTCAATATGAGGATGCTCCAAAACAGCAAATTTTAAGAAAAAAAACCTGGTATTTATGCAGACTGTTGCTTTCTCTGATACCCTTCAAATACCTACATTTAATTACCACAGCTCGTCCAGAATAATTGGTTTTATTTTAATATCCAGAGAATAGATTCCTTTGTTGGCAAGTCCTTAGTAGTTACACAGTGCATTAGTGACCATAAGCAGTTACTGTTGGCCTTAAGGACTGTGAGCGCTTACGTTTTACTAATAAATATTTTAGCTATTCTGTATCTTGAATAAGCATAGAAAATGACTTAACATAGAAAACTTGTAACTTGAAGTTGTGCCCACTTGAATGGCAGCCACTTAATATGAAGATGTTTTATTTAAAAATGTATTAGTGTTTATTTGGAGTTTATATTAATAATAAACTGCAGTAATAGGTTATACTTATGATTAAATGTTATGTATTTGCTTAAATTAACTGTAGACCTCAAGATGACATGGCCTAGACCTTAACATTACACAGCTTTAGTATTCCATAGCTGTTTATACGAAAAATGCAATGTCAGGATTAAATATGATCTCAGGCTTGCTGAATAATAAAGAATAATGTAATTGCTTCTAACTGAAGGTTGACCAAATCATATGAACTAGCAAATGTTTTTTGTGTCTTCTTAAGGAACTGTGTATTACGTAATGTGTGTACAAACTTGAATGCTCCAAAACTGTTATAAATGTTATCTTGAAATGTGTGTGAAGGCATTGTTCCCAGGAACTAACAATGGCTGTATGGACAGAAGGAGGTAAATATTTCTTCTTGACAAGTCGAGCGATGTGCATAAAGAGCCAATTGTCAAACGTGTGAAAGACTGTTTAGTTATATATCCGATTTAGAATATTTTATTGGACTCATGGCTATCATATGATTCTTTGACCTGTGACCATGTGGGACAACTTTAACTTAGTGGCACTGCACTAGGAAACTGGGGCCCCTTTTTTCGGCTCTTGCTTTTGGCTTTTTGAGCTCATCCGTCTTGGGTCATTTTCATTCTTCACCATTACTCGCTGTTTATTTCGTGCTCCACATGTAAATGCTGGTGCTCACTTTTGCGCTCGATGCTTAGAGCTCGTTGTCGCTTTCAGCCTATCTTAGATATTTCTTTCAAATGGCCCGGAGAGCTTAGAGTCCTTGATTCTGAATAATTACCCTTTGCATGTCCTGTTGCTGACGAACTGATGCCCGCCTGACGAAGACCAATCACCGCATGCGTGGTGCTTTGTGCTCCACAATTGTCCACATGGTTGTTGGTATACGGGTCCTGCGAGGTCTAAGACTCAGAAGTATATTGAAAAGTATGAGACACTTGGTTTGTGTTGTAATTTGTCTGTTTAGGAGGTTGGTTGTGCTTGGTCGACAAGTCAGAGTCAGTCAAAGTGAGTGAAATAATTTTTCGACTGAGATTTGGTGACTCTTATGTGCACCAGGACAGACCCCACTGACAGTTGAGAATGAAATTTGCGTGCCGAATTTTGCTTGCAAATCAGGGAAACTGAGAAAGGGTAGCCGCTAGAGCGAAACGCGGTCACTGAAAAATCCGTAAGGTTTCTGAAGCGACTGTTACCCTACCTGTAGTAAACAGACAAAATGGGTTTTGATTTTGTTGAAGTGCTCTCAATAATTTTGCATTAGTTTAGTGAGAATCTGAGTTGAGGAGGGCAAGACTGTCGGACGCTGTACGTGTGAATGTGGCGGCATTGAAGCCGGGCTGGGATAGTTTGATTAGTGTGAAGGGTTGCACATGGATTGGTGGACAACCGTGAAGCGACATTTGTTGAGAAAGGTAGGCAAAGAGGATTTTAGGATTACGTAACTTCCGGATTTGATTGAAGTAGCATAATATTTTACAAAGATGACATTTTTCAAAGTGTTAGAGTGCCCTAAGAGGGGGTGTGTATATTCCAGGGGCAATAGGGAAGGCTACTCCACCGGAAGGTACACCCGCATATGTAGTGCTGTGCCATGCCTTTGGGTGAAGCATTGGTGCAAAACGACAGAGAAAGATGGGAGTTAAATGTTTCCTACTTTTGGGACATTTAATTTGAGGACTTTTAGAGAATCTGAGGAGGGTACTAAACAATTTGAAACCCCTCCCAAGACCTGCACAGTTCAAAGCATTAGCAATCTGGGAACTAGTAGCTGGACCGCAACAATAGTTGAAGTTTGAGAAACGAATGAGAGAGGCTGAAAAAAACGCTAGCGCAGGCTAGATGGGATAGTGATCAGAAATTGAGATCTGAGACGGGGAAGAAAAGTTTCCTGCAATCACGCAAGAAAAGAAAGCAAGAAAAGCTACCAGAAGGGATACGACGGAGGCTACAAGGTCTTTGACTCATCGAAGATTCAGATGATTATTGAGAAGTCGCCCACTGCCATATGCAGCATATGAGAGGCTTAAATGGTAATCTAGATCCTACAGCACCAGCACAGGCTGAGCCGAGACAGTCGATACTGATTAGCCATAGTAGACCACCTTCTTCATATGCTCCAAGTCCAACACCACAGATGAGCGTTCACAGAACCTACCCTGATGTGCCCATCATAGATGCAACAACAAACCTAATAATGCAGACAGGACAAGTTTACCTGAAATCAACATTGGTTCAGACCGTTAACTCTGCATTTAATGCCTTCAGTGCAATCACAAACTATTCCAAGGTACACACCTCTGATGTGATCACAGAATGAAATGTCTTCCCTGATGAATCAGGGTGTGGGAATAATGCAGCTGCAAAACGCAAATATCAGACCAAGTCCAGATGCAGTGTCAGTACTGGTTACCATTGGTCCAGTCATACTATTGTTTGCACAGGGAGAAATCTGTGAGACTAAAGTCCAGAGAGCCAGGAGTCAGAACTTATCAGGAGAGAGACTGGAGGAAAGTGCTCAATTGATATCCCCCATGAGACTAACAACAAGTAAAACAGGACCTTAAGACCTTTATAAAGCTCCTCTGCATACTGAGGCAGTCATGTATAAGCTCTAATCTGAGTTTAGTGGCACCAGACGTTCCAAACCTAACCTTATAGCAGTTGCCAAGTGCCCAGTCCAACAGCCCAACAATTAACTGAATCCTTGGAAAAACTGAGTAGCTCTCGAAGTGATTCTAGTGGAGCCAATTGCAGAAACTATAATAGACTTGTGATATAAGTAGAGGAACTGATTGAGGGAACAATGGGAATAAACAGACTTTGGTCATACACAGTAGACTGATATACTTGTGTCCAATATTAACCAAAAGAGTAGGAATCGTACAGCAGCAATAGCAGACAATTATGACATAGACCTTGAGAAAACTAAACATTTGAAGAGGAGTTACAGGTTAGAATTTGATGCAAAAGATTTTGAACACTTGAGAACTGCAGGAATGAAAACGCACCTTAGAGAATTGCTTCAAATCATTCAAACATGGAGAGCACTAGACAAATGGGAAAGCACATGGGTGAAGAAACGAGAGAAGAGGGATTCTAAAACTCTACCTGCAAATGTGCAGCAGGTTGAGGACCCTGTAAAAATATTACTCATGAGAGATTCTGGGAGGGAACTCTCATGTCCATTGGAGCCGAAGTGACATTTTGTCATTGACAGATGACTACCCCCAGACTGAGGGAGAAGCCAGTAGAATGGTACCAGCAAACAGACAGATTTGTGAAACTTGCAAAATGCTTATGGGAAGACCTAAACACACTGTTAGAGATAGTAGCTCTGGTGGACTTACGGGTGGAATGCAAGAAGAGCATAGATTGTCCAACAAGCGAACCGGAGAGAGATCCAGCAACTGGTGCACCTTCTCCTGAAGTAATGAAATATTACTATAGGTGGTTGAATTTTGGAAAAAAAGGATTTCACCCAAAATCATTAATTGGCAGCGCATAGACAGGACGGCTCAAGAAGCAAAAGAGTTGATTAATGCATTCCATGAGAGATTGTTACAGGCATTCAAACATTATAGTGGTACAGAGACCGTTGAGCCAAAAGACATGATTAATTTTGTGTTCAGATTTGTTGAAGTATTGAGACCTGAAATCAGTCAGATAATTAAGAACCATTTGATTTGCTGGCAAGCAAAACAGATAGATTAGATGTTGCAGTATGCAAAGTACTGTAGTGTCAAGATTGAGTTGAAGCAGAGAAAGTTGAAACAAAAGGCAATGGTGATGCAAATTAAAGTGGCACTTACAGGCTTATAGGTAAGTTTTCTGCAGGAGGGTAACATGGCGTTTCAGAATTAAGGCAGAGGTAGATGTCGGAGTCATGGGAAGTGTAAATCATAGTCCTGATTTAAATACAGTAGTAGTACAAGGTGAAGCACAAGGAATGAAGAGAATGATGCCATGTCATGCTTGTGGACGCCTCTGGCATTGGAAACAGGAGTGCCAAATGATAAATCAGGGAGGTGGTGTTCAGCAAATTAGTCATATTTTTGGAAAGAATGGACATCAGAGGGCCAAGAATGAGAGGTCTGAATTTTCAGAATATTGTGAATTGGATGCAAGGTTTTCAACCGATGCAGTAGGTGCAGATGCCACAATTCCAGATACCCAGCCCAACAGATGCAACCTCAAGTGCAAATGGTGCCTAGACAGCAAATCCAAATAACTCAAGCCCCAATGGAGCAGCAGCAAGTGATGCTTTCTCGGCCGGTCACAGATCAAAGGTTTCACCAGAGTAATAACACCATCTATTCCCCCTACACAGTGAGAATGGAATAAACCATGACTGGATGAGTGAGTTTGGATGAGGAAGAATGCATGTTGGCCGTATCTCTAGGTAGTTCAGAAAGGTCCCTACTGGAAAGAAAAGGTGAGTGGTCACAAAGTCAAATTTTTGGTTGAACTGCTGAAGTTCCAGACCTACCTCTTTCAGGAAAACAGCTCAGATTGTAGGAGTTGCAAACCAATATTTGACAAATCCAATTACAGAACCAGTACCAGTCAAAATTGGCAATTTTAGGGGACTACACAAATTTGTAGTTTGCAACTCGAGTCCTGTGTCCCTACTGGGAAGAGATTTGTTACACAAAATGAAATGCTCAACTACTTGCTCATATGATGGAATTGAACTTCAGACTAACAGTGAAGATGACTTATTCCAAAGAAATTAAAGGTACACTGTTCCAATCAATAAGAAAAAGAGAGAAGGGAGACCTAATTCAACAGGAGCGAGAACCCTCAAGCATCACACTGGATGACTGGCTTCATCATTGGGAGAGCTCCTCGTTAGGCCGGTGCTGCAATGCCTAACGTGCTCCCCGAGGGGGGCTCTTAACCGTATTGCTCTAATAGTAGCAAGTGGAATCAGATCATAAAGGAGTGCCAAAATTCAAGTATCCGAGAAATAAAGGAGAGAGTGGAATATTAAAATTGGTTATCCATCAAATAATATTAATCATAGGTTTAATCAGTACTAATAAGATGGAGACCAAGATTAAAAACGAGGGGGGGGAGTCAAAAAGTGAGCGATAATGCTCACGTGATCCCAACAATTACACAAGAGGATTAAACCAATTATGGTACCTTTAGTCATCAGGTCTACATGTTTCGCGTCTGGTGGTCCAGCCAGATCCAATGACGCTTCATCAGGACCAAAAATAATTTTTAACTTCTCCCAAAAAATATATACAAATTGTTATGAGCCCTACTAGGGAAAAGAGTACAAAAACAGTCACTTTCTTTTATGTTTGTACTATGTCAAAAAAGGTCGCCCATCCCCGGTATCAGGATAAGGCTCCTAGGAATAGCATGTCAGGAACTGAACTGACATTATTAATCAGTCGTCCATAGGCATTTACACCTACCTGCCTGACAGCGCCCCCATTAAATCAAATGATGCAATTGAACTTCAGACTAACAGTGATGATGAAGATGACTTAGTCACAGAGAAAAATTGTGACACAGTGAATGAGGAATACACTCCGATTAGTTTCTTTCCAGTTTTTACTGTGAGCTCTTCCTGCCGATCTACAGGAAACTTAAAATGAGTGTGGGATTTGTCAGGAAAGGATATCTGGCCGAAAAAGGGATTGAACCAGTTAGTCGCAGTCAAACCAAATGCAGTTTTTCCCCAGATTCCTCAGTACCACATGCTGAAAGATGTGATTAAAGGATTAGTGTGAAAGGCAAAATGTATAGACCAGGGAGTGTTGAAAGAAGTGCTGAGCAGTCCATGTAATTCACCAATAATGGGATTGTGCAAAGTGTGCAGGAAATTTCAAATTGTTCAAGATTTGAGAAAAATAAATGACATTGTGCTTAAATGTTGTCCGGTGGTACCCAGTCCCGCTGTAATCATGTTCTAAATCCCATGCAATGCTTGAATGGCTCACCGTAGTGGATCTGTCACAAGCATTCTTCCGTGGTCATCTTTATGAGGACATCCAATTTCTCTTCTGTTTCATATTCTTAAATAGTCTATTGTTGGTGTAGAATCCCACAAAGGTTCTCAATCACCTTTCTTTTTCAACCGTAGCTTGAAAAAGAGTTTAGAGTCTGGTGCAGTACATTGATTTGTTGGTTGCATCCAAAATGAAGGAAGAAAAACACAATACAATTACTTTGTTAAATCACCTAGCGAAAAATGGACAGTGTCTCCGGCTAAATTATAGTACTGTCGAAAAGAGGAACTATTTGGGTCTCCTAATTAAAAAAGGAATTCTGATAATATCCAGAGAAAGGGTTGTGCAGCTATATTGCAAACGAATCACCCAACCACCCAGATCTTAGGATGTTCTTGGGAATGGTTGGTTACTGCTGCCAGTGGACTACAAATTTTTCAGTCATTTCAAAGCCTTTGCAAAAGTTGACTCATAAGGAGATCACTGATCCTCTAGTGTTGGACCAAGCCTGTATGAAAGCCTTTATGGAACTGAAAGAGTCTGTGTCAAGCCTCGGCTTTGGGTATGCCTGATTACTTGAGACCCTTCATGTTGTTCTGTCATGAGCATGATGCGTGTTTTTTGTCTGTCTTGACACAAACGCAATGCAGTGTAAATCGCCCAGTAGCATCTCTTTCAGCTACTCTGGACCTATTCCAGCAGTTTTACCAGGCTAAGATACATTGCAGCACTTGAACAGAGCATCACTTAGAGTGAGAGCATTCTGATGGGACACCCCCCTTACGGTACTGGTCACTCACTCAATTGAATTGAAGTTTTGCTCACAAGATCAAAGACCCAGCACTTCTGTGATCCCCTAATGTATCGAGCAAAAGATGTACAGTGCTTAATCTGGCATCTTTGCTTTCAAATGAAAATGCTGAAATTGACCAAATGGATGACATTGAAATGGACTGTCTAGAAGTACCTGAATTATGCACAAAACCAAGACCTGATGCTATAGATACTTGTTTGGAAGAGAATGACCAAATTGTCTTTGGTTCCTGCTTTGGGGATCACACAGGCATATTAAGAGCAGGATATGCTGTATGCACTCTCTGGTATACTGGAAGCATCCTTCTCCAAGGAGTATATTCTGCACAAGTGGCAGAGTTGGTAGCTCTTGCTAGAGCGTGCCATGTTTCTGCACAGCTTAAGGTCACTATTTATACAGACAGTGAGTATGGATTTGGGATAGTCCATGACTTTGGCCAATTATGGTCGCAGAGTGGTTTTCTGACCTCTTCTGGCTCACCAGTGAGAAATTATGAAAGAATCTATGAACTGTTACAAGCTATTCAGTTGCCCGAAAAGATTGCCATGGTGAAATGCAGTTCACATCTGAAATCACAGGATTTTTTTTGTCAATGGGAAATGGATATGCGGATCAAGTCGCAAGGTTTTGCGCATTGAACTGTATGTATTGTTCCCCTTCTCCATTTATAATAAACCAATAAGGTCAGACTCTCACAACGGTGAGTTGGCAGTTGATAGGCTGATTTTCAATTTAGTAATAACAAGGGCCTCTATGCCAGTTGGGATCGATTTCGATAGCAATATTATCTTGTGTAACCTGATTATAGCGAATGCTTCGGCGATTCAAGCTTGTTTGTCTCTAGATTCTAGTCTGGATGCCATTTTGGAGGGCTGTAGTCCATTGTATCGGTGTATTGCGGGTAAGCTAATATTGACAAAGCAGCCTGGTGTGTTTCACCTAGGCAGATGGTTTGAGGCATGTTCAGCAGCACACAGAGCGTTGAAATTTGCCTTTAAAACAACTACAAGGTGTAATGCTGATGTGAAGAAAGTCGGATATCCTATAAAACCATATCTGAATTTCTGAAAGAGGAAGTCAGACGGAAAGCTTGGGAAGACCTGGAAGCGACTGTGGGAGATAACTTGTTTTTTTGTGAAATTGTAAATAGGGTAAGATACGTGTGTCTGTCACCTATCACCTGAAGCTAAAGACCTATTTGGGTTTGAGGACAAATTTGTCTCCACAAGTAGAACCAACCCACTTCAGCCCAAACTCTTTGGCTGCCAGTTGCCATTGCAGGTTTGTCTGCTACTGCTAAGGCAAGGTGTTTATCTTAGGTGTTCAGACTTGTATAATTCTTTTGCTAAAACCATACTGGTAGGTAGGCGCTCATAAGAAAATGTGACAAGCTGTAATTTTAGCTTTCTTATTGACAAGTGTTCCAATATAAAATGTTTGCACACAAGTTTGAAAAGTATAAATACTTGTACTTCTTGAAATGCTTCCGGGATGCTTCTTGATAGTATGCCATTGCCTGTATAAAAACAGCAGGATTCGTGATTTGTGTTAAAAATAAAATATACTAAAAAATGAGGGGTCTGAAGGGGTTGGGGAGAATGATGATCGCAGATAGTTTTAAATAAACTACCATGCACTTTTACTTTTGTTTACTTTCAAAATAAAATGTTCTGAAACAATATTTGTAAATGAAAAGAGATGAAAACTTAAGATTGTTTGACTAAACTATAGCAGCTCTTTTCGTTTTGTAACTTTTTATTGACACTTTGAGAACGTTTAATGCAGCATCAAGTTGTAGGATACAGATGATCTGAAGGGAAAATCTGAAGACTGTCTCTAGACTCAAATATGTATTGATTTGTAAGTAGACTATGAATTTCTTGTGAAAAAAAAATAACCAATGCTAAAGCTACATTTTTATGTGTGGGCTGTTAGCATGTGGTTAGAATTGGTGGCGTGCCTTCATCGATTGCATAAGATGAATTACAAAATAATATTAGGAAATACAGATTTTTAGTGTTAATCTGAATGAAACTGGTTAAGGATGTGAAATCATCTGAAAGTTTAGAAAAGAGGGAAGAGGGATGCGAGAAAGTAAGGGGAGAAGAAAAGGAGAACATGCTGTCTTTTGAGCATGTGTTGAGTGTGTGGAAACACTGTTCTGATTGTATTGATTGGTCCTTAGGTGAGTATCACTGGAGCTGTGAGGCGGGCTGGAGAAACATGTTTGATCATAGTGGTTTGATTAGGTAAAGGTATGTGTCAAGCTTGTTCCACAATTCTTTTTTTTTTTTTTTTGTTCTGAGGTGTTTCTGAATGTTTATTTTCTTCTTCTTTTGAAGTGTTAATTCATTATGTTGTCCACTCCAACTGATCTCGGTTACTACGTTTGGACTAAATGAACTTTTTTTTTTTTAAGTCCATATAATAAAAGATTTGGCGTTGAGCACTTGGATCTTATCCGTTTACATTTTCACCCTCTTCTAAAATGAACTTGACTAGAGGGCAGTTTAGTGTCTTTTAGATCACTCAATTACTTTTCACAATTTAAACATTTATTGGGGGTCACTAGGGCCTAGTTGTGTATTTGTGTGGGGCTGAAAAGACAAGGTGTCTACATTTATGGGGTAATGGCGGGGGGGGTGGTGATGGCTTCCCACACAGGCGCAGGGAGCCTGCACATACGTTTGCTTCTCTGCCCACCTGACTTTGACATTGCATGTTTCTCACTCTAGCTGTGATGGGTTACTGGCAACTTCTTTAAAGAGGAGGTGGGTGTTACAATGCTGTAAACCCAATTGCACACCTTAGTTTCACACCGTGGGGACTGCTGATGCAAAGGATATGCCGAGGCCCCAACACTATCCACTTTGGCAGATGACAACACACACTGCAACCATAGCATGTATGTTTAGCAGCCTGACTTGCAATGGTCGGGTTGGAAATCCATATCAGTGAAATGTTACTGTAGATGCCCATTTGTAGAGAAGGCATATACATTTTGCATGTTAGCAGGAAACACACTTAAAGGGCCCTGAACTTAACAAATTGCACTCAAAATGAAAGGGGTGGCAGTGTGTAGAGAGAGCAGAGTACTCTGGTGTGCTCATTTGCATCCCAGCAGGCATCCCTTTTGCAGCCACACACAGCAAGGTAGATCTAGATGACATATATGGGATGTTGGAGAGCCACCTGGATGGGGAGTTGCTGTGTAGGCCGCAAATGTTAATGTGGCAGATTTTCTGGCTGCGCCCACTGCCCCTACTCTCTACCATTGATAATCCTTGTATATGGGAGGGTGGGTCTGTGTGACTTCAACTGCTTTCCCAAAGTAGATCTGGACAGATCGACCCATGCTGCTGCCAGAGGTTCAGTTCCTTATTGCCTCCTACCATCTATCCCAGTGGGCGAAATACTCTAGTGAGGTATGTTTGGCAAAATCTTCACCCTCTTGATCATGAATACTCATTCTACTCAGGGTTTCACAAGTTACACTCCGGCATAGTCTTATTTTATTGTAACATAGAAGCTGTCATGAGGTGGCAGGTGCCCAATAAGTAGGACGTTCTCTGTCAGATCATAATCTCTTGAAATTAACACTATTGTGGGGACAAGACCATGTATACCCACATGATGCCTCTCCCTGACATTATTACACAACCCTTGGATCAAGCAGAAGCTATTGAGCCACAAAGACAAATACCTTGCTGATGACTGGTACTGCTGAGTTACTGATATGAAATGCATTTAAGGTGGTGGTGGTGGTGAGAGCGGTGGTGAGAGCGTCCGTTTCTAAACACTAGGAATTTTCTGTCACGCAGGAACGCTCTGTACATGTTCTGACGCACGTCAGGGGAGAACATCAAACACTTGTGAAAGCACCTGGGCAACTTGAATTACAAGGAATACGCCTCCAAATAACACGCTGAAGTGGCTGGGTATTGGCATGGCTGCTTAAGGCTGAGACCCCTGGAACTGTGGTGTCTGCAGTATGTGATAATACTGCAGAGATAATCCACATTCCTAGGGGGATCAATAGTGTTTTTTGATATTATGAAACATTATACAAATCCCCAGAGGGGGCACGTGGGTCCAGGTTACAACAATATCTTAAACACCTTCTGCTTCCAAGACTCTATGACATTGAGTGACTGAAATTGAGTGATCCCATACAACTGTACGAAATCCAGTTGGCCATCACACAAATGAGCAGAGTGAGGCCACATGGACCCAGCAGACACCCAGTGGAGTTCTGTAGGGTGTATATTTCAAGACTGGCCCCTAGATTGCTGTGGGTATAGGGAGACTTAAGCTGCTGGTGTGTATATATACACCTCTATACAATAAGTCTTAATTGTTGTGCTCTCCTAACCAGGCAGGGACCCCTTTTTGGTGGGTTCATATATGCCCCTCTTGCTCTTTGAACCTAGTCTGTAAGATATTGGGGAAAGTACTGGTTAACAATCTGCTCCCCGGTTTCACAAAGTCTAGTACAGAGCAATAAAAACGGTTCATTCCCAATAAAAACACTTTGAACCTCCGCAGACTGTCTGAATAATGGATTGGGCCAGATGGTTAGCTGTGGATTACCGGGCGGTCCCCATTAATAATGAGAAGGCTTTTGACTCATTGAGTTGGGCCTTTCTGATGGCAATACTGGGCTGGCTGGGTCTACATAAGGAATTGCTGGGCTAGAATCGATTATTATTATAAATGACCTTTAGAGCTCGGGTTTGCACTGAACAGTGAGCCCATCTTCATTAATAGGTACCAGACAGGGCTGCCAGTTGACTCTGGTGCTTTGTCACTGGCCATTGAACCGCTTGTTTGTGCAGTAAGATTGTGAAGCCCTGAATAGGGCATTGCCATCAGTTATGAACACCATATCATTTTTGCAGTACTTGGATGATGTGGTAAACTACCTCGGGTGTTCCAAATTCCATATGGCCCCTTGATAACGTTGCTAGATGAAGAAGTGCATTTATCAGGACTGCAACTTAACTGGGACAAGTACTGCTTGTTCCCACTGATCAAGCGCACAGAATGACTGCAGCTGAATCACCCACACATATGGGGTATGACTTATGCTTGACTACATGAAATACTTGCATTTACAGATATATCGTGGGTCATGACCTGTGGATGGTAATCTACGCAAAGCATTTACATCCATTAGGAACTCAACTTGTTGAACACACTCCTGCTGTCCACCCTTAATGTACCCATTTCTAAAATGTTGATCCAATGGAGGTTACTGTGTTTCTTCTTTGCATAACCAGTCATTTAAAGAAATCTTTCTTCAGACTTGTATACTTTATTAACCATAGTGGTATGGGCCAGTGGTAGATGTTAAGTGACAATTCCTCAACTGTGTCCCACTAGCAGAGGGAGGATTAGAGGCAACTCTTTATGGGCTGTACTTTGCGGTGGCCTAGCTACAATGGCCAGTGTGCTGGATTTCAAATGCTTAGGACCTGGGAACCAAAGATGCCACGCAACAATTGCTAGATACCCAAAACTTGAGTGGTTGATGGCTGGAAATAAAGTATGGGCATCTAACAGCAAAGCAATTACATGCCTTTACTCAGTGTTGCAACAAACATTGGGCTGGAATACAGGACAGTTGAGATCTTAGTGGACGCAGCTGTCGGAGACTGTTAGATCTCCAGGAAGTCTAGGTTGCGTTATCCTCAATTTTGCTGTATATCATGTGCACCTGACCCCAAAACAAATGGGTTGACTCTACCCTCTGGCTGCTGCTGTCTGCCCCAGATATAGTGAGACTGAGAAAGATTTCTTGCATATGGGGTGGCACTGCCTACTGGTGCGCTATATATACAGGGTGTCACAGAATTGATGTGAAGATTGATATGAAAAGACCGCCACTGCTTGCTCCTCGGTGTAATGGCTGGCACTAAGGAGTCAAAGTATGTGTGAGCCTTCATAGATTTAGCTCTCATTCTCGCAGAAAGACACATTCTGATGACTTGGAAAGTGGCAGTTGCACCCTCCTTCCATGACTTGCAGCGGGATACCTTGAGCTGGGCATATGTTGAGCTAGTGGTATTAGCAGTTCCCAACAGTAGGCAAGGAAGAGGGGAAAGTGCTACATTGTGGGACTCATACCTGGAGAAAATGGAGGCGAAGTCTGATATTCGCCCACCTCAAGGTTGTGGTAACCTGACCACAACGGTTTGAGAGCCCGGCATGGTAGTTGCCTGAACATGAACCTATCCAAAAGGCTGTTCGGGTGCAATCCAGAAAGATTGTTAACTTAAGACTCCCAAGGCAGGAAACTGGAATGTAAATTCACAAGACAAGTGGTTGCAGTCTGGAGGTTTAGGTTTGTAACTGTTTCTACAATCTTTTTGTTAGTCTTTAATTCCAGGCATTTGTCACTGTCAATACTTTGAAGCTAACCGTGTACAATGCTTAAAACATGCATCTTGTACCTACATTGCTGTTTTGCCATTGTGATCCAATGGACTAGTCAAGACCCTGTACACCTTAAGCCGCAAGACCACAAAACAATGAGCAACAGTGTATTGATGGACTCATTGCTGTGTGACATTTGCATAGAGTTCAATTTCGTGACATTCATTTCTATAAATGGAACAAAACTAGAAATGCTAATAACATTTTGATCAAAAAAAGCCCTACTTAGAGCTGGCCTAAACCGATCCCACTTGTTAGACTGGACAGCCTTGGAGTGATTTTCTTCCAAACTTTTTGCCACCTTCCCTACTGTTTTCTGAACCCATTTTTGTTGGCTTTTGAGACTGTACATGTTGCCACTGCTAAGCAGTGCTAAAATGCTTATGCTCTCCCTCCAAAACATGGTACAGTTGTCTTGCACCCAATTGGTGCATTAAGTTTAATTGTAAGTCCCTGGTATATGGTACCACAGGTATCCAGGGCATTGAATTAAATGCAGCTAGTGGGCGACTGCTCATTGTGCCACCCACTAAAAGTAGCCTTATAAAATGCACCTCAGGCCTACCATTAAAGTCTGTAGGCTAGTTGTAAATTGCCAAATTGACCTGGCAAGATACTCCTTTTTGCCAGGCCTAAGCCTTCCCTTTTATTACATTTAAGGCACTCCTAAAGTAGGTCCTGAACAGCCAACAAGGCAGGGAGCCTTGTATTTAAAAAGTAGGACGTGTGTTTTTAAGTTTTGCATATTCTGGTAGTGAAAAACATGGAAATAAGTTTTTCATTACTGTTAGGCTGACCTCTGCCTTAGGCTAACATTGGGTTACCTCATTGCATTTAGTAAGTGTTAACGTTTGACTGGGAGTAGGTAAAAATGTCATATTTGGACTCCAATGAATTGTAATGTAACATCTTTATTGGTAAAGTCTAATTTTTTTAGATTACAATTTTGAAAATGCCACTTTGTGAAAGTTTAAAAAGTGAAAAGGTGCCATCAAGGGATTTATTTCAAGAAAATCTCAATTCATTTGAGTAATTGTTTTGAGGGTGTCATTCATTGATTTGATGGTATGTCTTAACATCGATGTCATATACACTTGTCAGCACTTTTTCCACGTTCATACCCAGGTCTTCAAGGTCATTTTGGGCTGTTCTTTTGTATGTATTCCTTTTAGAAGGTTGTCATTTTCCTGCCCTAGTCTTTCTGAGGTTCACTTGCCTGGGCCTGTTAGTTGCTCCACTAGCAGGAATGCGTATTGGGCCCAGACAGCAAAAAGGGGTACTAGGTGTGGGCAAGATGGGTCATCCTGCTTGGGTGATTGTGGGCTGAGCTTTTCCCTGTTATTTTTCAAAGGGCTTACCTAGAGTGCTCACAAAGGAACTCAATACCAGTCTTTTGTCACCCTAAATCCCCTGGAGCCTGGGCACGGGATGAAAGGGCAAGGAAGGACATTTCCAGGTATGAAGGTGGACTAAAACTGTCCTCCACTTAAGGGTGGCATACAGTATAAATATTGGACTTCTTGAGCCACACATTTCACTCCTGGACCTGGAGAAGAGCCCCAGAAGGGGTTAACTTGTACTTAAGTGTACTTACTGCCTTGCTGCTTGATCCCAGGAGTCAGTTGTCTGAGCTACAGGGACACTAAGCTGCAGAGGCCTCTGCAGCAATTTGATCTGCCTGAGCACTACTGGTTTCTGCTAGACTGAGTGCCTGGACCGCAGGAGGTTCCTTCCCATGTCCTGGACCCTTGTCTGGCATTATTTGTGCTCCTGCTGTAAAATCCTGAAGTTTTGAACTCTGCATACCGTACTCTGAAAAGGTGAAATTTTCAGCAGAATACCCTGGTCCCTGTATACAGCTTGCACGTCATTGCAGTCTACTTAAACTGGTGACTTTATCCTGGTCCAGCACGACCAGACATCCAGTTAGCACTTTCTGCCTCGTGGCACTATTATTATTTGAACCTTTTAAACTTGCAAATCGCTGGTTCTACTGGTTGTTTTTGAAGCTTTGGTCTCATTTTATTTATTAAATATACTCTTCTTTTTTTTTTTTTTTTTTTCAAAACTGGTTAGCAATTTTTATTGCTGATTCTGTGCTGAATAAATACTTACAACCATTTTCTGTTGACAGGTTTCCACATCCAATTTTGACTTCTAGCCCTTAAAAATCATAGTCCTATTTACCTGATGTCTCAACAGTGTAACAATGACTAACTTCAGTTTCTTTAAGGTGTAAACAAGAATATGTATGGCTTTTCAAAAACAGTAGAACATCTTAATGTGTGGACATTTGGCATTTATTTAGCTTTTTATGACTGATTTTTCCTGGGCATGTTTGAGGTGGACTTATTCTGTTGTCGATTCAGGTATTTGAGTACCAACTTGCTCACTCTTTTTGTTCTTTTGAGTTAGCATTTTCTTATGATTTGGATGTAATCTTTGTAGCAGAAAGTCTTTTTTTTTTTTTTTTTTTTTTTGTGTGTGCATTATTTATGTTTACAGTTGTGTATGCTTCCTTTGTTCATCTTAATCTTCAAATTTGGAAAAAGGTTAGCTTCTGCGTTGTTCACCTCTTGACCATGTGAAGTCAAATAAACTTTTACATTCCACATACTAACCCAGTGGATCCCAAGCTCTCGATTTCCATGCCACCACCCCCCTTATTACTGAAACGCAGGGATACCCATTGTATCATTATTGGAATCTGGGGACCACCACAGAGTTATTACTGGAAGCCAGGGCACAGGCCTAAACTTTGTTGATGATTTGAACCGCAAAATAATGCACAAAAAATAAACAGGCATTCCATCAGACTCGTACACAAATAGCACATTTAATTTGCAAACAAATAAAAATTTCCATTTTAATAGAAAGGTTGGAGCTTTTCTAACATCAATTGAAGCACCCCATTGTCCATACTATATTCTGTTTGATGTGCCTGCACTGCTCCCATGAATCAATCTAAGGATCCTATTTAAATTTTAGCCTCCAATTTCAAATTCTTGGACATTTAGAGTTTTTAAAATTAATTTGTACATTTAGCCATCTTATTTATATACATTTTATTAATCTGTTAACATTAGTTAATTTTCTAAGTAGTCACAGACCCCCTGATGGGAGGCTTTGCAGACCTTCAGGGGTCCATGGACCACAGGTTGGGACAAACTGAGCAAACAGATTATCCCACTCCTGAAAGGGCATGTTACAGTTCAGTATTATCAATACGAAAAACATGTTTGTCTAAAGTATTAATTAAAATATTTGTCCTGTTGTGATGAGGAATTGACATGTAATCATGGTTTAATCTTTTTTTTTTTTTTGTATTAATTTATTTTACTCTTCTGTTGCAGAGTTTTCCATCAGATGAAGGATGGCCTTTTGCAAAATACTTGGGTGCATGTGGAAGAATGGTTGCAGTAAACTACGTTGGAGAGGAGCTGTGGAGTTTTTTCTATGCACCATGGGAGAAGAGAGTGGACCTTGCCTGGCAATTAATGGAAATAGCTGAACAGCTAACAAACAATGACTTTGAGTTTGCCCTCTACCTCCTAGATGTCAGCTTTGACAACTTTGCAGTGGGTCCAAGAGATGGGAAGGTCATAATTGTAGATGCTGAAAATGTGTTGGTGGCAGATAAAAGGTTAATTAAACAAAGTAAGTTGATTTCACTACTTATACTTTGTATTTTGTGGTGTGGGGCACCTAAACTAGCTTAATTGGCTCCCTCCAGAAAGGGCGTGTAATGAATATGAATGAATCAGAATAGCTGTTTAGTACACTTTTTTATATATTCTTGGGAATCAACTATTGCCTTAAGAAAAGGTACAGCATTCAGCTGTGGATGTAATTGTGCATTTGGCTGGTACTTGATCAAAAGCTGCAAGTGAAATAAAGTGAAACTGTTTTCTTTTGTTGGCACAGGTTTAACCTTTAAATTACAGTGCTAAATTTTATCATCTTTTTGTCTCCTTATCATATTGACCCTTTCTTCTGTCTTCTCTTCCAGACAAGCCTGAAAATTGGGATGTTTGGTATGAAAGCAAGTTTGATGACTGTGATAAAGAAGCTTGCCTATCATTCTCAAAAGAAATTCTCTGTTCTCGTACTACTGTGGACCACAATTACTATGCTATCTGTCAGAACCTCTTGTCCAGACATGCAACTTGGCGTGGCACGTCTGGAGGACTTCTTCATGATCCTCCGGCAGAAATCACCAAAGATGGTCGCCTCGAAGCCTTGCTGGATGAGTGTGCCAATCCAAAGAAGCGATATGGTCGATTTCAAGCAGCAAAAGAGTTGCGCGAATACCTTTCACAGTTCACTAATAATGTGAGGTAGTCAGAAAGGCACCATCCTAAAACTTTCGGGATTCGCTTTGAAGAGAGGGGAGCTGTGAAAAAACTAGTTATTTTTACTGTCAACAATATATTTAAGAGGGATCTTTGTAACTCTGATTTCATTATTCTAATTAATGAACTTTGATACTTGTTTGGAGAGAACATATGTTCTTTACGAAAAAGGTACATATTTCTCACCTGATCTTTCCACTGTGCTCCTTGGTCAAACAGATGTACGAGCCTGGCAGACTTCAACATCCTGGAGTCTAGACTTCTTGCTTAAGGACTTCTGTATCACATGATACTTGAAGTAACACTGCATTGGTATCCATTTTGCGAAGCTGATGCCTTTACTTGGATTGTCAAGTTGGACAAATGGCCTGTTTTAAAGGCCCTTATTCTCTTGTCCGTTTTTTTTTTTTTTTAACACCAACATTTACGTCCATGAGAACTAGCTTGTATTCTCTTCAAATGTTGTGCCAGTTAACCATTTTTTCTTTTTGCAAAATCTAAGCATGATAATCACCTTAATTATAAGGGCAAAAGGCTGGCTGAATGTCTGTGCACACTGGATACAGCCAGTTGCATTTAAGAAAGCAATGTTCATTTGTCCTTGCCCAAACAAATTATGGTTGGAAGGTGGCCCTTAATTTTTCAAGTCGAACACAGTGCTTATCTGAACACCAAGTATGCAGTTCTCTCCCAAATGCCCTTGCCTATCTTTCTCGAGGAGACCCTTTTCAGTCAGTCTTCAAAACTACATCCACTAAACTTTCTGCCGTGACTATTAGGCAGTTGTTATGCACTACATTCTGAAGTTTATGAAAGTTTTCTGTAGTTCATGCGTGTAAGCAGAGCACATTTTGTAAGAGCAATGACTATTTCAGCACAAGATTGTAATGTTAATTTGATCTCTTTAAAATGTGTTGCTAGTGTACTTTTATACTTGTGCAGGTAAATATTCCCAGTTTACATACAGAATAGCTTATATAACTTTATTTCTACTAAAAGGCACATGTACATGAAAGTCTCCATGCTGGTTCATTTTAGCGTCTACACAAGTGTTTGTTTTTAATGGAGGACAGTGAGCGTCTAAGGCTTTTGGGCTGGGGGGGGGGGGGAGCCAATCTAAGCTAGAGCAGGCTGTGTGGCATGAGATGTTTAGTCAAAATGATCTAGAGGTGGGTTTGAAATCTAGCCATGCACCATAACCTTTCCTGCCTCTCATGAGGTGTGATGCAAAATGTCAGTTAAAAACAGATTTTGTCTGCTGTATCATTTGTTACAGGGAACTGGCTGCTCCAATTTTCTTTTGGAAAAATGTTAGCCCCACCCAGATTGTTTGAGCTTTTTTTCTTTTTTTGTTCGACATCTTAGATGGCTACATTCAGTACCAGGAAACATCTACGACATGTAACTCTAATAGTCGGTGGTGTTTGCACAAACTATGTGCAGTACCTGTGTTGTAACCCATAATTCCTGGCAGCATTGAGATAACCCAATAAAAAAAACATTGTGCAATCTGTTTGTTTCAATGCTGTTCTCTATGCTATTTGCCTTAATATGCTAATTCTTTGACCACCAATTCCCAGATTAAAGCTCACCTATGTCAAAACAATGCTGATGCACTTTTAGCAATAGACTAAAGGATAGGCAGAGGCCATGCTACAGAAGTCCTAGACATTCAAAGTCCTGCTAGGTCGCCTAAGCCAGCTTATTTGTTTAAGCTGCCTAACCACTTTGCCCCTCAACATTGAACTAGTTGTGCAGATAGAGCTTGCACAGACAAACATGCACATCTTTAAACGGGCTAATGGCTACTCTGATACTCCATTGTGTGAGAGCAATAAAGCAGCCTTCACTGAAAGGGGCAGATCCAGATAAAATGTAAAACAATTGAGGTCTTCGTGTTGAAGGTTTTCACAAGTTTGCTTTTTTTTTTGCTGGTGACTTAGTTGCTCAGTATGCCGGAACCAGGTGGGGCAGATTCGAGTAGTTCATGTTGTTCCTACAATTTTTGTTAATCTGCAAATTATGCAGAGAATAGTGAATTATGTCACAAATACATAAATGTGTGGCAAACTCTGGGCGCTGTTAACATTTGCAGTAAAGAAAGAGTAGCATAATCTGAGCCTCTGGCCCTGATATAGAATGGCAGTTGCAGTGGCTCTGATACTGCTTTTATCTAAAAATAAACCATTGTGTTTCACTGTTTCAGTAAGTTCTGTCATCCCTATGAGGCAAATACTATGCAGAAGTGTGAGGCCATTTAAACGGGAACATTTCAGTTCTGAGGGCTCAAACCGGATGAATTACACAAAATAATGGAAAAAACAGCCATAAGCTCTTAAAATAATTACTTTGATACCTTTTTTGCTTAAATGAACTTATAAAACCACGTGAATTGTGTGTAATTAAATGTTTGTGGAAATGCAGCTGAGGAAACCATACACAAGAGATTAATATTTTTCTTTAAACAATTTTAATTAAATTTCCTCAAACTGCTCAAAGCAAGAAATTAACTTCATCAGATTTTCAGCATTCCGTAACATTTTTAACAGGGAGTTAAAAACTATCTCCAAAACAAAGTAAATTGAGTCTAGTAAAATGGTTGAAGGAATTTGAGTTTGTCCTTAAACTTAACCATATACTGTACTCATTTATAACTTCTACAGTTTGCAAGAACCAAATTTAGTGTCTGTGTAAGATTATGCCGAAAAATGTTTTTGCAGTTAGTGGAAAGTTAAGATTTGGAATGATTCGGCATGCTAGACTTCCTGTGTGCATACACAGCCTTACATCCACCTAGCTAATCCATTGCAAGTGACTGAAAGCAAGGATCCTATGAAAAGTAGTAGAACAAGCAGTGGTAAATCAAATATCCCCCTTATTTGTATAGGGTAATGATGGGTATCTGCATCTTCATTAATGAAAAGCTGCCTCCCCACCCCAACCCCACCAAACATGGGTGGTGGTAGGACAGTGCCAGGGCATCTACTTCCATTCTAACCTTTTGTGGAAAGCCCTAAAATATTTTTAACTGATTGAATAGAATCTCTTAGGGAAAGCCTGTTTGGTCCAAACAAGAACGTTGGCCTAAGAAGTTGTAAAACCAGATGATGGCACCATATACTGATAGGAAGCCCTTACTTACCTCATTGGACAGTTCACAGGGTTTCCATCGGATATTGGCATGTGATTCAGGTCCTAACGCCACCATTGTAGAATGCCTTATGATAGATGTGAGGAAAGAGGTGCATGCAAGACTGAAGTTTCCTTCCCAGATTTCAATCCCAGTTTGTACGAAACTGAGGGCCGATTCTGCTTTCTTTGATATGTTCTAATCTAATTTGTCAGTATTAGGCAGTCAACATCTCATAAGCTATAAAATGTGTTAAATCGTGTGAGTTCCTGATCTCCCTTCGGTTTTATTTATCCGACAGAACACCGTTAATCTTCAAATAATCCAAACGTGGACAGTCCTATTCTTTCGTCGGTGCCATTTCAGTTATTAGTAGGTGATTTAAGTGCCCTCTCAATCGGCCTTTCCGAATGAACTACAGCTAGCCACCTCTCATAACAATGACTTTTTTTCTCTCCTTAAAGTGCCCCCACCCCAACCAAAAACAAAAAGTAAAAACTAGACTAGCATAACGAAGGCCAAACTCTCATTGGAGGATATGAGAATGTTTGGTGTGAGATTGGTACACAAATACTCCTCTTTAGTTATTGTGTTCTAAATCTGTTCTTTCTTTGCTCTACATTACTCCGCTTCAGCAAAGTAGTTTCTCTACTCTGTTCAGTGGTGGTTGTCAGTAAAAAGTTTGAATTTATAACGGAGCTTGACAATTTTGTTGAAAAATCACCTACTGAAGCTGAATCAATCAGTAGCAGTCAACAGGCCTACTGTCCTGAAAGTGACCACCTGTCTTTTTTCTTTTTTTTTTTTTCTGGAGCCAATAGCATATCTTAGCTCACACTGAAGAGAAGTAGAGTTCAAGGGCAGAGTCGTATAACATTTGACAAAGTTCAACAACTGAAATTGTTGCATGAAAGTCAGCGAGCAGGACAGTGCCATGTTTACAAAGTTGTGGTGCAGTTCTTTTTCTCACTGGTGAACTTTAGGTAGGCTAGTGCCATGCAACCATCCTTCCACCTTACTGCTATGGTGTGTGCTTGAAGGTATCCTTCAGTATGAAATACTATGATTTCCCAGTTCAAAACCTTTACAAATTTGCATGTGCTGTGCTGTTTACACATGCAAATTCGGAAACATTTAGAGACGAGAGAAAGTTTCAACCATGTTGAGGGGGCTTACTTTATTTTTCTGCATTGCAGTTTTTTTTCTTTTTCCTTAAAGTAAACCGGGCTGTTCCAAGGGTGATACAAGTGTATTCCTATAAAACCACCCACTCTTCACTTTATTTTGGTGATATTTTTCAGTGCAAAAGAAGATTTTTGCTGGATCGCAAAACACTGCCATTTTACATCAGTTTTGTGATGCAAATCTGGTACAAAGTGTTAGTAAATGTGGACCTAGAAGTCTTGATGGTGATAGCTAAAAAAGTGTGAGTGCCTATGTCACTTTCATTGTGGGGGTTACTTTGCTCTTTGATTAAAATATACTGTGGCCCATGATGCTGCCTGATAGCTTGTTTATCAAGAAATTGGTTTGCATGACTATTAACTTCTTCTGCAGTACGTAGTGCTTAAGTTGTGGGCGCTTTTGCTGGGCTTTCTAACCAGGACAGCATTCACTGCATTCCAGTCTTGAAAGACTAACTTGGTAGTATTTGTAGCAAGAGGTAATTCAATCATGCAAAGGGTTGTCAGTTATCCTTTCTGTATTAAAATCCCTCAGTCTTGGGCCTATGTGGACTTCAGCAAGCCTTTGCCCTGTGTCCCCAGTGTAACACACCAGTCCCTGACTCATCAAATTCATGGGTTGTTTAAAAAACGCTTGTTCCATACATTCCATCCAAGTTTTCCACTTCATGACTGGCTTCAAAATTTCCTTTAACTTGAACAAGGATATTAATTTTATCCATATAGAAAGATCATCAGCAAATGGAAATGATTGCTTTGTTAATGCCATAGAATCTGTTAATACTTATTTCTTTTAAGGCATCTCCATCGCATTGTTTTTTTTGCATTTGACTTGCAAGTATTGTATTTACTGATTGTGTACAATTGGGTTAGCATGTTGCGAGTGAAGTAAATTTCCAGCTGGTTCACTAGTCTGCAGTGTTTTATTGCATTGGCTAAAGAATGCATATCTAGTATGCTCATTTTAGTTTCTCAAAGGTTGCTTGAATATTTTTCTACACCACAAACTTTAAAGCACTTAACAAGTCAGTTTGCTTTCCCACTATTAAAAAAACAAAACAAAAAAATCTGCTTGGAGTGTTTAGTTATTTACAGGTAAATAAGAGCTTGTTTTTACAATCCTTGCATATTTTTTAAATCTTAATATAATTTATCGCTTTCCTGGCTCAAAACGTTTGAGCACAGCAATTGTTCTAAGAATGTGTTTGGTAACTCTTGCCAGCTTTGAGAGGCCTGTCTTTCAATTAATTTCATACAGTTGTAGTTTGGACACTAATTCTTAAGGGGTAAATTTAAAAAAGTGAATACTAGCAAATGTTCATTCCAAAATGCAGATGTTTTGTTCCCTTTACAGAACGGGGTTTATATACAGAGCAATAAATCTAGTTTGCTTTACACCAATCATTGCTTAGTTAACAGTGATTAAATTATGTTGTGCCCCTGCCAATATGTTGAGACTGGTTTGACTATTGGAGGTTATGTGCATTAAATGTCCTAAAAGTTATTTAATTTCAGAATTTCAAGGACTGTCTCTTGTGCCTTTATATTAAAAGAAAGTTGATTTGTTCAGCTTTTAATGACTTTGATCAATAAACAATACTTAAACTGATCTAATATTTTTCTTAATTGTGAATATTTTTTTTTTTGCCATTACTAATAGAAAGTTAGATCTGTAATATCTTTGAATATAGGGTGGTTTATTTATTTATTTTTGGCTCAGATGTAGTGATGTTATGGACTGATCATGTGGAAGAACTGTTATTAGTATGACATTCACTGTAGTGATTGGACATTTCACATGATCCTTCTAAGATAATGCATAATTTCTGGTGATTGTAAGGAATATATCCCATAGAATATGATCACTACCTTACAGATCTACACGTGCCAGCAAACTTGGTGAAAACCTAACTGACTGCGGGTATACCTCTTAGAACATAACCTGGGGAAACAAAACTTCCCTGGCAAAGACAAAGTGAGAGACTTCTGGTATACTCTTACCAACTGGAAAATAACCAAAAGCTCATTATTTGGTTGCAACTCTGAATGGAACTAAACATTTAATCAAATGTTAAACACCTGCATTTCTTTGTGCTATGTAACTTTGATGTTGGTGCCAAAATCCTATTGATAATCATTTATCATAATAGCAATATTTACCCAACATGTTTTATTTCGCATGTGACACTTTATCCTAGCTTGAATGCTTTTTCAGCTTTGTGTGTTGTAAAACTTACTATATCCCCTGAACGCTCTATGTATCAGTTCTGGTACTTGTACTGCTCATTGGATTTGAAAATATAAATATGGCATGTTCAATCACTGAACTTGTTCACTGATAGGGCCAGCAGAAACCTGTCTGTTTTAGGATCTTGGAGAACAAACAAAATTGAGAAAGTATGTAAGTTTGGATGGAGTTCGGCTTACCTCACAGCATTAAAACAGTCCAATTCTTATGAAGTAATGTAATTCAGTGAGAATTCCTCAGCTTCATCTTTGTAGCTTGTTGAAAGTTGCAAGGCTTCCTCTGATAAAATTGTTTCTTGAGCAGCAAAACATTACAATAGAACATTAAAAACATTCATAAGTTTGTTTGAGACCCAACTTTACACTTTCTGTGTGTTTGAGCTAGTATAATTAATGTATGAATGTGGAGTCATTTTAAGTTAAGAGTTTTTAGAGCAATGTGATCAGCCTATTAAGAGCTCTGAGGAATGCTATTGAGAGGGACTTTGGGTCTGCCCTCACTTGGTAGTCAGGAGTAGATTTTAAATGTGTGCTTCCACAGAAAAAAGTGCCACCCCTACCCTCTATGATTATATCATTTATTTGGGTGCCTTAGCAGCATTACCTGATTCCCTGATTGTGAACTTTAATGGGCACAGTGTAGTACTGCTAAAGTGCCTTAGATAGATTTTAAAGTGTGGTTCTCTGTGGCAGCAGCACTGATGAGGAGGGCTTTCTTGAGGAATGTATTGTAGTACAAGCATTCTCCCCATCTGTCATTAACTTAGGCTTTGGAGTGCGAATGTGTGTTTGAGGGCAGCATGGGATGCCCAGGGCTATACTTGCATACATAGATTTCTATTTTTTTGTGTGTGTGATCATCAAGAATAAACTTAGAGAACTAATGGGGGGGGGGGGGGGGGGGTTGGGGACGGAGGCACCTCCCACATGTTACCATGAGTACAATATTGGATTGGGGTGAATTTGTGCTTCCACTAAAGATTGCTTGTGTTACTCCTTTTGGTTTGTAACTTGATACAGCAGGACTGAGTTGGTTATGTTGGCAAGCCAATGTACGTGGCTATATGCCTGATTTGGTTTTAATGAAACTGTTTGATAGAGACATTAGACCAGGCCTATTTATTGTGAACTCAAGGTTTTGGTATCCCACAAAAACTAAGTATGGGAATAAACCTATTTGCAGTATGAGAACCCTAATGTTTTTTATTACTGCATTTTGTAATTTTTTTAATGATATACCTGATAATTGCCTTGTGTAAAGACTTTTGACTAACACAGTAGGTTTGAGTTGGTTATGGTGAAAAGCCAATGATAAAGGTTATAGGCCTGATTTGCATATAATACGTTATGATTAAAGGCACTAGGCATGGCCTATTGATTGTGAAAATCATATTTTTGACAGATACACCTGGAGATTCCTCACCTTTTATATACTCTTCAGATGTTGGGCTGGAAAATCTTTAGCAGTTACTTTCTATGCCAGTATGTGGTATGTGGCTCTGCACCATCATCCTTTTTTCTCGGGAAGTGACATGCAAAGCTGAATTTAAGCATTTCCAAAATCATGGAATTATGTGCCATGTGTTTAACAGTTTCGTGGAGAGACATTTGCTCACTGCTGTTAAGCCATCACTATGTTTAAAAGAGGTATAGAGGCTAACAACATCGATGGTGACAAGAAAATAATCAGGTTGCCACTCAATATTCTGTAACTTTTGTAAAATATCTTTAGTATCTCTGACATAGGAAGGTAGATTGATCATAAATGGCTGAAGCTCCTTATCAATTAGAGATCCCAACTTGGAACATACAGAGTTCACTCCTGAGATTATGGGTCTGCCCTTTGGTGGATGGCTTTTTATAATGAATTTTAGGTAAAATATATAATGTAGGAATAGTAGGAAATTGAAGAACCATGATCTCTGAACAGATGATAGTCAACCTTTCCGATCATGAACTCTCCTTAACTGATCAATCTATTTTGAATCGTGGCCTGTCCTACTAATTTCTGGGATATCACTCTAACCAAAATTGATTTCTTCCAATCCATACGTCACCTTAAACTTAAGTCTTTCTTTTCTTCTATGTCTCCATCCTTCACTCCACCTTCTCCTGAACAGAGTCCGAGGGATATCTCCATTCAGGACCTCACTGACATTTCTTTCCTTTGTAATCTTTCCAATACCGTTGAACCAGATCTCTCACTCTCTTCCATAGCACATGAACTCGACCTCAAGACTAACCAGTACTATCCTTTTGACTTAAGATCTAAATCCAATCTTTACTCCTACTCTCCCGGCAGGTAATTCTATAGATTTTTTTTTTTTTTCCAACTGCAGTGTTGAGAGACTTAGACCGTGAATACAAACGGTATTGTGAACAACGAAAATACTTACCTTCTAATATTAACAGAGACCAAGCATCAGCTTTAACACACTTGTCTTCTAAAAGTCATATCATCATCAAAGAGGCCGATAAAGGCGGGAATATTGGTATCCTAAACACTCATGATTACTTGAAGGAAGCCTATCGGCATCTCCAGGACAAGAATTGTTACCAAAAACTCTCACACAATCCAACAGTGGAAATACAACAAAGACTGTCTGATCTCTTGGAGCTCTGACATTCATGCCATATTCTCTCAAGCCAAGAAAAATCTGCCCTTTTTCTTCAATTTTCTACTATTCCTACATTATATCTTTTACCTAAAATTCATAAAAAAGGCCATCCACCAAAGGTCAGACCCATAATCTCAGAAGTGAACTCTGTTCCAAGTTGGGATCTCTAATTGATAAGGAGCTTCAGCCATTTATGATCAATCTACCTTCCTATGTCAGAGATACTAAAGATATTTTACAAAAGTTACAGAATATGGCAACCTGATTATTTTCTTGTCACCATCGATGTTTTTAGCCTCTATACCTCTTTTAAACATAGTGATGGCTTAACAGCAGTGAGCAAATGTCTCTCCACGAAATCTGTTAAACACATGGCACGTAATTCCACAATTTTGGAAATGCTTAAATTCAGTCTTGAAAATAACTATTTCCTCTTTGACGGCCACTTTTACTTACAACTCCAAGGGACAGCGATGGGGGCTAAATTTGCTCCGCCTTACGCCTGTATCCTTATGGGAGCAGTGGAAAATTCCTGGCTTTGGAGCGACCGATAGGAGCAATTTACCCAACATATAATTTTTTGGGGTCGTTATATCGACGACATCTTACTAATTTGGCAAGGTCAGAAGGCTCTTCTTCACCAATTCATTCAGACATTAACACCCAACATTTGGGATATTGATATCACTTATCAAATTTCCAACTCCTCAATTAAGTATCTTGATCTCTTGATATTTATAGAAGACAAACGTCAGACCAAGTTCTTCCGGAAAACAACAGCAGCTAACTCAATTCTTCATGCCACCAGTTGTCATCCTTCCAGCACTTTTCGCAATATTCCTAAAGGTGAATTCAGGAGAGCTAGACTCAATTGCACTAAAATCTCTTATGACGCTATTTCTACTCAAATGACTGAGAGACTTGGAACTATGGGCTACAACCGTAACTCACTCAACATGAGGAAGAAAATGAAAGATATGGATCGCAATCAGTTGGTTAATAAATCTCAACAGACCAGCAGAAATCAGGTTATCCGGTTTATTACAGTGTATCATAATGGCCATCACGGTATTCGGAAATCATTGAGGAAATACTGGGACTTCCTTCCATTAATCAATACATCACTGATCACCCTCAAATCGGCTTTAGACTGACCACTAACCTTCACAACAAATTATGTTCAGCGTTTTTCCAAGAGATGTCAGTTTCCACCTTTCTACCGCCCAAACCAAAAGGTTTCTACACCAGCAGTAGATGTTCTGTCTGCAAGCTGGTTCTTTCTAAATCAAAACTAGTCACCATCAATAACCAAATTCATCATATTCATGATTTCATCAATTGTGATAGCTCCTATGTCGTTTATGCCATCTGGTGCCCATGCAATCAGGACTAAATAGGCAGTACCACCCGTCTCTTAAAAATTAGGATTCAAGAACACTATCGGAACATACAGAAGTTAGACACAAAAGCACCATTAGTTTAACATTTTAATGAATTTCACTCCCATCAACGTACTTTTACCTTCAGTGGACTCCGATGAATTACATCATCCCCAAGAGGCGGTAACATACTTGTACGTTTACGTCAGGAAGAAAGTCGTCTCATAATCAAGGATGATACAGTGAACAACAGACTCAAAGACCATGAGTGGCATTTCTGGTTAATGTAATCTGTATTCGCCAAAGCACTTACTCAGTTTGTTTTGTCTTGACCCGATTGGCCTCTTCTCAGCATATGATGGTTCCATATATTATCGTTTATTTTTATGCTCGTCTGGTTAGTGTGCTCTTAGTTTTTTTTCTGCTATTTTCTCTGTTATCTTTATCTCTTTGCTTAAATTTCCTATCGCAATCTTTCAACTGTGACTCATACCACTTCAAATTCTCTACTGTGGTCACTCGCACAATTTCATTGATTTACGTTTGGCGATCTGTACTTAGGAAGTTATGTCCATAAACATGTCTGGTCAGTACCCTTCTCTTTACACTTTGCCAACATTGCACAAACCTCTTGCTTTATCTCATAAGACTTTCGCTTTTTCTTATTTTTCCTTTTTTCCTTTTTCTTTGTATTCTCTTCACCTTTCTTCACTCTTTATTCATTCTTGTCCCTTCTCCTTATTTTTACTTTATTTCTTTATTTTTTAATTCAGGATTTTTTAATTTAGGATTTTATTCTTTCTTCTTTTATTTCCTTATTCCACTATTTTTTTCTTATATTCAGCCTCCATTAATCTCTCTTCAATCTTCTTTTAACCTATTCCTTAATATTGTTATTTTTCATTACAAGATGGCGGCTCTCTTAGACTTGGCCCAAGATGGCGCCTCCCATCTGTGGCCAAGGTAGTCCTTCCTTTCTTTCCTTACCTCGCTAACATCATCGAGGTAGGACTCTTCGATCCTTTCATGTTCGGCACAGTTTATAAATACCATGCTGGCGTCCTCGCATCCGTCCCGTTTTTCTACAGGAGACGGACGCCATTCTTTGCATCCCGATGTTTTTTCAGGTGAGCTTGGAGATTGCATCTTAGCACCACCATTCTATATTAATACTTTGGACCCTTGTTTGCCGCCCAAATTCGCAGTCATTCTCCCATTAGTACGAGGTATTAGTAACCAGAACAATAGAAGCCCTGTCCTTTAATCTTTTCCTCATTTTAAGTTATACACTATTTTTTCAAGCCACATTTTGTCCCTTTTGTCATAGTTTCACAGCAGGATACATTGTTTCTCTATTGTTTCTCTATTTTTTATTAGCATCCAATTAAGGGTAACGGCCAGCTTATAATTGTATTGCAGATCATAATGTTCATGTGTATTAATGCTCGCTTTTGGATTTATATTTATGGCAAATATTATGTCTGTATGTATTCCTTGCAGAATATTGACAATACCTAATCATGTACACAACATCTGTTTTATATTGCTGAACTCTGTCCAAAGGGTACGCCTGATTTTGTCACACCCCCCGGTATAGCAGTTCATTTAATTATCACTTTAATTCTCATTTGGTATATTTTTTCACTCTCCCCTCTTCACTTCCAATACTTCACGTAGTACACTATTTGTACCATTCACCTTTCACTTCACGGTCTATTTACTTATTGTCTCTCACCTTATGGTTATGCCCACCACGCTCTTCTTACACTTCACTAGCTTACTTACAGATTCACACGTTTACATTATCTTTTTTCATCAGTCTCAATAGCTAACAAATATTTTATACTGTAGATTGATCTTCTTTTCCTCTCACTTACCTTAAATAATGTTTATATGCATCTTCTTATCTAAGATTAATTAGCACCTGATCACCATTGCACGTACTCTGGATCTTCCCACCTTTCGGTGTTTCCCTTTTCTTTCAGCCTTGAGAAAGCCCCGGCTCACGTGCCTGTTGGGTAGAAACACGTGTTGGCTGACCCTGTTGTTTTCTCTCTGGATCCATTTACTGATGTATCCTATTTTGGAAATATTTTGTTCTCTTCATACAAAATAAATAAGTAACTTTTGGATCAACAAAGACGCCTCCTGAAATTTTGTCTACCCGAATCTTCTGAAACTTATGGCATTAGGACCTTAAGCAAAGACTTTCTTAAGTGGGACTTTTCCATTTTTTTGCCACTGTCTACAGTAGCCAGCTGTTCTCAGAAACATTCTGACTTCTCTTCTAATTTTCTGAATTGGAAGCGCAAAGGCATCCTGATACCAAGCTTCTTTCGTTCTCAGTCACAACTAGGTCATCATTGTATTGCACAAGGACTAAATTACAAGGCATTTTCAGATTCTCCAGATTTTTCTGTAGAATTTGATTTAAAAAATGAAGGGCTTTCTTTATATCCTTGTGGAACTCTGCACCCCGCCAAACTATCTCTCTCAACACAAATGTGAACAGGGGGACAGACTGTCCCCATGTAATGGAATTGAAAAGAAGCCACGATCCACAACAGTTAAATATTCTACAGTGCATGGAACCCAATAAAGTATGGTGGCTAGATCCAGCACAATTCTCAGTTTGGAAAACTACAGAAAAGCATCAGAACCCATAAGGAGCTCTAAATCGAAGTGAACACATGAAGCTTTTAGCATCAACTCTCAAATATTAAGGCAGAATTTCCCATAAAAAGAGCTTAAAAAAATTATAAAAAAGATTCTCAGAGCAGCATAAATTCCGGCGGGGACAATAAAGGGTCTGTCAAAATTAAACTGAGAAGAAACTGCAAAGGGCTCTTCAGAGTGTCTGTAAAGGGTCTGCAAAGAGTCTGAACTGGGGTCTGCTGCCTACTCTAGGAACACACACTTTTATATTTTCATATCCTCATTCAAAACTTTTGTTTCTTTTTTTCAGTCCGCTCATCCATTCAGCTTGGGGTGTCTTTATGGGAACTGGAAAGCTTCAGTCTAAGCAAACAAAGGCAGTAGCTTACAAATATTGAAATTCAACTGAAACATGTAGAAACTCCGGAAACTTCCGACTGTTAGCTTACTACAAGAAAAGTACAGTTCATGGCTAAACCAATGCATCTCTATTAGATCGTAGGTTTCTCACCACTGTAGCTAATAAGCCCGTTGTTAATACAGAAACATTCTGCTGACATTAAACTCAACATGTCAATACATTATAGTATGCTGTGAACACTAAGCCTGTGGGAGGGTCAAAATATATCATTTTCTTTTAAGTCACTTTGTAGTCAGCACGTTTGCATCATTGAAAGTTTAACATTTCACATTCCTGACCTAAGTTAGTATTTGAAAGGAGAAACATGCATTTTGCAGCTCTTCAAACTTAATACATGTAAATGAGAAAGCCCAGTGTTCTCACTTGTTTTAAAATGTAGCTTTTTGTCTAAGGCCCACACGTTTATTTCTTCATGTTGCATTCATTTTCATTATTTAAAAAATTATTTCACCCTTCCATTCAGGGCAGACCTTCTCTCACATAGGGGAGGAATTGTTCTCTATCCCATTCTCTGAGGCTTCCACCTGCATGCCGCCTCATGATTGTAATGGGACATCGGAGCTCGTCTCACCTGCTGCTGAAGGTGGTAGGCATCATCTTACCTGGTTGTCTCCCCTCCATCAAATCTTTGTACTCTGCAGATGAGCAGTTTTGTTGTTTGGTGTGCGTACAATATGCACTCCCTTGCAGACCATGCTGTCTCAGGTCCTGAAACATGCACTTTCTCTGTCTTAAAGGGGTATACCATAGGCACTGTAAAGGACTGTTTGGCTGCCTTGTCTGCATTCCTGTCTGCCAGACCAGCTATCCCTTTTTAAATTCCCCTATGTCATGTATTGTTTTAAACAAGTTGATTAATGTTACGTCCCCCACCACCCCCCACACGTATTTAGTTTTTACATTTTTCTTGTGGAGCTCTCCTTCCCCTAGTTGCCCCTTGAAAATGTTGACCTCTCAAAACTGTTTTTGTTAGCTATTACCTCCACCAGACAAGTGAGGGCATTGCCGGCTGTCAGTTCCTGGCCTCCTTTTAGCTGTTTTTTTCCCCCAACAAATTGGTGTTGAGAACCAGGGCTGTTTCCTACTAAAAGTGGTGACTTTCCATCTTAGTCAACTCATCACAATCCCAGCCTTTTCCCCACTGGCCCTTGAAGGGGCTGTGGGATCCTAGGTGGGCGAGGCACATCTGTCTGGACAGCATCAAGGCCATAAGTCTGGGTACTCAGATCTTCATTGGATACTGCAGTGCCAAGAAGGTTACAGCAGTGCAGAAAAGGATTATCTCAAGGTGGATCATCCTTTGCATCAAAACCTGCTATTCTTCAGCTGGGAAAAAACCTCTAGACAACATTCGCACTCATTCCACCAGAGTCCATTCTAAAATGTCTGTTCTTACCAGGGGTTTCCCCATCGCTGGGATCTGCGCGCCAGCAAGGTGGGCGTCCTTGCATACTTCCAAAGTTAACAGTGATTGACACTGCCAGGTCTGTTCTGCAGGATTTCCTTGTCTAACTATCCATCAACCCTCTCCAAGGGTGGGGTATTGCTGTGAAATGTGTTATACATTTGAGGAATCTGGAAGTAGAAGTATCAATCAGAAGAAAGTTACTTATCAGTTGTAACAGTCTTTCTGGGGGATAATATATATATATATATATCTGCAGATTCCTCCCCAACCTGCCCACCTCCCTGTTAGTTGGATGAGTTTTGGGGGAAAGGTAAAAAGGTTCCAATTTATCTTTTAGTACTGCACTACTTTGTTGCTGTCAGTGTCCCCTCGCCTTGAGTAATTGGAAAAAAGTTATGGAAACTGACACTGCCTGGGTGGGCACTATATGGCTTCAAGGGTTGTCATGGGATGTCACTTCTGGCATTGGCCAGAGCACCGTACTGATGACGCTTAAGCTTGGGGTTTACCAATCCAGTCCGACGCCAGGAGGTGTTCTATGGGTGAGGAAACTGCAGTTAAATAGAGTATTCATCCAAAAGATCATTACCATGGAAAGTAGATTTTTCTTCTGATGGATACTTCTACTTGCAGAATCCTCACCTGAACAACTCAAGGCATCAGACTGTATCCAGAAACTTCGAAGATCTCATGTTGCTATGGGGATTCTGGCCTTGGTCAATGCTGGAAGTAACGTCAAATGATGACCCTGAAGATTTATAGCGCCCGCCCTAGTGCAACTACATCTGTTCCCTTTTTTTCTGCAACTTTAATGGAGATTTGGCGGTAGCCCTCCTGAAAGCTGTGAGTTTATCCTCCCACAAAAGGTATTTGTTGCAGTACCATATCTCCACCCAAGAACTTGAAGCCCTGTAGGGACCATGAGGGACCTATGTCCCTCATTGACCCCAGTTCTATTTGACTGTGGTGCTTGGGACTGAATAGGATTTTCAACGCTATGATTCCTGCCTTGGTCTGAACCTGAGGGCCATCAAAATGAGTAGTTGAGTGACCTTGAACTAAAAAAACAATAAGACTTTTACTTCTTATAATATTACTTTATCTGAATGGAAAGCACTGACTAACTTATAAAATAATTAGGCTATTGTCATCAAGCCAGCAGACAAGAGGTGGGTTTGTGGTCCAAAATCGTGAAGACTGGGACTTAAAATTTCATAGACAATTAGGTAACAGTTCTTTATGTAAAATGTATGTGCTTGAGATCAAAGAAATAATCATTAGAATCACCATCCAAGGCAAGGATGAAGGGTTCCTGACTCAGTGAATCAGATTTTCTCAAAAAATTACCTGAGAATCTAGTCCTCTACACCTTGCCCAAAATTCACAAGAATAGTACACATCCTGTAGGAAGGCCAATACTTTCAGACTGTGGTTCAATTCATGAACACTTAGGTGAATACATTAGGATCTTCACAGATGCATTCACACTCACACATTCACACTCCGACACACACAGAACACCCTCCTATTCCCTCCCTTGTCGGAAGCCTGACTTACCTTGAGCGAGCAGGTCTTCTGGCAGGGAACAGGAAGGGGCACTGCTTCCACCAGCAGCACCCCCCACCAGCAAAAAAACGCCAGGCCACATGAATTGTCATAATACAGCTGGTGGTGTTCTGGCGTGGTGGTGCTGGTGGTAGCAACGCCACCTTCTTACTGTCCACCACCATGAACACTGCTGGATTTCCACTCATCTTGTGGCAGAAGTCCGGTAGTGCTCATAATATGGCAGATGGATGGTAGCCGCTGTGGCGGTATTTTGGCGGATGTCACCGCAGTGGTAGGTGGTTTTTACTGCTGATTTCATAATGACCACAATAGTCTTTGTACACCAGTATACCCCAAAAGGAAGGTATAGAGCTCATCCAAAAGCCTCTTAACACACGACCCACCCTCTTTACAAGTGCCTACATAATCCATTGTTAAAAGTTTATCTGTTGCACTTATATCCAATTATTTTTCCTCAAACAATGAATATTACCAACAATTTTGTGGAATTCCTAGGGAGCTCTTTTGCTCCAAACCTGGAAACTATATATGTCAGTGCCTTTGAACAGAAGTTTGTACTCTGGGACATTGACAGAAACAAACTGCTTGCTTTCCCATGATTCATATGCGTACAGGTGACCGTGGGCTTGTTAGAAATGGAATAGGAATTGTTCAGTTTGTATCCCAACATGCTGTGTATACTCATGCTATTGGCTCACTGAGCTTTGGTTGTGGTTTCTTGCATTGGTCACTTAACACTTGTTTGTGATGCATACAGAGTAATGATAGTTTATGCTGTTAGTAAACCGTATCTTATAACTAATTCCTGTTTAATGCTTTTTCATAAAACATTGGTTACAGTAATCTTGCTGCTTTGTAAACCTAATTGAACTTTGACTACTGCTCTACATACAAGGCAGGTATTCAACACTGGACTCTTCCCTTTTCACTCAGGACTCCAGTGAATGGAGCCCAGGTCAAGGAGCTTACATGGGAGCCATGCTTGAGCTCTGACCAGGGACTTAGAGCTCCGGTCAGAGGAATCTTCTCTGTGCCTATGGAACACAGTGCTTGGCACTTTGTGATGCCACAGGCTAGCGAATAGTACTTAGGTCTATAGTACTGTACCCCAGCTCAGACATAAATGCTGACTGGGACCTGGTGACAACTCCCCCACCCCGCTGTAGCAAGGAAGTCATTGCCTAGCCTGTAGAAGTGTCTCATGGGTACATTGGAAGACGCCAACAGATGGTGCCTAGGGTCTGTGCCCCGACCTGCTTATCTCAAACTGGAGACCTGGTCAGAACTTCTCAATTTGCTGAAGCAGTGGAGCCTGTGCGATGCATTAAGAGCTATGACCTAGGGCATCAAGGGTGAGTTGCCAGAGCCTGACACTGGGGGTGCTACCCAGGGACCCACTTTAGCTCTAAACCCACACCGCCACAGCTCGTCCTGGCTTATTTGGGCCTCTGGCTGAAGCTCAAAACTACGGTGCTGCACTGTGTTGACTTCTGGAGCTCTCTTTCACGCTTCCTAGGGGACTGCTCAGCCTGGAGAGAAGACCCATTATGTCCTGTGGGTCTCGTGAATCCCATAGCCACCCTCTTCATGCTTCCTGACAGAGTAAAGTCTGTGCTTAGTCCAGAGGTCTTGCTAAGCCCATCTGTAGCAGTCTGAGGAAGGTGACTTATTTCTTGGAATCTGTGTGTTTCTAGGTGATGGAGATATATCGGATCTTCTGGATCCTTGACTGGGTGAAAAATGTCAAATGAGCCATCATATGAACATCCACAACAGCCTACCATTCATGTCCTATGCTGCAACCAGATGGATTGCCTCAAAGTCTAGATAGTTATTCAGGTCATGCATTCCATTGGGAGATGGGTTTGATTTTCTGCTTGTATTCAGAAGGGCCAATGCCTGGAGCCTGGGTCATGGGCCGCAGGCTCTGGGGACCAACTAGAGCTCTGGTTGGGGTCCTGTAAGTAGTTTCAGTGTACCTCCTAGGCTTCTTGAAGGCTGTAAGGAGTCCCTGGTAGGCTTCTGGAAGGCTGTAATGGGCACAGCAACCCCACCAAGTGGCATCTAGAGCTTGACCACAGGGCTGCTGCTGGGCCAGCAGGTAAGGCCTCCTGAAGCTCAGATTGGGTCCTGGTTAGAGCTTTTCTCCGTGCCGTAACAAGGAAGCTCTTGCCAGGCATGCATAGTATTGGCCTGAGCACTTTTGACACCATAGGTTTGTAAATGGAACCTCAGTCTCTGGTCCCTGGCCAGATAGGTCTGACGGGGTCCTGTCAGAGCTGTCTACCCTATAGGTGCAGGGAATCCCTTTCCAGGCCTACAGAATGCCATTGTGCACTCTGTAAAACCACAACAACGGAGCCCAGGACTAAAAGATTGCATCCTAGTCGGACTTGAGCTCTGACTGAAACCCAGTAATGGGTTTTCACACCGTCCATTAAGGAGCAATCTCCTCAGGCCTGTATCCTGGGTCACTTAGGACTCCAACATTAAATGCCTGGAGACCAGCGTCCACGCACATGACCTGTAGCAGTTCTGACTGGGACCTGTCCGAGCTTTCAAGGCCACAGGAGCATGGGGGCCCTCTGTGCCTATGGATTTCATCCTTGACACTTGGACACCATGGGCTGGTGAATAGAGCCCAGCTTAAGGGACTGTACCCAGGGCAAAACTGGAGCTCTGATTGGGTTCCAGTCAGATTTTTCCAGTCTGCCTGACGAGGGTAAGACGTCCCAGGCATGCAGAAGTGTGTCCTGTGTAGCTTGGAACACCTGAGAGGGTGGTGGGGGAGGGATGGGATGGGGTGGTGGTGATGGTGATGTGCCTCGGCCCATGCCTACCGGAGCTCTTGCCATGACCTGTCTCAACTGCAGGAGTCAGGCAGCCCTCACAGGGCCGGCCTGCTGACCCTCATTCTTGGCATTTTGTAATACCACAGGAAGGTGGATGAAGCTCAGGCCCTAGGGAATGCACCCAGAGCCAGTCTGGAGCTCTGGCCAGGACACAATCAGAAGTTTCAATTCCACCCTCCTCAAGAAGGGAAATCCTCTATGGGCCTGCACAAGGTTGTCCTGGGTAACTTGGGACACCAGTGGCTGTTGCCTGGATCCTAGGTCACTGGCTCGGGCCTGTGGCAGCTGTGATCGGTCACTCTGTTTCTGGAATGCTGTCCTGCAAGCTTTTTGAAGCAACAGACTGATTAATGGTGCCCAGGCAAAGTGATCACACCTTGGACCACATCAGAACTCTGACTAGGACCCAGTCAGAGCTTCCCATCTTGCAGAGGAGAGTAAGCCTCCCAGGATTACAGAAGTGTATCTTGGGTAGTTTGGAACAAAAACAGTTGATGCCTGGATCCAAGGCCCAGGGCCCACACACCAGTCCTGCCACAGCTCTGACCAGAGTATGTTACAGCTTCCAAACCTGCAGGAGCTGGTGAGCTCTCTTGGGCCTGTGAAACGTCATCCCCACTTTCAGGATGAGGGGACCACAACCAGGACGACACATTGAGGTCTGAGTCTGACCCAGTCAGAGCTTCTCCCACCAACCTGAGGAGGAAACGATTGAACCATTTTTCTGCAGAGGTTTATCCTGAGTTGCTTGAACAAGCAACAATCTGTTCCTGGCACCCAGACTGTCGCATGTATGATTGGAACCTGTCAGACCCTTCAATGCTAGAGGAGAAGGGGAACTTTCTCCAGGCCTGCATACCCTCATCCTGGTTATGGAAAAATGTGTCTAGCCCATGGAGGAGCCTGGCTGTCCCAATAAAACCTCAAGTCAGCCTTGTCAAACCTTTTTCATCAGGAGAAGGATCTTGTTTGTGCCACAGTCCTCTTTCCCAACAATAACTACCTAGTGAAAGGTGACTAGACATTTGCATAATATGGGTAGGCAGGGAGACAGAGGTGACTGAGTGTAGACATCCAATCTCCTATTGCCCTTGCTGCGAGGAAATGTAAAATGAGCCCTTCTACTGCAGCTAGTAATTTCGAACACTGACTACGCACACAAATTAAGGACTCTTTTTGTATACAAAACATCATCCGTGAATTGGCACTAAAATTTTCCCACACCAATAGTAATGATAAATGTTTCAGAGCTGTAATTTTGCAAACCCTCAACACATACCTAGGTTTACAGTGTGCATACCATCCTAAACAAACACAGGGCTTGATATACGCATTTTCCCTTTGCAAAAAGTGGTTGCAAATTGAGAACCAACTGTGGGAATGGAAAATAATTTTGCGAACTAACCTGTGTACTAATAGGTTGGTTCAAAAAAATGTTGAATTGCAAGTTGGTCGCAGTTTGACTTCCCCATCAATATTAATGAGGTAGGTTGTGAATTACAAATCATTACGATTGGACACCATCATACGGATGGGGTCTGCTGGGGCCAGCCGACATGCAGATCTGTGATCATAGTTTATTAAAGTAAGGGATTACCTCAACACGTCTCTTCCAAACAGTGATTCTTTATTAGGCTTCTAACCCATTTTGCAAATTGGATACCTGTTACTGAATAGAAAAAATCGGTTTTAAGTACATAATTATTTTGCTGTTGTAAACCCTGTGATTTTGCAAAATCGCATGCTTTGTGGCAGCAAAATGGCTTTGTATGTCGGGTGTCTAGTTTGTCCTTCCCCCCCCCCTTCTAGAGATCAGTAGATTCTGTGTGACACAACGCAGTCCAGAAACGTTGGTTGCAACAGTGCGTCAAACTATAGAAAATTTCCCATTATGTGTTTGAAGGAAGTTTAGACCTGTTGGGTTGTGTACAATCTGAGAGCTGGAGTGGCAGCTTGTGCATCATGGACTGTGATATAATATTGGAATGTAGGTTGTGGGGAGAATCTGGGTGGAGGCAGTTACGAGGGTTGGAGGATCTTTGTCAAATGTGAGCTGTCAAGTCCTGCTGTCACTTAATAAATCAGCAGCCTGAACTTACAAAAGTGTGGCTTCTTAATAGTGACGACGAGTGTGTCAGAAGGACCTCCACATGTGTTCCGGAGGTCAGCATCGTAGATGGGGTTCCGGTTGGCATCTTGAGCGCTGCGCAGATGGCTCAGCTGATGCGCAGTTCATGTTCGGCGTAACACTTATGGGATGGCATTTGGACTGGAGCACTTGATTCTCCCCCAAGGTACTGTGTAGGGTGGATATTCTCACATGCGCCTGTGCACGCATCTTTCGGTATGATTGCCTTTCTGCTGATGACTCGACGTCAATGCATGCACACACGACAACGTACAGGAGCTATCTTTACTTGGGAGACTGTGTTATGGTTTGTTCACGATGCTACGCACACCTACAGCTTTAATATTTCAGTTACTATAAGTTATTTACTATGTGTACTTAAAAATAATTATAAGGTATGTGTCATTGGTGATATGCACACCATTTATGCTGGTATATGAGGATGCAAATGTGTTTACAGTGTTAAGCACACAAACAAATGACAAATATTCTAGGCATAAATATATTATATCCACATCAAGGAGTAGTAAATCCATTCACAATCAGTTCTATACTACAACATATTTTCAGGAATTCACATGTTATTAACAACAAGGAGTTGTTTATTTGCAATATTCTCCAAGCTATCCATTTTTAGCCTCTAACACTCTTATATTTATTATAATGCAGCAATCCATAATGCCACTGTCTGCATTTGTTCCAAATCCATCTTCACCTGATTCTGACTGGGAACAATGGAAGAAAGCAGAAGCCTACTTGGATGCACTAGAAGGAGACAATTTCACACATAAAAGGAAATTTGCGATACTTAGACACTGTTCGGGTACCAAAGGATGGAAAATACTAAAACATATTCCCAAAGAACTAGTAGTAGTAATAGAAGGTGAAGGTGATGGAATTGAAGATGAGTATGATAAGAGACCAATTGGTAGAAAAGACCAATAATAAGAAAGTTCAACAAGCTTTATTATCGACACTCAGTGTAACTTTACAAAAAGTGCTAGACGCTGCCACAAGAATTAAAAGTACTATGTCCTATATAGAACAAATGGCTTTAGCAGAAAACAAAATGCAACCTCAACCACAGGGTGTACTGGCAGTTAGGAATTAAAATAAGAAGTTTATATAGAAAGAATTCCAACAGAAGCAGAATGCTATCAGAAAATCAGATAGAAAATGTTCCAGTAGGCCAATGGAATGCTACAGACGTGGTATCACATCACATTTAGGTAATGTCAAAGAATGTCGTGCCACGGACAAAACGTGCTAAAGGTTTAAAAAAAAAAAAAAAAAAGGGCACTTTGCTAGGGTATGTGGATCATCTGGTAAATCAAATTTGAACAAAGTAAATAGTATTGAACAGTACTATGAACCATTATCTAATGAGGAAGATGAGGTATTGGTCATTAGTAAATCAAAGTCTCCAATATACGAGATGACAGCACAAGGATCAAAAAGACCATTCTGCTAAGTAGTGACAAATGGGATAGAAGTGAGAGTCATGGCAGACTTAGGATCGACATTTAAGTGAAACAAAGTGGAATGAGTCATTCCAAAATGCACCCTCTTGGATACGGAGGAAAAACTATTGAAGTTTTAGGAGAATTAGATGCTGAACTCAAATTCAAAAGCAAGGTGACACAGGGAACTGTATATGTAGCCAAGGATGAGGCATGTCGTCTAGGTTGGCATAACCAAGGAAGCCTAGGTTTATTATTAGATCCGAACGATCCAGAACAAGTCATATTGAAACAGGAATATGTACAAGTGTCAACTATAAAATCTAACAAGTAGGAAGAGTTATACCCAGAAATATTTGATGATAAAGTGGGTTTGTTCAAGGGGTTCGCACATAAGAGTAAAATAGAAACCTAAGGTACACAAAGTACGTAGGGTGCCATTAAGGGAAGCTCTTAAAAAATAATTGGTTAAATTGTGCAAGAATTATGTCATTGAGCCTATTGAGTCTTCAGATTGGGTTGCACCAGTAGTGTTGGCATGGAAAGCCTATGGATCCATACACGTGTGTGGACTTGCGGGTCTTGAATGAGCAGATATGGGTAGATCAACATTCTTTACCCAACATAACAGAAATGTTAACATCCATCAAACGTGGCAACATATTTAGTTTACTGGGTATGACATCATCATCAATTTACATCCCAGTTCAAGACATTACATGGCATTCATTACTCCTGAAGGGCTATTCTAATTTAAGCGTATGCATTTCAGGCTGGCATTGGCCCAGCGATATTTCAAAGAACAGTTGAAATTATGTTTAAAGTCATTCAAGCGATGAAAGCCTTTCAGGATGATATTTTGATATATGGTAAAGATATGATTCCGCATGATCAAGGATTAAGCCTAGTTCTCGACTTGTTAAAGGAAAAAGGTTTATCTCTCAGTCCAAAAAATGCCGATTGGGGTAACATCAATAAACTATTTAGGTATTTAAATATCTGAAGAGGATATTAGACCTAAAACCAGTCTAGTCAAAGCAATAGAAGAGTTTGTTTGTCCTGAAGATAAGGATCAGTTACAACCCTTTATGGGTTTAATTGAGTTCTACACATGATTTGTACCAAATTGTTCCGAAAAAACTTTTAATATAAGAAATCTATTGAAGACAAATTCCAGATTTGTGTGGAATGAGCTTTGATAAGGAATATGAAAGTATTAAAAAAGAAATAGCTCATGCCATCTTGCAGAAATCTTTTGACACCAAGGATCATACGATAATTATGAAGATGCTAGTCAGAAAGGATTTGGTGCAGTATTAATGCAGAAAAGAGATTGGAAAGGCGAGTTAGTGGCATTTGCATCAAGGAGTTTGAGAGGTGCAGATGCTACCTATTCTGTAATTGAACGGGAAGCTTAAGCCTGTTGGTGGGGTATAACACATTTTAAGCAATCAGTATGCGGCTCACCATTTACTGTGAGAACGGATCATAAACCCCTAGTACAATTGTTTGCAACAAAAGGTGCTGAAAAAGCGACTCCTAGAAGTGGCAATACAGGCTTTATGAACATAATTTTAATGTTGAATATATTTGAGGGAAAAAAAATGTCTTTGCAGATTGCCTATCAAGGTTGTCAAGTGATGAGTCTTGTGATCGTAATGAAGGAAACGGAAGATGGTGATGTAGTTGTGTGCTCTATAGAGGATCATTTGGAGGGTGCTATAATCAGAGGAAGAGTGGAGAGAAGCATGTGAAGCTGATCAAGAGTTTAAAATAGGTATGCAAGGTAGATCTCTAGGATGGTGCAAATGGGATTTTAGAAATGATTATGAAAGGATTGTAAGCATATTTTTGATGAACTGTGTACATTGAATAATTTGTTATACCATTCTAAATCCTTAGTGGTACCTCAGGGTATGAGAAACAAAGTATTCAACTTGGCCCATGTGGGTCACATTGACATGTGTGCCATGAAGAGAATAATTAGAGATCATTTTGGGTGGCCTGGTCTAGACAAGAGTGTAGAACATTATGTTAGGGAGTGTATGAATTGCACCTTAAGTGACAAGTCTCAAATAACCAATCAGAGTCCTATAGAAGCTGTCAAGGTTCCTGAGAAAGCATGGGGGTAAACTGGCAATTGATATCATAGGACACATGAATATTGTGGGAGGGACTACAGAATATGGCATAGTTCTTATAGGTTATTACAGTCGTTGGCCAGAGCTTACGTTTGTGAAGGTGCCAAATTCTACTAATATAATAAAATGGTTAGAGCATATTTTTGCTATAGAAGGTATTCCTGATGAGATTCTTACGGGCAATGGCAGCCAATTCACATTAGAACAATCTGAGAGGTTTTTAACTTTCATGGGCATAAAACATACTAAGGTATCTTTGTATCATCCTAGAAGTAACGGTCATGACAGGGTTATAAAAGAAAATGTACAATTGTCCAAGGTGAGTAGGTTAAATAGTAAGTCCGAAATAGAAAAACTGTTATGGGCTGTACGTACTACAAACAATGCAGACACACAGGTATCACCTTTTATATTGTTGCGTGGACGTGTTCCTGCTTCCAAGTTGGTAAGAAAATGGATGGGTCAGTTTGAAATTCCTAGGAAGAAAATTGAAGTTGTAATAAGGAAGAGAGAATATGCTCAAAATAAGCATGTTCAGTCTCATCACATGATGAGAAAGCGGAGATTCAAAATTATTGTAGGGGATGAAGTAAGGGTGAAATGTCTGAGAATTATTTCCAAAGGACAGTCAAAATTTTCAGAGAGATAAAAAAACAGTGCAGTAGAAGGACAGTGTCGTAAAACTGGAAGATGGAAATGGTGGAATAAAATAAGATCTCCATATCCAAATCTCAGGAACTAGGGAAAAATAAAAATGCATACATCGTAGGGAACAATGAGGTTAAACGTAGTCTATCCACAAGAGATATCAGAATGCCCGGAAAGTTCAGAGATTATAATATGGATTAATGATTATGTTAAATTAATGTTGGACATATATATATATATATATATATATATATATATATATATATATATAATTTATGTTTCTCATAGTCCTGTTATTATGAAAACGTATGTTAGTTGTGTTCAAATATATGGGAGGAAGATTTGTTGGGTTGTGTACTATCTGAGAGCTGGAGTGGCAGCTCGTGCATCATGGACTGTGATGTAATATTGAAATGTAGGTTGTGGGGAGGTTCTGGGTCGATGCAGTTACAAGGGTTGGAGTAGATCTGGCAAGTGAGAGCTGTCAAGGCCTGCTGTCACTTAATAATTCAACAGCCCGAACTTACAGAAGTGTGGCTTCTTAAAAAGGCCCACATTTAAGGAGGGCCTAGCGCCAACTATCGCCACATTAGCGTCATGTTTTAAATGGCGATAATGTGACAAAAATGCTGCGCCATATTCACGAAGTGGTGCACTGCTTGCATTGCGCCACTTTGTAAACCCTTGAACCACATTATGCCTGTGCCAGGCATAATGTATGCAAGGGGGTGTTCCCCCATTAGTGGGCCTGCAAAAATGGTGCAGTGGAATCCATGAGATTCCACTGCACCATTTTTGGCGGCATTTTTAATGCCTGCACAGAGCAGGCGTTAAAAAGGAGGAACACTATTATTTTTAATGGGCCTCTATGTATTTTGCAGGATTAGCCAAAAAGAATTCTGGCTCTAATCCTGCAAGTACAACAATAGCGTAAACAGTTATGACGCTATTGTTCCTAACCTGCGCCATGTTGTGCCATATGTTAAATACGGCGCACACATGTTGGCGTTAGTGGGTATGTAATGGGCCGCAAGAAAAGTGGTGCTTTTTGACATGCAGCTACACTTCAATCTGGGCGTTAATGTTTTTTTGCAATCTATAATTTATCACAAGTTTATGCACTTCTCTGCTGTTGTGTAGTCAGTATCATATCTTCTTAAAAGGTCTTTTATTTATTAAACTGGCACTCGTGATGAGCACTTACACCATTACCTGTAGGGAACTCCAAGTGGTAAAAACAGCTTTGTTTGTTTGTTAGTGCTAAATGTCAGGGTCCAGATTTGCATTTGCAGTCCTTACAGATTATTATTCATTAGCAGCATATGCATTAACTGGAAGGCTGCTGCATTTTCCCTATTTTGCCATCAGTTATCGACCAGGCAAGAAAAACATGAAAGGAACTGATTTGTTCAGTGTACCACAAAAGATGCACACAGATTAAAAAAAAAGTACTTTTGAAGTTCTCCGCACCACCATCACAGAGGTCCTTAAACACACTGATTTTGAGAACACTGTTAAAACTTCGACCGTCGTTGGCATGCAGAGATGGGTAGTATAGAATCCAAAATTCAAACTAGTTTTTAAGTAAAAAATAAAATAAAACACACCTCATACGTATCTACCCCAGAGATTCAACAAGAAGTCCTGCCATGGTGCAAAGATCGTTTTTCTTAGGGCATAAAAATAACGATTATATAAACTTTTAACTAGCACAAAACTACTTCTGGTAGTCTGCTTCTCTTTTCATAATCACTCTTGTACAAACCTGTGAACCCTGTGCCAGAACCAAGATACATAAAAACAATTAGCTTAAGAGCAACTCACTGTTCTGCTTATACCACCTCACCTCTGGTAAAACTCATTTTTAACTTCATCATTGAATTGCTACCTTCTTATTTAGGTTATGAGCGATTCTGGAAGATGTAGGTGCACTGGCAAAATGTACTCCTTACAACCCTATGACAGTTCTACCTACAACCACATTATGGACTACATATATTGAATAATGTAATCTCAGTAATCGTATCGGACAGGAGACCCCTATTAATTTCCCAATGGAGTTTTGCTTGGAATGACTTGCTGCCTGGCTCTTATGGTGAAACTGAGAGTCGCGACGTTCTGCTGAGACTCTTAACCCTTCACTCAATAAAAAAGCATCAAACTCTCCTGTGGCATTTCAGCCGCATGCACCTAACAACTCTTCTCGTTTTGTACAACAGTATGACTAACATGATAAACAACTCTGAGCACTATCTCTTCTTGGATGAAATAAAGATAAAATGCTCTGATTCTCATTGGCCAGTTTTCTGCTATACAGCAAGGAGGACGTGGCAGACATATTTAGATGTGCAATGTAATGAGTCCAGTCGTTTCACTCCAGCTACTGCCAAAACGTTAGAATGAGGTTAATCAAGCTGTCCACTTGTCCACTTACTTGTGGAATTCCTGAAGGATCATCGCTCTTGTGTCTTCTTTACAATATTTACTTAGACCCCTTGGCACATCTTATTGAGCAGGATCCGTTGAACATTGAAATGTACATTTACATCTCACAAATCCACTTCTGCTTTGAAAACAGTCCTGGGAATCCAATCAACTTTTCCTCATGCCTGAAGCGTGTGTTCCACTATATGAAGGATAGCTTCCCCTCCACGAATGTTGACAAGTCTTGAGATTTTAGTAATCTTAGATTCTCAGTGCAATCTTTTGACTAACCCCTTTGTTTCCCTTACCAACCTGAGGATTCTGTTTACCACATTTTATTTCTCTCCTCAAGTAAAGCCATACTCAAAAGTTCCCCTTTGACTCTTAGGAATTGGTCAAGTAACTATTGTGCCAGCCCAACTTCAGTCCCCCATAGGCCCAGTTCAAGTCTTACCTCCTCCTGCATCACAGAACTATTCAGTGTGAAGGTGGGTTGGGCGCGTGGGCGCTCACAAGTTCTCAGCCTACTCTGAGAAGCCAGGCTGCCCGTGGTACACATGGCAGCAACCAGTAGGTGCAGGGTTCCACACCTGAGCAGTGCTGCAGGCTCTATCTAGTGATTGGAGCAGTTCCCAGCTCGCAAAGGCACAGTAAGTCAATCTTCTCCAGCAGGGGTAGAGGGTGAGGAATGATACTCCTGCTCCGACCGGAACCAAGCAAAGGTGTGATGTCTTTCGCTGCATCCTCCACAGTTCACGTGGTCAGTCAGGGCAGATTTTGTTGGGAGTGATCGACCTGCAGGTCACAGCCACACTCTAGTCCAAGCCAGCGGTCCAAAATATTTGGCAATTCAGTACCCGCAGCCACTTCTGGCATACAGGGTTGCTGCAGTACCTCCTGACAGCATACACTCTTCCAGTAGAATCGCCAACACCACAGCGGCCCCTCCTGGCACGTGGTGTCACCGTTAAGGCCTTCAAGGTCTTGGCATGTTGTTCACACAAATACTTCAATGGTGGCCCTCTCTGGTATACAGGGTCACTGCACTCAGGCAGTATGAGCTTGGTGCTTCCCGCAGAGTGCACAATACAGGGCTCAGTCCACAGTGGCCCTTTCCTGGCATAAAGGAGGTCACTGACAACAATCCTGCCCAAGGGCAATGACCCACTCAGTGCACAGCTGAATCCTCACTCCTTGCACAGTGTCTTCACAGTAGGGCTCCTCATTTGATTTCACTCCCTCCGAAGCTCTCCTCTTTCACGTGGGGCACACTGGTCTTGCCAAACAGGCAGGCACTTGTGCTGCAGTCTCCAGGGCATGTGGTCATGGTTTCCCTGAGTGCTGCCCCTTTACCCAGCAGGGATACTAGCAGCTCTTTGCACCCAATTCTGGTCACAAGCAGAAGTCCCCCAGAGCTTCCCCTTCTCACACAGCCAGTCTGGCTGCTTGTCAGATGCCAACATTTTGAATCTCAAGCTCCCCTTCTTGTAGTCCTTTACCAGGCACCAAATGTGATTTAGAGTCTGAGTCTTTGTTTTATTTTGTGGTTTTTTTTCTTGTTAGTTTTATGTTGTGGTTCTATTTCTTTTGTAATGTAATTTTTTCCTTTTCTTCTTCCCTCTTGAAAGGCTATCTGTCGCAGCAGGAAAGACTCCGAAGTTGATAGACCCACAACACAGTTTACGGAAGTGACTAGAGTTCAGACCTGGATGTCAGCCAAAGTAATATCTGCATCAAATAGGTAATCCTTGGCTCCCAGCACTACTCTTTATGATTCCCCTGTCAGCCCCATCTCCAGGCCTCTTTCTTGTGATCTATCACTGAATCAAAGGACATCCTTTGGAAGTGTAAAGGGGAAGTCTCCATTTCCCTTCCTCCAGAATGTGTCTTATTCCACTCACAAGAATGCAGCAAAACTCAAATCTACCTGGGGGGTGGGGATGGTTTCTTTCTACTCTTTGTGTCGTCATTAGGCAGGCCTGGGCTTCCCAAAATGGAACCCTGTGTCCTCCATCTAATGTACCATTGTGTGTACACTTGTACTCGTACTTTCACAACACACATACTTTCTAGTACTGTTACCTCCAAACATTGTGCTCTTACAGACACGCATACCTTCAGCATAGACATTCGCTCTGCGCACTGCTCAGTACTGTAGCTTTTCTGTATTGTACAAGGGTGTGCTAATTGCAACTTTCTTTTATTGCGCATGCACTGCACAGCACTACGTCCTTCATTTAATTTATTTCTTGTAGGCATATATACACTCAGTACATGACCTAATCACACACATATACTGCACAGTACTGTTCTACCTTTATACTGTACCCTTCTCAGGCACACATACATCCAGCGCACTCTACAGCTACCTGATGTAGGCGAAGGGTGCGCTGTGCAGCACTCTACAGCTGTCTGAAGTAGGCCAATGGTGAGTTAAGCACACAGAAGTGGAACTTCAAAAAGATCACATAGTGTGCTGCCACCACTGCACTTGTGCTGCTTAACTCTTGCAGAAGGCAGTAGCTATCCACCACTATGAGGGTAGCGCTTTGGGCCCCCCCTCGTAGTCCAATAAGAACTCAGTTCATGAGGTAGGCCTGTGTCATGGTACACACACAATGCAGAGGACTTTTCCATCCCAATAAAAATGTTCAAACAATTTTCCCACATCTCTGTACTGACGAGTAAGTCAAACTGACCAGCACCTTATGCCTCGACTACAATAATATTATTTATTATCTACCCAAGAAACTCATTGGCAGGTTCCAAAGACTTTACTATTGGGTATCCGGAACTGTAAAATGTGGGCTACACCAAACCTACCAGTAACGCAAACCATAGGTTTCCAGTTGGTGCCAGGTTTAATTATCAGATATTTTAATCCGTCCATTGAAGCAAAAGACGTATGCTGCTGTAATTTACACCTCACTACATTCCAACCAGAGACATTTACTTAATGTCTACCACCTGATTAAGTGATCATACTTCCTGGTGATGATACATTGACGTAGAACTTCGAGTGCATACGGGTTGAAAACTCTGGAACACCTCCAAGCCGTTAGCTCTGAACACAACTACACACACTTTAAAAAAAACTCCCTATTCAGACTCTCTCAACTGAACTTTAGCACAGGGCAGGGATTATGATTGAAGAATATCAGACATGGCTAAGTATGCATGAGTGTTCTTACTTCCCCTTCAAACAATCTCTATTTCTAGTCCTGACGTGACTGCTCTGAAAGTTAAAGAAGGAGCAATGTAACGCTTTCCAAAACTTCTTAGTAGAGAGATACATGTCACCCATGGAAGTATGTATCTCTAGTTCATGCATGTTGTCTCAGCTTTGAATCCCTGCCTGGAAATTCAACAACTGGGACCAGAGCTGTGTAGAGGCGACACTCTGCATTACCATAGAGATCTCTAGGCTGACCCTGCCATATGTCATTAACAATATCACTGGGAAAACTGGTCCTAAACATTAGGCCTAGAACATGCAAAAAAACAGTCTTGAAGGATCCTGCATTCCTTTTTGCCATCTTTTGCCCTGATGAATGCTTGGTCACATGTGCACAAGTAAACCAAAGACCAGCTAAATGCAACAATCCAGCTGTGTGTATCAGCCAATGGTAACGTCATGTTCTGACATCCTTAGGGCCTGAACAATTCATGTAGGACCATGAAATCTCAAGAGACGACTAGTCAGCTACCTGAGAAGCAGCACATACAAAAACTTAATCTTGCAATCCTGCTTCACTGTTAAAATTAAGACCTGACTAAATGAGTAGTTTCTGACAGTCTTCTAATACAACATACCTGAAGGCAGACTGTTGGCAATATGTTCGAAGGGAGATCAGAAGAAAGTTTCATATTCCAAAGCATATGCAGAAGGCGCACAACACAAGAGGATAGCTTATGCTAGGAAAAAAGCCACATGCGCACACAAGGCATTTAGAGAGTAGATTTAGGGGGTCATTATGAACATGGCGGTAAACACCTTTCCCCGCCGTGGCGTCAGTAAACAGTATCCCGCCATTGGCGGTGAACAGAAACCTGCCATATAAAGATGCAAAAATCAGAATCCTCCAAACCTTTTTCCTGCCACCAGTCACTGCCAGTGCCTTGTCAGAGAAAATGCTGGACATTCCACCTCGCCACCACCGAGCACACAAATTCCCCGCCCTCCAAATAATGAAGCACAAATCACCGTGGCGGTCAGTGAAAGTCGAACGACCATTGGCGGTACAGACCACCACGGCTAGCAATGGGACCCAACAGTAAGAAATGCACACATTGGCAAGGTTGAAACCCACACACCTGACACACATCCACAACACAGATAAAACACTATCAGACACACCCCACAATCCTTTGCATCGCCAATAGGACAACTGAGACTGAGAACTTCACAAGCAGACCCCGAACGCCACAACACACGAATCACACACCCAACCACACAACAGCACCTTCACCCAGACCCACACAACACACCATCCACAACACACACCATGGCACCCCCCAAGCACCCACGCTTCACAGAAAGAGATCTAAGGACCGTGGTGGACGAGATACTGAAGGTTGAGCCACAATTATTCGGGGCACAGGTCCAGCACACACCCATCGCCAGGAAGATGGAGTTATGGCAGACCATTGTCAACAAGGTCAACGCAGTGGGAAACCATCCACGCACGAGGGACGACATCTGCAAGAGATGGAACAACCTTCGTGGGAAGGTGAGTTCCATAGCATCCCGGCACAACATTGCAGTCCAGAAGACTGGGGGATGACCTCCACCACCTGACTACTCTAATTGGGAGGAAAAGGTACTGGCCATCCTACACCCTGAGGGCCTCACTGGACTCACTGGAGGAATGGACTCAGGTACGTTGTCTACAATTACTCCATATCCATCACACCTGTAATGCATGCACCACCCCACCCCACCAACAGCCACCAGGACCACTACCCCACCCAGGCCACAATCGCAACATCCAGTCACCCTGCATGCCCACAACTCCACCAACAGGCCCACATCCCTCCCCCCTGTGCACAGCCGCCTACCCCTGCAAGGAATCAAAATGGTACTACACCACCCACTCTGCACCTCCACATCCCAAGCAAAATGCAGTGGCAACCTCACAAAAGCACCCTGCATGGCCCAACAGTGGAAAACCTGTACAACAAAGCCTTGCCCTGTGCACACCATCCGATTTTGCAGTTGTAACAGACATGCCCAATCCCCCAACAGGCACCACCACCCATGCCACCCTGTCGGACAGGACAAGGAGTGGCAGCGCCGCACATGGAGACAGAGTTACCACCCAGGACACTGGAGAGGAAACCCAGTCCTGGACTGTCACCATCCAGCAGCCCCACCCAGGATACCACTGACACCCCTACCACCCAGCCACCAACATCAGCCCAGGGCAACCGGCCACACACTTGTGTATCCAGGCCACAGACTGGTGGAACACAAGGTCAGAGGCCACAGTCACCACCTACCAACAGGCAGGAAGATGATGGCCCCAGTACAAGTGGTACCACCAGACCTGTGCAGGGGACACAGTCGCACTGGGCTAGGCTCAGTGGGAGGGTATCAGTGGCCCAGGGGGAGAACCACAGAATGGATGCTGCAGCCTAGGACGCCTGGGAGCATACCACCATACCCAGGACAGGATGGGCCAGATTGAGACCACCCTGGAGCAGAGTCAAAGGCTGCAGATAGTCCAACATAAAGAGACCATGGAGCAGTGGAAACTGCTCAATACCACCATGGCCACCATAGCAGGTGCCCTGCTGCACTGTGTCCCAACCCAACCTGAGGCTCCCACAGACCAGGAAGCCCCTACCACAGACCAAGATACAGACCAGACAGCAAACTGCAGCAGCAGCAACTGGACTGGTGCCACCATCTGAGGACACACAGGAGACCAGCACCTCAACCCATACAGGCCAACACCAGGCTCTCAAACGGTCCCTCAGGCCCAGATATGGCACTGGAACACCTGCCAAGACCAAGGCCCCTTCTAAGAAGTTACTCTGACAAGAATTGTCCCTCAAGTGTCCCACTGAACCACCATCCCCACCATGTAATAGCAACCCAAAAACTTGTAAATAACAGATGGACATATTACTACTGCCACCAATCGCTGAGACCATGGAGGCAATATGGACATCCACCAGTATCCCACTCCCATCACTGTAAAGAGCACCATGGCATCCCTGATATCAAATGAAACACATGTTCACCAATGTTAATGTCCCCTGTCACTTGGTTGAATCAAATCGAAGTGTGCGTGAAATTTTCATTTAAATCATTTATTCATACCTTTATTACAAGAATGGCACCCCACGCATAACATGGGGTGGTGTCAACAGAAATGTCTAACAAGTTGTCCATCATGTCACATGTCAAACCTGTTCACAGTGACAATGTCTATAGACCCAACACTCCCATAGGCGATAAGGCATACCGACAGTATGCAGCACAGACAACGACAGCATCAAAAGTACCTCTTAGTCACTGGAAGTACAGTTGGATCATTTGGTTCCTGGAGTGTACATCTTCCCCTCCTCATCATCACCATCACTCACAACCCCTCTCAGAGGAAGCTAGTCTGCATGTACAGCACCCTCCTCCTCCAAAAGAGGAATAGATTTCCTCACAGCCACGTTGTGCAGCATGCAGCAGGCCACCACTATTCTGCACACCTTCTCGGGGTCATAGGCCAGGGATGCCTCACAAATATGGAGGCAACAGAATCTAGCCTTCAGGAGACCTATAGTGCGCTCTATCACCCTCCTAGTACGTCCATGGGCCTCATTGTAATTCCTTTCAGCATCTGTCCTAGGATTCCTCACTGGTGTCAGGAGCCAATGCATGTAGGGGTAGCCAGAATCACCTGCAAAAGTGGTCAAAACAGGACTGTCACTGACAACTCTCAGTTGCAGACAGCCTAGCTGTCAGCTATGTGTCAAAAAGTATCAGACACACTTACCTACGATCCATCCTCTGTCCCCTTGTAGTTGTTCCATCATGTGTGACATTCTGATGTTCCTCAGCACAAAGGAATCATGGCCTGATCCAGGGAACATGGCATTCACATGTGAGATGTACTGGTCTGCAGTACACACCAATTGAGTGTTCATGGAATGAAAGTTCTTCCTGTTTCTGTACACCTGTTCACTTACTCTTGGGAGGATGAGAGCTATGTGGGTGCCATCGATGGCACCTATCACATGGGGAATGTTGGCAAAGGTATAAAAGTCTGACTTGATGGCAGAGAGTTCAGCACTTTGGGGAAACCTCACATAGGACTGCAGGTGTCGTACAAATGCATTCAGGAATCTGGACAGTATGAGGCTAAACATTGGCTGTGAAAAACCTGCACCCAGGCCCACAGTCACCTGAAATAAGACCGTGGCCAGCAAATGGAGTGCGGCGAGCACTTGCACTTCAGTTGGGATGGCATGCTGATTCCGATTAGCACGAGTGAGTCTATAATTGTCAGAGTCACCAGATCCTCGGGGTCTGTGCACGTTCCCAACACGTCCACCACAAGACAGCTCCAATACTCTGATTAGAATGTCACAGAGTCAAACAGAGTCAAAGAGAGTCAAAGTGGGGAAAAGGGGATTAGGTAGGGAACAGCTGGGAAGGAGACCTGTAGGAAGCAAAAGGTTAAAACACACAATATCAAGATTATACCATATTAATCATTACTAGGTTATGACTCTAAGCATTGTCATATTGGAAACATGGATAACTTAAGCATGAACTTAAATAACTAGGCCTCAAGATGTCTGGATACCTGTGAGGGAATCAAGAAAGATTAGTACCATTTTCCAATGAACCACTCAATGAAATGTTACACATGGATTAGAAACATCAGAACCTTCTAGCATTACACTTTCAAATTCAAGAATAGTCTTTGCATGAGGACCAGGAAATAATCTGAAAGGTTTCTATAACATTATATGAATTGTACTAGAGGGACTTATTATGCACATACAATATAACTGTCACGACTCACGTGCTGCTGGCGCCTGGAAACCGCAGATCTAGTGGCGTAGGTCTTGAGGGTTCGGCTTTGGCCCAGAAAAGGGCGACTCTTTCTAGTAGCCACGGTGCTGCAGGCAGTGGAAACGCCAAGAACAGACCGTGCCCTTTAGAATTAGTGCCAGAGGGAAAAAAAACCAATAAAGGGGAAAAAACCTCCAAAAAATGGATTCCTGAAACGAAAACAAAACCAGGAATCAAACAGGAACAAAATGCAGGTAAATGCAAAATTGAAAAGATTCAGAACCGAAGGCTAAGAATCAGGAGCGAAGACACAATCTGAGCAGAAAGTGATGCAGCGCAAGGAAAGGGAGAAAACAGAGCCCTTATATACCAAGAAACAGGAAGTGACCAACAGGAAGTAAAAAGACACCATTTTAGATATGGAAAAAGTACATAGGATAGAATAGAACAGGAACCATAGAAAATAGGGACCAAGGAATGCTGGGAAGAAAAAGGTAACATGGGAAGGGGGAAAGACATAAAGAAAGGACAGAAAAATGCCTCGAAAAAGTAAAGAAGAAAAAGAAGAAGAAGAAAGAAAAAGAAACAGGTAAGGAGGGGTCAGGGGAGAACAGGGACACAACAGAAGGCAGAGCGAGGCCCAAAATAATATCTGGGGCCTCGCGCTGTACAAAGAAGACTCGGGGCGCGCCGCGTCTTGAGAACGCGCTGCGCGGCGCGAGCCGAATGCTCGGCTCGCGCCGCACCACGTGGCGCAACAGTAGGTTCCCCCCCCCGAAGGTCTAGGTTTGAAAGGAAACAAACGATGAAAACGAGAAATCAAAAGAGGGGCGTGAACAGAAGAAGCATCTTCCCAAGAGCATTCACTAAGAGGACAACCCTTCCAGTGAATCAAATACTGAAGACGCCGGTGAAAAAGGCGAGAGTCACAAATTTCTTGAACCTCATATTCAGGGACATCATTCACCAACACAGGAGGAGGACAAGGAAACTGACGAGAGAAAGGATCAGGGACATAAGGTTTGAGTTGGGATACATGAAAGACCGGATTAATTTTCCAAGTATGAGGCAAGCGAAGACGAACAGTGACAGGATTGAGCAACTGAAGAATACGAAAAGGCCCATAATAGCGAGGCGTGAACTTATTCAGAGAAAGGCGAGAGGGCAAGAATTTGGAAGAAAGCCAGACTTTATCCTGAGGGTGATAATCAGGAGTGGGTCCACGTTTCTTATCAGCGATCTTCTTCATATATCTCTTAGTGTGCAATAAATTAGATCTAATTAGCTTATGGAGTTGCAGGAGACGTTTGGAAAAAGATGTAATGGCAGGCAGAGGAGAGGTAGATTGAGGAGCAGTAGGAAAAGAGGTCGGATAATAGCCATAGGAACAGAAAAAGGGAGTGACCTTGGAGGCACTATGGACAGAATTGTTGTAGGAATATTCAGCAATAGGAAGATAAGTGTTCCCGTTGCTTTGGGTGGAATTACAAAAACAACGAAGGTATTGTTCTAGTCCTTGATTCAAACGCTCAGTTTGTCCATTGGTCTGAGGATGGAAACCGGATGATAGTGCTATATTGATATTTAGTGTCTTGCAAAAATGTTTCCAAAACCGGGAAATATACTGGGGCCCCCTGTCAGACACAATGGTATGTGGAAGTCCATGGAGACGGAAAATATGGTCGATAAATATCTGGCTCAATTCTTGGGATGTTGGTAATTTCTTTAGAGCAGTAAAGTGGGCCATCTTAGTGAAAGAATCAACAGTGACCATGATAACCTGGTTTCCAGCTGATGGCGGAAGTGAACACATAAAGTCAGTGGAAATAGTATGCCATGGCGTTGGTGGAACTGGCAAAGGCTGTAGTAATCCTGCAGGTCTGCTACGGGGAATCTTGACTTGGGCACATATGGGACAAGCCTGAACATATCTTTCGACATCTGATTTCCAGGTAGGCCACCAGAAAGATCGCGAAAGAAGTTCTTGTGTGGCCTTAATACCTCTATGTCCAGCAACCGGTGAATCATGGCACATCTGTAATGCTTTGTCTCGCACTCTGTTAGTAGGGAGGAATAACAGCTTCTGATGAAAAAAGAATCCTTCCTTCTTGCATAAAAAGATTCTTAATTTCTCTATTTCGCTATTAGACAGGCTGGAATACTCCAGTTGTACCTCATCCAGAAAAGATTGAGCAACTCCAATGATCTTACTAGGCTCCAGTAGAAACTGAGATGGGGAAGGAGTACAATCTGGATAGCGTCGAGACAGAGCATCAGCCAGAATGTTTTGAGATCCAGGAATATAGGTGATGTAAAAGTCATACTGACTAAAGAAAAAGGCCCAACGCGCCTGGCGACTATTTTGGCATACAAAATTACGCAGACATTGCAGATTACGGTGATCTGTTCTCGCCTCGAAAGGCTCCTTGGATCCCATCAGAAACTGTCTCCATTCGATGCAGGCTGTCTTCAGAGCTAACAACTCTCTTTCTAGTACTGAGTAATGTTGTTCAGCTGAAGAGAGAATATGGGACAAATAGAAAACAGGATGTTCAAGACCATCATCTTCTTGAAGTTGAAGCAAGACTGCTCCAATAGCTTTTTCGGAAGCATCGGTAACTACGATAAACTGTTTATTGGTATCTGGATGTCTCAAGATGGGAGCTTGAGTGAATGCCTTCTTTAATTCTTGAAAAGCTGTTTCAGCCGCCTTGGTCCAGACAAACCCCTGTTTTAGATTTTCCTTCTTTAAGGTATGGGTTATATGGCTGGTCTGTTTAGCAAAGTCTTGAATGAACTGTCGGTAAAAATTTGCTAATCCTAGGAAACATTGTGTTTCTTTGATAGAAGAGGGAGAAGGCCACTCTAGAATTGCTTGTACCTTTTCTAGGTCCATAGCTATGCCGGTGGAACTTAAATGATAACCCAGATATTTGACTTCCGTCTTATCGAACTCACACTTTTCGGGTTTACAGAATAGTTGATGTGCTCGGAGTCTGTGAAGGACTTGTTTCACATGAGAAGAATGGAGTTCGGGGTGTCTGGAAAAAATAAGGATGTCGTCCAAGTAGATTACGAGTGTCTGGTTCAAGAGATCGGAAAATATTGAGTCCATAAACCTTTGAAAGATAGCAGGAGCGTTCGTAAGACCAAAGGGCATGACTTTATATTCAAAATGACCGAACGGTGTCCTGAATGCTGTTTTCCACTCGCCTCCTTCTTTTATACGTAAAAGGTGGTAAGCTCCCCGAAGATCCAACTTGGTAAAACGTTGAGCCCCTCTGACTGCCTCTAAAATATCCTTAATGAGGGGCAAAGGATAACGATCCTTAATAGTTATCTTGTTTAGGCCTCGAAAGTCTATGCAAGGACGAAGATCTTTGGTCTTCTTAGGTACAAAAAAGAGAGGAGCCCCTGCTGGAGAAGAAGATGGAACAATGAGACCACCCTGTACATTTTCCTCCAGATACTCCTTAAGAACTTCCTTTTCAGGTTCCGTGAGAGAATACATCCTCCCAAAGGGAACGACTGTTCCAGGTTTCAAAGGAATAGCACAATCGTACTCTCGATGTGGAGGTAATACAGGTCTGGATGGTTTTTTAAACACGTCTTGGAACTCTAAATAATGTTCAGGAACCCCTTGGACAGTGTTGATGGAATACTCCGTAGTACTCTTCATAGGTGTTAATCTGTTTGGTGACCAATATTTATCGGAAGCAAAGCAATTTTCTTGACAAAACTGTGAGGATAAAGAAATTGTCCGGGTTACCCAGTTCACATATGGGTTATGTCTAGTAAACCATGGAATTCCGAGAATAATGGTATGGTTGGGAGATGAAATGAGATCAAAAGAGAGGTGTTCTTGATGATTACCAAACTGTAAATTTAACATCAAGGTCGTAGTATCGACTGGACCTGAGGATATTAAAGATCCATCCACGGTGTGTACTTGTTCAGGAATGTCTTTGGGTTGAGTGGGAATTTGCAGATTAGTGGCCCATGTCTTATCCATGTATATACCACTAGCACCACAATCCAATAATGCCATAGTTCTTTCTTGGCGGCCATCAGGTAGTTGTAATATGACTGGTAACACGAACAAGTAAGTTGTATTGTCGTTGAATGAGCTGATAGAAGGTATAGCTGATGATCCCGTCCCCTCCCTTCTTACAGAGGACGGGAGGTGGCGTTTCCCAAGGGTCTAGGTGGACGTACAGGACATGTACAAAGCATGTGACCAGCAGAACCACAGTAGAGGCACAATCCCTTCTTCCGTCTGTCTTCCTTCTCACTAGCAGAGAGTGGCCCTCGAGTAGTATCAACTTGCATGGGTTCCCCTTCTATATCTTTAGCAGGAGGACGAGATTCCTCAGGATGAGGTGGATACATCCGTGAAGAGCTTGGCTGAGACGATCCTCTACTCCTTCTCTTCTCCATTCGTCGTTCTTGAAGACGATACTCGATGGAAAGTGCTTGATCCATGAGGCCACGAAGATCTTCAACTCTGGTGGAATGTACTAATTCATCCTTAATTTCTTCCTTAAGTCCTCTGCGAAACAAAGTTACCAGGGTACGCTCCACCCAAGTGGTCTCTGCCGCTAATTGACGGAAACGTGTAATATATCGGAGGACATCCTGGGAACCTTGCTGGATATCACATAATGCTTCCTCTGCCGAGGCTTCCAATCCTGGGCGACTAAACATTTGTTTGAAGCGGGTCACGAAGGCAGAATAGTCCGACAATACTGGATCGTTGGATGACACCATCGGGGTTGCCCAGGCCAAGGCAGGACCGGATAATGCACTAATAAGATATCCCACCTTTGTCCTGTCATGAGAGAATTGGGTAGGTCTGAAGGCGAAGTAAACCGTTAATGCATCCAGGAATTCACGCAGTTTAGTTGGTTCACCAGAGAAGCGAGGCGTTGAGGCGGAGATAGTCGGAACATCGCCACTGCGGAGGGCCAAAGCCTGTCGTAAGACCGCATTCTCGTTGCGCAATTGTTGCAATTCCTGAGCTTGTTGTTGAATAGTAGTAAAAAAAGATTAATCAGGATCTGCAGCCGCCGCCACTGTGTCATCCATAGTGTCAGAAGATGTCGGAATGGTTTGGCGCTGCATTCTGTCACGACTCACGTGCTGCTGGCGCCTGGAAACCGCAGATCTAGTGGCGTAGGTCTTGAGGGTTCGGCTTTGGCCCAGAAAAGGGCGACTCTTTCTAGTAGCCACGGTGCTGCAGGCAGTGGAAACGCCAAGAACAGACCGTGCCCTTTAGAATTAGTGCCAGAGGGAAAAAACCCCAATAAAGGGGAAAAAACCTCCAAAAAATGGATTCCTGAAACGAAAACAAAACCAGGAATCAAACAGGAACAAAATGCAGGTAAATGCAAAATTGAAAAGATTCAGAACCGAAGGCTAAGAATCAGGAGCGAAGACACAATCTGAGCAGAAAGTGATGCAGCGCAAGGAAAGGGAGAAAACAGAGCCCTTATATACCAAGAAACAGGAAGTGACCAACAGGAAGTAAAAAGACACCATTTTAGATAGGGAAAAAGTACATAGGATAGAATAGAACAGGAACCATAGAAAATAGGGACCAAGGAATGCTGGGAAGAAAAAGGTAACATGGGAAGGGGGAAAGACATAAAGAAAGGACAGAAAAATGCCTCGAAAAAGTAAAGAAGAAAAAGAAGAAGAAGAAAGAAAAAGAAACAGGTAAGGAGGGGTCAGGGGAGAACAGGGACACAACAGAAGGCAGAGCGAGGCCCAAAATAATATCTGGGGCCTCGCGCTGTACAAAGAAGACTCGGGGCGCGCCGCGTCTTGAGAACGCGCTGCGCGGCGCGAGCCGAATGCTCGGCTCGCGCCGCACCACGCGGCGCAACAATAACATCTAGAATTCTAACACTTAAGTTTTTCTTAAAATGCAGAAACATGAATTGCGCACATTGCAGATTTCCACAAAGGTTTATAACTGCCATGAAATGATTGTGCACAATGAATAACATGAGTTAGGCACGAGAAATGAATCACGCGTCTTGCTGATTCGAAGTCTACCAAGTGAATACCAAGAAATGGTAGCACACATTGAATATCATGAATTTAACACAAGGAATGAATTGTGCGTCTTGCCGATTCGAATACCACCATGTGAATGCCATGAAATGGTAACGCACAATGAATATCATGAATTAGACACAAGAAATGAATCGCGCTTCTTGCCGATTCGAAGGCCACCATGTGAATGCCAAGAAATGGTAGCTCGCACTGAATATCATGAACTAAACACAAGAAAAGAATTGCTCGTCTTGCCGATTCGAAAGCCACCATGTGAATGCCAAGAAATGGTAGCGTACAATGAATAACATGAATTAAGCACAGGAAATGAATCGCGCGTCTTGCCGATTCGAATACCACCATATGAATGCCAAGAAATGGTAGCGTACAATGAATAACATGAATTAAGCACAGGAAATGAATCGCACGTCTTGCTGATTCGAATGCAACCTTGTAAATGCCATAAAATGGTTGCGCACAATGAATATCAAGATTTGTACTCGAGTAAAGAATTGTGCGTCTTGCCGATTCGAATGCAACCTTGGAAATGCTATTAAATGGTTGCGCACAATGAATATCAAGATTTGTATACAAAGAAAGAATTGCGCGTCTAGCAGATTCAAATGCCTGCATGTAAATGTCATTAGACATCAAGCACACTTTCACTCGCACAAGACCAAAATAGTTTTATCATGCTAATTAGGCCCAAGAACTCGAAATCCTTCGAGAACGGGATCAGGGGCCCAGCCCGACCTCCGTCCTACCGCCCTGGTCAAGAATCACCCAGCAAAGTGAAAGGGCGAGGCCTGGAAGATCAAAGTAGGCCTCCGGAACAGGAGCTCAGTAAGTTGCTGCTACTCTGCACCGGGACCTCTGAATAGTGAGCAAGTGGAGCTGGGCTGGCTCCCTCATATAGAGTCTTGGCTCAGCCCACAAACCACACCCAGGCATGCTGCAGGGAAAGCTTCTAGAAGGCCCTGGAAAGCCTGCAGCAGCACATTGCAAATGAACAGTATTTATATGCACCTTGAACATAAGTATTCAGGATTAAACTCTGCAATGCAAAAGGTTCAACAACAGATCAGCACAATGCATAAATTACGTTATCTTGAGAGTGCAGAATTTTTGCATTCTAGTCGCCCATAGAGCGCACACTGCCCTGATGTTGACAATAATTGATAATGATGTGACGCTCCACCATGGTCCCCAAATCAACAAGTGGTCTGTACACCGATGGGGCCCTCCCTCGCCACATGGGTCTGTACCACGGAGGAGTGGAGAATACATGTGAGGAACACACATTCATCTGCTCAACATGTTGAATATACAGCACTGCTGGCATACAAGTCGATGACACATATGCATAGTAGGATGTTAAACTGGAGTGACATGTCCTCAATGATACAATTGGACTGATATGGTGAGTAAATGTATATTTGTTCATGCGTTTGGGGGCTGGGGAAAATAGGGCCTGCATGGGGCCAATGAGAAATTAATAACTGCCTAGTAATGTACAAAATGGCTGCCCCCTGTAATCAAGATATGTTGTAGTGGAAGTGACCTCATACCGCTAGCGGTTGTCGTAATGGCGTAAGGCAGTGTTCACCGCCGTGCAACCATTCATTGGTTAACATGGTTGTCAATGGGGATTATGAGCCTATCATGATCGCCGCCGGTGGTGACGGTGCACACCGCCGCGGAGTGTACGCCATCTCGTCACCCCAACTTCACTTGACTCCCGGATTACGTGCATGCAGGTACTCCACTGAGTGTGCTGATGTGTCCTGACTCTGGTCCTGGAAATGGCACGTGTGGCAGGGGAAAGGACCCCGGCCTTGACCACGGAGGAACTGGACAAGCTGGTGGACGGGGTCCTACCCCTGTACGCCAAAGCTTTATGGTCGACCAGAGGTACAGGTAAGTAGGCGGTTTAGGGGGCATGGATGTGTGTAATGGTAGTAGATGGCTGTACACGATTTGACACTGTACAGTTGTGGAATTCATGACATACTGCGTGTGTGAGGTCATGTTATGCTGTTGTAAGTGTCCTTCCCATAGCGGACGTATAGCCAGCTGTATCTAATGGGCATTGTCTGACCACTTTGTTACTTTTTCTGTGTGTCCCATATCGGTCAGCGCCCATCAGAAGAGGAGACTCTGGCAGGCCACCGCCAGGGAGGTGAGGACCCTGGGGGTCTACAACCGGCTGAGCACCCCCTGCAGGAAGCAGTGGGAGGGCCTGCGGTGCTGGGCGAGGAAGACCTACCTGCGAGGCCCAGCTGGGGAAGTCCCCCCAATGAAGAAGGGGTGCCTGTCGGGCACTGACCGGCTTAATGTGCCGCATTCTGGCGGTGGCGTATCCGGACTTGGATGGGTGCTTGAAGTCTACACAGCAGACACAAAGGGGTGAGTACAGAAACCATTGTATGCCTCCTTTGTGGATGCGTGAGGGTGCTGTAGTATGTATGCTGTTTAGTGGTAGGGACTCTGTTGTCATTTTACATATTGTCCCCGTGGGAAGTTAGATTGTAAGGGACTGGTCTGCAGTACTCCAGGTCCTTCTGTGATGTTGGGAATGTTTGTAGAGCTAGTTTGTGGCCACTAGTCAGGGGTCTAGCCTTGTGTATAGCGGTAGGTGCTGCATGGTGGTATATTTGCAGGGTGGGAGTATGTGTGAACCAGTTATGTACCTCCATTCAGCTATTTACAAGTGCCTCTCCTGTTTTGTCTTCCCATCCCTGTTCTCTTGTGTTGTCTGTGTACATCAGCATCATCTGGCGAGGGAGCAATGGCACCGGCGAGTGGGGATGCAGCGCCCCACGGTTCCACGGGGGCAGAGTCGAGCAACTCCAAGGGGACCAGTGGGTTTGAGGGTGAGGGGAGTACCATTGGGGAGGCAACTACCACTGGAGGTAGGGACTCTGATACCTCCTTTGATGGAAACACCCTGGTGGTGGCGGACCCTAGTGGGCACACCGATTCTGTGTCATCTTCCGCCACTCCCCATATCATCACCGTCCTCCCAGTTGCTCCCCACCCAGTTGCCTGTGCCCACTCACCCAGAAGGGTGGGCTTCTCCTTCGCCCCAGGCAGACAACCATTGTCAATGCCATCCAGGGGCTAACAGCCCAGGTGCAGAAGACCAATGCATACCCGGATGGCATTCACAGTGCCGTGTCTGGCCTACAGAGATCTTTTCAGGCTCTGTCCTCCTCTTTAACGGCAGCCAGTGTCCCTGGTCGTTCCGCCCCCCCTCCAACCACCTCTACCCCTTCCAGCACCCCACTCCCTTTACCCGTCCTAAGCACACATTCTGACAGCCATGCACACACCACAACACACAAGAAGCATTCTGAAAAACACAAGCACCACACTTCCCACCACAGCCATACACACAGCCAACATACAAAGGCACACACACCAACATCCTCTGTCCCCAGTGTGTCCACCTCTTCCGCCTCCCTGTCTGTCACCTCTACACGCACACTTACAAGTACTGCACCCTCATTCACTGTTGCTGACCCCATTCTGGCAGTCACCACAACATCAGACATCCAGTCATGCACCCCAGACAGCACACCTGTACTCACCACAATGACTTTGAGTAACACATGCAGCACACTCACCAAACTTGAAGACACCCAGACAACATCCGTACACTGGCAGCCTGTCTTGTCCCACTGTGTCCACCCCTCCTCCTCCCAAGATACTCAAACGTTCCCAGACACCCACCCAACACACATCCACCACACCTCAGCATACTGTACAGTCACCTGCATCCACGTCACGCACACCTACACCTGTCACAACCACTCCCTCTACCTCCACTCCCACACCTTCCTCCAGGTCCACCCCGACTGCCCCTAAAAAATGTTTCCTATCCCGTGTTGACCTATTCATACCCACTGGCCCACCCCGTCTCATCCCTAAATGTGCCCACCTCCTTGCCCTGTCCAGTCCTCCCACGTCACAGCACGCCCCTGTCCACCCTTCCCATTCCTGTGCTACCTCCCTTGTGAGCAAGAGACCCCGTGCTGGCCCAGGTACATCTGCCACACTCCAGTCCAAGGCCGCTCCACCACCTTCAAAGGCCAGACCCAAGCCCCCTCCACCTCCCAAACGTAAACCCAACCCCTCCTTCCCAGATGTAAGTCCCCACCCCACCCCACCACTCCCTCCCCCTGTTCCCTGGGGTGCCTGGATGCCCCATTAATGCCCCTTTATGGTGGAGTACCATTTGCCCTTGTGGGATTCAAGTTGTGGCCATTTGGGCCCATCACACTTTGGACTCTGGACTGGCCATTGGCCTTCTGTTGGACTTTTTTTGCTTCTGGAGCTTAATAAAAGTTTGCGTGGCCAGTGTTGGTTATGGCACACTCTGGATCTTTGGTTCAATGTTTCTTTGTGGGGGGGTGTTTTGCTCATGTGTGTACTTTTGGCAGGTTGTCTTGGCCTTGTGTCGGATAAAGTACCTCTTGTTCAAATGTGTATGGCTTGTGCTGTTATGAGGGGTTGTGGGTGCGTTGCGGGGTGGGTGGAGTGGTTGGGTTTGTAACTGTGCCCTTTCTTCCCTTGTTTAGTAGGTTGCGGTACTTACCGTTGTTGTCTTCGTCAGCAGTCTTGGTCGGGGAGGTATATGGCAAGGAGCAGGACTGGCATGATTTGCAACTCTCTCCATGTCTGCTTCGGCTTGTTGTATGAGCCTACGGTGAGTGTTTCCTTTTATTTGGTTTGTTTCCGCCTGTCTTTGCATGGCGGTGGGTCCCGCCCCGGAACTGACAGCGGTCTAGTGCTTCATTATTTGATGGGCGGGTAGGGCCTTTCCGTCGACTTGTGGGTGGTCTCTTCTGTCGTCGTCGGCACTCCTCTGCTGGCGGTGTGTGGTTTTCAGGCTGCCTGTTTTTCATGTGCTTCATAATTTAGCGGCCCAGACCGTCTGACTGTTGGCAGTAGTTACCGCCACCGCCGGCGGTGTGGTCATTACCGCTGTGTTCATCATGAGGGCCTTAATGTCTGTGAAGGACTTGTAAATGAACTAGACTGTGGGTGTAGAAAGTTTGTTTTGTGCTCGAATGAAACTCCCAAGAGAACAAAGAAAAAGAGTAACTAAATTGAGAATAAGCAAAGCACTGTTAGGACAAGTCATCCGATGGACAGTTGATATGAACATAGCCTCCTGAAATACTCACAAGCAGCATCCTAAGCCAAATGCTGATATCGTCCTGATGACAACTGACCTTTGATAGTTTCCCGGCTAGGATCAGGGAATAAAACCTGAGCAAAGGGACAAAGGTACTAGCCTTGTGGAATGTCATACATATTAGGTTTGATAGGACTAACTTTTAATTACTATATCATTCTTATTTCCACTACACTATCAAGAAAGACAAGAAAGGAGCTGTGAGATTGACAGCCTTTCATTATTTTTTCAGTCATCTTTTTTTTTAATTTCAGCAAACATAGGCCTTCCTTTTGAGACGTCCGGTAAGTGGTGTGATATTTATTTTACCTGGTAAAATCCGAGTCCACCGAGCTGGAATTTGTCAGGTGTGATCAGTACCACCCGACTATGAGTTATGGAGTAATATGCTGATCTTGGTGTAGTATGCACGTTCTCATAAATATTGGTCATTTTTCCTTAGGTTTGATCTGCTTATATTTATCACCAAACTCACAATTGCGATGTTTGTGCTAGTAGGAGTTACCACAGATGTCACACACGACTTGCTCATAATGAGAACCTTAGTGCATTTGCACTGAATGTAGAAGCTGAATCTCTGAGCCACCCTGGCCCATGTAAAGGGTAGGCACGCTTGTCGCATAAGAGGAGACTGATTTGATGTAATTCTGAGGCTAATATTCGGATTAGATTCCATCGGCGCCCCACTTTATGTGACACTTGAGTCCTCCCTTCCAATTGAGTAGACGCTGCAGATAGGTTTGCCCACACCCATTCATGCATGTCTAGAGTTATTGCAAAGTGCACAACCCAAAACTTCAATGACTTAAAAAAAAAGGTTTGCCAACTTGCCAAAGTCCAGAGCTCACAAATTAAAAAATGTAAAGATAAATCAGGTACCAAAGATCGCTTCAAGAAGTGCCAGTCACAGCTGAGCCTGAGCTCTAGCGATAGATTACTCTTCCAAGTTCCCAAAATAAAAAAATAATAACTTCGAGTTATGGGACATGTACTCCCCTACCTGGAAACTAAACTGTGGAACTCTTTCCCTCTCCCACTACACCGTCAATAAAATAATCTGCTCTTTAAAAAATCTCGCACGTTGCATCTGTTCTGATTTAAACTTTGTTCCCGATATTCTTGTTTCTGAACCCTAGGTGGCTTTAAATAGGACACCAAGAAGCTGCATGTAGTGGCCAAACGCTTTATAAATAAATGAAAATAAAATAAAACAGGGCATCAACATCAGCACTTCACGTCAGTGAGAAGCATCCCAGCTACCTCAAGGGATTGGTCAAAGAAAAAGTGTAGGGGTCGGAAGCAGATCAGAAGTTGCTTGCCAACCAGTTTCCATCCCTTTCAGTGAACTCTGTCTCCCTTGTGGCACAGATTCTGAACCTCCACCTCTCCTTTTGCACCACATGCCGCATGCATTACAAGCCATGGGCTACCTTCTAATATAGCAATCAGGTGCACCTTGCCCTACATCCAAATCCTGAGCCATGTTACCTTCTCCCCCGTAGCACAGATTCATCCCCTATTGCCCCACCTACTCTCAACACTGCAAGGCTTCATGACCAATGGCATGGAAGTGGTCTTGGGCATCAGGTGCGCACAGCCCCATTCACACACCCCCATTTGCATCCTCAGCACCATTGCCTTCATGCAATAATACCATTCACTAAATGATTGTCCAATCTGTGATTTTTCCTTATAAAAGGAAAAGTTCATTTATTATACACACACTACTTAATACTGCACAGTAATTTACAAACGTACTTAAGGCTAATGGAAATACATTCAGTAACATAACATTGGACCTCTAAAGGGTCATGACACCAAAAATCATAGTTCCCTACCCTCCTTGTACAATAATGCTCTTAACCATATTGGGGTTGTCACTATACATCAGCTAAATGTACACTTGAAGACCAGACTCATATAACATAAAACCTTATTCCATCACTGTAGGGTGACCAGAATTTTACAGTGAAAAACGGGACATTTATTTAATATAAAATTGAAAAGGGACTACAATTGTACTTCAACTGAGTGCGCAGAAAGACATCGCTCATCAACATAGAATTACAGCAGAGGCACTAAGTAAATCAAATGCAATTTTTAAGGCCAGTATCATACCTGTTTGCTTTCTTATAATAGCTGTAAATATCCTTGCTTTGGAAAACATAAGAAAGCACCTCCCACAATTTTCAGTCGACCTTCTCTAAAAGCCAGAACACAAGCTAAATTTCCTGAAATCTGCTGGGACACCTGGTGAAAAAACAGACCTTTCCCGGCAAATCCGGGATGCCTGATCACCCTACATCACTGACGTCAGTAAACATATTTAATCAACAATCGTTATATTATAAAGCATTGCAACCCTGTGCATATAACATAATAATTAATACAGCATTCCTGCCTTTTTAAAATAACCATTACTTTCAGCAATAACAACACCTTTAAATAAAGCATTGGAAATACACTTTAAAATAAATCATTGCTTAAGCATCTGTGAATAACACTTTAAAATAAAGCATTGTTCAAACACAATCTATATATCTGTCTTTCTTAAACATCTTTAGGCAACCTGAACTGCAGTCATAGAACAAGATCCAGGAGGGTGCTGCACTTGCAGCTGTAGAGCACCAGCTCTAGCTTTGGGAGTGGTTAAAACACATGCAAAGCTTAGGGTGGTCCTAAATTTGTTGACCCTCTTATCCTAGAGTGGAGGCCCTGTGTAACTTTCCTTGAGGGAGCTGCTGCACTCCTCCATGCCCCCCACCCTCTTTTCCCCATTGGTGGTGGCCTGCCCCCTCAGGGCTACCAAAAGCAGTGGAAACCTTTGTTAATATTCAGCCCTGATGGGCATTATGGGGCGCTCCCTACCAGGAGCATGAATATTGAAGCAGCAGCTCGGTCTGCACTCTGTTTGATGTTGCCACACAGCTTTCCTTTTTTTAATGATTTCTTTTCTTATCTCCTTTGGGCTTGCCCGGTCCCACCTGGGCACCCTGCATGCTTTTTTCCCTCTGGGGTAGCTGGTGAGCGCAGTCCCAGCTTCCCCAGCATTCTCCCGAACAGCATTGTCTCCATGGTGGCTGCCCGCTCCCCGCAAACACATGCACAGGAAGCAGGGGACAGTTCCACCACCATTGGAGGTAGCGCAGTGGTGGTACCACGCTCAAGTTTGGAGCCAGAGCCCAGAGTTGAAATCGTGGGCCCATTCTCTTTCTCTCAGGGGAGGGTGACAGCCCTCCCCTGCTTCCATGATTCTTCAGGGCCCAGAGTTGGGATCCTAGACCCCTTCTTTCTTGGTTCACTGGGGGAGCGATGGCTCTTCCCAGCTTCCTTTATTGGTGTGAGCCCTGGGGATGGGACCATAGGCCCTAAGTATGAAACCAGCCCAGAGGTTGGGGTCCCTGGGCCTCTGGAACTAGGGTGAGGAGTCCCCACTTATCCCCCCTTCCAGGGTTATTAAGTCAAAGTGTTGGCTCCAAAGGTCTTGGCTCCCTCCTCTGTTCAGCAGGCCTTGGCTGTCCCATCTCTCTTATAGCGTGAGTGCTAATTGATAGTTGCAGATTGTTCTCCCCACCCCTTTCTCCTCAGTAGGTCAGTTAAGCACTGCTGATTGCTCCCTTTGTGTGGGGAGGCCTTTGTTCCTGCTGCTGGAGAGCAATGTAATTAACTTGGCCCAGCAGTGCCTGGGCTCTGATCCTGAGCTGAGCTAGAGAAATAGGACAATTCTAGAAGACCCATAACATGTACATATACCATCTTGGAACTTGTAGATTTGTCCTTGCACACCTGTATCGCTCCATTTTGATATGTCACTGGACTTTGTAGGCCAAAGGTATGCAAAACTGCACTCTAAAGCATATTTCCCCCATGCCTATAGTAAAGTATCATTGCAGACAAGACAGTGAACTTCACTGACAAGGCTTACTGCAGGTCAGTATTTTACTCTGCAGAGTCCCCTCTCTGCAAGGCTACCTGTGCGCAGTTACCAGGCTGCGCGCAATGGTGGCCTCACATGCACAGCCCTCACCCGTGTGCACATGCACGTGTGCTCATGTGTAACCAGCCAAGTGCCCTTTACCCTCCTACAACACAGCTGCCTTGTCTTAAAAGGTGGACACTGACGGTAAAAATGTGCAGTTCATTTACTGTGTGTTTACCATGGGTGAGTCACCAGCTTTGAGGCTCACGCACAGTAAAAATGCAAAAAACCAAGGGATCAAAAAGCAAAAAATCATGCGGATTACATGGACAGAACCCATTTTGTTAGAAGGATATTATAGAATTCCTTGTGCCACCCTTCTATTATTCCTCCTACCTTGAAAATATGTTTCTCTTAGATGTGAACTCATCATATTTTGCTCACTTATTGTATAACTGTGCTTAGGTCTAGAAATCTCTAACACTTCCTATTGTATTTTCTGTAGTAATACCTGGTTTGTTGTTTCTTGATGTTACAAATCCAATAAACAGATATTGTATAACAAGAAAAAAGAAAAGAAAACAGGATCTGGTGCCTTGCACAAGGGAATAACAAAGCTAAACAGGTTCAAATTGTCTGTACTCCTCTTAGATTAACTAACTTTTACCCATTTTCAAACAGTAACATCCCACTGGCATATTGTCCAGTGTAGAGACTAACGGATTGGTTATTAGGCAATTTTTGGTACTCAGAGTTTAAACTATACTTAGCACTAAACTCTAAATGAGGCCGTAAATGTTTTCGAGTTTCGAGCGTTTCTGCAGCCTCACTCTTGCTCTGTTTACATGTGTAGCTTCTCTATTGGCTGGTCTTGTACCACAAAATGAACTGTGGCAAGTTTATTGTTTTTCACTTGGGCTGTTAGCTTGCACACCAGTTGGTGCAGATGTCCGCAGGTAAAAGGTTCAAGTCAGCTGCAAACCCTACTATACAGGCTGCAGCATGCATCCTTCAGGGCACTTGGTACCAATGTTGGTCGCAGTCCATTCTGGCTCTTTAACAATGCAGTATATGTTCCTTGATTTAGGCGTACTTTTGTGTTGCAATTTGGAGTGCTTTATTGAGCAAAGCACAACAAAAAAGATGTAAACTAGGAAGATACCATATGAAAATATCAGGATCTCTTAGTGAAATATCACCATTGGCCTTACAAAACAGGATGCACTGCCCTGTGTCAGAGACAGGCACTTGTTCCAATTGCAATGGGGGTAACTTCGGCACCCCCCCACCCCCACCCTATCACTGCTCTATGATAATGGCAGCATTGCAGATAATATGCTCATGACTGCGTTGTAATTACATACCCTGCTCCACTCCAGGACCATCGCTGCAGATGGGGATGGCAGACTCAGCGATGCTCCTTACCCCACTCTGCTCCCATATAGGATCAGACCTGTCATCCAAAATAGAGGATGGCTGCATGTTCTAGCAGTATGTAGGGAGTGACACAGAAAACACAGGAATCAAGGATGTATACGCTTTGATAATGTATTACCTGCTTTCCACTCCCCTTACTATTATTGGTGTCTTAACAGTCCATGTCACCTGCCTTGTGTTTGCTGTGCAAGCGATTCCCTATATTTCTGGTGTGGATCAGTTACAAGAGGCCTGTTACAATTGTGTGCTCTCTACTATGCACAATGCTTTTGTAGGTTTGACCCTTGTTTACTAACTGGTCATTAACTTTGTAGGCTGCAGCTTACCTGTGCTGTGACACTGAGATGGAACCATCTTCCATACCGAAGTTTGGCAAGGAACCTAGACTCCTGGACAGCTGAAGAGCTGGAGAAAACAATCTGGAATGTTAATAGGCCTCCAAATCCTACATTTGTTTTTACGGGTGTTCTAGCAGACTTGAAATAGAGGTAATCTGCTAAAACACACCAAATGTTGGAAATGTGCAATAATGTGGTCCTGGGTCCTAACAAGGCAAGAGAGACTTACCCTTTCGTTTTACTAGGACACGTTCCAAACTTGATCAGGATACAGGTATCCTGACCCTGTAGAACACATAGAGGGGTCCCTTAGGGATCCCTCCTGGGCAAAAAATTGCCGAAATTGTTTTTTCGTCTGATCTGCGGATCCACTGCAGGTCTTAGTCCGACCCCCAGTGTAAATTTGTGGCTGGATCCGTGGATGCAGGAAAATAATTGTAAAATAAATCCACCCACTGCATTGAACCCAATGCTGAGCACCGCTGATGGCCGTGCGCACCTTGGTTTTGGGTGCATGAAGGAGGGTTGACCACAGAGCCTCGTCGTAGGCCAGGCCCTGCGCTCTACCCCGGGCCATGCACGGCGCTGTTTATATTAATGTGTGTCTTAAAAAAAATAGAAATTCACTGAAAAAAGAACAAAGATTACAGTAACATTATAGTTAAGCAGATGTTTTACCCATACAAAACCATATAAATTCAGCAGTTATAGTTATACTTATAGTTAAACTATAACTTGCGCCAGAAAGTAACTTTAGGCAACGAGTGATGGTTTCTTAACCTAAAAATAAGTATAACTATAACTGCTGAATTTCTGTGGTTTTGTATGGAGAAAACGTAAGCTTAACCATAACGTCCATGTAACCTTCCTTTTTTTAGTGAAAATATATATACCTTGTAGGTTGCAGCTTACCTGTGCTGTGACACAGGTATATATATATATATAAGTTTACAGGGACATTATAGTTAGGTTCTGAATTTACTTGCACAAAACCATAGAAATTTTTGCCTTGCACAGTGGGAGTTATGCAACCCCTTATACCCACTCAACCCTGTGCCGCCCATGGCCAGGCCCCGTGGGCAACCCCTGCAACCACCCAAGCCCACATTGGCATGGCCTTAAGCCAACCCCCTATAACCACCCAGAGTTTTTCTAGACATTGATGAATGATATACTAAGATTGAGATAATTTACGACAGATTGAAAAGAAAAATGTATTTGTAGAGTAAAAATTGTGCAGTTACCCTTCAGTGGATATCTTAAATATTTGACCTTGAAAAGTAAGCAAAGCAGGAATGTGACTAGTGACATACCTAGACTGGGATCCTCAACCTTTAAGGTGAGAGCCTGAGGCCTTAACCTCTAGGCCACAGGTAACTCTTTGCTGTGCATTTTCACATTTTCCAGAAATACATATGACATTCAACCCAAAGATTTTTGTGGCAAAAGGATGCAAATGTTCCATCACTGGAAATGTTTAACAGTGAAAATGCTAGTAAATAAACAGACACACTGCATGAGATACCAGGATTTGAACCTTCAACTTACTGAGTGGCAGTGCAATAGCTATTCCAGTAGGCCAGAAGTGACTGTGTATTTTTTGTTCAAAATGTAACTATAACGTTTGAACTAAACATCTTGTAGTTTGACACTTTGAAGTTATTGCATGGAGTTTCCATTGCAATAAAATCTCTCTCTCTCTCTCTCTCTCTCTCTCTCTCTCTCTCTCTCTCTCTCTCTCTCTCTCTTTCTTTCTTTCTCTCGCTCTTCCATCCCATTATAGGATAGTAGGATAGAAGAGTGAGAGAGAGAGAGTGTGACAGGACTGCGGGGAGCCTGAAAGCCCCTGTGATCCTAAGCTGCTCCCCACATCCTGCAGAGCCAGCATTGCTCCTGCAAGCAGGGTGCTGCTTGAAACAACAGCTCCCTGCTTGCAGGAGCGATGCTTTCATCAGTTTCCCTGCACGCATATTTGCCTGCAGCTAAACAGATGAAAACTCTGCTTTCTGCAAGCAAGAGCTGTTTGACAGCTCACGCTTGCAGAAAGCATAGTTATGTTTGCCAAGCAAAAGCAAACAGCTGCATCCCGAGGGTGGGCACCTGGCTCCTACTACCTCCTAAGGTGCAAGATGGAGGTCTCCAGTGACATCTTTTGCTCCATGAGGGGGGCCGCACAAACCCCTCCAATGTAGTACTTAGCCCCGGGGAGGGGGTGGTCCCTGGGAATGTGGAAAAGGCTACGTGCCCCCCCTTAAATTGAATGAGGAGCCCTAGGGATGTGGTGGTGCTTGCTTGGGGCACTGAGGCTGCGAGGGCCACCTCTGCATTAATTTTATGTTTAGCCCCAGGGAGGTGGTGGTCCCTGAGGCTGCAGGGGGAGGTGGGGACGTGCAGGCTCCTCACATTATTTTAATGTCTAGCCCCGGGGAGGTGATGGTCTCCAGGGCTGAGGGGGGCGTGTGCCTCCCTGCATTAATTTACCATAGTTTGCCCCGGGGAGGTGGCAGTCCTCGGGGTGTGGGTGGGCCCAGCGGGCCTTCTTGCATTCATATTTTTAAGTTCTCCGTGGAGGTGGTGGTCCCCGAAGCTGTGGGAGGGGGGGTCACACGTGCCCCTCCCACATTTATCTGAACACATTTGCCCCAGGGAGGTGACCTTACCCAGGACCCTGGGGTGCCACACGGGCACCCCCGCATGATTAAAAAGCAGTGCCCCAGGCAGATGGTAGTCCCCAGGGCTTTCATAAACCCTAGGAAGGGGGCCCGTGCACCTTCCTCTTATTTTTGCGCTATGCCCCAGGACCTGGCCCACCTGGGAAGCAACAAAAAAAAAAAAGCAAGCGCAGGAAACATGCTGGCTTTTTTTAAAACATCACAGTGAAATTTGCAGATTAGTTGTGATTTTTGCTGTAATTTCTAAAACAAATACTTTTAAGCATGGGGTGGTGGCAGATCCCTGGGGGACCCCTGCCCCAAAGCTAGATGGCTAGGGTAACAGTACCCATCCCCTTTTCTTTTTGGGGGGATTCAGCTGAAGCCAAATCTCAAAATGGCTGCCAACACTTCCTGGTTGAAGTGTTGACAGCCAATAAAATCTCTGCACGAGATTGGCTGTGTTTGCGAAGTTTTCACGCCTCCAGATATACAAATTATTTTAATATTTCAAAAACTACTGAACAAATTTATGCCAAAAAACAAAAAAAACACTCTTTATGGACCAAGAGCTACCTTTCTGCCAAATGTGGTGTAATTCCGTCCAGCAGTTCATACTGTAGTTGTGTCTAAAATTCCCTATGGGGATTAAAATGAGAAATGTGTTTTTTTTAACCCCCCTTTTGCTCGATCCCAGTTTGACGGATCACACCCAAACTTCCCATGCACAACAAGATTCTCCAGCACACTCTTTTGGAAAACTTCATGAAAATTCGTCAAACTGCACCAAAGACTTAGGCAAGTCAAAAAATGCTTTTTCTATGGAAACTAGGTCCTAATTCTAACTACCTACTGGCAACCGCAAGTAGGTGATATATCTATATATATATATATATATGTCCATCCATTTCTGAGGCAGAATTCATAGTTCTATTTTTTCTGTCTGTTCCTTATCCCCTCCATGTCTTCTCCTCTCGCCCATGACATTTGCTACTCCTCATTTTTTGCCTATTGGTATTTGCCCCTCTGTGTATTGCTTCTGTCTACGTGTGTCTGTGTGTGCATTGTTGACTGCGTGTTTGTGTTCTTTGTGAATCCATTTGCGCCCGTGTGTAATATATAGCAATGTTTCACAGTTTGAGCGCTCAATTGTGTAATTTTGTGTGCACAGGAGTATGTGTTGATCTTTGTCTTTTGAATGTATATGGACTTGTATATGTTTAATACTTATAAGAGTCCGCTGTGCATCTGCATGTTAGTGTGGGTATATGTGTGTGTGTGCATGTTCACGTACCTCGTGCCAGCATTTTGTCTTTGCATGTTTTATTTAAACAGGGACCAGAACTTTTGCCTTTTCCACTGCTTGTTTGTCTTTTCCTGTGGCTGTCACTGCTTTATTGATGTGCGCTTCCTTTACCTCTCAGATGAAAGGAGGTTGAGCCCAGTTAGGAGTGTATTGTCTCAGTATACTAGAAGCTGGAACAGTATGTGGACAATCTTCTACCAGAGCAGAGAAACAATGGCAGTAAGTAATTAAAGACGGAACCAACTGATCCTTTGAAATACCTCATTACAAATGGCCAGGCACATCAAATCAAATCAAATCATTAACATTTATAAAGCGCGCTACTCACCCGTGCGGGTCTCAAGGCGCTAGGGGGGAAAGGGGGGGTTATCGCTGCTCGAACAGCCAAGTCTTTAGGAGTCTCCGGAAAGCGGAGTGGTCCTGGGTGGTCCTGAGGCTGGTGGGGAGGGAGTTCCAGGTCTTGGCCGCCAGGAAGGAGAAAGATCTCCCACCCGCCGTGGAGCGGCGGGTGCGAGGGACGGCAGCAAGTGCGAGGCCAGCGGAGCGGAGGGGGCGGGTGGGGACGTAGAAGCTGAGGCGTCTGTTGAGGTATTCCGGTCCCTTGTTGTGGAGGGCTTTGTGTGCGTGGGTGAGAAGACGGAAGGTGATCCTTTTGCTGACTGGGAGCCAATGCAGGTGTCTCAGGTGTGCGGAGATGTGGCTGTTGCGGGGTACGTCGAGGATGAGGCGGGCCGAGGCGTTTTGGATGCGTTGCAGGCGGTTCTGGAGTTTGGCTGTGGTCCCGGCGTAGAGGGTGTTGCCGTAGTCCAGGCGGCTCGTGACGAGGGCGTGGGTCACGGTTTTTCTGGTGTCGGCGGGGATCCAGCGGAAGATCTTACGGAGCATGCGGAGAGTGAGGAAGCAGGCGGAGGACACGGCGTTGACTTGCTTGGTCATGGTGAGAAGAGGGTCCAAGATGACATCAGTTTCTTATTATACGGGTATTCAGTTGTGTTTTAATGGGAATATAAAATACAAACTTCTGAAAGAGAGTACGGTTTCTCACATATTAGACACAAAATAATGTAATTACATGCTAGCATTATAGAGATAAATGACAGAAGTGATGTGCCATATGAGGCATGAGGCCTCAAGGAGATTTTTGATGTTTATAGGTACTGGCCTCTCAGACTACTTATAAAATCCTTTAGAAATTACGTGATGGGCAAAAATATTACGGTGTAATGCCAACATGAATCTGGTGTTCTCCTGAAGAAGTCAATTCCTGCCTTGAGTGCTGTAGTAAGAGATAAGAAAGGCTATTTCTTGTTTCTACGCTGCGAGGCTGTCGAGAATAACACCGGGTACACTTCTCCTCGGAGCAAGGGATGTGCCCCCAAGGACTACAAAAAACTCATGTAATCTTTTCTATGTGTCCGTAATTCCACACTAACATAATTACTAGAGGATTACGAAGAGATTATCTCCAATTAATGATAGCAGAATTATGTTTGCCATGGCATTATATAAAGCTTCACAATGGCCTTTAGCTTTTATGTAAGCACTTTCATTTCTTCATATAACCCAGTTCCATGGAAACAAAACGACTTGCGAAAGATCGCACAATTTTGGTGAAGAAGGCAGTCGACGATTGCAGTGATGATTCCCCGGTTCCAAAGTCGACAAATTGTATCATTCCGCCAGTCCAGCGGTTTCCACCTCATGTAAAGGTGCGGAGAGCGAACACAATCATGTTTCATACGGAGAAACCTCCGTTTGCTACACCCTTGGAAACCTTTGACCTGCTGCCTATCCGCTACGGTTCCATCAACACTATAGTTAAAAGACCCGCCCAATTTAGGGCGAGCCGTCTAAGACATATTTTTTCTTCCAGGAAGAAAGTTACGACAGGCATGAAGGACACATGACAGGATAAACATCAATTACCCCCAGGCTCGGAGAAACAACAAGTGTTGTGGCCATTGTTTTTGGTATTTCAGAAACAAACTCTCCTCTTGGCAACCGGTAGGGATTACATTTTTGCTTAATATATCTCACCCGCTTCAGAGGGAAAATGTTCAGTAAAATGATCCCTCCTGATCTTTCAGGGTCTCTAATTCTGGTGGGGCCAGCAAGGCTGCAGGCTGAGCTCTAAATATAACGCTATGTTTCTTGCACATCTGTCTGTTCGCATATGGCAGGGGCCATTTTTCATAGAGTCCAGCTCACATTTCTGAAAAGCAGATTTAATGGCTAATTTTTTCAACTCTGCTTCGGAAATGGTTTTAGCAAAGATAGATTAGAAATTTGTCAGCAACAGGTGTTCTATGGCTGCCTCCCTGTGATAAGGCGTGGAGCCACATGTTTAAGATGAGAGGGGGTATAAATCCCATCCTTCAGAGGGGAGGACTACGTGAGTAGATGTTTGGGACATAATATACACCTACTGCATACAAGGCTGCACCCTGACAAGATTATCCCATAAAGACCTCTGTGAGAAACTGGGTTGTTGGTTGAGGGGGGCCGTGACCCCCCTCTCAAGCAACAGCCACAATTCTTGTCAGGGTGAACCACAAAAGTCACTAAATTAACCTGTGCTTAAACCTCTGGTAGCATGGCACAAAAGCAGTCAGGGTTACCTTAGAGACAGCATGTAAATTATTAATGCAGTACACAAAGAGTAATAAAGTGAAAACACAACACAAGGAAAATAAAAATAAATTCTAGCTGACACGTCAAAAAATTTCAATTCTATTAAGGTCACGGAGGCGAGAATTATGCTTCTTTTTCTTTACTGACCAAATTACAGCTGCCAATTAAAACACTTTGAAGTAAAACACACGTTTCCCTTGAGTCCCCTTAGTCCATGGTCTTTCCCAATCAGGGTTCTGCTCCCCTTATATATGTCTCTGTAATCATAGTCTTTCCTCTTTCTTTCCAAAGAAAGAAGTGGTACACTGTTCCAATCAATAAGAAAAAGAGAAGGGAGACCTAATTCAACAGGAGCGAGAACCCTCAAGCATCACACTGGATGACTGGCTTCATCATTGGGAGAGCTCCTCGTTAGGCCGGTACTGCAATGCCTAACGGGCTCCCCGAGGGGGGCTCTTAACTGTATTGCTCTAATAGTAGCAGGTGGAATCAGATCATACAGAAGGAGTACCAAAATTCATGTACCCGAGCAACAATGGAGAGAGTGAAATACTAAAAATGGTTATCCATCAAATAATATTAATCATAAGTTTAATCGGTGCTAATAAGATGGAGACCAAGATTAAAAACGGAGTGAGAGTCAAAAAGTGAGTGATAATGCTCACGTGCTCCCAACAATTACACAAGAGGATTAAACCAGTTATGGTGCCTCTAGTCATCGGGTCTACATGTTTCGCGTCTGGTGGTCCAGCCGGATCCAATGACGCTTCATCAGGACCAAAAATAATTTTTAACTTCTCCATAAAATAAATGAATATGAGCCCTACTAGGGTAAGGAATACAAAAACAGTCACTTACTTTTATGTGCTTGCTATGTCAAATAAGGTCGCCCATCCCCGGTATCAGGATAAAGCTCCTAGGAATCGCATGTCAGGAACTGGAACTGACATTATTGATTCAGTCGTTCGTAGGCCATTGTACCTACCCGCCTGACAGCGTCTGTCTGTTATCCTGATACCGGGGATGGGCGACCTTATTTGACATAGCAAACACATAAAAGTAAGTGACTGTTTTTGTATTCCCTTCCCTAGTAGGGCTCATATTAATTTATTTTTTGGAGAAGTTAAAAATTATTTTTGGTCCTGATGAAGCGTCATTGGATCCGGCTGGACCACCAGACGTGAAACATGTAGACCCGATGACTAGAGGCACCATAACTGGTTTAATCCTCTTGTGTAATTGTTGGGAGCATGTGAGCATTATCACTCACCTTTTGACTCTCACTCCGTTTTTAATCTTGGTCTCCATCTTATTAGCACTGATTAAACTTATTAATATTATTTGACGGATAACCAATTTTAGTATTTCACTCTCTCCATTGTTGCTCGGGTACTTGAATTTTGGTACTCCTTCTGTATGATCTGATTCCACCTGCTACTATTAGAGCAATACGGTTAAGAGCCCACCTCTGGGAGCCCGTTAGGCATTGCAGTACCGGCCTAACGAGGAGCTCTCCCAATGATGAAGCTAGTCATCCAGTGTGATGCTTGAGGGTTCTCGCTCCTGTTGAATTAGGTCTCCCTTCTCTTTTTCTTATTGTTTGGAACAGTGTGCCTCTTTTTTCTTTGGAATTTGTATTGGGAGACTATACACTGGACCATTAACCTCCCGGTCCCTCTCTTTGTTCCTTGTTTCCTCTTTCTTTGCCAACTAATCAACAACATATCCACAACCTGAATCCAACTTAGAACCTAGAAACCTCAACAAGTCCATCACAACAGTGAATTCACTTTAGGGACGAAAGGCTGGAAAAGCAGCAAGGCAACAAAGTTCATTCTCTAAGACCAATTTGATCATTCTTGCGGATTTATTATCCATTCCTGAGAACAAAAACAAACGAAAGCATGCGAATAACAACTAATCATGTATATGAAACCACATTGGGCGGGCATTGAAAAACAGTATAATGACAACAATATGAATGTCAATAAAATCCATCATATTCAGCAGTGATATGTAAAACAGTCTGTTATACGGGTGGGGCTAATCCTCGCCTCTGTGATCTTATTAGAACTGAAAATTCTTGATGCGTCAGCTAGAACATTTTTTATTCTATGGTAGGACTAGAGGCTTCAGATTATGCTAGTCCAAAGCTGAGCCACTATTGTGAATGCAACATCAACAATGGACTTATGGTAAAACATTTTGAATGTGGAATCCGAGGACCATTCTGCCACTGTCACGGTGTCCTCCAAGCGAGAACCTGTGTCAAAGGCCTTAGAGGCCATGGCTCCACACTCAGAATGGGCTCCAAACATGGAAATGTCAATTCCCGCTTCCCCCAACAACCACCTAACCCAACGTGCCAGAATAGCCATTGAGACTAGACCAAAAGTGCTCTGTAAGGAAATAAGCAATTGGTCAGAAATGTCTCTACAAAATGTTTGAGTACAATTTTCATAGGCTTTTAAACATTTTAAAACACACAACATCTGGTTATGGGGAAAAACAAGGTAGGAAATACAAAGGGATGCAGTTTTCATACATCTAGAAATAGAAAATGAAACTCCAGATGGAGTAAATACCCTACCTGCTAGATCCAAAGCATATATGTCAGAGACACACCTGCAGGAAATCCGACAAAGTAGTATAGTCAGCTTTGCAATTGCTTGCAAGAGAGATCCTCATTACATGGCTAGTCTCCCAAAAAATGCAAGACTACATCAACATCCCGCAATATGGCAAACCTGGGTTGAGGAGGATGTACCATCCTAATGCCCCTGAGAAGTTTACAGACCAAGGGGTGTTCCCCCTCAGAAAACAAAAGTTCCAGTCCGCTACCACATTGGAACGCCCCGAATGTAGAATGTATTTCACGGCCACTCAATTTGATGCTAAAGGCAATAATGCCAAAACTCCTTAGCAATCTCCACCAGAACCCGTGATTTAGTTCCCCTTAGGCAATTTATGTAATGGACTGCTGAAACATCCATGCGGAGAAGTAAACAGCAGCTCGCTTTGTGTGGGGAAAGGGATCAAATAGCAAATGCTCCCTCTGCTAACTCTAAACAGTTGATCTGTAGATTCAGCTCCTCAGGGGACCATCTGTCCCTGTCTCCACTGAACCAGATTGAGCACCCCAACGGCTGGCATCCGAGTCTATTATTGCCCCCGGCGACGATGCAAAGATCCATGCATCCATGTGCTCCAACCACCAGGCTCCAACCACCAGGCTATCTCCATCCTGGTGACCTCTGGCTGCTCCGAGTATGTTAACTCTTTCTAGATATGTAAAATCTTCAAAAAGTTAAGTACCTGATAATGCAGAGGGACAGAAAAAATAACTTGGATTGAGTACGTTAACAGGCCCACCAGGCATGCCAGGGTCCTCAAGGATATATTCAGAAAGGTAAGGGCTCTCCTCAACTCCTTCTTGATTGAAATCCATTTCGTCAGAGGCAATTTCATTTGGGCCCTGACGGAATCCACCTGAAAGCCTAGGAATTCTATGAACTGGGATGGCTTCATGACAGATTTGTCTGAGTTTGTGATAAAACCGAGTTCCTGTAAAATTTGGATAGTTGAAGAGGGATGCAGAAATGACCATGTCATTGCTTTGCACCATGATCAAACTATCGTTGAGGTAAATAATGAGGCTAACCCCTCTCTCTCTGAGTTATTGAACTACCGGCCGCAACAGTTTGGTGAAACACCAAGGGGCTGAAGAAAGGCCGAAGGGAAGGGTGGCGTACTCGTACCATTGGCTTCGCCAACAAAACTGATAAGGAACAAAGATGAGAACTGTTAAGTATGCATCTTTGAGGTTGAGACGCACCACACAATCGCCTTCCAATAGTAGATCGCGTAGAAGGTGGATGCCCTCCATTCTGAAATGGTGGCACACTATCCAAGAATTAAAGGCTTTGAGGTTCAGGACCAGATGGGAGCCACCGCCTTTCTTTTGAAACAGGAAAATTGTACTTACGAATCCCCAGGGGTGAGGAGCAGATTGGACTATTGTTTGTTTGAGAAGAAGGAAGCCAATTTCTTCATCTATGAAATTGCTCTGTTTGGGAAAAAGAAGAGGGGGAGGAACAGTTGCTTGATGTTAGGGTGGAATAAAATTGTAGCTTGTACCCCAGTACCGTCTCGAGAACCCACTGATCTTGAGTAATTAAAGTGCAACCTTATCCTTTCCCCTACAATAACCTCTGAAAAAGGAATCTCTCCCACTTGAGTTGTTGATATCAGTGGCATTGGAACCTCCTCAATTTCCACCTCTGTAGACACAATTATGACCTCCTCTGCTGCGGGAGGAATAGAAGGTGAGACTGGCATAGTAATTACTCCAACCTTGTTGGGAAAATCCTGTGGAAGCCTGGTTAAAGCCACAGCCTGGCGCTTAGAAGTGTCCAGCCCTGCCAGAAAGGCCATCACTGAACATCTTTTTCATGGCCATTTGGGTATTAACTAGTGCAGAAAAGGTGGCAACATACTTTCCCAGGTCTTTAACAAATTTGTCACTGAATAAAAGACAATTTGCCAGAGTGCCTACCTCCATAGGGGCCAATGCCGCCAATTTTGGGTCGATATGCATCAAAAACGATTTCCGACGCTCTGTGGACATGGCACAATTGGCATTGCCCAGAAGGCATATGGCTGTCTGGGCCCTTTCCAGAATCATTTCAGGATCTAGCTGAGAGTTTGCTTATTTCGCCTGAACTGCGAGTTCAAGAATTGCTGTGATGGGAGCAGAAATGTTCAACAGTTTATCCTGACATCCTCTCCGAGCATAAAGTGTTGCGTACCTCACATTCAAAACCTTTCAACAATCCGTCTATCACATATTGTGCCACATCCTTATACGGGATCCATTACGTGGAGCATTGATGTATAATATTCTCTGGGTCAAAAATCTGATTTTGTGAACCTGTGATTTCCTCACCTAAGTGATGAGTTTTGCATTTACGCTTAGATGGAGGTGTTGGCTCACCTTGCACCTGATCAGAGTCACAGGATTGGGATGTGAACAAGGGAGGAACCCTTGTCGCCTGTGAGTTAGGACCTGAAAAGGTTCCAGAAGAAGCTAGAGAGGCAAAGCTCCTGTACTCCTGGTCTTTAAGGACTGACTCTGCCTCATGCGCAAGAAGTTCAGCAGAAGAGGTGTGGGTCTAAAAATTCTGGACCCATGTAATTTACTTTGCCACAGCAGTACGATTTTAGTATCAAAAGACCGATAATGACTAGTACACTAAGCATGAGCATTTTCGCTCAATTTCAGCAGTGTTTTCACCTCAAAATCGCCATTTTCGTCCTGCACTCGTGGCTCCCATTTTATACACGGCAGCCATTTTTTAAAAGTTGCCCTCACATAGGCTTATAATACAGTCAGATTTGATTCCAAGGACACGTACACCTTGATTGACTTTTCTCTGACCTGGGCAAGCTGGAACCATTGCCTCAGGCCAAACCTGTTTGGTCAGTCCCTCTCCCAGTGGCCGAATCAGATGGCATCAAGACACACCATGCCATAAAACCCTTATTATCGCTCACACACCCTGCCTAATCTTGCTCACACCTGCACCTGCTCTTTTCTTCTTCTTACTTTACGAGGGGGAGGTGCCCGTTTTTATTGGGGGTCCACACTTATCTGATGTAAAATACTAGGCCTTGCCGGGTAATTTATTATGGGTTGGATGACATGAAATATGAGGTTTCATCATGACACTGTTTTTTCCTTTGTAGTGAAAACATGTGAATGACCAGCCAAAATGTCAAGAATGTTTGCCTGAAGCTTAAAAAACTGTATATAAGGAAACCTGACTTTGCATTGAAACACAGTCTCCTGAGAACATACAAACCTGCTGTTGTGCTTCTAGGATGCTTGTTACTTGTTTGCAGCCAATAAATTCGATCTTTGACTTCACCTAGAAGACTCTGAGTTTCTGTGGTCTGAATCAGGAAAGTACCCGAGGTCTTTGGGTGTGCCCTGGCACCACTGGGTTACCGGATCAGTACCGGTTCTGAAAAACCCAGTACCTCAGTTGGCGCCCAATGTGGGGCGATACCAGCGATACCGGTCCAAGCCTGAGGTCCGTGAGGAGCTTCGTGTGAAAATTCTGGAGGAAGGCCGCAACTTCATCGACCCCTGCATGTCGACGTAGTCCGAAAGTCTTTGCTGCGAGGTTCCCCGCTTCCCGACGGCTACGAAGGACTGCTGCCCTGGCTATCGCCCTGATGTGGACCCTTGATGTTTGGTAGAGCGAAACGATAAGACGAGTCTTCTGGTGACGTCATCGATATTTTCAGTTAAGTATAAGTGGAGCGTCTCCCAGTCCTTAGTTGGTCACTTGGTTTGGTCCTTAGTTGGACATTTGGTTTGGTATCCCTTCGGGATCACTTTGATTTGGAACTTGCAAGTACCAAAGCCGAAGGACTCGTGTATTCACAAGACTATCGTAAACAATAATCCTTTGAAGTTTGAAGCTAGACTAGTGAGCGAAGATGCCTGTTCTTAGCAGACTTGGAAATTTGTTTTGTCTTGGTTGTAAAAGGGACTCTCGGTTGGAGGACTCATGTCCGGTTCCTCCGATTGGAACTCCAACCTATGAAATATATGTGAAGCACGGAGTAGGCCCCATCACATATAATGAAGTATGGATCCGTTACACCAGAAAAGATGGTGTTTTAAAATGGCCCCAAAATGGTAGCTTTGACACAGAAATCTTAGATAACCTCGAAGTTAGACTTTTTAAGAAGAAAGCCCGGCCAGCAATGTTTGATTCTTTCCGCTTATGGCGTAAGGAAGCCAAGCAAAAGGAAATTAAATTAGCTAAGAAAAATAAGAGAGAAAAAGGTATTTCGATTATGCAAGCTGCTATACAGTTTAAAGATAACGAAGTAGAACAGTTGAATGAGCAGTTGCATAGGCGACATAAAATGACAGTAGATAAATGCTATCCAGTTTTGCCGCCTCTTCAGCAAGATGCAGCAAAAGACTCTGAAAAAGATCCCCTAATGTCGCATTTGCTAAGTTCGCCACCACCCTATGCGCAGAATGCCACGGCACCTCCGCAACCTCCAGTTGCACAACCAGTGGTTGCATTGCCTCCTGCTCCTCCACAGCACCCACCAGCTGTTCTTCAGTTGGTTCCTATTCCTCCGGTGCAGCCTCCTCAAGGGCCACCGGCTTTGACATCTGCTCTGCCTTTACTTTACAACTTTGACTACTATAGTGACTACAACTCCTGGTATTGTTTCTGACACTGCTTCTGTCTCTGCCTTGTCTCATTCTGTTTTTCCTCCTGTTCATTTGTCAACCTCTCCCTCTATCCATCAGAGAATGACAAACACTGTGACTAGTCTTTTATCCCCTCTCTTTGGGTCATTAGCTACGACCCCAGTTTCAGAGCGTAAACAATTGCGTAGCCAATTGCCTGATGGTAGGGAGAAAGAGACACTGAATTATTTGGCGCATAAATGGGTTACTGAACCAGCGAGATATGAACTAGAGTCTGTTATGGATGTCTTCCATCAGTGGGAAGAACCGAAACAGAGATACGTTTTTGAGAAAATGTGTACTTTTCTTTCTGAGGATTTAGAGGAAAATGGTTTGGAGCCCAATCCGCCTAAGTTGTGTCGTGTACGGTTCGATTTTGCGACAGGTTTGATTGTGGGTTCAGATGTCGAGAAAGCAGTTGCGATGTTATTGTCGTTTAGGACTGAAGGTGTTTCCAGGTTATTGTTTAAATATGATTCTTCTGCTAAAAAGAAAGGAAAACAGTACCCCATGAGAGAAGTTCCCCCACAATGGAGGGAAGGGGACCCAAATGCTAATCCACCTGTCCTACCTCATTTCCAGCGTGTATGGGTACACGTTCCATGGAAGCGAGCTGAAGTTTTAGCCCTTAAGCAGACATTGCCTGATCCCCGTAAGAATCCTACAGGGTATTACAAGGAATTGTCACAGACTGCGGGGTCTTGCATTATGAATTTAGCTGACATAGACATGTTGTTTGGGAATGTTGTTCCACAGCCTTTATGGGGAAAGATTCGCCATACAGACCATGCTCAAGAGTTAGGTGACACATGGGCTAATATTGCTGCTGCAGATACCCGACAAATTGGTGGTGCTAAACCTGAGCCTTTAGTGACAGAGCTTCCTGGTAGGATTATTGATTACATGAAAACTATAATGCCTGCGATGCGTGTAAACTGGGATAAATTGTCTGCATGTAAGCAAAAGAAAGAAGAAACGGTATCAGATTTCTTCACCAGGTTTGAAGAAACGTTTGTGGACCACAGTGGTCAAGATATGAGCACGGAAGGTGGTCAACGTTTGTTCGTCGATAAATTTGTGCATAATCTGCTTCCTGAGTTGTGTAAAAAGTTAAAAGACTCAGAAAGTTCTTGGGCAGTTTCCTCTTCAGCGCAGATATTGGCTACTGCACAGTACTACGAAAATAGAGATAAAGATGAGAGAGATAGAGTAGAGAAGAAAACTAAAGAATTGAAAACGAAGGTTCTGTTACAACAAGCGTACCCGCCACGTGGTGGTCAAAATAGTGGTGCACAGAACAACTATAAGAATAACTATCAGCCCCAACCGTTTCAGAGAAACTCGCAAAGAGCCGAGTATGCTCAACCACGTATCCCAGTAGGTCCCAATCAGTGTTCATATTGCAAGGAAGAGGGTCATTTCAAGTATAGTTGCCCTGCTTTGCTACAGCGCGCAAATGGTACTTCTGGTTTAAGAGGTCGAGGTGTTCCACAAGCACCTAGAGGAAGAGGACGTGGATATGTTCCCCAGAGCGCGCGCCCATTCCCCCCTCAAAACTCAATGAACAGATTTGATCAACAGGTTAATGCATCTGGTAGGACGGCTCAGTACTATATTGATGATTACTATACAGAGGATGAGCATTTGGACAGTAATGATTGCTAGGACAGCCATAGACAAAGAGAGGGAGTTGTTTCAGTTCCAGTAGATCAGAGTGGGCCTTATGTTAAGGTGATTGCATCAGGTGTGTCAGAACCTTTTCTGTTGGATACTGGTGCTACCAAGAGTTCTATTATGCACTCAAAACTCCCTGGCGCACCTTTGTCTGGCGAAACAAATGTATCAGTAGGGTTTTCCGGCGCCCCAGTTAGAAATCCGATTTCTAACCCTATATCTCTTTCTGTTGGACCTTGTAAATTTGAAACACCCCTTATTTTGACGACAGGTTGTGGCGAGAACTTGTTAGGATTAGATCTGTTAAAGAGATTGTATGCGACATTGTATTGCTCTCCTTCTGGAGTGCAACTCACATTGGGTAAGAAAGTGGTTTCACCAATGTATTTGTCAAAGGATAGATTTCCACCAGAATTTTCGTCTCTTCCTAATACTCTTTGGGCTACTGGACCTAATGATGTAGGTCTTTTGGAAATTCAGCCATATGTGATAACATTAAAAGCCAATGTTAAAATGCCACGTATTCCCCAATACAAGATCTCTAGTGAAGGGGAAAAAGCGTTGTTAGCAATTATTTGTGATCTGATTGAGAAGGATGTAATTGAAGAGACAAGAGGCAACGTTTGCAATAGTCCTGTTTTGCCTGTCTTGAAGCATACTGACCCTACTCAGCCACATGTTTATAGGTTTGTAATTGATCTTAGAGAGGTGAACAAAATAGTTGTGCCACAGTTTCCAGTCGTCCCCGATATCACTGCACTGTTGACAATGATTCCAGCTTCAGCCACTTGGTTTTCAGTGATAGACCTGAAAAATGCTTTCTTCAGCATCCCTATTGCAGAAGAGAGCAGGGACATTTTTGGCTTCAATTTGGGAGGATGAAGCTTCAGATTTAAGAGAGCTCCTCAAGGCTATTGTGAAAGTCCATCTATCAATAGTCAGGCTTTGAAAGCACAACTTGACACTCTTATGTTACCTGATGGTGCCACTCTCATTCAATATGTCGATGATTTGCTAGTTGCTGCAGATACTAAGGAGATCTGCAAAGAAGCAACATTGTCATTATGTGCGTCATTTGTCTGATTTACACCACAAAGTGTCCCTTTCAAAGTTACAGTATTGTCAAAAAGAAGTGACCTATTTAGGTCATCTCTTTTCGAAGGAGGGAAGGCAACTGACCCCAGAGAGAATCAGGGCTGTTGCAGCAATGAGTGTGCCAAGAACACAGAGAGAAGTGCGTGCTTTCTTGGGTATTACATCATATTGCAGACAATGGATACCTAATTTTTCGTTAATAGCCAAACCCTTGGTGGCATTAACTTGTAAAGATACACCAAATCCCGTCCCATGGTCTGAAGATTGTCAGAAAAGTTTTGTCGAATTACGTTATGCATTATGTTCAGCTCCTGTGTTGGGTACCCCCAACTACAGCAAGCCTTTTACATTGTATGTCCATGAGAAAGAAGGTTGTGCGTTAGCAGTTTTGACACAACAGTTTGGAGACAGGGAGCGTCCATGCGCCTATTTCTCTTCAACCTTAGACCCAGTAGCTAAGGCACTACCAAGCTGCTTAAGAGCGGCAGCGGCAACTGCTGTTTCTATCCGACAGTCTGCTGGTTTAGTGATGAATAACACATTAATCGTAATGGTTCCACATGCAGTGGACACGTTGTTAAACAGAACCAAGACACAGCATTTAACTAGTGCTCGATTGTCAGGTTACGAGTTGACATTGTTAGCAAGCCATGTACATATAAAAAGATGCACTACACTTAACCCAGCTACGTTATTGCCAATTGTGACGGAGTTAGATACTTCTGAACAACATGATTGTCTCCATAGAACAGAAGAAGAAACGAAAGGGAGAATAGACCTTCTGGACACTCCCCTTGCAAAGAGTGATGGTACTTTGTGGGTGGATGGTTCATGCTTTAAGCTCACGAATGGTGACACGACTGCGGCGTATGCTGTGACAACTTTGTGTACGATTGTTGAAGCTGCACGTATCCCACACAATTCAGCCCAAGCAGCTGAGTTAATAGCCCTAACAAGAGCATGTACAGTATCAAAAGGAATGAAAGTGACTATCTATACCGATAGCCAATATGCGTTTGGTGTGGCCCATAGTTTTGGGCGTTTGTGGAAGGAACGTGGGTTCCTGACCTCGCATGGAACTAAAATACAGCATGGTCAGTTGGTAAATGAGCTCCTTGATTCACTTACTTTATCGTTGCAAGTTGCGATTGTGAAGTGTAGCGCACATAAAAAGGTGACTGATGATGTTGGTCGTGGGAATGCATTTGCTGACGAGGTCGCAAAAGAAACGGCAAGGAATGTGATGAGCCGAATGTATGTCACGGGCCCTGCAAGATGGATTGGTGATGTTGGAATGTGTGAAGACACGATAGAAAGCGTGAAATCGATTCAAGCTGAAGCCACAGAGAGAGAATTGAGTGTGTGGAGAGAAAGTACGGGTAAATTGGATGCGAATGGTTGTTGGGTTGAGTTGTCAGAACATCAGAGATGGTTGCTACACGATGCGTATGTGCTTGCAGTAGTTACAATGGCTCAGTGTCAAAGGGATTTGTAAGTTGTTGGCCCCAGTATGGCAAAATGCAGGAATTCCCAAGTGCGCAGAAAATGTGGTTAAAAAAATTGCATGGTGTGCCTGAAACACAACCCTGGTAGAGGAACCCCAACTCCAGCTGGTCATTTTGCATCTCCTACGTATCCGTTTGAGGTTTTGCAGCTAGATTTCATCCACATGGAGAGGTGCAACAACTTAAAATACGTACTCGTTGTTGTTTGTGCCTTTTCAAGATGGGTGGAAGCCTATCCCCTAAAAGACAATACTGCGCTATCCACAGCCAAAGCCGTTGTGAAAGAGTTCTTCCCTAGATTCGGAATGCCGAGAATGATCTGGAGTGACAATGGAAGTGAATTTGTGGGTCAAGTGATGAAGAAAGTATGCGAAGGGCTAGGCATAAACCAAAAGTTTCACGCTGCAAATCACCCCCAATCAGCTGGATTAGTGGAGTGCTATAATGGCACTCTAAAGCTAAAATTGGCCAAGATACAAGCGAGCTCTGGTCTTAAATGGCCGGACGCTCTACCCTTAGCACTCCTATCAACCAGAATGACTGTGCATTCACGAGTGAAACTTAGTCCTTATGAAATAGTCTTTGGCCGCCCGGCCAATATATGGGGAGTGCCCAGGCCCAAGAAGTTTAGCGAGATAGAGCATCCTGTTTTGCTTGACTATCTGTATGAATTGACGGCTAAATTGCGTGTTTTACATCAACAGGTCCACAACACCCTGCCTCCGGTCTCTGAATCTCCAGGTCATCCCATTGAGCCTGGATCCTGGGTTTTAATAAAGAACTTTCAGCGAACCAAAAACGAGCAGCCCAGGTGGACCGGACCGCACCTCGTTCTTCTCTCCACAAGATCAGCTGTTCGAGTAGAAGGGAAGAAACACTGGATCCATGGGACCCATTGCAAAAGGGTACCCCTACCTCTGCCATATGACCGGTGGGTCCAGGAAGGTGTCGCCGACTCAGAGACTGAAACCGTGCCACGTTTTCTGCCTTTCAGCGATGCACGAATAAAAGGAACACTCACTGAGAAAGAAAGTGATGACATTTTACAATCAGCAGTATCACCGTCAGTTCGATTGGACACTACAGAACCTGAACTCCTTTTTCAGGACCACACAATACCTGGGACTAACCGTTATAATCTACGACCAAGAATAAAGGACAAATAAAGCAGTTTACTTTTCTTCCCTTTAGCAAAGTTCTCCAATATGGAAAATTATTTTTGAATGACTTTTTGCTTTTTTTGTGGTTTTTGAACCTCCATCCGGGTTCAGCTGTAGGATCGTGGCTGAAAAGACTTAGGGGGGTAGCCTGTGGACACAAGGTCTACAGGTCTGGTTTGTTCTAGAGCGGCCTGGAACATTCAGAACACTCCTAAGTGAAGTAAACCAACCGCCACGAACGGCAACGGTTAGAGGATGGAATCTTTCCAAAATGGAGAACATGTTGAAAGACTGAGTTTCAAGAAGAGAATATGTGAAACGATAACCAGGAAACGGTTTTTGCTGCTGTGCATTTTTATGTTATTTAGTATACTTATGTTTTTCATAGGATATGTTTTATTCTGTTTTAACGTGATATTGGCACCCACTACCTCGTCTACACCTCCTCCTTCCACTGTTTCCCCACATTCTTTTCAACTCCTCCCTAAACATGAATCTGCTAGGAGACTAGAGTTCATTAATAACTCCTTCATCCAGCTTTTGCACCAACACCAACTAGTGATAAATACAACTAACTGTTGGGTGTGTGGCCTTATGCCTCACACAGCAGATAAAGGTATCCCTTATCTGATCCTGCCTTTCAGCCACAATGGTTCCGTGTGGGCATTCAGAACGATATTCATCTATGCACACTGCCCCCTACGTTTTGCGGAAGACAACCCTAAGGAAAATGCTTTAGTTAAAGGTATCATAGACATGATGAAGGACAATATCTTCTACGAGACTATCCCCAGAGATGAGACAATAGCATATATAGGATGGAACATGACCGGATATGAAGCCACAATGAGTGAGAAACAGCAAGCTAAGATATCTTCCCTGATTTGGGTTGTACCCCATCAGGGTCACCTGTGTCTGCAAGGTACTGGCAAGAATCCCAGAGCTCAGCTAGGGGAAAGCGTCTGCACTGAGACATATGTCTTTGCATCTCAGACCTCCCCTCCGCTCTTGGCAGCTAAGGGTACCTATTTCATCTGCCATGATAGAGCCTTTACATGGTTGCCCCCTGACTTTTCGGGCACATGCTTTGTTTCATTCCTGTTGCCCCCTACCTACACAGCAGCGTCAGATTACCACAAGTCAAGGATAGTTAGAGGCGTCTTCAGTGAAGAAGACACTGCAGGACAAGAATTTGGGGACTTCGTAAAGGGTTTTCTGCCGTTCTGGGGACAAATAAGTAACAGCAGGAGCATAAGGCAATTGATAAGAGTGGTTGAATCCACCGTGGCTGAAACCGCTGGTGCCCTTGGTAACTTGACTGCTGAGCTCCAGTCGGATCGTCTTATGACCCTTCAGAACAGGGTCGCATTAGATGTCATACTTGCAGACCGGGGTGGAGTATGTACATTGATCCAATCGAGTTGCTGTGTTTTTGTCCCAGATAACGCTCCAACAGTATACCAGGCCATCTCCAAACTGCATAGAATTTCCGAATCTATTCATTTAGATAGAGGAGATTGGTCATTAATGGGATGGTTCTGGGAACTGATATCAGCATGGGGATGGAAGATACTGATGGTCATTGGGATGATCTTGGCCATTCTTTTCCTGTTCTGTCTATGCGTGCAGTGTGCTCCTGCGATATGTGGCCTCTGTGTTACATCATGCATAAGGAAACCTGCACCAAGAGACGAGCTAAATACTAGGATGATGTTACAGCAACATCTCAACGACTTTAGAAACATAGACCTGGACTCAGATTAGCATGAGAATAGGTTTATTGCCTATGTAAGGGCAAAAGGAGGGTTTGTGGTTCTAAAAATTCTGGACCCATGTAATTTACTTTGCCACAGCAGTACGATTTTAGTATCAAAAGACCGATAATGACTAGTACACTAAGCATGAGCATTTTCGCTCAATTCCAGCAGCGTTTTCACCTCGAAATCGCCATTTTCGTCCTGCACTCGTGGTTCCCATTTTATACACGGCAGCCATTTTTTAAAAGTTGCCCTCACATAGGCTTATAATACAGTCAGATTTGATTCCAAGGACACGTACACCTTGATTGACTTTTCTCTGACCTGGGCAAGCTGGAACCATTGCCTCAGGCCAAACCTGTTTGGTCAGTCCCTCTCCCAGTGGCCGAATCAGATAGCATCAAGACACACCATGCCATAAAACCCTTATTATCGCTCACACACCCTGCCTAATCTTGCTCACCCCTACACCTGCTCTTTTCTTCTTCTTACTTTACGAGGGGGAGGTGCCCGTTTTTTGGGGGGTCCACACTTATCTGATGTAAAATACTAGGCCTTGCGGGGTAATTTATTATGGGTTGGATGACATGAAATATGAGGTTTCATCATGACACTGTTTTTTCCTTTGTAGTGAAAACATGTGAATGACCAACCAAAATGTCAAGAATGTTTGCCTGAAGCTTAAAAAACTGTATATAAGGAAACCTGACTTTGCATTGAAACACAGTCTCCTGAGAACATACAAACCGTGCTGTTGTACTTCTAGGACGCTTGTTACTTGGTTGCAGCCAATAAATTCGATCTTTGACTTCACCTAGAAGACTCTGAGTTTCTGTGGTCTGAATCAGGAAAGTACCCGAGGTCTTTGGGTGTACCCTGGCACCACTGGGTTACCGGATCAGTACCGGTTCTGAAAAACCCAGTACCTCAGAGGTAGGTCCAGCTGAGGCTCTCTGGGCAAAGCCCAACTCTGTATTCTGGCCACCCCTGGCAGAGGTATCAGAATGGGAACCCCCCATTAGTTCACATTGTCCGAACTTCATAAGTGGTTGAGTGAGCTTCAGAGCCTCAATTAGAGCCTGTTTCACAGAGTCCTGAGCATGGTTTCCCAGGGCCTCCGCTAATTTCTCCTATATCTGGTGCTCATGGGGCACTTTGGAAAAATCCTGATAATACTCTTCCTGTAGGGGTGTAGTACGCCAAGACAGTGAATAAATCACAAGGAATTGGAGGTGTTTAAAGGGGGAAATAAGCCCCAGCAGGTACAATATAACTCAAAGGAGTAAATGAAAAATGAATAAATGAGACAAACCTGTCTGTACCAGCAAAGACAGATTGTGAAGGGAGCTGCCTGCCTCAATTCCCTAGGGCAAGGTCCCTTTAATGTTTATGCCGCCCCGCTGGCGTTGAAGGGGTTGAGAGCACTTAATTATCGGCATTGCTGCGCACGAAGCCGATTGGGCATGAATTCACACCCTGGTCGGCCTCAGGTGCATGCCAAATCCCAGAAGTAGAAAGAGTACACCGTGTTCACTGAAAACAGAGCACTCGCTGGCAATAATTCCTGCTCCCACAATACTGCTGGTCAAGTCGATGGGGTGTCCGTGTGGAAAGCTACGAGGATGAATAGCCCAATCGTACTTTTAACAGTGTCCAAATACATGCAATATTGTGCAAGAAGGAACAAATGTACTTATCTCTGACTGCAAACCAACAAAGAAAGAGGGAAGCCTATGATTACAGAGACATGTATAATGGTGTAAGGGGAGCAGGGCCCTGATTTGGCAAGACCATGTACTATGGGACCTCATGGGAAACTTGATTTTACTTTAAAAGTGTTTTAGTTGGCTGCTGTAATTTGGTCAGTAAAGAAAGAGAAGCATAATCTAAAGCTGCCAGTCCTGCCATAGAATTACACACCAAATTAGAAAACATAGCAAAAATTTATAAATAATTTGCCACCAAAAATTCCAATCAGTAGACCTGAGATATGGAATTTCAAACACTTAAGGTAAGTATAGCACCCAAAAGCACGATCTGCCACTCGTATTTATTTGGCCAGGCAAGACCGAGTGATAGTCACAAGTTGAGGCCGAATGCAGTGGTGTGTGGGCCGTACACAGGGACCAGGTTAGTCCAGCAGAAAATGTTACCTTCTAAAGTCCAGCACAAAGAGTTCAGTTCACAGTGGAGGAGACCACGAGGAGCAGGGAGAGCATTGTGGACAGTTGTTGCTGTAGTGTTAAGATCCTATCAGTCGTTGTGGACAGTTATTGCTGCAGCTCCGCATTGGTGGTTAATGTGAGCTGTCAATGCTGTGCCGTGAAGTACAGATTTTGCAGTGCCCATCGTCGCTGGCGGTCACTGTAGCACGAAGAGTCAGTTTCACCAGAGCTTCACATCTTGGTGTGAAAGATATTGGTGTGAAAGGGCCCATTCACAGTTGCAAAGAGCTCAAAACATCAGGATTTCTCTGTTTCCTCAAGGAGTAGCTCACCTGATGACATACTAAGTGTCCCGAACGTGGGAGGCACCTCTTGGGGCTCAGAAAGAGTCAGGTTCACCAGGGCTTCACATTGGCAGTCTGCAAGGGAGGCAAGATCTTGGTGACAACCATCCCGTTTGTGGCAGCGAAGAACCCATACTTCAGAATTTCTTCCTTTCTTCAAGGAGGAGCTCAACTTGTGCCACTTCAAGGGTTCAGGATCTCAGAGGCATCTCTTGGGGATCAGGAAAACACTTCTGCAGAGGTCAGTGAGGCTTAGGGACGTCCAGCTTCAGGTCCAGTTGCAGCAGATCTGCTGGGCAGTTGCAGAGAGGCATTTGGAGCAGATTGTGTCCCTGTAGCTCAGACTAGGAGGTCAGCCAGCTGACTCTTGAAGTCACTTCAGGCTGGGATGAAAGGGGAAGGTCCAGACTTTCTTCTTAGCAAGCAGGGCAGGCCTCAGCAGCAGGGGGGTCCGTCTTCCATATTATCTATAGGTCCTGGATTGTACTGAAGAGTTGGGTTTGAGGGTCCAATATTTATACCTTGTGCCAGTTTTTGAAGTAGGAGAAGATTCTAGAGTTTTCTCCAAACATACATGTCTGGAATGCCCTGCTTCCCTGCTATGGTGCAGGCTTTTGAAGTGGGAGAAGCTTCTACAGTGTTCACCACACAGATGTGTCTGGAATTTCCTTGCTCCCTGCCCTGGCCCCAGATTGTCTGGGCTCATAATAGGCTAGTGTGAAATTGTTAGTGAGTGTGCTGAGGCAGCCCCTTTGAGGTGCAAGTGTGGAAGGTGACCGCTCCATCCATCCCCTTATTTTACTAGAGATGGCCCATCCTGCTAACACCTAACCCCCCTTTGTGATACTGTCTGAGATACTGTGTGGAAGAAATACACAAAGGCCAACTATACCTACTTGTGTGACCCAGGAAACAGGGTGCAGGCACCAAATGGTTAGGACAAGAAATGCCAACTTTCTAAAAGTGTCATTTTCAGAACTGTGACTTAAAATCTGACTGTGCCATTAAAGAGGATTTTAAATTACAATTCCCTAGAGACCAAAATCGAAATTCCTATCTACTCACGGTTACTAGGAAACCTGATGGTATCTTAATGGAGAGGTAGGCCCTGTAATAGTCAAAAACAAATTTGAGAGTGTTTTCACTTCCATGACATGTAACACTTAAAAGTATATGTCACACTTTTTGAATACACTGCACTATTCCCTATGGGCTGTTTAGGGCCTCCCCTAGGGGTTATATATGTATTGAAAAGGAAAGTTTAGGTCAGGCAAAAGGTTTATTTTGGCTGGTGGAAATCGCAGTTTAAAACAGCACACACAGGCTGCAAGGGCAGGCCTGATTTATGTTGGAAGGGCTAATTGAGTGGGTGACAAAAAAAGGGTATTTAATATACAGGCACAGGGTATATGTACTACTCTTTACTAGGGACTTACAAGTAAATTAAATGTATCAATTAGGTGTAAGCTAATGTCACCATATTTAAAAGAAAGAGTACAAGGACCTTAGCACTGGTTAACAGTCCTATGGCCAACAAAACAACTTCAGCAAAACAGGAGGGGTGAAGGCAAAAAGTTTGGGGAAGATCACCTAAGGAGGAAAGGTCTAACAACTTCCATCTTGTTGAAGGTAGTTGTGATGAACCACAAACCAACCTTACTATTAGAGTTGTACAGGTAGGATTCCATACACCAATATCTTATTTAAATATGTATAAATATAGCCACACTGGAGAACAAAAAGATACTCTTCTTTTCTCTTAACATGCTAAGGGAATGACACATTCCATTCCGACAGCCATAATCACAGAAGTTAGCCCTTCTCAGCAGTTGAACACCCTCAACAAAACTCCATCTTACCAGGCCAGATGCAGCGAATGTCTGTCCTCAGAAGAATGCTAGCTCACCGAGCATGACAAACTGACAAGTGGAATAGCCTAGCCTTGCAGTGCTTAACAGGTGGATGAGTGCCTTTCCTCTGTCCAGTCTTACAAAGCTACATGCTGAAAGCTGATGAATGACATTCTTTTCTAGCCCCAGACTGTCTAAAGCCAAATCTCTCCTAGAACGCCTACACAACTGGTCTGTTCCACAAAAATCAGCTCAAAGTAACTCATACCATCTGACTGCCTCTCACTCTCATCCTTAACATATGCTAAACTGTAAAGTAGGGACACCATGCACTCCATCAAATCACAGGCCAAAGATTCTCAAACAAATGAATTCATTCCAATCCTTCATGCATTATGGAGAGTCTCATAACCCTCCCATCAATCAACACATCCTTCAGACCGCAGCGGATGATACCACTCACTCTCACTCATTCATGTATTACCATAGTAGGGTGCCTGCTAAGGAATCCCAAGTGCGCTTGGCGGTGATCAGGGTCATCGTAAAGATGTCACACATGTTCCTTTTATCTTTAACTGCAAAACCATTTGCTATTAAAAAACGTGTAAAACAACAATGTTAATAGAATGATAACATTAGACTCTATTATTGCTATTATTATTATTGTTATTATTAATAACAAAAAACAACAATAATAATAATCTTATAATATTAGTAGGTTTTCATGTATTGAGGTTTGGGGAATAACATCTTTTTGGATCAATAATTACTCTCTAAAAGTAAAAGTGCAGGGGGCGCAGCCAAGATGGTGAGAGAGGTAGGAGCGCTGTTGTGGAGCTCTACTGTTAGAATGAGCGCATGAGCAGCTGGTGCCGGCTAGAGCATCCCCTGCACCAATGGAGTGACATCCAGGGCTCCGGAAGCTGAGGGGAGTCCCTCGGTTGTCCAGAAACACTGGCTGAGTAGCAAGATGCGAGACGCGGCCCGAACCAAGATGGTGGGTGCATGTGAGGCGCAAGGGAGTGAAGCGGACAGCTGGCCTCGTGGGGGTGAAAGAAACCTCACCAAGGCCCCCTTTTCTGGTGGCCGGTGGAGCCTCGGCATGCCCCCCCCTCCCCTGCTTTGGGGGGAGGGAGCTGCTGGTGACGGACCCTTGTGGCGGCCCTGGCCTGGAACTGCCAGTAGGCCTGGCCACTCGCAGGAAGGAGAGGAGGCAGAGCGTGCGCGTCGAGAGACATGACCTGGGCCTGGCTGGACTGCAGAGAGGTGCCGGTGGTAAGGCGGCTGACGGGAGGATTGCCACCACATGGCGTTTGGTGAATGGTGGCCCTCCAAGAGATTGGTGACCACATGAGTCGCTGAAGACCATGGTTCCCACGTGGAGGCGCAGACACAGGTGCATCAGGACTTGCTGGCCCCACCACCCCTGGTTCTGGTGATGCAGAGCGCCGAAGAGGCACATAGAGGAGAAGTGCTACCAGAGGATGAAGCCTGAGACACCTGATGACCTGCATTGCAGTACACACGCAACGACTCTGCATTACGGTGAGCATGGGCCTGCCCAGGAGGGAACCGAGTTGAACGCCTGAGACAGGAAGCGGACCCTGGTGAGACCCTAGCAATAGCTCTAGGGCCAGAGGAGAGCCCATCTGAGAGGGAACAGAGAGGAAAGCGAGCGGGCCCTCTTAAAGAGCATATGGACACTGGTAGGGCCACACAGTAAAATGCCTACACAACCTCTGATGCACTGAAGGGGACACTTCTAGCACTGGATGGTTGGGGCCGAAGGGCTACCCCCCTGTCGACTGAAGCCCACACCCCTGGAAGGGTCCCACAGGGCAGAAGGAGTGAATACTCTAAGCTTGACCGCAAGTGAAGGGGGGTACCTGGAGTAGAGTGGCTGGTGGAAACTGTGAAGGCTGGTGGTTTATCCAGCGCAAAAGGAGTTATGGCAACGCAAAGTAAGAAAGAGGGCAGCTTGAAGGAGCTCTTCGCGAAGACCCAGGCGAAGAAACAGGAGCAAATCCCGGTGCTGGCGTCAGAAGGCTAGGGACCCAGTGATGGCGAGCAGGTGGAGGAAGATAATGAGGTCGTTTCTGGAACACTTGTTTGGGGTACTCGGAGGAGACATTGCTAGTCTTAGACAGGAGATTGCCAACACAACCAAAGAACTCAAGAGGGAATTAGCTGAACTGGAACAGAGTGTGGATACGGTGGAACGCTCCCGCAACGTGCAGGTGGAAGAACTGAATCACCACAGACAGGAACTTCTCACACTCCAAGAGAGCAATTGCGAATTGCAATACCGTCTGGAAGATCTCGAGAAGAGGTCGAGGCACTCCAACACACATATTAGGAGGGTCTCAATGCAGACAACACCGGGGTCACTGGAGGACTTTGTGATACGCTTGTTTCGGCACATGACACCGGCACTCACAGACCAAGAGATAACACTGGACTGCATGCATAGAGTTGGCCAACCATCTTGGGCTCCCAGTAAGCACAGGGCATACTCACGTGTCTTCATTACTACAAACAAAGAGAACAAATACTGACAGCAGTCCGTGATTTGAGTGCCACAAAATATACTTGTATCAAGATCACTCATCATTAACGCTGCAATGCCGACGAACGCTACGACCCATCACAAGCCTGCTCCAAGAGAAGGGAATTCATTACAAATGGGTCACCCCTTCAGATTTCAATTAATCTGGCAAAATGAAATGTGCATTGTTAGGACACTGGAAGAGGCAGAATCTCTCCTGGACATGACTGCTCACAGTATCAGCGCTGAAACGGGGACTTAGGTTAGGGAGACTCAACACTAAGCTTCTTACTCATGCAGAGGTGTGCACAGAAATAAGAGACATGATTAAGTCTTATTTAGCCCTTAATGATATACCAGAGACCTCAGTGGTTGGGGTATGGGAAGCCCTGAAAGCTGTGGTGAGGGGCCAGTTTATAGCCATTGCAGCACCAATCACAAATGCTCTCCAGAAAGAGAAAAACCATCAGTTAGAAGTAAGGGTAAAATAAATTGAAGAAAGGCATAGAGGGGCGGGCGCCGGGGAAGCAAAACGTCAGCTTGGAGTGGCGCGTAAAGAGTTTAGACCCTTAGATATGGACATAGCGACGCATGTCATGTTACGTACCAAGCTGATGTACTGTGTCGGGGGGGACAAAGCAGGACGGCTACTGGCCCATCGACTACTCGCTCAGGCCATACAACATCAAGTTAATGAGATCCGTACCCAAAACTGTGCTACCGTCACAACAGATGGGTCAATTCTGCAGGAATATGAGAAATGTTTATGCCTTCCTTTACAAACAAGAGGGAAGGGATGCAGAGGCAATCACAGGTTATTTGGATACGATGATCCTGGCCCAGCTTTCAAGGGGGATAGCTGACGCACTGGACAAAGACATCACCTCTAACGAAGTCTTACTAGCTATACACCGCCTTTCTCTGGGAAAGGCTCCAGGATGGCTTTCTGTCAGAATTCTATAAAAAATTTGGGGACCTCCTGGCACCCATATTGGCACAGTTTTTCAACCATTTTGCGAATACCGGAACACTTACCCCCTCGATGCAAGTAGGAACGATCATGGTTATTCCAAAGACTGGGCGGGATACAGCCCTCTGTTCCTCCTATAGGCCTATCACATTATCCTGATCAGACCGGTCTTATCCCAGAGAGGACCTGTGCCGATGACACTAAGAGGCTGTGCCACCTTTTGGATAAAGAGCAGCGAGCCAACACACCATCCCTATTGCTACCTCTTGACGCAGAGAAGGCCTTTGACTGGGTTCACTGGTACTTTCTGTTTGCGTCTTACCATGCTAAATTCTAGGCCCTAGATTCTGCAAATGGGTGCGCCCCAGGCCAGAATGAGCGTTAACAGCTGCCTATCCTCCAGCTTCCCTCTAACCAGAAGGAGAAGACAGGGCTGTCCGCTGTCGCCCTTGCTGTTTGCCCTTGCTGTTTGCCCGCTATATGGAGACCTTTGCGGAATGCATACGGCTAAATCAGACAATTCACACAAAATTGCTCTATATGCGGATGATGTTCTGCTCTGTTTGTCACAGCCGGAAACGTCCCTCTTAGCGGTGTTAGCGGAACGTAGCGCCTTTGGAGATGTGACTGGCTTTAAAGCCAACTTGTCTAAATGCTCCGTCCTCAATTTACGGTATCAGAATCAGAAGTAGAGGCGCTGAGGCCCACTCCTCCTGTTGCATGGGCTAAGCAAGTGGTGAGCTGTTTGGGCCTCCAGATCTGCTCTACCCGACCAGTACAGCACAATGTAATTACACCGCCTTGCTGAGTGCAGCAAGGGTCGCCCTGGCCAAATGGATAGGCTGTGGACTCTCGTGGCTGGGTCGAACAGTAGCCATATAGATGGTGTTTTTACCCAAAGTACTGTTCCTCAAGCAAAGCTTGCTGCTGCCTCCTCCGAATGGGGTGCTCAACACTTTGCAGAAGTTGATCTGGGAATATATTTGGGCCGGGAAAGGGCAATAATGGCATGGATACAGGCTTATCTCCTGCAGGCGGGGGGAGGACTAGGGGTTCCTCATTTGGCTAGTTATTACCAGGCTGCCCAGTTATGATACCTATTGGAATGGTCACAGGAAGGCACTAAGAAGCACTGGTGCTTTATTGACCAGGCAGTGGCTGGACAGCACATCTGGAAAATCCCATGGCTCACCCGGGGGCATTGACCACTGGCAGTGTATATATTTCTCCTGTTCTATGGGCTACGATGGATGCCTGGGACAGGGTACTGACGCATAACGGCCTGTCCTCTCCCATGTCTCCGCAAATGCTGATTAGCGGAAATCCTGACTTTCCCCTAGCTCTCAAGGGAACCTCATTCTAAGACTGGCAGAACACTAATTGTAAAACGATTGGAGACCTCCATGACACCCAAGGCATTATGGATTTCACCCAATTACAGGCGGAGTACGGCCTCCTGCAAAAAACTTACTGGAAGTACCTATCAATCTGACACTGGGTATCCTCTCTAGAGATTAGACCTCATGTGATTAGACCTCTCCTCCCCTTTGAGAAATGGTTGTTAACACGCACCAATGATAAGACACTCATAACTGATATTTATGGCTTTTTGATCACACTGTCACTTTTGCTTCAGACACCTGCGAAGCGCAGATGGGAAACGGAATGCGAGAGCCCTTTTACAGACAGGGAATGGCGGGATGTGTTACACCATGCACAAGTGACAGCACGCAACATGAACACTAAAGAACTATTTTTTAAAATAGCACACTATCATTACTTCACACTGGCTCGGGTGGCGGAGGGGCGTCACAGACTGATGCTGGCAGAATTGTGGGCAGTTGGGCACATTGACGCATCTACTGTGGCACTACCCCCAAATAGCCTCCTTCTGGGATAACATATTAAAGGTTGTTGATGAGGTTTATGACACTACCCTACCTTGACACCCTAGCTATGTGCTGTTGGGGCTTCCTAATCCGCCAACATACCCAAGCAGAATTCTGAAAGACAGAACTATCTCATTAATGCTTGGAGCAGCTAAACAGCTCCTTTTAGTACTTTGGGGTATAGAGACGATCGCCATTCACACTGACTGGCTACACAAACTGTGGGATATATTGGGAATGGAGAGATATACAGCAGTGGCTACAGACACCTTGACCACTTTTGATAAACATGGGGTCTCTGTGTCGCCTACCTCGACGAATTCAGAGAACTGACATGCCCACGCTATTTGCGCGTCCTACGCCTGACTGCCTCAGACACACACCTGATTGTAACAAAATCCACTACATAGAATACAGAGGTCTTCTAAGGGTGATAATTATGATCTGAATATGCTGTAATAAACCCTAGAGATGCATCAATGTTTGTCTTGTTCTGCACGTTCTCTATTTCTATCGTTATATTTACCTCCACCGGCCAGTGGTTGTAGGTGGTGCTGTTGTATATTGCTATACTCTAAACAATAATATTTAACACCTAAAAGTAAAAGTGAAAAGAGGGCATAGTCCTTTCTTTTTCTACTAGCTGTATACATATATTCACATTTTATTTTCATTAATGTTTTGAAGCCAATTTACAAAGGTGTATAAGCGTACTAAATGAGTACTACTTTACCTACTCTAAGGGGCAAATTTATAGTTGTTTTGCATTAAATTGCATCATTTTTTATGCAACTTCAGTGCAAAACTAACTCCATATTTATACTTTGATGCTAGACCTGTCTAGCGCCAAAGGTATGGAGTTAAAGTAAATTTTTGGATGTGGAATCCTACCTTGGGTCAATGAGATGCATGATAGGCATTCCCGTGCAAAAAATGACTCTATGGCCTTAGCACCATATTTATCCCCCATGCTAAAATCACGCACGGGGGGAGAATGGGTCAAATAATGGCGCAATACATGCTTTGCACCATTATTTAACGCCTGAGTCAGGGCAGGCGATAGGGCATCTTTGGGCCTATTTCCATTGTGAAACACCATTGAATAAGTCCACAGGTGCCCTCCTCAGGCCCCAGGGACACCCCCAGCCACACCAGAGGGACATCGGAGGATGGGGGACCGGCTTGCACCATTTCATAAATATGGTGCCTGGCTAGCACTCAAGAAAGGTGCAAGCCAGTGCAAAACGTTTTGATGCAAAATAAATATGCCCCTAAAACGCCTATCTGAATAAGCCCATTACACTTTAGAAGCAGAGAGTGAACAAATCCTCCATATACTCTGTACCTATTTTCCTAAGATTCACTTAATAGTTAAATTAGAAAGAATTCACAGTCATTCTTTCTGGTGTAAATTAACTGTCAGAGTGACTGGCTACTCCCAATTTGCACATGGTAACACTCGTCATCTCATCAATCAAATTTGATGTGCTGTTTGCACTAGAAAGAGAGACCAGGGCAGTGCCATATCTACTAGTATGATGTGCTGCTGCTCTCTTCCACAGCACTGGTGCACCTTCAGGGTGCCTCGTGCCATGCACATATTTGTGCACCATAGTGCAAAGGTGTGTGGGAGATGTCTAGCATACATTTTGTACTGGAAGGATAACCCTTCAGTTCAAAATAATTTCTTTAGAAAAACTGTTTCCACATTAAGGGACATATTCATAAATTTGTCACACTACAAGCCACCTTGCTGCTCTGAGCTCCGTGAAAGGGAGAGAGCAGGAATGCGCCATATTTAAGATTATACAGAGTATTTCTGCGCTCTGCCTGTGACGGCGCACAAACTGCTTCCTAGCGCCAACCAGGTACCCTTGCACCATGGTGCAAGGGTGCCTACGTTGAAGGCAGATTTGTTTTTGTGAAGAAACTGGCACCTTCCTGCACAAAAACAATTCTCAGAACCGTTTTCCATTGTACAAGTGTTCTGAGGAATGCAACAATGATTTGCACTGTGCATACCCCATGCCTCAGTGCTTCATAAATGATTAAAAAATAATAATACTTGGATGCTGAGGACATTCTCACTGCTTTCCGTCACCAAGGATAGTCCAAACTGCCACATTTATAGGACAGAAAGGGTAAGTAGGTGTCCTTGGTACCTCTGCCATGGAATGTAGATGATGCAAGCTGCAGTGGCCTCCTAAACTGTCAACTTTGCACTTGTATAGTACACTACTCACCTGTTAGGGTCCCAAGGTGCCACACACTACTCACCTGTTAGGGTCCCAAGGTGCTGTACGCATACCGCTATGGAACCCCTCATGGCTTTCTCCTGTGAGGTGCCCACTCTTGGGCACCCCTGGGGTGAAGCCAGGCATCCAAGGGTTGTCAGGGCCATTGTGGAGAGTAAGCAAGCTATTGCCCAGAGTTACAGAATGGGGCCCATTAATTAGATTAGGCACAGAGGCGAGAATTATCTGGTCCCCAGGAGTTGAGCCCACGACCTGCCAAGGTGGGACTTGAACCCTGGTCCTGAGCCAGATCTCTGCATCAGGGTCTGCCGCTCTAACCATTGTGCCACACTTCTCCACCTATCTTGCCCCTGGCCCTAGAACTATCTTGGCCCTGGCACTTATTATTTCACAAATAAAGCACTGATCCAAACTCATGATGTTGGGAACTGTAGATATGCTCTTTGTGCTTTTCAACACCTGCTGTAGGGACACCAGCATGCAGAATCAACTACACAGAATTGGCTGCAAACTTTGGCCCCTTAAAGTTACTGTATGTCACTTGTCCCTCAATGAAGCCTGAACCACTGAATGACAGTAACAAAGAATGAAATGTAAATGATTCAATGTATGCCATGGAACATGGAATGTAATGAAGGGTGGAAACAGTGGAGCTGCCTCCAGAGATCAGTTACAGAGCAGTTTATTGCAACGGAGTGCATACCCGCCATGTCAGTCATACACATTGACATACACTGAGATCATTCTTTCTATCACAATTAACTTTCATACAGGGATCTGACAGGTGGGATTGTGACGAGGACAGTAAACTTGGAGATCATCTTCCACAAAGAACACCTCTGCCACCATGCCTACACCAACCACCACCAGCTCTCCAGGAACAAAGATGGCACGCCACTGTTGTTGCCTGAGAGGTGTTGCAGCATCTCTTTCCTTAAAGCGTGCTACAGTTTGTGTCTGCAGAGGATATGAGATTGGGGGATGGATGCCGCAGGTGCACTTTACTGTGAAAGAAAAAGCAATTACAACATTAGAGAAGACCACAATGTACAGGTAGTTGCTGAAATATTTGTGCCAAACATATGACCAAGTTACGGTCACCCTGGAAGTCAACAAGATAGCACAACAGGTCTTACTGGGGACTGCAAAGCATTATGTGCAGTCAGTGAAACGGTGGCACTAATGCTCTAGTGTACATATCAATACAGGCCTATACATGGCAAGGATGTGTTCCAACACCGGAAACAGTTCAGAGTGTACATAAAAGTGGCCATGGTATCCACACTTGCTTTTCTGTCTGCAGTGGTATAGGGAGGGTGCCCAAACTAAGAGGAGTAAAATGTGCCCTTCTTCCCATGTTGCTACTTAAAAACAGCCAAATTTGAGTTTGGTTGGCCCCTAACATGTCCCAGCACCACTGCTTCTGCTGCACTAATAATACCTACTTATCTCTGATGCACATGGAATGTCATGGGAACCACAATACCATGTCGAATAAGACGATCGGCCACCATGGTAAGCGTCAATGAGAACCTTGCTGGACTCCTCAAGTGCCTTACAAGGCTACCTTTCTCATCTCTGGCACTTCACTGTGCAAGACACAGAATCCTGTCCATGTCCTTTTCTCAATGCTCTCAGAGCCCTCGGCTATTGCTCACAGTTGTTTTGATTGTCTGATAGGCCTGATAGTAACACTGCTCATAGATATAAAGTCCTCATAGCCAACACTGGATCAAAGAGCACAGTGAAATATCTTGGCATCGGGGTGGGAAGATTATAATTTGATTCAGTAAAGGGTTGGCTGGGGCTAGTAAGAAGGTAGAATGATAATGGGGCTTTCAGTATGTCTGTTTTTACAAAAATACATTCTGTTGTCTGTTGTCACTTTCTATCCTCAATCAGTGTCGAATGAAGCATTTGCTCTTCTTCATCATCAATGCCTGTCTCCACCTCATCCTCAGGAGACATTGCACCTTTATGCCCATATGGTAGAACATGTAACCTAGACATAATTTATCATAATTTCACTGCAGGGAACCTCAATTCTTGAGTAAGCAGTATAACATTCTTTTTAACAGTATTGATGTTCATTGACAGATTTCCTGTCTGGTGTGGGTCATGCTGTAACTTACACCTGAGCAGATGCAGGTTGTAGCAAAGTGGGCAGCAACAATAGTAGGACTTCGTTCACCATCATCTGCAAAAGGTAGGCATGCCTAAGTTGTGGTACGTGTTGTCTCCTATATGTGGAATATTCTTGCTGTCAGATGAGATTCAACAAGTACCTACATATGTAGTCTAGGTGGCAACCTTTCAGGTTACTTAAAGTGTGTGTTGACATTGTGGCTTTAATGAACAGCGATTGCAAATAGTCTGCGATGACACCCATTTGTGATTTGCATATATGTATTTATCTCTTCTGTAAATGTGTCCCATGATCGGTACATGTGTCTGTAATGCAAGGCAAGAATATAATTGGTATGCAGTTGTGTAACACATCAGGTGATACCGGGTTGAACAATACCTGGAAATGCATGTAATGGTAGACTTGTGTAACCTGGTACTTTGTCCTGCTCTGGTGTGTGCCTGATACATTGTAGACTTTGATTCATAAGACTGTGGCATTATGTTTGCATCCTCCTTATCAGGCACAGCAACACGATGTAAATGTCTGCAGCACTGGTCATTTACATTGATGCCATGTTACTGTTTTCTTGTTCCATGGTCTTGATGGCAAATGCCAATATGAGAGAGCAATCTAGGGTGCGAGCCACATGATAAATAACCTGTAAAGCTATGCATTTGCTTTGGTGACATACAATTATTTTAAAGCTCTGTGAAAAGTAATGTTGTGATGTATGCATATTGGGCGGTGGGAGAATGGAGGTTGGGACATCCCAGGCATCATCGTAACTATATTGTGAAATGAATGTGTGGCACAGAAATGCATGTCTATTTGTAACTTCACGATTAGAAGGATTGCCATGACAATGTTTAAGTTTGGTTCAATGCCCTTTTATCTATCCAACTTGATGGTACTTGTAGTGTCTTGTGAGTTAAATATGACGGGACCCTTTTTGTTCCTGACCGACTCAGTAAAACTGTGACACTAGTGTTCTGGTGTAGTTAATAGAATTCAGGATTTAGAATGTTGAGCTAGTGTTTACATGCTGGAGAATAAAAACGTTGTAATACCAAGCTCTATGTGGGTATAACCATTTACATGTACCGAGGCTGAGGAGGACATTACAACTAGAGATGAGATACGGGATACATAACCCGAAGAACCAACTGTGCTCCCTTAGAGAGTTTGGCGTAGTCCCGCAAACTGCTTGTGCATGCCACACACACCTCAGTCAAAGTGAAGATCGATGTTTGGCATATGTGGAATCAAAGCACCACTCCAGCCAGTACCAAGCTTTTGAAGAAGACAAATGCTTTACAGAGAAATGTGTGTATTATTGGCCAGGAACATGCTAGTGAGGCTGTGAAAGAGGTATGAAGCCACAAGGCAATACAGATTCATAAGATATACAGAACGATAACACTAAAAGCAATGCAACCAGATACAGAGAAGTGCTAAAGGCAGCGATAGCCAAGTACAGAGAAGCTTTCGAGACAGCAATAGCTGATTACAAAGAAACTCTAACAGAAAGAATATTAACATAAAATATATCACTATGCTTACCGAAAACTGACTAAAGCAAGTCATCAGACCTCAGCATTAGGCAAAGCGACCCAAGTGAAAGCACAGGGTTTGTACTTGCAGAACGGGAAATTCTTGAAGCAGCACACCACGGAAGCTGCAGGGTGGAGTTCAGAACAACTTTTTAAAAAGTCTTTGAGAAGTTGAAGAGTTCCAATTGCCTGAAGAAAAAGGTGAGACAACCTCAAATAGTCCATGATGACCCTGATGCCAGCACTTTGCAGGACCTCAGAGATGTCGTAAGCGGACAGCAGATGGTGCTGGAGAGAACCCCACTTTCAACATCACTAACTTCCACAAATGGTTCTAATGCTGCTTCCTTTCTGAAACCACCACTTCCATTTGATACCACCAAGAAGCAGTATATTGGCGCCATGAGGACTGCCTAGATAGAAACTTTTGATGATTTTATCAATGCATTGGAAGAAGCACATAACAAAAGGGACTATCAAATATCTTAAGAATGTTGCAGGTGAAGGAGTAAAGGAAGTAATCAATAAAATACCACATGCTGATGAAGTCTCATACCATCTAATCAACAAAGCACTAAATATCAAGTTCAATCCAGTGCAGAATGTTGAATCTAGAAGATGCATTTTCAACCAGGAATAACGGAGAGCTGCTGAAAGGACTGACACATTTGTTGAAAGACTTGATATGCTCATCAAGCATTGTACAGTTCAATTAATTCAATGAGGAAGAAGCCATACGTCTCAGAGTTATAGATGGTTGTTTGTAAAATGCATTAATATGAAGAATGTTGAGAGAAACACTTGGTCTGGAGTGCATACTCATGGATGCCAGAGCTAAGGAACGTGCAAATCAACAAGCTGCTGACATGGAGGTCAGGAGTGCCCAAAGTGAGTCACTCGTGAACATGAAAAGTAAGCAGAAACACAAGGCTGAAGGACACAAATTGATGTCTCCAAAGAAAAATAAATTGCGTCAGATGCAGACTTTCATTTCCACATTAAGGTAAATGTCTGCCTTTAGACAAGTACACAAGGGCTGCAAAAAGAGAGTCATTTTGAAACAGTTTGCAAGGTGAAGGAAAAATTAAGTGTGCCTCGCTGAGAAAACAAAATGGACGCCCAAACATTCTAGAAGCTACCTCTTCTCGTCCACAAGGCTGCAACACCAGCTGAGGCAAATTGTAGCTAAATTAAGTTGTGCGTCATTTAAATCTTCGTCCAAGAGTTCCTTGGTGTCAATGTCAAGCAACAGTGAAGAAGATGGATGTGCAATGTTGATGTTTACCCAAGAGAAACATATGCATCTTGGACTGCCCTCATGCAAGGAGGAAGACAAGTAATAGAAAAGTTGACAAGTCACATCACAAAAGTCATTCGCTCATTGTCCTAAAATTACACTAAAGGTGAACGGTTGCTCCATACCTTTTATAAAAAACAGTGGTGTGTTGATAAACGTTATGTCTGAGGAGAAGTACCACGAACTGTCTCGAATGCCCGGTCTCACACAGTAGAAGACTAAAGTGAATAGATGGGGTGCATTAATCCCATTAAAAAGTCAAGGTTCATTTATAGCAACCATGAATCGCAAAAAGACAAAAGTACAAGCACCCATTCATCTGCTTTAAGGTACTGCGTCAAGTGCCTGTTTACTTAGGTTCACTAACGCTGCTAAAATGGGACTGATATCTGTAAAATATAACATAAATGCTCATTCTGAAATAGTGAGGCAGCTTCCAACGTTGTTTCATGGATTAGGAAAATTTCAAACCATGAAAGTGCAACACACATTAATGAGGATGTTTGTCCTGTTGCTCAAAGACATTGTCGAATTGCATTTCATTTACAGGAAGCTGTTGAAAAAGAACCTGAGACCTTACTACAACATGATATCATTGACGGATATACTGGTCTAACACCGTGGGTTTCACCCATAGTGGTCATGCCCAAAAAGTACTATGAAGGAACATCTTTGTTGATAAGCATCAAGATAACAAGGCAATTGAAAGAGAACAACATCTAGGTCCGCACATTGCCGACATGATTACACAGCTAAATGGTGCCAAAGTCTTCTCTTGCCTTGATCTGAACAAAGGATATCGTCAATTGGAACTTGAAGAAAATTGCAGGTACATTACTGCCTTTACTACTCACATTGGTTTGTTCAGATATAAAAGATTGAGTTTCAGTGAGTCATCAGCTGCAGAACTTTTTCATTTTTTCATTCGACGTATAATACAGCCTGTCACGAATGCCAGTTACTTTTCTAGGGACATACGTGACTTTGCCACAGTAAGCGCTCCCATAAGACACATTGGGCCTGATTACAACTTTGGCGGAGGGGGTTAATCCGTCCCAAATGTGACGGATATCCCACCCGCCGTATTATGAGTTCCATAGGATATAATGGACTCTTAATACGGCGGGGGGGATGTCCGTCACATTTGGGATGGATTAACCCCGTCCGGCAAAGTTGTAATCAGGCCCTTAATGAGTCCAAATGTTTCATTCTACTGGTCACAGGAGTGTGACCAAAGATTCAAGAAAATCAAACATGCATTTGAGAACGCTACTGAAATAGCCAACTTTGACCTGAAGCTTAATACAGAGGTTGTTGTTGACACAAGCCCGGACGGGTTGGGCGAAATCCTTGTCCAACACAGTGGACACCCAAATGCTCAAAGGCATAATGTGGCATATGCTTGCACAAGTCTATCACAAACTGAATGTGCCTATTCACAACCTCAAAAAAGAAAGCTTAGCAGTGGTGTGGGCTTGTGAACATTTCCATGTATTTTAATATGGAAATCATTTCACTCTTGCCACAGATCATCAAGCATTGTTTACATTCTTTGGCAATCCTAAATCCAAGATACCTCTTCATATTGAACGTTGGGATTTGCGAATACAGGAATATGACTGCACTACTGTGCACCGACAAGTGAAAGATCAAAACCATGCTGACTATTTCTCACAAGTGCAAGTACAGTGTCCTGGTACCACTTTCAAAGCGGCTGAAGCGTACATTAACTTAATCATAAAGTCTAGTACACCTGCTGCTATTTCATTGGAGCAAATCATTACTGCCCGAGCACAGATAGTGACATGCTGATACTTATAATCTTGGAAACAGCACAATCAACTTCTTACAAATGACAATGAATATCAGAAATTAAAAAATGTGACAGATGAACTGTCCATTTCTCAAGAAGGCATTGTTTTACGAGGTTCGATAATTGTCATACCGGAGAGTCTGCGGCAACGGGTAAGTTAAGTGGCACATGAAGGACATTGTAGAATTGTCATCACTAAATTAGCCCTCCGAGACTGTGTCTTGTTTCCTCATCTTCACAAAAAAGTCCATTGAACATGTTTGATTTTCTGAAGCATGTGTGGGAGAGAATCACTGTTGACTTATTTGGACTCCCTGACAATGGACATCACCTGATGGTTGTTATTGATGAGTACTCTAGTTTTCATTTGGTAGAAGACCTCTTTCATTGATCACTCAGGAAAAATGTATCAAGAGGTTAGATGGTATTTTTGCAACATGTGGTGTTCCTCCAATTCTAAAGTCTGACAGTGCCCCCTTTTCCATAGTCGAGAATTCAGAGAGTTTCGTAATCATCTGAAAGTTAAGCATCAGAAAGGCGCATCTCTTTGGCCACAAGCAAATGGCGTTGTCGAGCATTTTATAAGCACACTCAAGAAGACCGTTCAGCATGCTGCACTAAAGAAGCTTGATCTCAAATCAGCTCTTCATTCTGCTCTTCGTGCCTATTGTCGACTCCCCATTCAATGTATGGTGAAAGTCCTGCCATTCTGATGTGTGGAAGAGACATTATGACCAAGCCAAATTGCTACAGTGGACCAATGAAAGATCAACAAATGATGGTGAACTTTATCACACAGATTTGTGTCACAAAGACAAGATGAAAATCTATGCAGACAAAATGCTGATATGCTAAGAACTCTGTAGAAAGAGATTGTGTCCTATAGAATAAGGGAGAAAATGCAAGTCTGATGCTCTAATTGATGCTGAACCTTTTATAGCTAATAAAGGACACATAGGCCCTCATTACAACCCTGGCGGTCCAAGACCGCCAGAGCTGTTTCGGAGGAAGCACCGCCAACAGGCTGGCGGTGCTTCCCAAGGCATTACGACCGCAGCGGAAGCGCCGCGGTCGCACCGCCGGGGCCGGCGGTTTCCCGCCACAATGGCCCCGGAGGTTGTAATCCGCCAGGGCAGCGCTGCCCAGGGGATTACGAGTCCCCCTACCGCCAGCCTTTTCCTGGCGGTATGGGGAGTCGCGGGGCCCCCCGACAGGGCCCGTGCAGCTTTTCAGACAGTGAAAAGCGCGACGAGTGCAACTGCACCCGTCGCACGGCAGCAACGCCGCCGGCTCCATTTGGAGCCAGCTTCTGTGTTGCGACCGAGATCCCCGCTGTGCCGGCGGGGATCTTCAAATGGCCGCAGCCACCCCCGCCCGCCAAGGTCGTAATGAGGGCCATTGTGACTGCCCACTGTCCTGGAAAAACCATCATGCAAGATTCTTCACATTTCAAGCATCTGCCTCTACATTCGTCAATTCTAGATGTCAGAAATGATCCTGTTTCCTTTGAGCCTTCGGAGAACCCAATGACTGTGCCTGCCTCGGTATCACCAATGCCAGTCATGGACACCTTTCCTATATCTTCACAGCCTCCTAGCACACGTTCCAGGCATTTAATTCAAGCTGGACAATGACTTATTGAAGAGTTGTGATGTATATATGTAATATTTGTACCGCTTATTTAACAAGGGGGGGAGATGTAGAGTCTTGTGAGCTAGAGATGGCAGGACCTTTTTGGTGTCTCATTGACTCTGTAGAACTGTGATGTAAGTGTTCATGTGTGGTTAATAGAATTCAGGATTTAGAATGTTGAGTTGGAGGTTACGTACTGAGGAACTAATATGTGTAATACCAAGCTCCATGTGTAGCATGATCATTTACATGTACTGGGGCTGGGGAGGACAATAGGGTACTTATCAAGCCCATCCACAGGCAATACATGGATGGTTTCCTGTGGCTTGCCTTCTTTACTGCTGCTTTACTAATGGACTATCACCTCTGACTTTTTGCAAGCCCCTCTCTGTACTGTCACTATTTCTCCTCTTCTTCTTCTTCCTAGTCTTCCTTTAAAATGTCAGGCATTCAAGAGTAGTGGTGATAATTATGTCTGGGATAAGATGTGTTAGACAGCTCATAGTTACAACTTGTAGGAAGTCTTTGATGAGCTTTATGAGGATTTGGCACGGGAGGGATGCCTGACTTTGTGTGGTGCTATGCCCTAATTAATTTAATGGGCCACATGTACAAAGATTCGGTTTTGAGACTCGCAAACTGTGAGTCTTAGCGGCTCCCAATTTGCGATTAGCAAAACCAGAAGTACAACAGTGTACTTTACACTGTTTGCAATCCCCAATGGGGTCGGACATGACCTACCTCATGAATATTCATGAGGTACGTCACAATTTGCGATCCTATTGGGAATTGCCATCCTCACAGGGATGGTGGCCTACTGGAGACAGCAGATTATCATGTCTGTGACTGCTTTTAAATAAAGCAGTTTTTGATTTTTGAAATGCAGCCCGTTTTCTTTTATGGAAAACGAGATGCATTTCAAAAACAACAAATGTAAAGTTTTCTTTTCAATTTTTCAGAGCAGGCAGTGGTCCGTAGGACCACTGCCTGCTCTGAAAAAATATTTTCACTGCCATTCAGAAAGGGGATGGGGTCCCATGGGGACGGGACCCCTTCCCGTTTGAGAATAGGTTAGCACCAGTTTGAAACTGGTGCTAACTGCGATTTGTTTGTGACCGCATTCACGGTCACAAAACAATTGTACATTGGACTGCGACTCGCAATTAGGAAGGGAGCGCCCCTTCCTAATTGAGACTCGCAAACCCTTTTTGAGATTCGGTAAATAGATTACCGAATCGCAAAAATGGGTCTATACATACAAAAAAGCATTTTTCTCATTGCAAAGGGACTGATTCTGTGAATCGGGCAGTTTGCGACAAGAAAAAAGGTACATACATGTGGCCCAATGTGTTTTAGAAGTGGATAATTCATTTAAAAACATATTGGACCCAATTCACAATAAAAAGTGTGGGTGGAGCTGTACTACTCTACCTGGACGTTCATTTACACTTTTCCACCATTCCCATTTTGGCTGCCTATCCTCCAGATTAGAATTGTATGTAGCACATTACTTTAATGAAGCATACAATGTTGCCAGTTGTCTTTTAATGTGCATATCTGTCATTTCTTGCAGTAGTTGCATTAATGATGTTGTGTATACATCCACTGCTCCCCCAGGTCTTGCTTTATCATTGCTTGCTATCAACATAATAACTTTCATTGTAAACTCAGTACACAAGCGAAAGAGCAGCAAAGATGGTCCAAACTGGAGAAATGTAGGTCCTAATATATTATGCAGAGGTAACTAGCTTTAATTATGAAGGCAAAGGTCTTGAAATATCTTAAAGGATTAGGATAATATGATAAGGACAATAAGGACAATAAGGGAAACATGATGTCACATATGTCTCATTGATACTTGACCAAGGAATTGGATAAAATGCTTATGGTTTACTTTAAGTTTAGTAGACCCTTTAAGTGTGTTACACTCAAATGGCCTTGTTAGTAAAAAATGTAGTCTCGCTATTGATTATGATCATGGCTAGGAATAAAACAATGAGATGCAAGGTGTTTTAGCAACATTATGGCCCTCATTACAACATTGGTGGTAAATGCCGCTTACCGCCGTGCAGAAGACCACCAACACACCGCCGCGGAATTCCGCCACAGCTCGGAATCTGCCAAATTCTAGACACCCACACAAGTCCGCCACACCAAAAGTCAGTGATAAACTGGCGATAATAAAACCTCCACCGTCACGCCAACAGGAATACGCCCACACCATCACGACCCACGAATCCACGTGGCTGTCTATCACATTGGACAATTCCAAATACACACACCTGATACACATACACACACCACTCCCACACACCCAATACAATATAAAACACACACCCACATTACCCACAAACCCTTGCTACAATTTTCTTTTTACGAAGGTCAGAGAGACAGCACAGCAAAGACAACACCAGCATACAGAGGCACACAACACCATCACACATACACATCCAAGCACAAAACACCACACACCCCTAAACATCACTCCACACATCACAACACACACCACCTCACACATCACCCACACCACCTCATGGCACCGCAAAGACACCCCAGGTTTTCGCAGGAGGAGCTCAGGGTCATGGTGGGGGGAATCATCCGGGTAGAGCCACAGCTATTCGGATCACAGGTGAGGCACATCACCATAGCTAGGAAGATGGAGCTATGGCGCAGAATCGTGGACAGGGTCAACGCAGTGGCCTGTCCACGATTCTGCAAGAACACGGGATGACATCAGGAAGAGGTGGAACGACCTATGGGGGAAGTTGCGTTCCGTGGTCTCAAGACACCACATCGCGGTTCAGAGGACTGGCGGCGGACCCCCACCTCCTCCCCCACAACTAACAACATGGGAGGAGCAGGTCTTGGCTATACTGCATCCTGAGGGCCTCGCAGGAGTAGCAGGAGGAATGGACTCTGGTAAGGCAAATCTTAACTATAACATCCCCCACCCTACCTGAATGCTATCACATACCCCCACCCTTGCCCTCACCCCATCACTCCAACTCCTCACAGATGTCCCACTATCACAAAGCACACATCCCAACACCAGGTCCTGCATGCAACAACAAAGTATGGACACCCATCACCAATGCATGGCCACTACACATACCCACACAGACCCCTAAACAATTAGCACACAATGTCCTACACATGAATGGAAGCACTGGGGTACAGGGTCACCCACCCATTGCACACAATGGAACACACAAATGCAATAATCATGCCTTTTCACCCCTGCAGTACCCCTACCCAACATCACCGGACAGGAGGTTCCAGACATGTCCACTCCACCCACAGAAGACGCCCACAGTGATGACAGCAGCTCTGTCCAACTGGATCTAGATGACCAGCCGACCCATCTGGGACCTCGGGACAGTTGGTTCCCCTCACACTGGCACAGGCCACCACAGAGCCTTCCCCCTCAGGAAACACCAGCACAGCACCCACCCAGCGGGTCCATACCTCTGTCCCCAGGACACATCAAACAGCAGTGTGTCCACCATTACAGGGAACCCAGGCTAACCCACCACTCCAAGAACAGCAGGGACCTGGGGGCAGTGGTAGTGGGTACACGGTTCAGGGGACAGAGGCCCAGGAAAACAGGGGAACTGGGAGGGCTGCTGTGCGACAGGGGGAAGCACAGGCCCAGGGAACCCACTCTCCACAAGGCCCTCTCCAACATCATGGGAGCCTACCATCATTCCCAGGAGACAATGGCAACGGTACTGGACAAGTTTCAGGAGACCCAGCGGCTGCAGGAGGAACAGTATTTGGGGTTCAGGGAGGAACTCAAATCCATCAATACCACCCTGGACACCATTGTAGGGGTGCTAAAGGAACTCATGAACACCAGGAGGGACACTGTGGCACAACAAGGGGCCCCTGACACTAGCCTGGATGATGAACTGCCCACCACCTCCGCCGGTGCTAGTGGACAGGAGGCACCGCCACAGGACCACGACACCAGCACCCCACCTCCTGCAGATGGAGAACCACTCCGCAAGCGGTCCCTGAGATCCAGGACAAAGACAGAGAACAATGCCAAGACCCCGCCAAGAAATGAGACCACCCTGATTGTCATCCTTCTGTCCCACTTTGTCACCCTGTCCATCCTTAAACTGCCCCATCTCCACTTCCTATGCCCCTTTGGACAATGCACCTGTGAGACTAATAGACTGGACTCTGCCATGGACATTCCTCCACCATCAACCCTGACCACTTTACAACACCCTCCACTATTTAGCACTTAAATAAACACCCTTAAATCTCAAAACAATCTGGAGTCAGTCTGTGCTTTCACCAATGTGAATTTGCAATAACTGAGGGAAATAGCAATGTCCATTGTATTGTCAACATCCCTATGTCACACAGGTCTAGTCCATGAGGAAACATAGCTGAGATCACACAGTGGGACCCACATCTGTGAATTTGAAAGGGAAAGTGACAAATCAGGGTCCATACACTGGGTGAAAGTGAAAGACAGATGAGAGGTAGAACAAGTGTATCAGAAGTAGGAGGCAGTGATGCCTTCTTACCTGTGTCTCACTGGAAGTATTGATGGATCACAGTGTTTCTGTTGCCTATGTCCTCTTCTTCAGCCTCCTCTTCTTCACTGTTCACAGGCTCCACAGCTGCCACAACACCTCCTTCAGGACCATCCTCCTGCAGAAAAGGCACCTGTCGTCGCAAAGCTAAGTTGTGCAGCATAAGGCAGGCCACGATGATCTGGCACACCTTCTTTGGTGAGTAGTATAGGGAACCACCTGTCATATGGAGGCACCTGAACCTGGCCTTCAGGAAGCCGAAGGTCCTCTCGATAACCCTCCTAGTTCGCCCATGTGCCTCATTGTAGCATTCCTCTGCCATTGTCCTGGTATTCCTCACTGGGGTCAGTAGCCATGACAGTTTGGGGTAGCCAGAGTCACCTGCAAATGTCGAGGGACAACTGTTAGACATACACTAACCCTTAGGGACAACCCCAGACCGAGACAACTATTCACACTGTATAGGGTCCATGTCCTCACCTAATAGCCACACACGGTGCCTCTGGAGTTGCCCCATCACATAAGGGATGCTGCTATTCCTCAGAATGTAAGCGTCATGCACTGAGCCAGGAAATTTGGCATTCACATGGGAGATGTACTGGTCGGCCACACACACACAATCTGCACATTCACAGAATGGTAACTCTTCCGGGTTCTGTACACCTGTTCACTCCTGCGGAGGGGACCATGGCCACATGTGTCCCATCAATGGCACCTATGATGTTAGGGATATGTCCCAGAGCATAGAAGTCACCTTTCACTGTAGGCAAATCCTCCACCTGAGGGAACACTATGTAGCTGCGCATGTGTTTCAGCAGGGCAGACAATACTCTGGACAACACGTTTGAGAACATAGGCTGGGGCATCCCTGCTGCTATGGCCCCTGTAGTTTGAAAAGACCCACTTGCAAGGAAATGGAGTACTGACAGGACCTGCACTAGATGGGGGATACCTGTGGGAAGGCGGATAACTGACATCCGGTCTGGCTCCAACTGGGCACACAGTTACTGGATTGTGGCACAATCAAGTCTGTAGGTCACTATTACATGTCGCTCTTCCATTGTCGACAGGTCCACCAGCGGTCTGTACACCAGAGGATGCCGCCATCTCCTCACCTGCCCCAGCGGACGTGCTCTATGGATGAGAACAGCGAGCAGAGGGTCAGCCAACACTGAGGTATGAAATAAACAACTTTATTGCACACATTTGTCAATCCGCTATGTGCCTGTCTTAGTGTGTATGCAAGGCCTAGATATGTGTGACGCATTTAAAATTAATTCCATATGGCCCCCTGAAATGGCGGCTGCCTGACCTGTAAGGTGGGACAAAGGGATATGAGGTAACTGCGCTGGCGTTGTACACCGTCGTGGTAGGCGGTCGAAGACCACGGCGCAATCCTGCATTGGTTAACATTGTACCCTATGGGTCCCAGGAGCAAATGACGATGTACACCGGTGGTGACGGTACGCACCGCCGCGGACGTGACCGCCATTTTCTGTCTGTTCACTCACTTGATACCTGATCTTCGACAGGAGAGGACCCACACTGCAAGTGCTGCTGTGACCTCAGTCTGGAAGCGACAATGGCTACAGTGTCTGGGGAAAGGGCCCCTGCCTTCACATCGGAGGAGTTGGACAAACTAGTGGATGGGGTCCTTCCCCAGTACATGCTACTCTACGGTCCTCCAGACAAACAGGTGAGTACACTGTGAGCATGCTGTATGGGCAAAGCCTGTTTGGAGTGGTGTGGATGGGAGATGGGGGGAATGAGGCGTGCATGAAACGATGGTGAGTGTATGTGCGTCAGGCCAAGGGTGGGAACGTGGGCCAATGACTGTGACGGTCCGGATGGTTATATTTTCTCCTTTTCCCCTGTACTATTCCTGTAGGTCAGCGCCCACAAGAAGAAGGACATTTGGTGTGCCATCACCAAGGAAGTCCGGTCCCTGGGGGTCCACCACAGACGGAGCACCCACTGCCGTAAAAGATGGGAGGACATTCGCCGCTGGAGCAAGAAGACGGCGGAGGCTCAGCTGGGGATGGCCTCCCAACGTGGGAGGGGTGCCCATCGCACCATGACCCCCCTGATGTTCCGGATCCTGGCGGTGGCATATCCAGAGTTGGATGGGCGCTTGAGGGCATCACAGTAGCCACAAGGGGGTGAGTACACTCTCATTCAGCTAATTCTGCGTGCATGGGAGGTGTCTGGGTGGGGAGGTGGGCAGTGGGTTACCCTATGCCAGGGCGAGTTTTGCAGGCAAGGTCCCTTGGTGAGGCAGGCTATGTGTCACCCCACCCCACCAGTGTTAAGAGCCATCTACCCCTAGTCAGGCTCCTGTGACTTCCATGTGTGCAGCAATCGGGCATAGGCCTTGTACCCCATGGCCCTGTGATTAATTACGGAACTCTAAGTGCATGGCGTAGTGCAGAGGGCTGCTGTGACTGTAGTGTCCACCAACGGTAGTGGTATTGCATGCACTGAACATGTCTTTCTACTTTCTCCCCCCCCCTTTTTGTGGTCTCCCTGTTCTTGTGTACATTAGCATCATCACGCGGAGTAGCAGTGCCACCTGAGCAGGAGGGAGCTGCATCCCACATGGCCCTGGAGGGCGAGACTACGGACTCTGAATTCGCCAGTGGAACGGAGGGCGAGGGGGAGCTCCACGGCGGGGACAGGAGCTGAGACCAGCGACACCGACTCCTCGTCTGATGGGAGCTCCCTTGCGGTGGCGGGCCCCTCTGTGCCCATCGCATCTACAGGTACAGCCGCCACCCCGCCATCAGCACCACCCTCCCAGCAGCCCCTCAGCGTGTGTCCCTTGGCCGCTCACCCAGGCGGTTGGGCATCTCCTTCGCCCCAGGCATCTCAGCCCCTGCCCCTGTCAACCCTGCTGCCCTCAGTGAGGAGGCCATTGACCTCCTCAGATCCCTCACTGTTGGGCAGTCTACCATTCTGAATGCCATCCAGGGTGTAGAGAGGCAGTTGCAACAGACAAATGCATAGCTTGAGGGCATTCATTCTGGTCAGGCAGCCAACAGCGAACTTTTCAGACTCTGCCCTCAGCACTGATGGCAGCCATTGTCCCTGTGTCCAGCCTCCCCCGCCTCAAAAACTAAAGAAGTTGGCCACCGCCCGGAGGGAGAAGGCCAAAACACCTGCCACCAAGGGTTCTCCTAGGACTACAGTTGTGAGTGGCAAGACAGCTGCGCCACCATCCAAAGTGGGGAAGGGCCAGAGAAAGAAAGGGAAGTCGCCGCCAACCTGCACCGCGGACAAGCCCGCCACCGCCACATGCACCGGCGCCACATGCACCGGCGCCACAGGCACCGCTGCCCAGGACACCGCCACCAGCAGCACGCTCACTGAGCCACCCACCAGCACCGCTGCCCAGGACACCACCGCCAGCAGCACGCTCACTGAGCCACCCACCAGCACCGCTGCCCAGGACACCTCCGCCAGCAGCACGCTCACTGAGCCACCCACCAGCACCGCTGCCCAGGACACCGCCGCCAGCAGCACGCTCACTGAGCCACCCACCAGCACCACTGCCCAATGAGCGCCGCAAGCACCGCCGCTACTGAGGCCGCCGCCAGCACCGCCAGCGGCCACGCCACATCCTGTGCCCGTGGCACCACTGCAGACATGGCTGCCATCCCCAGTGATCAGTCGTACGTGGATGGTGGTCAATTGAGGGTCCTGGACAGCCTCCATGTTGGCCCACCGTCAGTGTAGTATCACATCCACTACCTCAGTCCTTGGCAGGATGAAGCCCTCTGGGCACAAAGCCCCCTCCAGAACCAGTGGAGAGATACATCCACTACCTCAGTCCTTGGCAGGATGAAGCACTCTGGGCACAAAGCCCCCTCCAGAACCAGTGGAGACTGTTATCCACTTGAGAGACTGTGGCTTTGCACTCCCCAGGAAAACACAGTGGGCAAACCACCCACTTGAGAGACTTGAGAGACTGTGTCTTTGCACTCCCCAGGATAAAGCAGTGGACAAACCACCCACTGGAGAGACTTGGGAGACTGTGGCTTTGCACTCCACAGGATAAAGCAGTGGGCAAGATACCCACAGGAGAGACTTGAGAGACTGTGGCTGTGCACTCCCCAAGATACATCAATGGGCATGGAGCCCCCTCGTGGAGCTGGCGTTGTGCACTCATCCGGCTGAGGTGCCCCCCCTTCTATTCCATATTATTTCGATCTGATGCCCCTGCAGTGTTCTCTCCGTTTGGATCAGGAATTGAGTGTGGGCCTTGCCCCATGCATTTTGGGCCCAGTGGTCCACGGACTATGTAGGTGCAGTACATGGACTTGAAATCTTGGTGTACAAATTTGTTAATAGTGTATATATATTTTTGACTAATGGATTTTTCCTGATTACAATTGCTCAACTCATTTCCTTTTGTCTTTGCGTTCTTCCAAGGGGGGTAGGAGGGTGTAAATGTAATGTTTCAACATGTATTTGTGTGTATGTTGTTGTGGGAGAGGGTGGGGGTGTTGCGTGTTGCTTGTTGCGTGTTGCGTGTGTGTGTGTCATTCTCTTTTCCCTCCCCTGTGTCGTAGGTGCAGTACTCACTGTGGTCATCTCCGCTGTCGGTCGTGCTCCTGGTAGAGGAGCAGGAAGACAATGGCAGGTAGAATTTGGAGTTCCGGCTCCAGGGCGTCCTGGTTCCTCATGGGGTGTGTAGAGGTGAGCATTTTCCCTTCCAAGTCCTGTTTCCGCGGTGTTTTTGTTTGTGTTGAATCCGCCCCGGAAAAGGTGGCGGATTGGCCTCTCATAATGGTGTGGGCGGTACATTGTCTTCCGGCTGTCTGTTGGCGGTGACCGCCATGCTGTTTGTTTGTACCGCCGTGGCGGTCGCAGTGTTAAAGTGTCTGTCTATGTTGGCGGTTTCTGCCATGGTCGTGATTCAATTTTTTTTCCGCCGGCCTGTTGGCGGTCTTACCGCCGCTTTACCACCGACCGCCAGGGTTGTAATGAGGGCCTATGTCTTAAGAACAGGACAACAAAGTGGTGGGCCAATTAAATTATTAGTATCTACTGTTATTTCAACAACCTAGCAATAAACCTTTATGGGTCACAACCTACCAGATAGCACAGCTGTCTTGTTTGCTAAAGACGTCATGAACACGTTCAGAAAGTTGACCTAGGAATGCATTCCACACATTGATTGCCATTCACTGTGGTTGGTAACTCACACTTCTGACTTTCTATTTGCTGTCTTTATTTGCTTTAGGTTCTCCAGGTTTCCGTCCGTCTCTCCCATTGCCTAAACTATGTTTACTGTATTCTTCCAAGAACTCCCTTTCTGTAAATATGCCTTTAAATCTTGTTCTTATCTAGTCACGTTTGTTGTTCATTCAAAGTCTGAGGTCAAATGTCAGGCACTGTCCTCCAAGGGCACTTGTTCACTTTTCTTTCTCTGAGTTCAGAGTGAGAGGATTTATGTGACAATCTTGCTGGATACTGGCGGTATGAAAGAGATTTTTTCTAGTACATGACAACATTTAAGTGAACTGTGCAAGTATTTAAGAATATATCTGAATTATGAACAAATAAAGCACATTTTTGTTATTTCTACAATGTGTTGGAAACAAATACTTTAATATGATCAAAACAAATCATTATACTAGGTGGTACAATTTCATGTGTGCACTGAATAGTTTTATTAGTAAACCTTTATGTCTTTGCAAATATAATGGTAATTTCCTATGAAAATGTGTTGTCTGTAATAGCAATGCGCTACCTCACCATGCATACTCTGCACCTCACTACTCCATTCTGCACCACTGCTTTCTACTCTACACCACTCTACATTACACCACTTAACGCCACTGCTCTCTGCACCACTCCACTCTACACCACTGCACGCTACACCTTTCTACACAACATTGTACCACTCTACTATGTGTCAATGCACTGTTCGCCATCCTACTCTTCACCACTCTTCAAAATTGCTCTCTACACCACTCCATTCTAGGCCACACCAATCTACTCTGCACAGCTCCTCTCTACACCACTTTACCCTACACCAATGGTCTAAGCCTTTTAACTTCTGTGTTCCCCTATTTATCATTACTGGAACCTGGGGACCCACACTGACACATTACTGGAAGGCGGGGACCCGGACTACACATTATTGATGATTTGAACCACAAAACAATACACATAAAATAGAGAAACAAGCATTCATCAAACACATATACAAATGATAACACATTTAATTTAATGTGCAAACAAATATAAATAAATAATAATAGTAATAATTTAATAGGAAGGTTGGAGATTTTCTAAATTCAATTGAAGCCACACATCATCCATACTGTATTCTATTTGAGCACCTGCACTGCTCTCATGAATCAATCTGAGGATACTCATTTAATTTTAGCCTCCTGTTTGAAATTCCTGGACATTATACATCACTTTTAAAAATTGCAAATGTACATTTAGCCACTTTGTTAATATACACTTTAACACACTTTAATAGTCTTTTAATATTATTTAACTTTCCAAGCAGTCCCAGGCCCCCTGAGGAGGCTTCGCAGACTCCCAGGAGACCCACTGCAACTCTGCAACACTGTACTCTACATCACTGCACGCTATGCCATACACTGTACGCCAATGCACTTTACTCTGGAACACTCAACTGTAAGCCCCTGCACTCTACGCCAATCCGCTGTACGTCACTCTAATCTACTCTGCAGCACTGCACTCTGTGCCACTGTACTCTACACCACTTTACTCTATGACATTACACTCTATGCAGCTCTCCACAACTGCTCTCTGTCACTGCACTGTATGCCACGTCTATGCCACTGGACTCTACTCTGCATCATTGTATGCTACACCATTGTGCTCTATGCCATTTTACTCCACTCTGCACCACTGCACTCTGACACTCTACTCTTCACTTCTCTACTCCTTCTACTGTACTTTGCACCACTCTTTGCCACTGCACTCAGTGCCACCCGACTGTACTCTGTGCCACTGCCCTCTGCATCACACAACTCTATGCAACTGCATTCTAGGCCACTGTACTTTATGCCATTGCATATGCACCACTTTACTCTGCACCACTCCACTCTGCGTCATTCCACTCTGCATCACTCCACTTTAGTTTGTATCCACTCTAATTTGGCCACTTCATTCTAAGATGCTTTTTGTATGCCACTGAATTTAATGCCACTGCACACAATGTGACTGTACTCTACGCCGCAGTACTTTGCAGCACTCAATGCTAATTTACTCCACACCAGTCCACTCTACTCTATGCCACTCAAGTGTATGCCACTCTATGCAACTCCACAATATGCCACTCCAATACACAACGCTTTCTGCCATTCTACAACACTCTACTCCAGTCTTTACCATTCCACTCTACGACACTCCACGCAACTTTCCTCTACACCACTAACTTTTAGCCATGCTGAACAGCAACCACGATGGTGTACAAGACTGCTCAAACATATTGGCAAAGTCAATAGCTCTTGTATAGACGAGACCTATTGGCTTTGCCAATGCCTGTTTGTTGCAGGTGGCACTTTGATCTGAAGCTGGGTTTAAACTCAAAAGGGATTTGAGAAACTAAGCAAGGTTGCGAACCCTGGTTGAAAAAATCTGTGGAATAAAATCGGGATTAAGAAACTGGGGGCTGCAAACAGGAAAGTGATCTAGGAATCATCATCTCTGAATCCCTCTGCATGGTAGTAGGTAGGGCAAGGCGAAAATTAAAGGGAATCTCACCAGATCTTTACAAAAGGCAACACCATATTTAGTAGCCTCAAGCTTGGTTCAAGAGGCTCTTTTGACCTCCCTGAGATCCCAGTAAGATGCCTCATTTCAGGATATGGGTAGGGCCGTGAAGCTGGAGGTATTAGCTACAAGTCTTCTCAGCAATCACAGTGCTGGGTTTTCCTGCAGTCGGTTCTAGAGTCAGGTAGATATACTCTACACATATATAGTTTAGGGATACACCATAATGGCCAGTCATTAGCACATTCAGAACTGTGCAGCTGTGGTCACTCTTCACTGCCTGTTGGCTCAAAAGACATAGCAGTGTTTCTGCTGAAGGTACGCAGGGTCTTTCAGGATTGTCAGCTATATCTGATGCCCTTAGGAAAGAATTTGAGATTCATCAAGTTCACTTGGGTGATGAGTGCTTGCGGGTGTGGGAGGTTACACTGTGTGCTGTGTAATGTACAGACATATGTTATATGGGTCGACAAGTATGGCATCTATACTTTCCCATTTACACAGATATGACTAATGTCAAGAATGGCAGCATCATGCCAAGATCCCAAATTCAGTGAAGAATAGATAGACACCACATACCTTCAGTATGTTTCAGATTTGTTTCCTGATGCATTATGTCGGAGACTAGGAGTGATATTTCCAGCTTCTTGATGGCAAACTACCTCCAGTCAATAGAACCATTGGTAAGGGGTAATCAAATGATGTTGGTGAAGTCTATGTTGGATTGTTTGATTCCCTGTAATCAATTAATTGCAAGTGCCCTTTGATGGATCTCTGGAAGTAACCTGTGATTTATTGTCTTGGAGTATGTGACCACTGTTATTACACAGAATGGGAGGCTTTGTGTGCTCTGTTTTAGGGCCTCATGTGTTTATGTGTGGTATGTTTTTCAGGAGGACCTTTGTTAGTAAATACCTTTGGCTGCATTCTCCATTATTGAAGCCATACAGTGTTTTTATTACTCAAATTTCCTACTTCACATATTCAGCATTTGCTCCTCCTTCTTCACACTCTACCTATGAGGAGGTGTGTCCGAGTGAAATTGCATTTTCATTACAAACCTATTTTGACATGGACAACATCATGGGTCTATTTTTGATATCCTCACTCTCTACATGCCCGATTCATAAAGGTTAACTTAGACTTCATGCCTAAATTTAGACTTCAGGTCGAAACTTGGCCTTGTGGTCCAAGTTTACCATCGTGAATTGGGCCCTGCGTTTACAGGCTGTATATGAGTGCATTGTTTCCTGTTTGAATGGGTTTGGTAAGGCATTTGTTTACCTTGACCTTTGGCATGTTATCATTTATTGGTTTCAAGTGTGTTGAGCTTAGAAGCATGTTTCTATTACTCTAGCAAATTGCCTTAAATGTATGGAACCCTATTTTGTTGTTGCTCTTTTCTTCCGTTTTAAATACATTGTTTTTACTAATATAAAGTGTCCTGTGTTTCTTCCATTGGTGATTAATAATTACTGTTTTTTTTGTAATGAGAGAGTTGTGTGGTGAATATGATTTTGGCATATGTTAGATAATAGCATTCTCCTGTCCTTTATGCCAAGGGTAGGCGATTCATTCTGCTCCACCGGCAGAGCTGGGGGACGTTTGGCACTCCAAGTTATGTATGTAACACGGAGCTCTGGCAAACTTCTGCCAACCACTGCATGGTGTAGTTTTTTCTCACATGCTGTTCATGAACAGTAAGGTGGCAAGCTCGAGCAAGATTTGGCGTCTCTTGGCTTGATTTTCAGTCGCTAGTAGGGCACCTGGCGAGATTTCTCAATAGCGGGTGGTCGTGACCACCTGCGGTCAGAAAGCTGCCATTCGAGTGGAAAATATACTTGAGCAACAGTAAAATCAGCTAAAGAAGCTGCGCCCTCTGGCTCACTGCCTGGTGCATACATGCTGCTTTTTTCCACCTGTTTGTAAAATTCCACAGAATCTCATGGAGGTTTTTTTCTTACTGCACTGAATTCCACAGAGTACAACTCCACGAGTTTCACCCAGTCCTACTTTTTGTGAGAGGAGCAACTGTGCATTTTCTTTCCAAAATTCCTTAGATGTAAATTTTCATGGTACTTTGTCAAGATTATGGGCCTGACTTAGAACATAGTGGTATTACTGCTGTCCCTCTGTGGCGACGGTCCCAAGTTCTCCGTCAAGCTGATGGCAGTCCACCCATCTGCCCTATTTAAATGTTCCTGTTGTGCTGGCACTATTGTGGCAGCAGAGTCCTAATGGAGTGAAGTACATGGGGGCGTGGAGACAGGTAAGTACAATTTTTTCGAACAACAATAAACATATTTGTCATGTTTGCATGCAGTGATATGTGGGCAAAGTGGTATGTCCCTTGATCTTACATATTGCATGCTACACACACAACACAGGGCTACAGTGATCGTCAACACACTGCACATAGGACAATATTACAAGTAGCTTACCTGAGATCTCAGCGACAACTGAGTCATTTGGAGTCCTGCTGGAGTTGGAGCAGCAAAGGAGAGACCTGCACAAAGGGATACAAGTCAGAAACAGAAGGGAAAACAGGAAAAATGGTAAATGTATACCTCCTTTCCTTTGGTTCTGCCAACTCAAGTCTGGAGGTCTTCCCACCACGGTTGCCTCAGCAGGAAGGCACTTTGTGATCAGCTTGCTGGGAGTCTTCGCTTGAGTCCCCCTGCCAGCCCCTGGCAGGACTGTGGCAGTCTTCCTTCCAGTGACCTGCGTACATCAAAATCAGATGGCAGACTGAAGATCGCTGAAAAAGCGCAGGCAGGACCTATTCGGCTATGTTCTATATCAGGCCCTATGTCTTTGTAGTACCATTCTACAAATTATTATCTGGAGTACAGGGTTGCATATTGAGGTGCTATTACCAGAAGATTAAGTTGGATTAGAGAAAGACCAGAAGAGAAGTAGCAAGACACAACAATGTCTGAATCAGAAACTCTATGGAAAGAGATGTATGGATTAAATCTGCATAGAACGTTGATCATGTGGATAAAGGGAAGATATTCAAATACATCTGAAGTATACATACAATAAAACTGACAAGTGCATGTACTCAATTTTCAATTCAACACAAGCTTTATTCGGTCATAAATAACCATCAAAGCATAAAACCACAGCAATCCCAAAAAATTAGATACATAATAAATAAATAGATAAGAAAAGTTCAAAAGCAACAGTCTCCAATAAGATGACATTTTTCAAAGACAAGTACGTGTATGCCATGCGGCCACAAGGAACTTGCTAACCGCACAGATTAAGGCAAATGAAGTATCGCTCCTCAATATCCTAAGGGCAACACTACATTGTCTTATGCCCATATTATGGCAAACTGGACGTATCCATTTACGCCGGGGAAGGGCATACACTGGGCAAAAAAACATAAAATGTGCAACAGATTCAAAAACATGATTACAGCCAGGACATAAATCGGATGTCGGTAGTGGTCTCCAACTACCAGTTAAAGATTTCAACGGTAGACACCCGAATCTGAAATGAGCATACAAGCTCTTACCCAATAGGTCAGGAATAAAATCTAGATAAGATTCAAACTGAGTATACCATTTAAACCCAAGAAATTGTGTTGTCAATCGTCCATATGCTATACATAGGGAATAATTATTTCTAACATAAGACCAATAGACAGATTTCAGAGATTGTTTCTGGGCCTTTCCCAGATTCTGATGGTTCTCCCAATAATTCCCAAGTCCCAAGGTACGAAACCATTTAGACACATACCTGAGCCAGAGGATAGAGGCTGCCTTAGGTCTATTTAAAATATCAAGAAGGGAGTCCCTATATACAGTAAGCTCTGGTGTGGTCCAAATCCTTACCCAGAAAAGTAAGGGTCTCAGGGCTATCACATTGGAGATGCGATTAAGCCAGAGATCCAAAAAGACCAGAGTCAGAGGTGTGCTACGTGGACATGCAAGTAGAGCTTTGGCGAAATTGTTTTCGCCCACAGACAGTTTGTTGTTATTAGAAGAGCCCCACACCTCGGCACCATAGGCCGCAGCACTCTGCACTTTTGCCAAATAGATCTTAATAGCCGGAGAAACAGCTTTTGTGGCAGTGCTGTTATAAAAGCGCAGAATGGCACCTGACCTGTGCTGAAGAAGTGGTACACTTTTGCTAATCTAGGCCTCCCAGTGCATGTTGTTTGTAATTCTTACTCCAAGATAATCTATTGAACAAACCTTACTTAAGGGAGCCCCATCTAAAGTAATAGTACATCTCCTAACTGGTCCTGAACTTAGTACCATCAGTTTGGTTTTACTGGCATTAAGTTCCAGACCGTGGTCTGCACAGAATGGATTAAACCTATCAACAAGGATCTGGAGACCAATAGGGGTTTTAGAGATAAGAAGAAAATCATCTGTGAAAAGTAATATGGGAATTTTTTGCGCATTAAGGGAGGGAGCGTCATTTTGACAAGACGGCACAACATGCACCACCTCATTTATAAATAAAGTAAAAAGAGTTGGTGCAAAAACACATCCTTGGCAAACCCCCGCTGAATGGTTATATGATCAGTTAACTTTCCCAGACTACCCCATCTCACCTGGGCATATGTATTCTCATGCATCCGCTGTAGTAGATGGATTATATTAACAGGGGTACCTATTCTGCACAAAACATCCCATAACTTTTCTCTAGGGACCATATCAAAGGCAGACCGAAGGTCCACAAAAACAACATATACATTTTGCTACACCAGAACTGCATATTTCCAATATAAGAGGGTCAGCCTAAGGACCTGATCCACTGTACTAATTTTTGGGCGAAAGCCCACCTGAAGTGAGGATAGCACCTGATGATCTTGTGCCAAGTCCAAAAGCTTAGCCAAAATCTGCTTAGCGAAAACATTTTGAAGATTATAAATAAGGCTAATTGGTCTATAGTTAGCAGGGGAGCTCACATCACCCTTTTTATAAATAGGGATTATTTCGGCCCCTTTCCAAGTATTGGGAATTGGGCCTCCCGCAGCTATGGCATTTGATATCATATTTATATACCAGGACCAAAAAACTGGTTCAGATTTAAAGAGATCCCCCGGTATCTAATCAGGGCCTGGTGCTTTAGCAGATTTTAAATGATTAACAGCAGCTGTAGTTTCTGCCGGCGAAAAGACAATACAGACTTCAAGACTACAAATATCTGTTCCTTGATCAACATGCTCATAATACATTTTAGCCAGATGCAATCACAGGGGTTCCTGCATCACAGAGGAACTATGTGGTGCATAAAGTTGGGAAAAATACTCCACCCAACTTTCAGGTTGAATATACGTGTGAATTGTACCAGTGCCCCCTCTGTGTCTGTTGGACAATAGCTTCCAAAATGTCCCATTGTCATTATGTTTAATTGCATCTAGCAATTTGTGCCAAGTTATGTCTTCCCAACTTTTTTTTGCCTGAGTTAAGATTTTATTATAGGCAAGTCTAGCAAGAGCGAGTCATAATGGTTGATTTTAGAGCTGATTTAGCATTAGAACAATCCTTGTTAAACCACTCCCTAACTTTGAGATTATCAGAGGGTTGCCTAGTAGTAATCTTCCTATAAAAAATATCCTGTAAATTCCTTACCATTTCTACATGAATGCTAAGGATTGGAATGTCACTAACCTCATGCTCCTCATAGCCGGCCATAACATCTAAAAATAATAGATAGATTTTACTAATCGAATAGGGATTAGACATTACTCTTGGCCAACTAACACAAGTATGACTATTGTTCAGGAGAGGTCCTGGGACCTCAGTAATATGAATGTTCTGCGCTCTCCTAAATACATTACTGTGTAAAGTAAGGAGCAGAGGTTTATGGTCACTCTCATGATGAGGGTCCACCTTCATGTCTATTGACAATGGCCAAAGCCTAACATCAACTAAGAAATAGTCATTAACACTAGAAAACAGCCCTCGCTTAAAAGTAGGTGCAGTATTCAAATCAGAACCAGTGCGTCCATTACATGCTCTTAATCCATATTTGAAACAAAGGGAAGTCAACTGTAAGGCAGCATGTGAGCCAGTAGACTGTGTTTTTTTCATCAGTTGAGGAATACCCCAGAATTCATCCTCTTTGACCGTCAGATCACTATTTGAACAAAGGGGTTTGAAAGTGCAGTTCATGTACCCCGCAACCACTAATTTAGTTGAGGGGTGCAAAGTGTCCATATATTCGAACAACTGAACCAGTGTCTGAGACTCTTATCCCTGGGAGACCATCCTTGCGTAAACATTAATTATAGTCATCTTAAAATCAGGGACAAATAAAAGCTGGACACCCAAGAAATCAGGAGAGTCAATGTTTAAAACAAAGTGATTACACTGTAAGTTCTTATTTAACAGAATAATGAATCCCCCCTTTGCCCGGCCAAAGCCCACCGATGCTGGCTGGGCCACAGAAAAATATGTCAGAAACGCATCCAGGTATATCAGGTCTTCAGCCCAAGTTTCCTGAAACAGGCATATATCCTGCCTGTTAATATAATTAACCCACTCGGGGTCCCCCAACTTTTTGCCTAACCCAGCCAAGTGCCAAGACATAATGGAGAGTCCTGAACAAGTTGTCAAAACACTGGGGCAAGAGCACAAAGCTTCCTAGACTTTACAATCCCTTCTCCAAAACTAGTCCCAGAAAACACAATAGGGGCCGTTAGAGGAGGAACAATAGGTAGTCAATCTACTTCTAGTGGTGAATGAAGATGGTTGACTAACGGGACCAGAGTACACCTTTGACCAGGGTCATATTCCCCGCCCACTGGGCCATGACATGGAATTGGAGCTCTATCAGAGGGCGGATGGAGTTTAAGTCTAATACCAAACCCTCTGGAGTTTCTGAGATAACAGGTGCATAGTTCAAAATCAATAAGGTTATCTACCAAAAATCTGTCTACAAACCTAATAGAGATAAAATCAAGATTTGTGCCTAACTGGCTATGTCTGCCCACCTCAAGAATATCAGCACGAATAACAGAGAGGCAATTTCGCTGAACTCGTAGCCAATAAACAACCTTATTTATGAGGGAATCCTGGGTTTCCCAAGAGCCAATAGGTAGCTTTGGTACCCCAACCATATAAATAGTACCTCCTTTCCTCCTCAAGCCTCGACCCTCATTCTTAACAACAGATCGGCTCCTTCCAACTCAATATAAAACATCACCAGATGACTTAAAAAACTCAGGAGAGGAAATATTTGATCCATCATGCACCTGAGTGCCAATAGTCCCCTGAGAGCCCTTAACAAAATCAGCAGACTGGGCTTTATGCGACCTCTCTGATCCGCATGTGTTCCTGTCCTTGAGACCAGAATTGTAATTCCGGCTAGCAATTACTGACGCAACCGGATGATCCTCTGCACAGGCTACGGACAAGCTGCCAGAAGGGGCAATGATAGTCTGCCCGAGGGAGGCTTGTCCACTTGAGCACCAGATTCTATTACAAGGGGAACAGTGAGCATGCCCTCTAGAGCAGGCGTAAATCTACCCCCATTTACACTCAGACACTGGCATGCACCCCTCTGTACCAGTTCTCCCATAGATTTATCCATCACTAGTAACACCAAACTCTTTAGCTCGTTTAATTTCTTGGAGATGGAGGCCAGATCAAGTTCCCCACATGGCCGTGACTGTCTATCAAAATCCAAGGGCAAATTGTTGCAGCAATTTCTGCTTCAGGATCTAAATGTAAGTCACAGTCAAGGGACCCCCCAATCTCTAACAAAGGCCCATAACGGTTATGACATGGAATATCAGAGGACACCAAGACCTCAGGGCTTAAAGGAGGATGGGGGGCCTTTCCCCCATTTGAAAAGCACCCTATAGGAGCCGAATCACCACACGGGGATGCTTAACGCGGGGGAAGAGATTGGTCTTAATACTTGAAGGGCCTTGTTTGGTTCATCCTCTGCCGGCAATTGAGACTTTTTCTTAAATATATCGGGAATCTCTTTAACGGAAGTAACAGCAGTACCTTGACATGTAGAGGTAAAGATGGAATTGCTTCTCAAAATGGCTTCCACCTCTTCAAATAAAGTATCAATGTCTTCTAAAGGATTACTTCCTTTATTTGACTGGCTACTCGTTTTGTTATTAGACAGTTTTTTAGATTTTTTAATACCACTGGGAGGTGAGGGTAGATCCACTGCCTTACGTTTCCCCATTCCTGTTCAATCAAAATATGAAAAATAAAAGCAAAACCAAGGAAACTTCCTTAACAGAAACTTACTTCTCAGGGATTAGATGGATGTGCCCAGCCCAGCCTCTGTCGGGCGATGACGGGCGTAGACGGGTCCGTCTTGGCCCGGTCTTCGCCCGGGCACGCATCCCGTGCTGCGTGTCACCCGTGCGCTTAAGAGCACCTGAAGAAGCTGTGGAAGCTGGGGGATGTAGTCCCACCCCAGGAGCCGGTGCCGGTATGAAGGTGCCTTTTAAAAAAACAGCGCATAATCAAATCTCTGAATATAATTCATTAAGACATGAATTGGGGTGTGTAGTGTAGACTCGGAGGAGACCTATGAACTTTGGCCGAAGGCAAGGGCCTCTTGTACAGTACAAACAGTGGATACAAAGTCAGAGAGAGTTGAAAGATTGCATGAAGTTAGACACACAGTAGTAGACACAAGGTAGACAGGTATAATGACAGCCTGAAATAACAAGAAAACCAAGGATGGTCTGAAGGTAAAGGAAAGAAGTGGGTTTATAAACTGGATTTGGCAGTCCTCATCTGCTGGCAATGTCTTCATTTTATACACTTCATCTATCTTCCTTAGTGTGTCATGTTATTATTTTTCTACTCTTAGGGCCAGATGTAGCAAAGGTTTTTACCCATTCTGTGCCTATGGGAAAAAGTGTTCGTACATATGGCCCTTAATCTTTTAACGAGGTTTATTTCTCAATTATCATTCCTTCATATGTTTTGAGAAAAGCACAGTGCTCTTGCTCGCAGGTCACGAGAAACAGCTACACATTTTACAATGTTTTTCAACATTTAAGGGTCCAGTAATGTCCAGTACATACTGGTATGAGTGTGTCACGCTCATTGTAGTTTAACAAGATCGATGATGCCCTTGTGTGTTTAGATTAAATTATAGGATGAATGTTGGGCGAGTGCTTGAAATGTGTTAGTCTGCTGTTTGTCAGATGGTTTTGGGAGGACTTTGATGAAGGAGGGTGTAAGAGCAGGGACCAGCAGCATTTCCCCGATGCTGCAGTAGCATTTAACATTGAAAGGAGATGGCAGTAATTGTTTCAGGGCCCGCCCAAGGAGACCAAGTTATGCTGTGTGTGGTCACCAACTTCTGCCTCCAATTACCAACTCACTCCAAAGACTACAAACCTGAGTTTCTTATTTTGCTTGGGTGACTGAATCTAGCAGTGAAGAGATGAACTGATGAAACTGCAGTCAGAAGTATAAGTGCAGCAGATATGTGCATTTCCAATGCCATTCATCCACCCTCATGTAAATTTGTTTCCTTATGAAAAACGGCTACGACTGTTTTACTTTCAGGTAATGCTTTAAGATTGCTGTTTGCCCACCCCAAGGCTTTTCGACATTGTGAGGTACACAATTATATCAACCTGCTCTTCAGATATTGATTGTTTGTTATTATTTTTCTGTTGTTCTGTCTATCTCCCTCCTCCTACCCCCAACACATGTAGTTTGAGGCTACTGCATACATTGTATGAAGCAATTTACAAAACCCCTAATAAATAAACAAAATAAAAACAAACTACACTTCTACCACCTCCTGGGAATATGAGAGCGTGCTCTTTTCTTTCCTATCTCGCAAAAAAAAATGTTCCTCCTTTATGTAGCAGTAACTTCACTTATGTTTCAAATGTGAAAAATGACACACAAAATACCTAATACGTTTGTAATTCCATGCACCATTCATCTTCACTCTCCATAATAGTATCTTTCTCACTTTTAGTTTTATATTTAATACTGTTTGTAACCTGCCACACTTGCAGAATCTGTGAACAGATTTATTTTTGCAAACCTAGGTTTGGTGTACCAACAATTTGCCAATCAATCGTAAAAAGTTTTACTTACGCCCCAGTGTGCTGCTATCCTGAGAGAAGATCTTGAGACAACATTTCAGTGTATGTTATTGTATTCATATTTTTTACAAGAACATCATGTTCATTAACAACAAGGGTGTTGTATATAATTAAGCGGAGATGGTGCAGTGATCAAGTGGTACACCTATGAGTAAACCGATAGAGTAACATAAATACTAAAAGAAAAAGCAAGATAATTTACTGTATATTTTCATTGATACTCAAACAGGGGTTAAGGCAGGGGTATAGTGCATTCGTATTTTCAGCTTCTATTCAGGGAGAAAGGCCAAAAGGTCCATTAAGGGTACCGGCGATAAGCAGGGGACGCTCAGAAAAAAATGGGAGCAGGGCACCCTCTATGTGTACTAGTGAAGCAAGAAAATAATTGTGCCAATATAGGAAGTAATGTTGCATGTGCTAAAGCAGGTGTTTTAATGAAAATATTAATGAGTATTAATGTATTCTGAGTGCTGAATTTCCATAGAAAATGTAATATGTTAGAGAAAAACAATGCACGCATTTGAAAATGTGTCCATGTGAGTGGCCGTCAATGTTCACGAAGTATACTTATTAATGGCTCTTTAATATGGAACATGGAGCTTTTGTTTGATTAATGTAGTAGTACATCATATTAAGGGTTATGCACTATGTGTTAAGCTTTGTTAGTTGTAGACCTTAATTTAGCAGAGGTCTTGGCCTAGTTGCACGGTCTTATGTCAAGCTGTATTTCTAACCCGATTAATAAAATGTTTGCTTAGAGAATTAAATTGTGATATTCTACTGTGCTGACCAAATGTGCTTGTATCTAAAAGCCTTTCTCATGAAAACCGATTGCTAGAAGATGCTGTTCTTGCTAAATGTAACAATATAAGTGTAATTTGTATAAGAATTACTTTCTCAGGGGGAGAACAATGGAGACACTCACTGGAGTATAAGCTGCAACAATATTGTTACCTGACGAGCCGGATGATGAGGACATTACAAGATGAGCCAATCAGCGACAGGTGAACTGAGTACTGGTAGAAATTATAGATTTTATATTTTAGTTTTATTGGACAAAGTTTGAACATGCAATCCCTTGACCAATAGGGACATGGGAAGTAGTTTTAGGAAATCTAACTTAGCCGACTGCACTGATGGAAGTCAGTGCATTTGTCCATTTTCTTTCGGGCAGAAAGGTCATTACTTTCTTGAGCGTCTTGATAAGAGACGTGCTAATTTTTACTGCTAAAAGACTTTGCGTTTAGTGAACTTTGATGCTGAATCCTGATGCCTTGCTGACTGAACTGATGTCCTGATGACGAAGACTATCTTAGCTTGCCGATCTATTTGAGGAGAGGTATATTATTACTGATGTGTTTCTTAAGACTATTTGTTTTTTCTTTCTAGGTAACAACTGCACTATTTTGAGGGGGCCATAGTTAGATGTGCTGGAGCAGATATCTTAATTAGAAATTATTAATGAGTGTTTACATATTTTTAATAATGACTTATGTAGAAATATGAATAATGTAGAAAAATAATGTGCACATTTGAAATTGTGACCTCGAAGAATGTCCACCAGTGTTCAGGAAATGTACTAAATAATGATTAATACTTATGAAATATTGAAAATGTTTTAGATTAATTTAGCAATATGTCATATTAAGGGTTATGAAGTATGTTTTAGCTTATTAATTGTAGGCCTTAACTTAGCGAGTGTCTTGGCCTAGTTTGCCAGGCCTCATGCAGAAGCTGTATTTCTTAGCGTTTAATGAAAAATGTTGACAGAGTGAACTAACTGTGAAATGCTCATTGTCTTGTTAAAATGCTTAGCAGAAGCTTCCCATGAGAACCGACTAACAGGAGACAGTGTCCTTAAAATGTATCAATACATGTGTAATGTGAGCTAGAGGTTCTTTCCCAGGACGCGAACAATGAAGACACTGACTAGAGAAGAAGATGCAACAAATTTGATACCTGACAAGCCAGATGATAACATCGTAAAGCAGATCAATCAACGATGTGTGAAGTGTGAAATATTAGAATTCATAGATTGGGTATAGAACTCTCACTGGACAGAGTAATAACGTACGAATAATTGACCATTTGGAAATTAGGGGATAGTTTAGGTGACTTTGATATAACAACGCGACAGAGCAGAATTATTCAGATTTTAGGCAGACTGTTATACATATTAGATCTTACCCCATTATGAGATGCAATATTGACTTAAGAGGAGATTCGAGATTCTGTCATTGGGCTCATACTCTCTGACTGAGAGCCTGATGTTTTGCTGATCGATTGATGACCTGAGGATGAAGAATGATTCTGCTTGCTGACCCATACCGTGGATAAGTAGATATGACTATATGACTGAATTGCATTTTGGTGCCTTTCCTTTCTATGTACCAACTGCACTTTCTTAATAGTTATATTAGCTAGATGTTTTCTAAATTTGTGTTTTAAATTGTTTTTGCATGAAGCCCCACGTGCTGATGCTAATCTGGGTTAGTTGAGGCTATTCACATGACAACTGACAATTTGCAAGGACAAATGGTTGGCAAACTATTGTGCTGAACTCTATGGATCTTGCAGTATTATTGAAATTGGTTTTACTAATGATTTGTGCTGATGCTTTAGAATGCATTGTGATTCAAGCTTTGATTAGATCATGTTTCTTGCGTCTTTTTGGTTAACAATTATTATTAATTGCTTTGATTTCACTTGGAGATTAGTCTACATGACTTTAGCATTGTTAATAATAGGGAAATAAACTTACTAAACTTTAATTAAAGGTGTGGTTATTCATGGCTGAAAAGTGATGGTGTGTGCTATTTACTGACTCCATTGATTATTGATTTGACTAATGATTATTGATTATTGTGTATTGATTATTATTTCTGTTTTGGAGCTATGGTAAGAACATACTGAATGAGTCAAAAGGTTCATTGACCTATACGTGTTCCCTTGTAAGTTTACTTATTAAGGTTTGACGTGCTAACAGATGTTTTCTAAATTTGTGTTGACTAAAATTATTTTGCATGAAGTGCAACATGCTAATGCTAATCTGGTGTTAGATAAGGAGTAACGTTTGATGTCTTTTCTTTGCTGAATTCAAATGTATGTGATATCGTTTGCACAATAGTTCTTGTTATTAAATTGCACTGTAACTTTAGAATGTGAAGTGGTTTAAGCTTTGATAGATTACATTTCTTTCGCCGCTTTGGACAGCCAGTGATGTTCCTGTATATTTATCATTTGATTTTGAGATTGTCTTACATGACATTAGCATTGTTATTATAGGGAAATAAATATTCTAACTTTTACAAAAGGTGTGGTTATTCATGACTAGTGTGTGACAATTACTGACTCCAATTGATTATTGATTTGACTAATGATTATTGATTATTGTGTACTGATTATTGTTTCTGTCCTTGAGCTATGGTAAGAACATCCCGAATGAGTCAAATGGTTCATCGACCTATACGCGTCACCTTGTAAGTTTACTAATTAAGGTCTGACGCGCTAACAGTTAGGTTAGAAGACTGATGGTTAGTCTCTTTAGGAGCTTACCGTAAGTGTCCGGAGCAGAGTGATAAGTGTTATGGTTAAGGTAGTAGTTTGAAGTTGTTCTGATTAAGAGTTCAGTATTATTGAGATTTGGATTTTGTTTTGAAATTACATTCGTAGAGAAAATTATGTTCCCTTAAGCCCAGAAATGACTTTCCCAGATCCTGGATCCTACTAGTGGTGTTGGGTATGTTCTAGTGATAGAGTGAGAGAGATAGGTTGCGCTTGCACAGCTTATGCAAATCGCAGGTGAATTGTGACATATGGGAGGATTTAGGGAGTTTGTGTACTCCAAATGAAGTTTTAGTTGGAGTGTGCATACTCCGCAGTATGAGAGTTGGGAAGTCATTGAACTTCACATGTGTGTGGCGCTTTGTGCTCAAAAATTGTCCACGTGGTTGGTGATGTACGGACCCTGCATGGTCTAAGACTCCGGAGTATATTGAAAAGTGTATGAAACACTTGGTTATGTGTTGTAATCTGTCTTGTTAAATAGTTTGATCGAGCGTGGTCAACGAGTCAGTGTGTGAGTTAAGTGGGCGAGAGGAAATTTTGACTGAAGCGTTTGTGTGACCTTCCTTGTAGTAAACCAGCAGTTTTGTTTTTGGTTATTGGTTTTTGATTAGTCCTCGCAATATTGTGCATTAGTTTTGTGTGGATCGGAGTTTAGGAGGACGAGCCATAAGACTTTGTATGTGTGAGTGTAACGTCATTGGAGCCGTGCTGGGATAGGTCGGTTAGTGAGAAGGGTCGCACACGGATTGGCAGCCGTCCGTGAGAGGCAATTGGTTGAGAACATGGGTGAAAGGATTCCTGGGAGTAAAAGTAATTTCCTGATTTGAATTCAAATGAACAAAAAGTAGAAAAGATTATGGGGCATATTTATACTCCGTTTGCGCCGAATTAGCGTCGTTTTTTTCGACGCAAATTCGGCGCAAAACTAACGCCATATTTATACTTTGCCGCTAGACGCGTCTAGCGCCAAAGTATGAGTAAAGAGCGTCATTTTTAGCGTGAACGCCTTCCTTGCGTTAATGAGATGCAAGGTAGGCGTTCCCGTCCCAAAAAATGACTGCGACGCAAATGCGTCGTATTTATACTCCCGGGCAAAAATCACGCCCGGGAGTTGGCGGGGCAGAAAACCCCGCATTTGCGCCACTTTTTAACGCCTGGGTCAGGGCAGGCGTTAAGGGACCTGTGGGCTCAAAATGAGCCCACAGCTGCCCTCCCATGCCCCCAGGGACCCCCCCCTGCCACCCTTGCCCACCCCAGGAGGACACCCAAGGATGGAGGGACCCACCCCAGGGACATTCAGGTAAGTTCAGGTAAGTATAAATATATATATATATTTTTTTTTTTTCCGCATAGGGGGGCCTGATTTGTGCCCCCCTACATGCCTCAATGCCCAATGACCATACCCAGGGGACATAAGTCCCCTGGGCATGGCCATTGGGCAAGGGGGCATGACTCCTGTCTTTACTAAGACAGGAGTCATGTAAATGGCGTCTGGGCGTCGTTAAAAATGGCGCAAATCGGGTGGAGGCGATTTTTTGCGTCAACCTGACTTGCACCATTTTTAAGACGCCCTAGTGCCATTTTTCCCTACACCGGCGCTGCCTGGTGTACGTGGTATTTTTCCACGCACACCAGGCAGCGCCGGTCTGCTTGCGCCGGCTAACGCCATTCAATAAATACGGCGCCCGCATGGCGCTTCAGAATGGCGTTAGCCGGCGCAAAATTTTTTGACGCTAAACTGCGTTAGCGCAGTTTAGCGTCAAAAAGTATAAATACGGGCCTATGTTTTTCAAGGCGTTGAAAAGTGCCCTAAGAGGAGATACTTACATTAAAGCGAGTATAGGAGAGCCTACCCCGCCAGAAAATACACTGGCTTACATTGTAATGGAGGAGAGAGGTGTCGCGCCATGTCTTTGGTTAAAACAATGGTGCAAGTAGACAGAGAAAAATGGGAGCTTAGCGTTTCCTGAGAATGGGACGTTCAATTTGAATATTTTGGAGCAATTGTGGATGGTGCTATATGAGTCAAAGTCCCTTCCGAGACCAGCACAGTTTGAGGCATAAGCAGTTTGGGAGTTGGTAGCTAGGCAGCAACAGCAAATGAAATTCAAGAGGAGAGTAAGAAAGGTAGAAAAGTCATTAGTGGAAGCAAGATGGGATAGAGAACATAAGAAATGGAGATCAGTGACATTGCAGGATGTTAAGTGGTTTCCAGCAATTACACAGGAAGATGAGACGGAAGGAAAGAAGGCAACTAGAAAGACTAATAAATGTCTGTCAGAGAGTAAGGAAGCAAGAAAATCTTTCATAGTAGAGGAGGAATCAGATGCTGAAGATCTTGTTACACAAATACTGAGAGATCGACCACCACTGTATGCAGTGCATGAAAGTGGTCCGATGTCAGAGTCACCAGATCCTCTGGGTCTGCACACGTTCCCAACACGTCCACCACTGGACAGCTCCAAGACTCTGATAGATAAATCACAGAGGCTAACAGAGTTCTAGAGGGGAAGAGGGGATTAGGAAGGGAAACAGCTGGGAAGGAGACCTGTAGTAAGAAAAAGGTTAGAACACACAATATGAAAATTATATCTCCTGAAATCAATACTAGACTATGATTCTAAACATAGTCATTCTGAAAACATGAACAATCTAAGAATTATGTTTAAAATGACTAAGTTTCAAGATGGCCGGATACCTGTATGGGAATCAAGATGGATTAAATGAAAACTTTCTTATTCAAGTACTTTCCTTTACATGAGAATCAGAAAAACGTTCTGACTAAATTTTAAACCAGTCACATAAATTACTTTTTTGAGAATGCATACTAGGACCATACAATATTGCATCTAGACACTCTGGTCTTCTGTGTACTCTTAAAATGTTCAACACAAATTGTGCATATTGTAGATTTATATATATATATATATATATATATATATATATATATATATATATATATATATAGTAAACACCATAAAAGGATTGTGCAACATGAATAACAACAATATGGATTCAGGAAAAACAAATCACATAACTTATCAACTCGAATATTACCTGATAAATATCTTAGAATAGTGGCATACAATAAACAACATGAATTAAACTCGAGGAGAGAATTGTGCGTCTTGCCGATTCGAGTGTCACCATGTAAAAAGCCAAGAAATGGTAGTACGCAATGAATATCAAAGTCAAAGCATCATTAAAACGAATAGCGCGTCTTGCCGATTCTTAAGCCACCATGTAAATGTTAAGAAATGGTAGAGCGCAATGAATAACAAGATTAAATTATCATTAAACAAATCGCGCGTCTTGCCGATTCGCAAGTCACCCTGCAAATGTCACAAACACTCAAGCGCATATTTCACACGTGCAAAATACTCTGTCAAATCATAAAAGAATTAGGCCCAAGAACATGAGAGTTCTCGATAACGGCTTCGGGAGACCAGCCCAACCACCGTCTTACCGCCCAGAACAAGGTTCTCCAAATGAAGAATGAAAGTCAGATGTCTGGAAAATCAAATAGGCCACGGGGACAGGAGCTCAGGAAGTAGCTGCTGCTCTGCACCAGGACCTCTGAATAGTGAGTACTTGGAGCTGGGCTGGCTCCTTTTTATAGAGTCTTGGCCCAGCCCACAATCACACCCAGGCATGTTGCAGGGAAAGTCTCTAGAAGGCCCTGGAAAGGGACCACACCCTAACACACTCTGAAAGCCTGCAGCAATACATTGCAGATGAACAGCATTTGTAAGCACATTAAAAATAAGTCTTCATGATTGAACTCTGCAATGCAAAAGGTTAAACAAAAACATATCAGCACAATGCATAAATTACGTTGTTTTGATGCACTGCCCTGGTGTTGACATCCGAGTAATAGTGTTGATGCAACAGCCCTGGTACAGGCAGTGGAGACAGAGAATCCAGTACAGGTTAGTACTAGCCAGATAAAGGGTGTGGTTCAAGGTAGTCCTAATGTGTTGACTAGTCCAGTAGTTCAGGCACAGATGCATCCGCCACCCATACAGAGAATTTATTCTGATGTGCCGATTTTAGAGACAACTTCGAATTTAGTGGTGCCTAAGAGAAGCCCGAGAATCACAAGAGAGGTGGGCAAGGTACACCAGAGATTGGCAGATTTGGCAGAAAAACATAGCATAGAAATCGAGAAACTGAAGAAATTTGAAGAGAAGTTATAGATTAGATTTTGAGACAAAGGATTTCGAACACATGAGGTCTACCGGAATGAGGGCGCATCTTAAATTAAGAAATTACTGCAGAGTGCTTAGGTTTGGGTAGCATTAGAGAAGTGGGAAGGTAGATGGGTGAAGAAAAGAGACAAAAGGAAAAGAGATTCTCTAGAAGTGACTGAAATTGTACAACAGGACAAGGATCCGGTGAAGATTTTGCCAATGAGGGAGATCGCAGGGGGAAATTTTGTTCATGTCCCTTGGAGTAGGAGTGATATTCTGTCATTTATGAATGATTATCCAACATTGGGAGAGAAGCCAGTAGAGTGTTATCAGCACACAGATTGGTTCGTGAAAATTGTGAAGTGTTTGTGGGAAGACTTGAACACATTACTGGAGATTATCAATTGGCAGTTAATTGACAGGACAGTGCAGGAGGTCAAAAAGTCGATACATGCATACTATGAGAGTTTGTTGAAGGCATTCAGGAGTACAAGCAAAGAAGCGATGGAGCCGAAAGACATGCTTCATTTTGTGTTCAGATTTGTAGAAGGACTGAGACCTGAGATAGGTCTGATGATTAATAGTCATTTGATTTGCTGGCAAGCAAAGCCGACTGATGAGGTGTTGCAGTATGCAAAATACTGTAGTGACGAGATTGAGTTGAAGCAGAAAAAGTTGAAAGAGAAGGCAATGGTAATGCAGATTAAGGCAGCTCAAACAGGAGTGCAATGACATTTTGTGCAGCAGATGCCACAGCAGCAGGGAAACGTCATGTTCCAGCCTCAGTTGAGAGGTAGGGGTCGTGGAGGCAATATGAATCGTGGTCCAGATTTGAATACTGTAGTGGTTCAAAATGATGTGCAGGGGATGAAAAAGCTATAGCGGTGTCACATTTGTGGAGCCGTGGGACACTGGAAGAGGGAGTGTCCAATGATGGTACTAGAGGGTGCTGTTCAGCAAGGTAATGACGTCAATACATTTCAAAATGTGAGAGGACCAAGAATGAGAGGTCCAAATCCAAATTTTCAGAATAATGTGAATCAAGTGCAAACTTTTCAGCCCATGCAGCAGATGCAAATGCCCCGTGCACAAGTATTACAGTTGCAGTCGATGGAGCAGCAGGTTCCCATGATACCTAGAAAGCAAATGCAGATACCTCAAGCCCCGATGGAGCAGCAACAGATGATGCTTTCTCAACAGGTCACAGGTCAGAGACAAGACAGAAGTAGTAACGCAGTGCACCAATTACTGTTACTCAGTAAGAATGAAATAAATGGTGAATGGATGAGTGATAGTTCCGGTGAGGAGTCATGTGTGCTTGCAACTTCTCTAGAGGTAGATCAGAGAGGACCCTATGTGAGGGAAAGGTAATGGGTCACAGAGTCTTATTTCTGGTGGAAACTGGAGCTACACGCTCTACAGTGAGAAGTGCAGAAGTTCCGAATTTGCCCCTTTCAGGTCGAACAGTTCAGGTTGTGGGAGTAGTGAATCGGTTTTTGACAAGCCCGATTACAGATCCAGTGCAAGTTGAGATTGGCAATTTCCATGGACTGAATAAGTTTGTAGTCTGCGATTCGAGTCCATTATCCCTACTGGGAAGGGACTTGCTGCATAAGACAAGGTGTCTGATTACTTGTTCGAACGATGGAATTGAGATCCAGACAAATACTGATGATGAGGAAGACCCAGCCCCAGAAACTGAGTGTGAAACTACAAATGAGGAGTACCCTTTGACTGAGTTTTTCCCAATGTTCACAGTAAAAGAGCTTCATTCCGATTTGCAGGGAACAGTACAAGTGATCGTGTGGGATTTGACAGGGAAAGAAGTGGGTTTGATCAAGGGAGTGGAGCTGATTATGGTTACCTTGAAGCAGAATGCAGTGTTTCCGCAGCTACCACAGCATAATATGCCACTAGATGTCCTGATGAAAGTGGCTCAGATAATTGCAGATTTTGTGATGAAGGGAGTTTTGAAGGAGGTGTTGAGCAGCCAATGCAATTCACCAATAATGGGTTTAAAGAAGCCATGTGGAAGGGTTCGAATTGTACAGGATTTGAGAAAAATAAATAATATTGTGATCAAATGTTGTCCCGTAGTGCCCAATCCAGCTGTAATAATGTCCCAGATTCCGGGGCATATTTATACTCTGTTTGCGCCGAATGAGCGCCAAAAATTTTGAAGCACATTCGGCGCAAACCGTGCACCATATTTAAACTTTGAAGCCCGCGAATGCCAAAATTCTGCTGTGTGTGTCATTTTCTGGATGCGGGAAACCGCCTTGCGTTAATGACATGCAAGGTAGGCCTTCCCATCCAAAAAAGGACTCAAACACCCGTGCGCCATATTTATCCAATCGCGCAAAAATCCTGCACGGCTGGGAGGTGGAGTTGGAAAATGCAGCGCAGCCCGATTTGCGTAAAAAAATAACACCTTGGTCAGGGCAGGCGTTAAAAATGGGGCAAACACACCACTACTTAAAGAAAACACACAGAAGCAACAGCAGAGCTCCAAAAGGAAGCTTTTCATCCAGCATGCACGCAAACACAGAGCACAGGACTAACAACAGCAGCTTCTACAACACCAGCAGGGACCCCAAAGGCAACGCAGAAGGCAGGAGAGGATATTACGCACCAGGACAACCCTTCTGGGACTCTGCCAACAAGACATCATCCAGAGGTACAGGCTCAACTGGCAAGCTGTTCAGCAGCTGCTGCACAACATTGAGCCACAGTTGGCACCCAGCTTGCAGACACCCCACACCATTCCACCAGAAACCAAGCTACTAGCTGTACTCCACATGTTGGCAAGTGGCTCCTTTCAAACCACTGGTGCCCTGGTTGCCGGGATCTCACAGACCTCATTCTTTGCCTTCCTACCTAAGGTACTGGATGCCATCATCTCCCTCACATCAGCTTCCCCAACACACAGCAGAAGCAGCAGGAGACCAAACAGGGCTTCTATCAAATCAACAGCTTCCCACATGTGCTTGGTGCCATTGACTGCACACATGTACGCCTCGTGCCACCTGCTGCAACCAAACATCTATACCACAACAGGAAGCACACACACTCCATCAATGTGCAGGCCATTGTCGATCACCGGGGATTGATCACCAACATTGAGGCAAAGTATCCTGGGAGTGTACATGATTCATTAATCTTCCACCACTGCACCATCCAGGATGGACGATATGGAAATGGCCTCCTTGTTGGTAAGTACAGAAACCTACTTATATACACACAGCACAGCAACCCTGTAGGACACACAACACATACACCACTATATTGACACGTGGCCAGGAAGACAATGAGGTTGTGACACTGCTAGGCATGTGTGATATCCTGACCCATTTGGATACACACCTATGGACAAATGACAGATCCAAATAACAACAGATGCCACTCCACAGACACAAGTGAACAATTTAAAACAACACAATGACAATGACATGGCCTCAACAGGCAGTACAACTTGGAAGATTAATCTTTCAATATCACATCAAATAATGCACTGCCTTGTAGTCTGTAGGACCTGTACCCACCTGTATATTGCTTCCCATGTGAAAGGTACCGTTGGCCCTTTGAACTTGATTCTCGCCTACAGGACTTGTGAGAGACTGAAGCTGCACACACCTGTGAGAACCTCCATGCAGACCAGCCATTTGAACATGCACTGCCCTTGCAGCTGCCTCGAACAGCATAGAAGCTGCCATTTTATGTATAACACTGTTATGCATTGCCTTATAAATCACTTGTGTAACACAGGCCTTGGGTTATTGTGTTATGTTCCAACACACAGGACAAACACAGTTTTCATTTTCCACAGTGTTGTTCCAGCTTTGACCAGTCTCAGTCTGCCCACTGTGTATTTACCTTGTTAAATGTTTGTTTCTGATTGACCCTGCATCCTGTTAGCTTGACTGGTTCCTGTCTTTGCATTACCATAAAGGTTCCCTGTGGCTACATTTGTCTCATAGTTGCTTTCCAAGCCCTCACTTTCCTCCTGAGGTATTGTGTCAGGTAGGTCTACAATGAATACTCAAATACATTGTATAGCATAATCAGTTTACTTATCGTACCATCTGGTAGAACCTGTCTCCAAATAGCCTAATCATGGCCCATCCCTTGTCTGGGTTTCATGTATGCATGAGTGACAAATAGTTACAGTGTACCATGGCTGTATGCATGGATTGGGTATGGTGCCTCCAGCACAACAAACAATGTCAGATAATGTGCATGAAATGTCAACACATGTTGGGACCCTGACAGTCCACACGCTGATTCACATTGCCCCCAACATATTGATGGGTCTTGCGTGGTGAATAGCTGTGAGATTAATCAGCACAGAGGCACTGATGTTCCCGGCTGCAGTGGGAATTTTAGAGGCCACCCTGTGTACAAATGTTGTGAGGAAACCTGCTGGTTTAAAATTCCTGATCAATTAACTTTGTCAGCACACCAAGGTTGCCCTGTTGTCAGTCTCATAACACGTCTGCAGTGCCATAGCTGGACTATCCCCATGTGTGTTCTGAATTCCTCTTTGGCTTTCCTTCAGTTGAGCTGTTAAGGATACTTTGTAAATGCAGGAAATGGCTCCACAGACTCATGACTAGACCTGCACGTAACTGTGACAACATGGACCCCAATAATGACTCAGGCTACACATGGCCCCACACACTCGAACCGGACACCTTTGTGCAATTTACCACTGGAAATATGTGCACACGTGCTGCTTGGTCTGCTGGTCCTCCACTGCCACAGGAGAAACATTGCTCATTAATATGACTCCAACTGTGGCGTGACATGACATTTGTGGATTGTATTTGGGACTCGGTGTCACAAACACCGTGCCCACATAGCATTATCCAATGCCTGACTCATGGGTAGTATACAAACAAGTGCCTAGGAAGTAGTATCCAACATTCCAGGACATGTGATGGCTTAGTCTTGGAACATTGCCATGATAAACCATCTTCTATCTATCCTGTGCATGGTTTGTCATTGGTGATGCTTATGTCCCAAAAAACCTAGGAAGTTCACACAGCATTTGCTGCTACGTGTATGACAAACCCATTTCCTTTCTTATTTCCACACTGAATAGCATCTGATGATTGGACACATTGACTCCACATGCATACAAGCAGTCTTGTGATGTTCACACAGTGGGCCAACTACAATAGTAAGAGCCAATTCAAACACATTGACACACTGACCTCAGGTAACATCTTAGACGGATATTTGGACTTTGTTGTGCCACAATTAAATTCGGGATGGTTGCCAAAAGTAATGCACATGGGATCATATCTCAATGTTTGGTGCAACCTACCATAACTGTGTCATATAAAATAAAGCAAATGATACAAATTGAGGGGTAACAACTGTCCCTGGCCCTCTGTACATTGTACCTGTGTGTTTTACATTTGTCTTAGTCACAATAGCTGGGTGGCTGGTATTGCAGTCCTCCAAGAAAGTGGCTTTGCAAGTCTCTCATTGATACACATGAATGAGCCTGCAAACAAATGATGGAGCATGTTTGCCACCACCTGATAGTTTGTGCCACTGCATGTGTGCAGATATGTGTGTATCACTCACTGGAGGGCCCAGGTCTGTACATTTTTGCAGTGGTATGTCGGATGCAGTATCATCATGTCTGAGAGGCTTGACTTTCTGATTTAATCTTACACATAGTATTTGTATTTGGAAGTGTTGTACAGTGCACAGACATTGAGCACATTTCTCCCTTCGATGCTTTACAGGTGGACCTGCCACCTGCACTATCGGAGAGGTGGCTCGATTTGCGGACCCAGACATCTCCAGTAAGTGTTGTTATTTCTGTTCTGTGTTTTGTTTCCTGCTGTTGTGTGATTGACTCCTATTTGTTGGACACATAGCAAGGTGTGATGCACTGGTCAATGATCGGATATGTTCCTTGAGTGGAGCATCATTTTTTTCCCATCTTTGAGTTGGGCAATCCTTAGCGTAGCGTCATAATTTGGGATTGTAGGGCAATCATGTAGGCACGGCCATGTGAATAGGGATGACTTTTGTGGATAAAACTTACATTCAGAAAATGTAGCATAGGACCATATTTGTGATTTAATCAGCAAGTCAGACCCTGATTCTCACAGAATAGGGATGCTAAAGTCTTACCCACAGACTTCAGCTTCCCTATTCACTAATGAGCATGTTTGACTGTATGTTTGACTGTCTAGCAGCATGTAGCGCCACATGTTGTGCTACGTGTATGAGGCACTTGAGTACAATGACCTAGGTGTGCATGCAGCTCATGGCCAGATGTGTGCTCTGCGTGTTGTAAGTCATGTGTACCTGGTAGGAAATGATGTTGACAAATGTCTGCATTTCCAAACATAAGTGTGGATGGGATTGTTCAAGGTTTGGGTGTATCCTAGTTGGACATCCTCCTTACCTGTGGTGGACTGCCCAAACCCAGGTACAGCTGTCCAAAGCGTCCTAGGTGTCCTTGATGTTTGAAAGTATTTGTTGCTTGTCCACACCCCCCACCCTCAGGCACAGGCGTAGGGTTGTGAAAAGTGTACCTAGGACTGATGATCCAAGTTTAATACACAGACATGTAAATCTGTAAGTCACTTGTCCAAACCTAGGATACCCACTCATGATTAGCAACTGCATTCTATCCTGGCAATTCCATTTACAACTCGCAGATCTTGTGGCCCTTGATTGTCATCCAGAAGATAGTCATTAGTTGGCCTGTCACTGGTTGAGGACTTGCAGCATTTTTTTACCGTGACAAATGGCTGAACAATGATGCATAGGTCCTTCAAGTTGTTACCCATCTTTTAGAGTATTGCTGTGCTGTTTGATAGGGCATGTGTAGGCTGCATTGGCATGTACTTCCTCAGGGACAATCGTGATCTGTATGATGATATGGGCTGTTTCTGGTACATTAGATGTATTGTCTGATTAACTTCTGGAGTCATATCACACAATGAAGTACCTAATGTTTGGTTTTATATTTGTTTTAACAGCTGCCAATATGAATCCCATCCAGATTCGGGAGTTTCAGCACAGGGCGATGGGTTACTGCCACATTCTGGATGTGGAGTCAGGGTTCCTCAACATGGCAAGGCGTTATCGCCATGAAAGAGCCTCCGGAGTGTGGAGGGCATTTGCCCAAGGGGCCCCTCTGTGTCCACCACAGCCACCACCACTAGCACCACCACTACCACCCAGGTGGCACCAACCTTAGCAGGCATCTTTGCAGGACCATCAACTTCCACTGCCACAGCACCACCTACACCTCCTCCTACAGACATGGCACTGAAAAGGGGACATACTTCTTCAACTGGCACCCAGACCACCCCTGCTGCAGTCATTGACGCAGCAGATTTTCAGCGGATGCAACTGAACTTGGACCGTATGTTGAGGGAAATGACCAGGCTTCAGCAGGAGGTGGCACAAGTGAATAGGAGGGTGCGTGCCATAAAAAAGACCCTGTGGAGGGTGAACTTGTGAACAATATACCCTCAGCCATGATTCCCTCCCCTCCCTCCTCTTTCCTGGTTCTTTTCATTAGTGGGTTTAGGGGGCTTAGTGTTAGGTTAGAATAGGCTGTTAGTTTAGTTAGTAGTAGTGGGGTATGATACTTTAATATCTGTTTTTTTATTATGTGTGTGGGTGGGGGATGATGTTGGGGTTTTGGTGTTTTAAAAACCAAAAAATATATACATTTAAAATATAAAAATGCAAAAAATATATATATTTGTTTAGTATAAGATAGTATGTCTTTAGGTTAGTATATGTTGTCCTCCATGTGTCACATTTTATAAGGGGGTGGTGTTTAGATCGTTTTGTTAAATCTGATAGGTAAGTTTAGCTAAGGTTAGTTGGTGTTTCCACTGCTTTTAGCTTCTGTTTGTACTGTTTAATAAATATTTAGGTGACCCTTTACAGTATGTGTCACATGCTTGGGGATCAGGGCCTTGGCATGAGTGAACAGTGTCTCTTTAGTATTAGCTTTTGTGTTCCATGCTGCAACCAAATCCCAACTGAGCTGTTACATTGGCAGCTACACCAAAGCTGCTTTGCTAAGATTGTGCCATCCATTGCACCCACCACTCAAGGTTAATATGGATCCCAAAGTGTTGTTAATTTTTGATGTATGTTTTCAGTGCACATACTTTGCTACCAGAATTGGTATTGAGGACACTGTGTTAAGTCTGCCTGCAGCCTGATGTCCAAGCGAATCCTTATAAGGTGAGTGGTTGTATGCTCTCATGTAGTATGGTATACATAACTCACACCTATAATTTGTTACAATGTTCAGCCCAGTTACATATTTGTACGTAAACTCCTACACATCCATTTATGCAGTATGGTGTGTGTTAGGTCAAATTTGGGTCAAATGTCACATACATATGTTTTGGCTTTAAGAAAAAGAAAAAGTTGAAGGCAATAATTTGTGGCTTAGACATCCCTTGAGGAAGCGTTATTCTGTCCAACACAGCATTATGGTGTATAGTTTTTATTTTCCTCAGAATTAAGCCTCAGGAAGGGCAGATGATGATACAATCCAGACCACTGTGCATAGTTACCAGCCAACATTATTTCAGGTCAGGTGTATTGACAATCTATAATCATTGACCTGAGGTAAACATCACTGACCTCCCTCACGGTTGATGGGTCACATTACACAGAGACAAAGTTGTTGTGTAAGTGCTATTTATTTGAAAGTGCTATATGTACATTGTCCATGATTGTGAGTCCATTAGTGTGACACCTTCCATTGTGATCCTACACAAGTGCAAAAGGATTTGTTATTGGACATGCTGGTGTGAAGTGTCAGACAGTGCAGAGGGACAAGATTTGCCAATGACTTAGTGAGAGACAATCACAGGGCAGGGTGACAAGATAAACAGTAGGCTGAAGAACAGTGCTTGAGTACAGTTGTTACAAGAATGGCATGTTACGAAGCACAAGACCTTGGCAATAGTTGGCCATGTAGCAGGGACTAGTGCTACCAGGTACTCTTATGGGTGAAGGTGATCTGTTCCACGTCTTCATCTTCTGATGTGTGTGTTGTCTCCTCTGCCCTTGGTGGTAGTGGTTGTGAAAGGGCAACACACACCTCAGTGATTTAAGACATGGAGTCAGACATCCCGGTAGCTGCCAACTGTAGGGCTATTAAGGGCAGTACTGCAGCAAGGAGGAGCTGCTGGTTCTTAAGTATAGCAGCCACATCACTGTGGTAGGCAGCCAGGTCGGCCCTGAAGGGTTCAATATTGCATTTGTGCACGCGTTGACAGGATTGTTGTTGTAGGTGTTGTGTCAACTCTCTTACAGCTGTGCTGATTTCCTTCAACCTTTTTTCAAGTTCCTGCAAGATTGATGTTCGCCCTTGCATAGCTGCTGCCTGTTCTGCAGTTGACATCATGCACAAACGCAACCCCTCTAGGCTGGCTGACATATTTTCCATCCCCACCCGCACCTTCTTGGCCAGCTCCCACTGGACTCCAACTACAGTTCTCTCAGAGCTGGTGCCAGTGCCGTCAGAGTCCTCAGCTGTGTTGGAGCTGGCAGGTCATACAATTGGTGTGGTGGGTGGGTCCTCTGGGATGGCTACTAGTTCTGTGCTCCTCCTTGTGACTGAAGGTGGGGGTCTTGAGGGTTCCAAGGACATCTTGGAGGGTCTGCTCGCTGATGTTTGTCAGCTCGTCATCCATGTCATCAGGGTAGTCCTGGACAGGCATACCCGCAGGAGAGCCATCGTCCTCTGCAATGAGATATGGTACTGTAATGTAACGTGCCTGCCTTCCTATTAGTTTCACATTGTGATCTTGGTTCCTGTTCATTGTTCCTGTCTATAATATTAGCATTCTCCCATGGCCTGTGCCCCACCTGCATGTCACATGTATTGTGGTCAGTTTGGGGACTTGTCAGCATCACATCCTCTAGGTGTTGGTTCGGCCCAAATTGTGAATTGCCATCTTCTTGTCCTACTTAACCCTCCATATGCTTCCATTCTCATGGTGAGGTCTTTCACTGGCCTTGGGTGTTCTGATGGCACTTGCACCACACTTAACATTCTGGAACTGACCCAGTCTCTGATATTTCACATCCAACTATATAAAGCTGAGACCTAGCATATACTATGTATTGCATTGGCATGGCACGATACGGATGTCAGCATTGGTAGTGTGTACTGCTGATGCTGGGTAATGTGTGCTATATTGGATTGCACTGATGGTCCTAGCAGTGTTCAATTTCCTCCTCTGACTGTGCGGTGTATTTCTGTAGCCAGTTACATATGTCCTCACCCTTAATGCTGTTGTCTGAGCAGTATGACATTTGGGATGTTGCATGGTGCCATTGAAGCTATTGTGACCCAGGCATAGGGTGGACCCTGACATATGCAGCATGGGTATGACATTAGTGCTGTGTACCTCATAATGTTTATGACAATGGCTGATGTTTGTAGCAGCTATGGACAATCACATTTGACAGGATTGGAACATTTGTATTGATTTCAGGGGATTGATAACGTTGTCATCCTGAACCCTCTAATTTGGGTGTGTTTGATCCTTGGGGACGTTATTGCCATTAGCTACTTGACCTGCACACACAGCAGAGGTGGTAGTGGCAACTGTTGTCAATGTTAAATTCCACTTGCAGATATGGCCTGAGATTGTTAATTGGGCCCTAGTTCATGTAGGGAGAATACTGGCTGACGTGTGACAGCATGCCAGTTTTACGCTGTACCCTACCCTCCTGGCCTGGCTTTACCTTTCCAACATCCTTGGCATGGCAGCATACCCCCATGCAAAGGTTGTTGGTGTAGGGTAGTACTGTTCCACAGGTTTCCTCTGAACGGGCCATGCCCCCATACCATGCCCCTTTACTCATGCCACTCCCTGAATATCATGGCTAACATGCATTGTGTAGTAGGTATGTCCCCTCCCCTGGTTGCAGTTAACGATTAGGCATTTTAGTTCCCCATGCGACTTACACTGCATCTGTGTTGTCTCCTGGTAGTCTGCGCTGTCCTGAAAAAAAAATGGAAACAACCCAACTTCATTATAAGGGTTCTGAAATACCAAAATCCCTATAAATCACTGAATACAAAGCTAGCCACAAAAGTAACCCAAAGGGCCAAAAACAATCCTTCATGTAAAACAAATAAACAAATAGTACATTTTATTGGTTAATACATTAAATATGTATACTTTGTATAATCAGACAGTAGAAAAACATAGTCAAAACCCACTCTGCCAGAGCAATAGAAAATAAAAACAAACATTCATACATACTCAATCACACTATAAAAACCAACCAAAGCACACCTAGCACCAAGACAGGTTGGAAAAGGAGAGGAACAAACAATCTCCTCCTTCTACTGTTTGATCATAGACACAAATTGCAGCAATAAGATGATGTTCTTCAAATATCTATATACATATCCAAATGGATTAATGTAATGCCATTGTATAGGCCTGCTCCTCATACATAGGGGCAATTATAAATGATAGAACAATTTTTCCTTATATATTGATGTACTGTCTCTTGAGTCAATCTCTTTTATGGCAGTGATGAGACAAAAATCCGATCCAAAGTCTCGGTCCCGGTGTGAAAGTGCCGACGTACGTTTTGGTGAAGAGTGACCTAAAAAGGACACTCACCTTCATCAGGGCACATAACTTATTCAAATGTCTGTGATAATCCCAAGGGGGGACTGTAATAATTCTCAATTCAAATGCCTATAACAAGCAAAATATTATAATTGAAAAGAACAAAACTGATACGTATTGGCTAGACAAACAAGACAAACCACAAAGAAAGAACAACAAAAACAAAAAAAGAAAAGATGAAAGAAACGAAAATAAAAAATAAAAAAGAGACGAAAAATAAATAAGTGAGCAAAATAGATAAAAGAAAAAACAGGGAGATTCTGATAGCAAATCCACAAGTTAAAATCTTGTTAATTACTGTTACAATGATGTGTGTACACCTTAAGAAGATTACACTCAAGACTCCAGCCTCTGGGGTGCATATACCAGCAGTGCCTAGTACACCCACAATAAGCATGTATATGCAAAGTCAGGGTAATCAAGAGACCAAACTTGTAGTTGCATATATTTGCAATCATGTTCAGAGAAGATCAAGAGTGCAAAGAAAAAGTAAAATATATATAATGTGCCATGGTGGCTCCCTCAGCCCAAATGAGTATTTCTAGGTGGACATGCACACCAGCAGATGGAAATCCCAGACCAAGAACCAAATTTCTTACTTAGATGACTCTTACCACTCCGTAATGGATGTAACAAATATTAATTAGGGTGTCTCATGATCAGAGGACTTGAGCTATATAAGATAAGGAAAATATAATACCAAAGAGAGTTATAAATATTTTCTACCCTATTCTCAAAAAGATTTGCAATGTAGTCACGAAGGAACGCTGTCTCACCCAAGCCACAGTGCATTCCATCTATTTTGCAGGGGTCCCACATACGATTTCAAGAAAAAATAAGCATGTAGAAAATGGATATTTCAACCGACGGAGGGAAATGTAATAACCTCACCTGAGGATACAAAGAAAAATTGCCAAAGCATTGAGGACTCTCACACACTGTAATCATTTCAAGAAGAACAAATAAACAAAAGGAAAAGAGAAAGAAAAAGTGGCCAGCAATGACTCACTTACGTTCACATACCTGTCAAATTATATCAAATGTAATCGGCCCGTTTGTAAAGTTCCACTGTGTTCGTCTGAATCGCGGTGTGATTTCAAAAAGACGAGCCGGGGAATGAAAAGCTTTTAAGAGTGTTGCCCAGTTGCTGGAGCAGCTGACACGCTTCCGGTGTCCTGTCCTTGAATCCCTGTGACGATCTCCTCAGGGATGACGGATGCCACCATCTCCTCCATGTGGTCCAGGGCCTCCTGCGGTGCTGGACTCCCACCTCCAGTCTGCAGTGCTGCCTTCCTGTTCCTGGCCATTTTTTCCTTGGTTCTGGGCTTGCAGTCATGCCAGCGTTTCTTGCACTTGATGACTGTTCTCCGTACTTCTGCTGCACTGTTGATCTTGTCAACAATTTGTTGCCATATTGCCTCTCTGCTACTAATTGGCAACTTTAAGGTGACAAATAGTTGGTGCTGTTGTTCCGTCACCTCTTTCACCAGAATTTCCTGCTCCTCTGCACTGAAGTGACACTTTCCTTTCTTCTTCTCCCTCTCCTGGGTCTTGTGTGGGTCCTCCTGGCTGGTTTCTGGTCTATTGTCATCTTCCTGGGGTCTGTGCAAGTATCTGGGTTCCATTTTGCCTCTCCTTAGCATATTTTACAGTGTGTGCGCCGCTTTTTGATGCAATTGCGTCACAAAACGGCTTGTTTCCAGTTTGCGACATTGTAAACTTGCTCACAGTCATTTTCGCTGTGTTAACGTCATTTTTCTTTACGACATGACGCATTGGTTTGAGTAAAAAAAACGACTCACACCTGTGGTTTGCGCCGCCTTGTGTCAAAGTATAAATTTGACGCCCGAACGGCGCAAAGAAATTGCGTTAGCCGGCGGTACAATTGTTGACGCAAAGCTGCATCAGCGTAGTATAAATATGGCCCTTCATGTGATGCAGAGTGGTTCACAGTGGTTGATTTGTCACAAGTGTCCTTTTCTGTGCCCTTACATGAGGATAGTCAATTTCTCTTTAGTTTCAAATTCTTAGATCGAGACTACTGCTGGTGTAGACTTCCTCAAGGGTACACAGAGTCACCTTACTTGTATAACCAGAGCTTGAAAAAGAATTTGGAGTCATTAGAGTTACCTTTTCAGTCAACTCTGTACAGTATATAGATGACTTATTGATTGCATCCAAGACAAGGGATGAGTGTAAGTACAACTCTATTGCCCTATTGAATCATTTGGGAGAGTATGGTCATAAAGTGTCACCACTGAAGTTGCAGTACTGCCAGAATGTAGTGAAGTATTTGGGTCACCAAATTGAGAAAGAGTTGAGGAAAATATCCAGGGAGGGGATTACAATAATACTGCAGATGAGTCCCCCAGCCTCGCAGAGAGATGTCAGGATGTTCTCAGGAATGGTGGGCTTCTGTAATCACTGGATTCCAAATTTTTCAGAAATTTCAAAGCCATTGCAGAAGTTGACCCATAAGGATGTCACAGATCATATAGTGTTAGATCAGGATAAGATCAAAGCGTACACTGAGTTGAGAGAGAGTTCGTGCAGAGCTCCAGCTTTGGGTATGCCTGACTACACGAAGCCTTTCACATTGTTTTGTCATGAGCGTGATGCATGTTCATTGTCTGTCTTGACTCAGGTCAATGGAGGTGCTCATCACCCAGTAGCATATTTTTCAGCTACTTTGGACCCAATTGCAGAAGCCTTACCAGGTTGTTTGCGGGCAGTTGTTGCAGTTGGTCAGAGTCTTTCACAGTGTGAAGGCGTGGTGATAGGATATCCCCTGACTGTAATGGTCCCTCACTCAATTGAGATTTTACTGACAAGGGCAAAAACCCAATACTTGATTGATGCTAGGTTGACTAGGTATGAGACGAGTATTTTGGTTGCACCAAATGTGACACTGAAAAGATGTACAGTGCTGAACCCGGCAACTTTACTTCCAAGTGATACTATTGAAATTGAGAAAGAGGAAGATGTTGAACATGATTGTCTCAAAGTAACTGAGTTGTGCACAAAACCAAGACCTGAAATTAGAGATACCCGATAGGAAAAAAATGACCAAAGTGTTTTTGTCGATGGTTGTTGTCTGAGAGATAGTACAGGGACATTGAGAGCAGGATATGCTGTATGCACAATTTCAGGTACCTTAGAAGCTTCTTGGCTTCGAGGAGTGTATTCTGCCCAGGTAGCAGAATTGGTCGCTCATACTAGGGCGTGCCATGTTTCTGCTCGATTGAGAGTCACTATCTACACAGATTGTCAATACGGATTCGGAATAGTTCATGATTTTGGTCAGTTGTGGTCACAGAGAGGTTTTCTGCCCTCTACTGGATCGCCAGTGAGAAATGGTGAGAGAATAAAGGAGTTGTTATATGAAATTCAACTACCTGAAGAAATTGCTGTGGTGAAGTCCAAAGTCACAGGACTACGTGTCATTTGGAAATGGATATGTGGATCAAGTCGCAAGGGTTTGCGCATTGAACTGTATATCATTCAAAGACAAGTGGGAATTGTTACCGGAAGAAGACATAACTTCTACGAGTACGAGTATGAGTTTTGCATTAAAAGTAGTTGACACTTTAGAAGAGTTAAAATCGTTGCAGAGTAACGTTGACAAGGAGGAGAAAAGTTCATGGAGCAAAATGAAATGTGTTCAAAGACAGGATGAGTTGTGGGTTTCAGAAAAAGGTCAGTTAGTTTTACCAAATAGCTTGTTGTCTCAGATGGTGAGGTACTATCATGGTCAGGCACAAATTTGGAGGGATGCCATGGTTCGTCTGTTCAAAATTGATTGGTTTAATCCCAAGTTTAGACAAGCAACTGAAGTAGTTTCCCATCAATGTAGTATTTGTCAGCAATTAAATGTGGGGAAAGGGACAGTGGTTAATTTGAGCCACATCGGAAGAGCAGGAGGTCAATTCTGCAGAATGCAATTGGATTTCATTGAGATGCCTGTGTGTGGAGGTTTGAGATATGTGTTGGTAATTGTGTGCATCTTTAGATATTGGATTGAAGCGTACCCTACACGGAGAAATGATAGCCTCACATTAGCGAAACTGCTGCTTAGAGAACTGATACCGTGCTTCGGATTTCCGATCTCTTTAGAATCAGATAGGGGAACGCACTTGAATAATGAGGTGATTAAACTATTGTGTGCAGCATTGAACATCGAGCAAATGTTGCATTGTAGTTACCGCTCTGAAGCATCAGGACTAGTGAAGTAGATGACTGGTGCCTTGAAGTCAAGAACTGCACAAATGTGTGCAGCTACGAATCTGAAATGGCCCAATGCACTGCCTTTGGTGTTGATGTCAATGAGAAACACACCTGACAGGAAGACAAGATTGTCGCCCCATGAGATCCTCATGCATAGAGCAATGAGGTTGCCAGCAGTTCCAGCAAATGGACCTGTGAACATTACAATTGATATGGTGTTGGAGTACCAACAACTGTGCGAAAAATTACAGCACCGGAACAGGAGCAAAGAAGAACGGAAGTTGAACCTGAGCTTGTTGAGAATGGTTTCATGACTCCTGTGAGAGACGACAGTGGAGATCTCCAGAAGGGTGCTGAAGAACCTATTTCAACGGAACCAGCAGGAGAGCCTAGTACTGAGGGGGTTCTCCCAGAAGCAGACAATTCAGAGAGGCAAACAGAGCAATTGCCAGGCCCAGAAGGGAGGGAGTTGAGGTGGATCAAAGTCAAAGTGATCTGACTCCTCCTGAACCGGTTGCAGGTCCGTCAAGAGAAAACTCCACAGAAAAAGATAAGGATTCAAGTTCAGTCCTGAAGAGAATATCGACAGAGGGTACACGAAAAGGAGATAAGTGGCTGAATTCACAAGTGGAGAAAAGGAAAGAGATGGTTGCTGAACCAACAATAGAGGAAGAAGTAGATACTACGAGAAAGCAAGAATTAAGCGAAGGAGAGTTGAATGGTGATCAAAAGTTGAAAAGAAAGAGAATAGCAAGTTGAAGATACGAGGGTCCTGAATCGGTGTATGCAACTACAAACGAATGGCAACAAGAGTTTATGAGGGTTATTCTAACTTTGGAGGAGGTGTTAATCCGTCCCAAAAGTGACGGAAAAGTGAAGGATTTACCACCAGCCGTATTACGAGTCCATTATATCCTATGAAACTCGTAATACGGCTGGTGGTATATCCGTCACTTTACCGTCACTTTTGGGATGGGTTAACACTCCTCCAAAGTTAGAATAACCCCCTATGTCTTTTTGTTTTGATAGGGAAGTTCCGAAGATCAAGGAGCTGAAAATTTGAACAAATTTGAGAAACATTATTGAGAAAAGAGACTGTTGAAAGTAACCAGAAAATACATTGATAACCTGATTTAACTTTTGAAACCTGATTTGACAAAGCTGCTAACTGATTTTGACAAGGAAGAAAGGTTCCTGGAAGTGAAACTGAACTGCTGAAAGAATTGTCTATTTTTTATTTTTGCTGCACGTTTTTGAAGTTACTTCTGCTTTCTGTTTTCTTTACAGATCATGGCTGACATAGATAAGCAAATTAGGGATCCTAGGCACTGTAAATATATGAGCATTGGTTTGGCAATTATGTGTGGGATATTGTTATAGTATTGATTGTGGGAATATCTGTTCTTGATTCGAAAGGAGCCAACCATACTTCTGCTTTTGAGACTATTACACTAACGGCTTTAGAGAGATTTCAGTTAGATGAGAAATATTTGCATTATTATACTAATACTCAAGGAGAACTTTCTTCTAATGTTCTCTGCCACTTATTGAGTGAGTATGTCGAGATGATGGATGCAAAGGATTGTCGTGTGTGTATGCAGATTCCTTCATCAGTCGAGGAAGGAGTTACTTATAATAGTCTTCCATTAACATATGGAATAAGTTGTAGTTTGTTACTAACAAGGATTCATAACCAGGAGTACATTCAGTATTTCTACTCCAATCATGACCTCGTGTTTTCGTTTGGTCCTATTATTAGGTATTTGAGTAGAGTAGCTAAGGATAATAACATAGTATTAGAGGATTCTTTGAACCTACACTAACATTTGGCACAGCATATGCACGCAGAAGTAATCTCACATGCTTGCTTACACCTTTAGAGAAAAGCTTCTCAGATCATACGGATGACAGGAGGAAGGCGCTGATGGAGATATTAGAATAAGGCTTAGAGAAAAGGGTTTACAAGAATGATAATGCTTACACTGCAATAAAAACGCAAGGGAAATTAGCTTTAGATGCATTACACGTAGGAAGCTTTGTATAAATAGGCCAAAATTGCGCACTGACACTTTATTTGTGGGTACGAGTGAATGTAGGCATGTGTTTTTGTTTCAGAGTAAATGGACATTTATGTTGAATGGGCAGGACCCTGCGATTCCAGGGATATATTATATTTGTGGACTGAATGCTTATTACCGTCTTCCAAGAGGATGGTATGGGACTTGTTATTTGGAGATAGTTTTCCCAAAGATTTACCAGATGGAGGATTTGAAAAAGTTTTTGAAAGTGACAGAATTACATCATAAGAGACAGAGGAGGGAGTCCTCTTCTGCAATAGTTGGAGATATATTTGGTGCAGTGATTCCTTCAGTGGGAGTCATCCTGAATTCGATCAAGATTCGAAAGTTGTCTACTATTGTGGATAACATGTTGACAAATTTTTCAAGGCTGATACTCCTGATAGATACTGAATTGGCTGCAGATACAGCTATGACTCTTCAAAATCGTCTTGCTTTAGACATTCTTTTAGCGAAGGATGGCGGAGTCTGTAAAATGATTAAGTCTAGACATTGCTGTTCTTACATACCTAACAGTAGTAAATAATTAAGAGACTTACTTACTAATCTGACTAACACAAGTAGTGATTTGAAGGCGTTGAAGGAACCAGGTGTTTGGGAAAAGGTTGGTAAGGGGTTTGCTACAGTGGGAAATTGGCTTAGTAGTATTCGGAATGGGGTGCTGTTGAAAATTATACAGGGAATATTAATTACTGTGGGTTGTCTATTTAGAATATGGGGACTGTGCAAATAATGCAAAATAATTAAATTAAAGAGGTCTAAAAAGAATCAGAGGAGGAAAGAAAAGAAAAGGGAAATAATTTGTAGGGAAAATTCAATGAGAAGACAAAATTTCGAAGAGATTTGTGGGTGGTAAATTTGGTGTGATGACATATTTAGTCATCAGAGGAGGGATTGCAGAAGCAGATGTCTTAATCAGAAATTATTAATGAGTGTTTACATATTTTTAATAATGACATGTAGAAAAATGAATAACGTAGAAAAATAATGTGCACGTTTCAAGTTGTGACCTTGAAGAATGGATATCAGTGTTCATGAAATGTACTAAATAATGATTAATACTTATAAAATATTGAAAATGTATTAGATTAATGTAGTAATATGTCATATTATGGGTTATGAAGTATGTTTTAGCTTAATAATTGTAGGCCTTAACTTAGCAAGTATATTGGCCTAGTTTGCCAGGCCTCATGCAGAAGCTGTATTTCTTAGCGTTTAATGAAAAATACTGACAGAGTGAACTAACTGTGAAATGCTCATTGTCTTGTTAAAATGCTTAGCAGAAGCTTTCCATGAGAACTGACTAACAGGAGACAGTGTCCTTAAAATGTATCAATACGTGTGTAATGTGTGCTAGAGGTTCTTTCGCAGGACTCGAACAATAAAGACACTGGGGCATATGTATGAAAACTGGGGTTTGCGAATCGCAAATAGCGATTTTTATGAACTCGCTATTTCCGAGTCGCAATTGGCCATGTAACAAACTTGCGATTCGGAATTAGAGATTTCTTAAAAATCGCTATTTGTGGTTTGCGAGGCCCATTTACCGAATCGCAATTTGCATTCTCGCAATTAGCGATTTTTTTGCGATTCAGTAAAAAAACGCAAATTGCGAGAAAGTTCGAGAATGCACACCTGGAGGAGCCTGATAACATCACCAGCAGGAAATGAGTCATCCCAGGCAGTTTCAGGTGCCACACCCAAACCAGCATCCTGAGAGAGAGCAGCCCAGCCACATAGAGCAGCACTCAGCAGGAGCAGAAACACCTGAGCCAGAATGGAGACCCCAGGAACATCACAGGAGAAGCAGGAGAGGAAGCGCAAGCTCAAGTTTAGTGAACAGGAGCTGGAGGTACTGACTGAAGAGATTGTGAGGAGCCATGACCGCCTATTTGGGAAATCTTCACTCCAGGTTCCTGAGAGCGAAAAAAGAAGGTTATGGCTGGATATCCAGGGAAAAATCTGCGCCATTGGAGTGGCACAGCGTTCCATAGAGGAGATTAAGAAAAGGTGGTACGACCTGCACTCCCGGGCAAAGGAGAGGGTGGCAAGGAGACTTGCGGAGGCCAGGGGTACAGGTGGCGGACCACCAACAGAAGCACCATCCACACCACTGTAGAACCTGGTGGAATCCACACTCCTCCCTGAAGCTGTGACAGGGGTCACAGATATCGACACCTCCGGTCAACCGAGTACCAGCCAAGGTAAGTTCAATGTTGTTTGTGAACCCAATATGTGTATACACAAAAGCCCCTTAGGAATTAGCATGTAATGTGAAGTAGTGTGTGAAGTAGTCCAGTCCACATCTTAGAAGCAGCACAACAATGCATTATGGGAGTTGCAGTCCACAAACTAGTACAGACAGTAGCATAGCAATGTAATGAAGCATAGTGACACCCAAGGTAACACAACACAAACAACACCATGTAGAGCAGTACCTGTACCTTTATTGCCATTTTCAGACAGACAATGTAACATACAGAACTGACATGCTGCATATTGTTGTTGCAGGTGGGCCAGGCCCAGCAGCCACACACAGTCCATGTTTAGGGGAGACGGACACCCAGCAGCCCTCTGACACCACCACCAGTGGGTCCCTCCACATCTCCACTGTGCGCCGCAGGCCCAGGGCACTACCACTGCCAGACTTCAGCGGCGACTCGGATGTGCAGCAGGAAGGGTCAAGCACACTATCTGCACCAGACAGGCGCAGCCAGATACTGGAGGGCAGGGGTCAGCCAGCACAATGCAGGAGTGCCACAGTGTCCCAGCAGCAACCTCATGAGGCAGGTGAGGATCCGTCCTTGTTCGGGGGCCTTGAGGCTGCTATGTTGCAGCAGCACGCCTGCAAAACAAGCGCATACTTAGTTTGGACTGGAACCTGAGAGTCCACAATAGACACATGATGGGCCTGCATCGGCAACTGGATGCACTGAACAGCAACATCACACAGCTGCATGAGGGACAGGTGCAGGCTTCTGAGGACAGTAGGGACCTTACTAGTGCAGTGCGTGACCTGTGCCAGGAGATGCGCCATGAAAGGGTTAGCCAGCGCAGACCGGAACACCGATTCAGGACAATGTTTGGCAGCTACTGCAGGTCCTCCAACAGGATGGCGAACTCCACAGCACTCATCGCCCGTCGCGCTGTGGTGGCACAAGTGGAGGCTGCATACACCAGCAGGGACGTTGTCCAGGGCCTTGTGCACATCACTAATGTGATTGAACATGTCATGGGACAGAGATCTGCCACTCCCAGTGAGGTAGCCTTGGGGGACACTGAGGACAGTTCTAGCCTCAGTAGTGTTGCCGCACCTGCAGCAGACACCAGACGGCGCAGTGCCAGGCGCATCACTGCCACTGAAGGTGACATTCAAGGTGCTAGTGAGTTAACTGGGCACCCGAGTGGTGTGCGTGGGAGGAGAAAGTGACTCTTGCCGCAATTACACTGGTGTTGCCACTATAACGTAATAGTGCGTGACTCAGTTCTTTTGTTAATTTTAGTTTTTTACATCACCTGTTTACTTTATTTATCACTCATTCATTACCTGACATAAGGTAATACATTTCTATCACTACAGGTACAGTTGTCAGTGGATTTTTGTCATTCATACTCACGTCTGAAATGGTTGTGTGTGATGTCGGAACGCCCTTGCCTTCCCTCTGCTGCACTGGTCCTGTCTGCTGGCTGTAGAGGTGGTATGGGATCGTCATCCTCATCTGATTCAGTGTCACTGATTTCTATAGGTATGCCCCTGGTTGTAGCTATATTGTGCAAGATTGCACAAGTAGCCACTATTCTACATGTGGTTTCTGGACTGTACTGTAGTGCCCCTCCACTTTTGTGGAGGAAACGGAAGCGACTCTTCAGCAGGCAAATGAGCACTCCACAATGTTGCTGGTTGCCCTGTGTGCTGCATTGTATCTCCGTTCTGCTGGTGTTGCGGGATTGAGGTAGGGCGTCATCATGTAGGTGCGCACTGCGTAGGCACTGTCTCCTGGAAGGGACAGAAGGTGTGATGAGTAACTGAGCCATCTGACATGGGTTTGTCATCTATGCGCCAGTGTACAGAGTGACATTACCTAGTAGATATCCTTCACCAAACTCCCCAGCTAGCAGTCTTGTGTGAATGCCGCTGTGGCGAAAGATGTAAGAATCATGTGTGCTCCCTGGGTACCTGACCACGAGACTAGTTATGATATAGGAGGCATTGCATATCATCTGTATATTCATGGAATGTTGGTATTTACGGTTTCGGTACACATACTCTGTGACTGATGGTGGACATATTGCCACATGTGTGCCATCTATGGCACCTAGGATGTGGGGGAACTGTGCTATCTGGTAGAAATCAATTTTTGTCTGCTGTATTTCCTGTGGGGTGTGGGGGAATCTGATGTATTGTTGGAGTTTGCTTAGCATGGCGTTGATAATTGCATTGAAAAATCTGGAGAGGGTACTCTGTGACACCCCCCCAGCCGCTGCTATGACCCCTTGATAGCTCACTGAGGCGAGTAGGTGTAGGGAGCATAATACCTGCACATGGGTGGGTATGCTGTGAGTCCTTAGTGTTTTGCGCTGCAGTATGGGTTGTAGCTCAGCTATCAGATCAAGTATCATGGCTGAGTTCAACCTATCCCTCTCAAATATTTCCTCCTCTGTCAGGTCAAATAGTGTAATGCGCACTCTGAAAATGCGCTCATGTCTCCTCCTCCCTCCCCTCAAACCTGCCAAGATCCTCATCCTCCTCGCCATGACGTAGAGTGCAGCCATTGTGGAAAAGAGTCTGAGGCATTCTGGGCCTCCTTATATAGGCTGCACCTGGTTACCACCTGCTTTCACTTAGTGGTATTTTATATGTGGAAAATGCCATTCTGCGAAAAGTCGCTAATTGCGATTTTTTGATGCATCTATTTGCGATTTGGCTTTTGCCTACTGGAAATACCGAATCGCAAAATGTGACTCGCAAAACGAGGTTGCACCGCAAAAAATCGCACTTTTTGCGATTTCTTAATTTTGGTCTGTGAATGCCTTTCATGCATCGCAGACCACGTTTTTGCACTCGCAAACGGCCGATTTTTGCAATTCGCACCGTTTGCGAGTGCAAAAACTTTTCATACATCTGGCCCACTGACGAGAAGAAGATGCAATAAATTCGATACCCGACAAGCCGGATGATAAGAACATCGTAAAGCATACCATTCAACGACGTGTGAAGTGTGAAATATTAGAATTCATAGATTTGGTATAAAACTCTCACTGGACAGAGTAATAACATATGATTAATTGACAAATTGGAAATTATAGGATAGTTTGGGTGACTTTGTTATAATAACGCAACAGAGGAGAATTATTCCGATTTTTGGCAGACTATTTTACAGATTAGATTTTACCCAGTTATGAGATGCGATATTGACTTAAGAAGAGATTCGAGATTCTGTCATTGACCTCATACTCTCTGACTGAGAGCCTGATGTTTTGCTGATCGATTGATGACCTGAGGGCGAAGACTGATTCTGCTTGCTGACCCATATGGTGGATAGGTAGATATGACAATGTGACTGAATTGCATTTTTGTGACTTACCTTTCTAGGTACCAACTGCGCTGTCTTAATAGTTATCTTAGCTAGATTTTTCTAAATTTGTGTTTTAAATTGTTTTTGCATGAAGCCCCACATGCTGATGCTAATCTGGGTTAGTTGAGGTTATTCACATGACGACTGACAATTTGCAGGGACAAATGGTTGACAAACTATTTTGCTTAACTGAATGGATCTTGCAGTATAATTGAAATTGGTTTTACCAATAATTTGTGCTGATGCCTTAGAATGCATTGTGATTAAAGCTTTGATTAGATCATGTTTCTTGCATCTTTTTGGTTAATAATTATTATTAATTGCATTTGATTTGACTTGGAGATTAGCCTACATGACTTTAGCATTGTTAATAATAGGGAAATAAACTTACTAAACTTTAATTAAAGGTGGGGTTATTCATGGCTGAAAAATCATGGTGTGTGCAATTTACTGACTACATTGATTATTGATTTGACTAATGATTATTGATTATTGTGTATTGATTATTGTTTCTGTTCTGGAGCTATGGTAAGAACATCCTGAACAAGTCAAAAGGTTCATCGACCTATACGCGTTCCCTTGTAAGTTTACTTATTAAGGGCCGACGGTCTAACAGATGTTTCCTAAAGTTGTGTTGACTAAAATTATTTTGCATGAAGCCTAACATACTAATGCTAATCTGGTGTTAGATAAGAAGTAACGTTTGATGTCTTTTCTTTGCTGAATTCAAATGTATGTGATATTGTTTGCACAATAGTTCTTGTTATTAAATTGCACTGTAACTTTAGAATGTGAAGTGGTATAAGCTTTGATTAGATTACGTTTCTTTTGCCGCTTTGGACAGCCAGTGATGTTCCTGTATATTTATCATTTGATTTTGAGAATGTCTTACATGACATTAGCATTGTTAATATAGGGAAATAAATATTCTAACTTTTACTAAAGTTGTGGTTATTCATGACTAGTGTGTGACAATTACTGACTCCAATTGATTAAAGTGCTATTGATTATCATTGATTATGGATGTTATTGATTAATTATTGATTATTGATCTACAGGTACTTGTGTTATGGTGGGAACATCTTAAATGCGAGTCAAAAGGTTCATCGACCTATTCATGTCCCCTTGTAACTTTACTTATTAAGGTCTGATGCGCTAACACAATTTCAGGGTGGCAGTTTGACTTCTCCGAAAGCTTGCATTGTATTTCCTGCTAAAACAATCTCACATTACATATATTATGTGTCTTGGGAAAGTTTGTGTCTTCACTCTCAAAATGGAGTAAATTGAGTCAGTGTACTTGGCACGTAGCTGTCTCTTCACCAGCTCTCCTAGTCTTTTAGGCGTATCGACCTATTGTGAACTTTTCACCTCAATAGCATTCATTCTGTTTGTTTATTTGTATATTCTTTTGCAGAGTTTTTCTAAAGCTTTTCCACATTAAGTGGTATTACAGCGCTGTGTATTATAAAGATAATTGCCTATTAAATAAGATAATTTCCCAACATATAGCATCATATCAAACAACACAATATCTATATAGTAGAACGATGTGAAAGGAGGTCCTATGAGTGGTACAATTAACTAGTTATATGATAGTCAGTACTGAGGTTCAATGTTATGTATTCAAAAAGAACGTTCCCCCACACACACACTCCCACACACACTCCCACACACAATCTACACTTCCCACACACACGCACACTTCCCAACAAACAGTCTAGGACTGAAACCAAATACCTGCAGTTTCTAGTTTCTAACACATCTGTGGCAGGCACATTAAGCCACTAATCAAATCTCAGCCAGATTGGAAGTTGCCTTCTACAGGTTACAGACAAAAGTGACGCAAACAAGCAGAATTTATTTATTTACTATCAAGCGCAAAAATTGTTTTGCACTAAAAGTTGCCTAAAATTAGCACAAAGTAGTGCAAAGGACTGCTTTGTGTTACTAAGGTGGTCATTATGAACACGGCGGGAAAGACCGCCGACCGTCGTGTCAGCGGTGCACAGAATCCCGCCACTGGCGGTGAATGGAATCCCACCATATAATGAACGAAAAACCCAACCCCGCCAAAAAATCCCCAGACCACCACTCCACGGCATGACTCTGTCGGCGGGAATCCCGGCCCTCCCCACCCCGCCACCACCAAGCACACCCACACCCCGCCCTCCAAATAATGATGCACATATCACCTCGGCGGACAGTGAAGGCCGGACGACCATTGGCGGCTGCGACCACCACAGGAGGCAAGTGCACTCAACAGCAAGAAGTGCACACATTGGATAGGCATATGACCCACACACCTGACACACATCCAGAACCCCATAAAACACCCCCAGGGACCCCTCACAATTCCTTACAATAAAAGCAGGACAAGAAGATGGAGAGCACCAGAGGCAGACAGCAAACACCAGCATACAGGAGACTCACACCGACCCACAGGAGAGTTCCCTTACCCCGTTCCCAGTCCCGACACCATTCTCCACACTCACCATGTCCCCCCCAAAAATCCACGCTTCACCGAAAGGGAGTTAAGGACCATGGTGAACGAGATCTTGAAGGTGGAGCCACAAATCTTCAGGGCCCAGGTGCAGCACACACCCATCACCAGGAAACTGGAGCTGTGGCAGACCATTGTGAACAGGGTCAATGCAGTGGGACACCATCCACGCACCAGGGATGACATCTGGAAGAGATTGAACGACCTGTGGGGGATGGTCCGGGGCATGGCATCCAGGCACCACATCGCAGTGCAGAAGACTTGGGGAGGACCAACACCATTCGACTACACCGACTGCGAGGAAAAGGTACTGCCCATCCTGCACCCACAGGGACACACTGGACTCACTGGAGAAATGGACTCGGGTAAGTCATCTGCAATTACCCCATATCTACCACACCTGCAATGCATGCACAACCCCACCTCACCCGCACCCACCAGGACCTACACCCCACACAGCCATCAGCCACTACATCGACCCCCCTCATGACCACAAATCCACTAACAGGCCCACATCACCCCAGCTGTGCACAGTCACCCACCCCTGCACGTACCCACAATGGAACAACACTCTCCACCACAATGCAACCCCACACTGGCGCTAAATGCAATGTCAACCTCACAAAGGCACCCTGGAAGGCCACTGAAAGTAACACCAGCACAAAATAGCACAGTACTGTTCACCTCAAGTGTTCATGCATATGTAACAGACATGTCTATGTCCCCCAACAGGCACCACCACCCATGCAACCCTAACGGATGGGACAAGGAGTGCCACTGCCCTCCAGGGAGACAGAGGCACCTCACAGGACACTGGTGAAGGATCCCTGGACACTGATGAGCAGGCAGGCCCCTCACACAGTCCTGGACTCTCACCATGCAGCAGCCCCACCCAGGAAACCACTGTCACCCCTATTACCCAGTCAAGACCAGCAGCCCAGGGCAGGCGTACCCACACCAGTACCCAGGCCACAGACTGGTGGAACACAGGTACAGAGGCCACAGTCTCCCACTCCCAACATGCATGAATGCGAGGGCCCCAGTACAAGTGGTACTGCCAGACCTGTGCAGGGGACACAGGCACAGGGGGCTAGGGCAAGTGCAAGGGTGTCAGTGGGCCAGGGGGGAGGCACAGGATGGATGCAGCAGCCCAGGACGTGATATCCGAGGTATTGGGGGCCTACCAATATATCCAAGACAGGTTGGCACAGATTGTGTCCACCCTGGAGCACAGTCAGAGGATGCAGCAGGAACAACACCAACAGGCCATGGAGCAGTGGAAAGAGCACAATGCCACAATAGGCACAATAGCAGGATCACTGCTGCAGTTGGTCAAAAACCAGTCTGACACCCACACCGGACCAGAGGCCCCCACAACAGCCCCTGGCAACCAGCATCAGATGACCCCAGCAGCAGAAACATCCCAGGAACTACCGTCCCAGGAAACCCAAGGGCCTACCATGTCATCCTATGAAGCTCCACAGCAGCTGCCCAAACTGACTCTCAGGCCAAGATATGGCACTGGAAACCCAGCCAAGATCAAGGCCCCCTCCAACAATTGACTCAGCAACAAATGCAAAGCAACCAATCCCACCCATTCACCAACAGCACTTAGCTAAGAGGCAAATTGAAGTACTGGTAGACAGGATGGACCCATCAATACTACCAACAAGGCCGCCACCATGTTGGTCTTGAGGACACCCCACCCTTACGACTTTCCATCACTGTAAATAGCACAATTAACTCACTTCTACCAATAAAACACTTTTCACACCTGTAACACCGTCCCCTGTCTTAAATTGTGAACAAAGTGGAGCAGGGATGCAACTAGCAGAGAACAACTTTATTGTTGATTCTGTGCATGATGGTAGTCCTGTGTGGCCAAATTGTGCCAAGGAGGAAATGCATATATTTTCAGTCAGTACCATGCAGAAGTGGGCCATGTATCGCCTATCATGACCAAACCCCCCTATATGACAGAGCACACTGACAGTATTAGTCACTAACCCCAATGGCAGGCGTAAGTCCCACACAGTTAGTGGAAGTAGAGTTGTATCAGTTGGTTCCTGGAATTGACATCTTCCCCTTCCACATCATCACCATCACTCTCCTCACATCTCTGAGGTAGCTGATCAGGACCTATAGCACCCTCCACCTCCAAGAAGGGGGATAGAATGTCTCACTGCCACATTGTGCAGCATGCAGCAGGCCACCACTATTCTACACACCTTATCAGGCCCATAGGCCAGGGAACCCCCAGAGATATGTAGTCACCAGAATCTAGCCTTCAGGAGACCTATAGTTCGCTCTATTACCCTCCTAGTATGTCCATGGGCCTCATTGTAATTCCTCTCTGCATCTGACCTGGGAATCCTCACTGGTGTCAGGAACCAATGCAAGTTTGGATAGCCAGAATCACCTACAAAAAAGTGCAATACAGACTCGTCATTGGTGTGACCCTTAGTCAGACAGGCTGGTTTTGTGCAATGTGTCAGTTACTGACAGGCAAACGTGCCTATGATCCACCCTCTGTCCTCTTGTAGTTGTTCCATCTTCTGTGGCACACTACTGTTCCTCAACCCAAATGAATCATGGACTGAACCTGGAAACATGGCATTCACATGTGAAATGTACTGGTCTGCAGTACATACCAGTTGGATGTTCATGGAGTGAAAGTTCTTCCTGTTTCTGTACACCTGTTCACTCACTCTTGGGGGGATGATACCTATGTGTGTGCCATCGATGGCACCTATGACATGGGGAATGTTGGCAAAGGCATATAAGTCAGTCTTGATGGCAGGGAGGTCAGTACTTTTGGGAAACCTCACATAGGACTGCAGATGTTGTACAAATGATTTCAGAAATCTTGTCAGTATCATGCTAAACATTGGCTGTGAAAAACCAGCACCCATGCCCACTGTCACTTGAAATGAGCCCGTGGCCAGGAAATTGAGTACGGAGAGCACCTGCACTTCAGTTGGAATGGCATGCTGATTACGATTTCCCGGAGTTAGTGCAGGATCCAGTAATGCACAAAGGTCCTGAATAGTTGCACGTGTGAGTCTGTAAGTGATTATGATCTGACGCTCCACCATGGTCCCCATATCCCCAAGTGGTCTGTACACCGATGGTGCCCTTCCTCGCCACAAGGGTCTGTACCTACAAGGGGTTACAAAAAGGAGTGATGAAGACACATACATAGGCACACTTGTCATTTGTGAACTGCATTGTTCATTGTGGTGTCTCTACAATAACTGCTACTTGACAGATATACATGTACTTCACAATGAGGGAACAGAGTATTTCATGTGTGCTACAATACTGAATGGACAGAGGCCTAGGTGTTTCATGTGGCTAGTAGGGCCTGCATTGTGAGTATTATTTAATTATAGATGCATGGGTGATGACAAAATGTATGCCCACTGTTATTCTGCCCTTTCGTTGTGGAAGTGACCTCATACCACTAGCGGTTGACGCCACAGCGCAAGGTGGTGTTTACCGCTGTTCGTACCCTCATTGGCTAACATGGATGCCAATGGGAATCCTGGCGTATCAGGACCACCGCCGGAGTTGACGGTGCACACACCACCGCGGAACGTACGTGCATTCGTCATCGTTTGATCACTTAGTGGACGAATAGCCAGCTGTTCCTATCATGCGAGTGCCAGACCTCTGTGTTCCATTTCTGTGTCGCCCTTTTAGGTCAGCGCCCACCAGAAGAGGGCAGCCATCGCCAAGGAGGTACGGACATTGGGGGTCTACAACCAGCGGAGCGCCCACTGTAGAAAGAGGTGGGAGGACCTGCGGTGCTGGGCGCGAAAGATCAGTGAAGCCCTGCTGGGGAAGTCCTCCCAATGTGGAAGGGGTGCCCGTCGAGCTGACCCCCCTCATGTGATGGATCCTGGCGGTGGCGTACCCAGACCTGGTTGGGCGCTTGAAGGCTGCACAGCAGTCACAAGGGGGTGAGTACTCATTTACCATACTTCAGTCTGTGGAAGGATGTCTGGGTGTGCAATAGGGTTCATGCTGCTTAGAGGCAGGGAATTTGACTGGTGTCCATCTACTTTATGGTCCCCAAAGGGTGTAGGGGTGTCTCTGTCAGGTTTCACCTACTTCTGCTCCTTAGGTATTTCAGGGGATGGGTGTAGAGCAGTATTCTGGTCAGTAGTCAGGGGCATGGCCATGGGCATAGTGAACAGTGCTGCCTGTTGGGTGTGTCTTCTGGGTGGGTATATGTCTGGCCATTATGTACCTGCATTCAGCTATTTACAAGTGTCATTCCTATTTTGTCTCCCCATCCCTGTTCTCTTGTGTTGGTTTGGTACAGCATCAACATCAGGTGAGGGAGCTGAGGCACCGGCAAGTGGGGAGGCAGCGGCCCACGGATCCTCCAAGGCAGAGACAACCTACGCCCAGGGGACCAGTGGGTGGGAGGGTGAGGGGTCTTCCACGGGGTAGGCTACTACCACAGGAGGTAGTGACTCTGAGACCTCCTCCGATGGGGGCTCCCCGGCGGTGGTGGACCCTGGTGCACGCACCACTACCGTGACATCTTCCGCCACTCCCCATTCCATCACCACCCTCCCTTCTGCTCCCCACCGAGTTGGCTGTGCCCACCCACCCAGAAAGGTGGGCATCTCCTTCGCCCCAGACACCTCCTCCCTTGCCCCAGTCAGCCCTGCTGCCCTCACAGAGGAGGCTATTGACCTCCTGAGAACCATCTCTGTAGGGCAGACAACTGTCGTCAATGCCATCCAGGGGCTAGCATCAGAGATGCAGCAGACAAATGCCTATCTGGATGGCATTCACTGTGCCATGTCTGCCCTTTTCAGGCTCTGGCCTCCTCTCGGACAGCAGCCACTTTCCCTGGCCAATCCGTCCCCCCTCCAACCTCCTCTACCCCTTCCAGCACCCCACTCCCTTCACCCGTCCAAGGCACACATTCAGACACGCAGTCAAGCACATCAACACACAAGAAGCACACTTCAAAACACAAGCACCACACCTCCCACCACAAGCATTCACACAGCCAACAGACACCTGCGCACACAACAACATCCACTTCCCCCCGTGTGCCCACCTCTTCCGCCTCCCTGCCTGTCGCCTCTACACCCACACCCTCATGCAGTGCACCTTCAGTCACTGTTGCTGGTCCTCTTCCTGCACTCACCACAATAGCAAACATCCATACATGCACCCCATACATCACACCTGCACTCACCACCTCTACTGTAGTTGGCACATGCAGCACACTCACCAGACTTGCAGACACCCACACAACATACATCCACAGTAGCTGTCTGTCTTCTCTCACTGTGTCCACCCCACCTCCCAAAACACACAAAAACACCAAGACACCCACCCATCAGACATCCACCACACCACAGCATACTGAGCACTCACCTGCACCCACTACATGCACCCCTACACCACATACATCCACACCCTCTGCCTCCACTCCCACCCTCTGCCTCCACTCCCACGCCCTCATCCACACCCACCCCAATTGCTCCAAAGAAACTTTTCCTCTCCCGTGCTGACCTCTTCCAACCCACTGGCCCACCCCGACTTGTCCCCAAACATGCTCACCTCCTTGCCCTTTCCGCTCCTTCCACATCACAGCCCACCCCAGTCCGCCCTTCACATTCCCATGCCCCTTCCCCAGATAAGAAAAAGGCCCGGACAGAGCCTAGGCCATCTAGCTCCACCCGATCCAAACAGCCCCCACCCCATTCAAAGGAGAAGCCCACCCCCCTCCCCCTTCCCAATGAAAGTCAAAGGCCCACCCCGTCGAAAATCTCCACCACCACCACCCCCTGCCCCCTTCCGTGAGGTGCTAGATGCCCATATGGTGCCCCATTAGGTGGAGTACGATGCACTTGTGAGAGTCAGGTTGGGCCCATTGTGGCCCATGACAATTGTCGCTATACGGACTGGCCATTGGCCCCGTTTAGACTGTTTGGCTCTGTGAGCTTCTGATTAAAGTTTCTGTGTGGCCTGTGTTTGAGCAGCACGCTGTTGAACCCTGGTCTTTTGTTTCATTTTTTAGGGGTGTGGGGCATTTGTATGTACTATGGTCAAATTGGATGTGCCTTGTGTCAGGGAAGTACCTCTTGATGTGGGGTGTATGACTTCTGCTGCTGTGAAGGGTTGGGGGGGGGCGTAGCAGGGTGGGTGGAGTGGCTTTCCTCCCTTGTTTCATAGGTTGCGGTACTTACCGTCGTCGTCTTCGTCGGCGGTCTCGGTCGTGGAGGTATATGGCAAGGAGCAGGGCTGGCATGATCTGCAGCTCTCTATCCATGGCTGCTGCAACGCGTTCTGTGGGACTCCGGTGCGTGGTTCCTTATATTTGGTTAATTTCCGCCTGGCTTTGTGCGGTGGTGGTTCCCGCCCCAGAACTGGCGGCGAAATGGTGGTTCATAATTTGATGGGCGGGTTGGGCCTCTCCGACAGCCTGTGGGTGGACTCTGCCATTGTCATCGGCACTCCTCTCCTGGTGGTGGATGGTTCGCGGGATGCCTGTGTTTCGTTTGGTTCATTATTTGGCGGTTCGGCCTGCTCCTCTGTAGGCGGTTTCTACCGCCACAGCCGGCGGAGCGGAATGGACCGCCATGTTCATAATGAGGGCCTCAGTGTCCAAGGGGCTTTACTTGGGTGTTCCCATGCAACCACCCATGCCTTTACTATTTTTCGCAAAACCCTAACTACCATAAATTTAGATATAGAGTTTTGTATCAAAAATTAACACCATTTGAAATTGGCATTAAAGGAGAAATTATTTAATTTCTCCTTTCTTTACCGACTTTGCATACAAAGTAGGACAAGTTTTAAAAGTTGTCTAGGCATAGTATTTTGTACTGGAAGGGTACTCTTCCAATACAAAACCTATGCTAGACTTGCACACACACCCTTGCGCTATGGCCCAAATGTGTCTCTGTAGTACTTGACGGCAAAATTCAGTGCCGATGCTAGGGCGAGGAATAGGACAGAGCCATATTTCTCCTCTCCTGCACTCTCCTTCTCATGCAATGCAGTACGGCATTTTTGGCTACTGCTCTGTGTTGCGTGGGAATGTAGTAAATCTGGCCCTGAATGTCAAGCAGTTTGCCAACACATCTTTGCAGCAGGTACATTCACCCACTGATTTATCTCTCTAGCATAGAAGTTACATGCCTATCTTTCTTGAGTACCTGCACATGGCTCCTAATTTTCTAGCGAGTAGGTTGCGTTTTACACCCTATTTTTTGGCCCTGCGGTCCAGTCACAAAAAAAGTTGAGGCAAGTCAGGCGTCTAAATTGTAGAAAGTCCTTCCAATGGAGATCCACGCCGTCAGTTTTAGTGACGGTTGGTAGGGCTCTGAAGTACCCCCTGTTTATCTAGTCTCTCTTCGATGTCTGCCTGCCTCGCTCACTCATTCATGACTGATTGGTTTACGCAAAAATAATTATTGTGTGATGATGCATGGTATCAAATTCAGTGGATATAAACGACTGCTCACTCGGGTGGCTGTGAAGCAAATGATCTAAAGCAAAAAAGCAGGAAGACACTTTCGAGAGGCACTTGGAATGTGGGTAAAGTTTGCCTAGGGCTTTGAAAGAGTTCCATGTTTTACTACCCTTCCGATCAGAGTCCTTTATAATACAGACAAAATCATACTGATTCATCCAAGTATTTTAATTACGTGAAACCTTAAGATTAGAAAGTGCCCGGGACAAACATCTCTCCAGAGAAAAAATGTTCTCTATTCTTGTCCACTAGGGGAATGTGAATCATGGCAAACAGATGGGAAGCCATTTGACTGAACAATTTATACTGTGTAAATCTTACGCCATTTGTTTCTCACTTTGAAAATGTATCGCAGTGTTCACCAGTATGTTAGGAGTGCGATTGGCCGACTTTATATTGTAATTGTATTGCTTCACTCCTGTACCTGCGTCTTTCTGTGTTGTCAAAATACAAATAAATCATTAGAAATCGAGCCGAAATTGAAGTCATATAATCATAGGCAAAACTGCAATCACAAAGAAATATAGTTACAGAGACACACATCCACATAGAAAACCTAGGAAGAAACACTATCACAAAAGAAGCAGAAGCAGAGAGAACCGAGCCATCGAGAACATGACTACAGAGAACAAGCACTTGCAATGCAATGGGTCTTGTATTTGCTTGAGTTAGAGCTACTGGCATTGTAAATTAATAATTGGACTTTTCCTGGCACATAAGTTGGTCAACTCTGCCTCATAATTTGGTCTTTTCCTGCCACATAATTCCAGTGGCGCTGCATATAACTAAAACACTTCGATTGACCTTCTTCCTCTATCTTCAGCCAAAAATGAAAATGTTGCCATTTAGCATTATAATTTAAATCTGCCACAATAATTGCAATAGAATACCACTTTCACCACCTCACCATCGGCGTTGCTGGCAGGCTAAGACAAGTGCCAAAAAAGACAAGCATTTGCAATGCAATGGGTCTCGCGTTTGCTCATGTTAGAGCTGATAGCGTTGTAAACTCCTAACCCGACTTTTCACCTATCAGGCAAAAGTGCATTTATATACGTAACCCGAAAAAGTGCAATTAACTATATAAAGAGCTGGACTTCTGCCAAGAGTGATCGCGCTCGTAAATTAGAGAAAAAGAAGTCCACAAGCCCATAGAAAACAGCGAGCCTTGCATGTTTTCTGTACTTTGTCGCTGCGCTCGAGGAGGGCTAGCCACCGGAAAAGGCATGAAGTATGCGTGCCTTCGACTAATGAAAGCAAGCAGATTTTATTAGGCAAGCACACGAACCAATAAAAAACAATGACGTGGTCGACAGGGCTCTGAGCCCTTTTCTAAACACTAAAGTGTCTCACTGCGATACGCATGCGCGAGCACATGCAACGCAGGCTCAACCCTAAAAAGGGACAAGACAGCCACGGAGGACAAGCAAAAAAAAATAGAAGTGTCATCCAAACACACATAAGAGATGATCAAAGGCACCATTATTATGGGGGAGAAACTGGGCTAAATGATGATAATGTCGTGCTATGGGTATTAAATGGACCATCGGTGGCAGAAAAATATTGAGTAGAGGCACTGACTGATCTCAGACCCGTTCTCGGCAGCCACAAGTTCGGCTTTTGTCTTTAGAAGACTTAATTAGAGGAGCAAATCTTAAGAGCGCAGCAGCCCTGCTGGCATACCTACTAAGAGGGGCGGACTTGAGGAAGCCCGGGCCGAAGAAAAAAGAGACCAGGGGAAACAAGGCCGGAGCTGTACCTTTTTGGTCCGAACTACTCCAGCCTTACCTGATGAAATTCCACCTCCACGTCTGACCTCTCTGCCATTTTTCACCGCTAGCCACCCTCCTTTGAAGCAGGGGCCCACCGGAGTTTTGGGAAGCAGGCATGGGTGTAGGAGGTGCAGCAGACCTGCAGGAAAGACAAAACACAACAGAGGAGGGCAAGTGGAGAGTGAAAAAAGTGCTAAGATGCGGTCACCACTGGGCGCGTTCTATCGCTTTTTCTTAAGCCATGTAAAAATCCATTTAAAAACTCAAAATCAATAGCGATAGAACGTAATGCTGTACAGTACCTGACCTCTTCGCTATGTGATTAAAATGGAAATTTATCGCAACATAAACAGTGGAATAAAATTAAACTCATCCAGGCATTGACAAAGCACAACAGTTTGGCTGTTTTGTATTGTGCATACAACATCTACACATGCACACAGGGACTGACTTATATCGCGCCTACCTGCACATATACAGACAGAACACTACATACGCACAGAGACCAACAATTTAACAGATATAAAGGAATGCATGCAGGCGGTGACACCACAGACGGCGGGGTGAACGAAAGGGAATCCCTGCAGAGCGAGAGGGACTGCCTGCAGACGTATGAGCAACTAAAACAAGAGTGAAAAATGACGGCAGGAAGAGGAGTGTGATGAAATAATCTAAGGGCTCCTAGCTAGTGTCCAATCAGCAGTGGGACCCTATGAAACTTAAAGCAAACAAGTTTGCGCTCTATGGAACTTCAAAGCGGCCATGGCTGCACTCGAGCGCAAAGGAGAGACAATAGAAACAATGTGACGTAACTGGTAATCATGCAAAGCGCTCCAATGCCGCCGATCGAGTTTGCACTGCATGAAACTTCAAAGCGCCATGGCCGCCATGAGTATGAGCGTGAAGGAGAGAGACAAAAGAAAAAAGTGGTTAGCTCACAATAAAACATATCGACAATCCTGCAATAATCCATGTAACAGGATCAGTCTGAAAGACGGTAACAAAACCGCCCCAAGGTGGGACAAACGGAAGGCATTTACCAAGGACATCAAGGGATTTTTAAAAGGCAAGCCCACAGTGTGAAAGGGATGGTCATGAGATGGGAGTGGTTTAAAGCACACAGAATACTTACAGCAGGTCAAAAAGCAAAAGCAGCGTTTAATCAGTCACACAGAAGCAGAACCACAGAGAATCAGAGTGGCAATGACACAGAGCCACAAATAAACAGAGCCATAAAAAAAACATACACAGAGAATAGTTTTGTCTAAGAGTTTTTGGGGCCCTGGATGAAACATATTTTGGAACCCCCACTCAGAGCAACCTTGAACTTTATTACATATTTTCTTCTAATGCATGCCTGCATGTAGGAGGCAATATAGAACATTGACAAAGTTGAGATCGGGTTATAGAGAGATCACATTGCCAGGTGGGCCCTGTGAAGGTGGGGTGACCTGGGCAACTGCCCACTTTGCTCATGCTCTAGAATGTCTCTGTTAGAAATGGGGTCTTTGGTTGGCAGTCAGGTTGCCCCCTGTCCAAGCAAGGACCCTTTCTCTAGTCAGGGTAAGTCACACACAATCCAAATTATCCCGTGCCCACCCTCTGGTAGCTTGGCACTGAGCAGTCATGCTTAACTTAGAAGGCAATGTGTAAAGTATTTGTGCAATAAATCATACAATAACACCATATAGCACCACAAAAATACACCACACAGTGTTTAAAAAAATATATAATATTTATCTGGATAAATGCAGGTCAAAACGATTAAGTACAATAAGTATATGTTGAGATATCACTATAAAAGTGATGTAAAGGCGGCCATTACAACCCTGGCGGTCGGTGTTAAAGCGGCGGTAATACCGCCAACAGGCCGGCAGAAAAATATTTGCAATTACGACCGTGGCGGAAACCGCCAACAAAGACAACCACTTTAACACTCCGACCGCCACGGTGGTACAAACAAACAGCTTGGCGGTCACCACCAACAGACAGGCGGAAGACAATGTACCGCCCACACTATTATGACAGGCCAATCCACCACCTTTTCCGGGGGTGGATTCGCCGCAGATAAAAACACGGTGGAAAAAGGAATCCCGAAGAAAAAACGCTCACCTCTACACACCCCACGAGGAACGAGGACGCCATGGATCCGGAACTCCAAATTTTCCCTGCAATAGTCTTCCTTCTCCTCTACCAGGAGGACGAAAGCCGGCGGCGAAGACCACGGTGAGTACTGCACCTACGACACAGGGGAGGGGGGGAGGGAAAAAACAGGGACACATACACGCAACACCCCCACCCCCAACCTCACCCACTACAACACACACACTAATGCATATCAATACATCACAGTTACACCCCCCAAGCCCCCGGAAGAATGCAAAGACAATAGAAAATGAGTGTAACCATTGTAATATATTCAAAGCAAGTAAGCAGAAAAATATATATTTACACCATGTACATAATATATACCAAGCATAGTAGTCCAGGTAGTGCACTAAGAAAGTCCGTAGAACACTGGGACCACACGGTATGGGCAAGTGTGAGAAAGTAGCCTCTTTCTAGCCTTGTTACCCCAACTTTTGGCCTGTTTGTGAGTATATGTCAGGGTGTTTTCACTGTCTCACTGGGATCCTGCTAACCAGGGCCCAGTGCTCATAGTGAAAACCCTATGTTTTCAGTATGTGTGTTATGTGTCACTGGGACCCTGCTAGCCAGGACCCCAGTGCTCATAAGTTTGTGACCTATATGTATGTGTTCCCTGTGTGATGCCTAACTGTCTCACTAAGGCTCTGCTAACCAGAACATCAGTGGTTATGCTCTCGCTGTACAAATTGTCACTAACAGGCTAGTGACCAATTTTACCAATTCATATTGGCATACTGGAACACCCTTATAATTCCCTAGTATATGGTACTGAGGTACCCAGGGTATTGGGGTTCCAGGAGATCACTATGGGCTGCAGCATTTCTTTTGCCACCCATAGGGAGCTCTGACAATTCTTACACAGGCCTGCCACTGCAGCCTGAGTGAAATAACGTCCACATTATTTCACAGCCATTTACCACTGAACTTAAGTAACTTATAAGTCACCTATATGTCTAACCTTCACCTGGTGAAGGTTGGGTGGTAAGTTACTTAGTGTGTGGGCACCCTGGCACTAGCCAAGGTGTCCCCACATCGTTCAGGGCAAATTCCCCGGACTTTGTGAGTGCGGGGACACCATTACACGCGTGCACTATACATAGGTCACTACCTATGTATAGCGTCACAATGGTAACTCCGAACATGGCCATGTAACATGTCTAAGATCATGGAATTGTCACCCCAATGCCATTCTGGCATTGGGGAGACAATTCCATGATCCCCCGAGTCTCTAGCACAGACCCGGGTACTGCCAAACTGCCTTTCCCCGGGTTTCACTGCAGCTGCTGCTGCTGCCAACCGCTCAGACAGGTTTCTGCCCTCCTGGGGTCCAGCCAGGCCTGGCCCAGGAAGGCAGAACAAAGGACTTCCTCAGAGAGAGGGTGTTACACCCTCTCCCTTTGGAAAAAGGTGTCAGGGCTGGGGAGGAGTAGCCTCCCCCAGCCTCTGGAAATGCTTTGATGGGCACAGATGGTGCCCATCTCTGCATAAGCCAGTCTACACCGGTTCAGGGATCCCTCAGCCCTGCTCTGGCGCGAAACTGGACAAAGGAAAGGGGAGTGACCACTCCCCTGACCTGCACCTCCCAGGGGAGGTGCCCAGAGCTCATCCAGTGTGCTCCAGACCTCTGCCATCTTGGAAACAGAGGTGCTGCTGGCACACTGGACTGCTCTGAGTGGCCAGTGCCAGCGCAGGTGACGTCAGAGACTCCTTCTGATAGGCTATTACCTGTGTTGCTAGCCTATCCTCCTTCCCAGGTAGCCAAACCTCCTTTTCTGGCTATTTAGGGTCTCAGCTTTGGGGAATTCTTTAGATAACGAATGCAAGTGCTCATCAGAGTTCCTCTGCATCTCTCTTTTGACCTTCTGCCAAAGGATCCCCCGCTGATTGCTCAGGACGCCTGCAAAACCGCAACAAAGTAGCAAGGACAACTACTGCAACCTTGTATCGCTGATCCTGCCGCCTTCTCAACTGTTTTCCTGGTGGTGCATGCTCTGGGGGTAGCCTGCCTTTTTCTTGCACCAGGAGCTCTGAAGAAATCTCCCGTGGGTCGACGGAATCTTCCCCCTGCAACCGCAGGCAACAAAAGACTGCATCACTGGTCCTCTGGGTCCCCTCTCAGCACGACAAGCGTGGTCCCTGGAACTCAGCAACTCTGTCCAATTGACTCTCACAGTCCAGTGACTCTTCAGTCCAAGTTTGGTGGAGGTAAGTCCTTGCCTCCCCACGCTAGACTGCATTGCTGGGTACCGCGTGATTTGCAGCTGCTCCGGCTCCTGTGCACTCTTCCGGGATTTCCTTCGTGCACAGCCAAGCCTGGGTCCCCGACACTCTAACCTGAAGTGCACAACCTCCTGAGTTGTCCTCCGGCGTTGTGGGACTCCCTTTTGTGTCTTCGGGTGAGCTCCGGTTCACTCCTCTCCCAAGTGCCTGTTCACGGTACTTCTGCGGGTGCTGCCTGCTTCTGTGAGGGCTCCCTGACTTGCTGGGCACTCCCTCTGTCTCCTCACCCAAGTGGCGACATCCTGGTCCCTCCTGGGCCACAGCAGCATCCAAAAAACCCTAACCCCGACCCTTGCAGCTAGCAAGGCTTGTTTGCGGTCTTTCTGCGTGGGAACACCTCTGCAAGCTTCTTCACGACGTGGGACATCCATCCTCCAAAGGGGAAGTTTCTAGCCCTCTTCGTTCTTGCAGAATCCACAGCTTCTACCATCCGGTGGCAGCTTCTTTGCACCCTCAGCTGGCATTTCCTGGGCATCTGCCCAATCTCGACTTTGTTGCGACTCTTGGACTTGGTCCCCTTGTTCCACAGGTACTCTCGTCCGGAAATCCACTTTGTTTGCATTGCTGGTGTTGGTCTTCCTTGCAGAATTCCCCTATCACGACTTCTGTGCTCTCTGGGGAATATAGGTGCCCTTTACACCTACTTTTCCGGGTCTTGGGGCGGGCTATTTTCTAACCCTCACTGTTTTCTTACAGCCCCAGCGACCCTCTACAAGCTCACATAGGTTTGGGGTCCATTCGTGGTTCGCATTCCACTTTTGGAGTATATGGGTTGTGCTGCCCCTATACCTATGTGCTCCTATTGCAATCTACTGAAACTTTACATTGCTTGCATTACTTCCTTTTGCTATTACGGCATATTTTTGGTATTGTGTACATATATCTTGTGTATATTTGCCATCCTCATACTGAGGGTACTCACTCAGATACTTTTGGCATACTGTCATAAAAATAAAGTACCTTTATTTTTAGTATATCTGTGTATTGTGTTTTCTTATGATATTGAGCATATGACACCAGTGGTATAGTAGGAGCTTTGCATGTCTCCTAGTTCAGCCTAAGCTGCTCTGCTATAGCTACCTTCTATCAGCCTAAGCTGCTAAAAACACCTCTTCTACACTAATAAGGGATACCTGGACCTGGTAGAGAGTGTAAGTACCCCCTTGGTACCCACTACAAGTCAGGCCAGCCTCCTACAGCGAGGCCCACACAAGATCCCCGACCATGACGGAGAGAACACTGCAGGGGCAACAGAGAGCAACTAAACAGGCACCTCAGGGGGAGGGAAAGGGGGGCACCTCAGCCGCTTGAATGCACGATGACAAATCCACGAGGGGGCCACATGCCCACTGCCATATCCTGGGGAGTGCAAAGCCACAGTCTCTCAAGTCTCTACAGTGAGTGGGTTGCCCACTGCCATATCCTGGGGAGTGCAAAGCCACAGTCTCTCAAGTCTCTACAGTGGGTGGGTTGCCCACTGTTCCATCCTGGGGAGTGCGAAGCCACAGTCTCTCAAATCTCTACAGTGGGTGGGTTGCCCACTGCCATATCCTGGGGAGTGCAAAGCCACAGTCTCTCAAGTCTCTACAGTGGGTGGGATGCCCACTGCCATATCCTGGGGAGTGCAAAGCCACAGTCTCTCAAGTCTCTACAGTGGGTGGGTTGCCCACTGCCATATCCTGGGGAGTGCAAAGCCACATTTTCACAAGTCTCTACAGTGGGTGGGTTGCCCACTGCCATATCCTAGGGAGTGCAAAGCCACAGTCTCTCAAGTCTCTACAGTGGATGGGTTGCCCACTGCCATATCCTGGGGAGTGCAAAGCCACAGTCTCACAAGTGGATGACAGTCTCCACTGGTTCTGGAGGGGGCATGGTGCTCAGAGTGCTTTATCCTGCTAAGGACAGAGGTAGTGGGTGCATCTCTCCACTGGTTCTGGAGGGGGCATGGTGCCCAGCGTGCTTCATCATGGTGCCCAGAGTGCTTCATCCTGCTAAGGACAGAGGTAGTGGATGGATCTCTCCACTGGTTCTGGAGGGGGCATGGTGCCCAGAGTGCTTCATCCTGCTAAGGACAGAGATAGTGGATGTATCTCTCCACTGGTTCTGGAGGGGGCATGGTGCCCAGAGTGCTTCATTGACCCCGTGACGGACTCAGTTGCATCAGTGCCCCTGCCGTTCATGGGCTAGCTGTGCTTGAGATGGCGGTGCCGTGTTCAGCGGCGGAAACAGGAATCCCGAAGGAAAATCGCTCACCTCTACACACCCCACGACGAACGAGGACGCCATGGATCCGGAATTCCAAATTCTCCCTGCGATAGTCTTTCTGCTCCTCTACCAGGAGCATGAACGTCGGCGGCGAAGACCACGGAGAGTACTGCACCTACGACACAGGGGAGGGGGGAGGGAAAAAACAGGGACACACACACGCGACACGCCCACCCGCACCCTCACCCACTACAACACACACACTAATGCATATCAATACATCACAGTTACACCCCCCCAAGCCACCCGGAAGAATGCAAAGACAATAGAAAATGAGTGTAACCATTGTAATATATTCAAAGCAAGTAAGCAGAAAAATATCTATTTACACCATGTACATAACATATACCAAACATAGTATTCCAGGTAGTGCACTAAGAAAGTCCGTGAAACACTGGGACCACACGGTATGCGCGAGGCCCACACAAGATCCCCGACCATGACGGAGAGAACATTGCAGGGGCATCAGAGAGCAACTAAACAGGCACCTCAGGGGGAGGGAAAGGGGGGGCACCTCAGCCGCTTGAGTGCACGACGACAAATCCACGAGGGGGCCACATGCCCACTGCCATATCCTGGGGAGTGCAAAGCCACAGTCTCTCAAGTCTCTACAGTGGGTGGGTTGCCCACTGTTCCATCCTGGGGAGTGCAAAGCCACAGTCTCTCAAATCTCTACAGTGGGTGGGTTGCCCACTGCCATATCCTGGGGATTGCAAGCCACAGTCTCTCAAGTCTCTACAGTGGGTGGGTTGCCCACTGCCATATCCTAGGGAGTGCAAAGCCACAGTCTCACAAGTCTCTACAGTGGGTGGGTTGCCCACTGCCATATCCTGGGGAGTGCAATGCCACAGTCTCTCAAGTCTCTACAGTGGGTGCGTTGCCCACTGCCACATCCTGGGGAGTGCAAAGCCACAGTCTCACAAGTGGATGACAGTCTCCACTAGTTCTGGAGGGGGCATGGAGCCCAGAGTGCTTCATCCTGCTAAGGACAGAGGTAGTGGATGTATCTCTCCACTGGTTCTGGAGGGGGCATGGTGCCCAGAGTGCTTCATCCTGCTAAGGACAGAGGTAATGGATGGATCTCTCCACTGGTTCTGGAGAGGGCATGGTGCCCAGAGTGCTTCATCCTGCTAAGGACAGAGGTAGTGGATGTATCTCTCCACTGGTTCTGGAGGGGGCATGGAGCCCAGAGTGCTTCATCCTGCTAAGGACAGAGGTAGTGGATGTATCTCTCCACTGGTTCTGGAGGGGGCATGGTGCCCAGAGTGCTTCATCCTGCTAAGGACAGAGGTAATGGATGGATCTCTCCACTGGTTCTGGAGAGGGCATGGTGCCCAGAGTGCTTCATCCTGCTAAGGACAGAGGTAGTGGATGAATCTCTCCACTGGTTCTGGAGGGGGCATGGTGCCCAGAGTGCTTCCTTGACCCCGTGACGAACTCAGTTGCGTCAGTGCCCCTGCCGCTCATGGGCTAGCGGTGCTTGAGATGGCGGTGCCCTGTTCAGCGGCGGAAACAAAAATCCCAAAGGAAAAACGCTCACCTCTACACACCCCACGACGAACGAGGACGCCATGGATCCGGAACTCCAAATTCTCCCTGCGACAGTCTTCCTGCTCCTCTACCAGGAGCACGAACGTCGGCGGCGAAGACCACGGAGAGTACTGCACCTACGACACAGGGGAGGGGGGAGGGAAAAAACAGGGACACACACACGCAACACGCCCACCCGCACCCTCACCCACTACAACACACACACTAATGCATATCAATACATCACAGTTACACCCCCAAAGCCCCCCGGAAGAATGCAAAGACAATAGAAAATGAGTGTAACCATTGTAATATATTCAAAGCAAGTAAGCAGGAAAATATATATTTACACCATGTACATAACATATACCAAACATAGTATTCCAGGTAGTGCACTAAGAAAGTCCGTGGAACACTGGGACCACACGGTATGCGCGAGGCCCACACAAGATCCCCGACCATGACGGAGAGAACACTGCAGGGGCATCAGAGAGCAACTAAACAGGCACCTCAGGGGGAGGGAAAGGGGGGGCACCTCAGCCGCTTGAGTGCACGACGACAAATCCACGAGGGGGCCACATGCCCACTGCCATATCCTGGGGAGTGCAAAGCCACAGTCTCTCAAATCTCTACAGTGGGTGGGTTGCCCACTGCCATATCCTGGGGATTGCAAAGCCACAGTCTCTCAAGTCTCTACAGTGGGTGGGTTGCCCACTGCCATATCCTAGGGAGTGCAAAGCCACAGTCTCACAAGTCTCTACAGTGGGTGGGTTGCCCACTGCCATATCCTGGGGAGTGCAATGCCACAGTCTCTCAAGTCTCTACAGTGGGTGCGTTGCCCACTGCCACATCCTGGGGAGTGCAAAGCCACAGTCTCACAAGTGGATGACAGTCTCCACTAGTTCTGGAGGGGGCATGGTGCCCAGAGTGCTTCATCCTGCTAAGGACAGAGGTAGTGGATGTATCTCTCCACTGGTTCTGGAGGGGGCATGGTGCCCAGAGTGCTTCATCCTGCTAAGGACAGAGGTAATGGATGGATCTCTCCACTGGTTCTGGAGGGGGCATGGTGCCCAGAGTGCTTCATCCTGCTAAGGACAGAGGTAGTGGATGAATCTCTCCACTGGTTCTGGAGGGGGCATGGTGCCCAGAGTGCTTCATTGACCCCGTGACGAACTCAGTTGCATCAGTGCCCCTGCCGCTCATGGGCTAGCGGTGCTTGAGATGGCGGTGCCCTGTTCAGCGGCGGAAACAAAAATCCCAAAGGAAAAACGCTCACCTCTACACACCCCACGAGGAACGAGGACGCCATGGATCCGGAACTCCAAATTCTCCCTGCGATAGTCTTCCTGCTCCTCTACCAGGAGCACGAATGTCGGCGGCGAAGACCACAGTGAGTACTGCACCTACGACACAGGGGAGGGGGGGAGGGAAAAAACAGGGACACACACACGCAACACCCCACCCTCACCCACTACAACACACACACTAATGCATATCAATACATCACAGTTACACCCCCCAAGCCACCCAGAAGAATGCAAAGACAATAGAAAATGAGTGTAACCATTGTAATATATTCAAAGCAAGTAAGCAGAAAAATATATATTTGCACCATGTACATAATATATACCAAGCATAGTAGTCCAGGTAGTGCACTAAGAAAGTCCGTGGAGCAGTGGGACCACACGGTATGGGCGAGGCCCACACAAGATCCCTGACCATGACGGAGAGAACACTGCAGGGGCATCAGAGAGCAACTAAACAGGCACCTCAGGGGGAGGGAAAGGGGGGGGCACCTCAGCTGCTTGAGTGCACAACGACAAATCCACAAGGGGGCCACATGCCCACTGCCATATCCTGGGGAGTGCAAAGCCACAGTCTCTCAAGTCTCTACAGTGGGTGGGTTGCCCACTGCCATATCCTAGGGAGTGCAAAGCCACAGTCTCTCAAGTCTCTACAGTGGGTGGGTTGCCCACTGTTCCATCCTGGGGAGTGCAAAGCCACAGTCTCTCAAATCTCTACAGTGGGTGGGTTGCCCACTGCCATATCCTGGGGAGTGCAAAGACACAGTCTCTCAAGTCTCTACAGTGGGTGGGTTGCCCACTGCCATATCCTGGGGAGTGCAAAGCCACAGTCTCTCAAGTTTGTACAGTGGGTGGGTTGCCCACTGCCATATCCTGGGGAGTGGAAAGCCACAGTCTCACAAGTCTCTACAGTGGGTGGGTTGCCCACTGCCATATGCTGGGGAGTGCAAAGCCACAGTCTCTTACGTCTCTACAGTGGGTGGGTTGCCCACTGCCATATCCTGGGGAGTGCAAAGCCACAGTCTCACAAGTGGATGACAGTCTCCACTGGTTCTGGAGGGGGCATGGTGCCCAGAGTGCTTCATCCTACTAAGGACAGAGGTAGTGGATGTATCTCTCCACTGGTTCTGGAGGGGGCATGGTGCCCAGAGTGGTTCATCCTGCTAAGGACAGAGGTAGTGGATGGATCTCTCCACTGGTTCTGGAGGGGCATGGTGCCCAGAGTGCTTCATCCTGCTAAGGACAGAGGTAGTGGATGTATCTCTCCACTGGTTCTGGAGGGGGCATGGTGCCCAGAGTGCTTCATCCTGCTAAGGACAGAGGTAGTGGATGTATCTCTCCACTGGTTCTGGAGAGGGCATGGTGCCCAGAGTGCTTCATTGACCCCGTGATGGACTCAGTTGCGTCATTGCCCCTGCCACTCATGGGCTAGCGGTGCTTGAGATGGCGGTGCCCTGTTCAGCGGTGCTTGAGATGGCGGTGCCCTGTTCGGCGATGCTTGAGATGGAGGTGCCCTGTTCAGTGGTGCTTGAGATGGCGGTGCCCTGTTCAGCGGTGCTTGAGATGGCGGTGCCCTGTTCAGCGGTGCTTGAGGCGGCGGTGCCCTGTTCAGCGGTGCTTGAGGCGGTGGTGCCCTGTTCAGCGGTGCTTGAGGCGGCGGTGCCCTGTTCAGCGGTGCTTGAGATGGCGGTCTCCATTGCAGGGTCTCAGCTGCTGGCGGTCCTTCATGGCCCAGCGGGGCTTTTGCTGGCGGTCCTTCATGGCCCAGCGGGGCTGGTGCTGGCGGTGGCCTCCTGGGCAGCTGGGCTGGTGCTGGCGGTGGCCTCCTGGGCAGCGGGGATGATGGCGGTCTTCTCCACCATGCCGCTCTTCCCAGACTTGCCGGGTTTCTTGTGGCCCTTCCCCACCCTGGAAGGTGTCACAGCTGTCTCCACACTCCCACCGGGACCCCTGGGAGCACCTTTGGTGGCTGGAGTCTTCCCCCTCTCCCACTGGGCACTGGCCAACTTCTGATGCTTCACAGGTGGGGGACTGTCTGTGCTGTGGCTCCGTGCCACACTGGCTGCCCTGGTGGCCGGTGCACTCTATATTCCGGTGACTACAGGCACCACTGGTCCCGGAGATGTTGTGGCTGAGGTGCTAGTGCAGGATCTATGAGACGGACGGGGTGGGGGAGGTGTGGGAAAGAGGTCAAGGTTGGACAGGGAAAGTTTTTGGGACACACAGGGACAGGTAGCTGGAGGGGGTTTGGGAGTGGACGAAGAGATGGTGGTTGTAGGAGGTGTACGTTTGGTGACTTTGGGTGAAGGTGCATGCGCTGGAGGCTGTCGTGAGGTGGATGACTGTTGGGTGGGTGTGTGCTGGCGTTTGTGTATCTTGGGAGGGGGTGTCACAGACACACTGGGAGAGGACACAGGGGACGTGTGAATGGTAGTAGGGGTGGTGACTGCACGTGAGCGGGGTGTGGTGGTGGGTGTGCTGGAGAGGGACGTAGTGGCTGTAGAGGTAGTGCATACAGGTGTGAGTGTAGACAAGACTGGGAGGGAGGAGGGAGATGAGGTGGAGGGGGACACAGTGGAGGCAGTGGATGATGGTGTGTCTGCATGTGTGTGATGCTTGCGTGAGTGCCTGTGGGATGTGTAGTGCTTATGTTTGCCTGAGCTTCCCTTGTGTGGTGAGGTGTTTGCATGTTGGTCTGTAGGTGTGCTTGGGATAGGCTGAGGTACAGGGGATTGGGTCTGGGTGGAGGAAGTTGGAGGGGGGAGGCTAGAGACGGGGACAATGGCTGCCATCAGTGCTGAGGCCAGAGTCTGAAAAGCTCGCTGAAGGGCCGCCTGACCAGAATGAATGCCCTCCAGGAATGCATTGGTTTGTTGCAACTGCCTCTCTACACCCTGGATGGCATTCAAAATGGTATACTGCCCAACAGTGAGGGACCTGAGGAGGTCAATGGCCTCCTCACTGAGGGCAGCAGGGGTGACTGGGGCAGGGCCTGAGGTGCCTGGGGCGAAGGTCATGCCCACCCTCCTGGGTGAGCGGGCACGGGGCAAAGGCTACGGGGCTGCTGGGAGGGCAGTGCTGGTGGGGGGGTGGCGGCTGTACCTGTAGATGCGGGGGGCACAGATGTTGCCGCCACCACAAGGGAGCTCTCACCAGAGGACGAGTCCGTGTCGCTCGTGTCAGCTCCTGTCCCCGCCGTGGAGCTCTCCTCGTCGTCCGTCCCACTGGTGAATTCAGACTCCGTAGTGTCGCCCTCCATGGCCATGTGGGATGTAGCTCCCTCGTGCTCCGGTGCCACTGCTCCTCCGCCTGATGATGCTAATGCACACAAGAACAGGGAGACCACAAAAAGGGGGGGGAAGAAAGACATGTTGAGTGCATGCATTACCGCTACCGTTGGCGGACACGACAGACACAGAAGCCCCCTGCACTACGCCGCGCTCTTGGGCTCCACTGTTCCATTCCTGGGAAATGGCCTACAAGGCTATCGACGACATCTGCACACATAGATGACACAGGGGCATGACTAGGTGTACTTGGCACTCTACAGAGGTGGGCTGGGGTGCCACATAGCCTGCCTTACGGAGGGGCCTTGCCTACGGAACTCACCCTGGCCTAGGGAAACCCACAGCCCACCTCCCCCACCCAGACACCTCCACTGCACGCAAAGTCAGCAGAATGAGAGTGTACTCACCCCCTTGTGGCTGCTGTGATGCCCTCAAGCGCCCATCCAACTCCTGGTAGGCCACCGCCAGGATCCTGAACATCAGGGGGGTCATGGTGCGACGGGCACCCCTCCCACGTTGGGAGGCCATCCCCAGTTGAGCCTTCGCCGTCTTCTTGCTCCAGCGGAGAATGTCCTCCCATCTTTTCCGGCAGTGGGTGCTCCATCTGTGGTAGACCCCCAGCAATCGGTCGTCCTTGGCGATGGCACGCCAAATATCTTTTTTCTGGTGGGCGCTGACCTACATGAAATGGACAGGGGAAAATGAGAAGTTATTACCAACTGCACCGTCAAAGTGATTGGCCCCCATCCCTACCCATGCCATGTGGCACATGCATTCACCGTCTTTCATGCACGCAGCACTCTCCCCCCTTCATTCTTACATCCAGCCCTCTCCACGCAGGCATAGCCCATACAACATGCTCCCTGTGTACTTACCTGTTTGCCTGGAGGACCGTAGAGTAGCGTGTACTGGGGAGGACCCCATCCACGAGCTTCTCCAACTCCTCCGATGTGAAGGCAGGGGCCCTTTCCCCAGACACTCAAGCCATTGTCTCTTCCAGACCGAGGTCACAGCAGCACTTGCAGTGTAGGTCCTCTCCTGTCGAAGATCAGGCATCGAGTGATTGAACAGATAGAAAATGGCGGTCACGTCTGTGGCGGTGCGTACCGTCACCACTGGCGTACATCGTCATTGGCTCCTGGGACCCATAGGGTCCAATGTTAACCAATGCAGCATTGCGCCGCGGTCTTCGACCGCCTACCGCAACAGTGTACAACGCCAGCGCAGTTACCTCACATCCCATTGTCCCACTTTACAGGTCAGGCAGCCACCATTTCAGTGGCCCACATGGCTTCATTTCCAAATGCGGCACACATACCTAGGACTAGACTCAACACACATACAGGCCACCTTTTGTGTATGATTGGTGTTCTGTGTAAACTGTGGGTACGTACCTCTGAGTTGTTTGACTCTGTGCTCGCTGTTGTCCTTCATAGGCACCGTCCGCTGGGACATGTGAGGAGATGGCGGCATCCTCCGGTGTACCGACCGTTGGTGGACCTGTGGACAATGGAGGAGCGACATTTGATTATCACATACAGGCCTGACCGTGCCACAATCCAGGAACTGTGTACCCAGTTGGTGCCAGACCTGATATAAGCAATCCGCCATCCCACAGGAATCCCCCCTCAACTGCAGGTGCTGTCAGTGCTCCATTTCCTTGCAAGTGGGTCTTTTCAAACAACAGTGGCCATAGCATTAGGGATGTCCAAGCCTATGTTTTCCAACGTGTTGTCCAGAGTGTTTTCTGCCCTTCTGAAACACATGTGGAGCTACATCGTTTTCCCTCAGGTGGAGGATTTGCCTACAGTGAAAGGTGATTTCTATGCCCTGGGACACATCCCCAACATCATAGGTGCCATTGATGGGACCCATGTGGCTTTGGTCCCCCCCCACAGGAGTGAACAGGTGTACAGAAACCGGAAGAGTTATCATTCTATGAATGTACAGATGGTATGTTTGGCAGACCAGTACATCTCCCATGTGAATGCCAAGTTCCCTGGCTCAGTGCATGACGCCTACATCCTGCGGAATAGCAGCATCCCTTATGTGATGGGTCAACTCCAGAGGCACCGTGTGTGGGTATTAATTGAGCACCGGGAGGCAAGTCAGTGGTAATGGTTGTCTGGGTCTGGGGATATCCCTCCAGGTTAGTGCGTGTCCAACAGTTATCCCTCACCATTTGCAGGTGACTCTGGTTACCCCAACCTGTCATGGCTACTGACTCCAGTGAGGAATCCCAGGACAAGGGCATAGGAACGCTACAATGAGGCCCATGGGCGAACTAGGAGGGTGATCGAGCGGACCTTCGGCCTCCTGAGGGCCAGGTTCCGGTGCCTCCATATGACAGGTGGATCCCTATCCTACTCACCAAAGAAGGTGTGCCAGATCATCGTGGCCTGCTGTATGCTTCATAACTTGGCTTTGCGACGACAGGTGCCTTTTCTGCAGGATGATGGTCCAGATGGCGGTGTTGTTGCAGCTGTGGAGCCTGTGGACAGTGAAGAGGATGAAGCAGAGGAAGAAGACATGAACAACAGGGACTCAGTGATCCAGCAATATTTCCAGTGAGACACAGGTAAGAGTACAGACCTGCCTACTACATGTACTTTAACACTACTACCTCTCTACTGTGTATCGTTTTCACCCAGTGTATGGTCACTGAGTTGTCACTTTCCCTTACGATTTCACAGATGTGGGTCCCACTGTGTGACATCTGCTTAAATTCCTCATGGACTAGAGCTGTGTGACATAGGTATGTTGACATTACAATTGAACGAGCATTTTGTCACTGTAATTGCTAATACACTATTTCGAAATCACAGACGGACTCCAGATTGTTTTGTGCTTTAAGTGTGTTTATTTAAGTGCTCAATATTGGAGGGGGTGGAGTGAAATGGTGAGGGTTGATGGCGGAGGAATGTCTATGGCAGAGTCCAGTCTATTAGTCTCACAGGTGCATTGCCCAAATGGGCATAGGAAGTGGAGCTGGGGCAGTTAAAGTATGGACAGGGTGACAAAGTGGGACAGTAGGATGACAATCAGGGTGGTCTCATTTCTTGGCGGCGATCTTGGCATCGTGCTCTGTGTTTGTCCTGGATCTCAAGGACCGTTTGCGGGGTGGTTCTCCCTCTGCAGGGGGTGGGGTGCTGATGTGGTGGTCCTGTGGCGGTGCCTCCTGTCCACTAGTGCCGGCAGAGGTGGTGGGCAGTTCATCATCCATGCTAGTGTCAGGGGCCCCTTGCAGTGCCACAGTGTCCCTCCTGGTGTTGAGTACTTCCTTCAGCACCCCTACAATGGTGCCCAGGGTGGAGCTTATGGTTCTGAGTTCCTCCCTGAAACCCATATACTGTTCCTCCTGCAGGCGCTGGGTCTCCTGAAACTTGGCCATTACCGTTGCCATCGTCTCCTGGGAGTGGTGGTATGCTCCCATGATGGAGGAGAGGGCCTCGTGGAGAGCAGGTTCCCTTGGCCTGTCCGCCCCTTCGTACAGCAGCCCTCCCAGTTCCCCTGTGTTCCTGGGCCTCCGTCCCCTGGACCGTGTGCCCACTACCACTGCCCCAGGTCCCTGTTGTTGTTGGGATGGTGGGTTATCCTGGGTTCCCTGTAGTGGTGGACACACTACTGCTTGACATGTCCTGGGGACAGAGGTATGGGCCCGCTGGGTGGGTGCTGTGCTGGTGTTTCCAGAGGGGGAAGGTCTGTAGTGGCCTGTGACTGTGTGAGGGGAACCGACTGTCCCGACGTCCCCTATGGGCCGGGCTGGTCATCTAGATCCAGTTGGACAGAGGTGCTGTCAACACTGTGGGCCTCTTCTGTTGGTGGTGTGGACATGTGTGGACCCTCCTGTCCGGGTGACGTTGGGTAGGGGTCCTGCAGGGGTATAAAAGGATGGTTATTACATCTGTGTGTGTCATGGTGTGCAATGGGTGGGTGACCGTGTACCCCAGTGCTTGCATTCCTGTGTGGGACCTTTTGTGAGGATGCTTTAGGGGGTTGTATGGGTATGTGCAGTGGGCATGCTTTAGTGATGGGTGTCCATGTTTTGTTGTGCGTGCAGGGCTTGGTGTTGGGATGGGTGGTTTGTGATGTTGGGACATATGTGAGGATTTGGGGTGCTAGGGGTGAGGGTGGGGGTATGTGGTGGCATGCAGGTAGGGTGGGGGATGTAATCATTAAGATTTGTCTTACCAGAGTTCATTCCTCCACCTACTCCTGCGAGGCCCTCAGGATGCAGTATCGCCAAGACCTGCTCCTCCCATGTTGTTAGTTGTGGGGGAGGAGGTGGGGGTCCGCCGCCAATCCGCTGAACCGCCAGGTGGTGTCTTGAGACCACGGAACGCACCTTCCCCCGTAGGTCGTTCCACCTCTTCCTGATGTCCTCCTGATTTCTTGGGTGCTGTCCCACTGCGTTGACCCTGTCCACTATTCTTCGCCATAGCTCCATCTTCCTTGCTATTGAGGTGTGCTGCACCTGTGATCCGAATAGCTGTGGCTCTACCCAGACGATTTCCTCCACCATGACCCTGAGCTCCTTCTCTGAGAACCTGGGGTGTCTTTGCCATGCCATGGGGTGGTGTAGGTGATGTGTGGGGTGGAGTGTGTGGTGTTAAGTGTGCTGATATGTAGTGGTGTGTTGTGTGTGGTGCGTGGAAGTTCTGTGGGTGATGGTGTTGTGTGCCTGTGGATGCTGTTGTTCTTGTTGTTGCTACCTCTCTGTGGCCTTCTTTCGGAATTTTTGGTCGTGGGGGTTTGTGGGTGATATGGGTGTGTGTTTTATATTGTGATGGGTGTGTTGGAGTGGTGTGTGTATGTGTATCAGGTGTGTGTATTTTGAATTGTCCAATGTGGCTGTGTTTTGTAAGAGTGTGTGTATTTTGAGCGCAGCGGTGTGTACCGCAAATGGAATACTGCAGTTGAAAGACCGCCGCGTGGATTCGTGTGTCGTGATAGTGTGGGTGTATTTCTGTTGGCGTGACGGTGGAGGTTTTGTTTTCGCCAGTTTATCACTGACCTTTGGTGTGGCGGACTTGTGTGGGTGTCTGAATTTTGGCGGATTCCGAAATGTGGCTCATAATAGCTGTGGCAGAATTCCACGGGCACAGCGGTGTCTTGGCGATCTTCTGCACGGCGGTAAGCGGCTTTTACCACCAGGGTTGTAATGACCACCAAAGTGTCTTAAGTCTTTTAAAAGCAATCAAAGTCTCTTTCAAGCACAAAGTACCTGGTTTGCGTGCAAAATCTCCGCAAAGAACCGCAGAGGAGGAGATGCGTGGAAACAAAGGCATATGCGTTGATTTCTGAGGCCGCACACAGCTATGTGTCACTTAGTTTTCACGCAGGGACGGCTGTGCATCGAGTTCCGGCGCTCGGTCGTGCATCCACTTTGGGTTGCGGAATTTTCGGACGCCCCCGGGGACGATGGGTGGATTTCTTGCACTGGCAGGACGAAGTCACAGGAGCTGCGTGGATTCAGTGGGCGTTGCGTTGAATTTTCTACTGCACGGCAGGCGTTGCGTCAATTCCTCTCTGGAAGTCAGGCTGCGTCATCCCGGCTCGGCTGTGCCTCGATCCGGTGGCCCGTGAGTCAAATTTCCAGTTGCTACACTGGCACTGCATCGATCTTCTTGAGGCGAAGTTGGGCTGCGTCGTTCCAGTTCAGTGAACCCCGGCATGCAACAACAATGCATGGACCCCCATTACAGACCTGCATGGACACCCATCATCCCAGGTTGCCCAATAGATTCACCCAGCCCACAAAATCACCACTCACACAAGACCAAGCCGACAGGGAAAGCACAATCATACAGGGAAACACACCTATTGCACAAGATGGCACACACAAATACATTAACAATGCCTTTGCATCCCAACAGGACCCCTACCCAACGTCACCGGAGAGGAGGTGCCAGCTACATCCAGCCCCCCCAAGAAGAGGCCCACAGTGATGAAAGCAGCTCTGCACACCTGGATCATGATGACCAACCTGGACCATCAGGGACCTCTGGACAGTCGGTTACCCTGCCACAGTCCCAACCCACCACAGAGCCTCTCCCCTCAGGAAACACCAGCACAGCACCCACCCAGCGGGCCCATGCCACTGCCCCCAGGACACGTCAATCAGCAGTGTGTCCACCACTACAGGGACCCCAGGCAACCCCACAAACACAGGACGATCAGGGACCTGGGGTCAGTGGCAGTTGGCACACGGTTCAGGGGACAGAGGCACAGGACAACAGGGAAGCTGGGAGGACTGTTGTGTGACAGGGGGAGGACAGGCCCAGGGAACCGACCCTCCACGAGGCACTATCAAACATCCTGGGAGCATACCACCATTCCCAGGAGACCATGGGCCAGGTACTGGCCAAGTTATAGGAGACCCAGAGGCTGCAGGAGGGACAGTACCTGGGAATCAGGGAGGACCTAACTAAAATATACACCATCCTGGTCACCATTGCAGGGGTGGTGGCTGACATGGGCAAGACCATGAGGGAGGCAGTGGCACAACAAAGGGCCCCTGACACTAGCCAAACTGAGGAACAGCTTTCCACCTCCGCTGGCGCTAGTGGACAGGAGACCCCGCCACAGGACCAACAGGCCACCAGCACCCCACCCCCTGCAGAAGGAGAACCACCCTGCAAACGGTCCCTGTGATCCAGACAGAAGACAGAGAACATTGCCAAGACCCCACCAAGAAATAAGACTCTCCTGATTGTCACCCTTCTGTCCCACTATGTCACCCTGTCCACCTTGAACTGCCATTGCTCCCCTTTCAATGCCCCATTGGACAATGAACCTGTGATACCAGGAGACTCGATTCTAACTGGGCATTCCTCCACCATCACCCCAGCCCCTTGCACTTATCCCCATACTATTTTGTACAGAAAATAAACACCCTTGAAACAGAAACCATACTGGGGTCAGTGTAATGATTATAAAGATGTATTATTACAACATTATCAAAGCATTGCACTAGAGGGGGATTCCTGTTGGCTGGCGGATAGCTGAAATCAGGTGTGGCTCCAATTGGGCACACAGCTCTTGAATTGTGGCACAATCAAGTCTGTATGTGATGATAATGTGTCTGTCCTCCATTGTCGACAGGTCCACCAGGGGTCTGTACACCGGAGGATGCTGCCATCGCATCATCTGCCTCAGCGGTTGTAGCCTATGCAGGAGAACGGTGAGCAGAAGGTCATATTTCCACATTGAATGCACAACTGTTGCTGAAGTTAGGTCACAGAAGCAGTATGTGAATTTGAGAGTCAGTTGATGGGCCAATGTCTGCTGTGATGCAGTTAGGTGCCATGCCATGTGCCCCCCTGAAATGGCGCCTGCCTGACCTGTGAGGAAGGACAAGTGGAAATGAGGTAAGTGCGCCGTCAATGACAGCCACGCAACTTCACATTGGTTATCAGTGGGCCCTACGGGTTCCAGGAGCCAATGGTGATGTACGCTGGTGGTGACGGTACGCACCACCGCGGACACGACTGCCGTTTTCTATCTATCCACTCACTTGCCACCTGACCATCAACAGGAGAGGACATACACTGCAAGTGCTGCTGAGGAGTTGGAGAAACTGGTGGATGGGATCCTACCTCAGTACACATCACTCTACGGCCCTCCAGACAAACACTGAGTACACTGAGAGCATGAGGTGTGGGCAATGCATGTTTTGAGTGGTGTGGATGTAAGCCACATGTTGGGGGGTGCTGAGGCGTCCTGGCCTGAGTGCTGCATGAGAGGTGGTCAGTGTATGTGCGTCAGGGCATGGGTGGGAACTGGGGGGCAATGAGTATGCGCGGTCCGAACAGGTGCGTAATTTCCTTTCCTCCTGTCTTTTCCCTCTAGGTCAGCGCCCACCAGAAAAAGGGTATTTGGCGTGCCATCGCCAAGGAGGTGCGGACCCTGGGGGGCCTGTCACAGGCGCAGCACTCACTGCCACAAGAGATGGGAGGACCTGCGTCGCTGGACCAAGAAAGTGGCGGAGGCCCAGCTGGGACTGGCCTCCCGATGTGGAAGGAGTGCCCGTCGCACCATGACCCCCCTGATTTTCCGCATCCTGGCGGTGGCCTATCCAGAGTTGGATGGGCGCTTCAAGGCATCACAGCAGCCACAAGGGGGTGAGTACAGATTCTGATTCCTGAATTTGCCGCTTTAGGAAGTAGCTGGGTTGGGTATGTGGGCTGTGGAAGACCCTAGGCCAGGGCGATCATGGCAGGGCAATCATGTGTGCAGGCTCTGAAGCACTCCAAACCCCTTGGTGTAAGTGGGCATATACTGCTGGACAGGGTCCTGTGGGTGTCAGGTGTGCAGATGCTGGCATTAGCCATTGTACCCTATGGGCTTGTGACTACCTTAGTGACTGGTTGGGCATGGCCTAGTGCATAGAGCTGATCCCTGTGTGTTGTGTACACCAACGGTAGTGGTTGTGCTGGCATTGACCAAATGTATCCTCTGTCTCTCCCCCCTTTTTTTGTTTTGTCACCTTGTCCTTGTGTGCATTAGCATCATCTGGCGGAGGAGCAGAGGCACCGGCGATGGAGGGAGCTGAATCCCACATGGCCCATGAGGGTGAATCCACTGAGGGTGAAAGCACCAGTGGGACGGAGGACGAGGGGAGCACCACGACGGGGACAGGAGGGGAGACCAGTGACGGTGACTCCTCCTCCGATGGAAGCTCCCTGGCAGTGGCGGACACCTCTGTGCCCACCCCAACAACAGGTACAGCCGCCACCCCAACCAGCACCGCCCTCCCAGCAGCCCCTCAGCGTGTTTCCCATGCCCGCTCACCCAGGAGGGTAGGCATCTCCTTCACCCCAGGCACCTCAGGCCTTGCTGCAGTCAGCCCTGCTGCCCTCTGTGAGGAGGCTATTGACCTCCTGAGATCCCTCACTGTTGGGCAGTCAATCATTCTGAATGCCATGCAGGGTGTTGAGAGGCATTTGCAACAAACAAATGCATACCATGTAGGGCATTCACTCTGGCGTGGCAGCCCAACAGAGAGCATTTCAGGCTCTGGCCTCAGCGCTGATGGCAGCCGTTGTCCCTGTGTCTAGCCTCCCCCTTCCAACTTCCTCTACCCAGTCCCAGTCCCACTCCCCTCAACCCCAGCCTATCCCAAGCACACCTTCAGACCAGCATTCACCCAAATCAACACACAAAAGTGGATCAGGCAAACATAAGCATCACACCTCATCTCATAGGCACTCACACAAGCACCATGCCCATGCAGACACAGCAACATCCACTGCCTCCACCGTGCCCCCTCCTCCTCCTCGTCCACCCCCCTCCCAGTCTCGTCGCCACTCACACCTGGATGCACTACATCCTCATCCACCACGCCCATCACCAGCACACCCATCACTTCACACCCCTGACGAGCAGTCACCACCCCCACAACCATGCATATGTCCCTTGTGTCCTCTCCCAGTGTGTCTGTGACCCCTCCTCCCAAAGTACACAAACGCAAGCACCCACCCACCCAACAGCCATCCACCTCACAACAGCATCCAGCTCATGCACCTTCACCCAAACTCAGCACAAAGACACCTCCTACAACCACTCCCTCTTCCTCCACTCCCAAACCCTCTCCATCTTCCCATCCCAGTGTGTCTAAAAAACTTGTCCTTGCTAACTTGGACCTCTTCCCTACGCCTTCCCCCCGTCCTTCCCTTTGAGCCAGGGTGTCAAGATCCCAGGCCAGCACCTCAGCCACCAAGTCGGCATCCGCGGTGGTACCTGCAAGTCCCAGGGGATCAAAGGGGGCACCCGTCAGGGCTGCCAGTGTGCTAGCGACCTCTGCAAAGGACCAACCCATTCCACCACCTGCCAAGGTGAAGGGGGTGCCAGCAAGCAGCACGGTCAAAAAGCAGGACCCAACCAGCAAGGCCTCCTCTAAAACTGCATCTGCCAGTGCCAAGGTCCCAGCAGCGTCTCCCAAGGTGGGGAAGGGTAAGAAAACCCAGGGAAAGGCACTTCAGGCCTCGGACCCTCCAGGTGAAGGACTGGTGACCACCATAAGTACTGACAGCCCAGCAACCTGTACCGCAAAAGGCACCGCCACCTGCACTGCCACCTGCCCAGCCACCTGCACTGCCCCCTGCACTGCCACCTGCACGCTGCTGCCACTTCAATAGTCAGCAGCATCATCCCCAGTGGGCTGCTGTCTGAGGCTGCAGGAGACGGCCTGGTGTCTCCCTCCACTACTACCAGCACCTGCACCACGGCCTGCACCAGCAGCATCCCCGCCGCAAGCACCGCCACCTGTGCCACCATCTGCACCGCCACATGCCCAGCCAGTACCACTACATCTGTCATCAGCAGCATCCCCAGTGGGCAGGCGTCCGGGGATGCTGGAGGCGGCCTGGACCCTCCACCTACCACTTAAAGCACCAGCACTACCAGCAGTTTGCAGCCTAAGTCGTCGCAGGATGGAGTGTGGCTCTGCTTCGATGGAGTATCATGCTACCTGTTCTCTGCACATCTCGTGGCTCAGACACCCAGGTGAGGGAATGGGAACTGCCACACCCCAGGTGCAGCATCTCTGGGCACAAGGCCCCCTCCAGAACCAGTGGAGATATGCATCCATAATCACTTTCCTTGGCAGGATGAAGCACATTGTGCACAAAGCCCCCTCCAGAACCAGTGGAGTTTTGCATCCAGCATCTCTTTCCTTGGCAGGATGAAGCACACTGGGCACTAAGCCCCCTCCAGAACCAGTAGAGATATGCATCCACTATCACTTTCCTTGGCAGGATGAAGCACACTGGGCACTAAGCCCCCTCCAGAACCAGTGGAACATGTCACCCACTTGAAAGACTGTGGCCTTGCACTCCCCAGGACCAAGCAGTGGGCAAATCACCCACTAGAGAGACTGTGGCCTTGCCCTCCCCAGGACCAAGCAGTGGGCAAACCACCCACTAGAGAGACTGTGGCCTTACTCTCCCCAGGACCAAGCTTTGGGCAAACCACCCACTTGAGAGACTGTGGCCTTGCACTCCCCAGGACCAAGCAGTGGGCATGTTGCCCCCTCGAGGAGCAGTAGCATAGTACCATCTTCCGGCTGAGGTGCCTGTGTGTTTTCGACCTGATGCCCCTGCAGTGTTTTCTCCATTTTGAGGCAGGAGTCAACTGTGGGCTTCGCCCCTGTTTTTTTGGTCCATTGGTCCACGGACATTTGGAAAGGACAATGTACGGCCCTCTGTACATATTGTGAATATTTGTATATACTGTTGTGTACAATCGTTACATTTTTCTGCATTTTCTAAATATCACTGATTTAACTCAATTCCTTTTGTCCTTGCATTCTTCCAGGGGGTTTACGGGGTGTAAATGTAATGTTGCTGCATGTGTTTGTGTGTATGGTGTTGTGGGTGAGGGTGGGGGTGGGGGTGTTGCGTGTGTGTGTCACTCTCCTTTTCCTCCCACCCTCCCCTGTGTGCTAGGTGCAGTACTCACTGTGGTCGTTGCCGCCGCTTTCTTTGATGTTCCTGGTGTATTAGCAGATACACCAGCATTGGCAGGACCTGTAGTTCGGGCTGCATGGCGTCCTGGTTCTTCGTTGAGTATCAAAAGGGGAGTGGTTTCCCTTCCAAAGACTGTTTCTGACGTGCTTTTGATGTCGTTGGTACCACCCCGGAAAAGCTGGCGGATTGGTGCCTTGTAATACTGTGGGCGGGACATTGTCTTCCGTCTGTCTTTTGGCGGTGACTGCCGCGGTGTTTGTTGCTACCGCCGTGGCGGTCGGAGTGTTAAAGTGGCTGTCTGTGTTGGCGGTTTCCGCCGTGGTCGTGATCCCATTTTCTTTCCACCGGCCCGTTGGCGGTATTACTGCCACTTTAACACCGACCCCCACGGTTGTAATGAGGGCCTAAGTCTTTTTGGTCCTCAGACTTCAGGGAACAGGAGGCAAGCTCTATCCAAGCCCTTGGAGAGCACTTCTTCACCACAGCCAGAGAGCAGCAAGGCAACAGGGCAAAAGCAAGGCAGCAGTCCTTCACAGAAAGCAGACAGGTGAGTCCTTTGGGCAGCCAGACAGTTCTTCTTGGCAGGATGCAGGTTCTGGTTCAAGTTTCTTCTCCAGGAAGTGTCTGAGTTGGTAGGGGCGGAGGCCCTGTTTAAATACCTACCTTCCTACTCCTTTCAGATCAGCAGCTACGACTCAAACAATGTTGAGGGCAGCCCTAATGTTAGCCTAATGAAGGGAGCAGGCCTCACGGCAGTGTAAAAACTAATTTAGGAGTTTTACACTACCAGGACATGTAAACTACACATGTATATGTCCTGCCTTTTGCCTACACAGCACCCGACCCTATGGGTTACCTAGGGCATACCTTAGGGGTGACTTATATGTAGAAAAAGGGGAGTTTTAGGCATGGCAAGAACTTTTAAATGCCAAGTCAAATTGGCAGTGAAACTGCACACACAGGCCTTGCAATGGCAGGCCTGATACAAGGTTAAGGAGCTACTTAAGTGAGTGGCACAACCAGTGCTGCAGGCTCACTAGTAGCATTTAATCTACAGGCCCTGGGCACATATAGTACACTCTACTAGGGACTTATAAGTAAATGAAATAGTCTGATTGGGTATGATCCAATGTTACTATGTTTAAATGGAGAGAGCAAATGCACTTTAGCCCTTGTTAGCAGTGGTAAAGTGCGCAGTCTTAAAACCAGCAAAAACAGTATCTAAAAAGTGGAGGGAGGCAGGCAAAAAGTTAGGGGTGACCACCCTAAGGCTGTCAGGTCTAACAGTCTCTAAAAGAGAAACAGAGCCACAGATAAACAGAGGTACAGAGAAACACTGCCACGGCAAAATAGATGCAGAGAAACATAGAAATAGAGGTACGCAAAAATAAATCCACATACAGAGCCACAAAGAAGTATAGCCACAGATAAAAAGAGACACAGAGAAACCTTGCCTCAGTTAAACAGAGATGTACATAAACATAGAAGCAAAGGTACGCAAAAATAAATCCCCAAACAGAACCACAAAGAAATATAGGCACAGATAAAGAGACACAGCAAAACAATGCCTGAGTGAAATAGAGATGCAGAAAAACAGAAGCAGCTGTACGCAAAAATAAATCAGCAAACAGAATACAAGGAAATATAGACAGATATAAAAAGTGACACAGAGAAATATTGCTCCAGAGAAACAGAGATGCAGAGAAACGTAGTCATAAAGTAACAAAGTTATGCTGAAATAAATCCTCAAAGAGCCCCACAAAGAAACATAGCCATAGAAAAGCAGAACTACAGATAAATAGAGCCAATTAGAAAAGAGAAACAATCACAGAGAAACATAGCATCCTTGGCATGGTCTTCCCTAATGTTTTGCCTCTGCTTCCCAGGTTGTTGACTGTGTGCTGGACTGTTTTTGTTACTCTGGGCACTTTACCACGGCTGACCAGTGCTAAAGTGCAAGTGCTCCCTATGTGAAATTGCACTGGTGATTGGTTTATCCCTGACTGGCATATTTATGTACTAGTAATTCCTAAGTAAAGTGCACAAGAAGTGCCCAGGGCCTGTAAATCAAATGCTGCCAGTGGGCCTGCAGCACTGGTTGTGCCACCCACATAAGTAGCCCTGTAAACATGGCTTGGACACTGCAGTGTCTGTGTGTGCAGTTTTAAACTGCCAGTTTGACCTGCCATGTGTACCCACTTGCCAGGTCCAAAACTTCTCTTTTCGTACATCTAAGGCACCCCTGAGGTAGGCCCTAGGTAGCCTCATGGGCAGTGTGCATTGTATGTTAAAGGTGGGACATGTACTGATGTGTTTTACATGCCCTAACAGCCAAATTTGTTTTTCACTGTTGCAAGGCATATCTCTCTCATGGGTTAACATGGGGGCTGCCTTTAAATAACCTTAAAGCACAGTTTCCGTTTGAGAGCAGATAGAAATATGGAACTTGGGGTCTCTGATCTCACAATATAAAAATACATCTGTTAGTGAAGTTGATTTTTAGATTGGTAGTTTGGTGTAGTCTGCATATCCTGATGAGCCATCTGGGCTAGAGTGGAGGGAGGAGTGATCACTTACACCTGAATGGGCTGTGCTTGTCCTCACACAATGCAGTCTCCAACCCCCTGGTGTGTGACTGGGGCCTGGCCAGGGCAAGGCAGGATCCTGTAAACAACAGACACTTTCCTTTGAAGTTTGCCTACTTCAAAGGCAGAAACGGGTATAAGTAGTGGACCCAAATTCCCAGATTTTTAGATCACTTCTGGAAACAAGAGGAACCTCTGCCAAGGAGAAGAGCTGAAGAGCTGGGGTGAAGTGCTGCACCTGCAAATGACTATGCTTTGTCGGGTTATCCTGCAGTTGCTGCTTCTGCCTGTGAAAGGAGACAAAGACTGGACTGTGTTGTGCATTCCTTCTTGAGAAGAATCTCCAAGGGCTTGAACTGAGCTTGCCTCCTGTTTTGAAGTCTCAGGGCCATCAAAGACTTCCTCTGCCAGCACATGGATTCTCTGCTGAGACTCCTGCCCTGCCAAGTGGTGTCCTATCCAGTCCCTGGGCCCTTGAAAGGTGAAGTTGGCAGAACAAGGACTGAAATTCTCGCACAGAACACCATGCAGGGAAATTTTGATGCACCATCTGCAACCCGGCTGATAAACGACGCACCACCTACTTCGCGGCTGAAATTGACACTCCACCTGCATTGCCGCTGGGCGATAGATGCATTACGGCTGGAGCAATGATGCAACGCCCACTTGCGGCTGCTGATAATGATGCAAACCCCAGCAGCGCAGTTTTCTAACACCATGCAACTGGATTTCCCATGCATCGTCGCTGGGCGTCAAAGTCATCGCGAACCTGCACGGATGAAAGGTGCCCCGTCCGGAAATCGACACACCGCTCTCATGCAAAGGAGAAAAGTGATGTATTGCCGACCCGAACGGAGAAGAAAACAACGCAAGGCCTCACTTGCGAGTAAGGAATCGACGCATCACTGACTTTTCCAACGAACGCTCGCCTGTGCGGCTTTATTTTTGGTGCAAACCGGGTAATTTGTGTAAAAGCAACATTTCCATTGTTTTCTGTGGAGTAAGACTCTTATTCTTTTGAAAATTCATATCTTGATTTGTGTATGTTGGATTTTTGTTATTTTGTTGATTTAGAAAAATATTGCCTTTTTTTCTAAACTGGTGTGGAGTCCAATTTCTATTGTCTTCACTGTATTACTGTGTGTGTTGGTACAAATACTTTACACATTCCTTCTGGGATAAGCCTTCCTGCTCGTACCAAGCTACCAAGGGTGTGAGTGGGGTTAACCAGGTGTGTTTCTCCTTTGCCCTGACTAGAGTGAGGGTGCTTTCTTGAACAGGGGTAACCTGACTGACAACCAAAGTTCCCATTTCTAACACATGGGCACAGAAAAAAAAGCTGCCGACAAATGGAGTTGACGAGGCAGAGATTTAAAGTTATAGTCTTCTCAGTGAGCTCTCATTGTCCAAAATGTAAGGAGTAGGGGCTAACATGTCCACCAAAAGCACTCATGAAATACATATGAATGCAATAAAAAATTAAAACAAATAAATGCACACAGAAACAGAGCTACATATTCTCGATGACACCCTAGGGCCCATATTTAGCAGAAAATGACAGAGCGTGATGCTGTGCCAAAATTGGCAGCGCCACTCTCCGTCATTTTCGCAACGCAGGGATGCACCATATTTAATTGACAATGCCGCACCCCTGTGTTGTCCCCTGTGCTAAATTTGCAGCCGAGCACCAACGCAGTCACCCTTGAGCCATGATGCAAGGATGGCTGCATTGAGGGGGAGATTGTTTTTGTGCAGGAAGGGACAACTTCCTACACAAAAACAAACTTAAATGGTGATTTGCTCTTCCTATGTATGCTGCAGACATAGAAAGAGCAAAAAATTAGAAGAAATAAAACTATTTTTCCTCGTTGCGCCCTGCTAATGCCACCCCTGCGGTGGCTTTAGATTTTGGCGCTGCCTCAGGTTTACGAAAGCTCGTAAATATAGTGCAGCATCAAAATGCAATGGGTGTTGCTGTGGCACACCCACAGCAACACCCATTGCATACCTCATCCACGCAAAGTGCTGCGTGTGAAGGGGCTGTATTTACAAGGTGGCCTTAACTGGCTCCCCCTTGAAGCCTGGATCATCAAGACCAGGTGCATCAATTATAAAGCCTTCACCAACAAACCCCAACTTACCCAGCAAACTAACCAGCCATATCTGGGGACAACACCAGACTAGGAGACTAGAGACAAAACGTTGCCCAATGATTGTATCTTCCTGCAGGCCATGCTCCCGGCTTATCTCTCTGTTGCTCACGAGCTAGATTCAGGCACCATAAATACCAACTCATAAATATATTCATATAGGGGAAAACAGTGTTGATCAAATGAGATATTTGTAAGAAATAATGGGAGATTTTAACAGTATGGATGATATCTCTCACTAAACATGGTGTATGGAAATTCATTTAATTTGCTAACATAAGTGATTATGTTAGATGTCTTTCAGACTCGACTAACGCAGAAACCTTCAATGAACTCAACAGTTCAATTTGATATGAATCGTTAGAGCTTACATTTTAGACAATGTATTGAGTCCCCTATTGAGGAATTTTGAAGAGACCTGTACTGCACATTTGGCTGGCGTCACGTTCTGAATGGCGTGGTTGGCTTCCGTCTTATGTGTCAAGGTTTGAGGCCTGGTAATGGAGACCTGCCACTAGGCCCGGATTGTCTGTTTATTCCATGGCATTTCCCCCGGTAGGATGGCGGCATTAGAGGTCAATGTTTGAAAGCAGAGGGCCCTAGGTAATTACAATAGGCACGGCAGCGCTGCTTTTGGCGCCCATCCCGGCTCTGCTTCCCACACCTGCTTCCGAGTTGAGGGTTGTAGGCAAACCTAAATCACATATCTCAGCGAGAAAAGTTCAGCATTTTTCAGTCGACAGGTTTTCTTGTTGTCATCGTCTACTCACATTAAACGACCAAAAGTAACAGCATGCTCTTTAATTTGCCCCAACTGAGTAGTAGACTCTGTTAGGCGATATTGGTACGCACAAAGTGGTACTCCTTTTATCCTCGGTGACTACATATTTGATAACTAGGGCATGAAATGAATAAATTATGGTGGGTGCCAAATAGCAGTTGTGAGATACCGGCCTTTTTACCTACACCCAGAGGGTAGACTAACCACTGGTTTTCCCTCTGTAAATCTGTGTAGTGTGGTCACGCTGACTGTGTTTGGTGTGTGAAGTACTGCTTTGTTACATGAGAGATGGGGACACAGTAGCTGTGGTCCCCATGTATTTAGGTTGCTGTTAAGGTTGTAATGTGCTCCATAGGTTTATAAGTAATCTGAGCTGCTGTCTACCCATATCCTGCTTTCTACTTCCCTCTCCCATGTGCCTGGGCTGAACTCACACCCACCTGAATGAATGGAGTTGGATGACCCTTTTTTATTCACCTTCAACTGATGAAGCCAGTTCCTCCAGCTGGTCAGCCTGCGGCTGAACAAAAGCCTGTTGCCAAGGGCATTATTAGAGTGGCACACCTAAACAAAGAGACGGGCTGTTTGACATCTCCCACAGCCTGTAGCCTAAGGCAGCGGGGAAGCAAGAACCCAGCAAAGGCCCCTGATTGCACAGAGACTGCTTGGCTTACAAGTAATTTTTCATTCATGGTAGCTTGCATCCATGGTGCTGGGCCGCAAATGAAATGCACTCATGAGTGATTGGCTCCTTCCAAAAATTGGGCCATGTTCGAATTTATTTGGCCACTTCACTGGTGCCTAAGGACTATTATTTATGGTTGTAAGCAACCTCCCTTGGCTTTTTCGGAGGTTTACCTTTCTACATGTAAATACTCTGAATATATGTGGACAGAAAAGCTGAAACCAGAGGCAGGAACCCGTGGATGTCTCTTCCGGAGAGGTAAAGAATGTATTCCAGGAATGACAAAAATGCTTTTTTGCTGTTGAACTTTGAAGAAGGGAAGGATATAGATTGCCACTTTGTAGAGAATTATCCTGTTTTTAGTCATAGCGTCATTCCGGGTAACCAGTGTGCTGCTGTGAGGAACTTTTTGAGACAGAACCTGCGAGTCAAGGGACCATTATGCTCTGCCTATTCCGTCCAAGAACACACTAGCAGTGCTGGGATTGATGAGATGGAAGAAGAGAAGTCAATGGATTGTTACCTACCCAAGTACTCCCTCCATCCATTGTGTATCTTCGTTGCTTGCACATGACCACAAATATCAATATTGTGATAGTAGTTAAGTGTTGGCATTGATGCGAACCTGTGTGTTTACTTCCTGTCTCCCCTGTCTAATCACCAAAAGATCCTTCTACAGAGAGTGGATAGACAACAACGCACACAACAGCAAGGAACTATTCAACATCATCAAGGAACTCACCAACCCCAAAGCCTGCTCCATCTGCCCTCCCCACTCACAATACCTCTGCAACTCCCTCTCCATCTACTTCCACCGCAAGATCGCAGACATACATGAAAGCTTCACAATGCCATCACCCACCACCACAACCACGGACATGGTCAACCACAATGCACCCTACCGCACCAATACCCTGAGCACCTGGACCCCCACCAATGATGAAGAAACCACCAAAATCAGGAGCACCATCCACTCTGGGTCTCCCACAGACCCCTGCCCTCACCACGTCTTCAACAAGGCCAGCCAAATCATCGCTCCCCAGCTCTGGACCATCATCAACAGCTCCTTCGAGACCGCCATTTTTCCGGAAAGCTGGAAACACGCTGAAGTCAACGCCTTGCTGAAAAAACCCAAAGCCGACCCCAAAGACCTAAAAAACTACCGACCCATCTCCCTACTCCCCTTCCCAGCGACGGTTATAGAGAAGATAGTCAACAACCAACTTTCCCGCTCCCTGGAGGACAACAGCCTACTCAACGTCTCCCAGTCTGGATTCCGCAAAAACCACAGCACCGAGACCGCCCTCATTGCCTGCACTGACGACATCAGGACCAGGCTTGACAAAGTTGAAACCGTTGCCCTCATCCTTCTCGACCTTTCCGCAGCATTCAACACCGTATGCCATGCAACCCTATGCACACGCCTCTTTGATGCCTGAATTCGCCACAATGCCCTGGACTGGCTCACCTCCTTCCTCTCTGAAAGAACACAAAGAGTTCACCTCCCCGTACCGGTCACAGACCACCAAGACTATATGCGGAGTCCCCCAAGGATCCTGACTCAGCCCTACCCTCTTCAATATCTACATGGCTCCGCTCACCAGCATCGTCAGACCCCACGGTCTCAACATCATCTCCTACGCTGACGACACCCAGCTCATCCTCTCCCTCATGAGGAACCCCACTACCGCCAAGAACAACCACCACACCGGACTTCTCTCCATGACTAACTGGATGACAGCAAGCCACCTCAAGCTGAACTCAGAAAAAACAAAATCATCATCTTCGGACCCAACAAGTCAGCATGATATGACTCCTGGTGGCCGGCCACCCTGGGGCCACCCCTGACACCCACTACCCAAACATGCAATCTCAGCTTCATATTAGACTCTTCCCTCTCTATGACCCAGCAAGTCAACGCCATATCACCCTCATGCTACAACACCCTTTGTATGCTTCGCAAGACCTTCAGGTGGATTCCCGTAGAAACCAGAAGAACAGTCACCCATGCCCTCGTCAGCAGCAGACTGGACTACGGCAACACCCTCTATGAGGGTACTACTGCCAAGCTCCAAAGGAAACTCCAGCGCATTTAAAACACCTCAGCATGTTTCATCCTCAACCTCCCAACACATCTCCGCCCACCTCAGATCCCTTCACTGTCTGCCCATCAACAAAAAGATCATCTTCAAAATCCTAATCCAAGCTCACAAAGCCCTCCACGACACCGGACCGGCCTACCTCAACGATCGACTTAACTTGCACATCCCGACATGCCAGCTCCGCTCCGCCGACCACGCCGTCGCTACAGTCCCTTACATTCACTGTACCGCCTCCGGCGGCAGATCCTTCTCCCACCTTGCTGCCAAAACCTGGAACTCCCTCCCCACCAACCTACGCAAGACCAAGGACCTCCTATCCTTCAGAAAGCACCTCAAGAACTGGCTCTTTGAGCAGTAGCAGCCACCCTCTCCCCACACCCCAGCGCCTTGAGACCCTACCGGGTGAGTAGCGCGCTCAACAAATTTATTGTTTGATTGATTGAGGTCGAGGCCATGATCATCATAAGAAGCAGCATCGATGTGAGCAACTGTGCTTCTCTTATGTCTCTATGTGCTTGCTGATACCCTGCATCGGCATTCAGGTGTGTCCCAACGTGAGCTGCAGAGTCGTGACTGAACAATAACATCACCTTTGCTGAAGCACTTCTGTTGATTATTTAGATCAGAAGAATCCCATTGGACACTGCATGCCTGCTACGAACAGAGGAATACTTTCATGCCACTAATACTGTAATAGTTTTTTGCACTTTGGAAGCTGTTTAGGGCAGCTGTTCTTAACATGTAGTCCGGGCACTGCTCAGTCAGAAGTCCACAACTGCTTATAAAATGAAGGGCCTGATTTAGATGTTGGCGGTAACGGTTCAGCTGTCGACTTTTCGATGGGAAACCCGCCTGCTGCAGTGACGGTTCACCCTCAGTATTTAGAAGTCAGTGGGACCTTAGGCGAAAGACTGCCCAGGGTCCGCCGCCACTGCCAAGAATCTTCACCCGGCCCCTTTTACCACCGAGCCAATCACGACGTGCAGTTCCGTCAACACAACTGTGGCAGCTAAACCTTCACACCTGAGCTGGTGGTTTGGGAGCTATATAAACATGAAGATCTCCTTTTTTCCCACATATCCTGCCACAATGAACCTGCTGTTACCAGTCCTCCTGTTGCTTCTGAGCCAAGTCCAAGATGGAAATCTACCCTGTCATCACCAGACCAAAAGGTAAGTCATGGGCATACTGTTGGAGTTGTAGCTTCACAGTACTATTGGACTCGTGCATGGCTCATTGAGTTGTGTAAACACGACCATAATGTTGCACAGTGTTGAAGTGTGTAATGTTGAGGTCTGAAAATGTATCAGAACAAGCCTTGAGATATAAGTAGCACTAATCTATCTGGGACGGACTGGCTTCATGGCAGTGGACACCTACACAAAAAGTTTCAACAATCACAGATAGAAATTTGTCTGCAAAGGAGTGTGCAATAATGCTCCCAAAAATCTTAAGTATCAACTAAAACAGTATTTCCAATTTTAACTAAACAATCCTATGATAATGTGTCAATTACACTACATTATGTTGCAGGTCAGTGTACATAGAATGTAATACAATTTTAACTGGCCATCTGAAAACATGGCAGAAATGTATGAAGGTCACATGTCCCCTTGGTGTGTGCAATATATCGCAAGCACTAGATGTCACTTAACTGTAAAGTGCCAGGTTGTCTGTGTAATGCGTATTTGCATATTATTGACACATAATGTCAAAATAAACACACATGTATTCTCCACTCACAAAAACATAAACGTATAATTTTGGTGTAAGTGTTCAGTAACAACATGAATACTTGCACCAAAATTAATATGTCCTCACTAATGTACAACACTAATGTATGCAGTTAAAGAAAACAACTAAATATACAACCTGTGTTTGTCACTGTCACAAATGAGAGTAAGTGCATGGCATGCACATTGGCAGAAATAGCATCATTAGCAAACAGTTAGTAACAATAAAAAAATAAGGCCAAGACAAATGTATTCTCAAAATAAAATACCTTTATATAAGGTTGAGATAAGTCTCTCAATTAGAAATAAGAAAAGTCTATTTGGACAGAGTGAAAAACATATATACGAAGGCGTTAGCCCATGTCGGTCATAATGGCTACCAGGCCCATAACTTGCCTTCTGTTTACACTGCCAAAATAAACCTTCCCTGGAAGGGGCATCTATGGGGCAGAGAGCAGGCATCTCAATGATCTTAGTAGGGGGGTCCTTGGGTTTGGAGGGGTAGGGTTAGGGTTTTGAAGGGGGGTTGAGAGTGGTGAATTTGGTTTTAGGAGGGGTGGATTTGGGTTTGAGAGGGATTGTTTTCGTTTTGGAGAAGTGGTCGGTAGGGGTGGTTTTTGATTTGGAAGGGGTGGATTTATGTCTGGGAGGGGAATGGAGAGATGTGGAAGGAGACAGGGCCAGGGAAAAAGGTAAGCTTTCTTCAGGAAAATGGTGAGGGTATTTGTGAGCTTTGGGAGGTAGAGGGAGTGTCTGTGTCTGGTGTGTGTGTGTGTATGTTGAAGGTGTGGGTGCTTGACGGTCTGGTGTATGTGCTTCAGCTTTGTGTTTTGTACTGGGTGTCGGGTGGGTAAGTGTGGACGTTTGTGTCAAGTATGTCTGTGTGTGTAGTGGATGTGGTATGTGTTGCTGTTGTGTCTGTGGGTGTTCTGGGGCATGGGTGGGTGGTGGTGGTTTGCTGACTGAGGGTGTGCCTGTGGTGGCTGTGGGTGTTTCTGTAGTGGTGGGTGTTGTGTCTGTGGGTGTGGTGGTGGTGTGAGGGTATATTGTGGTGGGTGCACTGACTTGGGGTGTGCTTGTGGTGTGCGTGGGTGATACTGTAGAGATGGGTGTTGTGTCTGTGGGTGTGCTGCTGTTGGGGGTGTGTGGTTGTGTCGTGGTGGGTGCACTGACTTGAGGGTGTGCTTGTGGTGTCTGTGTGTGTTGTTGGAGTGGTGGATGTTGCATCTGTGCTGGTGGTGGGGACTGTGTTGGGTAGTGGTGGGTGCACTGACTGAGGGTGTGACTGAGGTGGTGGTGTGTGGTGTGTTCATGTGTGTGTCTGTTCTTGTGTTTTTTGCTGTGTTGGGATGTTCTGCTGTGGCTGTTGTGGGTGTATATATATGTTTGTGTCTGCTTTGGACAGGGCTGGATTGAGGGATACAGGATGGGTGGGAGTCTGGGCACAAGGTTGGGGTGGGTGGTATGCTGTGGCCAATGAGGAGGCTAGACCCTGGAATGACCACTGTAGCCCAGAGAGGGCACTGTGAATGTCATCCAGTTAAGCCAGTATCTGGGTGTTTTGGTCAGCCAACCCCTGGATGGCACACAATAGTATAGTCTGGCCCATGGTGATCATCCTTAAAAGATCAACAGCCTCCTCAGTGAGCGCTACCTGGGACACAGTGGAAGAGGTGCCTGGAACAAAGGTGGCTACAGTCAACTGGGGGGCAAGAGGAAGGGCGTAGATTGGAATGGGGGAGCAGACAAAGATGCAAGTGTCACACTCTCTCCAGGGTCTGCTCCCACTAGGGACTGGTCTTCATTGGAGGCCTCTGAGGAAGATGTAGAGTCACTGGTGACCTCCGTGTGAGTCGCCTCATCCTCCATGCCACTGAGTCACTCAGTGTCTGTGGTATCCACACCTCATTCCCAGTGGTCAGCTTCATTCCCACCAATGTGGCCGCTGTCACCTTTGCCTTGCCCAGTTGATGCTGAAAACACAGATACAACAGTTATAGTGTATCTGTGAGAATAGAATTGGACATCAATTTACCTCACACAACATTTGCAACAAATTCAGTAATCCCCATCTCAGCTCCCATATCATGGTATGCCTTTGTCACATATACACTTGTAGTTCACTCCACAACAAAGGGTTTCAACAGCATGAGTAAATACATAGGCCTGGCTACATTTCTGAATTACTGGAGTCCAGAGCTAAAATTGGTTCACTTCTCCCAAAGGGACAGATTATTTTAATGGAAATTGTCTGCTCAAAATGGGCCAACACAACATCTATGAGATATTACCTTCCATATGCAAATGTCCCTTTCAGTATTGCATTGCTCTCTATAATCAGTTTCTCCTCTGGTCAGGACTAAGGACCCCAAAATGTTGTCTTTGGGATGCACAACTCTCTCACCAATGTGGACACATTCCTGTCTATTGCTAAAAATGTAGTTGGTATAGTAATTCACTTGGCAACCACAGACTGGCTCACATGCACATTTGTGAAGGACTAAGGTACTGGCCACATTAACTTACTGGAAGTTTATTGAACAAACTGCTTTCAAACATGTGTCAGTTAAAGAATGATGCCACTGTACCCAGACTAACAATACTTTTGGTGCAGATGTACATTCTCATATTGTCATAGCACCAACTTAGCAATGTCTGGTCTGATACCAGCTGCTTCATAATTGTGCAGTTTGCCACTGTTACCAACAATGAAGCCCCCATTCACTACACACATTTGTGATGTAACATCACACCTGACCCATACATGACATGGTACATGTTTTGTGAAACTGTCCCTCATCTCATTGTGAAAATGCTGGCAATTCCTTTGTTTGAAGAGGAGGGTAGTGGCATCCTTTACAATAAAGCAACATACCACACAGAATCAGACAGTGTCTGATCAACTGACATCTCCAGAACTCATCATGGGCTTTGGATGTGTGTCAACCTCTAAGGTGATGACATACAAATAGCTGTAAAGTAAAAAAGGTTAAACCACAACAATATCTACAGACAATGACTTACCACCTTGTTGCTGCTGTTGGGCCCTCAACTGCCTATCAAGCTCTGGGTAGGCTACAACAATGATGCAGGCCATTAGTGGGGTCAGCCTGGATCGTTGGGAGGACTGCCAGACCTGGCTCTCAGCTGACTTTCTTCTGGCCCGATGTAAGTCCTCCCAGCTCTTCCAACAGTGTAGGCTATTCCGCTTGTGGACCCTCAGGGTCCGCACTTTCTTTGCGATGGCCTTCTAGATTTCATGCTTCTGATGGAGGTTGACCTGTATAGATGACATACAAGGACAAGATAAGAAAATCCAGTGTTACTGTTGGGAAGTACTGCTGTGACATTACATTTTGGAAATGTACACATACATTCACCAAACAGTTACTTGACTTTTTACCAGCAAATTGTTACAGATAGAGCAGAAATACTGATTTGTGGTGATCTCATGTGCACCATCAATACTTGCTAGCTTCTCGTATTCCCTAATTAAGCCTATGGCATCATCTTGGCCAAAGCTATGCAACCAATCTTGTTGTGAGAGCCACAATCATTGTGAGCTTCTAAAGGCTAAACCACCAGTACAGTCCTTGCACATAATACTCACAGCTACATTGGCTTACTGCCTAAACTTTCAAGAGTCAGAACCCATGGTCTGCATCACAGGCCTTGTCCCGCCACCTGCCCGCCAGTGTGGGCAGAACACCGTCAGCCCTATAACAAGTTCCCTGCAGGGCCGGCTTGCAGAACCAGAGTTTCCGCCAGCCGGTCCTGCGGTGAACAGGGCCTTCACATTGCAGCCAGCTTGTAATCCGCCGGCGGGAATGAGGCAGTGCGGCGGCTGCAGTAGTACCCATCGCAGATTCCACTGCCCGTAATTCGGGCAGTGGAATGTGCGACAAGGCTGTGCTTGCTTAGGGGCCCAAGTGCATGGGTAGTGTAGGGGCCCCCAGGGGTCCTCCGATGCCCCCATTCCACCAGCCTATCCATGGAGGTGGAACTGCCATGGAAAGGCTGGCAGCATGGGGTCTCGTAATCCGGAGGGCAGCCCTGCCCTGGTGGATTACAACCGCGGGGACAGCCAGACTGCCAGCTAGCACAAGCTGGCCGTGTTGGCAGTCCAACCGTGGCTGATCTGCCATGGTCTTAATATGGCGGTCCTCACCGCCACCCTGTTGGTGGTGGGACCGTCACCGTGAGTCTGGCGGTCAGTAGACCGCCAGACTCGTAATGGTGGCCACAGTGACTGAGGGATAGATAGAACGTCTGTTATGTGCCAGTGAGAGCAGGGATTTGTGGGTTGTTTTTGTTTTGGGATGGGACAGACTGGGATGGATGATGGTGAGTCAGTCTTATATGAACTTGCTGCACCTAAAATAAGTTTACCTATCTGTGGCTCCATGACAGGTTTAAACGATACAGAACAACTTAATACACAATGGCCCTCATTACAACCCTGGCGGTTGGTGATAAAGTGGCAGTAATACCACCAACAGGCTGGCGATAATTAGTGTCAAATTATGACCATGGGGGAAAGCACCCAGATAGACAGCCACTTTACCACACCAACCGCCAGGGCGGAAACAACAGGCACCATGGCCGTAGCCGTCTACTGCCAGATGGAAGACAAAGTTCCGCCCACTGTATTATGACAGCCCAATCCGCCACCTTTTCTGGGGCGGTACCAGTGACATCAAAAGCCTGGCGGAAACACTGCACAGAAGGGAAAGGACTCACCATTGGAAACACAGGGAACAACCACGCCGCCATGGAGCTCGAGCTGCAGATATTTCTGATGTCCTGCTCCACCACGAACACCAACAACGGCGAAGACGACCACAGTGAGTAGAGCCACCTAGCACACAGGGGAGGGGGGAGAAAAAAGAGAGTGACACACACATGCACAGCACACATCCCCACCCCCAACACCATACACACAACCAGATGCAGTAAGAAAACATATTGACCCGTACCCCTTAGGAATAATGCAATGACAACACGTATAGATGAAAGTGAGTGTAATAATAAAAATACAGTAGAAATACGTACATCCGATCTAAAAGAATATACATATGTGCAATTCAAGGGACACTGCCCTGTCCTCAATGTGCGTGGGCCACAGGGCTACATGACAAAGTCCAAGACCCCACTTGTCTCGTGCAACAACACGGAGAGAACACTGCAGGGGCATCAGTTAGAAAAAGGCAGGCACCTCAGGGGGACGGGGAACAGGGGGGCACCTCAGCTGGCAGATGGAACAAATCCACTGGTTCTGGAGGGGGCAACATGCCCTTTCCACTGTCCAGGGCAGTGCAAGGCCACAGTCTCTCAAGTGGGTGACTTGCCCACTGGTTCTGGAGGGGGCATTGTGCCCTGTGATCTTCATCCTGGGGAGGATGGGGTGAGTGGGTGGCTTCCCCACTGGTTCTGGAGCGGGCATCGTGCCCTTTGATCTTCATCCTGGGGAGGATGGGGTGAGTGGAGGGGGCATCGTCCCTGTGATGCAGATCTTGGGGAGTGCAACGTCACAGTCTCTCAGCTGGTGTCATTCCCACAGGATTTGCAGGGGGCAGGCTGCACAATAGCTCATGGAGGCAGTACTACAGACCGTCCGCCGGCGGTGTCAGCTGTTCAGTGGTGGCAGTGGTGGTGGTGCTGCTGCTGCTGGTAGTAGAGGCTGGGAAGCTCCAGCCCATCCCCAGCTGCCTCAGACGGGTACCCACTGATGGTGGTGGTGGTGGTGCTGCTGCTGCTGGCAGTGGTAGGGGAAGCTCCAGCCGATCCCCTGCAGCCTCGGACGGCTGCCCACTGATGGTGGTGGTGGTGGTGCTGCTGCTGCTGCTGGCAGTGGTGTGGGGAAGCTCCAGTCCATCCCCTGCAGCCTCGGATGGCTGCCCACTGATGGTGGTGGTGCTGCTGCTGCTGGTAGTGGTGGGGGGAAGCTCCAGACCATCTCCTGCAGCCTCGGACAGCTGCACAACTATGGTTGGTGGTGGGGGCTCCGACTGAGTCCCAGCACCAGGTGGAGGAAGAGGAGTGGTTGTGGGAGGTGTCTGTCTGCTGTGTTTGTGTGCAGGTGAATGGGCTGGATGCTGTTGTGAGGTGGATGGCTGTTGGGTATCTGAGTGCTTTTGTTTGTGTACTTGTGGGTGGGAGAAACACAGTGTGAGAGGACACAGGGGACGTGTGCTTGGCTGTTGGGATGGTGACTGCCAGTGAGGTGTATGTTCTGATAGGTGTGCTGGTGATGGTGGTAGTGGATGTGGATGTTGTGCATGCAGGTGTGAGTGTAGACGGAACTGGGAGGGAGTTGAAGGAGGACAGGGACACATTGGAGGCAGTGGATGTTGGTATGTCTGTATCTGGATGGTGTTTGTCTGAGTGCCTGTGGGATGATGTGTGGTGCTTCTGTTTGCCTGTGCCACTCTTGTGTGTTGTCTTGTGTGCATGCTGGTCTGGCTGTGTGCTTGGGATAGGTTGGGGTTGAGGGGAATGGGATTGGGAAGAGGAAGTTGGAGGGGGGGAGGGTGGAAACAGGGACAATGGCTGCCATCAGAGAGGAGGCCAGAGCCTGTCTGAAAGCCCTCCAGAAATGCATTGGTCTGATGCATTTGGGCTGTCAGCCCCTGGATGGCATTCACAATGGTTGACCGCCCAACAGAGATGGATCTCAGGAGGTCAATATCCTCCTCACTCAGGGCATCAGGGCTCACTGGGGCAGGGCCTGAGGTGCCTGGGGCAAAGGAGATGCCCCCCCCGGGTGAGCGGGCATGGGCAATTCGCTTAGGGGCTGCTGGGAGGACAGTGCTGGTACGGGGTGGCAGCTTTACCTGTAGCTGGGGTGGGCACAGAGGTGTCCACCACCACCAGGGAGCTTCCATCGGAGGAGGTAACTGTGTCCAAAATGTCCCCTCCAGTCTCCACTGTGGTGCTCACCTCGCCCTCCATCCCACTGGTGCCCTCACCGTCGGTAGACTCTGCCTCCTGGGTCCTGTGGGAAACAGCTCCCTATGTCGCCGGTTCCTCTGCTCCTCCGCCAGATGAGACTAATGCACTTAAGGACAGGATCACAAAACAAAAAGTGGGGGAGATACAAAGGATTCACTGGGTCAATGGCTGCACAAACACCACTGTTGGCGTACACAGCACACTCACACACAGGGAACAGTCCTACGCACTATGCAATGCACTTCCAGTATCAATGCTAGTCACCAGGGCATGGGGAGGGACACATACCGCTAACTGCATCATACCTGGGACCCACATAGCCCTGCCCAGTAGTGGATGCCTACAAGCTAGGTAGGATGACTATCACATCAGAACCCTGGCCAACATGTGACCTACTCTGCAATGTCAGGCCTGGCCTATGGGTACCCACAGACATACATCCCCCACCCGGATACCACCCCACCAGGTGTAAGTAGTAATGATGGGCACTGTACTCACCCCATTGTGGCTGCTGTGATGCCCTGAAGCGCCCATCTATCTCCAGATAGGCCACCGCCAGTATGCAGGCCATCGGGGGTCAGAGTTCGACAGGCACCCCTTCCTCATTGGGAGGCCATCCCCAGCTGGGCCTCCGCTGTCTTCCGTGCCCAGCATCTCAGGTCCTTCCACCATTTCCGACAGTGGGTGCTCTGCCTGCCGTAGACCCCCAGGGTCCGCACCTCATTGGCGATGGCACGCCATATACCCTTCTTTTGATGGGCGCTGACCTGCATAGGAAATACACACAGGGAAAGGTATTAATCAGACAGTCCTGCCTGTTACACTCATGGCCCACCATACCCCTTCCTATCGCCATTAGCACAGACCTGGTCCAGCACACAAGCTGCACGCCGCCCAGGGGACATCCACCAACTACCCACTACATGAGGCCTTCACACACACCACTCCATGCATTCATGCCCCATGCATCGTGCTCACAGTGTACTCACCTGTTGGTCTGGAGGCACATACAGCAGACGGTGCTGGGGTAGGACCGCATCCACCAGTCTCTCCAACTCCACCGAGGTGAAGGCAGGGGCCCTTTCCCCAGTCACACGCGCCATGGTCGGTTCCAGACACAGTTCACAGCAACACATGCAATGTAGAACCTTTCCTGTTGAAGGTCAGGTAGCAAGTGAGTGAACAAATAGAAAATGGCGGTCACGTCCGCGGCAGCGCATACCGTCACCACCGGGGTACATCACCAGTGGCCACTGGACCCCATAGGGCCCAATATTATCCAATGAGGCGATGTACGGTGGTCCCGACCGCCTCTTGCAACTGCGTACAATGTCATCTGAATTACCTCACTTCCCCCTGTCCCTCCACACAGGACAGGCGGATGCCATTTCGGGGGGGGGGGTGGGGCAGGCCCTGGAAACTTGCTGCGTCACTGGTGACATTAGGACATACTGCACAAATCACACTTACCCATTAGAAGTTAACAGCATGCAACGTTCTGTTGCATTTTCATTGTTCAGGTTGTGACTGGCTCCTCACTCTTTTGCCCCATAGATTACTACAGCTGCAGATGAATAGAAGATGGAGACATACCCGTGTACAGACCCCTGGTAGACTTGGCAACAATGGAGGACAGGCACATTATCCTCACCTATAGACTTGACAGGGCCACAATCACTGAGCTGTGTGCCCAACTGCAGCCTGGCCTGGCATCTGCTATCCGTCACCCCAGTGCAATCCCCCCTCTTGTGCAAGTCCTATCTGTGCTCCATTTCTTGGCAACTGGTTCTTTTCAAATGACAGTGGGCTTGGCACCAAGAATGTCACAGCCAATGTTCTCAATAGTGCTGACAAGAGTGCTGGATGACCTGATTAAATACATGTGCAGCTACATTGTTTTCCCCCAGGTGGAGGATTTGGCCACAGTGAAGGATGACTTTTATGCAATGGGACATATCCCCAACATCATTGGGGCAATTGATGGCACACATATTGCATTTGTTCCCCCCCCGGCAAAAGGAACAGGTGTTTAAAAATCGAAAGAGTTTTCAAACAATGAATGTCCAGATGGTGTGCTTGGCGGAGCAGTACATCTCCCACCTTCAATGCAAAGTATCCTGGGTCTGTGCATGATACCTTTATCCTGAGGAATAGCAGCATCCAAAATGTGATGGGCCAACTACAGAGGCACAGGGTGTGGCTAATAGGTGAGCCCTGGTTCCCACCCAGTGGGTGTTGGTGTGGGCCATATGGCATAGTGTGTGGCTAAATATTGTCCCTCAATATTTGCAGGGGACTCAGGTTACCCCAACCTATCATGGCTACTGACCCCTGTGAGGAATTCCAGGACAAGGGCAGAGGATCGGTCCAATGAGGCACACAGGTGAACAAGAAGGATCATTGAACGTACCTTAGGCTTCCTGAAGTCCAAGTTTCGGTGCCTCCATCTAACTGGTGGATCCCTGTGCTACTCACCCAAGAAGGTCTGGCAGATAATCGTGACATGCTGCATGTTGCACAACCTTGCCTTGAGATGCCATGCGCCTTTTCTGCAGGAGGAGGAGGCTGGAGATGGCCATGTGGCAGCAGTGGACCCTGTGGACAGTGAAGATGAGGAGGCAGAGGATGAGGATGAGGACAACAGAACTGCAGTGATTCGCCAATACATCCAATGACACACAGGTAAGGCAGTGTAACTTCACATTTCATTGTCATTTGTTTGTTTCACATTGTCACTGTCAGGCTGTGCTTTCCCACTTCTATACCCACTCACTGTACCCTTTGGCAACTCTTTTTGCAGATGTTGGTGCCCCACTATCGCTCCTGGTGTGTTCACTGCAGCCAACCACAGGTGTATCCTATGTGCACATTACTGTACAGTTGATTTTCAATGTTTGAACCTTGTGAAACGAATACATACTTCAATCATTTGACATACTCCATACTTGTATTTTTTCAAAGTGTGTTTATTGAAGTGCTATGAAGAAAAGGGGGAAGTGCAATGGACTGGGGTGATGATGGAGGAAAGTCCAGGGTATTGTTCCAGTTTATTGGTAGCACAGGTGCATTGTCCAAGGGGACATAGGAAGGGGAGCAATGGCTGTTCAAGGTGGACAGGGTATCTGAGTGGGACACAAGGGTGACAAACAGAAGAGTCTTATTTACTGGTGGGGGTCTTAGCAATAGTCTTTGGCTTCTGCCTGGATCGCAAGGAACATTTGTGGGAGTGGACCACCTTCTGCAGGGGAAGGGGTGCTGATGGCCTGTGGGTCCTGTGGTGGGGCCTCCTGTCCACTAGGGGCAGCGGAGGTGGAGGGCAGTTCAGTAGTCTGACTAGTGGCAGGGGCCCGCTGTTGTAAGACTGCCTCCCTCATAATGTTGGCCATGTCTGCCAGCACCCCTGCAATGGTGACCAGGGTCGTGTTAATCGCCTGCAAGTCGTCCCTGATCCCCTGGTACTGTCCCACCTGCAGCCGCCTGTTCTCCTGCATGTTGTCCAGGATCTGGCCCAGCGTATCCTGGAAATGTTGGTATGCTCCCAGGATCTCGGTGAGTGCCTCCTGGAGAGTTGGTTCCCTGGGCCTGTCCTCCCCCTAGCACACAGCAGTCCTCTCAGTGTCCCTGTTGTCCTGTGCCTCTGTCCCCTGAACCATGTCCCCACTGCAACTGACCCCAGGTCCCTGATTCTCTTGGGTACGAGGTGTGCCCTGGAGTCCCTGTAGTGGTGGACACACTGCTGATTGACGTGTCCTGGGGACAGAGGTATGAGTACGCTGAGTGGGTGCTGTGGTGGTGTTTCCTGAGGGGGAGGCTCTATGGTGGTGTGTGACTGTGCCTGGGTAACCGACTGTCCAGAGGTCCCTGATGGGCTAGGTTGGTCACCCAGATCCAGAGGTCCAGAGTTGCTGTCATCACTGTGGGCCTCTTCTATGGGGGGACTGGAAATTGCTGCCACCTCTTCTCCGCTGACATTGGCTGGGATACCTGTGGGGATGTAAATGCAGTGTTATTGTTTCTGTGTATGACATATTGTGCATTTTGGTTGTATTTACCCTGGCAGCTTTAACTTGTGTTTGTTGGTATGTGGTGGGCTAGGTGATTCTCTCTAGTGTGCATGCTTTAGTGATAGGTGTCCATGCAGGTCTGTAAGCGGTGTCCATGCTTTGGTACGGCATGAAGGGTTTGGCATTGGTATGAGTGAGATATGATGGTGGGGTGTGTGGGAAGTGGTGAAGTGATGGGAGTGAGGGTGGGGGTCTGTGATGGCATGCAGGTAGAGGGGTAGGGGGGTAGTAGTAGTAGTGAGTTGGCTTACCAGAGTCCATTCCTCCTCCTACTCCTGCCAGGCCCTCAGGATGCATGATTGCCAAGACTTGCTCCTCCCATGTTGTTAGTTGTCGGGAAGGAAGTGGGGGTCCACCGCTAGTCCTCAGTACAGCAAGTTGGTGTCTTGCTGCAATGGAACGCAGCTTCCCCCCGCAGGTCGTTCTATCTCTTCCTGATATCATCCCTTGTTCTTGGGTGCTGTCCCACGGCGCTGACCCTGTCCACGATCCTGCGCCATAGCTCCATCTTCCTAGCAACGGATATATGCTGCACCTGTGCTCCAAATAGCTGAGGCTCTACCCAAATGATTTCCTCCTCCATGACCCTTAGCTCCTCCTCAGAGAATCTGGGGTGTTGTTATGGTGCCATGGGTGTTGTGTGAGTAGTGTGGGTGAGGGTGTGTAGGGTGATGTGTTGGAGTGTGTGTTGTGGGGTGTATGGGTGGTGTGTAGGTGATGGTGGTGTGTGGCTATGGTCTTGTCTGTGGTCGTGGTGTCAGTCTCTTGCCCTTTGTTTTCGTAAAGGGTTGTGGGTAATGTGGGTGTGTGTTTTAAAGTGATGTATGTGTGGATGTGTGGGTGTGGTGTGTGTATGTGTTAGGTGTGTGTAGTTTGAATTGTCCAATGTGGTATTGTTTTGTTTGAGTGTGTATATTTTTTTAGCGCGGCTGTATGTATCGCCAATGGTTTACCACCATTAAATGTCCGCCGTGGTGATTCGTGGGTCATAATGTGGTGGGCGTAGTTCTGTTGACGTAACGGTGTGGGTTTTGATACCGCCAGTTTATCATTGGCCTTTGGTGTGGCGGAGTTGTGTGTGTGGCTGAATAGTGACAGATTGGTGTGTATGTCATAATATGGTGAACAGATATCCGCTGCGGTGGCAGTATGTTGGCGGCAGTCGGCGTGGCGGTAAGTGGGATTTACCGGCAATGTCATAATGAGGGACTATATGTGCTGGAATCCCACGTGACAGCACAGCATCACACAATTTCAGACCCTCTATATTTTTCCATCAACATCACTTTCATTTCAACATTGGCTCTATGTTGTCTGGCACACTACTGGTACACTGTCTACAGGCCACTGGTAGTCAGTGGCCTGCAGTTGTTTGTGTGTTGAACTAGGATTTGTGTTTTACATGGACACACATTACAGCTTCTACTTTCAGGTGACAGATGCCAGACATTTCAGGCATTGGTCACATAAATCTGACCCAGCAACATCATTCTGTCAACTGCAGTCACAACACTATGGCAAAAGGGAGGGGGGAGTTTAGGTTTAAGCATATTACAAAAATGAACCAAATGGCCTGTGAATCCAAAAGGAAGAGGTTACTCAGAAATTCCCCAATCAGACATGTACTTGTTCCTCTGGGGTCCCATAGAGTTGGCTGAACAGGGACAGAATCTCCCTGGCAAGGAGCTCCAGCTCCTTTGGGAGAGAAGGCAGGAGCTATGTCACTGGCTTTGCCTGGCTTCCTGGGTTCCAGAAGTCGTTAACAGCAGCACAAAATGAGGAGGTCTTGAGTGCTGCAGTGTTAGGAGGCAAGTCTAGTGTTTTTCCACAACGTGGCTTACAAGTACACAGCAGATGCGGTCCGTGACAGAGACGGACACAGGCATTGGCTTCCGTGCATAGCCGTCACACATGTTAGCCTGCAGGGCCCATTGTGGAGGCTACCTCCTGCTACGCGGTCATCTTCCACTGACGGCCATCGGGTAGCCAATGTCCTGACGGCAAGGTCAGGCAGTCACCATTTTTGGGTGTGAAGCTGCACATTTTTCAATTGTTGGTTCATAACCAGCACTCTAAATGGAGACTACTGCATTTCTAAATGTCAGATACGAACAACACTTTTCTTGGACAGACACAACACAGCCAAATGTCGACCTTTTGCGTGTTTGACAACAAGAGTGCAGAAGGGGAAGTACTGGCTCCGTTGACGGTATTTAAAAAAACAAAATGTGCATATATACAGTTCAAATATATTATTTGCACATAATGACAAAGAAAATGTAAAAAGCTTTTTTTTAAATGTTTGCAGTCCAAATATTTGATATTAATGTGTGTACATGTATTACCCAATGACATTTCTACTGTTAACAAGACGTCAGATGTGTTTTGACATTAAATGTATGGTGGGACCATTTCATCTGGTCTTTTCGTTTCCATACATACAGGCATCTGATTTGTAGGTTGCATGTGACAGACATTGACCCCGACACGGTGGTGAGTAGATTTGAGTACTGGACCATTCCAAGGTCTATCAGGCTGCAATACATTGGATACAGAGTGGTTCATAATGCACATGAAACTGTAATTGGTCATCATAGGGACAGTGAAGTTTTACTTGTGTGTGGCTACTAATTGTATTCAGCATGCCAGAGCAAATGTTTTGATATCTTGGATTTAAAAGGCAATATTTCATAGAAAGTTTGATTAACGTCTGAAATTAGAGGCATTTCAGAAAATTGTGCTATTTATATTTAATATATGTATTGTGTCATAGCCCAGGGTGAATAAATGATTTTCGTGAATATAGCTGACAACAGTGAGCTGGTCATCATGTGCTGCAGAACAATCAAAAAGACACATGCCTCATATTATCCAGTAAGGTAGTGCAGAGTTCTTAAATTGTTAAAAAAATAATAATACGAAGAAGTGACAGGTCTAAAGATTGTTCCTTGGAGCCCACCATGGTGCTGCCAAATGAGGTTGCTGAATACCAAGTTTGTCTACTCTTTATTCCACCTCATACCACCACCCTACACATACTTTAACTTTTCTTACTTTTGCAGGTTCTATTTTTTAACCAGGCTTTTCTCCATCTGTTTAATTTAAACAAGAAAAACAGGGACAAGCTTTTTCTTCTTCTGAGATATTTATTTTTTAAAAGAAAAAAATCAACAGAAAGGAGGTATTTATTAGGTCCAGATAAAATTTAAATTATGAAGCCTACTTCGCAGCATGTTAGGAATTTCCCGTTATGACTGTAATGTGAAATTCCTGAAAATATACTATTTCGCCACATCATGTAAGTATGCAGTAGTGATAAAATTATGACACAAGAACAACACAAAAAAACAGAACATGAGCGGCTGTTGTTTGCGGCAATTGTGTTTTTGTGTGTTTTTACCACAAAATCTGTCTTTGCATAAACAATTCATTGAGGACGCATTTTGGTTTAACATTTAGCGCTAAATGATAGATTTGCATTTTTCGTAATTACTCACTATGGGGCATATTTATACTCTGCTTGCGCCGAATGTGCGTCAAAAATGTTGACGCACATTCGGCGCAAACCCTGCCCCATATTTATACTTTGACGCCCGACCCCGCGGACGTCAAAATCCCACCATGTGCGTCATTTTTTGGAAGGGGGAACCTGCCTTGCGTTAAATATATGCAAGGAATGCGTTCCCTTCCAAAAAATGACTTTAAGGCCTGTGCGCCTTATTTATACTCTGGTGTCATTTTGACGCACAGGAGGGGGCGGGCCTTAAAAAACATTTTTTTAAGTGGCACAGGGGGGCCTTTGGGCCCCCCTGTGCCACTATGCCCAATGACCATGCCCAGGGGACATAAGTCCCCTGGGCATGGCCATTGGGCAAGGGGGCATGACTCCTGTCTTTGCTATGACAGGAGTCATGTCAATGGGGATTGTGCGTCAAGAAAAATGGCGCAAGTCAGGTGTGAGGCCTGATTTTTGCCTCAGACCTGACTTGCACCATTTTTTTACGCACAACCCCCATTTTCCCATACGCCGGCGCTGCCTGGTGCGAGTCATTTTTTTTTATGTGCACCAGTCCCCAGCGCTGGCTAACGTCATTCCCTAAATAAGGCGCCCGCATGGTGCGTTGGAATGGCGTTAGCCTGCGGTAAAAAAAATTGACGCACAACTGCGTTGGCGCAGTTGTGTGTCAAAAAGTATAAATGTGGCCCTATGTTTCATAATTTTCTGAAATTTTGCATAACTGTGTGAATACAAATTACAAGGATTTCGCACACCCCTAATATGTATGGCACTATGTTTATTTATTTCCACTCTATAGGTCATTACAGGAAAGACAGGATCTCTGTATTTTTTCCACAGTCTGGAAACAGCATTTTTAAAAAGGATTCTAAAAACTTTTTTTGAAAAACTATAAACTGCTTTTTAGAGTGTGTTTAATTTTACGGTACTGATGCTGCTTTTTACTCGTTTTGTCTGCAAATCATCTTGTCTGCAATGAACATGGAAGAGCAAAACACAAAGAATTAAGGGCCAGATGTAGCAACTTTGCAAATTGCGACTTGTAATTTGCGAGTGCGAGCGACTTGCAAATTGCAACTCGCAATTTGCAATGCAGAACGGTGTCTCAGACACCGTCTGCGAGTCGCTATGGGGTCGCAAAGACCCACCTCATTAATATTAATGAGGTGGGTCGCAAATTGCGGCCCCATAGCGACTATGGGCACTCACGGGGATGGAGGCCTGCTGGGAACAGCAGACCTCCATGTCCGTGACTGCTTTTAAATAAAGCAGTTTTTTTTTTCAAGTGTAGCCCGTTTTCCTTAAAGGAAAACGAGCTGCACTTAAAAAAAAAAAACGAAACCTTTTGTTTAGGAATTCTTTCAGGGCAGGTAGTGGTCCCTTGGACCACTATCTGCCCTGAAAAAATAATTTGGGGTCCAGTCACAAAGGGGAAGGGGTCCCATGGGGACCCCTTCCCGTTTGCGAGTGGGTTATCATCCACTTCAAGTGGATGGTAACTGCGACTCCATTTGCGACCGCGTACGCGTACGCGGTCGCAAATGGAGTTGCATACCACTCCGACTCGCAAATAGGAAGGGAACACCCCTTCCTATTTGCGACTCTGAAATGCATTTTGCGAGTCGGTCCCCACTCCCAAAATGCATTTCTGCATAGCAAACTCAGGTTTGCGACTCGCAAACGGCGATTTTCGCCATTTGCGACTCACAAACCGTTTGCTACATCTGGCCCTAAGTTGTTTGTATAAAGGATTGTGGTTTAACCCTGTACTTCAAAGGAATAAAGTAGACCCTATGAAACATTATAAGGATATTGCAACTCTCCTTGGAGAGCCATGACCAAATAAAGGAACTTGGCCTTCAGCCTCAGTCCTGTTTATGGGCATCAAACTCCTCGGAACTTGAAACATCTTTGTAATATATGGCAGGGTTTGTTGAGTCGAGTGTGCATCCCTATAAGATTTCTAATAAGCAAATGGGGAAGACGCTCTTTAAAAAGTAGGGCTATCGAAACATGACACTTAAACAATTTCCTCTCAGGCTAATTTCATTACAATGAGCAACACGGGGTAGATTTTATCCATGCTACATGTATACATTTAATGATAATGTAGATTCCGTTACACTGGAGAATAAAATATGGACTACACCTGAAGCAACTCAAATATATTCTCAGGCTGACAAAGCGCATATGTTCATAACATTAAATGGAACAAAACATAGCAAAGCACGGGCATGTTATTTTGGAAGGTCTGACATGGAAACCAATTGGCCTGAATCTAAAATCTGATTTCATGGAGTTTGGTCAGAGAAAAGTGGACACTGATTTCCATTAAACACTATTAAACATATAGCAATTTTAGCAAAATCAAATCAAATACGATATCAATATCATATCCCATCAATGATACGGCAGTAGTTTAACAATGTGACCAGTTACATAAAGAATAAATATAATTCACACAGATAATGCTCATTGTAAATACGAACACCTATAAAAATGTTGAGGCATATTTATGCAGCTTTTGCGTCACTCTTGCACCACACAAGGGAGAGCAAGGGCACTACTAAACCTAAGTCGGATTCATCAAGCCACACAAGGCTAATTTGTGTGGCCCTGCATGGCTTCATAAACCCAGAGTAATGCAAAGCAGCACAAATCACTGCTTTGCATTACTCTGCCCCAGGGAGGCGTTCCATGACAGGAGTGTGGGTTTTTCCACACATCCACCCATGGATTTTGGCATTTACAGATTTACTAACACTGGTAAACCTGGGAATGCCTCAAAACGCTACGCCTCCCCAAGGTAGATGTAACAAGGAGAAATAACTTTATTTCTCCTCCTTGTGTCCTCATTCGGCAGCACACATAGAAAGAGGTAAAACCCTCAGAGGATTGTTTTCATGCTGGAAGGTGCCCCTGCCTGCGCAAAAACAATCCTATCTACAATGCAGGCACCCTTGCACCTCAGAGCAAAGGGTGCCTGTGTTGGTGCTAGGCAGTCAAAAGGGTGCCAGCACAAGAAAAGGACAGGAATGTGTTTTGTTATGTTAAAAACAGCACATTTCTGCCCTTTCCCGTTCAAGCAGTGGAGCAAGGTGGCTTGTTGAACTGCATGAAAGCTACAGAAATATGCCCTGTAGGCATTAGTGTTCACGTATGGTTGGCCGCTTAGACATAAGTGCTGACGTATGGTTGGATTTAGCCAAAATGAAGGTTAGCCAGTTTTCATCCATAAGTAGTATAAATGAGTAAACTGGAGCAAAATTAGTAACATTTCTCTGGTAAGCATGATACGAAAGAGCATAACAGAACATTACATTGATTAAATATATTTGTAATTTACTGCATTAATAATAGCACAATCTCCGATAGTGATTCTAAAATATAATATTGTTGTCGTTGGTGTAATTCCTATGACCCTATGATACCACATTAGTGGCTGACATCTTCCTATCAATGAGGTTTGACCTTGGTGTACCCTTGATGTCGAGAAATGTATTGTTCTGCCGAATACAATTCAGATAGTGCAAAACAAGATTGCTGTAGCAAAGGAAGTGCTTAAAGTACATAAGGACGCTTCCCTGCCCCCCACTGACTCTGGTCTGTGCTAGCTACACAGGAAGGCCCATATTTTATGGAAAATTACGCTCAACTGCGCTAGCTCAGTTCTGCTTCAAAATCTTTAATGCGAGCTACCATCATTTCCTAGCGCCATCCGTGTGCCATATTAAAAAAATTATGCACGATGGTGCTAAGGAATGGCTAGCGTAAAAAATAAAAAACACTAACCATTGCGACATGCCATAAGGAAAAAGAACGCTAATGCTGTAAAAGTGGTGCTAGACCGTTTCGCGGCACGTATTTGTGACACAAAACGGGTCAGCACCATTTCTAACCGCACAGCATAAAAAAACGCACAATCAAAAAAAAACAATTTGAAAGACAAGATGGGGATTGCAGGCCAGGAGAGACCCCAGGGAGACCCCAATCACCCAAGTACCAGCCAGGAGGGTCCAGTAAAGTCCCAGGAGAAGGAGAAGCAGAAGCAGATGTGCCCTTTTAGTGCAGAGGAGCATGAAATCCTGGTCATAAAGGTGACAGAGCACCAACACCAGCTCTTTGTCACCTTCAGTCAGTAGAAGAGGCGCAATATGGCAGGCAAAAGTAGACAAACTCAACCATGTGGCAGAGGTGAGGAGGACTGTCATTGATTGCAAGAAGTGCTGGCACGATTGCAAGCGCAGGACTAAGGAGAAACTGGCCAGGAACTGAAAGGGAGCACTGCAGACTGGAGGTGGAAGTCTTGCACCACAGGAGGACCTGGGTGAGCAAGAGGAGATGATCGCAGAGGTCATCCTGGAGGAACTGGTCACTGGAATCACAGGACAGAACAGCACAGACTACCCAGAATAAACACAAATGCAGAAGTGGGAGTCACATAGGACACACTCAATGCTTGCTAAAGGAGTGCATGGGGACACATAGGCCCTGAATCAAAATGTCCCATCGCCAACCAAGCCACACTTGTACTGATGCTCTGGTTGTACAATGCACTCTGACATATACCCAACATAGACATAAGCCCCTCACTATGGCTATACTCCACCATGTTAATATGCAGCACATTGCCTGGAAATGACGTGCAATTAGTGTGGCTGTGGCTGTGCCAAAACAACACCCATTGCATATTGTCATAACCCCTGATCCTACACAACCTGTACATCAGAGTCTAGGACTGAAGTCAATACCACTCCAGGGGTGGTGTCAGGATGATGTAAGAGGCCAAATGCTTCCCTTTCTCCTTGTCTCATTGCCCTTCTCATGTGTGCTGCATCTTGCAGCACACATTGAAATGCCACCTTAACAAAAGTAGCTTGTACATGTGAAAAAGTAGCTTGTACCTGCACATAAACAATGGATCCCCTCAAGGCAGGCGCCCCTTCATCATACTGCAACAATGCCTGCTTTGGTGCAGGGGGAACAAATCTGTGTAGGCACAGGGGAATTGCAAGGGCGTACCATACTCCAGTAGACATGGCACCTCCCTGCGTTTTTAAACTGGTGCAGGGTCTTGCAACACATATTGCTGCTGCACTTAGCTGTGCCACTTGAGAAAAAAATCAGGCCTAAAGTGTACAACCTGTGGAATGCAACCACACAGGGTGAATCAACAACAACTTTCATACATCTTCATATGCCATATAGGAATGGCCACAAAATTAAACACATGCAACACATGGGGCATGTCTGTGAACATCATGTCTGCAGTTGTACAAGTAGCTGCAGTCTCACCATCTGACAAGATAGAGGGGCCATCCGCCAAACTCGTTCCTCCATCAGGCCGCCTGTGTGGCCTGAACTCTGCTGGCCCTATTAAGAGTTCACCGCAGGGCCTTAATATTAACACCAGCTCCTAATGGAGCCAGCGCCAATATGGCGATGCAGCGGGTGCAGCAACGCCCGTCGTGCATTCCACTGCCTGAATTACGGGCAATGGAATGTGCAACGGGGCTGTGCATGGGGCCCCTGCACTGCCCATGCCAAGTGCATAGGCAGTGCAGGGACCCCCAGGGACCCCATGACACCCCCATTTCGCCATCCTTTCCATTGTGGTATAAACTGCTGTGGAAAGACTGGCAGTATGGGGACTCATAATCCCCAGGGCAGCATTGCTTGCTTGCTGCCGGCGGATTACAACCACTGGGACCGCTGGCAGTGTCGGAGGTTTGACTGTAGCGGCACCGCCACGGTCGTAATTTGGCAGTCCCACCATTTGGCAGTGGGAACCCCACCGCAAGTCTGGCAGTCATGAGACCGCCAGGATTGTAATGAGGGCCAGAGTGTCTTGTGTGAATGGCTGGTCTACTGCTTAGTGGTACAATCAACTACGTGAGAACTGGCACAAGTGGCACCAATGTTGCAATACCAACACAATGCCTCTAGCCTGTATTGCAACTGTATCATCATTGTAATAATAACCCATGTGGAACCAAGCTGCACGTTCCCCTTCTGCCACATCTACAAAGTCACACGATGTATGCATTGATCCAAATATATCAAAATACCTGTTGCTGATATCTCGAGTGCAAGGAAATGTTCCAAATTAGGGAGGGGCAATGTAATGGTGCAGACAGTCTATTATGGCTGCACCTTCCCTTCCAATTAGCCCATGTGTAGGGCCTGCTACTGGCAGATGAGAATCTAACAAAATCATTGAATGCTATGGACCTACCTGGGCTATGCTACACTAGTCCCATCATTCATGGTGCCAATGCATCATTGCACCAAAAGAGTGACAGCACACATTACACTACTGTGGCAATGTCCACCATGGTGAATAGGAAGGCTCATTACATGCCACCATGGTGTCAGCGGCAGGGACAAGGAGCCTGCAAGGAAATAGGTGGTGTGGGATCAAAGCACAAAGGGCCAGATGTAATAGGAAATGATGGTGTGCCACTCTTCCCCAAAATTGGCGCCATTGTGCACCTTCATTTTCAAAGCTCACTGATGACCAGTATTTACTAGAATACGGGGCACCCCTGTGTCACTCCCTGTGCTGGGGCTAAATTAGCTCACTTGGGCCAACACAGGAAGCCTTGCACCATAGTGCAAGGATGGCTGCGTTGAGGAGAGACTGTTTTGTGCAGAAAAGAGCACCTTTCTGCACAAAAACATTCTTAAAAGGCCATCAACTCTGTCTTGCTAAACGCAGCACACATGGAACAAGTTCAAAATGAGGAGAAAATATGGCATATAACTTCACTGTGCCATGCCAAGGCCACCCCTGGAGTGGTGTAATATTTTGGCAGGTACCTTGGTTTACAAAAACACGTAAATCTGAGGCACTGTCAAAATGCAATAGGTGTTGCTGTGGAATGCCCACAGCAACACCCATTGCACGCCCCTACCATGCAAAGTGCGGCATGTAAGGGGGCCCTTTTTACAAGATGGCCATAAGTCACAATAAGTCGCTTAGCTCCACATTGTAAAACCGTCACAGGGTATTGCGCCACCCGAGCATCATGAAAAGTAAGGCTCGGGTGATGCTAGGGGCACCTAAATATGCCCCAAATACCTTGTGAGCTTGACCCATGTGTGATGCACAATGCTATACATAATATACAACTACAACCTTGGGTCTGTAACATGTCACTTTGCCTCCAGTAGCAAGTAAATGATGTGCCACCACAATCCAAGATTGAAATTTCACTATCTCATTGCAGAGATATTGCCTTAACTCCTGCCAATCTGCCTGTCCTGGATTTTACAGATGACATGGATGACCAGCTGACAATCATCAACGAAGAGACTCTCCAGGATGTCATAGGTTCCCTCCAGACACCACCTCCAGTCGCAGGGAGGACACACAGCATTGTGGGGTCTCCACATGAACCACCCACCTACCAACACACAGCACCAGCCAGTACTGACACAGCCCTGGACTCCGAGGACCCAGATATCACCCTCCAGACGATAGTGGTAGTAGTCCAGAGGGAGCTGGCCAAGCAGGTGCGGGTGGGGAAGGAGACCATGGCAGGCAGCCTAGAGGGAGTGAGGAGGGGCCTCAGTCCAATTAAAGCACAACTCAGCTGCCATCAGAGACACCCACTCCCTGCTACATGGACTCCAGCAGTCCAACGCCGACATAGCTGCTGTAATGAGGCAGAGGCTTCAACAATTGCCCTCCTAAAGTGGTATGATGATATATGATAGACAACAGACAGGGGGCTATACAGAATACCCTGGAGTTCCTGCAGCAGGAAGTGGCCTCCCTCAGGGAAAACATGGCTGCCTACCACCTTGATGTTGCTGTGGTGTTAAGAAATCAGAAGTTCCTTCTTACTGCAGTGATGCCTTATGTGTTCCCACAAATGGCAGCTGCCGGGACCTTTGACTCCACATCCCTATCCCCTGATGTGTGTGTGGCCCCCTCAACATCAGCACCACCCAGGGCACAGGAAGCACAACACACATCAGAGGATGAAGGAACAACTTTCACAAGGAAAACCACCCAGGCACCAGTCTGTGCCACTTGAACAGTATCACCTTAGTTCTGGGCTTAAGATCATGCCAATGTTGTGACAGCATTAAATGTGTTCTCTTCACTCAACCACTGTTGACTTGTCTGCTATGTACTGTCATTGTCTCAATCCTTACCTATTGGCAATTATGACACCTCCTCACTAATGCACACTTCGCCTAACCATGTCTCATTACATGCCCCTTACCCCTGGACTCTGATTGTACTACAAGTAGGTAAGGTTCTCTCATGGGATCTGTGCGCTGGACATTGCATAGCATGTGAAATTACAGTTGCACCTGAAAATAAAGCACCTTGTTCACATGTAGCATTTCTACGTTTACTTTGATCCATCAACTCAGCTAAATTATTGTATTGTGTGAATCCATGTCAATGAGTACAGAACATCATTGCATGAGTGCATTACTGTCAGACACAAAGCCACACACTAGGATTCAATCATGAGAAAGGTGAATGATGGTGTTGTGGGCTACAACCAACTTACAGAGTATTCAATACATACATTGAACAGAAATCCTTAGAGCTTGACATATGGCATGTATGGTTCAGAACCAGGTCAATGGTAATTTATCCAGATGGGAGTACCAGTACAACTAATATGTGTGGTATCGAAGTGGCTAACCTAATCAGTGACGGGCACGTCAGTGTTGCAGGATACGGTCCCACAATTGGCTGTTGTCATATGTGCCACACTTGCCAACAACTGTACTGCAAAACCCCACCGATGACAGTTGACGTTCCATACTTACCTGTCCAAGATAACTTATTCATACACAATGTGAATGGCTGAAACAGTGGATGATAAATGTATGAACTAATTGATGTCATTTTGCAGCCAATCTGACAGCTCCTTGGTTATAGTAGATGCACATGGTAATCCATGGAAATGAAGATAATAAACATACCCTAAGCCATTCGTCCTACTTGGCCAGTGCACACATGAGAGCGCCCAGACACTTAATCAACATGGAGAGAAAATAGTCTAATACAAACAGGATTTATTTAAAATTATTTAAAATTCCATACCTAAACCTATCCTAAAACTACCCTACACTAAACTAACCTAACTTAACTTAATTTACAACTACACTTATCTAACCTATTCTAAACTAATCTTACACATGTAACGCCACACTGTAAACATTGTCCTCCCAACCCCCTTAGGAGACAAGATTCAAGTAGGACAACATAAAATAAGACTACACATGTACTTACTTAATCTATGTCCTAAACATATATATATATATATATATATATATATATATATATACCCCAACATAACCCCCCACCCAATCCCTCCAAATACAAAAAGTACTAAAACCCATCCCCCAACTATACTTCCTCTAACCTATGCCTACCCTACACTATTTCACTAACCTAACACTACCCATCTAAAACCCAATATAAAAATCTATCAACTGTAAAAAGGAGAGGGAAGGAACTCGGAGGCTGTGGCACTGCCACTTCACATTTTCTTCAATATCCTCTTAATGTACTTTAACAACTTGTTGTTCTTAGCATTCTCCTTCTCTAAACGTTCCAATCTGGCCATCATGGCGGCCATGTCTCGTATCATGTCACTTTCACAGTTAGGTGTGATGGCTGCAGCAGGTAGCTGTATGGGTGCCTGGCTTGTGACAGGTGCAGCTGATGTGGAGGGGGTCAGACGCAGAGAGGCCCCCTGGACCACTGATGTTTTCCTAATGTGGCTTGCTTTTTTGTGTCTACTATGGAGGTCCCCCATATGGGAAAGCACGCCATGCCTCTGTGGCCTTTTCCTTCCGGAACCTCCGCTCCATCCTCTGGTACCCGGCATTCACATCCAATATGTGCATGTATCTGTCTGCCCTTTTGTGGAATGCATGTTTTTCTGCTGGTGACATATTGGCAGATGAAAAATTAGGAGAGTAAAGCATTAAATACAACATTGGGTGGAGGTGGAACAGACATGTAATGTACACAGCATCTGCAGATGACACATGCTGTCCACCACACATTCCTCAACAATGACTTACTCCAAATCTACGACTATTACCTACTAGCCATCTACGGTATCATGTACATGTCAATGGAATAACAACTACCTATTGTTGACCATCAGGGCCCAGAGGTGAGAGGACTACTGAGTCCTTGATCAACATTTGTGTTAACAAACTAGTTCGGAGCATGTGGCTAACAGGTCTGGATTCCCTGAGCCATTGTTACTATAGGGGGCTTTGTATGTAATCCACCACTTTGAAACCACTGCGCCTTGGCCAGGCATCATGGATGCAAGGTGTAGGTCATCTGATGGGGGGCTGGAAACTTCCCACCGGCTATTCTAAGGTTTGTTAAAGCTTCATTCATGAGTCCTGGTTTAAGACCTGGTCTGAGCGTACGTTACAAGGGGGCACACCATTGCTCATGATGTGCCCACATGTACAAATAATGCAAAGTCCCCATAAAGTTTGGTCCAAGCTTGAATATCACATCAAAGTTGTCTACAGATTACATCATTTTTGTCCCCTATCCTGTGCTATGTTGTGCAAAATGTGTAATGCGGCACACACATGGTGGCTGTATGGGTGCCCTTAAGGCCACTGTAAGATTGGCACTGCACTGGGGGCTGCTTCAGTATTCATATCTATTGAACAACATGTGCACATGCATGTCAGACATCACCTAAGAACCAGGTACACACTCAGCATTCACATCATATGCTCATCCGATGTGACCAAGATCAATCACAAATATCATGATGGCAAGACCATGTTAGTAAATCTGCTGAGATCTAGCTTGCGACAATCCATAGACATTTCCCACACCCATTTGGAGCTTAGTTGTATACTAATTGAGTACTCTACTGACTGTTGTCCAGCACAATATGGCTTCTTGCATGACTGCGGCCCCAATTTATATCTGAAGGATACTGAGGCACCAGTGGTGCGTGTGTCTCCTACATAATTCCCATAGAGACCGCTATACATTTTCTTCATCTGTACTGGTTTGTGAGTAACTGCAAGCTACGTGTGGCACACAGTTCTGTCAAAAGTGCTGTGTCAAAGTTGTTGTCAACAGGCATGCTGATCACATAAACTGCTGCTCTGACACCTATCATGATTGACATCAATGTATGTGTGGCCATGCTCTCTGTTTCCTAACACACACAATTCCATAACAGCATAGGTTGCCACTTGTGCAGCAATCAAGCCATTTTCAATGTTCAACGTTGCATCAGACATGATATAACCATCCTAACTCCGATGATATCATGGCATTGGTCAAACAAAACTTTTATTCATTGCATTGCACACATCAAACTGTCTCACATCAAACCCTGGATTGCCACACATGACGCGCAAGGTGACACTTACTGGCAGCATTGGGGTCTTCAAATCTAGACACCTCTCTAGTGGTGTAGGGTGAACGTCCACCTGCAATACATGAAAGGAAAACATAGCTTTGTGTTATTTGGACATTTCTGTACATGGACCACAGTTTTAAAATAAACTTTTTAGGCTGAGTGAGCAAGTCAACCTAGTCGTAGATCAGACCAACTGTCAAACACCTATAATCAGTCACACATAGTCTCAGATAATGGAGGCTCTGCCACCTACAACCCATCACTTTCCCTGACCCTCCTGTGGTGCATTTCAGTGCACCATATGTACATGGAATTGTCATGCAGGTGTTTTGTTGCTTTACACCTCCATGAACATATGGGGCTGCATGACACTGTATTCTGCATCTGAGGGGCATGCAATGGTTGTTGCAGTGACCATCCCATTTTGACACCCATAGCTTTTAAGCCTGCCCCAGCTATTGAACGACATCTAACTCATTGTCACCGCAAACAGACGAACAACTGCACAGGGTTGTGTGAGTATTCCAAAGTGTTGAGGAATGCTTTGATACAACCTTGGTTCTAGTTATTAATATGTGTGTGTCTTACAAGGCACACAAACTTGTACTATATTGCCATGGCAGTTTACTTATGTTTATTTAGTTGTTCCTACCTGCACATTAGCTGGTTGAAATTACGGCTGTCTTGCCAATATTGTGTGGCCAGACATTGTTGCAATGGTGTTCCATTAATTGTCCAGGAAGGGATACCAACATGTGCATAGATAAAAGCCTCAACACAGACACAATTGCTCTGTGGTCCAAGTATACCTGTGTTGGTGCAGGCTTCTGAGTAATGTGCTAGTGAGTGCTGGTGCAGAAGCAGGCCTGCCTCATACTGTCAGTAAAGCGCTGCAGGACTGTGGTACAAAATCAGCACGTGAATGGGGTAATAGACACATTTTGGGGTGTATGTGATACACAATGTATAGGAAGAGGAAAGTGCTAGTAGTCTGGACCCAGTGCATAGTCAAGCTCCCTTAAATGGCATTGGCCAATGACACAAAGGGGCAGATTAAGGGAATGTGGCACTTCATCAAGTGCATCACCACAGTCTTTGTGGCTCTTAGTTCACCCCTTTCCCTGCCATGTGTGCACCTTATTAGAAATACGGCGCAGCATGGTGCAGATAGGGGCAACTGCGTCAATTTATATGGAGGCAAATGATGAACTCAGCAGGAGTAGCAACAAAAAAAATTGCACAACCTCTGCTGAGTACCTAGGGGCCCATTATGTACAATTATTTGCTCCTTTATAACACCTGATCTGAGCAGACGTTCAAAGTGCAGGAAATATGGCAATAGGAGATGTCTCATATTTCCCAGAGGCATGTACTTTATCCCCCCAAACAGGTGTATGGCCCCTCCTCCCATACATGAGGTCTGGTGCAGGCCTCATGTTGTGCTGGTCTAAACTGAGTGGCGCTGTGCATGCATCGCACCACTTTGTTATGATTGCGCAGGGACATTGGCACTTCTGTCCTGGCTCTGCTTCATAAATGTTAATTAAAATGGCAGCCCTAAGGTGGCACTGGGGCTCTTAATACAGGCACAAAACTACATGTCCAGATCCTTTGACAAAACATGCTGCACTCAACCTTATCGCCAGCTGTCACACACGTGCAAATAATGGTGTTGCTATGCAAATGGGATACTTACTAACAGTTCCACCAATCTCAATCCACAGGTGATCCAGTAGGTCTTGCTCCCTTAAGATCAGGCCAGCCCAACAGTGTTTAAGTTGATGGTCAATGCGTCCAGCTCTGAATATTCCCGTTAGGTGGTGGCGCACCTTGCCCCACCGCAGCTTCCTGGCCTCTGTGGGGTAGCCCTGGATAACGTGGCCACCCAATTCAAGCATCACTGGCAGGTAATGCTGCACAAGCCATATAAAGCTCAGCAACTCATTGGCCGTCATCTTCGATGTTCTCCCTGTAGGAAAATGGCCTGTGTTGCAGTTACCCCCCCACATTTTTTGCCTGATATTGATGCTGACTGGACGGAGAGTGTGCTGGGACCCTGCTAACCAGCCCCCAGCACCAGTGTTCTTTCACTAAAAATGTCCCATTGTTTCCACAATTGGCACACCCCTGGCACACAGATAAGTCCCTTGTAAAAGGGCCCTGTGACCAGGGAAGGTCCCTAAGGGCTGCAGAATGTGGCGCTGCATCATGTGCGTCACTACAGTCCTTGTGGCTCTTAGTTCACCCCTTTCCCCCACCATGTGTGCACCTTTTGAGAAATACGGCGCAGCATGGTGCAGGTAGGGGGCAACTGCGTCAATTTATATGGAGGCAAATGATGTACTCAGCAGGAGTAGCAACACAAAGATTAGCAGGACCTCTGCTGAGTACATAGGGGCCAATTATGTACAATTATATGCCCCCTCATAACACCTGCTCTGAGCAGACGTTCAAAGTGCAGGAAATATGGCAAAAGGAGATGTCTCATATTTCCCAGAGGCATGTTCTTTATTCCCCCAAACAGGTGTATGCCCACCTCCCATACATGAGGCCTGGTGCAGGCCTCTTGTTGTGCTGGTCTAAACTGAGTGGCGCTATGCATGCATTGCACCACTTTGTTATGATTGCGCAGGGACCATGGCACTTCTGCCCTGGCTGTGCTTCATAAATGTAAATTGAAATGGCAGCCCTAAGGTGGTGCTGGGGCTCTTAATACAGACACAAAACTACATGTCCAAATCCTTTGACAAAACATGCTGCACTCAACCTTATTGCCACCTGTCAGGCACGTGCAAATAATGGTGTTGCCATGCAAATGGGATACTTACCAACAGCTCCGCCAATCTCAATCCCCAGGTGATCCAGTAGGTCTTGCTCCCTTGAGATCAGGTCAGACCAACAGTGTTTAAGTTGAGGGTCAATGCATCCAGCTCCGAATATTCTCGTTAAGTAGTGGGGCACCTTGCCCCACTGCAGCTTCCTGGCCTCTGTGGGGTAGCCCTGGGTAACATGGCCATCCAATTCCAGCATCATTGGCAGGTAATGCTGCACAAGCCATATAAAGCTCCTCAACTCATCGGCCGTCATCTTCAATGTTCTCCCTGTAGGAAAATGACCCTTGTTGCAGTTACCCCCTGCCCCCACATTTTTTGACTGATATTGATGCTGACTGGACTGAGAGTGTGGTGGGACCCTGCTAACCAGGCCCCAGCACCATTGTTCTTTCACTAAAAATGTACCATTGTTGCCACAATTGGCACACCCCTGGCACACAGATAAGCCCCTTGTAAAAGGTACCAGTGGTACCAAGGGCCCTGTGACCAGGGAAGGTCCCTAAGGGCTGCAGCATGTGTTGTGCCACCCTAAGGGACCCCTCATCTAACACATGCACACAGCCATTGTAGATTGTGTGTGTTGGTGGGGAGAAAATGGCAAAGTCGACATGGCATCCCCTTCAGGGTGCCATGCACACAAAACACTGCCGGTGGCATAGGTAAGTCACCCCTCTAGCAGGCCTTAAAGCCGTAAGGCAGGGTACATGAGCAATATGCCCCTACAGTGTCTAAGTCCATTCTTAGACATTGTAAGTACAGTGTGGCCATATTAAGTATATGGTCTGGGAGTTTGTCAAAAGGAACTCCACAGTTCCATAATGGCTACACTAAATAATGGGAAGTTTGGTATCAAACGTCTCAGAATAATAAACCCACACTGATGCCAGTGATGGTTTTTTATTAAAAAATACACTAAGATGCCCCTTGTATTTTACCCAATCCTTCAGTGCAGGACTGACTAGTCTGTGCCAGCCTGCCACTGAGAGACGAGTTTCTGACTCCATGGGATGAGAGCCTTTGTGCTCTCTGAGTCCAGAAACAAAGCCTGCACTGGGTGGAGGTGCTTCACACCTACTCCCTGCAGGAACTGTTACACCAAGCGGTGAGCCTCAAAGGCTCAGACTTCATGTTACAATGCCCCAGGGCACTCCAGCTAGTGGAGATGCCCAGCCCCCGGACAAAGCCCCACTTTTGGCAGCAACTCCAGAGTGATAATTAGGAAAAACAAGGAGGAGTTACCCCCTCAGCCAGGACTACCCCTAAGGTGTCCAGAGCTGAAGTCACTTCCTCCTTGCAGAATCCTCCATCTTGGTTTGGAGGATCAGGGCCAATAGGGATAGGAATGTGCCCCCCTTCCCAAAGGGAGTGTGTACCAGGAGGGTGTAGCCACCCTCAGGGACAGTAGCCATTGGCTATTGCCCTCTAAACCTGAAAATGCCCCCAAATCTTGTATTTAAGGGCTCCCTGAACCCAGAGTCAGATTCCTGATGACCTCACAAGAAGAAGAAGAACTGCTTAGCGGAAACCACAGCAGAGAAGGAAAGGACAGAACAACTGACTTGGCCCCAGCCCTACAGGCCTGTCTCCTGCTTCGAAGAACCTGCAGAAGAAAAGCGACGCATCCTGCAGGTCCAGCGACCACTGAAAAACCTCCAGAGGACTGCCTGCATCATAGAGGATCAAGAACTCCCGGGTACAGGGGCCCTGTCCAAAGAAGATCAGAAGAAGATCCCTCTGCGGAAGGACTCCCACCTCACTTCAGAAGCATGAGTCCTAACCACTCTGCACCCGACTCCCACGGCCCGAGTCCAGGTTGCCCAACCGACCAGAGAGGACCCCCAGGCAATGGCGACCAAGTGCCCACCCTGGGTTGACCTCTCCACCCCTCCACGATGACGTCTGCAGAGGGAATCCTGAAGACCCCCATGACTGCGACTGCCCTGGACGAAGATAAACAACACCAAAGGACCCACTGCACCCTCACCCCCCAGGCCTTGGAGAAATCGACACCCGGTACAGCGACGATCAACAGGTGGCCCTCTTCCCTGTCCGACTGGTGGTGTGCCCGAGACACCCCCGCAGACCTTGCCTGCAGTGCCTGAGTGACCACCTGGGGTCCCCTCGTAGAGTTTAATTGGAAACCCGACGCTCTGATTACACCCTACACCCGGCTGCCCCAGTGCCGCGGAGCGGGTGGGATTGGTGCCTACTTGGGGCCCCTCCAGTGCTCCTCTAATCCCCCCTGGTCTTCCCCCTGAGCTGCGAGTACTTACCTGCTGGTAGACCGAATTCCGAGTACCACCTGTCTACATAAGAGCCCACATTGAAAATTGCTCAACTTTGACCTCTGCACCTGGCCGGCCCCGTGTTGCTGGTGGTGGGTGTTTGGGGTTAACTTGAACCCCCAACAGTGGACTACCTATAACCGGAGACTGAAACTGTAAGTTGTGTACTTACCTCTAAAACTGTACTGTATTTTCTTCCCCCCAGGATCTGTTCCTAAAAATGCAGTGTCCACTTTTAAAATAGATAGTCTCTGTTTTTTTTTAAAACTGCTTACTTGACTAAGGTGAAACAAAGTTACATTGATGTCTATGCTAAGTACTTACCTGCAACAGTATTTACTTCTAAACTGAGTCTGGTGGTTCTAGTAGTAAAGTAACAAAAATATATTATTCTATATAAAATCCTATTGGTCTGGTGTTAAGTCATTGAGTGTGTGTTTCTTTTATTGCTTGTGTGTGTACAACAAATGCTTAAAACTACCCTCTAATAAGCCTAACTGCTCGACCACACTACTGCAAATAGAGCATTAGCATGAATTATTATTTTCTCTGTCAAACCTCTTGAGGAACCCCTGGACTCTGTGCACACTATGGTGGTCATTCTGACCTCGGCGGTAAAAGGCGCCTACCGCCGGTCAGAAATCCTCCATAATCCCGCCGCGGTCGCGGAAACCCGCCACGGTCATTCTGACCCGCAGAAGGCAAACCTCCGAAAATCCGACCGCCACAACAGACCGCCAGACCAGCGGTCGGCGGAAAGGTGGAGGTGACCAAACCTCCACCGCCACGCCAACAGAAATACGCCCATCCCATTACGACCCACGAATCCACGCGGCGGTCATTCAAACGCGGTATTCCATTGGCGGGACACACCGGCGCGGTCAGAATACCCACCAACGAACAAAACTCACCCACATTGGACGATTTGAATCCCACACACCTGATACACATACACACACCACTCCCACACACACAATACAATATAAAACACCCACCCACATCACCCACAAACCCCTACGCTTACAAAATCGTAAAGAAGGCAAGAGAGAGACACCAGGATCCAAAACATAACAGCCACAGCCACTCAACACCATCACCCACACACTATCCACACACAAAACAACACACACCACCACACTCAACTCACTTAAATACACATACTCCACCCCACACATCATACACACCACCCCATGGCACCCCAAAGACAACCCCGCTTCACAGACGAAGAACTCAGGGTTATGGTGGAGGAAATCGTTCGTGTAGAGCCCCAGCTGTTCGGCACACAGGTCCAATACACCAGCATTGCCCGGAGGACGGAGCTATGGCAGAGGATTGTCGACAGGGTGAACGCAGTGGGACAGCACCCCAGAAATCGGGAAGACATCAGGAAGCGATGGAACGACCTACGGGGGAAGGTGCGTTCCATGGTATCCAGGCACAACATCGCCGTGCAGAAGACTGGCGGAGGACCCCCACCTCAACCCCCACAATTCACATCATGGGAGGAGGAAGTCTTGAACATCCTGCATCCTGACGGCCTCGCAGGAGTCGGCGGAGGAATGGATACTGGTAAGTTGAAGCTTCAATACTGCTTCCCCCCCACCTGCATGCCAAATCAGACCCCAACCCTCACCCCCATCCTCGAACCCCACCCTCACCCCCACCCCCATCCTCACCCCCACCCTCACCCCCACCACCATCCTCACCCCCACCACCATCCTCACCCCCACCCCCAGCACACCTATTCCCCGCCAATGTCTCACCATCACAACCCACACATCCCAAAACCTAGGCCTGCATGCGTCCACTAAGCATGGACACCCATCACCAAAGCATGCCCAATGCATATACACATCCCCCCCACAAGCCACCCTCACCAAAGCCCCCACACACGAATGCCAGCACTTGGGGACACGGGAACCCACAGATACACCCATATGCCACACATTGAAACTATAACCATACCTCTATACCCCTGCAGGACCCGACCGTCAACACACCGCGGCGGAGGGGCCAGAATTATCCACACCCCCCACCCAAGAGGCCGTCAGCGATGACAGCAGCTCTGTCGATCTGGACACCGATGACCAGCCCGGACCATCGGGGACCTCTGGACAGTCGGTTCCCCTCACACAGGCACAGGCCACTATAGACCCTAACCCCTCTGGGAACACCAGCACAGCTCCCACCCAGCGGGCCCATGCCTCTGTCTCCAGGGCGCGTCAATCTGCGGTGTGTCTACCACTACAGGGCACCCAGGATAACCCACCACCCCAACAACAACAGGGACCTGGGGGCAGTGGTAGTGGGCACACCGGCCAGGGGGCAGAGGCCCAGGGAAACAGGCCAACTCGGCGGGCAGCTGTGCGACAGGGGGGGGAGGAGAGGCCCAGGGAACCCACTCTCCACGAGGTCCTCACCACCATCATGGGAGCATACAACCGCTCCCAGGAGACGATGGCGACGGTACTGGCCCGGTTCCAGGAGATCCAGGTGCTGCAGGAGGAACACTATCGGGGGTACAGGGAGGACATCCGAGCCATCAACACCACCCTGGTTACCATGGTAGGGCTGCTGCAGGACCTCGTAAACAGCAGGGCGGACACTGAACAACACCCAAGGGCCCCTGCCACTAGCCGGGACCAAGAACAGCCATCCACCTCCGCCGGCGCTAGTGGACAGGAGGCCCCCGCACAGCAGCAGCCCACCAGACCCCCACCTCCTGCAGGAGAAGAACCACCCCGCAAGAGGGCCCTGAGATCTCGCAAGACAGAGTAGGATGTCAAGACCCCCGCCAGCAATGGATACCACCTGATGTCATCCCACTGTCCCACATTGTCACCCTGTCCATCCTCGAACTGCCCATGCTCCATCTCTCCACAGGCCTCTGGACAATGCACCTGTGTGACTGTTACTCTGGACTCTGCCATGGACATTCCTTCACCATAGCCCCCACCCACTTGAAACCACCCATCCCATTTTGAGCACTTCAATAAACACCTATTTTGCACCAAAATATCAGGAGTCTGGCTGTGATTTCAATAGATTGTAATTGACATGACAGTGCAAATATGTCCTTGTACATGGTGAAGTCAACAAACAGCTGCCACAAAGCTGTAGTCCATGGGGAAACGAAGCACAGGACTCGTAGTGGGGACCCCAGATCTGAAATAGGGAGGGAAAAGCCAAAACTCAGTCATCATACACTGGGGCAAATAGACAGGCAGCAGAGATGCTGCAGAGTAGTTAACTTTTACTAAATTATCTTTGAAATGTTACCTGTGTCCTATTGGAAGTACTGTTCAATGATTCTGTCCCTGTTGTCTGTTTCAGCCCCGTCGTCTTCCTCCTCGTCACTCTCCTCAGGTTCCACCGCTGCCACAACACCACCGTCTCGACCATCCTCCTGCAGGAAAGGCACCTGGCGGCGCAAAGCCAGGTTGTGAAGCATGCAGCAGGCCACGATGATGTGACACACCTTCTTAGGTGAGTACATTAGGGATCCCCCGGTCATATGCAGGCAGCGAAACCTGGCCTTTAGGAGGCCAAAGGTGCGTTCGATCACCCTCCTAGTACGCCCATGGGCCTCATTGTACCGTTCCTCTGCCCTGGTCCGGGGATTCCTTACTGGGGTCAGTAGCCACGACAGGTTGGGGTACCCAGAGTCCCCCACTAGCCATACACGGTGTCTCTGTAGCTGTTCCATCACGTAAGGGATGCTGCTATTCCGCATGATGTAGGCGTCATGCACTGACCCTGGGAATTTGGCATTTACATGCGAGATGTACTGGTCAGCCAAACACACCACCTGGATGTTCATTGAATGGTAACTTTTTCTGTTCCTGTACACCTGCTCCCTGTCTCTTGGGGGAACCAAAGCCACATGGGTCCCATCAATGGCACCAATTACGTTGGGAATATGTCCAAGGGCGTAGAAATCACCCTTCACTGTAGCCAGTTCGCCCACCTCAGGGAAAATGATGTAGTTCCTCACGGATTTCATCAGGGCAGACAACACTCTGGATAACACCTTTGAAAACATGGGCTGAGACATCCCAGAAGCAATTCCCACTGTTGTCTGAAATGACCCACTTGCCAAGAAATGGAGTACTGACATGACCTGCACCAGAGGGGGAATCCCTGTGGGTTGGCGGATGGGAGACATCAGGTCGGGCTCCAGCCGGGCACACAGTTCATGGATAGTGGCACGGTTAAGACGGTAGGTCAGGATAATGTGGCGTTCTTCCATTGTCGACAGGTCCACCAGCGGTCGGTACACGGGAGGATTCATCCGTCTCCTCGCCCAACCCAGCGGACGGTGCCTAGGAAGGACAACATGGAGCACACAGTCAGGCAACCCACAGGTACGTACTCACAGCTAGCACAGTATACGATTCTCTATGCAGTGAATGGCGTGTATGAGTGGCTATGCAAGGCCTAGGCCTGTGTGACGCAGTTGAAATTGAGCCATGTGGGCCCTGGAAATGGCGGCTGCCTGACCTGTGAAGTGTGACAATGGGATGTGAGGTCAATGCGCTGGCGTGGCACACCGCGGCGGGCGGCGGGCCAAGACCGCGGCGCGAAGCCGCATTGGTTAACATTGAAGCCTATGGGTTTCAGGAGCCAATGGCGAAGGGCGCCGGCGGTGGCGGGACGCACCGCCGCGGTACGCACCGCCGCGGACGTGACCGCCATTTTCTATCTACTTATCCACTTGCGACTTGAACTTTCACAGGAGAGGACCTATACTGCAAGTGTTGCTGTGACCTCGGTCTGGAAGGGACAATGGCTGCTGCGACTGGGGAAAGGGCCCCTGCCTTCACTGGCGAGGAGTTGGAGAAACTTGTGGATGGGGTCCTCCCCCAGTATGCGCTACTCTACGGTCCTCCAGACCAACAAGTGAGTGTAATTCTATCTGGATTTGGGGCCACTGGCTGGCTTGGGGGCCTGGCGGGGATGGGGTGCATGTTGGGCCTGGCGGGGGCCTGGCGGGGATGGGGTGCAAGTTGGGCATGGCGGGGGGCCTGGCGGGGATGGGGGGCATGTTGGGGCTGGCGGGGGGCCTGGCGGGGATGGGGGGCATGTTGGGCATGGCGGGGGGCCTGGCGGGGGGCCTGGCGGGGATGGGGGGCATGTTGGGCATGGCGTGGGGCCTGGCGGGGGCCTGGCGGGGATGGGGGGCATGTTGGGCATGGCGGGGGGCCTGGCGGGGGGCCTGGCGGGGATGGGGGGCATGTTGGGCATGGCGGGGGGCCTGGCGGGGATGGGGGGCATGTTGGGCATGGCGGGGGGCCTGGCGGGGGGCCTGGCGGGGATGGGGGGCATGTTGGGCATGGCGGGGGGCCTGGCGGGGGCCTGGCGGGGATGGGGGGCATGTTGGGCATGGCGGGGGGCCTGGCGGGGGGCCTGGCGGGGATGGGGGGCATGTTGGGCATGGCGGGGGGCCTGGCGGGGATGGGGGGCATGTTGGGCATGGCGGGGGGCCTGGCGGGGGGCCTGGCGGGGATGGGGGGCATGTTGGGCATGGCGGGGGGCCTGGCGGGGGGCCTGGCGGGGATGGGGTGCATGTTGGGCCTGGCGGGGGGCCTGGCGGGGATGGGGGCGTTGGGCCACTGGAAAGGAAAATGCTGAGTAACTTGAACGTGGTATTTCTCCCTCCCTGTACGTGTCACATAGGTCCGCGCCCATGAGAAGATTGGGATTTGGCGTGCCATCGCCAAGGAAGTCCGGGGCCTGGGGGTCCACCATCGACGGGGCACCCACTGCCGCAAGAGGTGGGAGGACATCCGCCGCGGGAAAAAGAAGACCGCCGAGTCTCTGCTGGGGATGGCCTCCCAACGTAGGCGGGGTGCCTGCCGTCAACTGAGCCCCCTGATGTTCCGGATCCTGGCGGTGGCCTACCCTGATTTGGATGGGCGCGTGAGGGCAGCACAGCAGACACAAGGGGGTGAGTACAAGCATCATCTACTCTGTTGTCGTGCAGTGGAGGTGTCTGGGTGGGGGAGGAGGGCTGTGGGTCCCCCTAGGCCAGGGCGATATCTGTAGGCTGGGCACCCCCGTAAGCCCCTGTGTCCCCAGCCACCACCCTCAGTAGTGTGTCAGTACAGCCATCCCTGGGCCGTGTCATCCATGGGTGCAGTTGTCAACTCTAGGCGTGTAGGGCATGTTCCACGGAATGCGTAGCATACCCCAAGTGCGCAAGTTAGTGCAGGGGGCATCTGTGTCTGTCATGTCCGCTAACTGTACCGGAGATCCATGTACTCAATATCCCTTTATTTCTCTCTCCCCCCCCCTTTTTGTTTGTCTTTCTGTGCTTGTGTGCATCAGCATCATCAGGCGGAGGAGAAGTGGCATCGGGGCAGGAGGGAGCTGCATCTCACATGGCCCAGGAGGGCCATGCCACAGAGTCAGACTGGACCAGTGAGACGGAGGGCGAGGGGAGCTCCACGACGGGGACGACTGGAGCCTGCAGCGACACGGACACGTCCTCGGAAGGGGGCTCCCTTGCGGGGGTGGCACCATCCGTGCCCCCCGCCATTACAGGTACAGCCGCCACCCAGCGCACCATCTCCGCCCTCCCAGCAGCCCCTCCGCGTTCGCCCCGTGCCCGCTCTGCCAGGAAGCCGGGCATCTCCTTCGCCCCAGGCACCTCAGGCCCTGCCCCTGTTACCCCCGCTGCCCTCAGTGAGGAGGTCATTGACCTCCTCCGAACGCTCATTGTTGGGCAGACTACCCTTTTGAATGCCATCCAGGGGGTGGAGAGGGAGGTTCATCGCAGCAATGCGTACCTGGAGGGCATTCATTCGGGTCAGGCTGCCCATCAGCGATCGTTCCAGGCTCTGGCCTCAGCACTGACGGCAGCCATTGTCCCTGTCTCCTGCCTGCCTCTACTAACTCCCTCCTCCCAGTCTCCTGTTCCTCTGCCTGTCCCACCCACACCATCAGACCAGCCTGCACACACCTCAACACCCAAGAGAAGCTCATCCAAACATAAGCACCACAGATCACCCAGACATTCACACACGCAACATTCCGATGCAGACATGCCAACAGTCACTACCACCTCTGTGACCCCCACCTCCTCGTCTCCCTCCTCCCTCCCTGTGACGTCTACACTCACACCTCCATACACCTCACCATCAGCCAGTGTTTCCATCACCAGCACACCCTCCACTCCAGTCCGCACACGTGCAGTCACCACCCCCACTGCCATTTACACGTCCCCTGTGTCCTCTCCCACTGTGTCTGTCACCCCCTCTTCCACACCACACAAACGCAGCCACCCACCCACCCAACAGCCATCCACCTCACGACAGCCTATCCCTCCTGCACCTGCACCCAAAGACAGCAAACGTGACTCACCTACAACCACATCCTCTCCCTCCACTCCCATTCCCACTGTACCTACCACTCTCCATTGTCCCAAGAAGCTCTTCCTCGCCACTACTAACTTCTTTCCTGACCCTGAGCCCCCCCCTCCTTCTCGTCGGGGTAAGAAGAGCACCTCAGCCACCACCAGCCCTGCAGCCCCCTTGACAAGGGTGCAGGGGTATTGGAGCCCGCCAGCCCGCATGTCTGGATCTTCACCCAGCAGCAAGGGGACAGCCAGCCCACCCCCTGGGAAGAGGAGCAGAAGGCGGAAGGGGCGCCGCAGGAGCCCGCCTTCTACATCCCCCCCGGACACCACCCAGAGACAGTCACCAGCCACAGCTCCAAAGGGAGGCAAGGGCCACAGGCCGACGACTAAGGAGGGCAAGGGCAGCAAGTTGGAGAGGTCAGGCAGCAGGCCTGCTGCCCAGGAGGAGCCCACAACCCCCATAGCCGCTGCCCCGGGAGAGCCCACCACCCCCATAGCCGCTGCCCAGGGAGGACCCAGCCCAGCTGGCCAGGAGGGCCCCACCACCCACAGACCAGGTGGGCAGTGAAGGAGCACCATCCCCGCTGCCCAGGAGGGCACCACCATGCAATTAGCAGTTGGCCATAGACCGTCCGCCGTCTCAAGAACCGCTGAACTGGGCCCCGCCGTCTCAAGAACCGCTGAACTGGGCCCTTCAAGGCAAGAACCGCTGAACTGGGCCCCGCCGTCTCAAGAACCGCTGAACTGGGCCCTTCAAGGCAAGAACCGCTGAACTGGGCCCCGCCGTCTCAAGAACCGCTGAACTGGGCCCTTCAAGGCAAGAACCGCTGAACTGGGCCCCGCCGTCTCAAGAACCGCTGAACTGGGCCCTTCAAGGCAAGAACCGCTGAACTGGGCCCCGCCGTCTCAAGAACCGCTGACCTGGGCCCTTCAAGGCAAGAACCGCTGAACTGGGCCCCGCCGTCTCAAGAACCGCTGACTTGGGCCCTTCAAGGCAAGAACCGCTGAACTGGGCCCTTCAAGGCAAGAACCGCTGAACTGGGCCCCGCCGTCTCAAGAACCGCTGAACTGGGCCCTTCAAGGCAAGAACCGCTGAACTGGGCCCCGCCGTCTCAAGAACCGCTGAACTGGGCCCTTCAAGGCAAGAACCGCTGAACTGGGCCCCGCCGTCTCAAGAACCGCTGACTTGGGCCCTTCAAGGCAAGAACCGCTGAACTGGGCCCTTCAAGGCAAGAACCGCTGAACTGGGCCCCGCCGTCTCAAGAACCGCTGAACTGGGCCCTTCAAGGCAAGAACCGCTGAACTGGGCCCCGCCGTCTCAAGAACCGCTGAACTGGGCCCTTCAAGGCAAGAACCGCTGAACTGGGCCCCGCCGTCTCAAGAACCGCTGAACTGGGCCCTTCAAGGCAAGAACCGCTGAACTGGGCCCCGCCGTCTCAAGAACCGCTGACCTGGGCCCTTCAAGGCAAGAACCGCTGAACTGGGCCCCGCCGTCTCAAGAACCGCTGACTTGGGCCCTTCAAGGCAAGAACCGCTGAACTGGGCCCTTCAAGGCAAGAACCGCTGAACTGGGCCCCGCCGTCTCAAGAACCGCTGAACTGGGCCCTTCAAGGCAAGAACCGCTGAACTGGGCCCCGCCGTCTCAAGAACCGCTGAACTGGGCCCTTCAAGGCAAGAACCGCTGAACTGGGCCCCGCCGTCTCAAGAACCGCTGACTTGGGCCCTTCAAGGCAAGAACCGCTGAACTGGGCCCTTCAAGGCAAGAACCGCTGGCCCTTTGGCAGACGTGGCAGGGCAGGATCTATCTTGCGCAGGGCTGCAGGATGTCCTCTGGCCAACTTGCCTCCTCCAGTGGCAGTGGGGTCTGTTATGGACTGTTTGGACTGTGGCTTTGCTCTCCCCAGGATGGCCCAGTGGGCAGGCCACCCACTGTATGGACTGTATGGACTGTGGCTTTGCTCTCCCCAGGATGGCCCAGTGGGCAGGCCACCCACTGTATGGACTGTATGGACTGTGGCTTTGCTCTCCCCAGGATGGCCCAGTGGGCAGGCCACCCACTGTATGGACTGTATGGACTGTGGCTTTGCTCTCCCCAGGATGGCCCAGTGGGCAGGCCACCCACTGTATGGACTGTATGGACTGTGGCTTTGCTCTCCCCAGGATGGCCCAGTGGGCAGGCCACCCACTGTATGGACTGTTTGGACTGTGGCTTTGCTCTCCCCAGGATGGCCCAGTGGGCAGGCCACCCACTATATGGACTGTATGGACTGTGGCTTTGCTCTCCCCAGGATGGCCCAGTGGGCAGGCCACCCACTGTATGGACTGTTTGGACTGTGGCTTTGCTCTCCCCAGGATGGCCCAGTGGGCAGGCCACCCACTATATGGACTGTATGGACTGTGGCTTTGCTCTCCCCAGGATGGCCCAGTGGGCAGGCCACCCACTGTATGGACTGTTTGGACTGTGGCTTTGCTCTCCCCAGGATGGCCCAGTGGGCAGGCCACCCACTGTATGGACTGTTTGGACTGTGGCTTTGCTCTCCCCAGGATGGCCCAGTGGTCATGGAGTCCCCTCGTGGATCTGGCGTCGTGTACTCAAGTGGCTGAGGTGCCCCCCCTTCCCTTCCCCCTGAGGTGCCTGTCCTATTTTCTTTCTGATGCCCCTGCAGTGTTCTCTCCGTGGAGTTCTTGTCGTGGGACTGGGCCTTGCCCCTTTGCACAGGACCCCTGTGATCCACGGACAGTGGTTGGACTACATTTAGTAGCTGTATATATTTTGTACATAGTTTATTTCAATATATCTGCCCGTTTCTGATCTCTTCTTTTGGTCTTTGCATTATTTCGGAGGGGGGTGGTTTGTGGGTTGTGACAGTGATCTGTGGGAATGCATTGATGTGTGTGTTGTAGTGGGTGTGGGTGGGTGGGTGTGTGCCGGTAATCTTTTCCCTCCCCTGTGTCGTAGGTGCAGTACTCACCGATGTCTTCCGCGCCGCCGGGCGTGCTCCTGGTATATGAGGAGGAATAGGAGTGCGGGGATGACCTGCAACTCTGGCTCCATACTGCCGGAATCTCCCGTGGAGTGCGTAGAGGTGAGCGTTTTCCCGTTCGTAGTCTGTTTCCGCCGTGTTCTTATCGGCGGTGCTCCCGCCCCGGAAAAGGTGGCAGATTGGTGGGTCGTAATAGGGTGGGCGGTACTTTGTCTGCCGCCGGGCTGTTGGCGGGAACCGCCGCGCTGTTTGTTTGTACCGCTGTGGCGGTCGGAGTGTTAAGTTGGCGGGCTGTGTTGGCGGTTCCCGCCAGGGTCAGAATGCCATTTTTAATACCGCCGGTCTGTTCGCGGTCCGACCGCCGCCTCTCCGCCGACCGCCAGGGTCAGAATGAGGGCCTATATCTCATTTTGAAATAGTACATACTGACCCAGCTTCCTACACTCCCTTTCCCAGACATCATACAATGTTTGTATACTGCAAATGTAATTGCAGGAAAAAAAATAGACATTCAACTACCCCAATTACCCCAAGTACGCCACCAACTATCCTACCCCTAGACAAACACCCCTCAATGCAGTGACAGATACAGTACAAATACACTACAAAAGACTGATTAAAAGAAAATAAGACAGAACAGCAACAGGACACAAAACAAAAAAACTCCAAAAACTCCAATCAACCACCACACCAGCTCCGCACACTCTTACACAGTCACAGACAATAAGACTGTGAAGTTAACGTAAACTCACTGTACCATGTTTGCAGGCAGGATGTCCTTCCTGGGTCTGTGTGTCACGTTTTCAGTCATGCATCTTTTTTTTTACGCATGACGCTCATGTGTCAATTTTTCCCCATTGTGCCTGACAAGGCCTGTGGACTTGTGATTGACACTCAGGGGCCAGGCGTCTTCTTTCCGCATAGGAAACTATGAAGTTTAAGCGTTTGCATCTAAATTTTTGATGCATGACGGTCATGCGTGGTATTCCTTCCCATGCAGGTTGAACAAGGCCTGTGGCCGTGTGATTGACGCGCAGAGGCCAGGAGTCATTTTCCTGGGCTTGCGGAATATGGAATTTAGCTGTTTGCGTCAAATTGTTTGACACATCGTGGAATTGCATGGAAATTGACTATGGAGGCTTACAGTGCACCCAAACTCACATACCATGTCACAGGGGCTATGCAATTATGTTTTCAGTATGGTATGGCTACATGTGTGTGCATGTCCATTCATATCTTGACAGTGACATTGGTATGTTCAACCCATATGTTTCTTTATGTGTGTGATGCATGAAATGACTGATACCATGTGCATATGTAGCTAGACTGTGTCCACATATATGTTAGCATATATATACTATGAGTGTACATATTTGTTCTAATGCATTTTTGTGGGTGTACCACATTGTTATGTCTGATATACAAATGTACTCATACCAACAACACAATAGATATGATGGGCAATGTCTAATACATGGTAAAGGCATGTGACAGCCATGACAAATTGTACACAGAGGATGCAGCGGACTACGGCTGGGTTGAAATCACGTTACCCTTGGCAATGTGTGTGCATGTGTGTCCAGTCTGTGGTGTGTTGTTGGTTTAGTCCTCATAATGCTCTGCTAAATGTGTGACATATATTTCCCCATGCATCTTAGTTGCAGGATATAGTGTATGTAAAAATATGTCTAGTGTCATTTCAGTAACATATGACCACAGCGGTGTGTTCATGGTGTATGAAACCTCACATATCTATCTTCCTGCATGGACACATGTTGGACTTTGACAAATGCCTGTGCAGTCATATCAGTGCCACCTATGATTCCGTATGTCAGAACACATGTGACGGTCATTTATTTCTGTCATTGATCTTGTGATACATATGCACTTACATTTGTGGTAAGTTGCCTTTTGTTCAGACTCCAATACACTTTACCAGGCCTCTGCCATTTAAGTGGTACATGTGTGCTGAGATATCTGCCATATTTGTGCATGCCACCAACTAGGTACTGACAATCGACCACATCATGTTTGTTGTTACTGTCACATACAATGGCATACCACTGTGTAGGAATGTTGCAGTCTGGCAAAGATGGCAGCCTACTCTTCATCACTACTGTGGGAGTTTTTATGCCAACACAGACCCATGGTTCCATGTGAAGGTGTAGGCTTACTCCAGACTACTCAATCCACTCTTCAGATTCATCAGGCCCCTGAAAATGTCTATAGTCTATGTAGCCAAAGCAGTGGTGTTAGGTGTTTTGGACGGGGATCTATCCTCTTCATGATTGCTATTCAGTAGAGCAATGCACAGTCCCTATCATGTACTGAGGACTGGCTACTTGCAAGTGTAGGACATGTCTCATAATTTTGCTTGGTCTGACAGACATGATTTGATGTCCTTAGTAATTTCCATGGGCAGCTTAGTTAGGGGTTGTATCTCTGTTGTGACTTCTATTTTGGGAACTTGCCAGGGGACAGATGCTGTTACCTATCACTGCCTCCTGTCATGTTGTTATGCGATGGGCAACTACTCGCCTATAGTAGTGGCAAAATGAGTGGGTTATGTACTGACCTAGCCACCCTCTCTGTACATACGTTGGATGATCACATGTAGACAATGATGTGTTGCACAGTCAGTATTGGTTATGTGTGTTCCTTCTTCATGTTTTACCGCATTACCTGTTAGGAATATTTTGTGTCCTACATTGCTGCCAATATTTAGGTTGCTTACACTTTGTATACTTTGTAGCAACATTGTCTGGTCATACATGGACTGGCTGCAACGTGTGACTTGTGTAAATTGTAGATATATACATCTTCTGCTACTGTCTACATGATAGTTACCGTCCCATTGCCTGGCTTTGCGAGATTTAATGAGTACAACACACACATGACATTACACCTGCCACAGCACTTGTTGTCTCCAAGTGACCTCCCATGTTGTATTTCCAAGTATCGGTGGGCATCTTTCAGCTGTCCATTCACATCCTTCGTTGAACATGGGTATGCGTTTATTCCTGCATTCCACAACCTATGTCACTCTTACCATGACTGTATGATGTTGATGTGTGAAATCATCTCAGTGCTGCTTTTTTCATTAGCACATGTAACATATCTGTCTACTTCTACTCCCATTCATTTTTTAATGGGTCTGTGACATGTTTGGACATTGCTGGACATAGTTGAACATTTCACACCTGATTGGCATTTTTGAGACCCAAACATATTAGGGAATTTTGTCCCTGTTTGTACATTGCTCTTGGTTTGGCATCTGAGTGACAATGAGTGGTGTGTATTGCTATATGCTGTGTGATGGTGTAATACAGACCATATTAGGTTACCTTGCTGAAACATGTCAACCATTGTTGGTACTTGCAAACCCTTTGCTACCTAGGCCATACACCCATACATCAGTCTTCACATGTATATCTGGATTTGCTGTAGGAATTTGTCAAGACAACAGATGTGTGTGACAAGTGTATATAGAATGTACAAAGCGAGTGGAACACACTCTGCCTACATTCCGCCAAGACAATAATTTGGTGATGCATTGTCCCATTTTATTCTTAGATCCTGACAATGAGCAATATGTTTGGATTGTGATTCAGCACCCATTGCTGCTTCATTCGTCTGGCAACCCATAGCGCACTCCACAGCCAACGTGTGTGTGCCATAAGTGAGGTACAGTGCACCATGTGTCACAGTTGTGCCAGGGCCAATGGCAGTGCCAGGGCATATGCCCATGGATACACAGTGCAGGCTCTGCCTCTAACATTGGTTACAAACCCTTTACAGTAATGGAAGGTCCATAGTTATCCCCCTTGAACACATGCACAGTGCTGGCGAAGCAGCAATCTGCCTGAGATGTGACACTATTCAGTTCCTACATTACTTAAACACCACTTGATAACAGCCTCTGCCTTATGTATTTCCCCTTGCATATATCCTGCCAAGCATGGTGATGATGTGGGGAAAGGGCTAGGAATTTGCACATTGCCCACTTAATGGCACGTTATATGTTGTAGTGCATGAAACTAGGCCTTCAAGAGCCACATTCCCATGAATTACGTGACACTAAAGATGTGACATAGAGGCACTAGACCCTTTTATATCACAAACTACATTGGTACCATACCTCTAACTGTTGTGTTTCTTTCCTGCTCTCTGAAGTACATGTTACATTCCAATGGAATATGTAGTGGAGAATGAATAGACCATGGAGATGCAGGTGCAAAGTGATTTATTTGTGATACTTACAAAGTGATTATATTTGCACAGTGACTATGTATAGAAGTTCTGTACAATTTGTAGTCTCCTGTGAACTCCTGCAGCAGTGTTTTGTAGTTCTCCTTCCAAATGTCCTGCACCATTGTCATCCTCCTCCTCATTGGGGACATCTACCTGTTCATCCAAGGGAACATTGGTCCGTATGCATACATTATGCAGGATTGCCCATACCAGTATGATTTTACATACCAGTGGTGGAGCATACAACAGGCTTCCTCCTGTCAGGGCCAGACACCTGAACTGTTACTTCAGAAAACCCATATTTTCTCTCTGCCACATTTTGTGTTCTTCTGTGCCCTTCATTATATGCACACTCTTCCACTGTTGTGGGATTGCCAAATGTAGTCATGACCCATGGCTGTATGCTGTAACCTTGTTCAGCTGCAAAAGAATGAGAGAAGATGTGTTGGTAAAGCTTGATAGTGGTTTGGTATGTACCTTGGCAGTTGTTAGTTTTAGTTGGAGTGGTAACTCAGACTTGCTTATGGTATAGTGTATGTTCCAGTTTTGTGAAATGGTTTCATAGGTCTGGGGTGATGGAGATGACAATCTTGGGTTATGGCTCAGGCACCTGGGGTTCTAATATTCAGGCCAAACAGATGGTTCAGCCCTTGCAAATGTGTGTTGCGTTCTCCATATTTGTGCCAGTGTCCTATTATTGGTGGAACTTTCCACCTCCTTGCACCACAGTGGTATCATATGAAGAGACACCATGGTAGCCCTACAAAGCCAAACTCTGGCCTCCATGTTACCATGTGGCACTAAGCATGCAGTGCAACACACAGTGACCCTTTGTGGAAGGCGATGGCTTTGCCAGCCATCAAGTGTACTAGGGTGTGAATCACATATTTGTAGGATTATCAAAAGTTGGTACAGTGGAATCTCCAAAGTTCTTCTACATGATTTATCACTGACACTTTCAACACATGCATAGAGCTGGCATTGGGAGGGGCACACCATTCTTTTCCATGGGTCCCTGTGCATGGTGCATGAAAGGTCAAGTATGTCCTTTATGCTCCTACCGAGTACTGCAGTGGCATCCATGATCTTTACAGTATTGCACAAACTCTGCACCATGCTGGACAATTTATTGTACACAGTACACAATGGTGGTGTTAGGGGGCTCTAAGGGGCACATGTGAGGTGGCAATGGACTAAGTGCTGCACAACTTCTCATCATTCTGCCCCATGTTCTTTCATGGCAGGTAATGTTATATTCCTATGGGTGCGTCAATGCAGCAGACAGGTGAATGTGCACACTACAGGTATGTCAGGTATGTGTAGGTGATGTTTGGTTGGTCATGGCAACACTTGGGTGGCATTTGATATCCCACCAATATCGTCCCACCAATATCGTCGCTGACGTCTGCGGCGTGTGCCTAGCTGGAGCAGTAACACTTCCATGTTGTCCAGGAGGTTGCCAATGCTCCTTCTGTGTGTTATCCTTAAGTGGTGGTGTGTAGGCTTCTTTTTAACGGCTTGTATGACCAGGCGCTAAATTGTGAAGCAAATCGGCCCCTGCATCATATTTTAGGTCGGCTTCCTTAGTGTGCGTCGTTTTGCGTTGGGAGGTAAATATGGTGCTGGAGGGCTAGCGTCATTTTTTGGAAGGGAACGCCTACCTTACATATTATTGTCGCAATACGACGCAATGTGGGTTGGCCCTACCAATAACTGATGCTAACTCAGTTATTTTGACACAACAGATCTAGCGTCAAAATATAAATATGCCGTTAGGTTTCCATCGCTTTTGCTTATAAAAAATTATGCAAAGGTGGTGCAAACTTTTCATAAATCTGGGCCAGAGTTCCTGTCCCTTATTACCACAAAGGATTTCATAAACCAACAACCCATATTTCAAAAATATACTTAAAACAATACTGTGCCTCAAAAAAATCAATATCTTCATGTTGAAAAACAAACGTATTAAATATAATGCTTCTCTTGATTTCAGTGCAGGAATCCATGTAACATGCAAATTTCAAACGTTTTCTAAAAATACACCTGCAATTACCATGACCCTAGGAGGATCTTCGTATATCTGATACATCCGGTATATCTTGGAAGATCTTGAAAAATCTGGTACATGCACAATCTTAGATATATGTTTGGCTATACAACACAGTACTTATCACCCATTTTGTCATTCATCAGGGAAAGGACTAAGATTGCGCTGGCAAACATGAGCAAGGCATCAACCTTTGCCAGTATTCCAAAGAAACTGGCTTTTGAAAATCTGTGGGTCTTTCCAAGAGTTTACAAACAGATGTTCTTTGATATGACTAGCTGTTTGGGCAGATTCTATGATGTAATGCAATTGTGGCATATAGTAGCAGATTTAAGAAAAGTGGCGCTGCACCTAGTACAGCGCCACATTCCTTGTGCCCTTTAGTGCCCCCCTACTGCCACCATGTATGCCCCGTATTTAAAATATGGTGCACCACGATGCAGGGTTGGGGCAATAACATAATTTTTTTCAATGCTATTGATGTACTCTGCAGGAGTACCGCCAAAATAATAAGAAATGGTGTTCCCCCTTTTACCTCCTGTTCTGAGTCGGAGTTAAAGGTACCGAACAAAATGGCACAAGGAAATCGAAGAGATTTTCTTGTGCCACTTTTTCAACCCCTCCCTTGCATACATTATGCCTGGTGCAAGCATAATGTGGCACAAAGGTTTAAAAAGTGGTGCACTTTGTAAATATGGTACATGGAAAATGCCACTTTAGCGTCACCTTGCCATAAAAAAAATGATGCTATGGTGGTACTAAGGTGGCGCTAGGGGCTCCTAAGTTTGCCCCATAGAGTTCACTTTCAGATACTGCACTGCTCAGCTACCTGCTTTCAGGTGTAGAACCTAAACCGTATAGAAAATGTAATACTAACAAACTTGCAATTTTCCTTCTCCTTGCTCTGAGTGCTTTTACTCACAGTGACAATGTTCCTGTTGAGTATTAAGTGTAAAGGTGAGTCTGATCTGCTACATGTTGAGATGCTACTTGCACCCCTCAATAGGAAAAGCACAACACATTATTGACCAACTAATTTCTACTAAGGGCTACTTACCTGGCCTTTCCTTCTGAGTTTGAGACCTGGCCAGAGACCTTGGCAGAAATGGGGACACCTCGCTGGTCCTTCCTACCCTATGGGAATGGGGAGGATCCTGGCGTCAAAGAGATTTGTATAATTTAGTAAGTCGTATAGGTTTAGAAACCTATATGACAACCCATCCCAATTCATATCAAAGATTCTGCTATGGCAGTGTGTAGACAACCTCAGTCTGGCACTGCCTTCTCTAGTACAAATCCTCTCTCTTTGCTAGAAACACATTGTAATGTTTCGTTTCATTGATGAAACTTCAGAGTTGTCTTCATTCTGTGTAATATTTAACCAGTTGTGCCCTGAATGTCACCATATTTGGTACCATTGGCTTTCTACAGAGCTAGCTACATGACCAATGGTTGCACTGAAGTGCACCCTCATTGGCTGCACGTTGACAGACCAGACTCTGCTCAAGTAGCAAGCAAATTTTTTGTCTATAGAGTATTCATAAGTCTTGGTGTGCATATGTTGTGGAAAGCAAAGCATACACATACACAGCACCTTTTCTGTTTGATGGTTCTTTTAAATTATCAGCCACAAGACTCACTTCCAGTGTGTGAAAAGCCTCAGTTGGAGGTTCCCAAGGTAATCAGAAGTTACTGGATCTTAACTGTAACAACCAGGGTATTCCTTTACTGGTGTCTTAGGACCCCTGTAGCGTGGACCCCTAGAATGGGAATAAGTACTTCTTTTAGCACTTATCTTTCAGGGTAGCAAGGTTGAGCAGTTCAAGGCTTACCCAGTGAGGTTCAGTCAGCTAGAGATCGGAACTCAGCAATACAACAAATAACACCCAATTAATCAATGTCCAGTGTTTTTTCTTTAAAAAATAAGCACTTAAAGACACTGAAATCTATTATTATGCACCAAAATTTAAAATATATGGCAGGTGGAAAAACCAATGGCAATACCGTCTAAACGATTTCAAAAAGTAGGGCCAGATGTAGCAAAGGGTTTTACCCATTCTGTGTCTATGGGAAAATTAGTTGGTACATATGGCCCATAGTTCCTAGAACCTCTAAATACAAACTAGACCATGAAGGTCTGAGATACCTCTAAAGACTTGTGCACCATGAAATCCTAACACCTAAGAACACAAAATCCCACATATTTAAGAGCCCGTAGCACAAAAACAATCTCCCCCTCAACGCAGCTATCCTTGCACTATGGTGCAAGGGTGGCTGCATTGGCGCATGGCAACAAATATGGCACCAGCGATGGGGGAAAACACGAATGCATCATATTCTAGTAAATACGGCACATTCTTGCGTTTTGAAAATGACGGTGCATGACGCTTCCAAATTCGGAGCAGCTCCGTGTACCATCATTTTCTATTAAATCTGTCCCAAAATGTCTAAAACAAACATATGGTATGCAAATATAACAAGCATTTGCAATGCAATAGTGTTAGACCTGATAGCCTTAGGGTGGTCATCCTCCAACTTTTTGCCTGCCTCCCTCCACCTTTCTGACACTGTTTTTGCTGGTTTTAGGACTCTGCGCACTTTACCACTGCTGACCAGTTCTATAGTGCATATGCTCTCTCCCTTAAGCATAGTAACATTGGTTCATTCCCAATTGGTATATTTGATTTACTTGTAGGTCCCTATTAAAGTGCACTACCTGTGCCCAGGGCCTGTAAATTGAATGCTACTGGTGGGCCTGCAGCACTGGTTGTGCTACCCACAAACGTAGCCCCTTAAACATGTCTCAGGCCTGCAATTGCAAGGCCTGTGTGGGCAGTTTCACTGCCACTTCGACTTGGCTTTCAAAAGTACTTGCCAAGCCTTAAACTCCCCTTTTCTACATATAAGTCACCCCTAAGGTAGGCCCTACGTAACCCATAGGCAGGGTGCTATGTAGGTAAAAGGCAGGATATGTACATGTGTTTGATATGTCCTGGAAGTGGAAAACTCCTAGATTCCTTTTCCACTACTGTGAGGCCTCCTTCTTTCATAGGATAGCATTAGGGCTACCCTCATATACTGTTTGAGTGGTAGATTTTGATCAGAAAGGGGAAACCAGGTCATATTTTTATGGCCAGAATGGTAATAGAAAATCCTGATTATTGGTGAGGTTGGATTTTATATTACTATTTTAGAAATGCCACTTTTAGAAAGTGAGCATTTCTCTGCACTTAAAATCCATCTGTGCCTTACAGCAGGTCACCAATCAATGTCTGGGCTGGGCTGGTTGACAGCTTCCTTGTACATTTCACCCAGACAACCACAAACACAGGATACTGAATCACACCTGCACTCATCTGCATATTGAATGGGTCTTCCTGGGCTGGAAGAGTGGAGGGCCTGCCACTTACATTTCAAAGGCTAGTGGCCTGCCCTCACACAATGGACTGCTAAACCCTCTACTGGGACCCTGGCAGACAGACCTGTACTGAAAGGAGACCTTGTGCACTTCAAAACCACGCTTTGAAGTCTCCCCCACTTCAAAGGCATTTTTGGGTATGTGAACTGGGTCCCTGACCCAACCAACTCAGACACTTCCGGGCCTGAAACTGCACCCTGTCAAGAGGAACTGCCTGGCTACCCAAAGGAATCATCAGTACTGCTTTGCTGAGAAGGACTGCTGCCCTGCTGTTGCCCTGCTGCCGCTCTGCTGCCCTCTGACTTTTCTGAGAGGGGCTCTCCAAGGGCATGGATTGAGCTTACCTCCTGTTTTCTGAAGTCTCAGGTCTAAAAAGACTTCGGTGGTCATTACAACCCTGGCGGTCGGTGTTAAAGCGGCGGTAAAACCGCCAACAGGCCGGCGGAAAAGAAATTGAAATCACGGCCGTGGCGGAAACTACCATCATAGACAGCCACTTTAACACTCCGACCGCCAAGGCGGTACAAACAAACACCGTGGCGGTAACCGCCAACAGACAGGCGGAGGACAATGTACCGCCCACAGAATTACAACAGTCCAATCCGCCACCTTTTCCGGGGCAGATTCACAGCGAACAAAAACACCCGGAAACAGGACTTGGAAGGGAAAATGCTCACCCCCACACACCCCATGAGGAATCAGGATGCCATGGAACCCGAGCTCCAGATACTGCCAGCCTTTATCTTCCTACTTCTCTACCAGGAACAACAAAGACGGCGGCGAAGACAACGGTGAGTACTGCACCTACGACACAGGGGAGGTGGGAGGGAAAAGAGAGTGACATACACACCCACACACACAACACTCCCACCCCCACCCATGACAACACACACACTAATACATCATGATACATTACAGTTACACTCCCTAACCCTCCCTGGAAGAATGCAAGGACAATAGGAAATGAGTCAAATGATTGTAATATATTCAAATACATGAATCAAAAATATATACATTTATAAAGATATTCACACTATAAACAAATATATACACCAAGACTACAAGCCCAAGGGATTCCACCATCATAGTCCGTGGACCACTGGGCCCAAAATGCATGGGCGAGGTCCACACTCAATACCCGAACAAGACGGAGAGAACACTGCTGGGGCATCAGATAGAAATAAATAGGCACCTCATGGGGAAGGGAAGGGGGGCACCTCAGCCGGATGAGTGCATGACGCCAGATCCACGAGGGGGCTCCATGCCCATTGATGTATCCTGGGGAGTGCAAAGCCACAGTCTCTCAAGTCTCTCCAGTGGGTGGTTTGCCCACTGCTTTATCCTGGGGAGTGCAAAGCCACAGTCTCTCAAGTCTCTCCAATGGGTGGTTTGCCCACTGCTTTATCCTGGGGAGTGCAAAGCCACAGTCTCTCAAGTCTCTACAGTGGGTGGGTTGCCCACTGCTTTATCCTGGGGAGTCCAAAGCCACAGTCTCTCAAGTATCTACAGTGGGTGGGTTGCCCACTGCTGCATGCTGGGGAGTCAAAAGCCACAGTCTCTCAAGTCTCTACAGTGGGTGGGTTGCCCACTGCTGCATCCTGGGGAGTTCAAAGCCACAGTCTCTCAAGTCTCTCCAGTGGGTGGTTTGCCCACTGCTTTATCCTGGGGAGTGCAAAGCCACAGTCTCTCAAGTGGATAACAGTCTCCACTGGTTCTGGAGGGGGCTTTGTGCCCAGAGTGCTTCATCCTGCCAAGGACTGAGGTAGTGGATGCCTTTCTCCACTGGTTCTGGAGGGGGCTTTGTGCCCAGAGTGCTTCATCCTGCTCGTGGCGGCCTCAGTAGCGTCAGAATCTTTGGCGCTCACTGGCCTGCGGTGCTTGTTGCAGCTGTGTCCTGTTCAGCTTTGCAGGTGGCGGCGGTGTCCTTGGCAGCGGTGCTGGTGGGGGCGGTGTCCTGTTCAGCGGTGCTGGTGGCGGCGGTGCCCTTGGCAGCGGTGCTGGTGGCAGCGGTGTCCTTGGCAGCGGTGCTGGTGGCAGCGGTATCTTTGGCAGCGGTGCTTGTTGCGGTCTTGTCCGCCGTGCAGGTTTTCCCAGACTTGCCGGTTTTACTGTGCCCCTTCCCCACCTTGGATGGTGGCGCAGCTGTCTCCACACTGCCAACTGTACCCCTGGGATCGGATTTAGTGGCAGATTTTTTTCCTCTCTCCCGCCGGGCACTGGCCAACTTTTCATGCTTTTGAGGTGGGGGACTGTCTGTGCTCTGGCTCCTTGCCACACTGGCTGCCCTGCTGCCTGGCGCACTCCAGAAGCCAGTTACTACTGGCACCACCGTTCCTGCAGATGTTGTGGCTGAGGCGCTGGGCTGGGACCTGGAGAGGCGGGCCCTAGGAGACTGAAGGGGTGGGGGAGGTGAGGGAAAGAGGTCAAGGTTGGACAGTAAAAGTTTTTTGGGCACACTGGGACGGGTAGATGGAGGGGGTTTGGGAGTGGAGGAAGAGGTAGTGGTTGTAGGAGGTGTACGTTTGCTGACTTTGGGTTAAGGTGCATGGGCTGGATGGCTGTTGGGTGGGTGTGTGGCTGCGTTTGTGTACCTTGGGAGGTGGGCTCACAGACACACTGGGAGAGGACACGGGATGTGTGAATGGTAGTGGGGGTGGTGAGTGCACGTGAGCGGGGTGTGGTGGTGGGTGTGCTGGTGATGGAGGCAGTGGCTGACGATGTAGTGCATGCAGGTGTGAGTGGAGACGAGACAGGGAGGGAGGAGGGAGACGAGGAGGAGGGGGACACAGTGGAGGCATTGGATGTTGGTATGTCTGCATGTGTATGATGCTTGCGTGAGTGCCTGTGGGATGTGTGGTGCTTATGTTTGCCTGAGCTTCTCTTGTGTGTTGACGTGTGTGCATGCTGGTCTGATGGTGTGCTTGGGATAGGCTGAGGTACAGCGGTTTGGGTCTGGGTGGAGGAAGTTGGAGGGGGGAGGCTAGAGACAGGGACAATGGCTGCCATCAGTGCTGAGGCCAGAGTCTGAAAAGCTCGCTGTTGGGCTGCCTGACCAGAATGAATGCCCTCCAGGTATGCATTGGTTTGTTGCAACTGCCTCTCTACACCCTGGATGGCATTCAAAATGGTAGACTGCCCAACAGTGAGGGACAGCAGGGATGACAGGGGTAGGGGCTGAGCTGCCTGGGGCGAAGGAGATGCCCACCCTCCTGGGTGAGCGGCCACGGGGCAAACGCTGAGGGGCTGCTGGGAGGGCGGTGCTGGTGGCTATACCTGTAGATGCGGGGGGCACAGATGGGCCCACCACCGCAAGGGAGCTCCCATCAGAGGAGGAGTCCATATCGCTGGTCTCAGCTCCTGTCCCCGCCGTGGAGCTCCCCTCGCCCTCCGTCCCACTGGTGAATTCAGACTCCCGTTGTGTCGCCCTCCAGGGCCATGTGGGATGAAGCTCCCTCCTGCTCCGGTGCCACTGCTCCGCCGCCTGATGATGCTAATGCACCCAAGAACAGGGAGACCACAAAAAGGAGGGGGTAAGAAAGAAGAAAAACATGTTGAGTGCATGTAATACCGCTGCCATTGGCGGACACTCCAGACACAGAAGCCCCCTGCACTACGCCGTGCACTTGGAGTTCCTTAATCAATCACAGGAACATGGGTTACAAGGCTATGCCCGATTGCTGCACACATGGATGTCACAAGAGCCTGACTAGGTGTAGTTGGCTCTGTACACAGGTGGGGCGGGGTGCCACAGGGCCTGCCTTCAAAAGGGACCTTGCCTACTAAACTCGCCCTGGCCTAGGGGAACCCACAGCCCACCTCCTCCACCCAGACACCTACAATGCGTGCTGAATCAGCTGAATGAGAGTGTACTCACCCCCTTGTGGCTGCTGTGATGCCCTCAAGCGCCCATCCAACTCTGGGTACACCACCGCCAGGATCCGGAACATCAGGGGGTCATGGTGCAACGGGCACCCCTCCCACGTTGGGAGGCCATCCCCAGCTGGGCCTCCGCCGTCTTCTTGCTCCAGCGGTGAATGTCCTCCCATCTTTTCGGCAGTGGGTGCTCCGTCTGTGGTAGACCCCCAGGGTCTGGAGTTCTTTGGCGATGGCACACCAAATATCCTTCATCTGGTGGGCGCTGACCTACAGGAATAGTACAGGGGAAAATGAGAAGATATAACCATCCGCACAGTCACAGTCATTGGCCCGCATCCCTACCCTTGCCATGACGCACATGCACTCACCGACGTTTCATGCATTCCTCATTCCCCCCCCCCCTTTCTTTCATCCACACCACTCCAAACAGCCATTGCCCATACAGCATGCTCACAGTGTACTCACCTGTTTGTCTGGAGGACCGTAGAGTAGCGTCTGCTGGGGGAGGACCCCATCCTCTAATTTCTCCAACTCCTCCGTGCTGAAGGCAGGGGCCCTTTCTCCAGACACACGAGCCATTGTGTCTTCCAGACTGAGGTCACAGCAGCACTTGCAGTGTAGGTCCTCTCCTGTCAAAGATCAGGTATCAAGTGATTGAACAGAGAGTAAATGACGGGCACCTCCGTGGCAGTGCGTACCGTCACCGCCGGTGTACATCGTCATTGGCTCCTGTGACCCATAGGGTCCAATGTTAACCAAATCAGGATTGCGCCGCGGTCTTCGACCGCCTACCGCGACGGTGTACAACGCCAGCACAGTTACCTCATATCCCCTTGTCCCACTTTATAGGTCAAACAGCCGCCATTGCAAGGGCCCACATGGCATTATTTTGGGCTGCGTCACACATATCTAGGACTTGCTTAAACACTCATACAGCCATATGTCGATTTGCAAACATTTTCCGATTGTGTTTACGTACCTCAGAGTTGGTTGACTCTCTGCTCGCTGTTCTCCTCCATCGGCAACGTCTGCTAGGGCAGGTGAGGAGATGGCAACATGCTCCGGTGTACAGACCGCTGGTGGACCTGTCGACAATGGAGGAGCGACACATAATCATCACCTACAGACTTGATCGTACCACAATCCTGGAACTGTGTGCCCAGTTGGAGCCAGACCTGATGTCAGCTATCTGCCATCCCACAGGAATCCCCCCTCTAGTGCAGGTGCTGTCAGTACTCCATTTCCTAGCAATTGGGTCTTTTCAAACAACAGTGGCCATAGCATCAGGGATGTCCCAGCCTATGTTTTCCAACGTGTTGTGCAGAGTGTTGTCTGCCCTGCTGAAACACATGCAGACCTACATCGTTTTCCCTCAGGTGCAGGATCTGCCTACAGTGAAAGATGACTTCTATGCCCTGGGACATATCCCCAACATCATAGGTGCCATTGATGGGACACATGTGGCCTTGGTCCCCCCACGCAAGAGTGAACAGGTGTACAGAAATCGGAAGAGTTACCATTCGAGGAATGTGCAGATGGTGTGTTTGGCCGACTAGTACATCTCCCATGTGAATGCCAAATATCCTGGCTCAGTGCATGACACTTACATTCTGAGGAATAGCAGCATCCCTTATGTGTTGGGGCAACTCCAGAGGCACTGTGTGTGGCTATTAGCTGAGGACATGGACCCTACACAGTGTGAATAGGTGTCTGGGGATGTCCCTATGAGTTAGTGTGTGTCTAACAGTTGTCCCTCGCCATTTGCAGGTGACTCTGGTTACCCCAACCTGTCATGGCTACTGACCCCTGTGAGGAATCACAGGACAAGGGCAGAGGAACGCTACAATGAGGCCCATGGGCGAACTAGGAGGATTATAGAGAGGACCTTCGGCCTCTGAAGGCCAGGTTCCGGTGCCTCCATATGACAGGTGGTTCCCTATTCTACTCACCAAAGAAGGTATGCCAGATCATCATGGCCTGCTGTATGCTTCACAACTTGGCTTTGGGACAACAGGTGCCTTTTCTGCAGGAAGATGGTCCAGATGGAGGTGTTTTGGCAGCTGTGGAGCCTGTGGACAGTGAAGACGAGGAAGCAGAAGAAGAGGACATAGACAACAGGAACATGGTGATCCACCAATACTTCCAGTGAGACACAGGTAAGAAGACAACACTGCCTGCTACATCTGATTTAATTCTACTACCTCTCATCTGTCTGTCATTTTCACCCAGTGTATGGTCACTGAGTTGTCACTTTCCCTTATGATTTCACAGATGTGGGTCCCACTGTGTGACATCTGCTTTGTTTCCGCATGGACTATAGCTGTGTGACATAGGTATGTTGACCATACAATGGACATTGCTATTTCCCTCAGTTATTGCAAATACACAATTGTGAAAGCACAGACTGACTCCAGATTGTTTTGTGATTTAAGGGTGTTTATTTAGGTGCTAAATAGCAGAGGGTGTTGTAAAATGGTCAGGGGTGATGGTGGAGGAATGTCCATGGCAGAGTCCAGTCTATTAGTCTCACAGGTGCATTGTCCAAAGGGGCATAGGAAGTGGAGCTGGGGCAGTTTAAGTATGGACAGGGTGAGAAAGTGGGACAGAAGGATGACATTCAGGGTGGTCTCATTTCTTGGCGGGGGTATTGGCATTGTTCTCTGTCTTTGTCCTGGATCTCAGGGACCGCTTGCGGGGTGGTTCTCCATTTGCAGGGGGTGGGGTGCTGGTGTCGTGGTAATGTGGCGGTGCCTCCGGTCCACTTGCGCCGGCGGTGGTGGTGGGCAGTTTATCGTCCAGGCTAGTGTCAGGGGCCCTTTGTTGTGCCACAGTGTCCCTCATGGTGTTGGCAAGTCCCTTCAGCACCCCTACAATGGTGCCCAGGGTGGAATTGATGGACTTTAGTTCCTCCCTGAAGCCCAGATACTGTTCCTCCTGCAGCTGTTGGGTCTCCTGAAACTTGGCCAGTACTGTTGCCATCGTCTCCTGGGAATGGTGGTAGGCTCCCATGATGTTGGAGAGGGCCTCTTGGAGAGTGGGTTCCCTGGGCCTGTCCGCCCCCTGTCGCACAGCAGCCCTCCCAGTTCCCCTGTGTTCCTGGGCCTCTGTCCCCTAAACCGTGTGCCCACTGCCACTGCCCCCAGGTCCCTGGTGTTGTTGGGGTGGTGGGTTTGCCTGGGTTCCCTGTAGTGGTGGACACACTGCTGATAGACGTGTCCTGGGGACAGAGGGATCGGCCCGCTGGGTGGGTGCTGTGCTGGTGTTTCCAGAGAGGGGTAGCTCTGTAGTGGCCTGTGCCAGTGTGAGGGGAACCGACTGTCCCGAGGTCCCAGATGGGCAGGCCTCATCATCTTGATCCAGTTGGACAGAGCTGCTGTCATCACTGTGGGCCTCTTCTGTGGGTGGAGTGGACATGTCTGGACCCTCCATTCCGGTGACGTTGGGTAGGGGTCCTGCAGGGGTGTAAAGGCATGATTATTGCATCTGTGTGTGCCATGGTGTGCAATGGGTGGGTGACCCTGTACCCCAGTGCTTGCATTCCTGTGTAGGACCTTGTGTGATAATGGTTTAGGGGGGTGTATGGGTATGTGCAGTGGACATGCTTTGGTGATGGGTGTCCATGCTTTGGTGTTACATGCAGGGCTTGGGTTTCGGATGTGTGGTTTGTGATATTGGGACATACGTGCGGAGTTGGAGTGATGGGGGTGAGGGCGAGGGTGGGGGTATGTGATAGCATGCAGGTGGGTGGGGGATGAAGTAGTGAAAGATTTGCCTTACCAGAGTCCATTCCTCCAGCTACTCCTGCGAGGCCCTCAGGATGCAGTATAGCCAAGACCTGCTCCTCCCATGTAGTGAGTTCTGGGGGAGGATGTTGGGGCCCACCGCCAGTCCTCTGAACCGCACGGTCTTGAGACCACGGAACACACCTTCCCCTGTAGGTCGTTCCACCTCTTCCTGATGTCATCCCATGTTCTTGAGTGCTGTCCCACTGCGTTGACCCTGTCCACGATTCTTCGCAAAAGCTCCATCTTACTAGCTATGGTGGTGTGCTGCACCTGTGATCCGAATAGCTGTGGCTCTACCCGGATGATTTCATTCACCATGAATCTGAGCTCCTCCTCAGAGAACCTGGGGTGTCTTTGCAGGACAATGGGGTGCTGTGGGTGAAATGTGGGGTGGTGTGTGTTGTGATGTGTGGGGTGATATTTAGAGGTGTGTTGTGTGAGGTGCTTGGATGTTGTGTGAGTGATGGTGTAGGGTGCCTGTGGATGCTATTGTTCTTTCTGGTGGTGTCTCTCTCGGACCTTCTGTCGCAATTGTTGACGTAAAGGTTTGTGGGTGATGTGGGTGTGTGTTTTATATTGTATTGGATGTGAGGGAGTGGTGTATGTATGTGTATCAGGTGTGTGTATTTCGAATTGTCCAATGTGGATGTGTTTTGTAAATGTGTGTGTATTTTGAGCGCGGCGGTGTGAACCGCCAATGGAATACCATGGTTGAAAGACTGCTGCGTGGATTTGTGGGCTGTGATAGTGTGGGCGTATTCCTGTTGGCGTAACGGTGGAGGTTTTGTTATTGCCAGTTTATCACTGATCTTTGGTGTGGCGGACTTGTGTGGGTGTCTGGATTTTGGCAGATTCCGAGCCGTGGGTCATAATGACCATGGCGGAATTCCGCAGCCGCTGCGGTGTGTTGGCGGTCTTCTGCATGGCGGTAAGCGGCTTTTACCGTCAATGTTGTAATGACCCCCTTCATCACTTCAAGAAACTCCTTGTGCGCCGAAAATCGATGCACAGCCTTCCGGAAACGATGCACAGCCACTTTGTGACCGAGAAATCGGCGCCGAGCTGGAATGATGCAGCCCGTCTTCCAGAGTGAAGAATCCACACAACGCCTGCCTTGCGGATGGAAATTCGACACACAGCCTTCCGGATTGACACACAGCCGAACCAGAACAATGCCGCCCAACTTCCTGAGTGAAGAATCGTCGCAGCGTCTGCCATGCAACAGAAAGTTTGATGCATCGCATACCGGATCGATGCAATGCCTGTGACTTCTTCCCACACGCCCAGGATTTTCCCCACATCGTCCCTGAGCATCAAAAAGATCCCTGCATCGCAGTAAGGAACCAAGCCTACACTCCGTAAATCGACGCAAAGTCCTTGCAGTGTGGAAAGAAACAACGCATCATCTGTGGCGCGCCGAAAAATCCGACACACACCCTATTTTTCCACGCATCTCCTCCTCTGCTGTCTCCGTGCGTGTTATTTTTTAAGCAAACGAGGCACTTTGTGCAAACAAAAGACAACTGTTGATTTCTAAGACTTAAGACTCTTTTTAATCTTGCAAAAGTGATCTCTCAACTGATCATGATGTGCTTATTGAATCTTTAAAGTTTTGGCATTAATTTAACCAGATAAATATCATATATTTTTCTAAACATGTATGGTGTATTTTTGTGGTGTTTTCACTGTGTTACTGTATGACTTATTGCACAAATACTTTACACATTGCCTTCGAAGTTAAACCTGACTGCTCAGTGCCATGCTACCAGAGGGTGGGCACAGGATAATTTGGATTGTGTGTGACTTATCCTGACTAGGATTGTGGTCCCTACTTGGACAAGGGTGTATATCTCTGCTAACTAGAGACCCCATTTCTATCATTGGTGATCAGCGGTGAAGATAGGACTTGTGTTTGTGCAGTGACATGCAATAGCTACGTGTACACTACCTACCCACACTTAAAGGTCAATTTGATTTGTTCTCTTTTTTGCCGCAATTGTTTCTGCTTGACATTTTAATCTAATCCTAAACAACATGTCTCTCAAGGAGGAGCGGGAGAGTTTGACGTAGCTAAGCTCGCAACATACACTGTCAGCCGGCTGAAAGTGTTCTGCAAGGGGATGGGAGTACCTACTCGGGGTGCCTCCAGGAACGAGGAGTACCAAAAGGCGCTGAGGGCCTGAGCAGAAGCCCGTTCACAACAGCGTGTTAATGTGGAGGAGCTCTCCAGAGCATCTGCTAATAGCAGTGAGGGGTGACACCCCTGGATTTGTGCCCCCTGCTAAACAAGGGAGAAGTGTCTCAAGTCACGGCCTGACTGCAGCAGAAAGGATGGAAGAGAGAGAGTTTCAACTGCAGTTGGCCAGATTAAAACTGGAGGAGAAGAGAGCAGAGAGAGAGGCAGAGGAGAGGAGAGCTGAGGCTACATCTGAGAGGGCCTTGTCTGAAAAGAAACGACTTCTGGTTCATGAACTGAGTCTTAAAGAGCTGGACCTCAAGTCTAGACAGTCTGAGTCCATCAGTGATGGTGGCAGCATACATACAGGACCTGCTGGAGACAAAAAGGTTCTTATACCCAGAGATGTGGTGGCAAGTTATGTGGTGGGAGATGACATTGACAAATGGTTTGATGCCTATGAAGTTCACTAGGGGCTTATGGTGTTCCTGAAGAGCAATGGGAGTGGTGGGCTTGTGGCAACATGTACCGTTAGTTGGGAGGGACACACTCCTCACATTAAAGAAGAGGGACCAGAACACATACTGCTTATGAAAGTCATTTTAAATGCCAAGTTTGGACTGACCCCTGAGAAGTATCGCCAAAGATTCATAAACTGTACCAAACTCTCCACACAAACTTGGGTAGACTTTTATGATTTCTCTAGCAAGGCAATGAATGGATGGGTGCGGGGCAGTAAAGTAGATGATTATGAGGGGTTATATATTTTGATCCTGATTGACAGTAAGCTGGCTGATTCCAAGAAGCTTGTTGAGGAGGCGGACCTCTGGGCTAGCACCTGAGTGTCCACAAAGGTATCTGGAGGGGACACCCACAAGGGTGGTCAGGGTTCTCACCAGAAGAAAGAGGGGGTCGAAAAACTTAAAAATAAGGAATTATCAAAAGGCCCCCAAAATAATTCCCAAGGGAACAGTGGTAACCAGTCCCAGTCTGGTTCTAAAAAGAAAGGGTTTCTTGACCATAAGAGAGGAAGGTTTGTACCCTTTTGTGCAGAGTGCTCCAAGTATGGTCACTCTAAGGGTGACTCCAAGTGTCGCAAGACGGTACAGCCCCCCACTGGTGGGCAGACACCTGGGTTGGCTAGTGTAGCGCTCGGTGAGAAAGTAGTCCCAGTTAGCTTTGGGGGCCAATAACAGTAACCCTAGTGTCCCTGGTGGATGCAGAGATGGTGCCTAAAGCCCACATGCCCATCAATACCTCCAAGTATAGGCAGTGGGTCACCATCAATGGGCAACAGGTGGAGGCTCTGCTTGACACAGGAGCCAGCATGACTACTGTCAGGGGTCAGCTGGTGTCAGCAGAGCAGGTCCTCCCAAACACATTCTACCAAGTCATAGTTGCTGACAATCGCGAGAGCCACCTACCAGTAGCTCTGGTTCCCTTTGAGTGGGGGGGGGGTTCTCTGGTACTCTAAAAGTAGCTGTTAGTCATGCCATGCCTGTAAATTGTATTTTAGGCAACAACCTTGAGCACACTGCCTGGTAGGAGGTAGAGCTAAGGTCTCACTTGGAAATGTTGGGGTTGCCTGAGTGGGTCTGCATTACCACAAGGACCATGGCTGCCCGGGAAGGGAGTCACAGGCATCTAGAGCCTGGAAGAATGGCACAGACAGCTCCCAAGAAGAGGGGCAAGGGGCACAGGAAACCTATCACTGAAGTTTCTCCAGTGGATGAAGGGGCTCCTAAGGAGGAGGGCCCTGAGCCAACCGGGGAGGACATTGCTGCCCTAGGTGACCTGCCTGAGCTTGCTGGCTGGCAAGTTGAGAGTGGGCCCAACTGGGAAGAATTCTGCAAAGCGCAGAAAGAGCGCCCCACTCTTGAGGGTTTGAGGCAACAGGGCTCAGCTCAAGCAGCAGGTGAAGCCTCTGGTGATCACCATACATATTGGGAGAATTATCTCCTTTACAGTGAGCCTAAGGTACCAGAGGCTGGGCCAGCACGTGTGCTGGTGATGCCCCAGTGTTACCGGGCCTTCCCATTAGGCCTGTCTCACGACATCCCCATGGCAGGACATTTAGGGCAAGTCAAGACCTTTGCCAGCCTTGTCACCCACATTTATTGGCCCCGAATGCGGATGGCCTCAGATGCATTCTGTAGGTCCTGCGCCACCTGCCAGACCAGTGAGAAGACATGGAAAAGGCTCAAAGCCCCCCGGGTCCCACTCCCCATCGTTGCCACCCCCTTTGAAAGGGTGGGCATCAACAACATTGGTCCATTGGACCCCAAAACTGCCCTAGGCAACAGGTTTATCCTGGCTTTGGTGGACCATGCCACCAGCTACCCAGAGGCAATCCCTCTCAGGTGTGACTGCACCGGTGGTGACCAAAACTCTGATGTGGATATTTACCTGTGTGGGATTCCCAAAGAATATTGTGTCTGACAGAGGCACAAACGTCATGTCTGCCTACATGAAGGTCATGTGGGATGCGTATGGAGTGACCTACAAGTTCACCACCCCTTGTGATCCTCAATCCAATGGTCTTGTGGAGAGATTCAACAAGACCTTGAAAGGCATGATCACAGGCCTCCCTGAGGCCATGAGGCGTAAGTGGGATGTCCTATTGCCATGCCTTCTCTTTGCTTACATAGAGGTCCCCCAGAAGGGGGTGGGGTTCAGCCCCTTTGAGCTTCTCTATGGGTACCTGTCAGGGGACCCTTATGCATTGTGAAAGAGGTATGGGGGAAAGCTCCCAAGGCACCCCCTCAGGATGTGGTCAGCTACATGTTGGCCCTCGGCAACCAGATGCAACGCTTCTGGAAAAAGGCCAAAAGCAAACTCAAGGCAAGTGAAGAGGTCATGAAATGCTGGTATGACCAGAAGGCTACCTGGTGGAGTTCAGCCTGGTGACAAAGTTTGGGTAATGGAGCCAGTAGAGCCGAGGTCTCTCCAGGACTGGTGGACTGGCTTCCTTGAGATAAAGGAGCATAAAGCGGAGGCAACTTACTTAGTGGACCTTAAGTCCCCTAGGAACCCCCTAAGGGTGCTCCATGTAAACAGACTGGAGCCTCTTTTTGAGAGAACTGAGGTCAGCATGCTTCTGGCAACAGATGAGGGTGAGGAGGAGGAGAGTGAACCTCTCCCCGACCTTCTCTCTGCCAAGGAAGGTGATGGGTCAGTGGAGGGTGTCAATCTCTCTGACTCCCTGACCCTGGACTAGTGAGGGGACTGCTACCAGTTATTGGAGCAGTACTCCATCCTGTTTTCCCTCACCCCTGGACTCACACACTTGTGTGTCCATGATATTGACACAGAAGACAGTCCTCCTGTAAAGAACAACATTTACAGGATGTCAGACAGGATGAAGGCCAGTATCAAGGAGGAAGTTGCCAAGATGCTGGCTCTTGGGGTGATTGAGAAGTCCTGCAGTCCCTGGTCCAGCCCTGTGGTTATGGCAAGGCTGCTGCCCCTGGTGCTAAGCCAGAACTTAGGTTCTGCATGGACTACCGGGTCGAAATTCTGTCACAAAGAAAGATGCTCACCCCATCCCCGAGCTGATGAGCTCGTAGACAGGCTAGGTCCTGCCAAATTCCTAAGTACTTTTGATCTCACATCAGGGTACTGGCAGATCGCCTTGACTGAGGGGGCTAAAGAGAGATCTGCCTTTTCTACTCCTGAGGGACATTACCAATTCTGTGTAATGCCCTTTGGACTGAAAAATACCCCTACTACCTTCCAACGGTTGGTTAACGGGGTCCTAGCTGGTAAGGATGCGTTCTGTGCTGTCTACTTAGACGACATTGCCATCTACAGTTCCAGCTGGGCTGAACACCTGCTCCACCTCCAAGAGGTACTCCAGGCCCTGCAACAGGTAGGCCTGACAATCAAGGCCAGTAAGTGCCAGATTGGGCAGGGTTCTGTGGTGTTCTTGGGTGCAGCCCCTCTAGGCCAAGATTGAGACAGTCATGGCCTGGCAACCACCTAGAACCCAAACAGAAATGAGAACCTTTTTAAGCCTAACTGGATACTACCTTATGCTTGTTAAGGGTTACGGCAATATAGCCGCCCCCTTAAAAGAACTGACTTCCAAGGAACAATTTAGGTTGGTGAATTGGACAGAGGCTTATCAGAATACCCTTTGACTCTCTAAAGGAAGCCATGTGCATGGCACCTATGCTCAGGGCCCGGACTACTCCAAGGAGTTAATCGTGCAGACAGACGCTTCAGAGCATGGCATGGGGTATTTCTAGCACAGCTGAATGAGGAGGGCCTAGAGTAACCAGTAGCCTTTATTAGAAGAAGGCTATTACCACAGGAACAGAAGTGGAGTGCCATAGAAAGAGAAGCATTTGCTGGTGTTCGGGCACTGAAGAAGTTGAGACCCTACCTTTTTGGGAATCACTTCAGGTCCAGACAGACCATAAGCCCCTCAGATGGCTCATACAGATGAGGGGTGAAAATCCTAAGCTCTTGAGGTGGTCCATATCCCTAAAGGGGATGAACTTTAAGGTGGAGCATCGCCCGGGTCCCATTGCCCTAGGACTACCAAAGGCTGAGCTATGGCCAAAAATGTGTTGTGAAAGGAATGGCTGCAAAGCAGCATGGGGTGAGTTTCCGTGCATACATTAAACATTGATCAGAAATAAACTGTGTGCATTAGCAGAAGGTGCAATACCACTGGTGGTGAATATATGTCCCTGTTGAGCCAACTGAGTTAATAGTGCCTTGGAGCAATTATCATCCATCCGCCATGGGAGAGCATAGTGCATTACACATTTACAGGCAAGGCTGTCAGAATACTTTTACAAATAAGGCCCTTATAACACAAACTCCTCTCACCTGTATAAACATTTTTTTTTATCTATAAGAGAACTTAAATATGTGTTGAATGGTGGAATAAGTTATGATTTTTGGCCCCCCTGTCACCTAGTGTGGCCCACGAGATGGCCTGACCAGAAAGTGGACATTGTTCTGAATGTTTTGGTGGTAGTCCCAATGCCCAAGGACCACCACAGGTTGAGTTATGGACAAAAATGTGTTGTAAAAGGAATGCCTGCAAAGCATTATGGGGTGGGTTTCCCCGAGTGCAGTGAATATTGTAGTATTGTCTCTCCTGCTGTGCCAGGAGAGCCTCTGTTGAGGATTTATTCCTTGGTTGATTTCATGCTATATAAAGCAACAAACAAATGTACAAAACACACATATGACACAACTACTTGTAATTACTGATTTTGTAAAGTAAGGACCAAGTGATGGGCAAACGCAGAAAACGCACCACGCTCGTGAGCACAAGTGCTTACTGATAAACACAAGAGGCAGGAAACAAAGAAAATAGTCAGTTCAAACAACAGAAAAACACTCCAGGAGTAATTAAACTGTACTTGGCTGGTGCTTCTCAGCCAAGTACAGGAAGTGATGTATCGGCTGCCAAACCAGTAAGGAGGCAGCACGATAAGAGCGATACTGCCTTTAAATCTCTTCTAAGTGGCAGGCAGCGGTAGGTGGTAGCAAATACCTATACTTCATCCAACAGGTCTTGCAGATAGCGCATGCACGCTGTCTAGGCTCAACCTAAAAAGGCAGGACTTCTGGCTTTTTCAAAGGGTGTCACAATAGATTCAATAACAAACACATTGACATTTAACCCCTTTGCTACCATGCCTTTTCCCCTTCAGGTTCCAGGCTTTTTTTTTTTGGCTATTTGGGGCAGTTCGCGCTTAGGCCTTCATAATTTTTGTCCACATAAACTACCCACGCCAAATTTGCGTCCTTTTTTTCCAACATCCTGGGGACTCCAGAGGTACCCAGAGTTAGTGGGTTGCCCCTGAGGAGACGAAGAAATTAGCCAAAATGCAGCAAACAAATGGGAAATAAGGGCTGCAGAACAAGGCTTGTGTTTTTTTCCCTGAAAAACAAAGGGTTTTCGGTGCTAAAATCACCATCTTCCCAGCTTTCAGGAACAGGTACACTTGAATCAGAAAACCACATTTTTCAACAAAATTTTAGCATTTTACTGGGACATACACCATTTTTACTATTTTTTGTGCTTTTAGCCTTCTTCCAGTTAGTGACAGAAATGGGTGTGAAATCAATGCTGGATGCCGGACAGGTAAATATTTCTAAAAAGTAGACGAAATTCTGAATTCAGCAAGGGATCATTTGTGTAGATCCTACAAGGTTTTCCTTCAGAAAATAACAGCTGAAATAAAAAAATATTGAAATTGAGGTAAAAAAACATCAGTTTTTTCTCCACGTTCTATAATTTTTTTCCTGTGATGTCAGATTTTCAAAAGCAATATACCGTTATGTCTGCTGGACTCTTCTGGTTGCGGGGATGTATAGGGCTTGTAGGTTCAACAAGAACCCTAGGTACCCAGAGCCAATAAAGGAGCTGCACCTTGCAATAGGTTTTCATTGTATACCGGGTATACAGCAATTCATTTGGTAAAATATAAAGAGTGAAAAATATGTATCAAGGAAACCTTTGTACTTCCAAAACAGGCACAAGATAAGGTGTTGAGAAGAAGTGGTTATTTGCACATCTCTGAATTCTGGGGTCCCCATACTAGCATGTGAATTACAGTGCATTTCTCAAATAAACGTCTTTTTTACACACTGTCTTACATTTGGAAGGACAAAATGTAGAGAAAGACAAGGGACAGTGACACTTGTTCTGCTATTCTGTGTTTCCCCAAGTCTCCTTATAAAAATGGTACCTCACTTGTGTGGGTAGGCCTAGTGCCTGTGACAGGAAATGCCCCAAAACACAACATGGACACATCACATTTTCCCAAAGAAAACAGCTCTGTTTTCTGCAAAGTGCCTGACTGTGGATTTTGGCCTCTAGTTCATCCGGCACCAAACCTGTGCATTTTTTTAAAGTAGACACCTAGGGGAATCCAAGATGGGTGACTTGTGGGGCTGTCACCAGGTTCTGTTGCCCAGAATCCTTTGCAAACCTCAAACTTTGGCCAAAAAACACGTTTTCCTCACATTTTGGTGACTGAAAGTTCTGGAATCTAAGAGAAGCCACAAATTTCTGTCCACCCAGCATTCCCCTAACTCTCCCAATAAAAATGGTACCTCACTTGTGTGGGTAGGCCTAGTGCCCGTGACAGGAAATGCCCCAAAATACAACAAGGACACATCATATTTTCCCAAAGAAAACAGCCCTGTTTTCTGCAAAGTGCCTAACTGTGGATTTTGGCCGGTGGCTCAGCTGGCACCTAGGGAAACCTAGCAAACCTGTGCATTTTTAAAAACTAGACACCTAGGGGAATCCAAGATGGGGTGAATTGTGGGGCTCTCACCATGTTCTGTTACTCAGAATCCTTTGCAAACTTCAAAATTTGTCAAAAAACACTTTTTCCTCACATTTCGGTGCTGCAAAGTTCTGGAATTCGAGGGAAGCCACAAACTTCCATCTACCCAGCATTTCCCCAAGTCTCCCGGTAAAAATGGTACCTCACTTGTGTGGGTAGGCTTGTGCCCGTGAAATGAAATGCCCCAAAACACTATGTGGACACATGAAAATGATCAAATACAAAACTACCTGTTTTTGTTGGGGGGGCACCTGCGTTTTTGGTCCTGGGCTCAGCAGCCATATATATGGAAACCTACCAAACCCAAACATTTCTGGAAACTAGACACCTGAGGGAGTCCAGTGAGGTGTGACTTTCGTGGATCCCCCAGTGCTTTCTTACCCAGAATCCTCAGCAAACCTCAAATTTAGCTAAAAAATCACATTTTCACACATTTCTGTGTGGGATCACCGCACCGGCACAAATTGCCTACCACCCAACATTCCCCTCAGTCTCCCGGTAAAATTGTTACCTCACTTACGTACGTGGGCTAAGTGCCTGTGACAGGGAAGAGCCAAAAACATGTCGAAAATGAGGGGGAAACAAAAAGGGTCCAAAAGGGTAGTTTGAAAAAAATGGCTTTAGGCTGACAAGTGGGGCAGAATGTTTATCGGTATAGATGCAATAATGCTGGGTGGTAGGAATTTTGTTGGTTTCCTGCAGATTCCGGAAGGTTCCATCACAAAAATGTGGGAAAAATGTGTGATTTCCAGCAAAGTTGGAGGTTTGCAGGGCATTGTGGGTAAGAAAATGTTGTGGGGTGCATGTGAAGCACACCTTCCTGGACTCTCCCCGATGTTTAGTTTTCAGATGTCTAGGTCTTGTAGATTTTTCTACATGGCAGCGTCCTAAAGTCCAAAAAGTGCAGCCCTCACCATTCTAAGTGGGACGATTTTGAGAGTTAGACAAGCTATCATGACCCAAATGTAAAAGCAAAACCCAAAATAATCAAATGTCTTCTTGCTTGCCGTGGGATAAGAAGTTTTAGTGTACCTGGGGAGAGCTGAAAGACTGTTACTCTCTTCAGTTGGGGGTGGGGGCATTACCATGCCCATACTGATTGGTAGCTACCACCCCACTATTTGATTTTTTAATTCCCTGGCATCTAGTAGGCTTTCTGCCCCCCCCTGGGAAGTGGATCGGGGATAATTGCCCCCTCTGCCCACCGGTGGTCAGATCAACTTTGTTCCCATTTATTTGGGGTGGGGGTATGGCCCTACCCTCTTTTTAAAAAAAAAAAAAATCTTCCCTGGTCTCTTGTGGGCTTTCTGCCCAACTTGGGGGCAGATGGGCCTTACAAAAGTAGGCTGATGTGTCCCCAAAGAGAGGCAGAAATGACCAACAGTAATGTGCCCCCATGGGGAGTGACCATTACCCAAGGAGCTGCCCCCCCAAACAAAACACACACCAATCTCTGGTGCCTAAGTGGTTTCTGCCCCCATGGGGGCAGATGGGCCTAATAGAAAGAGGCCGATCTGGGGGCAGATATGGCCTAAAATAAATTTGCCCCACAGGGGAACAACCCTTACCTAGGGGGTCGCTCCCCTTGTGTGAAATTGGCACACAAACAAATCCATGGTGCCTAGTGTTTTCTGCCCCCCAAGGGAGCGACCCTTGCCAAAGGGGTCGCTCCCTTGCATGAAATTGTCACAAAAAAATTAAAATCCCTGGTGTCTAGTGGTTAATGCCCCGCTTGGGGGCAGATTGGCCTAAGAAAAATAGGCAGATCTGCCCCCCATGGGGGAAAGAAATGGCCTGAAAACACACACCAATCTCTGGTTCCTAAGTGGTTTCTGCCCCCCGGGGGGCAGTTGGGCTTAATAGAAAGAGGCCAATCTGGGGGCAGATATGGCCTAAAATAAAATCGCCCCCCAGGAGAGCGACCCTTGCCTAAGGGATTGCTCCTCATCTGCAAAAAAAAAATATATATCTCCCTGGTGCCTAGTGGTTTCTGCCCCCTTTAGGGGCAGACCGACCTAATTAAAATAGGCAAGGGGGGCAGAAATGGCCTAAAGTTAATTTGCCCCCCAGGGGAGCGACCTTGCCTAAGTTGTCGCTCCCACACATATACAAAATATACAAAAACACAAAAAAATGATCCCTGGTGTCTAGAGGTTTCTGCCCTCCCCCGGGGCAGATCAGCCTAATTACAATAGGCTGATCTGCCCCGGGGGGGGGGCAGAAAAGGCCTAAAAATTAATTGCCCACCTGGGGAGCGGCCCTAGCCAAAAGGGACGCTCCCCTTATGTCAACATCAAAAAAATAACAAACTCACTGGTGTCTAGTGGGCATTTCTGCAGCCCGATCTCTTGACGATCGTGCGCTGACGTCATCAGATGTCACTGGAGTGGTCGGGGTGGAAGGGAAAGTGATTACCCTTCCATCCCTGCCCATGGGAGGGGGTTGCGAGGCCCTCTGGGGCAACCCAGGCGGTTCCCCGAGGGCCCATTACTGGATGAGGTGGTTACATCCCTGGCGCCTCAGCGTCACAGCAGCGGACATAACCACCTCGTCCAGGGCACCCGAGGGGTTAAATATAAACACCATAATAATTTTTTTTCAAATCTTTTTTTTTGTTGCAATTTTTATGGTCAAAGAACATAACATTCAGTGCATATCGCCAAGTGCAGGTACCATACTGTGCATTCTTTCTGATGATGAAAGTTAATACAGAGTAAGCAGTATTACCAAGTCTCTAAGCTAACAATGACTGTGTATTCATCAAATCCGCGCTTGTTAGCCACAGCTCCCATATTCGATGGAACTCTATATGCAATCACTTCTCCTGTTCTCCCTGGTCCAAAACAGTGTCCAAGTCCAGCCTGCTACATCCTCAGTAGCTTTTTCGTCAGAACGGGAGAGACGTCGATATTGTTCCTCCGTGACGCTCCATTCGAGCACATCCCTCATCCACATGGCCACACCCAGCAATCGGGACACCATCAACCAATGGCCACCCTACTTTTGGCCAGGAGCGGGTCCAGCTGTAGGAACTTCCATGATATTTTGCACCATTACCATCCCCAGCAGAAAAGCCTCAGGTGTACAGGGGTTGGTGATACCAGTGCCCCCTCAACTCGAGGCACCACCTTTGTCCAGAAGCTATGTACCAAAGTGCACAGCCACACCAGATGCAGAAAGTAGCACTCTTCTTTCCATAGCACATACATCTTGATGCCCTATTGAGATCTATTCTATTTAAATGGGATGAGCTAAAGTAAGTGGGATGTAAATAATTGAAGTGTAATAGTTTAAGCCTGTTATTGAGGAAAACTGCTCTCACCAGACCATTTGCACAGTCCCAGTCAGAATCCTCCCCCAAGTCTGCCTGCCATGCGGCCCTCACCTTGTATGAGCTCTTTATCATATCTCCTTTAAGGGCCTTGTGGAAGAGTGTAATGAGATGTCTGCCCTCTCCTAACCTAATCAGCCCGCCCACTGTCTGAGAATACAATGGTGCCCCAGATGTGTGCGCCACATCCCCCATGATAAAAATCTTTCTATAAATATACTGATTTTTGCCTTTCCCTTTATATACAGTGCCTCCATCGGAGTAACTATACATTTCATTGACAACAAAATAAAATATATCTAGGTGAAGCCTAATTTCTATAATTAATAAGGTTACATCACAGCCACAAAGGACTAACAAAAGCATAAAATATTCAAAGAGCGTACTAAAGGTCAGCCTCACCATCACTACAAAAACAAACAAAAAAGTCTCACAGTATCATATATGCTAGCTCTGATGCACCACTTTTTTTGCGTCCCTCTGCGCCCCCCTAATGGTAGTGCTGTATTTACTATACCGTGCACCATGGCGCACGTCAGCACAATAGTGTTATAGTTTATTACGCTATTGTGGTGCCTTGCTGGATTAGCACCATAAATTACGGGGCTAGTCCAGCAAAGCACAGGGAGGCCCATATGTTATTACAGGACCGTCAGTTTAATGGCTGCCCTCAGCAGGCATTAAAAATGATGGAAAAAATAGCGCAATAAAATCTTATAAATTTCACTGTGACATTTTTTTTTACCTCCCTGTGATGGAATGCCCCCTTGCATACATTATACCTGACGCAGGTATAATGTGGCGCAAGGGGTTACAGAGTGGTGTAATGCATGCACTGCGTGACTTTCTAAATATGGCGCATGGCGGGACTTCCTTAACGCCTCCTTAGTGTAAAAGAAATGATGCTAGGGTGGTTCAAGGGGCTTTTAAATATGCTCCTTAGTGTGACAGTATATTTAAAAAATAACAGTGGAATCTGTCACACCTCCTGGAAGAAACAAGAGTACACCAGGCTAGATGGTTTGCCAACAGCACTCTTCAAACCAACCCTACATATTATTCAGACTCAATGATCATATTATTCACCGACTGTAACTTTAATAGTACCAGCCCGGAATCCTGGCAAGGGTCAATTTTGCATCATATACGCTGAAGTTGCTTAATTATACGTTATGGAATCTGTAGATGACACGGTTATGGGGGATTCAAAAAAAAGTTGGACTCCAGCATACAGTAAGTGCCCTGGGAGAATACTCGGTTTTAATAGGGTACATGCCCACTATGAGAAGATGAAGATACTAGTCTTTGTAGGTCTCTCAAAATCCATCCCTCCATGGAAACGTCATAACTTATAAATGTACATCTTGGAATCCTGTTTTAAACTCAAGGGTCACTTAAAGTACACTGTGCTTTTCTGGAAAATAAGGCTGCACTCTTAACGTATGTATTTCAGAAACTAGCTAGGAACTGCTAGCACAGGTGTTTTAATAAAAATTATTAATGAGTGTTTATGTATTCTGAATAAATAGGTTTATGTAGAAAATATAATAACATAGAAAAATAATGCACACATTTGCAAATGTGATTACGCAGAGTGGCCGTCAATGTTCACAAAGTGTACTTACGAGAGAATTAATATGATGAAATGTTGAATATATGTTTGACTAATTTAGTAATATGTCATATTATTAAGGGATATGCATTTGCTTTAGCTTTATTAATTGTAGGCTTTAACTTAGCGAATGTCTTGGCCTACTTGCCAGGCCCCATGTCAAAGATGTATTTCTTAATGTTTAATAAATCGCTGTCCTAGAGAGTTAAACAGTGATTTCTATTGTTTTGTTTAAATGCGCACATAACGGAAGCTTTCTCATGAGAACTGACTACTAGTAGATGATATTCTCGCTAATGTAACATTTTGTGTGTAATGTGTGTGAGACTAACTTTCTCAGGAGAAAAACAATGGAGATGCTGACTGGAGTGGAAGCTGCAACAATATTGTTACCGGACAAGCCGGATGATGAGGACATTGCGAGACAAACCAATCAACGATATGTGAATAGAGTAATAGTAGAATTCATAGATTTGGAATTTTAGTTTTATTGGACAAAGTGTGAACATGCGAGTAACTGGCCAATAGGGATTTGGGAAGGAGTTTCACTAGTTTTAATATAACAATACTGCACTGAGAGAAGACACAGTCATTGCCCATTTTCTTGCTGGCCGAAAGGTCAATATTTCTTCTGTGTCTTGACAAGAGGCGTGCTTAACTTTAATGCTTAGAGACTTTGGAATTTTTTTAACTTTGATGCTGAATCCTGATGTCTTGCTGATCGACTGATGTCCTGAGGATGAAGTCTGACTCTGCTTGCTGATCTACATTGATGATAGGTATTATGACTTAAACTGTTGATTATTATGCATATTTGCTTTTTCTTTCTAGGTACCAACTGCATTGTTTTGATAGAGCCATAGTTAGATGTTTTTCCAAATTTGTGTTACTAAATTGTTTTGCATGAAGCCAAACATGCTGATGCTAATCTGATGTTAGTTAAGGATCCTCACCAATGAAATCATGTTAATTGATGAATTTCTCTGCTAAACCTAATGTATGAAATCACTTTGATGCAGTTGACTTTATTGGTTTGCACCATAACCTTAGAATGGGTGGTAGTTCAAGCTTTGATTAGGTTACATTTCTTCCGCCCTGTTAGACAGCCAGTATTGTTTCTGTATGTGCTTCATTTGATTTTGAGATTAATCTACATGACCTTAGCATTGTTAATATAGGGAAATACATTTTCTAACTTTTACTAGAAGTTGTGGTTATTGATGACTGAAAGGTCATGGTACGTGACAATTACTGACTCCATTGATTATTGATATTATTGATTGATGTTGATTATTGATTATTGTGTATTGGTGATTGATTATGTACTGGAGCTATGGTAAGAACATCTTAATTGCGAGTCAAAAGATTCATGGAACTATTTGCGTCCCCTCGTAAGTTTACTTATTAAGGTCAGACGCGCTAACGGTGCGGGAAGAACCATCAGTGAAAAATCGGTAAGGTTTCTGAAGCAATTGTGTTACCTTTTCCTGTAGTAAACCAGCAGATTTGTTTTTGTTTTTTGATTAGTGCTCGCAATTTTTGCATCAGTTTGTGTGAATCAGAGCTGGGAGGACAAGCCGCAAGACTTTGTCAACAGCAGTACGTGTGAGTGTAACGTCATTGGAGCTACGCTGGGATAGGTCAGTTAGTGAGAAGGGTCGCACACGGCAGCCGTCTGTGAGAGGTAATGGAGAACGCAGGTGAAAGGAATCTTGCGATTAAAAGTCACTTTCTGATTTGATTTTGAGTAGCAAAAAAGGGTTGAAAAGATGAAATTTTTCAAAGCATTAAAGAGTGCCCTAAGGGGAGATATGTACATTCCAACGAGTGTAGGTGAGGCTACACCACCAGAAGGTACACCAGCTTACATTGTAATGGAAGAAAAAGGTGTCGCTCCATGTCTTTGGCTAAAGCAGTGGTGCAAATTGACAGAGGATAGAAACTTAGTGTTTCCTACAAACGCTATGTTTCTGTTTGAGGGTTTTGGAGCATTTAAGGATGGTGCTATATGAATCGAAGCCTCTTCCGAGACCAGCACAGTTTGAGGCATTAGCGACTTGGGAGTTAGTAGCCAGACAGCAACAGCAACAAAAATTTGAGAGGAGGGTTGGAAAGGCAGAAAAGACTTTAGCCGAGGCTAGACGGGACTGTGCTCAGAGAGTTTGGAGGATGGAGACTTTGCACGTAATTAAGTTGTTTCCGGCAATTATGCAGGACAATGAGAAGGAAGGAAGGAAAGCTACTAGGAAAACAAACAAAACAAACAAAAGTCCGTCCGAGAGTAAGGAGGTTAGAAAGTCTTCAACAGTAGAGGAGGAATCGGATGATGATGAGTTTATTATACAGTTATTGAGAGATCGCCCACCATCATATACAGTACATGAGAGTGGTCTGAGTACCAGTGCTGATCCAACAGCCCCGACACAGGTTAATGGGGCAATGAGGCTGGTGCAGGTTAATGCTGGCCTGACACAGAATGTGATGCAGAGTGGTCTTAATGTGCCAACTACTCCTCTAGTACAAAATCAGGTGCATCCACCACAGGTTCAGAGAATTTACCCTGATGTGCCCATTATGAAAATGACTTCAAACTTAATGGTGGCTACAGAACAGGTTTACCCGAGACCGATGTTGGTTCAAACTGAACCAACTCCAATTTTACTGCCCCAAGTGCAGTCGCAGGTAATGCCAAGATTTACTCTAGTAACAGGGACACAGTCAGATATGACCCCGATGATAAATCAAAATATGGGAGTTCCTCTCCTACAGAGCATAAGTGCTGGAACAGCCTCAGATGCTATATCACTACCTTTTAATGTTGGTCCAGCCGTACCATTATTTGTACAGAAGAAACCTACTGTAGGTGAACAGGGAGCAATGTCCCAGAATATAATGAGGGGAGGGTATAATGAAAATGTTCAGGTTCTCTCCTGTGGGACAGACTTTTAACGGATCAGGATCATTGTTAGACCTTAGTCCATTTGTAACACTTCCAGATGCTATGGCAGGGTCGAACGTTAGCCAGAGTTTGAAATTATTGACACCGCAGACTCCGAATGCAGTTGCACAGTAGGTGCCACCAGTTGAAGCAAGTAACATTTTGTTGCAAGGTTTGACAGCTCAGCAGTTGACTGAATGGTGAGACAAGCTGAATACCCCACAGAGTGCTCCTACTGGAGAGGAGTATTTGAATTATATTAGGTTAAGCATGGAAGCAGGTGAACTCATTGATGGAACTATGTGGGCGAATAGGTTAGAATTCTACACAGAGGCAGAATTGAGATATTTGTGCCCGAAGATTACGAAAGAGGTGAGCAATGTACATCAGAAACTAGCAGACTTGACAGAGAAGTACGGTACTGAAATAGAGAAAGCAAAGCATTTGAAAAGGAGTAACAGATTAAGTTTTGAGGCTAAATATTTTTAACACATGAGATCTGCCGGAATGAAGGCACACCTTAAGGAATTGCTCCAAGGTGCTCAGACCTGGGGAGCATTAGACAAATGGGAAGGCAGATGGGTAAAGAAGAGAGACAAAAGAAAAAGGGATTCTTTGGAGCTGACTGTAAATGTGTAGCAGGATATCCTGTGAAAATTTTACCAATGAGAGAGATTCCAGGGAGGAATTTTGTTAATGTCCTGTGGAGCAAAAGTGACATTCTGTCATTTACAAATGATTATCCAAAATTGAGAGAGAAGCAAGTAGAGTGGTATCAGCAGACAGACAGATTTGTGAAACTTGCAAAGTGCCTATGGGAGGATTTGAACACATTACTAGAGATAGTAATTCCAGTTTACCTGTGGATCGAGTGTAAGAGGAGTGTAAATTGGCCAACAAGTGAACCGGAGAGAGACAAGAATACAGGTGCACCATCTCCTGAGGTAATGAAATTTTACTATAAGGTGATTGAGTTTTTGAAAATGCGAATTTCGCCCAAGAATATTGATTGGCAGAGGTCTGACAGGACAGCTCAGGAAGCAAAGGAGTCAATACATACGTATTATGAGAGATTGTTGCAGGCATTCAAGCATTACAGTGGTACAGAGACAATTGAGGTGAACGACATGCTCCATTTTGTGTTCAGATTCATGGAAGGATTGAGACCTGAAATTAGCCAGATGATTAAGAGTCATTTGATTTGCTGGCAAGCAAAGCCGATTGATGAGGTGTTGCAGTATGTGAAATACTGTAGTGATGAGACTGAGTTAAAGCAGAAGAAGCTGAAAGAGAAGGCAATGGTGATGCAGATTAAAGCAGCTCAAACAGGGGTGCAAGGGGATTTTCCACAACAGTTATCACAGCAGCAGTAGGGAAACATGCTGTTTCAGCTCCAGATGAGAGGTAGAGGTCATGGTGGAAATATGACACGTGGTCCAGACTTAAGTACTGTAGTGGTTCAGAATGATGGGCAGGGAATGAAGAAGTTATTGCCATGTCATATTTGCAGACCCGTTGGACATTGGAAACAGGTGTGTCCAATGATGGTGCAGAAAGGTGTTGTTCAGCAGAGTAATGACATCAATTCATTCCAGAAAGTGAGAGGACCAAGAGTGAGAGGTCCCAATCCAAATTTTAAGAATAATGTGAATCAAGTGCAAAATTTTCAGCCCACGCAGAAGGAGCAAATGCCACGTGCACAAATGTCACAGTTGCAGCCAATGCAACAGCAGGTTCCCATGGTACCTAGACAGCAAACTCAAATACCTCAAGCCCCGATGGAACAGCAACAGATGATGCTTTCTCAACAGGTCACAGGCCAGAGGCATAACCAAAGTAGTAACACAGTGCACCAATTCCCATTACACAGTGAGAATGGAATAAATGATGATTGGACGAGGGACAGTTCAGATGAGGAGCCGTGTGTGATCAAAGAGGTCCCTATGTAAAGGGTAAGGTTATGGGTCACAAAGTTTAATTCTTCATTGACACAGGAGTTCCACGCTCTACAGTGAGAAGTGCAGAAGTTCAAAATTTTCCCCTTTCAGGTAGAACAGTTCAGGTTGTGGGAGTAGCAAACCAGTATTTGACAAACCCGATTACAGATCCAGTTCAGTTGAGATTGGCAACTTCCAGGGATCGCATTAATTTGTAGTCTGTGATTCAAGTCCGGTATCCCTACTGGGAAGAGATTTGGGACCATATGTATCAAGCAATTTTGCATTCGCAACGGTGCGAATCGCAAAATCCGGCGGTTTGCGAATGCAAAAATACCTTTCAAAATGTACAAAAGGCATTCGCTGTGCAATTTTAAAGAAACGCCAAAATAGCGATTCCTTATAATTGCAGCCCCATTTAGAGAATCGCAAATTGCAATTCTCTATATAGGAAATCGCAAATAGGGAATTCCTATTTGTGATTTCCAAAGCACATGTATCAAGCATTTCCTAAATGTGAATTGGGGATTTAGGAAATGCAATTACCACCAAATCCAATTTGGTGGTAAGCATTTGCAATTTTTAAAAATACATTATAAATGCATTTTTTTTAAATGTCATGTAGCAGACACATGCCCGCAAATATTTTTTTGGGGTGCATCAGAGGGGGCCATAGGCCCCCAGCATCCTGGGATTTGTATTACCTAATTTGCACGTTCCTAACTAGAATTCGCAAATTGGGAAATGCAAAACCATTCGCACCTATGGGCCTACAGGCTCATAGGGATGAATGGAGTTGCATTCTCTAATTCAGATTCGGTAATAGCGATTGCGAATTTTAAGAAATCGCTATTACCGAATCGCAAATTTCATACATCCCATTTTGCATTTCTTAAATAGCGATTTCTTAAAATTCAGTATTTAAGAAATGAAAAACTGATCTTTGATACATCTGGCCCTTGGTGTGTAAAACAAGGTGTTCAATAACTTGTTCAAATAAGCACATTGAGATTCAGACGAATAGTGATGATGAAGATGACCAAGCCCCAGAGACAGTGCAAAACTACAAATGACGAGTACCCTCTGATTGAATTCATCCCGAAGTTCACTGTGAAGGAGCTTCATCCTGATTTGCAGGGAACATTTAAGGAGAAAGTGTGGGATTTGACAGGAGAAGAAGTAGGTCTGATAAAGGGAGTGGAGCCAGTTAAGGTTACTGTAAAGCCGAATGCAGTTTTCCCTCAACTTCCACAGTACCACATGCCGCAAGATGTCCTTATGAAAGTAGCCCAGATAATTGCAGACTTTGTGAAGCAAGGGTTTCTGAAGGAAGTATTGAGCAGTCCATATAATTCACCGAAAATGGGTTTGAAGAAGCCCTGTGGGAAAGTTCAAATTGTTCAGGATTTGAGAAATATAAATGAGATTGTGGTCAAATGTTGTCCTGTGATGCCAAATCCAGCTGTGATAATGTTTCAGATTCCATGTGAGGCCGAGTTGTTCACAGTCATCGATTTGTCACAAGCCTTTTTTTCTGTGCCTCTTCATGAGGATAGTCAATTTCTCTTTTGTTTCAAATTCCTGGATCAAGTTTATTGCTGGTGCGGAATTCCTCAAGGGTTTTCAGAGTCACCTTTGAAGGAATTTGGAGTTGTTGGAATTGCCTTTCCAATCAACCTTGGTGCAGTACATTGATGACTTGTTGATTGCGTCCAAAAGAAGGGACGGGTGCAAGTATGATACGATTGCCCTGTTGAACCATTTGGGAAAGAATGGTCACAAGTTGTCTCCGCTTACATTGTAATGTTATCAGATTGAGAAGGGTTCAAGAAAAATATCCAGAGAAAGGATTACCTCCATATTGCAGATAAATCCCCTGACTTCACAGAGTTGTCGGATGTTTTTAGGGATGGTAGGCTATTGTCGCCAATGGATTCCAAATTTCTCAGTCGTTTTGAGACCATTGCAGAAGCTGACTCATAAGGAAGTCACTGATCCAATAGTGTTAGACCAGGATGAAATTAAAGCGTTCACTGAATTGAGAGAGAGTCTGTGCAGGGCTCCAGCGTTGGGTATGCCTGATTACACAAAACGTTTCACATTGTTTTGTCATGAGTGTGATGCATGTTCTTTGTCTGTCGTGACACAGATCCATGGAGGTGTAAATCACCCAGTAGCCTATTTTTCAGCTACTTTGGACCCAGTTGCAGCAGCCTTACCAGGTTGTTTGCACGCAGTTGTAGCAGTTGGTCAGAGCCTTACACAGTGTAAAGGCATTGTGATGGGACATCCCCTGACTGTAATGGTCCCTCACTCTATTGAGATTTTACTTACAAGGACGAAACCCAATATTTGACTGATGTGAGGTTGACCAGATATGAAACGAGTATTCTGGGGTCACCAAATGTGTCACTAAAAAGATGTACAGTGCTGAACCCGGCAACATTACTTCCGAGTGAAAGTGTCAAAATTGAAAAAGTGGAAGATGTTGAGCATGATTGTCTTGAAGTAACTGACTTGTGCATAAAATTGAGACCTGACATTAGAGATACCCGATTGGAAGAAAATGACCAAATTATCATTGTCGATGGTTCTTGTCTGAGGGACAATACAGGGACACTGAGAGCAGGATATTCTGTGTGCACAGTTACTGGTACTCTGGAATCTTCTTGGCTTCGAGGAGTGCATTCTGCTCAAGTAGCTGAACTGGTAGTCCTTACTAGAGCATGTCATGTTCTCCTCAGATGAAAGTTACAATCTATACGGATAGCCAGTATGGATTTGGAATAGTCCATGTTTTCACCAGTTGTGGTCACAAAGAGGTTTCATGACCTCTTCTGGTTCCCCAGTAAGAAATGGTGAGAAAATTAAAGAATTGTTACATGCTATTCAAACGCCTGAAAAGATTGCCGTGGTGAAATGCAGTGCACATCTGAAGTTGCAAGACTTTGTGTCATTGCGAAATGGATATGAGGAACAAGTCGCAAGGTTTTGTGCACTGAACTGTATATCATTCAAAGACAAGTGGCAACTGTTACCTGAAGAAGATGAAACTTGTACAAGCTATGCATTGAAAATAATTGACACTTTGGAAGAATTGAAAATGTTGCAGAATAATGTCGACAGGGAGGAAAAGCGTTCATGGAGCAAAATGAAATGTGTGCAAAGACAAGATGAATTGTGGGTTTCCGAAGAGGGTCAATTAGTTTTGCCAAATAGCCTGTTGTCTCAAATCGCGAGGTACTATCATGGTTAAGCACATATTGGAGGGATGCAATGATTTGATTGTTCAAACATGAGATTGGTTCAACCCAAAGTTTAGACAAGTTGCTGAAGGAGTTTGCCATCGTTGTGTCATTTGCCAACAGCTAAACGCAGGGAAAGGGACAGTGGTTAATTTGAGCCCCATTGGAAGAGTGGGAGGTCCATTCAGCAGAATGCAGATGGATTTTATTGAGATGCCTGGGTGTGGAGGTTTGAGATATGTGTTGGTGATTGCTTGCATCCTTAGTCACTGGACTGAAGCTTACCCTACACGAAGAAATGATAGTCTCACAAGCAAAACTACTGCTTAGGGAACTGATACTGTGTTTCGGATTTCCGATACCTGTAGAATCAGATAGGGGAAGTCACTTCAACAATGAAGTAATTAAATTACTGTGTGCAGCACTGAACATTGAGCAGAAGTTGCATTGTAGTTACCGCCCTGAAGCAACAGGACTAGTGGAACAGATGAATGGTACCTTGAAGTCAAGAGTTGCAAAGAGGTGTGCGTCCACAAATTTGAAATGGCCTGGTGCATTGCCTTTAATGTTGATTTCAATGAGAAACACACCTGACAGAAAGACAGGATTGTTGCCGCATGAGATCCTCATGGGCAGAACAATGGGGTTGCCAGTGGTGCCTGCAAATGCACTCGTCAGCATTACAGATGATATGGTGTTTGATTACTGCAAAGGTCTGGCTGATGTGGTTTGCACTTTCTCTCAGCAGGTGGAAGCCACCACACTGCCACCGATCCATGACCCGGGGCACAATCTGAGACTGGAGACTGGGTTGTGGTCTGGAAACACGTGAGGAAAACGTGTTTGGTGCCTCATTGGAAGGGACCTTATCAGGTAGTTCTAACAACTACCACAGCTGTGAAGTATGCTAGAATTCTGAACTGGATTCACGCAAGACACACAAAGAAAGTGGCATGTCCACTGGATCATGAAGAAGCATTGTTGAGAGTACCAACAACAGTGAGACAAGTCTCAGTGCCGGAAAAAGAACAAAGGGGAACTGAGACCAGATATGAGCCAGTTGAGGACGGTTCAGTCACTCCTGTGAGAGACGAAGGAGAAGACCTCCATGAGGGTAACGGAGAATCTATCTCAATTGAGGCAGCAGGACAGATTAGTCAGAGGAGGGCTTTCCCAGAAGCAGACAATATTGAGAGAGAAACAGAGCAATTGCCAGACCCAGAGGGGAAAGGGATTGAGGTGGATCAAAGTCACTATGATCTGACTCCTCCTGAACTGACTGCAGGTCAGTCAAGAGAAAACACAGCGGAACAAGGAGAAGGTTCAAGTTGACAAAAGGTCCACTGAAAGGAGATAAGTGGCCGGAGTCACAAGTAGAAAGAGGAAAATAAGTGGTTGCTGAGACGACCATAGAAGAAGAAGTAGATACCACAAGGAGAAAAGATCTAAGTGAAGGAGAACTGAATGGTGATTCAAAATTGAAAAGAAAGAGAATAGCAAGTCGAAGATATGCAGGTCCTGGATGGGCATATGCAACTACGAATGAATGGCAACTAAAGTTTTTGTCTTTTTGTTTTGATAGAAAGATTCCGGGTCAATATTTTGGCACTTGAAGGAAGCTGATGAACAGAACAGTTGAAACAATCTGAGAGAAATTTTTAAAAAAAGAAACTGTCGAAAGTAACCGGAAGAGACATTGATAACATGATTTGACTTTTGAAAACTGATTTTGACAAAGCTGCTAACCAATTTTGACAAGGGATCCTGGAAGTGAAACTGAGGACTGTAAATAACTGCTGAAAAAAGCGTTGTCTATTTTTGATTGTTGCTGTAAGTTTTTTTTCTAAATTTCTTCTGCTTTCTGATTCTTTACAGATCATGAGTAACATTAGTGAACAAGGCAGGAATGCTAGGTGCTGTAAATATATGAGCATAGGTTTGGTGATTATGTGTGGAATATTGTTTGTGGTGTTGATTGTGGGTATGTCTGTTCTTGATAAGAGTGAAGCCAACCATTCTTCTGCTTTTGAGATGACTACTGCACTAACGGCATTAGAGAAGTTTAGGTTAGATGATAAATATTTGCATGAGCATACTAATTTGCAAGGAGAACTTTCTTCTAATGTTTTCTATCGCCTGTTGAGTGAGTATATTGAGACAATGGAATTGTTATGTGTGTACGCAGATTCCTTCATCAGTCGAGGAAGGAGACACCTACCATAGTTTACCACTAACATATGGAATAAGTTGTACTCTGCTACTAACAAGATTTTATAGCCAGGAGTACATTCAGTACTTTTACTCAAATTATGATGTTGTATTTCCGTTTGTTCCTATAATTAGGTATTGGAGTAGGGTAGCTAAGAATAATGACGAATTAATAGTTAGAGGTTTCTTTGAACCTGCATTGACGTTTGGCACAGCTTATGCACATCGCAATAATCTGACATGTTTGCTTACACCTTTAGAGAAACGCTTTTTAGATCACACAGATGACAGGAGAAAGGCATTAAAGGAGAAATTAGAAAAAGGCTTAGAGAAAAGGACTTACAAGAATGATCATGATTTTAGCTCAAGTAAAACACAAGGGAAATTAGCTTTAGATGCACAACACTTAGGAATACTTTGTGTATATATAGGCCTAAATCTCGCACTGACACTTTATTTGTGGGAACGAATGAATGTAGGCATGTGTTTTTGTTTCAGAGTAAATGAACGTTTATGTTGAATGGACAGGACTCAGCTATTCCAGGGATTTATTACATCCGTGGTCTTAATGCTTATTACCGTCTTCCAAGAGGATGGTATGAGACATGTTATTTGGGGATAGTTTTCCCAAAGATTTATCAAATGGAGGATTTGGAGAAGTTTCCGAAAGTGATTTAATTGCATCATAAGAGACAGAGGAGGGAGTCCTCTTCTGCTATAGTGGGAGATATATTTGGAGCAGTGATTCCTTCAGTGGGAATCATTCTGAATTCGATAAAGATTCAAAAGTTGTCTACTATTGTGGATAACATGCTGACAAATTTTTCAGGGGCCATATTCCTGATAGATACTGAGTTAGATGCTGATAGAGCTAAGACTCTTCAAAATCGTCTTGCTTTAGACGTTCTTTTAGTGAAGGATGGTGGAGTCTGTAGATAATTAATTCTAGGCATTGTTGTTCGTATATTCCTGATAACAGTAAAGAGATAAGATACTTACTTACTAATCTGACTAATGAAAGTACTGATTTGAAAGAATTGAAAGAACCAGGTGTTTGGGAAAAGATTGGCAAGGGTTTGGTTCAGTGGGAAATTGGCTCAGCAACATTTGGAATGGGATACTATTGAAAATCGTGCAAGAGACATTAAATTTTGTAGTTTGTCTAATTGGCATATGGGGATTGTATAAATTATGCAAAAGAATTAAATTGAACATTTCAAACAATAATCAGAGGAGGAAGGAAAAGAAAAGAGAAAAATTGTATAGAGAAAATTCTAAGGGGAAACAAAAGTATGAAGGGATTGAATTGACAGAATTTTAGCTGATGCAAGAAATCTGTGTGTGATGACACATTTAGTCATCAGAGGAGGGATTGCTAGTGCAGGTGTTTTAATAAACATTATTAATGAGTTTATGTATTCTCAATAAATATGTTTATGTAGAAAATATAATAACGTAGAAAAATAATGCACGCATTGGAAAATGTGATTGCGAAGTGTGGCCGCCAATATTCACAAAGTGTACTTACTAGAGAATTAATATTATGAAATGTTGAATATATGTTTGGCTAATGTAGTAATATGTCATATTAAGGGTTATGCATTTTGCTTTAGCTTTATTAATTCTATGTCAGGACCGGAGGCTCAGATTATGCTTCTCTTTCCATGCTTTATTTTAACAGCAGCCAATGAAAATCATGGAAAGTAAAAAACTACATGACCCAACATCAGTCATTTCACGTGATCAACCATAGAGGAGGAAGCCTCTAAAGTGTTGCATCACACCCAGCCACTCCTCTTTCTTTGCTGCTTCACAGCCAGATAAGTGTGATTTACTTTTGCTTAACTGTATAGATATTTTAAAAGTGTTGGAGCGGGCCTTTCCCCTCCCGTTTAAGCGTCCCTCGGAACGCTTTCACATTTAGTGGAGTGGGAGCAGGGAGCGTGGACTCGCGCAGTCCTTTATCATGCCGGTGAGCTTTTTCTTCCCTTTCTCTTTTTCCTTCTTTTATGACCCGCGCTCAGCGTGAGCACGTTTTATGGTCCACGTTTTATTGTTTCCGCGGCTTCACTGCGTGTACATTCAGATGCGCTTCCCGAGCCGCCTGCGTTTCCTGAGTCACTTTCTTCACGCTCGATCGGAGCGCTTCGGCTTTGTGCTCTCGCCCCGTTTAATCTTCACGCTCGGTTGGAGCGTTTCTACTTGTGTGCTCTCGCGCTCGCTCGGATCGCCTCTCTTATTTATTTAGTTATCCCCCGGGGGGTCAGAATTAAGCGCTCGCTCCGGAGCGCGGCCTGGATTTACTCTGTTCCCCACTAGGGCGTTTATGAGGCGCTGCCTCATGTGAAATTAGCGCTCCTGCGCCAGTAACATCCTCTGTTGGGGATTTTTTGTTAGAGGTTCTGCCTCGTAAAAATCAAAGCGTTTTCAACGCTCTTAAGACCCTCTTTGAAATTACTCCACCGACTTAGCTCCCATCTAAGCCCCAGTGCTTGGACACTGGGGTTTAAACAAATTTTGATTCAGGCTGGGCCTGGTTCAAGGGTTTTTAACCCCTTCAGGGCAGCTCCCTCCACATCTTAAAGACTCTTAATTTTGTGATTCCTGCCCTGATTTATTATTTATTATTTATTATTTCATTTCTTTTACTGCTTCTCTGGAGCTCATCTCTGCTGTAACTCAGTATGGCTGGCTATGATGACCCAGCCGAGGAACTGTACTATATGGATGATACTGCTGGCTCGTTTGACCAGGACTTAGTTTACGCTCTTGACGCAGGTGTGCGTCACTCAGTTAATCAGGCCTTAGCTCAGGCCATTCAGCCCATCAAGCATCACCTTTTGGGCCTGGTCGATCAAAAGGCTTGGGCAGCACCAGTGAGCACATCTACCATGGAGGACCCTTCTTTTGCGGCAATCCCGCAGACCGAAAAGCAACTGTCTAACCCGCATGCTGCGGATTTCCAATCCCTTATAAGGAATATGGCAAGAGAGCATGACTACAATGCAGGTGCACATAAGAAGGGTAAGGGTAAGGCTCCACTCTCTTCATCTTCTTCCTCTGAGCCCTCCTCTGAACAAGAGGACGCACCTCCTCATAAACGCATGAAGAAAGCTCATCACCAGGAGGTTCCCACCCCTAAGGTGTTGACTTTCGAACCAGAGGACATTGTGCACCCCAGATCTTCTCTGTGGCTACCGCCCCCTGAGGTGGCGGAATATGTAGAAGACCATATTAGGCATGGGTTTGATAAAGATATTCGTTCGAGATTAAGGTCTGAGTGCCCCAGACCTGATTTTCCATCCAAGGTTACCGAAACTCCAGAGTTAGATCCTACCCTAGTAACCTTTCTCAAAAATTCCACTAAGGATCCTAAGAAGGGTATTGATCGCGCATGGCATGGCTGCCAAGATAAACTCTTAGACATTTCCGGCCCTCTAACCAAGATCCTCGAATTAGCCTTTCAAGCCAAGGAATCGGGTGATCCTATTAACCCAGATATTCTGGTAGGCTGGGCTCAGAGAGCTCTATGTTTCTTGGGCAATGCTAATTGCGCCATTTCGTCTGAGCGACGCAGATCGGTTTTGATGAAATTGGATCCCAAACTAGCAGACCTCGCTGCTTTAGAATCAGGACCCGTGGCCCAGGGTTTACTTTTTGGCTCGCCTTTTATGAAGGAACTGTCTAAGTTCGTATCCACCTACGCCAGTCTGGACAAGGCACAAGGATCCATCCGGAGAGTGCTACGTCCACTTTTTCGAGGGGCCGGACGCTACAGAGGGTCGTGCCTTCGGCCGTTTCAATCAACAAGGCCCCCATTGTGGATCCTTCCAACAAGGAAGAGGGAGTTATCAGGGATACGATTCCTCCTCATCTACCTTCTACCCGTCAAGACCTAGGTACGGTCGAGGCAGATTCCGCAGAGGGAGATCCAAAGGTCAACAATCTTTCTCCCAAGAGTCGGGAGCCACAGGTGAGCTTGGTCTTGAATTCAGAAGTGATTTTGGGGGGCAGCACTCAGAAGTTTTGGGGGAATTGGCGTCTGATTTCCTCAGATGCTTGGGTCCTAGAGACCGTGCGGGGGTTCAAGCTAGAATTTTACGAATCCCCCTACCAGACATGCCTTCCTAGACAGGGATATTTTTCCCTTCAAGATCACAGTCTTATACCCACAGAAATTTCGGCTCTGCTCAAGAAGGGTGCCATTATCAGAGTTCCTCGTCATCCGTCAGGGTTTGTCAGCCCAGTATTCCTAGTAGACAAGAAGGGAGGCGGATCGCGCCTAGTTCTAAACTTAAAAGACTTAAACGGTTTTTTGATATATCGTCATTTCAAAATGGAAGGTATCCATTTACTGAGAGATGTGCTCCAAGAGGGAGACTGGTTAGTCCGTTTAGATCTAAAGGACGCTTATTTGACCATTCCTATTTTTCTTCCTCATCGGAGTTTTCTTCAGTTTTGTTGGGGGACCAAATATTACGAGTACAAGGTGCCCCCCTTTGGTTGGCCTCCGCCCCTTGGTGTTTCACAAAGGTTATGCGCCCAGTAGTGGAATTCCTTCGATCCCAAGGGGTCAGGTTGATTGTATACCTAGACGACATACTTATCATGGCTCAAGATCGGGAGCTCCTGTTAAATCATCTCGAATGGTCAGTGTCTCTGCTCCAAAGTCGGGGTTTCATAATAAATGCCCAAAAATCCGTTCTAGTCCCCTCTCATCGGATAGATTTTCTGGGATTCCAGATAGACTCGTTGCAATCTCTGCTGATTCTTCCTTCTGTGAATATCCGTTCAATCAAGAGGGAATTGAAGTGTCTATTATCCAAACAGACTGTCTCCTTGAGAGCGATTGCTCGCATGGTGGGCCTGCTTTCTTCTTCGATTCAGGCGATCTTCCCGGGTCCCTTGCATTACCGAGCCCTTCAACGTTTGAAGATTTCTCACCTTCAGAAGGGTCTTCATTATGCAGACCAAATTCCCCTGTCGGAGGAGGCCCGAGCAGAGATGCATTGGTGGCTCGATCATATGGAAGCCTGGAACGGCAGAGCCATATTCAGTTCTCTCCCGGATCTAGTGATAGAGTCCGACGCCAGTCGGTGGGGCTGGGGAGCCCGTTGCGGATCAGTGTCCACGGGGGGCAGATGGTCCAACTCGGAGTTGAGTCTCCACATAAATTGTTTGGAACTCCTAGCAGGCTCTTTTGCAATCAAGAGTCTTTCCCCCGTCAAGACGAATTGTTGTATTCTACTTCGCATGGACAATATCTCGGCAGTGAGATATGTCAACAAGTTGGGGGGAACTCGTTCCCGCATTCAGGCGGAGATTGCCAAGGAATTCTGGCATTTTTGCCTTCAACACAGGATTTCAGTGGTGGCGGAATACCTTCCCGGAGCCAGCAATTTAGTGGCCGATTGGAACTCTCGTCACCTGAGAGATTTCAGCGATTGGAGGTTGCACCCCAGAGTTTTCAGAACGCGCTCTGCGAGGTGGGGTCCCTTCTCGATCGATCTGTTTGCATCTCGTCTCAATCGACAGATGAAGCGTTTTTTCAGTTGGAGACCAGATCCGGAGGTGTCAAGGACGGATGCGTTTCTTCAGGACTGGTCTCAGGAACTGAGTTATGCATTTCCCCCTTTCCTAATGATCCCCAGGGTTTTGGCTCAGGTCAGACGCCAGCAAGCGGAGTTAGTTCTGGTGACGCCCCTTTGGAGATCTCAAGCTTGGTTTCCAGTAGCAATGGAACTGAGTTACGATCATCCGATCTTTCTTCCTTTCTGAGAGAATCTTCTCCAGGACCCTCGGGGCCTGTCGCATCCGTTGATCCTGTCAGGCAAGCTATCCCTGATGGCATGGCGTCTTTCATGGAAAGATGGGTCATCCCAGGACTTTCGCAAGAGTCTTCCGACTTCATTGCGGGTTTCTGGTCCTCCAGCACTCACAAGAGATACGCTTCGGCATGGGAGCGATGGAGTGCTTGGTGTAGTTCTAGGAGTGCAAATCCTTCTTCAGCAGGTAGCTGTCTGGTCTTGCATTTCCTTTCCTCCTCAGCAGCGTCAGGTCTAGCTTACCGTTCTATTAATAGTTATAGATCCGCTATTTCAGCAGCCCATTTACCAGTAGAGGGTAAACCCATAGGTGAGTCTCCTATTGTGTGTAAATTAATGAGGGGTATCAGGTTAGCTAATCCCCCTCGTCCCCGTTATTCGTCCCTTTGGGATGTTAATGTTGTCCTTCGATTTTTGGAATCCTGGCCTGCTAATAGATTTTTGTCTAGGAAACAGTTATCAGCTAAACTCACCATGTTGTTGTGTTTGATATCTTGTAAGAGAGTTTCAGATGTTAGAGCTCTCGATTTGGCTGGGAGAGTTTTTTCTCCTGAAGGTGTATCCTTCTCTATTTCACGTAGAACAAAATGCAATTTGAAGTCAGTTTCTTACCCATGTTTTGTGGACAATCCCAAGCTTTGTGTGGTGCAATGCCTTAAAGCCTATGAGGTGAGTACAGAAGAGTTTCGTTCTGATATGGGGGGGCCAATTACTCATTTCCTTAGTTAAACCATTTCATCCTGTTTCCTTAGCCACTCTCGCTAGATGGATGCGTTGGTTGCTGAGTGAAGCAGGTATTGATGTTTCTAAGTTTGGTGCGAATTCGGCCAGAGGAGCTATGGCATCAAAGTCTTTAGTTTTGGGTTCTCGTTTGGAAGACATTTTAAAGGCCGCAGATTGGTCTTCGCCTTCAACTTTTAAAACATTTTATTATAAACCTATTGTTGATATAGCATCTGTGGTGGTGAATCAGCTTTGAACAAGCATAATCTGAGCCTCCGGTCCTGACATAGAATAAAACATTTTCTAGCATTCGCGCTAAGAATTTTTCAATTCTATTAAGGACACGGAGGCGAGGATTATCCCACCGCACTGTGTATATTTATATATATGTTTGTAGAGTTTCATGTTATTGATTTTATGTACAAGTTACTGTATTCCAGTGCTATCCCTCCCTATTGAATAGTGGATATAAGTATTTATTATGCTATTCAGTTTTTATGGCCTGGATTTTTTCATTTTTCCTAGGAAATTATGAGAAGTAGTACGGACTGCCGCGATATCGTTCTTCTTCCAGTCAAGTGGGATGCCAGTTCATCTTTTTTCAGGATTTCGTGTGAGAATTTATGTTAAAACTTTGACTTTCCTGTTGCGAATTTTGGGACAAAGAAAGAGGAGTGGCTGGGTGTGTGCAACACTTTATAGGCTTCCTCCTCTTTGGTTGATCACGTGATATGACTGATGTTGGGTCATGTAGTTTTTTACTTTCCATGATTTTCATTGGCTGCTGTTAAAATAAAGCATGGAAAGAGAAGCATAATCCTCGCCTCCGTGTCCTTAATAGAATTGAAAAATTCTTAGCGCGAATGCTAGAAATTGTTTTATTGTAGGCCTTAATTTAGCGAATGTCTTGGCCTACATGTCAAAGCTCTATTTCTTAACGTTTCATAAATGGCTGTCCTAGAGAGTTAAACTGTGATTTCTATTGTATTGTTTAAATGTGCACATAACGGAAGCTTTCCCATGAGAACCGACTGCTAGAAGATGGTGTTCTTGCTAATGTAATATTTTGTGTGTAATGTGTGTGAGACTGACTTTCTCAGGAGAATGACTTAAACTGTTGATTATTATGCATATTTGCTTTTTCTTTCTAGGTGCCAACAGCATTCATTGTTTTGATAGAGCCATAGTTAGATGTTTTTTCAAATGTGTGCTACTAAATTGTTTTGCATGAAGCCCAACATGCTGATGCTAATCTGATGTTAGTTAAGGATCCTCACTAATGAAATCATGTTAATAGAAATTAATCCTTGATGAATTTCTCGGCTAAACTTAATGTATGAAATTACTTCGAGGCAGTTGACTTTGTTATTGATTTGCACCACAACCCTAGAACTCAGGCAAAACTCCCATAGTTAATCCACGGTCCCCAAACTGATAATTGGGAGCCACCTTTTGTAATCCAATGGCCTTGGGATATACATTCAGCCAAGGATATATTTAGCCCAGGGGATATTGACAATGCCCGGGAAGTACTTGAATCATAATATTTTTTTGCCCCCTGGCACAAGGACCGTAGTCATTGGGAGGTTTCTTAAGTTACCTAGAATGGTCATTGACACTTATGAAACTAGTTCTTGGATCCAGTTATTTATCTACTTTTATTCTAACAATTCCCCCCTTAGCTAAGCAAATAAGTGCCTGATGGCACAGGAGGTAAATTTTATGGGTTTTATAAATGAAATACTGTACTTGATTCTTATTTATTGTTTTTAATACCAACATCAGATAACTTGTTTTCTAGTAGTTAAGTGAATATTAGTTGCTGTTGGAATAATGTGCCTTTTGTATCACCTGTTTGTACCCCTTTTATGGCTTCTAAATGAATATAGGCACGCATGAAAGAAAGAAAACGTTGGGTCCTAGGGACTGTCAATCACCTCTCAAAAATTAGCTAAACAACCCCTCATGTGATGACGGTATGCACATTGCCAAGATTTTTAGAGGCATTTTGATATGCTAGAGGCAAATATTCTTCCAAAAAGCATGCACCCTATTTTTATAATGGTCACTATTTGTGCTAGTACATAGTTATTGCTACTATTAGTGAGATAGCAATCTTAACTGTTTTTGTACAAAGATTTATATTTATAGGTATTTTATAATATTTATATGGTGATTTGTATGATGATGTGTATTGTATATTTTTATAGTGTTTTTATCGATTAATTGTTTACTTTTATAACACTCATATCCACAACTTGCCTATTTGTATTGTATGGCCCTGAGGGAGTTCTGGTCTTGATCTGATTTTATCGTCTTTTTCAAAAGTGTTTTCGTTCCTTTTTAGAAATGTAAGAATTTTGTCAGTATGCTTTTATGGTATTGTTTTGCCGAAATAAAGCTGAAACGATTCAGAATGTATGGTAGTTCAAGCTCTGATTAGGTTACATTTATTCTGCCATTTGGGACAGCCAGTATTGTTTCTGTATGTGTTTCATTTGATGTTGAGATTAATCTACATGACCTTAGCATTGTTAATATAGGGAAATAAATATTCAAACTTTTACTAAAGGGAGTGGTTATTCATGACTGAAAGGTCATGGTGCGTGACAATTACTAACTCCATTGATTATTGATATTATTGATTGATGTTGATTATTGATTATTGTGTATTGATTATTGATTATGTACTGGAGCTATGGTAAGAACCTCTTAATTGCGAGTCAAAAGGTTCAGCGACCTATTTGCGTCCCCTTGTAAGTTTACTTATTAAGGTCAGATGTGCTAAAACAACCTTGCAGGACCATCTATGAAACGACTTTAAAAAGTGATAACAGCAGTGTTTCTTTCAACAATCACCTACGGGCTCAAGGCATTTCTGGGGCAAATTAACACCTCCAACAAATTTGCCTGGAATTCAGGTTAAAAGAATAACCTCTAACCCAGATCATCTCCTTGTTCAGACACTAGTAGCAGCGGCCACCACAAATTTCAATGAGGGGGGCGGGAGGAGGAACCGGGGGAAATAAAAAAAAAAATCAATACAAAATGTACCTGTTACGGTTGCCGCCTGCCGCCTCCCTCCTCTGCTCTTCTTCTGGTGTCAAAGCATTCACTGGGACACCAGCACAGGCTCCCCAAAAATCCTGGTGCTGTGTCGCCCCCCTGGCTAAGGGCCAGCAGGTGAAAAATAAAACAATAGTTTACTATTGTTTTATTTTTCCTCTGCTGGCCCAGCCAGTAGTGCAGGGAGGGACGGGGCTGGGCCACGGTAGGGGAGAGATGGGAGGGAGGTGAAGTGCGCCAAGTGTGCATGTATGTTTGGCCCGCCGTCTTATGCCGGCCAAGCACACATACACACTTAGTTTCTCCAACCAGGCTGTGTTGAACAGCCGACCTGGAGAAACTGCACATACCTTAGTGCACTGTCTGAGCGGCAGTCCAACCTGCTCAGACCAATCCTGACACTGCTTTCATGCTAGGTTTAGCATGAGAGCAATGCCAGGATTGCTGGGAAGCCTTTTCTGGTGTCCCAGTGAATACTAGGACACCATCAGGAGCAGAGGAGTAAGGCGGCGGAACAGTAAGTGTTTTTTTTTTATTATTTGTTTCCCCTGTCCCCATCATAGTCCCTCACCCACACTTGACATTTGTGGCAGCCGCCGCTGAGTGTAATCATAAACCCGCCTCAGGCCTCTTTAACCATTTACAGCTACTCCCTGGCCCTTCAGCTCTCTCTTGCAGCTTTCCGTTTTCTCCTTTTGTGATGCTTTTTTGTTTTTCTTTTCCTCCATATTTCCCATATGTGTCTTTTGCTCACTGTAAATGCTTGATACAGAAAAGTAAGTGCCGTCCCTCAAAAATAGTGCCAGTGCCCGGCACGGGAAACTACTGGCTCAAATTAAGCAGTGAACAGCTGGATTGTACGATTCCAATATAGAGGACTCTAAAGACATAGCTAAAGACAACATGGCAATATCTATGTTCCTTGGAACCCAGTCTGGTAATAATTCCTTGGACTTTCTTAACCTATGATTCTTTTAAAAGATTTGGGCTGGAGCAAATCTACCACATGCAGATTTAGGATAACCCTCACTCTTAAAAGCAATGAAAGCGATAGTTAATACCCTCAATTACCGCTCAGACAAAATGAGCATACAAATTAATCTGTTGAACAAGCTTGACGTTTTTGTGTCAGGAACTGACAAAGTGCTCATGCAGCTCAGCAACCTTATACGACGGGTACAATCTGGTAATAATAGCGAACTGGTTCACTGTGCATGTTCACCAATATTGGACAAAATAAGCTCTCAGCCAGAAATAAGTGACTTTTCTGGCTGAACTGAAATTAAGGTCCACAACCCAGAACGCGTACCACTCTATAAAATCATATGTTTCAGACAGTCATGTTTTGAAAAACAAGAAAACTCTAGCCCCCTCAAATATATTCCCAAATGACTTGATCAGGGTGGCGGAATTAATCTAGATCAGGAAAACAGATTACGCAAATGCCCCCAGAAATCCTGTAAACGCAACAAACAATGAAGATTTGGTTGTACCAATCAGGAAATTAGTTATACACAACATATGCAGAGATGTTAGTCAAGACGTTAGTCAAGACAGAGAGGGGAATAATCGTGGACAAAGCCTAACAGGAGATCTGCTGACCACTAGAGACAGTTTGTCCCGCAACCTACAAAAGGAGGGGGTTCAAAATTACCGACTGTGGGGATGGTTAAAAAAGATATGCCCGCCACATTAAAAGTGAAAGGAAAAGGCTGAGGAATGGAAAAGCTAGAAAACTTGCTAGGGTAAATATTCAACTTAATAAAAATATATTAAATTTTCAATAATTGTAAAGAAACGATAAACAAACTGCAAGGGGACTTACCTGCCAAGTGCAAACATCAGAAACAGGTACGGGCCAGGAGAAAAGTAACGCCCCCTGTATGGAGGCTAAGCATAGAGAGTAACACAAACAGAATAAATAAACAGACTATAGACTAAGCTACAACAGACACCAGAAATCAACCAGTTAACTGCCTTACCCAACTAATGGAGCGACTGGGCAATTATAAGGCGCTGTCAATCACAGACACATTTGGCGAACATGAGCAAGAAAATTGTCCAGTGGGAACCATAGAGTTTGTCAACGGCAAAATACAAACAAATCACTGCAAAATTCCACACTGACGATGCGCCGGGACCAAATGGGATACCACAATCTGTCTTTAAAAAATCCCCTGCATTATGGGCGGGCAAATTAGCACCACCTTTTGGTAAAGCACTTAGTAAAGAAGGAATTCCAGATTTCTGGAGTGGTTTAATAGAACACTCAATTTTTAAGGGCGGAAGAGGACCCAGCCAAACAATTGTCAACTTTTGTTTAATGAAGCAAAACATTTTGCAGCATTTTTGCTGGAAAACATTAAAGGCTGGACTGAAGAAAAAAGGGCTACTACCTCAAAACCAGAAAGGTTTTTGACAAAATGAAGGCTGCACTTTAAACCTGATGCCAATCTCCATTCTTATGGACCATGCCATCTGTTCGCAGTTATTATTATTATAGATGTGTTTTTTTCAGATTTTAAGACAGCTTTTCATCAGGCCCCAAGGAATTCTTTGTGGAAAAATTACAATCATGAGCAATCCCTGCAAAGCTGCTGAGGGCAATAGAAATTTTGTATACGGACACCTGGAGAAGGATAAAACTAGGTGATGGCAAGTTCCTCTCCAGAAAAATCAACACTACAATAGGGTTAAAACTCTTATTTAATCTGTACCTATCTCACATCGGCATTGCACACTGTAACTTCTCATCTACCAAAGTTGTAAGGATGTTTGTTGTCTAATCTGCAGTATGCTGATGACCAGGTGATGTGAAGTAAAACAAGAATGGGCCTCACTGGCTAACAAACTAAAGCCCTCAACATAACCTTGGCGGTAAGTCCCACTTACTGCCATGCCGACTGCCGCCAACATACTGCGTCTGCGGAGGTATACCGCTACCCATATTATGACCCACTAATAGCAATCCGTCACTATACGGACACAAACACAAGTCCGCCAGCCCAAATGTCAGTGATAAACTGGCGGTAGCAAAACCCACACCGTTACGCCAACAGAATTATGCCCACAACATTATGACCTACGAATCAACGCAGCGGACATTCAACCGTGGTAAACCATTGGCGGCACATACAGCCGCACTCAAAATACACATACACATAAAAAAACAACACCACATTGGACAATTTAAACTACACAAACCTGACACTCATACACACACCACACCCACACCAATATAAAACACACACCCACACCACCCACATTCCTTTACGACTCAAAGAAATTGACAACTGAGAGAGAGACACACCAAGAGCACCCACAGAACCAGACACAGAACACCATCACCTATACACCACCCACGCACCTCGCAGCACACACCCTAACACATCACCTCACACACCCTCACACACACCACACCCACTACACCCATAGCACCACAAAGACACCCCAGGTTCTCAGAGGAGGAGTTAAGGGTCATGGTGGAGGAAATCATCCAGGTAGAGCCACAGCTATTCGGATCACAGGTGCAGCAGACATCCATTGCAAAGAAGATGGAACTATGGTGGAGGATCGTGGACAGGGTCAATGCCTTGGGGCAGCACCCCAGAACAAGGGATGACATAAGTAAGAGGTGGAATGGCCTACGGGGGAAGGTGCGTTCCGTGGTTGCAAGACACCAGATAGCTGTACAGAGGACTGTCGGTGGACCCTCAGCTCCTCTCCCACAAATAAAAACATGGGAGGAGCAAGTCTTGGCAATACTGCATCCTGAGGGCCTGGCAGGAGTAGCAGGAGGACTGGACTCTGGTAAGTAAACTCTCTATTACTATCACCCCCCTACCTGCCTGCCATCACATACCCCCACCCTAACCCTCACTCTCATCACTCCCATCACTCCACCACTTCCTACACACCCCACCATCACAACCCACTCATCCCAATGCTAAACCCTGCATGACATACCAATGCATGGACACCACTCACAGCCCTGCATGGACACCCATCACAACAGCATGCACACTAGAGAGAGCCACCTAGCCCACAAAATAATTACTCACACCAGGCAAAGCTCACAGGGCACTCACAACCATTCAGGGAAACACACCCATGCACAAGATGTCACACGCAGAAACAATAACACTTCATTTACATCCCCACAGGTCCAACACCCAACGTCACCGGAGTGGAGGTGCCAGCAACATCCAGTCCCCCCCCAGAAGAGGCCCACAGTAATGGGATCTGGATGACCAACCTGGCCCATCAGGGACCTCCGGACAGTCGGTTATCCAGCCACAGTCCCAAACCACAACAGAGCCTCCCCACTCAGGAAACACCAGCAAAGCACCCACCCGGCGGGCCCATCCCTCTGTCTCCAGGACACGTCAATCATCAGTGTGTCCACCAGCACAGGGACCCCAGGCAACCCCACAAACACAGGATGATCAGGGACCTAGGGTCAGTGGCAGTGGGCACGCGGTTCAGGGGACAGAGGCACAGGACAGCAGGGAAGCTGGGAGGACTGCTGTTTGACAGGGGGAGGACAGTCCCAGGGAGCCGACCCTCCGCGAGGCACTCACCAACATCCTGGGAGCAAACCACCATTCCCAGGAGAAGATGGGCCAGATACTGGCCAATCTGCAGGAGACCCTGTGGCTGCAGGAGGGACAATACCTGGGGATCAGGGAGGACCTGAGGGACACACTGATGAACAGCCCTTCACCTCCGCTGACACTAGTGGACAGGAGGCCCTGCCACAGGAACAACAGGCCACCAGCACCCCACCCCCTGCAGAAGGAGAACAACCCTGCAAACAGTCCCTACGATCCGGGCAGAAGTCAGAGAACATTGCCAAGACCCCGACAGGAAATAAGACTCTCCTGAATGTCACCCTTGTGTCCCACTCTGTCACCCTGTCCACCTTGAACTGCCATTGCTCCACTTCATATGTCCCCTTGGACAATGCACCTGTGATACAAAGAGAATGGACTCTATCCTGGACATTCCTCCACCATCACCCCATCCCATTGCACATCCTCATTATATTTTCAGCAAGTAAATAAACACCACTTTAAAAAATACAAGTATGATGTACTATGTCAAATGATTTAAATATGTATTCCTTTAACAATCTGTAGACATTGCAAGTAGACTGTACAGTAATGTATACACAGGGATGACCTGTATTGTGCTGCAGGCAATACACCAGGAGCCAGAGTAGGGCACAAATATCTGTGAATAGACATGTCAAAGGGTACAGTAAGTGGCCATAGTACTGGGAACAGCAGCCTGCCAGTGAAGATTTACAACACAAAACTGCAATGGAAGATGAAGTTACAGTGTCTTACCTGTGTGTCACCGGAAGTACTGTTGAATGATAGATGTTCTGTTGTCCACATCCTCATCCTGCCTCCTCTTTGTTACTGTCCACAGGCTCCACCGCTGCCACCCTCCCATCTCCAGCCTCATCTTCCTCCAGAAAAGGCACCTGGTGACATAAGGCAAGGTTGTGCAACATGCAACATGCCACGATGATCTGGCACACCTTCTTGGGTGGGTAGCACAGGGATCCACCTGTTTGATGGAGGCGCCGAAACCTGGCCTTCAGGAGGCCAAAGGTTCGCTCTATAATTCGTCTTGTTCGCCCATGTGCCTCATTGTAACGTTCCTCTGCCCTTGTCCTGGATTCCTCAGTGGGGTCAATACCCATGAGAGATTGGGGTAACCAGAGTCACCTGTAAATATCGAGGGTTACCTGTTAGCCAGACACTCACCTTTGGGCCAACCCCACACCCAAATACCAACATACACTGGGTGGGGACCTTGGGCTCACCTATTAGCCACACCCGGTGCCTCTGGAGTTGAGCCATCACATATGGGATGCTGCTATTCCTCAGGATATAGGCATCATGCACAGACCCAGGATACTTTGCATTCACATGGGAGATGTACTGGTCTGCCAGGCACACTATCTGCACATTCAAAGAGTGAAAGCTCTTTCGATTCCTGAACACCTGTTCATTTCTCCGGGGGCGGGGACAAAGGCAATATGTGTACCATCAATTGCCCCAACAATGTTGGGGATATGCCCCATTGCATAGAAGTCAGCTTTCACTGTGGTCAAATCCTCCACCTGGGGGAAAACAATGTAGCTGCACATGTGTTTCATCAGGGCAGACAACACTCTGGTCTGCACGTTTGAGAACATTGGCTGAGACATTCCTGCTGCCATGGCCACTGTCACTTGGAAGGAGCCACTCACCAAGAAATGGGGCACAGATAGGACTTTCGCAAGAGGGGGGTCCCAGTCGGCTGACCGATAGCTGAGATCAGGTCTGGCTCCAATTGGGCAGACAGCTCTTGTATTGTGGCCCTTTCAAGTCTGTAGGTGAGGATAATGTGCCTATCCTCCATTGTTGCCAAGTCCCCCAGGGGCCTGTACAAGGGGGGATGTCTCCATCTCTGATTCATCCTCAGCAGTTGTACTCTAGGGGGCAAAATGATGAGCATCTGGTCAGTTCTTAACATTTCCTAATTATACAATGCAGTGCATGTTGTGACAGAAACAGTAACTTTATGTTTATTCCCAAAATGTGCTTGTGTAGGCTGTGACGCAGCTATGTGGCATGGCCTGCCCACCCCTGAAATGGCGTCTGCCTGTTCTGTGTGGAGGGACAGGTGGAAATGAGGTAATGCCACTGACGTTGCGTGCCGTTGCGGGAGGCGGTCGAGTACCGCTGTGCAACTCTTCATTGGTCATCATTGGGCCCTATGGGTTACAGTGGCCAATGGTAATGTACGCCGGTGGTGACAGTGCGCACCACCGCAGACGTGACCGCCATTTTCTATCTGTTCACTCACTTGCTACCTGACCTTCAATAGGAGAGGACCTACACTGCAAATGCTGCTGCAACCTGTGTCTGGAAGCGACCATGGCTCAAGTCACTGGGGAAAGGGCCCCTGCCTTCACCTCTGCGGAGTTGGAGAAACTGGTGGATGGGGTCCTACTCCAGTACCGATTGCTTTATGGGCCTTCAGACCAACAGGGGAGTACACTGTAGGCACGATGCATGGGGCATGAATGCATGGTGTGATGTGTGTGAAGTCTTCGTGTAAGGGGGGTGGTGGAGGAGTCCTGGGCAGCGAGCAGCATATATGGTGGGCAATGTATGTGCGTGAGGGGGTGGGAGGGATATGGTGGGCCATGGGAGTAACAGGCCGGACGGTATGACTGATCCCTTTTTCTCCACTTCCATTTTTCTGCAGGTCAGCGCCCATCAGAAAAAGGGTATGTGGCGTGCCATCGCCAAGGGCGTGCGGACCCTGTGGGTCTACGGCAGGCGGAGCACCCACTGTCGGAAACGGTGGGAGGACCTGAGACGTTGGGCAAGGAAGACGGTGGAGGCCCAGCTGGGTATGGCCTACCAACGAGGAAGGGGTACCCGTCGAACCCTGACCCCCCCTGATGTTCCGCATACTGGCGGTGGCCTATCCGGAGCTGGATGAGCACTTGAGGGCATCACAGCAGCCACAAGGGGGTGAGTACAGTTCCCAATATACTACTTGCGCATGGAGGGGTGGTCTCTAGGTCAGGGATGTGGGCCTGTGGGTGCCCCTAGGCCAGGCCGGACATTGCAGGGTAGGTTCCATGTTGGGCGGGGGCTGATGCACTCCATCCCCAAACATGCTAGTGGGTCTCTACTACTGGGTAAGGATCTGTGGGTCTCAGGTATGCTGCTATTGGCGTTAGGTATTACTGTCCATGGCCTGGTGACTAGCATTGTGAGTGGTAGTGCATCGCATAGTGCGTAGGGCTGTCCCCTGTGTGTTGTGTACACCAACGGTGGTGTTGTTGCTGGCATTGACCAAGTGTATCCTCTGTCTCTTCCGCCCCCCTTTTTGTTTTGTCACTCTGTCCTTCTGTGCACTAGCATCATCTGGCGGAGGAGCTGAGGCACTGGCAACGGAGAGAGCTGCATCCCATATGGGCCTTGAGGTCGAATCCACCGACCGTGAGGGCACCAGTGGGACGGAGGGCGAGGGGAGCACTACAGCGGAGACAGGAGGGGACAGTTCTGACAGTGATAACTCCTCCAATAGCAGCTCCCTGGTGGTGGCAGACAGCTCTGTGGCTACCCCAAGTACAGGTACATCCACCACCCCCATCCCAGCACCACCCTTCCAGCAGCCCCTCAGCGAGTTTCCCATGCTCGCTCACCCAGGAGGGTGGGCATCTCCTTCGCCCCAGACACCTCAGGCCGTGCCCCAGTTAGCCCTGCTGCCCTGAGTGAGGAGGCTATTGACCTCCTGCGATCCATCTCTGTTGGGCAGTCAACCATAGTGAATCCCATCCAGGGGCTGGCAGGGCATTTGCAACATACAAATACATTCCTGGAGGGCATTTACCCTGGTGTGGCGGCCCAACATAGATCATTCCAGGCTCTGGCATCCTCCCTGATGGCAGCCATTGTCCCTGTCTCTAGCCTCCCCCTCCAACTTCCTCTACCCAGTCCCATTACCCTCAACCCCAACCTATCCCAAGCACACAATCAGACCAGCATGCACCCAAGACAACACACACAGGAGTGGCTCAGGCAAACACATGCACCACACATCATCCCACAGGCACTCACACAAACACCATCCAGAAGCAGACACACCAACATCCACTGCTTCCACTGTGTCCCCCTCCTCCTCCTTGTTCACCTCCCTCCCAGTAGTGTCTCCACTCACACCTGCATGCACTACATCCTCATCCACTACCTCCATCACCAGCACACCTATCACTACGCACCCCTCACTGGCAGTCACCACCCCCCATCCATGCACACATCTCCTGTGTCCTCTCCCACTGTGTTTGTCGCCCCTCCCAAAGTACACAAACACAAGCACTCAGACACCCAACAGCCATCCACCTCACAACAGCATCCAGCCCATGCACCTGCATCCAAACACAGCAGACAGATACCTCCTACAACCATTCCCTCTTCCTCCACTCCCAAACCTTCTCCCTCTTCCCGCACCAGTGTCCCTAAGAAGCTTCCTCTCCACCCCTGACCTTTTCCCTCCCCCTCCCCCCGTCCTTCACTTCGGGCCAGGGTGGGCGGAACCCAGGCCAGCACCTCAGCCACCCAGTCCATGGCCACTGTAGTTTCGACAGCCACTGCAGGTGTGAGCGGCTCCAAGGAGACACCCATCAGCACTGGCAGTGTGCCTGCACTAGCTGCCAAGGGCAAGGCCAAGGAACAACCACCAGCTGCCAAGGGCAAGAAGGAACCACCAGCTGCCAAGCCCAAGGAACAACCACCACCTGCCAAGGGCAAGAAGGGCCCACCAGCTGTCAAGGGCAAGGAGGCACCACCAGCTGCAAAGGCAAGGGGGTACACCAGCTGCCAAGGAAGCACCATCAGCTGCTAAGGGCAAGGGCAAAGGGCCTGCCCCTGCAGGCAGGAGGGACAGGAGGCCTGGTGCTGTGACAGGATCTGAGCCTCTACCACCAACCATGCCGCTTCAGCCATCTGAGGCTGCGGGGAAGGGCTGGAGCCTCCGCCCACCACTGCCAGCACCGCCACCAGCACCACCGCCAGCAACACCACCACCGGCACCACCACCAGCACCACTGGCAGCAGCAGCCCCAGTGGGCAGCTGTCCGAGGCTGCAGGGGAAGGGCTGGAGCTTCCCCCCACCACTGGCAGCACTGCCACCAGCACCGCCGCAGCACCGTCACCAGCATCACTGGCTGCAGCAGCAGGCCCAGTGGGCAGACGCCTGAGGCTGCAGGGGAAGGGCTGGAGCCTCCCCCCACCACTGGAAGCACCGCCAGCAGCACCACTGGCAGCAGCAGCAGCTCCGGTGGGCAGCGGTCTGAGGCTGCAGGGGAAGGGCCAGAGGCTCCCCCCACCACTGGCAGCACCGCCACCAGCACCGCCAGCAGCACCGCCACCGGCACCACCACTAGCACCACTGGCAGCAGCAGCAGCCTCAGTGGTCAGCCGTCCGAGGCTGCAGGGGAAGGGCTGGAGCCTCACCCTACCACTGGCAGCACTGCCACCACTGTATAGACGTTGTCGCCGATGGATGGACTGTAGTCCCGCCTCCATGGAGTGCCATGCATCCTGCCCACAGCAAATCTCGTGGATCTGACACCCAGGTGAGAGAATGTGACCTTGCACTCCCCATGCACTGCATCACAGGGCACAAGGCGCCCTCCAGGACCAGTGGAAGAAGGCATCCACTCACCCCCCTCCTTGCCAGGATGAAGCACACTGGGCACAAGGCCCCCTCCAGAACCAGTGGAAGAAGGCATCCACTCACCCCCTCCTTGCCAGGATGAAGCACACTGGGCACAAGGCTCCCTCCAGAACCAGTGGAAGAAGGCATCCACTCACCCCCTCCTTGCCAGGATGAAGCACACTGGGCACAAGGCCCCCTCCAGAACCAGTGGAGAAGCCATCCACTTGAGAGACTGTGGCTTTGCACTCCCCAAGACCAAGCAGTGGGCAAACTATCCACTAGAGAGACTGTGGCCTTGCACTCCCCAGGACCAAGCAGTGGACAAACCAGCCACTTGAGAGACTGTGGCCTTGCACTCTCCAGGACCAAGCAGTGGCCAAACCACCCACTAGAGAGACTGTGGCCTTGCACTCCCCAGGACCAAGCAGTGGGCATGTAGTCCCCTCCAGGAACAGTGGCGTTGTACCATCTTCCAGCTGAGGCGCCCCCCTTCCCCTGCCCCCTGAGGTGCCTGTGTATTTTCGACCTGATGCCCCAGCTGTGTTCTCTCCATATTGAGGCAGGAGTCAAGTGGGGCCTTGGCCTATGTGATATGGCCCTGTGGCCCACGGACGTTATGGACTGGGCAGTGTCCCTTCATTTGTATATCTGTAAATACTCTTGTGATTTTTGTGGACATATTTCTAGTATTTTATATTATTACACTCACTTTCTTCAAATCATTTTGTCCTTGCGTTATTCCTGAGGGGTGGGGGGTGAATATGGGATATTATTGCATCTGCTTGTGTGTATGGTGGGGTGTTGCGTGTGTGTGTCACTCTCTTTTTCCTCCCCCCTCCCCTGTGTGCTAGGCGGCAGTACTCACCGTGGTCGTCGTCTCCGGCGTTAGTATTCCTGGTGTAGGAGGAGGTAGACCAGCATTGGGGAACACCTGCAATTCGGGCTCCATGGCGTTGTGCTTCTTCCCTGAGTCTCCAGAGGTGAGTCTTTTGCCTTCTGTGTACCGTTTCTGCCGTGCTTTTGATAGCGTTGGTACCGCCCCGGAAAAGGTGGCAGATTGGTGTCTCATAATACAGTGGGCGGAACCTTGTCTTCCACCTGGCTGTTGGCGGTTGCCGCCACGGTGCTTGTTGCTACCGCCGTGGCAGTCGTGTGTTAAAGTGTCTGTCTGTGTTGGCGGTTTCCGCCATGGTCATAATTCCATTATTTTACCGCCTGCCTGTTGGCGATATTACCGCCTCTTTATCTCCGACCGCCAGGTTGTAATGAGGGCCTAAGTGAATACACTAGGTCTAACAAGCTCGAAGTTAATCCGGCAATAGCAAAGATCATTATTTTTAGAAAAGGAATTACCAAAAATGTGACGTGGAGCTGAGAAGTGAATACCTCAATTAAGTGCCAACATATAAGTACTTAGGGGCATGTATCAATTCAAGAGGAAACCCTGCACGGCAAAAGGCAACAATCAGAACTAAAAAACAAACCTTATAATATGCATTTGCTGCTGATTAATCCACCACTTCCACCAGAAATTCAAAGCCTTCAGTTGTTCCCACTCTTTCTACATGCATAAAGGTGCAAACTGTGGAGGTTTGGATTAAACACCCTGCCCTGAGACAAGTAGCTTGTCCCAAGTGGAAACCAAAGGAAGAAAGACTTGGTGTTAGATCTTCTGATCTCAAGACAGGGCCGTCTGGTACTGCTAATTATATTAGGTGCACTGGAGAGGCCAGACCCAATGATAGCATTATCATGTAACTTATTTAAAACTTTCCTGACGCAGGCTTTCTCCCCAAAGAGCCGGACACCATTAAAAGGCATATTCCTAAGTGAAGCTTGAAGGTCTCCAGATAATCTCTTTATCAGCACCTGTCATTTCTGCAGATTAAAAAAAAAACATGTGCAACTGATAAAAATACTGGCAAACAAATCTGTTCAATCCAAGTTGGAGGGCAACATTGGCTTGGCTGTAAACAACCATCTTTCACAGCCTGTAAAAGGTACTTTTTAACAGACCTTGTGGCAAAGCAGGTAGGACCTCTTGCACCATATCCAAAATGGCAGGATATAGCAGGCAAGCAAGCCAAAAGCATTCAAGACACGCAAAGCCAAACTGCTTGAAAAAATAAACCTTCTTGCTTATGGCAGGAATTCGCTTAAGAGGAGAAGTGAAGGAGATTTGAAGCATTTTAGACCTGGCCTCCTTGGTGTGGTCTCCCTTTTCTTTCTTGCCTCTGCTTCTCATGTTTGACTGTATGCTGGACACAGTTTTTGCTGTTTTTGATACTCTGGGCACTTTACCACTGCTGACCAGTGCTAAAGTGCAAGTGCCCCCTGTGTAAAGTGTATGTGTAATTGGCTTTTCCATGATTGGCATATATGATTTAATAGTAAGTCCCTAGTAAAGTGCACTAGAGGTGCCCAGGGCCTGTAAAGCAAATCCTACTAGTGGGCTTGCAGCACTGGTTGTGCCACCCACATTAGTAGCCCTGTAAACGTGGTTCAGACCTGCCAGTGCAGTGTCTGTGTGTGCAGTTTTAAACTGCCAATTCGACTTGGCAAGAGTACCCACTTGCGAGGCCTTAACCTTCCCTTTTTATACATGTAAGGCACCTCTAAGGTAGGCCCTGCATAGCCCCATGGGCAGGGTGCAGTGTATGTTAAAGCTGGGACATGTACTGGTGTTTTTTAAAAGGGAAATACTGCCAAACTCGTTTTTCACTGTTGCCAGGCCTATCTATCTCATTGGTTAACATGGGGGCGCTTTTAAATATTCTTAAAGTACTGATTCTCTTTGAGAGCAAATAGAAAAATTTAGTTTCTTGTCCCTGAACTCACAAGTTAAAAATACATCTTTTAGTAAAGTTGGTTTTAAGATTGTTAGCTTGAAAATGCCACTTTTAGAAAGTAGGCATTTTCTTCCTTAAACCATTCTGTGTCTCTGCCTGTTTGTTGATTCCCTGTCTGGGTCAAACTGACAATTGGGCTGTTGTGAAATCCCTCTGGACAGTTACACAAAGGGAGCTGGGGTGTAGCCTGCATATCCTGATGAGCCATCTGAGCTGGAGTGGAGGGGGGAGTGGTCACTTGCACCTGAATGGGCTATGCCTGCCCTAACACAATGGAGTCTCCAACCCCCTGGTGTGTGACTGGGACCTTGCCTGGGCAAGGCAGGATCCTGTAAACAACAAGACTTTCCTTTGAAGTTTGCCTACTTCAAAGGCAGAAAGGGGTGTAAGTATTGGACCTAGAACCCCAGACTTCAGATCACGTCTGGAACCAAGAAGAAGAGCTGAGGAGAAGTGCTGCCCCTGCCTGTGACTGTGCTTTGTTGGGCTATCCTCCAGTTGCTGCTTCTGCCTGTGAAAGGGGACAAAGACTGGACTTTGTTGAGCATTCCTGTTTGAAAAAGAATCTCCAAGGGCTTGAACTGAGCTTGCCACCTGTTGTGAAGTCTGAGGGCCATCAAAGACTTCCTCTGCCAACACTTGGGCTCTCTGCTGAGTCTCCTGCCCTGCTAAGTGGTGCCCTATCCAGTCCCTGGGCCGTTGAAAGGTGAAGTTGGCAGAACAAGGACTGAAATCCACACACAGAACACCGTGCAGGGAAATTTTCGACACACCATCTGCAACACAGCTGATAAACGATGCACCACCCACTTTGTGGCTAAAATCGATGTTCCACCTGCATCGCGGCTGGGAGATCGACGCATCGCGGCTGGAGAAACAATGCAACACCCACTTGCGGCTGCTGATAACGATGCAAACCCCACGCAGAGTGTTTTTCCAACACTGTGCAACCGGATTTCACTTGCATCATCGCTGGGCATCAAAGTCATCCTGAACCTGTGCGGATCCGAGGTGCACTGTCTGGAAATCAACGCATTGCTCTCTTGCGAAGGAGAGAAACAAGACAACGCCTACCCGACCGGAGAAGAAACGACTCACAGCCTCACTTGCGAGAATTGACGCAGCACAGACTTTTCTGACGCATACTCGCCCGTGTGGCTTTATTTTTGACGCAAACCAGGTACGTTGTGTAAAATCAATGTTTCCATTGTTTTCCATGGAGAAAGACTCTTCTTCTTTTGAAAAAAATTAATATCTTGACTTGTGTATGTTCGATTTTTTTTTCATTTTGGTCTTGTTTGATTTAGATAAATATTACCTATTTTTCCAAACTGGTGTGGTGTCCATTTTGCAGTGTTTTCACTGTATTACTGTGTATGTTGGTAGAAATACTTTACACATTGCTTCTGGGTTAATCTTTTCTGCTCATGCCAAGCTACCAAGAGGGTGAGTGGGGGTTAACTAGGTGTGTTTCTCCTTTGCCCTGACTAGAGTGAGGGTCCATGCTTGGACAGGGAGTAAGCTGACTGCCAAACAAAGACCCCATTTCTAACAAAGCATTTATAGGGCCCCTAGACTCAATTTTCCAGGTCACTAAGGCAAGGGTAAAACCAGTAATAACTTACAGAAGTGAAATTACACTGTAAGAAGATGCAAAGCTTTTTATTGCCCCGGTGGTTAAAATACAGCCTTGAATATTAGACTGGTTAAAAAAGCTTTACACTCAACATAGTTGGAAAAACAAACTGCAAGGCACATATGCACTTTAAGCGCTATGGATAGTTGTAAAGCACCATACATACCCACCTCTTGGCACGTTTCTCGTGGGTATCTTTACAGACACCTGGTAGCACCACATACTCTGAGTAAGACCCCACTGGAATATTATGCATTGAGAAAGAATTTGTTAATTGAATGACCATTCATGACTATGGTAGTTCTGCTAATGTGTCCTTCTGGTCGTTGTAGTGTGTTTTTTTAACCATGAATGTTATAATGGAATATTTTTCTAAAGATTTTTAGTGAACTTTTTGCAAAGATTTACATTTTTTTACAACACATTTTATTTCTTTATTTTTTATTTCAGATTAGTGTAAAAAATCCATAAAAGAGCACACAAATACAATAATCAAAATCAGAATTAGAATCAAAACCAACACAACACACAATAAACACAAAACAATACATCGTAAAATAATTAATATCACTCGGAACATAATAAAATTGCATTTAAAAATTAAAAAATGCTAAAATAGTTTAAAATGTTAGCTAGCTACACAAACCTCAGGCCACTAATGTCTATTTTTATGTCTAGCAGCCCCTGGCAGAAACCTGGCACATAATTACAAATTACGGGGGACTGCCACATTTGCAGGTAAATCAAAGCAGGCTTAGCCTGCATAACATTTTTCCCTCCTAAAAGAGACAGTATCTACTCCTATCTTAAGGTGCACTAGTGCCCACAAAAAAACAAAAAGTGCATGGTGTCCTGGATTGAAAAACTGTCGCAAGAGGTCTGATTATCCCCATTATAACCAATCTAGGGATCTCCTAGGAGCCACTGTAAATGGTTTAATCTAAACCGTGTTACAAAATAGCGATGATGTGCCGAATTCACTATGCAAAGATACGGCTCCAAACCAAATTCAGTCTTCAGTAATGTGTATGACCTAACCGAAGATTTTTGCAACTCCTTGGTCTTTCTCTCCCTTTTGGCTCTATCCATAAAATACTGTGTAATCCAAGACACATCGGTGCACTTAATTTGCTCAGGAGCTGCAAACAAATTGGGAAAACTCAATTACTCCAATGAGTGCTTAATACAGCACAACCACTGATACTAAGGGGCATTCCCCCATTACGGAGGGGCCATAAAATGGCACAAGGAAATCTAGGGGATTTCCTTGTGCCAATTTTTTGCACTTTCAGCGCCTGCTCAGAGAAGGGGTTAAAAGGTGGTGTCCATTGCTTTCAAAGGCCCTCTGGGTGCTTTGCAGGATTAGCGTAAAAAATGTTGATGCTAATCCTGCAAAGTGCTGGACTAGCGTCAAGAATTATGACGCTAGTACCCCTAACTGCTGCCATGGTGCACCGTATTTTAAATATGGCAGACACATGGTGGCATTAGGGGGGGCGCTAAGGGGTGCAGGAAAAGTGGCGCTGTACTCGATGTAGCACCAATTTTCATAAATCTGCCCCTAAGAGCCTTGTTTAAGGCAAGGCAGTCCTTGACAATGGCCAGATTTAATTCCAGTTTGGGTTTTGACCAGCGTTTCAACCCGTATCTACTGGGGCAAAGGGCCAATGTATCAGAAATGTAATCCAAACACAGTTCCTCATAGGCAACAAAGGAGGAAACTGACTGTAGGAGACAGAGCAATCTTCTTATGGAGGCGTCTCCACTCTCTGTATCTCACCACAGTCCTTGTACCACCAAAGTCTACTACCATAGGTCACTATCGCCTAACACTTGGCAACTTAAACTTTCAACATAACTGTTACCAGTCTAGCCCTTATCCTAGAAGCAAAGTCAAAAAGTGAGGTCACTGCCCTCGCCATGGCATTTCTCTTTGCCTTTCTCTGTGGGGCCCAGGATCCTCTCTAGTCAACAATAACCCCTAAATAAAGAAAGGTCGAGACCCTTGTCACCTTCTGACCCCTGCCCAAAATTCTTTTTTTGCTCTTATTTAACCTCCCAATGGCCATGACATGGGACTTGGAATAATGTGCCTCCATATCCAAAGAGGACATAAAATCAATAAAAGAGTGAAGGAGGCTTTGAAGCCCCATCTCAGTTCTGACCAACAAAACTGTGTCACCCACATACACTAATGCTGGTATCACCCCAAACCCCATCTGAGGCACTTCCTTGGAGGCCGAACTTAGCACAGAGTACATGTTATTAGTATATACAGTAAACAATAAAGGGGCCAGGATACAGCCCTGCCTCACCCCTTTACCAATTTTAATAGGTGCCATTATGGACCTTCGTGGTTACATCTAACCCTCGCCATAAGAGCCTGCAAAGAATTAACAATTCTATAATGCAATCCCATGTCATACAGCATAGATCATAGCTTGGCTCTATGCACCCGGTCAAACGCACCAATGTACTACATAACTATGGACAAACCTCACCAAAAAGGCAGAGCTAAAGATATAATCGAGGATCGTAATGGCCCCTCTGCCTCTAAAGGTTGGATCTAGCGGACCTTCTATGCCCTTCCCAGCACTTACGAGATTAAAATCGGCCAACACTTCATCCAAAAAACTACCCTCACAAGAATGCTCAAAGTGGTTACCCTGCTTTCTATCACCATCTGCCACATATTTGGTTCCATGCCAATTCAGGGGTCAAAGATGCAGATTAAAATCACCCATAAGGATCAAAAAATATGTGCCTTTATTTTTCCCTTCAAGGGACTGGAGGGCTATGCTTAGAATACCTGGGTGTTCACTAGAAAATTCCCACTCACCTGCCTTATCAAATTTAACAGGAAGATACTTGGAGGATCCTCAAAGTCTAATTTACCCACCAATAAATGCTTGGTATAAAACACCACTTGAGTAAGAGCACACCTTAAATTAAGGAATATTTTAAAAAGCAGGCTTCCCCTCACCCTACCCATCTGGGATGACTCTGCTGACACAGAAAAAGTGGCATGGCCATCTAAATAGAAATTAGACATTGTTTCCCATGTCTCCTTCAAGCTTACAATACACATTACAATACAATATCAAAGTCTTTGATTTTCCTAAGTCAAGCTCTATCCTGTTTCTTTTTTCCCAGCCCAGATACATTCCAACTGAAGATTTTTAATAGAGGTCTTTCATGTCTGACCACCCCCTTAGAGGAACATCGGGAGATCAGCTGCCCTGCTGTATCCATTTGATAAAAATTCCGGACAATACAATCACCCTCAAACATTTTTTCCCAGCATCTAACCACCCTACTATTCTGGCCATAATGATATTACCAATATCATGGTCAGGCAAACCCCCTTCCATGAACACCAAGGTCTGGCTTTCTGGATAAGCTCATCCGTGGGTTCATCTGTCTTTGCACTCAGGGGAGGAACGTTCACCAAAATGGCCACTAAGGGAGTAGAAGCCAGGGATGCAGTCTAGAAAAATTAGTCTGGCGTAAATGAGCTGGTCTCACAGGGGGTCCGTTCCCAGATCCATGGCTACTGCTACCCCTGGCTGAAGAAAATGCCACTGGCAGATTCTGATCCTGGGAGGAAGACTGTTCATCGATCTTCCCTACATCATGACCATCACTCTCTCCTCTAGTGCCCGATTCAATCCTGCCAGCGCATCTGACCTTAAAAAGTAAACTCACAAGGGGATGCGAGTAGGTCGATGAACCTTTTGAGTCGCAATTAAGATGTTCTTGCCACAGCTCCAGTACATAATCAATAATCAACAATAATCAATAACAGTAATAATCAATGGAGTCAGTAATTGTCACGCACCATGACCTTTTCAGTCATGAATAACCACACCTTTTAGTAAAAGATAGAATATTTATTTCCCTATATTAACAATGCTAAGGCTATGTAGATTAATCTCAAAATCAAATGAAACACATACAGAAACAATACTGGCTGTCCAAAGCTGCGGAAGAAACATAATCTAATCAAAGCTTGAACTACAACACATTCTAAGGTCATAGTGCAAATTAATAACAAAGTCAACTGCGTCAATAGTAATTAAGTACATTCAAATTCAGCAGAGAAATTCATCAAGCATTATTCCCTCTTAGCATAATTCCATTAGTGAGGATCCTTAACTGACATCAGATTTGCATCAGCATGTTGGGCTTCATTCAAAACAATTTAGAAACACAAATTTGGAAAAACATCTAACTATGGCTCTATCAAAACAATGCAGTTAGTACCTAGAAAGGAAAAGCAAATATGCATAATAATCAACAGTCTAATTTGGAATTCCTATCCTCAGTGTGGATCAGCAAGCAGAGTCAGTCTTCGTCCTCAGGACATCAGTCTATCAGCAAGGCATCAGGATTCAGCATCAATGTTCTGAAAACGCAAAGTCTTTAAGCATTAAAGTTAGGCACATCTCTTGTCAAGACGCACAAGAAATATTGAACTTTCGGCCAGCAAGAAAATGGGCAATGACGGTGTTTTCTCTCAGTGTAGTGTTGTTAAATCAAAACTACTAAAGCTACTTCTCAAATCCCTATTTGTCAGTTAATCGCTTATTCACACTTTGTCCAATAAAACTAAAATCCCAAATCTATTAATTCTACTATTACTCCATTCACATGTCATTGGATGGTTGTCCTGTGAGGTCCTCATCATCCGGCTTGTCAGGTAACAATATTGTTGCAGCTTTCACTCCAGTCAGTATCCCCATTGTTCTTCCTCTGAGAAAGTCAGTCTCACATACCTTACACACAAAATGTTACATTAACAAGAACAGCATCTTCCAGCAGTCGGTTCTCATGAGAAAGCTTTTGTTAGGAGCACATTTAAACAATACAATAGAAATCACAGTTTAACTCTCTGGGAGAGCCATTTATTAAACGTTAAGAAATACAGCTTTGACATGAGGGCTGGCAAGTAGGCTAAGACACTCGCTAAGTTAAGGCCTACAGTTAATAAAACTAGAGCATAATACATAACCCTTAATATGACATATTACTACATTAGTCAAACATATATTCAACATTTCACAATATTAATTCACTAGTAAGTACACTTCGTGAACATTGGCGGCCACTCCTCGTAATCACATTTTCAAATGTGTGCATTATTTTTCTATGTTATTATATTTTCTACACAAATCACTTATTCAGAATACATGAACACTCGTTAATAATCTTTATTAATACACCTGCGCTAGCAATCCCAGTGACTTGATTAGGGGGCTCAACTAAACATCCTTGCATAACCAACTGCCTTTCTGCCATAGGATCACTCTAAGTCCCCTTCGGCCCAGGCAAGCAACTTTCCCCATTTATATGGCCGAGTAGGGCACGGCCCCATAGTCCAGTGCATTCCTTCCAGGCTCCCCACAAAGTAATTGCCGCAGAGACTCCAAGTGTGACTCAATTAAATTCAAGCGGGCTCTAATGGGGGCTAAGTAGGCTTCCACAATCATTTTTAGCTGCTCAGCATTCTCCATGTCAATGACCGTGGAGGTGGCGATAACTGTCCCTTTTCCCCCTGCTGCCGCTCGCTGTGACTTCATCCTAACACATCGTGACCGTTGTTTTTTCCTTTTAACAGCTGGTTCAACCAGTGATGACTGATTCTCTTTCCCAGACGAGATCTTATGCGCCTCCGGGCACATAGAGAAACCAGGAAAAGGCTCTCTTGCTGCATGTGCTGCCAAAGTTTGAAATTCAGGTCTTGCCGGCCTGTCAAGCAAGTGTCCCGCAGTGTGGACCAGGGAGTTCTTTTATGCTGCTTTGGGCGCATAGATAAACCAGGAAGTGGCCCTCCTGCCGCGTTTGCTGCCAGGATTTGAAGTTTATGCCCCCTCGGTCTGTCAAGCAAGCATCCCCCTGTCAAGCAAGCATACCACATTTAATTCATTTTAAAGTAAATATGTTGCTACAGTAAAACATAGAAACAATAGCAGCAAAAACAATAGTGTGTTCGTTTCTGCACTCTCCCTGTTGCTCCCTTCCGAAGGTTCCCTCCCTCCAGATTGTTCACAGCTCGCTATCCAGCAGACGTTTGCATTGGTCAACCCCTGAATGTTTATACTTCCTATTCTATGGCAGTGGTTGATGATATCTTGGGGCTAATGGAGATCCCTCTATAATCTGCCCATTTGCTCCAGATCTTGGTGTGTTTCTGGGGGCATCCCCTAGCCTCATATATGGAGAATTCTCTACTCATACACAGCCAGGGCTCTTGCACAAGTCCTCCATAGAAAGAAGGTCACTGGCTTTCCACGTACGCACAATGTCTCGCTTGGCCGCAGTAAGGCCTAGACATAGTGGTGATAGGCGATTTGATCATCATCAAAGTCTTTGGTGATGTGTAGTAGGAATTACTTCAGGTTGCAAGGGATAGTCCTCCCCAGTACATCTCCAGATAGGAGAGAACCCTACTCAGAATGGTTCCACCCTCCCACACTACCATGTAGTATGCAGATGGTCTCCCTCCTGAATCCCACATCAAAGATGTAGGAAAAATCACCACCCCCTTACTCCCGTGTATTTTGCAGCTCAGTGAAAGTGTCCAGCACTGGTGTATGAGCTATCAGTATATGTATGTGACCTTATGGTCACGCAGTTCCCTGATGAGTAATTTTGCTTCCAAGGGGTTATACTCTGGATGGTCTTTTAAATCCCTGCTAAAAGGCCCCAGCACATGTTAAATCTGGAGATATTGAAAAAAATGGCTGAAATGTAAGTCATATTTAGTCTGTTATGTTTGGTATGACTTCTTGGTTATTCCGTCCATCAGGTCCCCTAGAGCAGAAATACCTCTTATGTGCCACTTACAGAATCCCTCCAAAGGTGTGATTTGTGGCAACAGTACGCCTCCCCACCCTGTACATCTGAAGGAGGTCATTCATAAACAGATCACTGATTTAGTCGCAGGGGTAGCGGGAAGCGGTGACAACACAAGTTTACCTCCATATAAGAGTTGATGAATAGGGGTCCTCTAGGGTGCACATTTCTCTGTGGCATACGCTGGGTCTTTCCATGTACTGTACCAGCACTCATTAATAATTTGAGCCTTTCCCTAAAAGGACAAGGGAGGCAGGGCAAAATTATGGGCAGATGAGTTTCCCCAGCTTGATTGAAAGGCAGGGAGTCTTCTGTGCTCTGAGGGAGGGAGGGGCAGACAGATAAGAAAAGGCCTTCTTGCCAGGGTGTCTCCTTCCCTAAAGAAATGCAAATGTGTGCAGCTGGTACATCTGCAAATACAAAGGAGCTTGAAAACCTGTGTTGACTTTAACCAAAGGAGTCACTTGAGGTTTCTGATGGCAAAGATATTTTCTTTTAGAGAGGTACTGTAATGGTGTTCCAAGGTGAGCTGTGGAGTGTGTGATTTTAATGGAGTGTTATAAAAAATGTTAGTACTAGGTATAAACTGTATATTATTAAAATCTGTGTTTGAGAAGCACTTTTTTTATTTAACCGAAATGTATTTGCGCATTTTGTAGCAGCCTAAATCATGATGTAATTGTATTTATATAGCGCTTACTACCCCTGATGAGGCGTCAAATGCATGTTTAAAATAAGGACTTACACATTCACAATTCTTTCAGGGACCTCGGTACCTCATAGTACTACCAAACATTGGCAAAGCCAATAGGTCTCGTCTACACAAGAGTTATTGGCTTGGACAATGTGTTTTAACCATGTTATACACCAGAGTGGCTGCTGTTCAGCATGGCTAAAAGTTAGTGGCATAGTGGTGTGGGGTGGAGTAGAGTGGCCTAGGAGCAGTGGTGTAGAGTACAGTGCAGTGGGGTACAGTGCAGTTGTTTAGAGGGCATTGAGTGCAGTGGTTTAGAGTGCAGTGGCATGGCGTGGGACAAAGTAGAGTGACATAGAGTGCAGTGGCATAGAGTGCAGTGGTGTAGAATGCAGAAGTACAGGGTAGAGTAGAGTGTCAGTGCAGTGATGTAGAGTGGAGTAGAGTGGCACAGAGAGCAGTAGCGTAGAGTACAGTGGTGCAGAGTAGAGGGCAGTGACATACAGTGCAGTTGTTTAGAGTGCATTGGCGCAGAGTGCAGTGGCATAGAGTGACATGGGATAGAGTAGCATAGAGTGCAGTGGAGTAGAGTGACATACAATAGAGTGGCAGAGAGTGCAGTAATGCAGACTGGTGCAGTGTCAGAGTGCAGAGTAGACTCATGTGGCATAGAGTGAAGTGGCGTAGAGTGGTGCAGAGTGGTGTATTGTAGAGTCGTGCAGTGCAGAGTAGAATATAGTGCCTAGAGTGCAGTGACGGAGAGTGCAGTGATGCACAGTGCAGTGGCATAGAGTGCAGTGGCATAGAGTGCAGTATTACAGAGTAGAGTGGTGTAGCATGCAGCGTTGCAGAGTAGAGTGTCAGTGCAGTGGTGTAAAGTGGTACAGAAAACAGTGGCATGGAGTACAGTGGTGCAGAGTAAAGGGCAGTGGCATACAGTGCAGTTGTTTAGAGTGTACTGGTGTAGAGTGCAGTGGCTTAGAGTGGCATGGGGCAGAGTAGAGTGGCATGGAGTGCAGTGGTACAGAGTGTATTGGTGCAGAATGTAGTAGTACAGAGTAGAGTGGTGTAGAGTATAGTGGCGACCAGTGCAGTGTTACAGAATAGAGTGTCAGTGTGCAGTGGTGTAGAGTGCATTGAACCAGAGTGCAGTGGTCAGAGTGGCATAGAGTGCAGTGGCATAGAATGCAGTGGCACAGAGTGCAGTGGTGTAAAGTAGATTGTTTCACAGTAGAGTGAAGTGGCTTAGAGTAGAGAGGTGCAGGGTAGAGTGGAGTTGCATAGAGTGGCATAGGGTGTGATGACATCGAGTAGAGTGGTGTACACTGTCATGGCATAGAGTGCAGAGGTGCAGAGTAGATTAGAGTGATGTACAGTGTATTGATGGAGAGTGCAGGGGCATAGAGTTGAGTGTTACAGATAAAGTGCACAAGCATAGAGTGTATCAGCTTAGAGTGCAGTGACGTACAGTGCAGTGTTGCAGGGTGGCATAGAGTGGAGTTGTGTGGACTAGATTGGTGTTGCCTAGACTGGAGTGGTATAGCGTGCATAGGAGCAGAGCGCAGTGGTGTAGAGAGGCATAAAGTGCATTGGCATAGAGTAGAGTGGTACAGAGTAGAGTAGAGTAGAGAGGCATAGCAAGAAGTAGCATAGAGTGCAGAGGCATAATGTGGAGTGGTTCAGAATGGCAAAGAGTTCAGTGCAGTTGCATAGAGTGGCGTAAAGTGGAGTGACACAGAGTAGGGTGCAGTGGCATGGAGTGGTGCAGAGCAAAGTGGAGTGGAGTACGCATGGTGTGGTAACACACTGCCAATACAGACAACACATTTTTGATTGAAATAACCATTACATTTGCACAGATATACAGTTTTTCAAATCAAACTATACTGTGCACAGACGATGATGTGTGGAAATTCATTATCTTTTATGATCTTTGATTGGTAGTCCGGGCTTCCATTTCTGAGATAAATGTAGAGTCCCAGACACACACTTGAGTGCTTTGAGACTACAGACAAGTTGTGAGTATCTCACATTCTAACATTAGGTGTGAGACTGTCGCCCACACCATCTGCCCTGCCTCTTTATTTTTGTTTTAGAGTGAAAGTCTATGGGCGGTTGGGGTAAGCCAGATGTTTTTGTCCAATTTGCTTAAAATAGCATAAGGTTAATTACCTTAATGTTTCCCAAACTGTTTGCCAGGGGTTTTAAAATGTTCAGAAACATAATCAAAATGTTGCTTTTATTTTCTCTTCAAAAAAGATTGGGTAGATTTGGGTAGGGGTGATCGCCTTGCCGCAGTACTGAAGGGCATTAATTTACTACTGAACAAGGACGTAATCAATGTAGCATACCAGGAGACAATCACAAAAAGACCACAGAGAATAAATAGTGCTATGTTAAAAAAGAGTAAATAAATGCACTGACAATATAGTCAGGCATGACCTCTCTTGCATGTGTCTGTAAAACTGACGTTTGTTCTTGAATGTTTGTCCTGAATTTTGACCCTTTGTCCTGAATTTCTGTCCTGAATTTTTTACAGCACAGTACAGAATTTGCCTCAAAGACAGGTGGTCACCCTACAGCAGACAGGGAGAACGAGGCGCAGGAGAGGAGTGGAGAGACATTGAGCCCTTGCAGTGCTCCATGCGGAGGAAGCGAGAGTGTTATAATGAGGGAGAGGGATCAAGAATGACTGTGGAAGGTGTATTAACGAGGTCGTGGATGAGAGAAGCAAACAGTGCACTGCACGAGAGAGAGAGCGAAAATGAGGCGAAGGCGGAACACGGAAAAGAGCAGGACATGCCCTGCCATTGAGTGCTAACTCACACATGCTACACAAAAAACTGTGGAATTAAAACACAAAGCCAGTCAAAAATCAGCGCGGACCCAAAGACCACTCTAACTATATTTCAAAATATTGGCTATAATCCTAACTGCTACAACAGACATTGCAAGACCCACAAGAGAAATACAGAGGATTTAATGTAATGTAAAGTGGATTTGTAGACAGCTGCCGTTAGGGTTCCTGGGCGCTGAAACAAACAAAAACAAACTGTTATTGAAGTTTTATCCCCTGACCCTTCTAGATCTGCAAGAAGTGCACAAATGTCAAGCATTTTTATCGGAGAAAAGTGTCACCTCAGCTATCCAGGTTTATTTCAACAGTATTGTATAAACCATCGATTTGAAAAGAAACTTCAGCTCTTGCACTATAAATGCTCTTTTAATGAAACTAAGCAGCTAGTGTAATTTCCAATCAAGTATGCGCATTTATTAATCAGGTTTCATTTTTACATTTGTAAGAATTTTGCAGATCACTGCGTGAAGTTAAAAACACAAATCAGAAACTGTTTGCCGCTGGTGAACAGGATCAGGAAACAAAGCAAACTATAAAGTCAGATTGGAAAATACGCAGGCTGTCTTCAGACAGCTAATGAATTTGTGCAATCATATTGCACGCTGCAATGGTTCAACTGCCTTACATGTAAAGCTTCCAGCCATTTGCTTTTCATTATTAACCGTTCAGCGGGCAACAGCCAAACCAAACAGCAGGAAAGGTGCTGCACAGTAATTAGTGTTCTGAGCGATGATTGAACATAGAAGACTGCAGAGAAAACAGATTTTTCTGCTCCGGTCTTCATTAGGAAACAAGACACGTTCTATCCACATTGGCCCTGCCACCATAGTCTCTGCCAATAGGGAAAGCGCGACTTCAAAGCTCTCCCTGTGTTGCATAGGCCTTATAGGAAAAACACACACACACACACGCTGCCCTGAACTGTGAGCACGCCGCTACCCTTCCCCTTCGCCTCCCCCTTACATCCTGCCAATCATAACTAACTTTCTCCTGCTGGGAAACATTTTCTTTAGAGTTTCTAGGACGGTTGCCAGTTCATAAACTGAGCAACAGAATTCGCTTTTTCCAAATGTTTGCAACCGCTACGCCCACAGATTTGAAATCCCTTTTCAAAGACGTTCCTATTTAATATTGCATTGGGTTTGTAGTTTAGATTCTGTTTGAGGTGCATTTCGCTTTCACTGCACATGAAACACTTTGATAGACTTACTTCAAAGACGCCATGTTCGCTAAGTTATTTAGTTTAAAGTGAGAGGACTTTTCTGTTTGTGTTTTGAGTTTGTGTGCTTGCAGTTGGGCGCCATTTTGAAGATAAAAAACATGCATGAGGTCTGATTCACAACCTGAACCACGTTAAACATTTCAATCTGTACCTTTTAATATTGTTCGCTTGAAGGATTACCACATACGTTACTACACTGTGAGTGCTGGAGTTTTTGTAGAGATTGATTGGCAAGTGATGTTGCTGAAACCGTTTAGCCCTCATTTTAATGCTCTTACCTTGGCATTGTGCCTATGTGACCCGCACACCCAGTGAAGCGTGTGCTGCGTGCAGGGTAATATCCTGATATACAAACATTTGGAGCTGGGAAGAAGTAGATGTTAAACATTTATTTTCTCTGTTGACTTCCCCAGAAGTGGAAGACTATTAGGCACAAAAAGGCTAAAATAAACAAGCATTTGCAATGTAATTGGTCTTGCATTTGCTCCAGTTAGAGCTATTGGCCTCCTAAATTCCTAACTGGACTTTTCTTGCAAAATAAATTGAAAATGAATGTAAAACATTAGTTTACAAAAGCAAACCGATTCAAAGCGCCATGGCCGCGAAGGAGAGACACAAAAGGAAAAATAAGTTTGCTCACAGTCAAACATATCGCGATGCAATTGTGCAGTTATCCCTGTAAAAGGGTCAGTTCGCAAGGTGTTAACAAAACCTCCCCAAGGAGGGTCAAACGTAAAGCATTTACCAATGATAACAAAGGATTTTTTAAAGGCAAACCCATGAACGAGTGACAGTGATGGCCTTGAGGTGAGTGTGGTTAAAAGCCCACAGCACTTACCAGAGGTCAAAGCGCTTGAGCCCTCAACCTAAAAATGGAGAAAGACTTGAGCAACAAGGGTTTAGGGGACAGAAAAGGAAAGATTAAGAAAGGACCAGAGAGAAGTGGACGAGATAGAGAAAGAGAAGGCTAATTATAGGGAGAGAGGAAAAGAGCAACAAAATAGTCACACTGGGAAAACAGGTGAGGTGCGGCAGAGAAAGAAAAATAACTGTTTAAGCAGGAAAAGGGGTGAAGAACGGCTGTAGGGGCGATCCAAAAGGGAAAGGTATGGGACAAAAAGATAGAGAACTATTGGTAGTGGAAATTCAGTTTAAAAGAGGAGAATGATAGAGCCGAGGGAGGCAAGTGAGAGTGGGGGAGAGGCAAAGAAACAGAGTTGATGAAGTCTAGGGTTTCTAAAGCAGGTACTCCATCTCCCCAGGATCTACCAGCATGTTACAAGTTTCTGCTTGATCCATAACATTCAGCACTGCTCCAAAATGTAAGTACAGTGAGAGATGCCTGTCACGTTCAGTGCATGAGTGTCTGCCCACATGTTTCAAACAGTGCAATTTCTCCTGTCTGTCTACACTTGTGCACATAGTGCAGTGTTTCCTAACTGTGTGTCTGTCCACACTAAACAATAGGGTGCAAGCTGTGCAGCCTATTTTGCTTTTCATCGCGCCTGTCCACATTAAGGACATGGTGCAAACAGTGCAGTGCCTCCTCCGTTTCTACGTGTCTGTCTGTACTAAGCACACAATACAAGCAGTGAAGAGCTTGTGGTCAGTGTTTTCCCCCCCTCCATGTCTTCCCAGTGTTTACAGTCTCTGTCTGCCTACATTAAGCACCATACAATAGTCCAGTGTCTCTGCCTGTGATGTGGCATCCCACACTAAACACACTGTACAAACAGGCAGCGTTTACTCTTGTGCTGTCTTGCATCACTAACCATGAGACAGACAGAGTACTATTTACAACCTGCTTGACTACACTAAGCACATGAAACATATGACATGTTAACTGTTTTAGCTGGCCAATCAAATGTGATAACTTAATGAATCATACAAAAAGCACAATACTTACAGTCTGGCAACTCTAAAAGACACGCAAAAGACAAAATGAAAAGTAAATACAGTTGATATAAGCGTGCCAATTCAAAGCACCACAGCCGCCATAAGCGTGTTCACGAAGGAGACACACAAAAGGAAAAAGAAGTTTGCTTGCAGTCAAACATATCTGCAAATGTGCAATTATCCATGTAACAAGGTCGCCCCCAAGGCGGTAACAAAACCGCCCCAAGAAAGGACAAATGTAAAGCAGTTAACAACAATAACAAAGGATTTTTGAAAGACAAGCCCATGAATGAGTGATAGTGATGGGTGTGGTTAAAAGCTCACATAGATACAAAGACGTCAGAAAAGCAGCACTTGCACGCGGCTATGCTTGACCTAAAACAAAGGATTTTTGAAAGGTAAGCCCATGAACGAGTGATAGTGATGTTCGTGAGGTGGGTATGGTTAAAAGCCCACATAGCGACCAAGACACTGGAAAAGCAGCGCTTGCATGCTGCTATGCTCGACCTAAGAACAACAATTTTTTACACAGCCGTCATTGGTGTAGGAGGGGCATAAGCACAGGCCCGAGTTGTGTCACTGGCCCACTATGCCTCATGCTGTCTGTTGCTAATCATTGTGGGGAACGGAGATCCAACTTTCCGTGCATTAGGGCCCATGGCAACCTTCTTGCACCATTGGCTATATACATACATTGCCAAGGTGTGATTAAGGCCAATTCCTGAAGCTTCGTGTAACTGCTCATAATTTAAAAAACAATTTGATATTACGGCCCTCCGAATTGATTTTGAGGTACATGCATATGTGCTAAAAGTATTGACTAATGTATAATCAAAAAGAGGATCTATGTGTGTGCAAGCCAGGTTTCCCCCGTCAAATCCGATGTATCTCCTGGATAAATCTTAGGCTGCCCTGTGCACTCCACTGTATTTTAACTTCAGTTCCTCCTGCATATATCTTAAACCCCATGCATGGTATAAAAAAAAACTTCACATTCTGAGTCAAATTATGTGGTCTATGATAGGCATTAGAAAACTGCCAAGTGATGTCACTCGACCCAAATTTAAACACAGGCATACAAATACTGATAGACCCCGTTCAGGCGGGACACTCACAAATTTTGAAGCAAAAAATAGCATTATTTTCGATCTCTCCCACCTGAAATTGCCTGTGCTTAAGTAGTAGGAATGGGAGAAATACATTCTTTAGATTATTTTTTTTAATCTTCCACTTACCTCTTCTGAAATATTGGCATGTATGGCAGTGAAATAAAATATAAGTGACAGGTGGAGATTGACCCAATGGCTTACCATGTGTCAATCCTCTTCACAGACCACTAGCTTGCCTCACTGTTGTAGCTTCTTTCTGTGCCTGTTGCTTTCTTCCCCTACATCCCTCTTACCAATATGAGGCCCTGATTTATACTTTTTCACGCAAAACTGCACTAAAGCAGTTTTGCGTGAAAAAGTTTACCGCCGGCTAAAGCCATTCCAAGACGCCAGCCGGGCGTCATATTTATGGAATGACGGTAGCTGGCAGAAAGGCCCGGCTAGCTTCATAAAAAAGGTGGGGGAGGCATAGGGGTAACAGGAGGTTCCCTGAGGACCCAGCAAGTCAATGCCGTCTCCTCCTACTGCTTAAAAACCCTCCGGATGCTTCGGAAGATCTACAAATGCATCCCCACTGGAACCAGAAGGACGGTCACCCAACCCTTCATAAGCAGCAGACTGGACTACGGCAATGCCCTCTATGCAGGAACCACACCAGGCTCCAGAAAAGACTGCAACGCACACAAAACGCCTCCGCACGCTTCATCCTGGACATCCCCCACCACAGCCACATCACAGCCCACCTGAGTGACCTACACTGGCTCCCCGTCATCAAGAGAATCATGTTAAAACTCCTCACCCACGCTCACAAGGCACCGCTCAACACCGGACCAGAATACCTCAACAGACGGCTCTCCTTCTACACCCCGGCCTGACAGCTTTACTCCGTTGACCTTGCCCTCATCACCATCCCACGCATCCACAGAACAACCGGCGGCGGCAGATCGTTCTCCCATCTCACTGCCAAGACGTGGAACACTCTTCCCACCCAACTGCGTCTGTCACAGGACCTGCTTACCTTCAGGAGACACCTCAAGACTTGGCTGTTCAAGCAGTGGCAGCCCCCTCAGTGCATTGAGACCCTCACGGGTGAGTAGTGCGCTTTACAAATGCTTTGATTGATTGATTGATTGGAACAGGAGGTTGTACGTCAAAGGATGACGCTAGTCTGGTTAGAGGCATAAAAATGCCTCTAACCAGACTAGCGTAATTTCTTGACTTACAACCCCCATGAACATGACTCCTGTCATAGTAAAGACAGGAGTCATGCCCGCCACCTGAAATGCCGTGCACAGGGGACATATGTCCCCTGGACATGGCCATTAGGCCCAGTGCCCGTGTAGGGGGCCAAGTTAGGCCCCCCATATGGCACTTTAAAAAAAAAATGAAAATACCTACCTGTACATAGCTTACCTACCTGGGATGGGGTCCCTCCATCCTCTGGTGTTCCTCTGGTGTGGGTGGGGTGTCTCTGGAGCTAGGGAAGCGCACCTGTGGGCCATTCCATGGTCTCTGACCATGGAAATAAGCCCACAGGTCCCCTTATGCCTGCCCTGACCCAGGAGTTAAATAATGGTGCTAAGCAAGCTTAGCACCATTATTTAAGGCCCCCTTTCCCCATTGCGTGATTTTAGCACGGGGAGATAAATATGAAGCTAAGGCCATATCGCCATTTTTTGCACGGGAACGCCTACCTTGCATCTCATTGACGCAAGGAAGTTTCCCAGAAGCAAAAAATGACGCTAACTCCAAAACGTTGGCGATAGACAGGTCTAGCACCAAAGTATAAGTGTTGAGTTTGGTTTGTGCCAAATTTGCGTAAAGAAAAATGACTGAAATTTGTCACAGAGTATAAATCTGGGCCTTAGTTTCGTAACCTTGGACAACCAGTAAATCTGGGCAACTGCGGCCATTAGAGGAAATGCTACCCTCGAACACTAATGGCATCATTCTTTGAGTTCTCTGCCAGGGAATCCTTAGATTCGTATTACAAGACAGTCCTAGAGTGCGACTAGTATGGTTGAAAACGTCTCACTGCTTTATTCCCTCATATCTATTTGCTGATGGCTTCACTGCTTACACCAACTTTTCATATTTATTGACCTTTATCGATTTTTGCATTCCAACATCGCTTAGACCCATACTTACTCTTGTTTCCCACACAAAGGGGTTATTTTTGTTTGGGTGCTCGTGTGGCGAAAAGACATGCACAGTAATTTACTTACTATTAAACATTCCCAAAGGGATGTAACAGAATTGTTCAGTACCACGCCAGCACTTGCACAGCCCTTAATAAATTAAAGGGTCAAGCTCCACCGCTTTGAGTTCTTTCAAATTGTACGCGCTTCATTCCATACTCCTGGAGAAGTATCAGTTCTGCATATTTACTACAATTTATAACATTTCTCACCTGACTCTTCTCTCTTTGGAAAATACACGAGCAGCATATGTTTCTTAATTCGCAAATTCCACCTCTTCATGAACGTATTTTAGATATGTTCTGTATAATAACACCTATATCACTTCTTCAGCTTTCTGAGATTCTCAGGGCATATTCACACTGTGCAAAACTATATAAATATAGAAAATTAATACAATAACATTTCAAGTTCAATTTGATATTAAGAAAAAGTAATTATGTGTTCAGGTGAGAACTACTTCTTTTCGTCTGAGAATTAACCCAATTTTGTCTAAATCACAAAAACATTTCTTCCAGTCATTCAGTGTTGTTCCCACTTTTCTAGTTTTGCCAAGAATAAATTTCAACTTGACATTCTTCTATTTACGTATGTCTATCAACAATACCTGTTGGTTGACCCATTTTTGTAAAATATCGCAAATCATGTACCATCCTGAGGCGCCTAGTCTGATGCAATGTATTATTTTGTCAGGTATGTCACCTGAACGCCTGGCAACTGTAGTACACGGTGAAGTATGAAACTGCGTGGCTGTCATAGGCTGGGCTTCCTTTGGAGAGAGGGATGATCCAAACAATTGTTGGTTTTGAAGAGAACAATGTCTTCTGCAAGGTCTCCTTCAGAGCTTCATCAAAGGGGGAGGTAGGTTCAACAAGACCCTGAAGTTAGGGACCAGTGCACTCCACAGGACAGAAATGTACCCTCTGGTTGTTTAGCCTCCACGTTCCTCCTGCTGCATTTGACTGGTTTGGTCAGCCTTGCACTGCTTGATGTAAGTTATCATCTTAGAATCTACTGCACAGCCACCTTTCTTTGGTATTACAGATCAGTTCCTCTGAAAGTCTTGTCAACTGTGGGAAGAGTGTCAAAATCGATCCAATGAAAGGCATTGAGTGTTTGTCAGAGACATCCTAGTGCAGTTAAATGTCCTCATGTTAAAGCATAATGGTGCCAAAGTTTGTGTTCTTAACAGTTTATGTACATATGTCTGTATGTATTTAAAAAACTTTGCTAGAAAAGTAGACATTTGAGGTGAGCAATGTTAGAGTGTTGCTGCTTTTGTAGGGTGCTCTAACAGAAGCTGCTCTCCACCTAATTTTGGGAACTACCCGGAGTTCTCTGCTTCTTTTGTTGCATAATTTATGCTGCACTCTAAGCCTGCAAGGGTATTGTTTTGACTGATACTGGATGAACCCTTGTACTAAACAGGTCACCAATAGCCCTGGAGGAAATTTTAATTATGCTGGAGTAATCCGAGTAATTTCAGTAATTTTACATTACTGTTTTGACATGAAATTTCTGAAAATTACGTGATTACATTCCTTAGGTGCCCCTCCCAAGAATGTGCCAGAATTAAGAAAACAAGTTCTAAATATTCACCCTCCTTGGCTACTATGTCTGAGTTGGGGGACCAAGTTTGGCAGGACAGAGGTCTAGAGGGGCATAAAGTATACATGGGTCTGTTACTTGGCCACCAAAGCTTTTTTGAAGCAAGATCTACCATAAATGGCAATGGAGTGGTCCTGATGCTGAGGGATATAGGCCAAAGGTGCTCCTGATGCTGTGTGGTCAATGGGAATAAAGTCTGATCGAGTCCTTGGTCCATAGGTGAGTTGGGGCAACTCTCCATGGATTTCTCGGTCCCACAAAGTCCTCTATGCATAGTTCCAAGGGCTGCCGATGCAGGCCGTATGCATTTGCAACACTGCAGTCATGTGCAAATCTTTGGTGGGGGCTAGTGTTACTCTTGATCGACGAAGTCAGTCACAACCAACACCGACAGGTTCAACAGTCTCGGGTACACCTTTTGGCTATTTCCAAATTGTGCTTTGGGGTGCCCGGCATCCGGTAGGGGCAAAATGTCTGTGGTGCTACCAGAGATGCGACTTGGACTCTTTCAGCTTTAATGTCCCCAGGGCCATTCTAGGAGGTGAGCGACTTGGAGCCTCTGCTTTGGACTGGGGCCGGGAATCAGCTATTCTCTAAGCCAGACGTGAATAACAGGGTCCAAACTCTGCTAGTCCTAAGTGCAGTAGGTGCAGTCGCTCTGGTGTTGCAGCCTCTCTTTTTATTTCCAACGGGTGCAAATTGATTTACCATAGGATTCTATAAACCGTCCTTAGGGGAGACTTACATATAAGGTAAAGGAATCGAGTGGCTTTGCCATTGGTTTAAATGGCAAAGTCGAACGGGCAGTGAAAACATTGTCCTTCCAGTCTGCAGTAGCAGGCTGGCAGCCACTTGGTACCTTGTCACATGAAGGGTATCACAAACAGTGCTGCAGCCCGGAGTGGACACTCTGGGTACCCTGGGTACCATATACTAGGGACTTATAAGTCAAGCCTTGCCAATTGGGTGTATCCAGTTCGATATGCAATTTGTATAGAGTTAAACACTGGCACCAAGGTCTGGTTAGATGGCCCCAGTGCGCTCTCAAACAAGCATTTGCAATGCAATGGGTCTTGCGTTTGCTTGAGTTAGAGCTATTGACGTTGTAAACTCCTAACCAGAATTTTCTTGCCACATAAATTGAAAATTAAAAGTAATACACTTTCACATAAGGGAGCCAATTTAAAATGCCATGCCATGAGCGTGAAGGTGACTAATCAGAACAAAAAGACCAGTCCGGTTTTGCCTTTGCATAGTAATAAGAAAATGTTTTAAAAACGAGCGTGATCGCGCTGTGTAAAACTTGAATTTGTGAAGGAGTGCTATGATAATTAACAGAATTAAACTGGTAGTCATGAAAAGCGCTCGATTACTGCCCAGTGAGATCGCACTGCCTGTGAAATAAAGAGAAAAAGTAGTCCAGAAACCATACGGAAAACATGTAGCCTCGTTTGTTTTCAGTAGTTGGCCGGTACTCGCGCGGAGGGCTAAACACAGGAAAAGGCATGATGTATGCATGCCTTTCACTAATGACATCAAGCGAATTTTAAAAGGCAAGCCCGCAAACCAATGAAAGTGATGGTTGTGAAATGGGCATGGTTAACGGGCAACAGAGAGATTACATCAGGGACAGAATACTTGTGTGTTCGACCCTAAAAACCAGCAGCATCAATCCAAAAATGTGGGGGTGAACATGCAAAATGCAGCATTTCCTTACAAGGGTATACACTCTTTTGCTGTTGCGATATACAAAACACAGCCTGTTCTAAAAGTTAAAGAGCAGATGAGTTCCTAATAATGAGATTTTGAGTGACATGCCTCTTTTATGGGGGTCACAGAATCAGTGCAATGTATGAGTCTACCCTGATGTATTGGTGAGGACAATGGCAGACCAACTCTGGGTTTGTCTAAAATGCCTACCAATCTATAGAGTGGCAATGGCGGGGGGGCTGAACAGGGGCAGAAATTTCGAGGGAAGACACAACTACTGGCAGGACCAATGGAAGCCACCCTAAGGAGGCCTAGTGTTGTCTCAGAGATTTTCTCTAAAAGCAAGGAGCAGGTCATCCACTGAGGGGCATGTATGCATTGACTTAATTTTCTATCCTCTTCCCAGCACAAAGAGACAGAGGCCCTAATTTCGAATTTGGTGGTAACCTGACTTCCACGCCGGGGGCGGTGTTATGACCGCTGCTAGGGTGGTGGTGCAGACTGCCATATACAAGTAAAGAGGTGAACCTACCACAACACAGACAACTCCCCGCCAGTATCACCACTGCTGACGAGCAGCATCGGGCGGCAGAAGCCACTGTTCCACCCACCATATTCTGAGTCACCACACTTCCAGGATATCTGGGGGAAAAATCCGGTGGAAACAGAAAGTACAAAAGGAGACACCCAACTCTGGGCACAGAGACGCATCCACGGCAGCCATGGAAAACAAACTGCTAGCCTTCCCAGCATTGTATCTCGCCATACACCTTCAGGGCCACCGACAACGATGAAGACGACAACCGTAAGTATGCCTAGCACAGATTAGATGAAATAGCAGTGATACACTCCCACACATAAAACACATTCCTCGCAAAGACAGTGAAGGCCACACACAGGCACACACAAAATACGCCAATGCCAAGTACCCAATACACAAACAAAGCCAAGCAGATACTTGCCAAACATATTGCACAACGCACACAAATACCACCAACACACCCCATAACCACACAATGACAACTAGACCACAAACACCTTAATGCAGCCATACGCAGGCACGTTGTGCAACATCACACATAGACACACACCATGAACTGTATGTTGCAATGACACACAATCAGTAGCAGTGAACACACATCCAAACAATGACATAGGCGACACATTACATACAACCAACAATCAAGGAAATCCACACATGCAGCACCATACACACTGACGCACACTACACCCCATACAATCCCACAAGTAAGCAGTCAGACACATTACAACATGCCCATGGCACAACCAATCTACCCAGCGCATTCAACAACACTGACACAACACATACACAGACCTCACACACCGTTGCACCCAGATGTTACACCACCATGTAGAAGGACACCAGGTCAAGCTTCTCAACTTGCCAAACACACCAATGTGGGCAGTTGTATTCTACAACATATTATAAAAATTAACTATATACAGTATGTGTCAAAGGCAAGTCCAATGTCCAGAAATTCAGGACACATTGTCCATAAATCAAGGCCTCCACGTCATAGGGGCATCAATGGGACAGGCAGGCACCTTAGGGGTGTGAGGGTGGTGGGGGTGGCTTGGATTTGAAAGGGCCATGTTTTGGTTTGGGCCTGGGAGGGGTGACTTTGACACTGGGAAAGGTGGATTGTTTGCTGGGTGGAGGAGCAGGGGAAACAACAGAGGGGCACCCAAGGAATGGGAGATAGAAGGGCCTGGGAGGGGCAGGGGGACACAGCATTTATGGGGAACACGGGGTGGGAGAGGAGTAGGGAAGAGGTCGAGGGCGGCAAGGAAAACTTTATTAGGTACACACGGGCGGTCACGTGATTAAGGGTTGGGAGTGGAGGTAGAGGAAGTGCTTGTCTGACATGTTGGTGTGCTGTACGTGGATGCTGGTGTGTGCAACGTGTGCATGTTTGTGGTGGGTGAATGTTGGGTGGGTGAGTGGGTGCCTGTGCATTCATTGGGAGGAGGGGGTGGAGATGCAGGGATAGGGAATGGGACATGTGTGAGTGAATGTTGCGGTGGTCTGTGCAAGTGAGGTGGATGTGCTGCAGGTGGTAGAGACGGGTGTTATGGTGAGTGCAGATGTGGTGTGTGGGGTGTGTGTCTATGAGTCGGCTGTTGAGGTGATTGAGGGTATGACTTGAATGATAGCAGGACCAGTGTGTGATGATGCAGTGCTGGCAGGTGTGAGTGGTGATGTGACTGTAAGGGAGGAGGTTGAGGGGGAAGTGTCTGTTGTTGTGTATGCAGATGTGTGTTGTGTGTGTGTGTGTGTGTGTGTGTGCGTGTGTGTGCATGCCTGTTGGAATGTTTGTGATGCCTATGACTGTCTTTGCGCACATTGTCTGTTGTAGTGGGTGTATGCTGGTCTGTAGGTGTGCTACAGATGGGTGTAGGGAGAGGGGTTGTGGATTGAGAACAGGTAGCTGGAGGGGGACGGAAGATGAAGGGACACTGGCTGCCGTCAATGAGGAGGCCATAGCCTGAAACGATCTCTGTAGGCCAGACAAGGCACCGTGAATGCCTTCCAGGAACGCTTTGGACTGCTGCATCTGTGATGCCAGTCCCTGGATGGCATTCACAATGGTTGTCTGCCCACAGAGATGGACCTCAAGAGGTCAATAACCTCCTCATTGAGGGCAGCAGGGCTGTCTGGGGCAGAGGTACCTACGGTGAAGGAGAAGCCCACCCTCCTGGCTGAGCAGGCACGGGCAACTGGGTGGAGTGCTACAGGGAAACTGGTGCTGGTAAGGGGGGTGGCAGGCAAGGATGGTGCTGGGTTGGTCCCAGATGGGTGTGCCACCAAAAGGGAGCCACCATCGGAGGAGGAATCTGTATCAAATGTGGTGGTTGCTCCAGTCTCCCCCATGGTGCTCCCCTCGCCCTCTGTTCCACTGGTCCCCTCGGCTTCGCTAGTGCCAGCCTCCTGGGTCCCATGGGCTGCTGCATCCCCACTCGCCGGTGCACTTCCTCCTTCGGCAGATGATGCTAATGCACATATAGACAGGTGGAGAGAGAAGGAGGGTGGGAGAAACAGAAAGGGAGGAAATTGTGTTAACATACATTACTTCACATACACACAATACATATTTCAGCCCCTGCCGGGTAAACAAGAGACCATTTTGCAATCAATTACAATTGAGTTATGCAAGCGATACTCAAACTCATCAGCGATAACCTCAACCTTGCAGGCTAAACACCTGAATGAAGACCACTACATGCCTATCAACTGGCTAAATGACTTATCCAACAATCCAGCCAAGGAACATACCCAACCAAATGTCATCCATTACGGGATTAGACAAATCTGAGCTCAGAGGGACTGAGCACACAAACTAACTGACAGGAATATCTGGAGTACATGTGGTACAGAGGTCCATTGATGTAGCAAGTGAAGCAATTGCAAGGTTCACGTAACATGCCTGTCATTACCAATATACAGAGCCAATACGACCACCTTGAACTACTTCACTAGAGATGGAGGATGCAGCCAGTGACATGATGGCATACTTGGGCGACCCGTACGTACAGGTGAACGTGTGTCACAGTACCACCACTTCTTTTCCTGCATGGCTCAACATAGCTAACGTGTCACAGTCCTACATGATTGGTGTGACAACCAGGAATGTACATTCCCTGAATTTCAGCTGACCACGTAAATCCCAAGTCCAGTGAGGGTCACAGTACACAACCATGCAGAAGTCACCTAACAATCAACCTTTACCCCCTTGTGGCTGCTGTGCTGCCTTCAAGCGCCCATCCAGCTCTGGGTAGGCCACCGCCAGTATGTGGGCCATTAGGGGGGTCAGGGTCCGACGGGCACCCCTTCCCCTTTGGGAGGCTGTTCCTAGCTGAGCCTCTGCGGTCTTCCCGGCCCAGTGTCTCAGGTCCTCTTACCGCTTCCTGCAGTGGGTGCTCTGTCGGCTATGGGCACCCAGGGTCTGCACTTCCTTGGCGATGGCTTGCCATAACCCTTTTTTCTGGTGGGCCGTTACCTGCATGGGAAACATTCTGAAAATGAGGGACATGATGTCATTAATACCAATACAGCTGTAAACTTTGGCGACACACAACAAACACGGACCATGCACACTGCCACGATTCCACACATATCATGTGCATGCAAAACACCTGATCAGTCATGACATGTCAATGTGCACACACATATATCGTCAAACACCACCCTACATGTGGGACAAAGGACGTTGTCCTGACCTGTTGCCCGGGAGCACCGTACAACCGCCCTTACAAGGGTAGGACCCCTTCCACCAGTTTCTCCACTTCCTCTGTAGTGAAGGCTGGGGTCCTATCCCCTGCAGTGTGTGCCATCATTGCTCCAAGATACAGGACACAGCAGCACACGAAGTGGAGGTCTGTCTTGCCCAAATGCCAGGAGTCAAGTGAGCTGGCCCATACAAAATGGCAGTTTCGACCGCAGCGGTCATGACCGTCACCGCCGGCGGTGATCGTCATTGGTCCCAGTCTCCCATAGACCTCAATGTTAACCAATGAGGAGTTGCACAGCCTGCCGCCATGACGACTTCCGCCGGCAGAACAAGGTCACTTCCAGCTGTCCAATGCATGCCGGACAGACGGATGCCATATTAGTCTGTAACATGACTGTCCTGGGTTCACACTGCATAATTACCTGCATGTTGTCACAAAATGACACATTAGGTCACACATTGTATATAATGACATATGTCGTGAGTGTCAGGTGACATCACCACACTTGTCACTACAGTTGTCAGTATAAATGATCTGTATAGTGGAACACATGGAAGGTGTATGAGTACATGTCCTTTATACGTCCATTGTCACAGGGATTATGTGCCATTGTCTGGTTAGGAATGGAGTGTGGAGTAATGTGTCTTCCCACAACATGACAGCCAACTTGCATGAATAAAACTTTGTGAATTTCGTATGTCATACTTGGTGCACTACATTGTTAGAGGTTCCCAGATTCTTGTTTGTGTCCCCGCACAGATATCGCCACAATAGAGTGATGAGGATTGCACCCGTTTACTGGCCACTCGTAGATCTTGATACCATGGAAGAGCACAACATCATCCTGACCTATTGACTGAACCATTTGTGCATCAGAGAACTGGTCCCCCAATTGAAGCCAGACCTCCTTTCGGGTTTGAGAAATCCCCATGCCATTCCTGCCAACACCAGGACAATGCGCACTCTACGGGCAACATAATGCAAAGAAACAAAACTTGTGCCATGTAATAATTCATGCATTGTGTGCTGATATTGCATATTAACTGTTTGCATTGCAGGTATTTATCTTGAAATGTCTTTAATACTGTTTGCAATGTATTGTTCATTTGCAAGCCTATCCTGCAGCCTGACTAAGTGTGGCTGGGTGTGGCAGTGGGTGGGGCTTGGGTCTATTTAAGAAACCTAGCCCAGCTCCACGTGCTCACTATTCAGAGGTCCCGGTGCAGAGCAGTAGCAGTTTCCAGGGCTCCTGTTCCAGAGGCCTACTTGGACATTTCCAGGCCCTGTTCTCATTACCTTGGTGATCCTCAAGCAGGGCGGTAAGGCGGAGGTCGGGTTAGGCCCCGACTCTGTTTCTTGAGATTTTTTTAGTTTTGGTCTTTGGATTAAATCGCATGTGCGATTGTTTCTCGGCATTTGAATCTTAATGGTCGAATCGGCAGCAGTGTGCACAATTAATTCTTGGCCTTTAACCTTTGCAGTTCAGATTGGCAGAGTGCGCAATCATTTTCTGGCATTTTAATCTTGATGGTTGAATCAGCAGCAGTGTGCGCGATTCATTCTTGGCCTTTAACCCTTGAAGTTCAGATCGGCAGAGTGCCCGATCATTTCATGGCATTTGAATCTTGATGGTTGAATCGGCAGCAGTGTGCGCGATTCATTCTTGGCCTTTAAGCCTTGCAGTTCAGATCGACAGAGTGCGCAATCATTTCATGGCATTTGGATCTTGATGGTTGAATCGGCAGCAGTGTGCGTGATTCATTCTTGGCATTTAACCCTTGCAGTTCAGATCGGCAGAGTGCGTGATCATTTTCCTGAAATTTTAATCTTGATGGTTGAATCGGCAGCAGTGAGCGCGATTCATTCTTGGCATTTAACCCTTGCAGTTCAGATCGTCAGAGTGTGCGATAATTTCCTGACATTTGAATCTTGATGGTTGAATCAGCAGCAGTGTGCGCAATTAATTCTTGGCATTTAACCCTTGCAGTTGATCGGCAGAGTGCGCGATCATTTCCTGATATTTCAATCTTGATGGTTGAATCGTCAGCAGTGTGCGCAATTCATTCTTGGCACTTAACCTTTGCAGTTCAGATCGGCAGAGTGCGCGATCATTTCCTGGCATTGGAATCTTGATATACAGTTTAGCAATAAGATGCATAGTAATTTCTGGGCAATTGAATCCTGAAACTCAAATCAAAACAGAGTGTGACTTTACAATATTATTCATGAATCTTTTGCTGTTCATGTTTTGAGAATTAATGTGTTAATTGACTCTTGTCATGCCATAGTTACTATTCAAGAACTAACTTGAGAGAGTTCCATATTCAGTGCATAAGGTGGTATTCTGGAAACCCTCAAATGAAAGTTTGCGTAATCCTTCTTTTACTTCCAGGTATACAGAACTAAAAAGTCATGTTATTGAAAAGCTATTGATCTCTTATGTTATCAAAGTATTGATATTTATTAACAAAGTTCATGAAGATTAATGTGAATAACTTTGCTATTGTGTTCCTAACCCTGGCTTCCACAGGTCTCCTTCCCCGCTGTTCCCAACCTAAACCCCATCCCCCACTTGGCCATTCTTTAACTCTGTGCTATAACGGCTAGTAGAGTTTGGAGCTGCCAAGAGGTGGACATATTGGGAACAGGCGCAAACCCAGAGGATCCGGTCTCGCTGACAATTCCTCCAACAGTCCAGGTGTTGTCAGTCCTGCATTTTCTGGCGAGTGGCTCTTTTCAGGTTACAGTGGGACTGGCTGCAGGGTTTTCACCGACCCAGTTCTGTAAGGTGTTGCAGGATATACTGGGTGCCCTACTGAAGCATGTGCACATTAGGTTCCCATAATGTCCTGAATTGCCCACTGTAAAAGCAGCCTTCTACAACATATCAAATATCCCACATGTAATTGGGGCCATTGATGGGACTCACATCACCTTGGTACTTCCGAGGACCAATGAACAGGTCTACAGAAACAGGAAGAGTACATATTCGGTCAATGTACAAGTGGTGTGTCTTGCACAGGAGTACATAACACATGTAAACGCAAAATTCCCAGGATCAGTACATGAACAGCAGTGTCCCTGTAATGATGTCACAGCTACAGGGAGAAAGGGCCTGGCTCATAGGTATGCGTACTGCTCTCCGTGTCAGACGTTTATACCCCTCCAAACACAGTCAGCACTCTGCATAGCATTGTTACCTATAGTCATGTTCCCTTTTCCACACAGGTGACTCCGGATACCCCAACCTGCCCTGGCTCCTGACACCTGTGAGACATCCAAATACAGGAGGGGAGAACAGGTACAATGAGGCACATGGCCAGATGAGGTGAGTGATTGAGCGGGCTTACGGTCTCTTGAAAGCTAGATTTTGTTGCCTCTATGTGTCCGGTGGTGCCCTACAGTACCAACCAGGGAAAGTCTGCAAAATCAGTGTTGCATGCTGCATGCTCCATAATCTGGCCCGGTGACTCTGATGCTGAGGGGGAGGCAGACGAGGATGAGGCACAGGACAACAGGACTGACATGATTTGTCTCTACTTTCAATGATGTACAGGTATGTGTGATTTACATGTCATCTGCATATGGAAGATGTATTGTTGAAGCCAGTCTGGATCCAGTATTTGCGTGCATCAAAGTGTGTGTGGGGACTACAGCATTCCATCTTGGTTTCCGACCCTGAAAGGCAGCTGACTTACCATGAGGGTTAGTGAAATTGCGCTGCTGCTAAGGACATGTGTGGAATGCTGGTGCCATTGCGGTACAGCCTTATAGTTCTACCAAAGGTTTAGTGTCCTCGGTCTACCTGTTTGGGGAAATGTGAGGGGGACTTCTAAGTCTTGTCCTGTTGCGTAGGCATGTCATGCTGCATTGTCAGCTGCTGTGTGGCAAGTACCAGTTCCTGACTACACAGGTAGGTGAACATTAGAGGATGCTACCTATGTTACATCTTTCCTGTCCCACACGAGTGCCTATGCAGGCCCTTGTATATGTGGTATCATAACTGCTGGGCCAGTCATCTTGTGTATGTGTTCAAATGCTGTGGATGTTTGACTGTGGTTCACAAGCCTTACAACATTGTGCCTGATTCCATTTCAATTTCGCTCTTCAGGTCACATCTCAGTCTGCAAGCTGATTACTGTATTGTCTGTTGCCATCGTTGACACTGGATATCATTTCAATTTGGATGTACTTACATACCTGCTTGAGTGTCCCACTACATCTGTCACTTCAACATTGTTGTGGTGCCGACATGTGTATATATTTGCTGCTTGGAAACAGGATTGCCACTACATACAATGAAGAGACGTGCACCATGACTTGTGTTAATTTGTGTTTATCCATTTGCCCGGTATGATGTGAACATGGTTTTGGACAGCCAACAGGGTGTAACAGTAGCACACATGGGTGACAGTTCAGAAGAGGGATCACTTCCTGGGGGGTGGGATTGGTCTTGGCCTCAGATCCTGCAGGATGTCTGGATGGGCGACCTCTTTTACAGGGGGTTTCTCAGCTGCAGGGGTAGGGGTGCTGGTGGCCTGTGGGTCCTCCTACTGGGCCTCCATTCCAGTAGCAGGTTCTGATGTTGATGGCAGTGGTGTTGCCTGACTACTGTATGGAGCTTGCTGTTGGGTGGAGGATGTCCGCAGGATATTGTTCAATTCCTTGAACTCCCTTAATATGGAGACTATGGTGACATTGAGTGCCTGCCACTGCTGCATGGCCTCCTGGTGGTATTCCCCCTGCAGCCTTTGGGTGTCCTGCCAGGTGGTGAGTATCTGGCCCATCTTGTCCTGGGTTTGCTGGTAAGCTCCTGGGACTCTGGAGACACCCTCCTGGCCAGTCGAGTCCTGTATCTGCCTCGACCCTTGGCCCACGATTGCCCTTTCACTGGCCCTTGCCCCCTGTGCCTGTGCCCCTGGTGCAGTGTGCCCCCTCCCACTGACACCAGGACAGTCATTGTCTTTGGTTTGCTCCGTTGACCTCTGCCCCTGTCCTATGGGGCACACTGATGTTTGATGTGACCTCGGGACACTGGTATGGGAAGGTGGGCTCTGCTGTGCATTGGCTGCCACTTGGGAGGTGGCTTCAGTTGTGGGCAGTGTGAGGCTGGTGGTGGTAGACTGACCACTCATGCCTGATGGTCCAGGTCTGTTGTCCATATCCAGACTTCCAGGGGAGTCCTCCCTTATTGGACCTGCTTCCAGGCCTGGGCTTTCTGTCACTGGGCCCCTCTGCTGTGTGGCAGTACTTGGGATACCTGTGTAAAGAGAGGTATTGTGTCAGATAATGGTATTGTAGCAGTGACACACATGGTTGTATGCCATCATGGACTGGATTTGCAGGGCAGTAATGGCATTGACAGTTACCAGGCCCCTGCTTGGGTAAGCATCAGTGGAATGTTGCAATGGGCTTATTTTGGAGTATAGTTAATGGTTTGTCTTGCTACTGTCATTGCCATGTACTGATGTGCATTCCTTATACTTATTGGTGATGAGAAGTGACATGGTTTAACATGCAATTGCAGAGATGTGAAGTGGATGTAGCAGTCATGCAAGAGTAGGGAGTGTTGCATTGTGGTAGTTGTGATACTTGCTGCAGTGTGGGGTATCCATGTGCTAGGTGGGCCTGTGAGGGAATGGTGTCATTAGGGGGCTGTAGTATGCAAGGGTGGGTATTGGGTCCATGGTGGGCTTGTGCACGTTAGGGTGGTGTGAGAGGGTGGTGGGGTACATGCTGTGCACGGGGACATGTTGGTCGGGTAGTACAGTTGACTTACCAGTGTCCAGTCCACTAGGTATTTCCGTCAGCCCTTCTGGATGTAGAATGACCAGGACATTCTCCTTCTACAGTGACAATTCTGGGGGAGGTGGTGGGGGCCCACCACCAGTCCTCATGACGGCGATTTGGTGCCTGGAAGCCATGGCCCATACCTTCCCCTAAGGTCTTTCCACCTCTTCCTAATGTCCTCTCTTATGCTTGGATGGTTCCCCACTGCGTTCACCCTGATGACTATCCTCTGCCATAAGTCGTACTTCCGGGCTATGGATGTCTGCTGGACCTGTGCTCCACACAGTCGCTTCTCCACTCTGACGATTTCATCAACCATTACCGTCAGCTCCTCGTCTGTGAATCGTGGTTTTTTTTGTGGTGCCATGGTGGTTGTGTTGTGGGTGTATTTTGTACAGAGATGCTGGGTGTGCTGTTTGTTGGTGTGAGTTTGAGTAGTGGTGTGTGCGTGAGCTCTGTGGTGTTTGTGTGCAGTGGTGTGTTGTGTGATGTGTGTTCAGTGTGATGGTGTCTGTGATATCTAGGTGCAGTGCCTCCTTTCAGTGTGCTCTTGCCTCACACTGTCAAAGTTTCTGGTTGCAAAGGGTTCTGGGTAAGAGTGGGGGGGTGTTTGTAGTGCTGTGGACAGGTGTGTGTATGTGTCTCAGGTGTTGGCTAATGGTATTGCCTAACGTGGTGCAGTGTTCTGGTGGTGGTGCCTTTTTTTTCCATGGCAGTTCAGACCGCCAATGGATTGCCGCCGTCTTGGGACTGCGGCGCTGATTTGTGAATCGTTAGATGGCAGGCAGGATGTTCTCGGCATGGCGGTGCTGATGGTGCAGCCGCCTCCATCACACCTTTGTTATGGCTGACAGTGTCGTTTTTTGGGTGTATTTTGGACGGTGTTGTGTGGGTGACTTGTAATGCGGGTCTTCACACCACCATCACTGGCGGTCTTTCGGCAGCCGCTTGCACAGTGGTCTGCGGTAAAGACTGCCAAACTCGAAATGACCACCAGAGTCTTTTTCCTCCCATCATAGAACTGTGGCATGCCAGCGGAGAGTCCCAGGAAGAGAGGATGCTTTCCAAGACATTGTGATTAAACACCAGGCTAGAAGAAATGCAAGGTCCAGGAATCTAATACCAACTTTGCCAGTTTTAGGGAGGGCGTAAGGTCCTAGTATGCAATATTCTGGTTTGTATGGATCTTGTCTACAAGAGGCAGTTGCAAAGACCATTGTGATCTCCCTCCAAAATTATGTTTCAGAGGGGCATGACAACAAGAGCAGTTGGAGCTTGCAGTAAGAGATATCTTACCCAGCTGTGCTGGGATTAAATATACACGGTACAAAATATTAAAATATTAAATCTGATGTACCGAGATCTGACATGATGTGAAATCTTGTGAGAGTGGGAGAGGAGGGCATCCCGATCATTTTGTGTAAATGCTCGACAAATATCTGCATCCCATCTTGCACACAAGTCTATCAATGGGGGTTTAGTCCTGTCAGGTAGCCATCGGATAATAGCACACCTTTTTATACTCTAAATAAAAGAAGCAGCATATTTCTTGAGGTGCTTTGAAATACTGCCAGACATGTAGGTTCCTTTTTAGTCTAGGTCTGCATTTCTATTTATGCACCCTTGCTTGAGTGAAAAAATGTTTGCAACTTGGGGAAAACGAACACCTTTTCACTCAACCTGATTTCTGCATGGTATTTAACAGTTTTTCTAATATTATGCTCCCCTTCCCTTCACGATATTTGTAGGCCACAGTTAAATGTTTAGATTTGGCCTGATACAGCGTTAGCAGTTTGTCGGCCTTTTGTTTTTCAGCTTAAAAATATGTACATCAATACATACTGACGTGCTTTTGGTCAGCCTCTTCATCCAGTGGTCTGTTCAAGTGTTTTCCACATTTTGGTTCTGCCACATCATACAGCATGGGAGCAATAAGCCAGCCCTCTTCACTGGAAAAAGTGAACTTAAGATCCCAGGTTGATGTAACTGGGTTGCCGGGAGCATGCCTTTAATTTTTCACTTTTCATATGTTTATTGGTATATTACATATGCATGCGAAGAAAAATAAACATCACACTTTTGCCAGTGTCACACCTGTTGGCTTTACCAATTATTGTTATTGAAAGATAGAAGGGACTAGAACAAATCTTGCCCCCCAGAATATTCAGTAATATCGTCTGTCAAGCAGGAGGAGCTATATATGTAGCTGATGCTTCTCTCTTGTAAAGCCTGGAACTGAAATATATTCCTCAGAGCATATCCAAGTCTGTAAAGCGATGGTTCCTTTCGTACATAATTTCGCATGCTGCAGGCTTCTACAAGGTTACTCTGGGCCTAAGCCCATTTAAAGATCTCGCAAAGTCTATTTCATGGTCTACTAGACCCTAATGGAGATTGTTGGTAATGAGATAACATTTATTTAGATAGGAAGTAAATTTAATACCCACTGCATAAATGCACTGCCAGTCGGAAGCAACCGTTTTTTCCGCAAGTGGAAAGCATGCATAGCCAGATGTTATTTACCTCAGGGAATATATGCGCAAGGAGTCAGTAGGCGTGTGTATTTTTCCCTGATATATTACGACCTCCAAAGAAGTAACTGTAAAATACAACATATTTTAACAAATAGCAGGCCTCCGTTGGTCAAACACATTTATTATACGCGCATAATTTTGACAGAGTTTATGCATAAACATAGGAAAGCAGGCACAGAATACCTCAAGCTTTGCTCCTGAAAGCGTGCAAGTGACCTTGACATAAAATATATTAAAATATTTCAGGCTTGATATTTTCAAAAGGTTCGGTCTGTGAATTGTGCAGCTCTGTAGATTACCATGTAATTCTCAGAGAAAAAGTGAGTCCCTAAATCCTATATTAGCTGTTAGAGGTTGTCGAAATCACAGGAGAACAATGAAGAAGGTCGAATGACTGGACTGATATTCTAGAAAGTTGCAATTTGCATTAGGAGGAGTGGGGTGCGGGTTTCAATAATGACAGGTGAGCAGTATTTGACTTCCTTTCAGATTCAGCAAACAGACCCACAACATTGCTTGGTGCTATTTTATCTATGACATCTGACCCACGCATTATTTAGTGCATTCTTCTAGTGGAGAAATATGAAGGCTGAGAGGACCTAAGTACACAATCGTGAGTACCAGCTGTCTTGCACAACCGTTTTTAAGTCTGGCTATATTTAGCTGCTTTAAAACGCCGCACAACAAAACACAGCACATATCATACACGTACACATAAAGTACAGAAGATAGCTTTTGGCCAGTCCTCTTCAGTCATTAGTTTGTTTGGTTAGCTCACTTCAGTCACTGGCTTTCTGATTTGTCCGTGGTGTTTGAGATCATCTCGCAGGGTTTCACGGATATCTTCTTAAATATATCTGGGCTTAGTTATAGGAAGATACAGCAAAACAACCACCACATTAATTTGATTCAGTATGGAGTGTAGACAGGCTTGTGGCAGATTAAAAAAAATATTTACATTCCTTTTGCCCATCAGCAACTCCAGCACAAGGTCATTCTTCAATGTTGTGATCAATGTATTTGGGCTTATTTAACTACAGGAGAACTGCCACTACAAACTGGCCTCCACATTAACCAGTTTTTTAAGGAGCTCGATGAGGCAAGAGCCCTATGTCCATCGTTATCCACTTACGTGGCCATCATCCCCTGAAGCACCCTGAGCTTTGCCCAGCACATACTGATTCCTCCAAGTTTTCCTTGCTTCTTATCACAGTCTGATAGTGCACTTGACCTAGTTCTTGCCCCACTACCACCCAGCACAGTTGAACTGCATTAAGCTTCAGTAGCCCAATCCGTGCTTAATACCCCTGGAGCTGACACCACCTGCGGCCCCATTATGCATAACGCACACTTTCTCTGTTTGCGCCACGGCGCACCTGAGCAGGTGCAAACAGAGAAAGTGCGTCCCATTTTGTTGAATGCTGTGCCCCTAGGGCAGCCACAAACTCGCGCTGCCCCTAGGACAGCACATTCAAGTGAAAAATGGAGCGGCTGCTTTGAGCCGCTCCGTGTTTCATTGTGCAGGCGGCAAACTGCCTGCACTTTTAAGGGGGGGGATAAGAGATCCCCTTGCAGGCGGGTGCAGTGAGTGACTGCACCTGCCTGCAAGGGGATGTCCACAGGGCCTGCTTTCCCACTCACGAAGGCTGACATCGGAGGGGGGACACAGACAGTGAGCCTCCTGACAGTTTCTTTGCCTCTGCACCTATGCCTATAATACAGTGTGGGTGCAAAGGGGAAGGGATTCCCTCATTTGCATGGGGCCACACCCTCATGCAAGTGAGGGAACACCATACGGTGAAAGCACTGGCACTATATATGCCCCAGTGCTATCAGTATTACAGAACGGGGCGCACAAGTGTCTGCGTCTGCTTCTGTAATACCAAAATGCCCCAGGGACGTGCAAAGGGGTCACAAACGCCTGTGGCACCCCAGGGCCCTTTATGTAATACAGTCCCTGGGAACACCTATTATCCACCAACATTCCATCTTTATATAGATGAGAATCCCTTCTCCTCTATTACCCACACCACGCTCCTTCACAGGACAGGAGATGGGGCCCATGTAACCTGCAGCCCTGAAATTCTATTCAATGGTGATGAAGTGGTCTGTGAAAAATGATTTTATTTTAGTTTATACAACTTTCAATAAGCACTGGCAAAGCCTTTAGACCTGCCTTTATGTGCTAACTCATTCAAACAGCATTTGTACACATGCCTGTTTGCCTGTGTTACTGTATTAATGACTGTCCTATTGACTTTGCCACTGCTTATTACTTTATAGAACTCAATGTCATATAGGGCTCCAGTCTGCAATTTCCCTGTCTTCCACCCCCACTCCCTTGCACCAGTCTTCATCTGGAAACGCCCTTTGCTCTGCAGTTGGAGCAACACGTAACGTAGCCACGCAAGCTTTACCACCCTTGCCTCAACCACACGTGTGCCTGAACCACGCAAGTGCGTGGTTAAGGCACCATGCATATCGTGGTTCAGGCACACAGCAGGAACAGCCGGGAGAGGAATGCAGCAACTGGGTAAGGGGGCTGGGTAGGGTGGGGGAATTTTTTAAGGGCAGTGTGGGGTAGGTTTTAGAGTTCAGAGCAGTGGTGGTGGGGGTTGGGGTAGTTCCTAGGACAGGGTAAGGTAGGTTTTAGAGTTCAGGGCGGGGGAGTCGGGATCATTTTGAGGACAGGGTGGGTAGGTTTTAGGGTGCAGGGTGGGGTCAGGGTAGTTTTTAGGATAGGGTAGGGTAGTTTTTAGGACAGGGTGGGGTAGGTTTTAGGGTTTTGGGGAGGGGCGGATCGGGGGTCAGGGTATATTTTAGGACAGGAAAGGGTAGGTTTTAGGGTTTAGGGTAGGAGTGGGGAGTCGAGGTAATTTTTAGCATTGGCTGGGGTAGTTTTTAGGAGAGGATAGGCTTTAGGGTTTAGGGCAGGGTCAGGGTAGTTTTTAGGACAGAGCAGGGTAGGTTTTAGGGTTCCGGGTGGGGGTGGGGTAGTTTTTAGGGTTTAGAGTGGGGTGGGCGGTAGGGGTAGTTATTAGGGCAGGGTGGGGTAGTTTTTAGGACAGAATAGGTATTAGGGTTTAGGGCAGGGGTCAGGGTAATTTTTAGGACAGGGCAGATAGGTTTTAGGGATCAGGGCAGGTTGGGGGGGTCGGGATAGTTTGTAGGATAGGGTGGGGTAGTTTTTAGTACAGGGTATGTTGTAGGGTTCAGGGTGGGGGGTCAGGGTAGTTTTTAGGACAGGGCGGTGTTGTTTTTAGGGTTGAAGCGGGGGTCGGGTAGTTTTTCGGACAGCATGGGGTAGTTTTTAGGACAGGCTAGATTTTAGGGTTTAGGGCAGGGATGGAGGGTCGGGATAGATTTTAGGGCAGGGCAGACTAGACTTTAGGACAGGGCAGGGCAGCTTTTAGGCTTTAGAATGTGGGTCAGGATAGTTTTTAGGACAGGGTATGGTAAGTTTTAGGGTTGGGGTGGGGGCAGAGGGTCTGGGTAGTTTTTAGTACAGGGTAGGTTTTAGGGTTTAGGGTGGGGGGGGTCTGGGTAGTTTTTAGGATATGGCGTGGTAGGTTTTAGGACAGGGCAGGATAGCTTTTAGGGTTTGGGATGGGGCAGGGGTCGGGGTAGGTTTTAGGACAGGGCAGGGTAGGTTTTAGAGTTTAGGACTGGGGCAGGGGCCGGGTAGCTTTTAGGACACAGTGGGGTAGTTTTTAGGACAGGGTAGGTTTTAGGGTTTAGGATGGGGTCAGGGTCATGGCAGTTTTTAGAACAGGGTGGGGTAGGTTTTAGAGTTTAGGGCTGGGGTAGCTTTTCGGACACAGTGGGGTAGTTTTTAGGACAGTGTAGGTTTTATTGTTTAGGGCGGGGTCGGGGGGGTCAGGGTAGTTTTTAGGACTGGCTGGGGTAGGTTTTGGGAGGGGGAAGGAGGTCGGGGTAGGTTTTAGGACAGGGTAGATTTTAGGGTTTAGGGCTGGGGCGGGGTAGCTTTTAGGAGACCATGGGGTAGTTTTTAGGACAGGGTAGATTTTAGGGTTTAGGGTGGGGTCGGGTGTCAGGGTAGTTTTTAGGACAGGGTCAGGTAAGTTTTAGAGGTTAGGGCTGGGGCAGGGGCTGGGTAGCTTTTAGGACATGGTGTGGTAGTTTTTAGGACAGGGTAGGTTTTAGGGCTTAGGATGGGGTCAGGGTCATGGCAGTTTTTAGAACAGGGTGGGGTAGGTTTTGGAGTTTAGGGCTGGGGCGGGGGCTGGGGTAGCTTTTAGGACACAGTGGGGTCGTTTTTAGGACAGGGTAGGTTTTAGTGTTTAGGGCGGGGTCGGGGGGGTCAGGGTAGTTTTTAGGACTGGGTGGGGTAGGTTTTAGAGTTTTGGGAGGGGGCAGGAGGTCGGGGTAGGTTTTAGGACAGGGTAGAATTTAGAGTTTAGGGCTGGGGCGGGGGTAGCTTTTAGGATACGGTGGGGTAGTTTTTAGGACAAGGTAGGTTTTAGGGTTTAGTGCAGGGTCCGGGGGGTCAGGGTAGTTTTTAGGACAGAGTGGGGTAGGTATTAGGATTTAGGTTGGGGGCAGGAGGTCGGAGTAGGTTTTAGGACAGGGTAGGTTTTAGGGTTTAGGGTGGGGCGGGAGTTCGTGTAGTTTTTAGGACAGGGTGGGGTACTTTTTAGGACAGGATAGGTCTTGGGTTTAGGGTGGGGCGATGGAGTCGGGGGTTGTATCACACAACCATGCATGGCGTTACCACATATAACTAAATTCGTTGTAAAAGCATGCTTGGTAAAGGCATGTGTGGTAAAGACGCTGTTGTGGTGCTGACCACGTTGTTAAGCCATGTTTGGTTCTGCCATGTGTGGTTCTGTCAAACAACTGTCTTTATTCTATCTAGCCCTGTCATTCTTCCTCCCTCTCCATCTGGCCTTTTTTCTAGGTCTTTCTTCTTATCTCTCCCTCCACCACCTTCCCTTAGCTCACCCTCTTAAGCCAGATTCTCATATTGTACTTTCTACCTCCATTCATTTCTCTCCCCTAACTTTCTGTTTTCCACCATTCTCTACCTTTACCCTGTTCTAGAAAAATTTGCCTCCCTCTGCCACCCATCCGTCCCCTCTCCTTGTCACTGTACCTTTCCCTTAATAAAAGTTCTTCCTCACTCTGCCTTTCACCAGCTACCAAGTTATTTCTCTTCTCTATATATGCCCCTTCCACTTCCTTCTCGCAATTTTACACCCCCTTCCATGCCATATGCATCCTGCTCCCTAGGATGCTGCTGAGTGTTTGAAGATACAGGGGCTGGTGAGCTAGGAGTTTGGGTGTGGCTTGATTCACTGTTTGGCAGCCAAGCAGCGCCCCGGAGACCACAAATGGAGACTGTAGGTTCGCACAGCTGTGCCACCTCGTGGCTGGACTCCACACTGCTGTCCCAATTATATGCACACCTGTACTGTATTTATGCACACACACAGCCCAGTCTATCACTTCCAAATACATGCACATTAAGAAACAAAAAGTTGATGCGTGAAAATCTTGAATTATTCTCAGCCACTGGCATTTAGTCAGGTCGCTTTCCAGTTCATCATTTATTGCCCATTATTCCACACTAGAAAGATACCAGCTATTTGCAAATCAGCTTTGCTACAGTTCTAGGAGGGACAATCTAGCTCGAACTTTTAGACGTAGTAATTTCTGGAAGAGAACACAAGCAGACCAGACTAGATTCAGGCCCTTATTCTAACCTTGGCGGACGGCGGAGGCCGTCCGCCAAGGTACCGCCGTCAGAACACCGCACCGCGGTCGAAAGACCGCTGCGGTGATTGTGACATTTGCCCTGGGCTGGCGGGCGGCCGCCCGCCAGCCCAGGGCAAATCAACCTTCCCACTAGCATGCCGGCTCAGAATTGAGCCGGCGGAGTGGGAAGGTGCGACGGGTGCAGTTGCACCCGTCGCGTATTTCAGTGTCTGCTAAGCAGACACTGAAATACTTTGTGGGGCCCTCTTACGGGGGCCCCTGCCGTGCCCATGACATTGGCATGGGCACGTCAGGGGCCCCCAGGGGCCCCGCGGCACCCCCTACCGCCATCCTGTTCCTGGCGGGCGAACCGCCAGGAACAGGATGGCGGTAGGGGGTGTCAGAATCCCCCATGGCGGCGCAGCAAGCTGCGCCGCCATGGGGGATTCTAAGGGCAGCGGTAAACCGGCGGGAGACCGCCGGTTTACCCTTTCTGGCCGCGGCTGAACCGCCGCGGTCAGAATGCCCTGCGGGGCACCGCCGGCCTGTCGGCGGTGCTCCCGCCGACCCTGGCCCCGGCGGTCTTAGACCGCCGGGGTCAGAATGACCCCCTCAGTCTTTTTTGGCCCAGGCAGTGAGATATAGTGTGATTCCAGTTGATCATTGAGCATGAGATCTGTGCCTGGGCATACCTGCCAAACCTAGGCCCAGATTTACAAAGATTTTGCATTGAGTTTGCATTACTTTTTAATGCAGACCTGATGCAATGGATGTTTCCCTTCCTGCAACTACCCATATATTTTGATGCGGATACTTATATGCAAAGAATTATTGTATGCCTCCCTGAGGAGGGCATCTCAAGGAGAAATATTTTAATTTCTTCCCAGATGTTCCTCTTTACATGTGTGCTACATTCTATAGCACACACAGGCAAAGGGGAAAATGCCTTAAAACATAGACTTTGTATAGTAAGGGACCCCTTCCTGCCCAAAATCTATCCTTCACCCAAAACAGACACCCTTGCACTAGGGTGCAAGTGTCTACATTGGCGCATCTTAGCCCAAAGTGCACCTGCACAGGGAAAGAGAAGAGCAGCACATCTTAGAAGATGTGACACTGTTCTGCTCTCTCCCTTTGACGCAACGCAGCACAGAACAGTGGTTTTATTTGCTGCACTGTGTTGCATAATTTCTTTGTAAATTTGGCCAGTCAATCACAGTGAGGAAAAGAAAAAGGTGATGGATCAAAAACTCGAATTTACCTCAGCCACTCATAATTACTCAGGACCACATTTTAGTTCTGTGTTTTCGCCCTTTTTGTCACTCTAAACAGAGGCCGGTTAATCGGTCTTGGTCCTACTTCAATAGGATCAATCCAGCCCAAATACACCAATTAGGTCTCTTCCAGGTGAGAAAACCAACACACCAAGACCAATGTTAGCCTTTTATGCCTCAGCATTGAGGTATAGCTTGATTCCTATAACACAGTGAGCATGGGAGTATGGGCATACTTGTCACACTTACGGTTTTTCATTGAGGGAAACAAAAATGTGATGGATGGAATGCTAGTGTTTATCTCAATCACTGGTATTTACTTGGGCCACAATCCAGTCCTTTTTTTTAACACCATCGTGCCCTAGAATAGACCAGTCATATCCAAAACAGCCTTGGTTATTTTTCTTTAAGAACAGTACAGCCCAAACAAACAGACCAGACCACCTCCAGATCAGAACCCAAGCAACCCCCATACTGCCTCATCAGTGAGGTATAGCTTGAATAATATGGGCAGGTAAAATTGTGACTCATGCCACCTCTCCCAGGCGAGTCCATACCCTTCTTACACCTTTGTAGGATAAAGCTACACAATTCCTCCAACTGTGCTAGGTTACCATCCAAAGGGTAGGTACACCCATACAGGTGTGTTCTGCAAGGACACCCACTCCACACACATACACATCTATATATACACACACACACACACAAACATGCATATATCTGTGAGCGCACAAAGACACACATTCTCTCTCATACACACACAAACACACACAGAGCCAGGTCACTTCTGCTAGGATATGCACTCCATATAGTTTGGTGGAATCCGCACACCTTGGCTACCTCTACCACCCCCTCCTCCCTGCATACAACTCAGATGTACTCAAACAGCTAGGTTATTTCTTTACGAACCCCCTACTCACAGTATTCAGGGGAAGCCACAATGCTTGACAACCAGTGCTATTTGCATAAGAACAGTTCGATATTCACACTACTCCTTTTCTTAAAGAGCTCATTCAAGCACAACAGAAGTATTCCAAATTGGCTACTATAGGGATGCTATGGTCTTTCCTCTTGTAGAAAAAAATACCTTTACCTGAAATGCCGAAATATGAAAATATCTTGAGAACCTGAAGAATGGCAAAGGAAAGTTTTAGGAATCTGGTAGTTTGAAAAAAAACTCCAAAATGAGACTCTCTCACTGTAAGATCTGGTAAAATCGAATTGGTTGACAACTGCTAGTGCCTGCCTTTTAAAATAAGTTCTGCTGCTGTGCAGCAGGGGTAAAAGGCTGTGCACTGGTTACACAAGAACTTATGTGTACATACACACCTTTGCTCAAGGATGGCTCAGTCTGGTATCTGCGGGCAGGTAAACTATCACAGATGGGGCCCTGAGCAAATTAGTTATGGCTTGGTAGAACATAACTTAATTGAACATCCAAGATGAAATGTCCCTATTTCTTTCTGATTACAGTGTCAGTCTGTGGTGCATTACTGTGAGTCTGTGGTGTGTCACCGTAATTTGCAGTGCTTCACTATATTAAATATGTAAGTGAAAGCTGTGCCAAAATATTAAAGTTGCATTGGCCCATCACAGAGGAAAGAATAAAGTCCCTTTTCCTCTGCTCAAAAAGTCCTGAAGGCAAATGTAATGTTAATTTGGACACATTAACACCCTTCATATACTGTGGGTTTTGCAGTATTCTCTTGAGTCAGCTCTTAATGAGATTTGGACTTTTAACAACTCTACTATGCCCAATTAATGATTCTGCTGGCTAGCATGTAGAGCAAAGCCTTTCTCAGACTGTAGGCCCATCTGCGGCAGGGGAAGTGGGGAGGGGGGCGGTGTTGGGGGGTGGGATGGGGAAGACCACTGGGAAAGGAAGAAGGTGGCGGAGCAATCTGCAAAGCCTAAGTAATTCACACTTACTGACAACCTATGCCATTTTTTCTCCCTGAGAACAATTCACAGCAAGAGCATCGTTTTGTAGTTTTGGAGGACAGAAATCTGTTTCCGTTTCAATTCTACTTTATTGTATGAGTTGAACCAAAAAGGCGCACAAACATAACAGTCACATAATCTTAACACAATCAAATTATATAAATAACCCATCAAACCTTTGACACCTAAATTAACCCTTTTGCAAATACATATACGTAAAGATTCTTATACAATTGTTCTTAAAAAGGTTATACTCGAGTAAACCTCCCAGTCAACAGAGATAAAAACAAAGAGTGACCACAGTCCAGTAGTCTGTTAACCCCCCAACAATCAATATAAAAACAAACTAAAATCCATCGCCCAAGCCCACACTCCATTATTATAGTAGTCGGAGCTCTCTTAAATTCCCACTCGAAACTGGGCGCTTGACTAACAATTATATAGTTTTAACAAGGTTTCAGGGCCCTTACTCGAAATTGGAGATTATGGTCACATAATCAACAGCACACTGTAATTGTAGTCACGGATTACATAAAGTTCAACTTGATCAAATTGCAGCATAAACATTAACAGCATATTTAAGTTGTCACTTGCCCACGTGTTTGTAATTAAGTAACTCCTTTTATAGATTAATAAATACTCTATAGCTTGAACCACGTATCCATATTCGGTTGTGCTAAAAATCAAGTTTACAACAAACCTTTGCAGATGTTATTAAATCATTAGTTCAAAGGAGCTCACCAAATGTCTGATGGCAATCGCCCTTGTTTTCAAAGACAGTGCCGCAAACAATTCAACAATACAATGACCAGGTTCCACAAATACAACACACAAAATATTGTAATACTGAACGAGCAATGTGCATATGAAAAAAGTACCTTTGTTTGGCAACGTGATCCTTAGTGCCAGAAATGCATTACTGAGCTGCTTAATGTTATTCACCACTCCTTCCACTTCACACCATCAGTGCATTGGGCCCCCTTCAGTGGACTAGCCATCATCCCCTTCCCAAAGTCGATTGCATAATAGAGGCTCCATAATCCAGTAACAGCTCCATATTTGCAATTCTATTCACCTAAGCCTCTACCTCAAGGACCTTCTTCTTGCTAAGGTCCCCATTCAACAGAGACTTCCCCGCTTTATCCACAATACCCTGCAGGTTTGTGATACTGTTACTAATTTTACTTGGATTACGGAGACATGTCTGAGAATTCAGAGAGGGTAATGAACAGTTTTTTTAGTTCGTCTTTGAGAATTGCTCAGCCCCTATTTGGGAGGGTGAGCATTAGGAGAGGATAGAGAAACTAATTAATTCACACTTAAAGACAAGCCTGGCAATGCTTTTCTTCTAGAGACAAAGGGAGACTGGCATCATTCGCACCAACAGCTCCATTTTCAAGTTTTTGAGGGAAGTAACATTATTGGTGGAGTAACAGACTCTGTGAGTATTGTGACTGACCACAGCTTGATTTAACAGTCTTGGAAAATCCCACAATGCTGTGCAGGGGTACGGCTCAGGGATAGAGGGATGATGCAGCATCTGTGGATTGGGCAGAGATACACACTTCTAGTACTCTCCTCTTTTAAACTCCTGCAAATGGGAAGAGCTCTGAAAGGACCTGAGAACTACAGAGGAAGGAAGATGGACACCTGCTGATGACCCCCTACCTGGAGACGTTTGCAGGGGTGTACTTCCTAAGACTCAGTTAAACTTTTGTCTCCATACTCAGTGGTATCCCTCACTTCGTCCATGGGACAGCAGAGAGTGAACTAGCAGATACACAGCAGGTGCCAGAAGCGTCAAATCAAATGACTAGGATATTCACTGTGGAGGATACTTGATCAGAGCAAGTAATATATCATATGATATGAGGTAAAGAAGCTACACAGATGCTCCCTTTAGTACCAGTACATCACCTGCGCAATAACTGTAGTACACCATCCCTCCACAGGATGCATTTTGATATGTACCCCTTTCAAAGTTTCCTGTTTAAGACTTGCTTATATTCATAGCTGATGCAATTGACGCGAGCTTTGGTAAATATGTCTAGAATATCCTATAAGTAAATTTTTTGTTCTACTGTATGCGGGCACCGATTGAGGTGGAAGCTGCAACCTACAGTGAGTACCTCTTTCCAAGTTAATACGGATACATTCCAATCATAAATGTTCTTGTGACCACCTAGTGCATTCTGTTAGTCTTTCTTTTCTTCCATTGAAGTCATTAGGCAAATGCCTCTGAAAACAATGATATATTGGTGAAAAGTTCAGGACTGGTGACAGTGGGCCATAGTTACAGCACTTTGGCATAGGACAGATCAACAAGTCACCTTGCTGCGCTGCCCTATACCAAAGTGAAAGGGCAGGAATACACCGTATTCAAACAATAAGGTGCATTCCTGTCCTTTCCTCCTGCGCTGGTGCCGTTTCGGCAGCTTAGCGCTAACGCAGGCACCATGGTGTACGGGGGCCTTTGTTGTCAACAAGATTGCCCCTTCCTGCACAGAAGCAATCCACAGAGACATTTCCCTCTTTCTGTGTGTGCTACAGAATGCAACTCACATGGAAAGAGCTAGAAACGAGAAACAATAATAATGTATTGAAATGATCTCTCTCCACGGTAGATAGGGTTATTATTCTTTTATTCCATAAAGATTAGATTCAGGAGAAAACGTCAGTACTACAAAAAGGGCACAGAGCTCTCCAAACCCCTCAACTGTCACCTTAGAACACGGAATGTCGTGACATCATGATAATGATGTCACAACATTCCCTGCTCCGTGTATAACACGATCACCACATTACTTCCCCTTTTTTTTTTTTTTTTTTAACAGAACTAAATAATGCAGAACACTACTACAACCTTACTATTTACAATAATTGTGCTGTAACATATTATGTGAATATTACTAATACGTGATAAAGTCTTGGAATTTCTTTGGTTTGTAACAAATTCTAGTACTTGTTCTACTTCTGTGACAATCACTTACCGGTTTGCTTATTCTACTGAATTGAGTATTCTCAATTTTTTTTACAGCCGGATCCAACCCTATGCGTGAAGTACTCCACCAACTCCCATCAGATAACATCACCGCATTTTTACGTACTTCACGTATCTGTTGAGAATCTTTAAATTTAGATAGGCCTTTCTTAACTAACACTGGGTTTTTCACTCTCACCCAATCACCCACCTGCAATTCCCTAATTCTGTTATTTTCCTTTGCTCTCTGTAACCCACCCAAATTAGCATTGTGTTTGGCAACTTGCCAGACTTCCTTCAAATCACTACCTTCATGGAACAACTTCACCATCCAAAAAGGACGTATTTCCGTAGATGCCAATCTCCCTCTCATTAATTCAAATGGAGTTTTTCCCGTGGCAACATGAGGTGTAGTGCGATAAGACCATACTAGTTCTTTTATAGCTTGGTCTACAGGTAAATGATTTCTGTAGGAAGCCTGAATACAGTATACTAAAACACGATTGAATCGCTCTACCATGCCATTGCTTTGTGGATTATAAAGTGGTGTTCTTATGTGCTTGATTCCACATTTGCTCAAGAATTGAAGCATCTCTGATTACTCAAATTGAACTCCATTGTCAGTTAGAATTTGCTCTGGGAAACCTTCACGACTAAAGATTTTCTTCAAACAATTAATCACAAAGCGAGTGGTGGGAAACCTTACTGGTTCAACTTCTACCCATCTTGATAGATGATCAACTATGACCACAAAATATCTCATGTCAGGAGGCAAAATGTGATAAGGGCCAAGAAAATCAAGCCCCAATTTTTGCCAAGCTCTTGCAGGTGACGGAACAAAGGTACTGGTCACCCCTTCAGTAATCAAAACTTTGTCACTGGCACAACACCTTGTACAGTTTTTTACAAAATTATCAATTTCTTTATCCATTCCTGGCCACCAAAAATCAGACGTCAATCGTCTTTTAGTGATCGTTTCACCCAGATGACCAGTATGAGATGTTGCAATTAAATTCTTTCTCAAACACGCTGGTGGAACAAATTTCTTGCCTCTGACTAATTTGTTACCCTCAATAGACAGTTCATCAGAAACTTTCCAATACGGTTGTAACTCCAATGATAAACACTTTTCCTTGGGCCAACCTGCTTTGACCATACGTATTACATCACACAAAACGCCATCATTTAACACCGCTCTTGTCCACTCTTCTTCATTTAAAGGCATGTCATTCTCAGTTACACAGGCAACAAAACATTCTTCAATTTCAGTTTCCCAATCCTGCTCTTCACTATTTTCAACAGGTAACCTAGATAGACAGTCTGCTCTCCTATTCCTCCCACCAGGAATGTATTCGACTGAGAATGTAAACTCCAGTAACTTGGCAGATAATCTAGCTATTCGCGCCGTTGAACGTTTCATTTTTCTGCCAGATAGTATTTCCACCAGAGGTCTATGGTCAGTTTTCAATGTGAAAGGTCTGCCCCACAGGTACTGTTTGAATTTTTCAATACCCCACACACAAGCCAGGAGTTCCTTTTCAATAACAGAATATTTACGTTCGACCTGTCTCAGTGTTCTTGATGCAAATCCCACAGTGCTTTCATGTCCATCATCAGACAATTGTGAAAGAACAGCCCCAAGACCATATTCACATGCATCAACAGTCACTACAGTATTTTTTTTTCTGAAAATGGTTATAGGGCAGGAACACTTACAATTTCACGTTTGATCTGTTCAAACATATTGTTACACTCATCAGACCACACGAATACAGAATTCCTTAATGCTGATCTAAAGCATTCTGTGTTTTTTGCGAAATTTTTCAGAAACTTAGCATAGAATTCACACAAACCAAGAAACGACAACAGTTGATCCCTGGACTTGGGAGCAGGAGCTTCTAATATACTTTTGACTAAACTTGGCTTAGGTTTAACACCACCCTCTGAAAAAACATGACCAAGATACTCAATTTCCTTAACTTTGAAAACACATTTGTCACCTCTTAAAGTCACCCCTCTATTTTCTAGTGTACAAAGAACTTCTTCTGAAATCTTATCATGTGAAATTTCATCACCGGTAAAGACTAAAATGTCATCTTGAAAAACTGCAACATTAGAGTTATCAGAAAACATGTCTGGCATCAGTCTTTGAAATGCTGCGGCCGCCGAAGCTAATCCAAAAGGTAATCTGCAGAATTGAAAGGTTCCATCCGGAGTAATGAACGCTGTTAAATGTCTTGAGTCTGCATCTAAATCCACTTGATGATAGGCCGACTTTAAATCTAGTTTGGTAAACCATCTGGATGAACCTATTTTTGCAATGAGATCGTCGATTCTTGGAAGAGAAAAACTGTCTACCCATATTGCTTCGTTTAAGCTTCTCAAGTCCATGCACATTCTTAAATCACCTGTTTTTTTCTTGGCCAAAACTATGGGAGACAACCACAATGTTGCTTCAACTTTTTCTATTACTCCCTGTTCACACATTTGTTTCAACAAATTAGACAATTCGGACCTTACACTTAAGGGTACATTCCTTAGTTTATGTTTAACAGGGACAGCATCATGCTTGAGTCTTATTCTATGTGTATAGTGAGTAATCTTACCTAACTGTTCACAGAACAACTTCTTGAACTTTTGTTGCCAATCATATACATGGTTTGAAGCAACATTAATTGGACCAGGGCTCTCTCTCTCTCTATTACCACGGGTTTGTCTCGACCAGGCTTAATTGCAAGATTGAATTCAGCTTGATGAAGTAGACCTAAAACATTGATGCCTTTCTTGGCAACATAGACTTTTCCTCGTAATGTCTTATCTAAAATAGTCAATGATGCCCAGAAATAACCCAGCAAATCAATTTTGCTACCTTCAAACGCAACCGTGGCTACATCTGGAGGAAAGAGAATTTTTGAAACCCAATTTTCCTTATAATTATCTTGTGCTATAATGGTTATTCTAGCCCCAGTATCAACTAATAATTTAATGTTTGTCTCATTGATCATTACATCAATGTTTGGATCATTGACAACCCTGTTTATATTGGCAACATCTTTGACAACTAAAACATACTCATTACTTTGTTCACCCATGGCACCTTCAGTATCATCACCCAATACACAACGAACATTGTTCTTTCTGGCGCTCCTACATACTCTTGCAAAATGTCCTGTTTTGTTACAATTTCTGCACTGTAGATGAACCGCTGGGCAAGGAAGGATGACACATGCGTAGAGGAACCGCATCTGTAACAAGTTGGTTTCTGATTAAACTTATTCCGGACAAAAGTATTGTCCTGTCTTTTCTCAAAATGATCTTGTTTCTTATTGTTGCTGCCTTGCGCATTAAGGACTGCTCCAGAAATTGTTGTTTTAGACATAGAAGCTTCTAGCTGTTTGGCATCCTCCATTGAACATTCAATGCTCTTGGCAATGTCAATGGCTTTGTCTAACGACGGATCCTTACAAGACAGTAATTTCTCTTGAAGTCTTTTTGAGTGAAATCTGGCAATTAATTTATCTCTGATGAGTTACGAAGTAAAGTTCACGAATTCACAATTGTCTGCTAAAACCTTCAAAGCAGTTATAAAAGTGTCTATGCTCTCACTGGAGCTTTGTGATCTCGTAAAAAATTTGTAATGATGTACCACAACATTCTTTGTTTTGACAAAATATTTATCAAGTTGGGCAATGGCCATATCAAACTCATCCAGTTCCTCCTCTTCAGCCAATTCATGGGCCGGTAGGTGATCAAAACTTCAACTCCCAGATGATAATACAATAACCTTTTTTTTCTTTCCGGTCTAAATTTGTGGCCATCTATGTCACCAAGATATGCCTTAAATGAACGTAGCCACAATCTCCATTCAAGAGGTGGATCACCAGGATCTTGTAAAAAAGGTGCTGGCGGTGAAACGTTTTGCATATTTAATTATTGTTGTTATTATTATAATTTTTCTCTTTTTTTTTTATAATTCCTTTTATAATCAAAATAATTGATTTAATATCATCAATTACTTATAAATGTTGTAAAAAAAATGAACGTATTACTTCTTGTTTATTTCTTCTTGAAGTTCAAGTCAAATTGCCAACTAAAAGATGGCCGAAAAATTAAAAAAACTGAGCTTCATATAATTGTCCTTCTTCTATTCCGATGGTGAGGTAAAAAAAAACTGAAGCCCTTTTCTATGTTTTTTTTATTTTTTATAGATGAACAACTCGAAGAACACACTCTGTTCAACCTCAGGTGAGTTTACTTCTTTTTTTAAACGGGAAAACAATTACACGCGCTCGTCCCTAGACGCGTGTGCAGAATTGCTTAAAACTGCCTGACTTCGTGTTGAGAAAACGAAATTACACGCGCTCGTCCCGAGACGCGTGTGTAATAGCTGCTTATGCTCGTGCCGTCGCACGAGCAAATGTGAGCCGCTTACGCTCGTGCCGTCGCGCGAGCATATACTTGTGAGGTCGCACGAGCCGATAGGGAACAGCTGTTCCCAACAACACGAGTCAAATTTAAAAATAACAACGTTGACACGAGTCAAATTTAAAAATAGCAACGTTGTTTAAACATTAAAATGATAGAGCAAACAGCTCTGTGCCCCCTGCAGCACAAAATGTAAATACAATAAAACAGTAGCAGCTCACGTAAAAACGTTCAATTTCAGACGGCCGATTTCTTTACTTCTAATGTCGTAGCTTCCTTTTCATCCTCGTCGCCACTGAAATGATCTCTCTCCACGGTAGATAGGGTTATTATTCTTTTATTCCATAAAGATTAGATTCAGGAGAAAACGTCAGTACTACAAAAAGGGCACAGAGCTCTCCAAACCCCTCAACTGTCACCTTAGAACATGGAATGTCGTGACATCATGATAATGATGTCACAACATTCCCTGCTCCGTGTATAACATGATCACCACATGTATCTCCTCGTCACGCCTGCCGTGGAGGAGGCATAGGGTTTTGACGCATTCTCAGGTTCACAAGTCTTTGTAAATCTGGGAATGCATCAAAACCCACTGCAACACCCATGGAACGCCTGCCTGGCATAGAGTAAGGCAAGACAGCAACTTGAGCTGCCTTGCCTTACTCCATATCTACTAGACGATTCAAAGCCAAGCAAAGTGGCTTTGCGTGGTCTCAAAGATATGATTTTGTAGTGTCGTCAAAAAAAGGGGTTCATAAATATACTCCAATGTTTTTAATGACCTAGAGGGAGGTGGTCACCCTTTTGCTACTACTTTTGCTACCACCAGCGTACTCTTTTGTACCTCTGGCACTACCTTTGCAATCAAGTCATTTCTGGGGCCATGATGCAGAAGCAGGAGCAGAAAGCAATCAGGACTTTAAGAGCCTTGATTACTAGCTGAAATGGCCATGTTTTATAATTCCTCGAGCCCCTCGACAGGAAATAAAGGCTATTGCAGTGCTAAGCACCAGACCAGGGGTCAATCCAGGTGTCACTGGGGTGTCAAAAGGTAAGTGATATCACTTTTGCTGCCATTAACATACTTTTGACTCGACTTCTGCACACGGCCTGTCTGTACTGTCTGCCTTCAGTTAAGACACTCTGAGAGTGCAGGGAGTGCTGTAAACAGGGGAGTAGGTTCCATCAAATGCATGCACAGATAAAACAGATCACACAGACCTGTCCCATAGTTGCTGTGTCTGATTGTGCATTATATTGCAAGCTGACAGTTTTCACTTTCTACCGACGGGAAGAGTCTGTTTTCCTTTATATATTTATTTTTAAAACGCTAACATTCACGGATTAGGCCTTCCTTTGAGAGTGTTTCCATACTGACAGTCAAAAGTGTCAGACCAGTGAATGCACATTTTGCAGATCACAGAGGTAAAGACAAGAGGATGACATTCGCTAACGAAGCTGAAATAGCTGGAGCTGTACACCTTCTAACATCACAATGATGTTTTCGGCATAGGATATCGTTTAAGAACTACACCATCATGCAGGTGAGAAAGCTATTTTGAAACTCTAGGATACACTACCGGGTATCGACATCAGGACATGTCAGCTGGAGCCCCATTCGAGCGTAAAGATTTACATCATTACAGACACGCATTGGCACTGTTGATATGAGTTTTTGAATGTGGAGCTGAGGCTGTCTGTTTTATTTAGGCTAAGACCTATCCCCCAGGGCACATTGAGGTTCTCCTCCTTGTCCTGCCTCACCTTCGATCTTGTTTGCATGAAATGTTTAGCCTACCAAGGAGCCATACTAAGTTGATCAGAGCATCTCACAGTCCAGTCCTCTCTTGTCCTTCCCAGTGATTGGAACAGGGCTGCACAAGAAAATATTCTTCAAATAGAATGAGCCTTCTGGAGTAGTGTCTATGCACAATCAATCCCTCTGCTAGCAATTGTGGAACCCCAATTCACTTTGCCAACCCAGAGACCTGCTAGACTCCTGCCACTGCACCTTAACTGTGAGACCATCCTATCCTCTTGGAATGGGTGCTAGGAGAAATATACAAGCTGTCTATGGCGGTCTCTTTCTCAGCAAAGCTTTGCAGAGTTCCTAGGTCCATCTAGCTTGCTTGCTACCCAAATCTACAAATACCTGAACCTTCAGCTCAAGGAACATCCTGAGTGGTGCTAGAAGCCTTGGGCTGCAAGGTATCTAACATTTAACCTCCATGAAAAATCTAAAGTGAAACCAGTTTACTAAGAAGTTATCTCTTCTACAAATGTTTCCTAAAAACTATAGTGTGAACACTTGGAACCAAGCAAGAAATAGAAGGATGTTTTTACCAAGAATTTCAGTAAGTAATTCTGCTGTTGCGATTGTATTTTTGATAATGATCATAAATCTTACAGTGGGTTCAGGCATTTTGTCATGTTGATCAATATTCAGATCCCCTCTCAAAGGATAACTTTACTCCACTACTTCCGATGACAAAAGACTGAAGGCCTTAAATTGCGAATGGTGATTTCCAGTCACTATGGTGATCCCTCCAGGTAAGTCATCATGTTTTGGCAAAATAATCAGCTGACAAATCACATCCAATACAGTACAATTGGTTGGTGTTTCCTAAGAGAGAGCATTCTCACCCACATACTTTGAAAATATCAAATAAAAAACACCACAGTGGGTTGTATGGCAGAATATCATTTGCAGAAATATGATCCAAAATATGTTTCATGTCCTACATATTATTTACATAAGTAGTGTCTCATTTGATGTAAATTTTCTGTACGGCGAACGGCGGTAAGGTGGCGCTGCTGTCAGCAGCGCCACGCCAGCAAAACACAGCCTACCGTATCATGAGCAATGATACAGCCTTGCAGTGTTTTGCTGGCGGATGCTGCTGCTGACAGCAGCGCCACGTCCCGTCTCAAGCCAGAGGACCCCCTGCAAGCAGGTAAGTCGGGTTCTCCGACAGGAGAGGCGAGTGTTGTGTGTGTGTGTGGGGGTGTTGTGTGTGTGGGTGTGTGTGTGTGTGTGTGTCTGTTTTTGTATGCGTGCATGCGGGTGTGAGTTGCGTTGAATGAGTGCGTGAATGACTGAATATGAGTGTACATGTATGTTGTGTGTTGTGAATGCTTGTGTGCAACAAAGTATGTTGGTGTGTGTTTTACGGTTTATGGGTATGTATGTGTGCATGCTTGGGTGGATGTGAATATGCATGTGTGTATGTGTGTATATGTGTGCGCGTGTGGGTGTGTAAATGTGCGGGGGGCAGGGTGGGGGAAGACTCTGGAGGTGGGCAGTGGAGACCCCTATCAGTGCCAGGGAAGTAGTTTCCTGGCACTGATAGTGCCTACTGCCAAGGTTTTCGTGGCGGTACGCTTGCCACAAAAACCATGGCGGTAGGCAGGGTCATAGTCCCGAGGGTGGGATTGTGACGGCCGTCTGGCTGGAGACCGAAGTCTCCAGCCCAGTGGCTTTTACCGCCCTGGTGGACGGAGTGATACATTGGCGGTTTTGATTGAGCCAAACTGCCAATGTCATAATTTGGGAAAAGGTACCGCCAGCTTGTTGGTAGTACCTTTCCCCACATTACCGCTGACCGCCAGGGTCGTAATGAGGGCGATAATGTTGAAGGAACAAACGCCATTAAGGAGTATGCCCACTTGGCCTGAATTTATAACAAGCAGTGTCCTGTTTATTTGTAATAATTTTTAAATGATAATTGTTATAATGAGAGCGACACCACGTAATGCAACACATACTAATTAATGGAAATTTCTTCCAAAAAACGGAATTTCAAAATTGTTATTTTAAAAACCAGTGTACTGGTAATGATATGCTTTGCAGTGATTTTATAAACTTTTATGTGATTTCAAGTGATACAACTATTCAGATTTAAGATGTGATTGTGTTTGACATAAAATGAAAGTCTGTCTTCAATTTCATGATGATGTCATGAGTCAACGCAATGTAAAAATGGGAACAAAATGGCACCTCGCTAACTGTTAACAGGGCTGTGATACTGCCGAAATATGTTAGGGTAGCACAAGCAAAAGTATTTTTTTGTAAATAAATGCTAAAAGTTTCCAGCAAACGTCTACTTCCTTGTACTAGTGGCAACAAGGTGTGTGAAAAGAAATTTGAGTGGACAAGCTGAATCCGGATAGACAATGCGCCCTTCGATCAGGTGCATGGTGATGGCCAGCAAAAAACAGAGAGAGAGAGATAATATATATTTACTAATGCACATTGTATACCTATATCTGAAGTGTGATTTTTTAAATATAAGTTTGTCCATAGTTAATGATTCACAATATAGCTAACCATAGTTAAGGTGTGTTCACGTGAAGTTAGTCATAGTTAACACAGACCTCTGGATAAGAACTTTAAACTACATTTAAAATGTATTTTGGCTGTTGCATGCTGTCTCTCTCCTTCTCTTGCTTGAGGAGCTGAGCTACGGTAGTTATAACTGTTTCAATGGCTGTCATTCTTGTGAGAATTGTTTAATAATTTAAAAATCACAGAAAGCTGAATAATGAGTTTCTGTATCTGTGCCTGGGACGTTGTGACAGCAGTGTACCATCCGGGACAAGCTATCTCCTGAAGGCTGTGCACGAATGCGCAGGGCTTAATTTGTGCTTGTTGTTTCCGGTGCGGAGCACCAGCAGTTTTTTTTCAGAGCCGGGACTTATTTTTCTGCCTGAAGCAGAAGACACATATGGGAAAGACGGAAGAAGAGAAAAATTAAAAAACGAAAAAGCGTCACTAAGGGAGAATGCAAAAATCTGCAAGAGTAAGCTGAAGGGGCAGAGAGTGACTTTAAATGGATTGAAGAGGCCCAAGATGGCTTCAGGATTATGCTGCCTCAGTATTCTGTATTCGCACATTTAATTGCAGCAACCGCATGTTTAAGAGGAGGGCTTTGGGCACCGGCACGTTTTTATTTACAAATTAAGCACTGCCTTTTAGCCTCCTTTGTGCAATAGCTGGAAAGGAGGGCAAAGCTATCTTATTGGGAAACGCTGGATTTTGGTTGGTCCCTGCCTCTTAAGAACCATTGGGAGTTATGTTTAACTATGCTTTGCTAAGTTAGTTAGTTTCAGGTGCGTTAGGGAATATCCCTTCAGATGAACAGAATCTTATTTGATTTGCATATGATTTTAAATAACTTGCCTTTGCTTTTGTTAGTGTAGCTTGCTTTAGATTGTACAGAACTACTTTCTCATAAGGTGATTATTGATTTATGAATAATCTTAGTGATTTGAGTGTGTAACTTTTCTAACCTGCTAAATCACCTTCATGTTTTACAAATCTGCTTCTCTCTGTCATTATTGTGGAGCCTAATGTGCTTCGCTGCCATTAACCCCTTCGCAGCCAATGGCGTAACAGGTACGTCCTTGGCTGCGGCGCTGAGGTGCCTAGGACGCAACTGTTCGTCCTGAGACCGGCTCACTGGGGAAGCTCTAGCTCTGCCCCCCATGAGCCTCGCCTCAGCACCTCGACTGCAGGGCTGGAAGTGGAATTGCTTCCCCTTCCACCCCTCCCTCCACCCCGTGCCATCTGATGACGTCAGCGTGCGATCGTGCGCTGACCTCATCAGAGGCCTGTCCCTCTGCACTGGAAGCTCTCTTTCATTTCTTCTCCCATCATGTGGAGGGGCTGAGAAAGGCATCAAAGGAAAGGAAAGGCCTTTCCTTTCCTTTGATGTCTTTCTCATCATTTCTGCTGCCCGATCGCAATTCGATCGGGCAGCTGAAATGCCCACTAGATACCAGGGAGTTTTCTTATTACAGACAATTGACATGGGTGGAGCAGCCCCTTGGCCAAGGGTCACTCCCCAGGGGGGCAAATTATTTTTAGACCATTTTATTTTAGGCTAATTATTTAATTAGGAACCCCCTAGACACCAGGGATAATTTTATTTTGTTTATTTTTCAAATCAAAATTACTGTTAGGCCATTTCTGCCCCCCTTGGGCAGGGGCTGCTCCCCTGGGGGTGGGGGGAAATATTTGTAGGCCTTTTCTGCCCCCCCTGGCAGATCGGCCTATTATGATTAGGCCGATCTGCCCCCAGGGGGCCAAAACTCCTAGACACCAGGGATATATATTTTTATATGTTTACTTTTGTTTTTTATATATGGGCAGTGACCCCTTAGGCAATGGTCGCTGCGACGGGGGGAGGAATTTATTTTAGGCCATTTCTGCTCCCATTAGGGGCAGATCAGCCTACTTCTATTAGGCCGATCTGTCTCCGAGGGGGGAGAAATCACTTACGCACCAGGGACTGGTGTGTGTGTATGTGTGTGTTTTGAATGGGTAAGGGTCGCTCCCCACGGGGGCACATTACTGTTGGCCACATCTGCCTTATCTGTTGGGGGTAGATCGGCCTATTTTTGGAAGGCCCATCTGCCTCCAAAGGGGGCAGAAAGCCCACTAGAGACCAGGGAAGAATTTTTCCAAAATAAGAGGGTGGAGGTATGGTCATACCCCCAGCCAAAGTTCTTCTGCCCACTATTGGTAGATGGGACAATTACCCCTGATCCACACCCACACTCTAGTTTACTAGATGCAAGGGAATAAAAAAAAAAAAAAAAAAAATAGTGGGGTGGTGGCTACCAACCAGGATGGACCCGGTTATGCCCCACCCCAACTGATGGGGGTAACAGTCTTTCAGCTCTCCCCCGCACACTAAAACATCTTATCCCACGGCAAGCAAGAGGACATTTGATTATTTTGGGCTTTGGTTTTACATTTGGGCAATGAGAGCTTGGCTAACTCTCAAAATCGTCCCACTTTGAAGGATGAGGGCTGCACTTTTTGGACTTTGGGACGCTGCCATGTAGAAAAATCCACAAGACCTAGACACATCTGAAAACTAAACATCTGAGTGATTCCAGGGTGGTGTGCCTCATATGCACCCCACACCATTTTCTTAACCACAATGCCTTGCAAACCTCCAAAATTTCTGGAAATCACATATTTTCCCCACATTTTTGTGATGGAACCTTCCGGATTCTGCAGCAATCCACAAAATTCCTACCACCCAGCATTGTCTCATCTATACCGATAAAAATTCTGCTGCACTTGTCAGCCTAAAAATGTTTTTTTTCAAACTGCCCTTTTGGACCCGCTTTGATTCCCCCTCAATTTTTATGTTTTTGGCTCTTCCCTGTCACAGGCACTTGGCCCACCTAATCAAGTGAGGTATCATTTTTACCGGGAGACTGAGGGGAACGTTGGGTGGTAGGAAATATGTCCCGGTGCTGTGATCCAACACAGAAATGTGGGAAAATGTGATTTTTTAGCTAAATTTGAGGTTTGCTGAGGATTATGGGTAAGAAAACATTGGGGGATCCATGCATATCACACCTTCCTGGACTCCCTCGGTGTCTAGTATTCAGAAATTTCTGTGTTTGGTAGGTTTCCCTTGATGGCTGCTGAGCCCAGGATCAAAAACGCAGATGCCCTCCCCCGCAAAAACATGTAGTTTTGTATTTGATAATTTTGATGTGTCCAGATAGTGTTTTTGGGCATTTCCTTTCACAGGCACTAGGCCTACCCATACAAGTGAAGTACCATTTTTATCGGGAGACCCGGGGGAACGCTGGGTGGAAGAAAATTAGTGGCTCCTCTCAGATTCCAGAACTTTCTGTCACTGAAATCTGAGGAAAAAGTGTTTTTTTGGCAAGATTTTGAGGTTTGCAAAGGATTCTGGGTAACAGAATCTGGCGAGAGCCCCACAAGTCACACCATCCTGGATTCCCCTAGGTCTCAAGTTTTCAAAAAGGCACATGTTTGGTAGGTTTCCCTAGGTGCTGGCTGAGCTAGAGGCCAAAATCCACAGCTAGGCACTTTGCAAAACACAGGTCTGTTTTCTTTGGGAAAATGTGATGTGTCCACGTTGTGTTTTGGGGCATTTCCTGTCGCGGGCACTAGGCCTACCCACACAAGTGAGGTACAATTTTTATCCGGAGACTTTGGGGAACGCTGGGTGGAAGGAAATTTGTGACTCCTCTCAGATTCCAGACCTTTCAGTCACCAAAATGTAAGGAAAAAGTGTTTTGGGGCCATATTTTGAGGTTTGCAAAGGATTCTGGGTAACAGAACCTGGTCAGAGCCCCACAAGTCACACCATTTTGGATTCCCGTAGGTCTCTAGTTTTCAAAAATGTGTATGTTTGGTAGGTTTCCCTAGGTGCCGGCTGAGCTAGAAACCAAAATGTACAGCTAGGCACTTTGCAAAAAACAGGTCAGGTTTCAATGTAAAAATGTGATGTGTCCATGTTACGTTTCCTGTCGCAAGAATTAGGCCTATCCGCACAAGTGAGGTACCATTTTTATCGGGAGACTTCGGGGAACACGGAATAGCAAAACCAGTGTTATTGCCCTTTGTCTTTCTCTACATTTTTTCCTTCCAAATGTAAGACAGTGTGTAAAAAAGACTTCTATTTGAGAAATGCTCTGTAATTCACATCCTTTTATGGGCACCCCGGAATTCAGAGATGTGCAAATAACCACTGCTTCTCAACACCTTATCTTGTGCCCATTTTGGAAATACAAAGGTTTTCTTGATGCCTATTTTTCACTCTTTATATTTCAGCAAATTAATTGCTGCATACCCAGTATAGAAATAAAACCCATTGCAAGGTGCAGCTCATTTATTGGCTCTGGGTACCTAGGGTTCTTGACGAACCTACAATCCCTATATATCCCCGCAACCAGAGGAGTCCAGCAGACGTAATGGTATATTGCTTTTAAAAATCTGACATCGCAGGAAAACGTTACAGAGTAAAAAGTGGAGAAAAATGTCAATTTTTTTCACCTCAATTTTAATATTTTTTTATTTCAGTTGTTATTTTCTGTAGGAAAGCCTTGTAGGATCTACACAAATTACCCCTTGCTGAATTAAGAATTTTTTCTACTTTTCAGAAATGTTTAACTTTCTGGGACCCATTTCTGTCACTAACTGGAAGGAGGCTGAAAGCACAAAAATAGTAAAAACAGGGGTTGTCCCAGTAAAATGCCAAAATTGTTTCGAAAGATGTGGTTTTCTGATTCAAGTCTGCCTGTTCCTGAAAGGTGGGAAGATGGTGATTTTAGCGCTGCAAACCCTTTGTTGATGCCATTTTCGGGGAAAAAACCACAAGCCTTCGTCTGCAGTCCTTTTTTCCCATTTCTTTTAAAAAAACGAAATTTTCGCTGTACTTTGCCTAATTTCCTGGTCCCCATCAGGGGAACCCCCAAAGGCTGGGTACCTCTAGAATCCCTAGGATGTTGGAAAAAAGGACGCAAAGTTGGCGTGGGTCGCTTATGTGGACAAAAGGTTATGAGGGCCTAAGCGCGAATTGCCCCAAACAGCCAAAAAAAAGGGTTGGAATCAGAGGGGGAAAAGGCCTGGCAGCGAAGGGGTTAATGTACTGTGGATGAACTGATGTTAAGTCTCACTTTGGGTCAAAGGTCCAATAGTCAAGAGCAGCTAGTACTTGAATGTGCACCAACTATTTATGTGGTATAAACTGCATCCTGCTACTTCAGGAGTTAAGTGCTGCAAATGACCGAACCGGCATTTCACTATGGTTATAAATCGAACACAGGAGAGGCTTCAGACAGCAGTTTGGTTCATCCTAAAATGGGCCTCGGAATATCGAAAGAGAACAAAACATACGTCTAACCTGTGTGCCTGCAATTTTCATCCTATATTACGCTTGTGAATATTTGAGGGATGTGTCAGAGGGTGGTATATGAAATTCCATTTAAGTATAGGGCCCAAATCTTAAAACCCACTTTCAAAAAGGAAAACATTTACTCTGTATGTTTCCTCCTATGTCTGAAGGAGAGGCCTGCCTTTTTAGGGATGCACACAGACTCTCAAAAGCAAAGTCCCCTGTAACGAAATTACCATTATCCAACTATTTGGTGCTTACTTCCTTTACCGCATAGGATGAATAACTGAGAGGATGCTACCAGGTTTAGAACTGGAGGTGTAGCTTTGACACCATAGCACACTGTTACATTACATTGATTGATTTCGGAGATAAAATTACAACACAAATGCCAAACACACTCACCAATAGTAAAGTGACCCACAGTTCAGCATATTTACAAAAAAAGAAAATGAATTAAGTTCATTCATTTTGCAAGGCAACTTCTTATAGAAAAACACTCCGCTGAAATCAAGATTAAAGTCCATGAATTAATAAATTAACAAAAAATCTGTATGTTTAAACAACTACATCATCTAATGAAGGCATCGTAGACCCTAGTAGATGCAGATGTGTAGCACATCATTTAAAATTTACAGTAAATAAACTGTGGCCGCTGATTATATTTCGTAGCCTGGTTTCTAGCAAGATAGTAAGATCTTTTTAATAGGGCATCTTAATCCTGCACCGGACTTGGGGGACCTAATTTATATTTTCTGGAGGGATTCTTTGCAGGGCAAAGCAGAATTTAAAGCAGCACTTTTCCTCTTGCCATATTGTAAGTACCGCTCCCCTCTGTCTCTCTCTGCAATCTATTTCCATCTTCCTCGCGTACAATTGAGTTCAACCTGTTCAAGTTTTACTTTCCCGGAAATCATCTTTTGCTGTGCTTTTCTGTCTCCCCGATAAACAAAGCTTTCAGATTGTTAACGCGTCCGTCTATGTCAGTTTATACACATCAGGACTCGTTTTAGGTCGATGAACCTTTGGACCCAGTGGTGAGTCTCCGTAAAACGAGATTATCAAAGATCAAAATATATTTCACAATAACCATTAATGACTCTCTGGCACATTCATTTGTTCTCAGACTCAAATAACCACACCTTGAAGGAAGATTTGTGAATTTATTCCCTATTGATTACAATCTAATAGTAAACGTATTAATCTCAAACCAAGAAGCATTAGAGCATAATCACAAAGTGGCATTTATGATGTATTTTCGACAATGCAATGATCAGAATCATAGAATAGCTATGTTAGAAGTGAATAGACCATAGTGCATGATAAACAACAGAATATCAGTTCAGCATAGCTACATGTCAGTCACGTCAGTTCCGTCCGTCAAATGAATACCTCATCTAACCTCAGATTAGCATTAGCATGTTGGGCTTCATGCAAAACAATTTAGAACATCAATTTGGAAAACAACTAACTAAGATACCTAAGTAAACATACAGCAGTTGGTACTTAGAAAGAAAAGGCATATAGATTCTATTAGCATTAATAATTACCCTCCTCGAGTTAAGTCAGCATACAGGATCAGTCTTCGTCTTCAGGACATCAGATGGTTCACCGTCAATCTATCTAAATAGAATCAAGGGACACTCTCCTCATATGGAGGAAAGTATAATAGGGCAGTCTATGGGCTAGGATAATTTTGTCTAAGTCTCAAAACACCAAATAGAGTGACAGAGTTTCTGGATGCAATCGGTATCATTCCCTACCTAATGTGTCTTGTCTCTTGTGTCATGAGTTTTTATCCCCTTTTCGTAATCCATTCCCCCCAAATTCTATTGGTTAATAACTACACCCCATCATTGGTAACCAATCAAATTATTCATTAAGTAATGCATTTGTTATTTCTTGATACTGAATTGTTTCTCAATTGGTCTCCATAATCAGCATTTTTCGTAGGTGGTACGTCCGGGGTTACTTCACCATCTTGGCACACGTCTCGGGTCAGGAGTTCTTTTCCCCTCGTCTCATCGTCCTTGAGAGTGTCCATTACTGTTTCGAAGCACATATCTTTTATACTAAAAGCTGCTAGCATGCGGATGGGAAGATTTCTTCATGTTTCGAATTAATACAGAAAGAACAATAGCTGGGTCATAATCATTCGCGAGTCCGCACACAGAAAAAGCATGAAAAATAAGCTTTAAAATGAGAGTTACACAGCTAGTTCGCAACTCATGCTAACTTAAGACATACATGTTTAAATGAATACAGTTTTGATTGTAATAATGGATATATCTTATTATTATTATTATTAGTGTTCATAAATGAGTAAATCTTCACGTTTATTAATGCATTTTAATTATTATTTATTAATATTGCTTTGCCAAATGTAAGCATTTCACGTCTATAATATATGATATTTAAACTACGCTCTCTCAGTCCCTCCTCTGATGACGCACGTCATCACACAATTCTTGATTTTCAATTTTTCACCTTGCGCATAATACGCATTTCAACATCTTGCCCTTTATGTGAACTTTCCCTGATTTCATTGAACATTTTCTCTCTTTCACTTTCTTCATTCTGTTTGACTCTTTTTGACAAGTTTCTTCTAATTTTGTCGTTAATTTTGCATGCTCCCCATAATCCTAATAGACAAATTAAAACAATTAGTAGGCCCAACATAATTTTTGCAAGAACACCATTCCAAATATTGATAAACCAGTTTCCTACCCGGGCAATTTCTTTTCCAAACTTTTCCCAAACTCCAGGTTCTTTCAGTTCCTTCAAATCTGTACTATCTCTAGTCAGGTTAGTAAGCATGTTTCTAATTTTCTTACTATTATCGGGTATATAGGAACAGCAGTGACGCTCATTAAGCATTTTGCACACACCTCCATTCTTTGCTAAAAGAATGTCTAAAGCAAGCCGATTTTGAAGAGTCATAGCTCTTTCTGCAGCGAGTTCAGTATCAATTAATAATATTGCTCCTGTAAAGTTTGTCAGCATGTTATCCACAATAGTAGACAACTTTTGAATTTTCATAGAATTTAAGATAACCCCAACTGATGGGATTATTGCTCCAAATATGTCACCAATGACAGCAGCCACTGATTCTCGTTTTTGTCTAGAATGTTGTATTTCAGAAGATTTAGGTATTTGTTTTAAGTCATCAATCTGGTATATCTTTGGGAAAACTATTCCCAAATAACATGTCCCATACCATCCCTTTGGAAGACGGTAATATGCATTTAACCCACAGATGTAATAGATTCCAGGAATCGCTGGGTCTTGTCCATTTAACATGAAGGTCCATTTACTCTGAAACAAAAACACATGCCTACATTCACTCGTACCCACAAACAAATTGTCTTGATCAGATTTTGGTCTGTATATACATAGCCTACCTACGTGTAATGCATCTATAGCTAACTTGCCTTGTGTTTTAATGGCAGTGAAAGCATAATCATTTGCATAAGTACGTTTTTCTAAACCTTTTTCTAATTTCTCTTTTAGTGCTTTGCGTCTATCATCTGTGTGATCTAAAAAGCTTTTCTCTACAGAAGACAGTAAGCATGTTAAATTGTTGGGTGTGCATAAGCAGTTCCAAATGTTAGTGTTGGCTCAAAGAATCCTCTGACTAATTTTATATCATGCTCTTTAGCTAGCTTATTTAGGAATTCAATTACAGGCACAAAAGAAAACACAACATCCAGATTCGAATAGAAGTATTGTACATGCTCTTGATTATAGAATCTCGTTAGTAACAAGCTGCAGCTAATTCCATAAGTAAGAGGGAGACTATGAAAAGTAACCCCCTCCTGCACAGATGAAGGAATTTTAGTACACACATAACAATCTTTCGTATCCATAGTTTCCACATACTCATTTAATAAGCGATAGAAGACATTAGTAGAAAGTTCCCTCTTCGTATTAGTTCCCTCATGAAGATGTTTAGTATCTTGTTCGAATTTCTCCCACGGTGATAATTTATTAGTTGTAGTCTCAGGTTTTGAAGTTGCATTAATAGCTTCACTCTCTCTCCACGGCATTCCCACAATCACTCCCACAATCATTATTGCGCATACAACACCTATCATAAGTCCTAACCAACCACACACTTTACTTCCTTTGTTGCTATAAGCCATGTTTGTATAGAATCAGAATAGCAGATCAACAATCAACTCAAGATGGCAAACTCTTTATGCGTATTTACAGCGTCTTCTCTCACTCCAGGACCCTTTTTGTCAATTCAGGTTAGCAGCTTGTCGTAATCAGGTTTCTCGATGTCAAATCCAGGTTTGATTGTCTCTTTCCGGTAGGTTTATAAAGTCTCTTTCCTTTTGATATATTTACTGCAGAGTTTTCCTGTTGCTTTCCTTCAGGTACCGTAGTATTGGCCAGGTACTTCTCGATCAAAACAGAATGCTAAGAATTATTGTGGCCACTCAGAGGTTGTAGCATATGCCCATTCAGGACCTGTGTACCTTCGATTTGCTATTCGCTTTCTTTTTAATCTTCGTTCGCCTTGCTGTTCTCCTTCACTCAAATCATCTGCTTGTGAGGTATCACTCTCTTCTATTATTGTCTCGTTTGTTAATTTTCTTATTCTAAAAGGCGACTTTTCTGGCCATGTATCACCTCTATGTGTCTTGTTTCAGTGATTTCCTTCAGGACCCTGGACAGCACCCTCCTCTTGTGATATGGTGTTTTCTCTCGGTAGGCTTGGAATTCGATCAGAATAGTCTGATTCGTTTTGATTTGGATTTGTCACTATTCCGTCTCTCTCTCCTTCTGGTTCAATGCTGTATTCTGGTTCTGAATTGTATTCGTCCGCTTCTGGGAGAACCTCTCCTTGTCTTTGTTCTCCTGCTGCCTCCACTGAGATTGGCACTCCGTCACCTCTCTCGAACTCTCTGATAGTGTGAGGGATGCGGCTGTTCTCAGCGGGCTCTCCTGTAGTCTCAGATCTTTCTTGACTGATCTCTGATTCTGAGACTTCTTCTCTCGAAGTTGCTGTACTGGAATTTTCAAGTTCCTCTTCAACAGGACACGTTACCTTCTTTGTGTGGCTGCCATGTATCCAGTTAGGAACCCCGGCACACTTTACAGCGGTAGTGGTTGTCAATATCACTTGATATGGCCCTTTCCAACGCGGCTCAAGACACGATTTTCTTACGTGTTTCTTGACAACCACCCAATCTCCAGCTTGCAGAGAGTGTCCTGGTTCGCCGATTGGTGGTAACGTGTTAGCTTCTACCTGGTGAGAGAAAGAGCGTATCACGTCAGCTAAATTTTTGCAGTAATCCAACACCATATCATCTGTAATATTCACTAGTGCATTGGCAGGTACCGCTGGTAGCCTCATTGCTCTACCCATGAGGATTTCATGGGGGGACAATCCTGTTTTCTTATCTGGTGTGTTTCTCATGGACATCAGTACTAGCAGTAATGCATCTGGCCACTTCATGTTTGTTGCTGCACACATTTTCGCTATTCTTGATTTTAAGGTACCATTCATTTGTTCAACTAGTCCTGATGCTTCAGGGCGATAGCTACAGTGTAACTTCTGCTCGATGTTGAGTGCTGCACACAGAAGCTTGATCACCTCATTGTCGAAGTGTCTTCCCCTATCTGATTCTATAGAAACCGGGAACCCGAATCGTGGTATTAATTCCCTCAGTAATAGTTTTGCAACTGTGAGACTGTCATTTCTACGTGTTGGGTATGCCTCAATCCAATGACTGAAAACACACACAATCACTAACACGTACCTCAATCCTCCACAAACAGGCATTTCAATGAAATCCATTTGTATTCTATTAAATGGACCTCCAGCTCTTCCAATGTGGCTCAAATTTACCACTGTTCCTTTTCCGGCATTCATCTGTTGACAGATAATGCATCTGTGACAAGTAATTTCTGCAGCATGTCTGAATTTTGGATTAAACCAATCAACTTTAAAAGATCTGATCATGGCGTCTCTTCCTAAATGTGCTTGCCCATTATATATTCGGGCAAATTGTGACAGAAGACTATTAGGTAAAACCAACTTTCCATCATCTGAGACCCATATATCATCTGCTCTTTCTGTACATTGCATTTTCTGCCAGGAACGTTTTTCTTCTTTGTTAGCACGGCTTTGTAGTGTCTTTAACTCATCTAAGGTATCAACCACTTGTAATGCTAGATTAAAAGTTGTGTCATTTTCAGGCTGAGGTAGCAATTCCCACTGCTCTTTGAATGATATACAACTTAATGCACAAAATCTTGCTACCTGATCTGCATAATCATTCCCCATTGACACAAAGTCTTGTGATCTGGTGTGAGCACTGCACTTTACCACGGCAACTTCAAAAGGTAACTGAATTGCATGTAACAAATCTCTTATCTGCTCTCCATTTTTCACAGGTGATCCGGAAGAGGTCATGAAACCCCTTTGTGACCAGATCTGACCAAAATCATGTACAATTCCAAATCCATACCTACTGTCAGTATAAATTGTAACTTTCAAATTTACAGCAGCATGGCAGGCCTTTGTAAGAGCTATTAATTCTGCCACTTGTGCTGAAAATACCTTTTCAAGCCAGGAGGCTTCGACTATGCCAGACATTGTACACACTGCATAGCCAGCTCTTAATGTTCCAGTTGAATCTCTTAAACAGGACCCATCCACGAACATAATGCAATCATTTTCTTTTAATTGGGTGTCCTGTATGTCTGGGCGAGGTTTGGTACAGAGGTCAGTCACCTCGAGACAATCATGCTCAAATTCTTCCCCTTCTTTTATTTCTGTATTTTCATTGGGAAGTAGAGTTGCCAGGTTCAGTACTGTGCATCTTTTCAGTGTAACATTTGGTGATCCCAAAATAATCGTCTCATATTTGGTAAGTCGTGCATTTGTCATGTGCTGTGTTTTTGTTTCAACAAGATTTCAACAGAATGTGGAACCAAAACTGTCAAAGGTTATCCCATGACTATGCCCTCACATTGGGAAAGGCTTTGACCAACTGCTCGCAAACAACCCGGTAGGGCTGCTGCGACAGGGTCCAAAGTAGCTGAAAAATATGCTACAGGGCGATTTGCATCTCCGTGGACCTGTGTTAAAACAGACAAAGAACAAGCATCACGTTCATGACAAAACAACAGAAAAGGTTTTTCATAATCAGGCATCTCTAATACTGGGGCCCTGCACATGCATTCTTTCAGCTCCAAAAATGACTCAAGTTCTTCTTTTGTCAAAGTGATTGTATATGGCTCATCTTTAACATCTTTTCCTGTCAATTTTATTAAGGGTTTTGCAATAATTGAGAAATTGGGTATCCATTGGCGGCAATAACCCACCATTCCCAAAAACATTCTGACATCTCTTTTTGTTGTTGGGGGATTCATTTGTATGACAGCTGTTATTCTCTCCTTTGATATTCTTCGGGATCCTTTCTCAATTAGATGCCCCAAATATTTTACTTCTTTCTGACAGTCCTGCAGCTTCTTAGGTGACACCTTATGCCCGTTTCTTCCCAAATGATTCAATAATGCAATGGTATCATATTTGCAACTGTCTCTGGTTTTGGATGCAATCAACAAGTCATCAATGTACTGCACAAGAGTTGAATTAAAAGGCAGTACAAGAGGTTCCAAATCCTTCTTTAAGATCTGATAAAGATAGATGGCGATTCAGAAAACCCTTGAGGGATCCTGCACCAACTGTACACCTTATCTAGGAATTTGAAACTGAACAAAAATTGGCTTTCCTCATGCAGTGGTATTGAGAAAAATGCTTGTGATAGGTCTACTACGGTAAACCATTCAGCATCGCAAGGAACTTGGAACATTATTACGCTGGGTTAGGAACCACAGGGCAGCATTTTATCACAATTTCATTTATTTTTCTCAAATCCTGCACAATCCGAATCTTCCCACAGGGCTTTTTTAAACCCATAATAGGTGAGTTACATGGACTGCTCAAAACTTCTTTCAAAACTCCTTGCCTGAGAAAATCTGCAATTATCTGTGTCACTTCGATGAGTACGTCTTGAGTCATGTGATATTGTGGTACTTGTGGGAATACTGCATTTGGTTTTATCTGCACCTTAACTGGTTTAACTCCTTTAATTAAGCCAACCTCCTTTCCTGTCAAATCCCATACTCTCTCTGTTACGGACCCTTGTAGGTCAGCAGGTAAGTCAATTAGTGTGAACACTGGGAATAAGGTAATTAGAGGGTAATCTTCGCTCGTCTCCCCTCCTCCTATGAGCTGGTCCTCATCACCTTCATCATCACTGTTTGTCTGAACTTCTATTCCATCGTTGGAACAGGTAATTGAACATTTAGTTTTACATAGTAAGTCCCTTCCCAGTAGGGATACTGGACTCGAGTCGCATACGACAAACCTATGCAGACCTTGGAAATTTCCAATTTCAACCTGTACTGGATCGGTAATTGGATTTGTCAAATACTGATTAGCCACACCAACCACTCGTATTGTGCGTCCTGATAAAGGTAACCTTGGTACTTCCACACTGCGGACTGTAGAGCGTGTAGCTCCAGTGTCAACCAAAAATGAAACCTTATAGCCCATTACTTTTCCTTCTATATATGGGCCTCTCTGATCTACTTCTAATGAGGCTGCGAGCCTACACTCTTCACTGTCTGAACTGTCATCTGACCATTCGTCATTCGTCTCATTTTCACCTCGCAGTGGGAATTGCTGTTCAGTGTTGTTTTGACTCGACACCTGACCTGTGACCTGCTGAGGAAGCATCACCTGTTGCTGACCCATCGGGGCTAGAGGTAGCTGCATTTGCTGTCTAGGCACCATAGGAATCTGCTGTTGCATTGGTTGTACTGACACAGTTTGGAAACGTGGCGTCTGCATTTGCTGCATGGGTTGTACCCCTGACATCTGCGCCAAATTATTTTGATAATTCTGATTTTGTTGTCTCATTCTTGGACCTCGTGGATTCTGTTGTGCCCCAACATTCATGCTCTGCTGAACTGTACCATCATGCACCATATTTGGACAATCCCGCTTCCAATGTCCCATGCCCCCGCACGCGTGACATGGTGACATCCTCTTCACTATTTGCCCATCATTTTGAATGGCAACATTATTCATGTCTAAATTACGATTCACAAAGCCTCGGCCTCTACCTCTCGGCTGTACCTGAAACCCACCGTTCATTTGCGGTTGCTGATGCATCATTTGCTGAACACCATTTCCCTGAATTCCAGCCTGTACAGCTCTTATCTGCATCACCATCACCTTTTCTTTCAGCTTTTTCTGTTTTAACTCAATTTCATCAGTATTTCGCATACTGCAACACCTCGTCAATCGGTTTAGCTTGCCAACAAATCAAATGGTTCTTAATCATCTGACCAACCTCTGGTCTCAGCCCTTCAACAAATCTGAACACAAGATGATTCATGTCCTTCGGTTCGATCGTTTCAGTACCACTGTAATGTTTAAATGCTTTTAACAATCTCTCATAATAGGCATGTATTGACTCCTTAACCTCTTGCGAAGTCCGGTCGATTTTCTGCCAATCGGTCACCTTCGGTGACACCTTTTGTTTCAAAAACTCAATTACTTTATGATAATATTTCATCACCTCTTCGGAAGGTGCTCCTGTCGCCTTATCCCTTGCCGGTTCCTTTGTGGGCCAATCTACCCCTCTTTTGCACTCAAGCCACAAATCTGGTGGAACAATAATCTCAAACAAAGTATTCAAGTCCTCCCAAAGACATTTTGCGAGCTTCACAAATCTATCTGTCTGCTGATACCACTCGATCGTTTTTTTCTCTCAACCTCGGGTAATCGTTTGTAAAAGACTAAATATCTCCCCTGGACCATGGCACATGGACTAAAACACCACCAGCTGTTTCTCTCATGGGCAGGATTTTTATTGAATCTAGATTGGGTGTGGTCGCTGTTTCAATAGACCCTGGGCTATCCCTCTTCCCTTTGTCTTTTTTCTTTGCCCATCGGTTTTCCCATTTCTCTAATGCTCCCCAGATTTGCGCACTCTGCAGCAATTCTTTCAGATGTGTCTTCATGCCTGCGGATCTCATGTGTTCAAAATCTTTTGTGTCGAAGTCTAATCTGTAACTTCGTTTCAAATGTTTTGTGTTCCCAATATCGATGTTGTATTTGTCTGCCAGATTCGTTAATCTCTGGTGTATTTTTCCCACTTCTTTAGTAATCTTAGGGCATAAGTACCTCAGTTCTGCCTCAGTGTAAGATTCTAACCTGTTCACCCCCATTGTTCCTTCCACCAACTCAGCAGCTTCCGCACCTAGCCGTACCAGATTCAGGTATTCATCTTGTTTTTCCTTTTCGGGATTGACTTCGGTTACTGTAGTTGCTGTAGCCTTTTGTGATGTACAAGTTTTCTCTAACCACTCATTTAACTGTCGTACTGTAAAACCCTGCAGTGAAATGTTCCCTGTATGTATCATTGGAGTATATGAGGTATTTGTACTCATGGTTTGGGGAGTTAAGACTCCCAAACCTGCTTGCCGCATTGCCTCAAGAGGTGCCCCTATTGGACTGAGGTCCATTAAGGGTCTCGATTGCTCGGAAACCTGACCTCCCTGGGCCATTATTTGTGGAGTTCTAATAGACCCTCCTCTTATGACTTCATGGGTCATGACTCCCTGGTCGCATGTCCTTGTTCTCTCTTGGGCATATAACGGTACTGGGGGACCAACAGTGATAGGTAGTGATATTGCGGCAGGTGTCTGACCTGATCCCAGGCTTCTAGGAGCTGCAACACCATAGGTCTGCTCTAATAATCCTGGTGCAGGTTCTTTCAAAGGACCCGCTACTGGGTTATACCCCGGTATCAGTTGTGGTGGTTGTGACACCAACTGTGGGGTTGACTCGATCTGAACCAATCTTGGTTTTGTATATATCGGGTCTGGCGGTACCACTAAGTTCGTAGTAGTCTCGAGCACTGGAACATCGGGATAAATTCTTTTTATCGGTGGTGGAGGTTGTAACTGTGTCGGTACGTCTGGAGCAGTAGGTACACTGTCACCATTCTGTATTAAAGCTGTATCACTAGTCTGTACCGTATCAGTAACTCCCTTCTCCTGTGTCTGGTTCCCAGGATCCAAGCTAGTGCTCGGAACATTGTCACTCACCGCATAAGGTGGTGGTCGGTCATGTAGTAACCTATCCATAAACTCCTCATCCTTTGAATCATCCTCTTCTTCCCAGGTCCTTTTTTGTTCTTTAACTTTGTCTGAGTCTTTGTTAGTTTTGCAAGAAGCTTTCTTTCCCTGTGTCTCTTCTCTCTGTGTTATCGCTGGAAACAGCTTTAACCCATCTACTATTCCCCGTCTCGACATCTTATTCTCGTTGTCCCACCTTGCTTCTGCATAAGATTTCTCTGCTCTTGTCAATCTCCTGTGGAACCTTTCCTGCCTATGTTTAAGAGCCATCAGATCCCAGATCGCTAGAGCCTCGTATTGTGCTGGTCTCGGAGGTGGTTTTTGTGTGCTTAACATCCACCTCAAGTTTTCTAAAACCTTTTGATTGAACGTCCCATGTTCCGGAAACGCTAGACACCCTTCTTTTTCTGTCAACTTGCGCCATTGTTTTAACCACAAACAAGGTGCAACACCCTTTTCCTCCATAACTGTATAGGCTGGAGTACCCTCGGGCGGTGTAGGTTCCCCATCTGTTGCAACGATGTACACATCTCCCCTCAAAGCGCTTTTGAATGCCTTAACAAAATTCATTTTATTTTAGATTAATCAAGAAACGGCTTAGTTCCCAGGACACTCTTCACCTGCCCTTTGCTCACCCTATTGCCTCTCACGAACGGCAGCCAATCCGTGCGCGACCCCTCTCAACATCTGACCTATCGCAGCGCGGCACCACTGACGTCACACTCATACACACTGCAGCTGACAAAGTCTTGCGGCTTGTCCACACCTCACTAACTTCTTATAACTCATACAAACTAATGCGATTTATTGAAAACACCTTAAATGACAATACAAATATGCCGATTTACTACAGGATGGGTAACACATTCGCTTCAGAACTTTACAGAGATTTCACTTGAAGCCTCGGCCGCTCCTCTCTCCTTCTCAGTTCCCTCATCCGCAAGCAGAATTCGACCCGCAAATCCTACTCTCGACTTGTCAATGACTCCTTCTAGTGCACTTTAGAACTTGTCAAATCTCCATCGAAGGTTTCACACATACGTTGTGACTCAAACTTGACTTGTCAACCACACCCGATTGACCTATTAAATCGCACAGATTACAACATAAACCATATTTTTCATCCTACTCCGGAGTCTTAGACCTCAATAGGTCTTTACCTTTACCAACCACGTGGATAATTTTGAACAATAAGCGCTGCATTCATATGAAGTACGCCGACTTCCCTACTCTCATACTGTGGAGTACACCCACTCCTGCTAAACGACACTTATTTTGGCCTAAATACACACAATCTCACAATCTCCTGCAAGTTGAATAAGCTTTGAGCAAGTGCAAAGACCCTAACCACACATACTATGGCGCCGAGAACATTCCCAACTCATTTTAGGCAGGCTCCGAGATCCCAGGAAAGCCCATGGTGAACCTAGCCACTCATCATTTTGCCAAATTTCATTATCACAGAAAACAAAATTAGCAATGAAAACTCCGTCCTAGGGCCCCCAAGGGCCAAACCGTCGCTCTGCTACCAGAACTGTTAACGCGTCCGTCTATGTCAGTTTATACACATCAGGACTTGTTTTAGGTCGATGAACCTTTGGACCCAGTGGTGAGTCTCCGTAAGACGAGATTATCAAAGATCAAAATATATTTCACAATAACCATTAATGACTCTCCGGCGCATTCATTTGTTCTCAGACTCAAATAACCACACCTTGAAGGAAGATTTGTGAATTTATTCCCTATTGATTACAATCTAATAGTAAACGTATTAATCTCAAACCAAGAAGCATTAGAGCATAATCACAAAGTGGCATTTATGATGTATTTTCGACAATGCAGTGATCAGAATCATAGAATAGCTATGTTAGAAGTGAATAGACCATAGTGCATGATAAACAACAGAATATCAGTTCAGCATAGCTACATGTCAGTCACGTCAGTTCCGTCCATCAAATGAATACCTCATCTAACCTCAGATTAGCATTAGCATGTTGGGCTTCATGCAAAACAATTTAGAACATCAATTTGGAAAACAACTAACTAAGGGCCAGATGTACCAAAGGTTTGCGACTCGCAAACGGGCAGAATCGCAATTTGCGACAGTGCAAAATCGGAAATGGGATGCAAAAAGCCCATTTCCGACTCGCAAAGAGCGATGGGACCCGTTTGCGAGTCGCATCCGTTGCGACCCCCATTTTGCGACCCGCAAATAGCAAGTCGCAATTTGCGAGTCGCAAACCTTATGCAATTGCAACTCGCAAATTGCGACTAGTCGCAAAAAGCCCAGTTTGCATGTCCCATTTACCACTAACTCAGAGCAGGTGGTAACCATTAGCAAAGTATAAAAGGGGACCCAGAAGCCATCTGGGTTACTCAAGATGGCGGAGATATACCTGATAGCAGTGAGGAGGAGAGTCTACGCAGCCCAGCAGAGGAGGAGGAGGGGCCACAGACAGGAGAAGATATATAGAACCAGGCAGACTCTTTTTCAGCAAACTGAAGAGGAGATCTATGACAAATACCGCCTTAGCAGCGCAGCCATTCTAGAATTAATAGATTTACTCAAACCACAGCTAGAACACCAGACTCTGCGTGGCTGCGCCATTCCTACGCATGTGCAAGTACTATGCTCACTGCACCTCTTGGCCTCAGGGAGCTATCAGGGGGTCATTGCTGTGGCAGGTGGGGTATCCCAAAGTGCAGTGTCAAGGTTCCTCAGGGCCTTCCTAGATGCCTTAGTCACGCACATGTCTCACTTCATATACTTACCAAGGAATGAGGCAGAAATGAACAGCACCAAGCTGGACTTTTACAGGATTGCCCACTTTCCCCATGTCATAGGGTGTGTAGATGGGACACACATTCAAATATGCCCCCCTGCAAATCTGGAACACATTTTCCGCAACAGAAAGTGTACCCACTCACTCAACATACAGGTTGTTTGTGATGCCCATTATGTCATCACGGACATCGTAGCTAAGTTTCCAGGCAGTACCCATGACTCATACATTTTTAGGCCTAGTGGGATACATCAACGCCTGGAACGTGGGGAATTCGGAGACGGTTACCTCCTAGGTAGAGCCACAGACACTTGCAGACATACACACAGGTCACTGTGCACGACTATCTGGACTTCCTAACAGTGTACTTTTGTGCCCAACAGGTGACAGTGCCTATGCTCTCAGGCCTTGGATCATGACTCCGTTTTTAACACCCAGCACTGAATCAGAGAGGCAATACAACAGTGCGCATAAGAGGACCAGGAACCTGATAGAGCGCACCGTCGGACTCCTGAAGGCAAGATTCAGATGCCTCCACCGCAGTGGAGGCGCCCTCCAATACACCCCCATTACCGCATTAAAAATTGTGGTCGCATGCGCCATCCTCCACAACATAGCCACCCGACGTGGGCTACCTCTCACCCCTGCAGACCCAGATCCTGATGATGAAGAGCAAGAACAACCACATCGCCATCATGGGGATAGGAGTCTAGCTAATCAAGGCAGACTGAGACGGGAACACATTGCAACACAATATTTTGGACGGTACGTGTCAACTCCCACCATACTCACCTATTGACCAAAAACTCCATTTGTTAAGTGGAACAAAAATAACTGTTTTATTACTGTAATTAAGAAACTATATACAAGTCGAAATTGTCCATGGGCAGGAAAATGCCAACCAGTCATGTGGCACATTAACGCCATGTGCCACATTTAATGGTCCTGGGTGTTCTCTATGATCTTCTGCCCCTCCTGCCAGCCTGGCTGGTCCCTGCTGCGTCCGTGGTGCTCTGCCTACCACTCCTGAGCACCCTGCTGTCAGTGGCAGAGACACTGCTCACTGTTGAGCCCTCCTCACTGTCTTGGGGTGTTTCCCCTGTGGCCCTCGACATTTCCCGTGTCTCCATAAGTTCGATGATGTGGGTGAGACGTCCCAGGCCCCTGGCAACATCCCCAGCAAAATGGCCCATCTCTACTTACAGCCCAACTGTCCTCCTCGACAGGCCTGTTGTATTCATGGCGAGCCTGCCGATCGATGTGGCCATCCTGTCCAGTCTGTGCATTATCTGCCGATCTCTGCGCCTGTTCCCTAATGGCAAGGGCAAGGTCCCCAGTGTTCTGGCACATCATGTCCATGCGTCTGTTGAGGTGCTGCATGCTTGCATGGTTGTTTCGCACAAAGCGGTGCAGCACACCACTAATCCTGCCCAAAATTCTGTTCTGCAGGCGCTGACCACGCAGCAGATGTGCCTCACTGGTGGTTGGAGGAAGTATCCCGGATGCAGACTGCAGCCCAGATGGTCTTGAGCTGCGACGCCTACGCAGCGGTGGCTGCCCTGTGCTACCACCTGTGTCCTCCCTGCCTGTTGCTGGGGCAGCTTCTTGCGTGATTGTTGGAGCAGGTGTGGCTACTGCAGGGATGCTGCTGACCGTGCAGGTGGGGGTGCTGGCGGGTCCTGGGGTGTCCTCCTGGGCCTGGGTGCTTGGGGGTGTCTTGCTGGAGACCTGTGGGACATGGGGAACAGACTGTCAGTGTCTACTATCTATTGCACACATCCTAATAAACATTTGCCTATGAACTGCCTATTTGACTACATTTCCCATAATGCATCATTCTGGCAATTTCTACCCTGAAATGGAGCTATTTTGGTTGTGCATGCACCTGTGTACATGGTGGGTGGGGGTATGGCATTGATAGGGGTACAGGCTTATCACATGGTACTCACCGGTTGATGTGCTGGGCTCTGAGGTATCCAGGTCCCCAAATCCACACACTGCCTCCTGCTCCAATGTTTCTTCCACCCTTTCTTCCAGGGGTGTGGGTGGTGGCACAGATGATGGTCCCCCTCCTGTGCCTCTCATCTCCCAGAGCCTTTCAGCCACCCTCTCCTTGGTCCGGAAGCGGAGGTCATACCACCTCTTCTTAATGTCCTCGATTGTCCTGTGGCTCACACCCAGGGAATTGATTTTATCCTGAATGTCCTGCCAGAGTAGTTTTTTTGTGGCCTCAGGAACATTGAGGGCTGCTCTCCCAAAAAGCTCATCATGGTGCTGACAGCATTTCTCTGTCAGCACCTCCAGCTCCCTCTCAGAAAATTTGAGCTTCCGCTTTCTTGGGGTTCCCTCCATGGCAGCTGCTGTTTGTTCTGTGTAAAGACTGGCAGTTATAAAAGGGTGTGGTCCTCCCTCCTCCCAGGTGTTTTTGTAAACTTCCTGGCTGTGATGTCATCATCATGTGCCAGGAAGTGTTTCCAGAGTGTTCTGGTGTGCTTTCTGGAGTGTTCTGCTGCACCTGCAAGCAATTTTCAAGGTAATCGCAATTTGCGACATCTACTCGCTAATTGCGAGTTCGTTTTTTGCACACTCGCAAAAAGTGACCACGCAATCTGCGGACTCGCACACTGCGTTGCGAGTCCGGCTGCGAGTCGCAAATTCGGATCGTTTTTTTTTCTGGCATTACATATTGCGACTCGCATTTTGCGAGTCGCATCAACTCGCAAAATGCGAGTCGCAATTTTTATTTTTGCTACATCTGGCCCTAAGATACCTAATTAAACATACAGCAGTTGGTACTTAGAAAGAAAAGGCATATAGATTCTATTAGCATTAATAATTACCCTCCTCGAGTTCAGTCAGCATACAGGATCAGTCTTCGTCTTCAGGACATCAGATGGTTCACCGTCAATCTATCTAAATAGAATCAAGGGACACTCTCCTCATATGGAGGAAAGTATAATAGGGCAGTCTATGGGCTAGGATAATTTTGTCTAAGTCTCAAATCACCAAATAGAGTGACAGAGTTTCTGGATGCAATCGGTATCATTCCCTACCTAATGTGTCTTGTCTCTTGTGTCATGAGTTTTTATCCCCTTTTCGTAATCCATTCCCCCAAAATTCTATTGGTTAATAACTACACCCCATCATTGGTAACCAATCAAATTATTCATTAAGTAATGCATTTGTTATTTCTTGATACTGAATTGTTTCTCAATTGGTCTCCATAATCAGCATTTTTCGAAGGTGGTACATCCGGGGTTACTTCACCATCTTGGCACACGTCTCGGGTCAGGAGTTCTTTTCCCCTCGTCTCATCGTCCTTGAGAGTGTCCATTACTGTTTCGAAGCACATATCTTTTATACTAAAAGCTGCTAGCATGCGGATGGGAAGATTTCTTCATGTTTCGAATTAATACAGAAAGAACAATAGCTGAGTCATAATCATTCGCGAGTCCGCACACAGAAAAAGCATGAAAAATAAGCTTTAAAATGAGAGTTACACAGCTAGTTCGCAACTCATGCTAACTTAAGACATACACGTTTAAATGAATACAGTTTTGATTGTTATAATGGATATATCTTATTATTATTATTATTAGTGTTCATAAATGAGTAAATCTTCACGTTTATTAATGCATTTGAATGATTATTTATTAATATTGCTTTGCCAAATGTAAGCATTTCACGTCTATAATATATGATATTTAAACTACGCTCTCTCAAGATCAAGAGCATCATGTGCCTTTAACATGCTAGCTGATGGCCTTCTAACTTCAACTTGCATATTTCAGCCTAGTGGCAACACATACAGCATACACCTGCAGATCAAAAACATACTCATAGGTGTATACTGATTATTATACAGAGCTCAGTAAGCAGTACTCTCAGTTTATTACATGCACATACGTCTAGGAAAGTAAAATAGATGAATACAATAGTTAATAGGGCTCAGTAGACGATGAGAATGTAAGAATAGCAGTATAGCACAACCATGTTGTGGTAGGAGATTAACTGCATACATATATATCTGTAGTTTTATATATAATCTTAGGTATATTGTGATACAACCGTGTAGGTGTCTCGCCACTTGGTGAGGTTTTGGGGCAGTGGATCACTACTTTAGTAATAGGACTCTAGGTAACCTCATGATGACAGGGAGGTCCCTATGTCCCCAGACACTGCCTAGAGCACACCCTTTGTCTTCAACACAGTGCCGTGGTCTGTCTATTTTCTGTTAGAGGTTGTGGAGATGCCCCTTGTGGGCTCATATTTGACACTGAAAGCCAGTAATCATGGGAATTCAGACATCGAAAAAGCAATCAGAGCAATAAAAGTTAGAGAAATCTCTATCTGAGGACACACCAGCAAGAGGAATGGTGGCAAAGAAAGGGTTGCACACGTTTATGGCTCAAACAATGGCATCAATACACTGAGAGAGATTGGGAATTATAGTTTCTGCTGTGTGGCACTTACCACATACCCATGAATATGAGGAGGAGAATGTGTGATTTCAAACCTCAGCCTAGACCACACACTTTGAGGTGCTGAATCTGTGGGACCAGGTGGCAAATAAGAAACATAGAAAGAGGTTTGCGCTAAAGACCCAATAGACTGAACATTCAGGATGATTATAGGGAGAGAAATAGCGGGAGGATGTGATCGAGACAGTAGGCCCTTACCCTGCAATAGACAGCGAGGCCCTAAGTAAGGAGTAATCTGCCCCTCCAAAGAAGCCCAAAGAGGAGTTAGACTCCGAGAGTGTGTGAGGGAGCTCTCATAGACAAACTACTGAAGCCCAGACCACCCGTATAATGCCTCACCTGGAACAGAAAAATATGCCCCAAAATCCCTCAGAGAACAGACATACTGTATCAATCCCCGTAGAGGTGAGTGCACCCCTGAGCTATAGCAAGGCAGTAACCACACAGCCCCCATTGGTCCCGAATAACCCTTCAGCCAGCACTCAAGCTAGCATGAGCCCATTATCAGCCACTATACCACTGGGGCCCATATTTATACTTTTTTAGCTCCACATTTGTGCTGCTTTTTGACGTAAAAGCGGCGCAAACTTACAAAATACAATGGTATTTTGTAAGTTTGCACCGCTTTTGCGTAAAAAAATGATGCAAATGTGGCGCTAAAAAAGTATAAATATGGGCCTGGGTGCTTCTAAACTCAGCTGGTTCAAAGCAGTCAGGTAGTCACAGGGTTCCAAAATGTCCTGATCCTGCAGATTTGATGGGCGGAATCACAGAGACCCCGGTACTGGCCACAATTCCCAGGAAGACCCCAGCATCCATTGGATCAGGTCCGCAGAGAATAAATACTGCCCAAATGAATGTCAATCTTGAAGAGATATTCAAGGGAAATGTAGGACACTATACTGGGACAAATTGATATACTCGGGTTAAGAAGCTGCAACAGTGCCATAGGAGGCAGAGGCACAGATGGTGCGTGAGGGGGTAATTGTGGCTATGATCTAACTAGAGAAATAAGTTGAAAAGTAATGACTGACGATGTCTGGTGACTGGGACCTGAGGGCTTGAAACTAAAGGTTTGAGAATGCTTGAAAAGAAACTGATCAAATGCATCCGAGAATGAAGTGATCAGGAGAAGTTCGGGGAACAGTGGTCAAAGAAGGAGAAGTGCAAGGAAGGACGGAGAATAGAAACAACAAGGAAAGTGAAGGGAGGGGACACAGGAGTGACAGTAAAGGAGTACCCCAAAGAAAGTTCAAGGAGGAGCTTATGTACATGTTCCATGGTCATGATCTCAAGCTGACTTGTTCCATTTTACAAATTCACTCCCCATATTAAGGGAGAACCCTGACAAGTGGTACACTCAGCTAGATAGAATTGTGACTAGCTCCAAAGTGCTGTGGGATGGCTTGGATATGTTGTTCGAAATTACAGTCCCAAAGGACTTGTGGGCAGACTGCAAAATGTTAGTAGAACAGCCAACACATGGACCCTTAAGAGCAGGAAGCATAAATCCCCGTCCTCAGTAGTGAAGACCAAATATGATGGAGTTATCACCCACCTTAAAACAAAAGTTCCCCGAAAGAAAATGGATTGGTCTAAGACATTCAGAACCCAAGCAAACAGCCCATGCATATTTTGAGTGAGTATATAGGGAACTTAGTGACATGAATGGACCCCCTGGAGAGAAAATGTGAGGACTTATCGCATCCTTTGTATACAGGCTCCGAACAGAGATTAGTTGCTAAATAATACAGAGTGTAAGCCAAAGCCATTGGATGAGATCCTACATAATGCCAGACATTACAGCAACACATTAGAAACTAAGCATAAGGGTTTGAAGACATTAGCACTTTAAAGAAGGTTACCCCATGTCATATTTGCAACAAGGTCGGTTATTAGAAGAGGGATTGTTGATTTAACCCTGACAGGATACAGATTTATGATCAAGTACCTAACAGTGTGTGAATGTGACTGCTTTAGGTTTTGACTTTGATGCAAGCAATGGATTAAACACGCAAGGAGTTGACATGCCCTGCAGAGGGAATGTACAGGGGCATGGGAGGGGTCAAGGAAATTCAAATGGCATAGACATTAGCACTTTAAAGAATGTTACCCCATGTCATATTTGCAACAAGGTCGGTTATGAGAGGAGGGATTGTTGATATAACCCAGACAGGATACAGATTTATTACCAAGTACCTTAACACTGTGGCTCAGGAGGGAATTCCCCAAATGGCTAAACCTCTGATGAGTCCAAAACGTCTGAAGTCTGTGTTGCCCCAAGCTCTTTTTAAGCCCATGCTGATGCAGTTTGGAAATCCTGAATTCTAGCCCAGTCTCAGGAACCCACAGATCCAGTTCTTGAATCGGGTTCCACAGAGACCCATCATGTTTGAGAGCGCAAGTTGATTTGAACAGGACTAATAATGGTGTCTGTAGGGGGTGAAGAATGATGTGCTTGGTGCAGTTCTGGCAGTGGATCAGGGTGGCCCCTATGTAGCGAACAGGGTTAACTGTAACCCTGTTTCCTTTTTGATTGACACTGGAGCTACTCATTCAACTGTGCATACAGCTGAGGTCCCAGACCTACCTCTCTCAGGAAAATAGGTTCAAATTGTAGATATCTCAAATCAGTAACACACCAATCTGGTTTGAGCTCCTATCACAATGAAGATAGGGTCTATACGAGGGCAGCACCAATTTATCATGTGTGACTCCAGACCTGTAAATCTATTAGGAAGAGACCTTTTGTATAAGCTCAACTATGTCACATATTGCAATTGTGAGGGAGTTGAACTGAAGACACATGTGGCAGATCCCAAGCTTCAGTTAAATTCACAAGATTCCAAAGTCTGATTGTTTCCTATTCTTACCACAGAGGATGTGCCTATTGAGTTGAGAAGGGCAGTCAGGAAAGAAGTGTGGGATTTCACAGGGAATTCAAAGGTGTGACCCCCATTAAAAATCACTCTCAGGTCAAATGCAGTCTTTTCTCAAACACTCCCTTACAAACTGACACTCAAAGCCCTAGCTGGCATAATACAAATCACTGAAAACATGTTAGAACAGTGAATTTCGAAGGAGGTCACTGGGAGGCCAAGCAACTCCCCAAACATTCAGAATTTACAAAAACAGACCAAATAATGACCCTATGCTATCCTGTGGTACAGAACTCAGCAGTGGCCTTGTTTCAGATTCCCCCAGAAGCTGAGTGGTTCATGGGCATTTACTTGTGTCAGCCATTATTTTCAATTTTCCTCGACAAAGACAATCAGTAGCTTTTTGTGTTACAATTTCAAAAGAAAACTCTCATATGGTGTTGCACTCTACAAGGGTGTACAGAGAGTTGTTCATACTTTAAACTGGTTTTGAAGAAAAATCTAGAGAAACTAAAAGTACCGTGCAGTTCTGCACTAGTACAGTACATCAATGACTTGCTTGTGTCATAAATGACAAAGGAGGCTTGCAGACAGGACACCATAGCCTGTTCGACCATCTTGTATGGGCATAAGGTTTCCCCAGTACTGCCAAAAACCTGGGACATCAGATTGAGACTGGAGCCAGGAGGGTATCCTACAATTGCGTTGAGGTAGTCTTTAGAATGAAATTCCCAACCACACAAGGAGAGGTGTGCATGTTTTTGGGTATGGTTGGCTACTGCTGACAATGGATTTCTAACTTTGTTCTTATGGTGAAGAGTGGCCTATTCTGTCTGCACCTTGAGCAGTGTTGTGGAAGCTTCTCTCTTGTGCCACTTAACCACAGCTCAAACAGCCAAACTGATTGCCCTCACAATAGCCTGCTGTAACTCTGACAGACAGAGAGTCATAATTTACAATGGCAGCCAGTACAGCTTTGGGGTTGTGCACAATTTTGTCCTATTAGGTTCCCAGAGATGTTTCTTAACCTATTCTTGCTCGCCAATCAGGAATAGTTTGTATATCATTAATCTGATGAATGCACTGCAAATTGCCACATCAGATCACAGTGGTAAAATATACTGTGCACTGGAGCAGTGTGGATTTTGTTACCCGAGGGAGTTAACATGTGATGGAATTGCACTCTTGAGACCTGCACATTCCACTTTAACAAGGCATGTAGAGAGGGAGAGACAGTTGTGAATATGCTCCTCAACACAGTGCATTCAATGAATTAAGGGAGTTACAACTTGAAGTCATTCCAATTCAGAAATAAATATTGGAAAAGCCTTGATGCACAAAAGATGCTAATGACATTTGTGTGTCAAGGGAGGCTAAACCAGTCTCACACGCATTGCCCAACCCATGTAGTTCTAGACGATATTGTTGTGATTCAAGTTAAAGAATTAAAATCTTTGGCCAGATGTAACAAACTATTTTGCATTTGTAAATGGTGCGAATCGCAAAGTTCTACCATTTGTGAATGCAAAATAGCCACGATTTATGAAAGGCATTCGCAGTGCAATTTGAAGGAAACACTAAAATAGTGATTCCCAAGAATTGCAACTCAATTTTGCAAATCACAAATTATGATTCACAAATAAGGAATCGCAAATAAAGTGTATGAACCAGTCGCAAATTGCGAATTATAGTAAAACAGGGATTTTGCAAGTGCAATTTACCACCAACTTAAATCAGGTGGTAATCAGGTGCAACTTATAAAAATGGGCCCAGAGTTCATCAGCTCTTTTCAACAATGACTGCACTCTACGTGATGAGGATCCTGGCAGCGTTGAGGAGAGGGAAGTGGAGACAGGAGTGCATTTTCAGAGTGTGCATTACTTTGTTTGACCAAACAAAAAGGAGATATTTGATAAGTATATGTTGAATTCTGCCATGATACTAGAACTAATAGCAGATTTACAACCACAGCTGCAGTGACACACACACACACAGAACCAATGCCATACTCACTCATGTGCAGATATTATGCTTCCTGCACCTCTTAGTCTCAGGAAGCTATCAGAGGGTTATAGCATGAGCTGAAGGTGTGTCTCAAAGTGTGCTCTCGCGCTTCTTCAATGCATTCCACAATGCAATGTTATTTAAAATAAATCACCAAATCAAATTCCCCAACACCCCACAGGACTTGCAGCTCACAACATTACATTTTTACCAGGTAGCCCAATTCCCACATTGGCTGCATTGATGGGACACATGTGGCAACCTGTCCACCATCTGAAACTGAGCACATATACAGGAATAGAAAAAGTAGACTTTCCATAAACATTCAGGTCATCTGCAATGCCTCACACATCATTACTGATTTAGTAGCCATATTCCCTGGTAGCACAAATGATTTGTACATCTTGACACATAGTGGAATGTATGTACAGCTTCTTCCTGGATAGTGTGGAGAAGGATACCTACTTGGTAATGTAGCAGAGAACTATGTAGCATATTATACAGGTGAGGTCAGAGATGGCAATGACTCAATTTTTACTCCTGTCATTGTAGGAGACAGTGCATATGCAGTGCGGTCCTTCATCCTAGCAACATACCTCAATCCATCGACACCAATTTAATGGCGTTACAATGCAGCACAAAGGAGAACGTGAAGTGTTATTGAGAGGGCCTTTGGCCTGCCAAGAGTCGCTTTCAGTGCCTGCAGAAAAGTGGGGGCACTGTACAATACAGTCTGAAAACCTGCTGTAAGATTGTGGCCACATGCTAAATTGCACAACATCGCAACAACAAGAGACATACCAATGGAACCCACAGATACAGACTCAGATGAGGATGACAACCCATTGACACCCCCTTAGCCAGCAGACCGATCCAGAGCAACAAAACTCAGGCAAAGACGTGCTGAGAGTAAGCACAACTATTTCTGATGTAAGTAACAACAACACCACATCTTGTTTCTTTTTAGCTACAGGTATCACATTTAGGGGGTCATTACGACCAAGTCAAACTGCCAATGTACCACACTGACTGCCAGGGTGGTAACGACCGCCAGGCTGGAGACTACAGTCTCTAGCCCGGCAGCCGTCACTAGGCCGCCCACGGCATTATGACTCCACCCACCGCCATGGTTTCTGTTTCTTTTGTACCACCACGAAAACCATGGTGGTAGGCACTATCACTACCAGGGAATTCCTTCCCTGGCACTGATAGTGGTTTCCCCTGTCCACCTCCCCCTCCCCGGAACCCTCCCCCATACCCCATCTGTCCACCCCAACATAAACACACATACACTCACACGGCAAAACACACGCATACACACATGCATATCCACATTCACCCGCACATGCATATTTCCATGCTCACACACATCCACACACACTGACATACATATCGGCACATACGCATTCACACATCACAACATACACGCACACTCACATTAATTCATGCGCACACACTTCACACACAGTCCACACCTGCATGCATGCACACAGACACAAACACACACACCCACACACACACACACACAACATCCCCCACCCCCCTCTCCTGATGGGGCACCCAACATACCTGCTTGCAGGGGGTCCTCCGGCAGGAGACAGGATGCGGCGCTGCCGCCAGCAGCAGCGTCAGCCAACAGAACACCGACAGCCGGTCGGCGGTGTTCTTCCGGCGTGGTGCTGCTGCTGGCAGCAGTGCCACCTCACCGCCATCTGCAGCCATGACCGTAGCCGGAAGTCTGCCAGCCTTCTGGCAGAATTCCGGTTACGGTCATATTATGGTGAACGGTAGGTAGCCACGACGATGGTCTTGTGGCAGCTGTCGCAGTGGCGGTTGGCGGCATTTACTGCCATTATCATAATGAGGGACTTATCGCCTTAACTTTAGGTCAAATATGTGGACATAGAACATAGGTAGTCCAAAAGCACTATTTGTACTCAAATTAAATGCTATACTATTAACATCATACTATCAATGCAATGTCACAAAATATGCAAGGCCCAGCACATGTCCACATTACTTTTTGCATCCACGGACTCCACTAGAATGCTCAGAGGGCTCAGCGGCATCTCTTGTTGTGGGTTCTGACACAGTACTGTGTCTGGAACTGCGACGCCTAGGATCCATCACAGGGGCTGTGACACTACTGAGATTAGAGTGCTCCTCACTATCCCCACCACCCAGCATGCTGTTTGCAGCACTCCAGGCTGTCTGCATAGTCTCCAATGCATTGGTAACCTGCACCGATCCCCGTGCAATATCCCCAGTGCAATGTGCCATTTCCACTTGGCATGCTCACAGCACGTCATGACAGCAAAGCAGTTGCTTTAAGCGATTTACATATCTGCTGAACCCATCCCACATACCCATCAATTGGTATGGCACCTATTGTGGGTAACATGGTCCTGCTGCATTACAGTGCAGAGTTCCTTAATTGCATTGTCATCTCCCTTAGATTTTATTCTGTAGATTTCTGTCCTTCTGTACTGTTGCATTCAGCTGGCACATGTTGTGATCGACAGACACCAACTGCCTGTGCATGGATTTCAGCTGCTTACATTGTGGGAAGTGCACCTTTAGCATGGATTCCCCCAGACCACCAAAAAGAGATGGGCCCTCACCTTCCTCTGAGCTCTGTCTGAGCTCTGTCTAACATCTGCTCTACTCCTCCTGAGGGGAGTATACTAGCGCCATAAAGGGACTGACATCTGTGGGTGCATTTACCATCAGAAGATGGTGTGTGTACGTCTTCTTGTAAGGCATCAGAGTCCTGCGTAAATTCAGGGAGTGGTTCCACTGTTGCTCTGCGCCTGGGTGGTGCTGGTGTAATGGACTCAATGATGTCGGTCTTAGGCCGTGGCTGGGTTTCCTCATTCTCTCCTGTTTCTGTTTCTGCTGCATCTTGTGCTAGAACATCTGCAACATCAATGCGCAGCATGTCAGTCATAAAGTACTTTATTCATTTCTCAGTTCACAGTTACAATTTTTAGTAAACAGTTTTCCTGGCATAGTGTCTCTAATTGTCTTTTATATTGTCTCTCTGTTTGGTTATACACAATACTGCAATGTTTGTTCTAGGTGCAATGTCGGGGTATGGGCTTCGACTCCCAGAAGGCATTGTTGCATAGCATGGAAAATGTGGCATGGACTATTTTTCACAGTGCATGGTAACATTGTATTAATCTAAAGGACAAGTGTACATGGACATATGGAGATTCAATTCATTACTGCCCTTACCTTTGCTGGTGCCTTTGGTGTCTATGTCAGTGACACCAACTACTGCTTCAGCCTGCAGTATTGACTCCACCATGTCCTCCAAGAGGGTGGATGGTGTCTGGGTGGATGGTCCTCCACCAGTGCTCCTTGTCTCCTTCATCCTGCTTGCTACTCTCTCCTTGACACGTGACCGTAAGTCCTCAGTCGTACACTGCACAACACCCACTGCGCTGATTTTAGCCTGGATGTCACTTTACATTTTTCTCTTCTCACTTTCTGGAACATGGAGTGAGTTTTTACCAAATAACTTATCATGGTTCTTGACAATCTCTTCTGTGAGCACCTCCAACTCCTGCTCACTGAACTTGAGTTTTCCCTTCCTTCCTCCTGTGTCCTTGCCCTTCCCTTCATTGGCCATTGTGTCTTATGGTCCTGGCTGACTCTCCTGAGTGCCTCCCGGGTGCTGTGCTAGGTATGTCTGCCTGCTCCTGAGGCTTCTGGAAACAGCATGCACTGACTGACTTCCTGGTTGTGAGGCCATCATGCTGCTCCAGAATGCAAAACTCGTAATTTGCGATTACCAAAAAATTATTCGCTATTTTACAGAATCACTAGTTGGTAATCGCTAATTGTGGTTGCGATTTTTTGGTAATTGCAAAATATTTTGCGATTGCCATGTTACATTGCATTTTGCGAATCCCAATTAGCGATTCGGTAAAAATCGCTATTTGGGATTTGCAAATGCAGGCTCCATAATATGGCCCCTTCTGTATTATTGCCTTAATAGACATCCCATAACTTAGCTTAGTATCCCAGGGTTTCTAGCACCTTGTGATTAAAAATAGAATGTAATGCATTAAAGAAGAAGAGGAAGAAGAAGCTCAAAGGGTATCAGCTCACTCCCTAAAGCACTGGGTCCTTCTTTTATCAATAAATTGATGTTGGAAGTTAATCTACATGTCATTATTACTACAAATTTGGCGACGATGGGACTAGTAAAAACAAATGTAGAAGTAAATCTATGATTGTATTGGAAATTAAGAAATGAACTCTCATTAGAAAAGGGCAGGGTAGTAAGGTGTGGTAGAGTGGTTAGCCCTGAATGTTTGAAGGGGAGACTACTTGAATTATGTCACGAAGGACATTTGGGTATAACAAAACTAAAAGCAGAGTCAAATATCTTTAATTGTGGCCAGGTCTGGACTTGGACGTTGAAAAAAAAGTTCAAAATTGTGTATTGTGTAACAATTCTGAAAAGGCATTAGTTACAGCTAAGCTTCCTGTGTGTCCCATTAAACGTCCAGATATGGTGTGGCGGAGGTTAGGTTTGGACATTATGGGTTCTGTTCAGGACAGAGATGAGACCAAGTCTGAGTTTTATACCTTGTTAGCGCCGAATTTGAGTCATTTTGTTACCCATATTCGGCGCAAACCTAACTCCATATATTAGACCCGTCTAGTGCCAAAGTTATGGAGTTAAAGTCATTTTTTCCATGCGGGAAACTACCTTGCGTCAATGAGATGCAAGGTAGGCGTTCTTGTGCAAAAAATGATGATATGGCCTTAGCGCCATATTTATCCCTGCATTCTAAAATCAAGTCTGGGGGAAGGGGGCCTTAATTAATGGTGCTAAGCTTGCTTAGCGCCATTATTTAACGCCTGGGTCAGGACAGGCGTTAGGGGACCTGTGGGCCTATTTCCACGGTCAGAGACCATGGAATGGGCCCACAGGTGCCCTTCCGTAGCCCCAGGGACCCCCACACCCACACCAGAGGAATGCCAGAGGATGGGGGAACCCCATCCCAGGTAAGTAAGTACAGGTGAGTATTTTAATTTATTTTTAAAGTGCCCTAGGGGGGCCTAACTTGGGCCCCCCTACATGGTGTTAGCGTGTCAGACCTTAATGAGTATACTTACAAGGGGACGCAAATAGGTCGATGAATCTTTTGACTCGCAATTAAGAAGTTCTTACCTTAGCTCCAATACAGGAATTAATAATCAATACACAATAATCAGCAATCATTAGCAATCAATAAAATCAATAATAAATGGAGTCAGTAATAATCACGCACCATGACCTTTCAGTCATGCATAACCACACCTTTAGTAAAAGTTTAGAATGTTTATTTCCCTATGTTAACAATGATAAAGTCATGTAGATTAATCTCAATATCAAACGAAACACATACAAAAACAACACTGGATGTCCAAAGCGACGGAAGAAACGCAGTCTAATCAAAGCTTGAACTACAACACATTCCAAGGTTACAGTGCAAATAAATAGCAGAGTCAGCCATGTTACCATGGTGTACTACATGTAGTTAAGCAGAGAAATCCATCAAACATTAGTCTCTTTCGTCATAAATCAGAATCCTCAACTATCACCAGATTAGAATCAGCATGTTGAGCTTCATGCAAAACAATTTAGTAATACCAATTTGGAAAACATCTAACTATGATTCTATCAAAACGGTGCGGTTGGTGCCTAGAAAGAAAAAGCGAATATGCATGATAATCACAATTTTATCGCATAATATCTATCCTCGGTATGGGTCAGCAAAGCAGAATCAGTCTTCATCCTCAGGACATCAGTCGATCAGCAAGGCATCAGGCTCTCAGTCAGGGAATATGAGCCCAATGTCGGAATGAATGTCTCTCCCCTAAAATCTTCTAAACTCTCTTCCTCTCCTAAAGTCGTCTCTCTCCCCTAAAGTCTGAGATCTTTTCCCTCTGTGGCGTTGTTATATCAAAGTCACCTAAACTATCCTCTAATTTCCTATTGGTCACTTAATCATATGTTCACACTCTGTCCAATAACACTACTATACTAAATCTATGAATTCTAGTATTTCAACGTTCTCATACTGTTGATTGGTTCATCTTACGATGTTCTCATCATCCGGCTTGTCAGGTAACGGTATTGTTGCATCTTCCGCTCTAATCAGTATCTTCATTGTTATTGGCATGGGAAAGTCAGTCTCACACACATTACACATAAAATGTTGCATTAGCAAGAACATCATCTCCTAACAGTCGGTTCTCACGGAAAGCTTCTGATAAGCACATTTAAACAATACAATAGACATTTCACAGTTTAATTCAATTGGTTAGCATTTTTATTAAACGCTAAGAAATACAGCTTCTACATTAGGCCTGGCGAAATAGGCCAAGACACTTGCTAAGTTAAGGCCTACAATTTATAAACCTAAAGCATAGTTTGTAACCCTTAATATGACATATTACTGCATTAATCTTATACTTTTTCAACATTTCATATGTATTAATCATTAATTTGTACATTTTGTTAACATTGGTGGCCATTGTTCGAGGTCACGTTTTCAAATGCATGCATTATTTTCTACGTTATTTGATATTCCACATAAACTCATTATTCAAAATACATAAACAGTCATTGATAACTCTTATTAAAACACCTGCGCTAGCAATGGCACTGGGCCTAATGTCCGTGCCAAGGGGACATATGTCCTCTGTGCATGGCCATTGGGGTGGTGGGCATGAATCCTGTCTTTACTAAGGCTGGAGTCATGTCCATGGAGGTTGTGCGTCTAAGAATGACGCTAGTCTGGTTAGAGGCGTTTTTATGCCTCTAACCAAATTAGCGTCATCCTTTGATGCACAACCTCCTGTTTCCCCCCTGCCTCCCCGACCTGGCTAGAGCCCTTTTTCATGACTCTAGCCAGGCCTTATTGCCGGCTATCGTCATTCCATAAATATGACACCCGGGCGGCATCTTGGAATGGCTCTAGACGACGGTATACTTTTTCACGCAAGACTGAATTAGCGCAGTTTTGCGTGAAAACGTATAAATCAGGGTCCAAGTATACCGTAGTTTTCATTGATCATTTTGCTAAATGGCCTGACATTGAAGTAGTAACTAAGGTGGCTGCCCTGACTTTAGTATGTTTTTTGGAGGAAGGTATTTTTGAGAGAAGGTTTAACTAAGGTAATCTTAAAGGACAATGGACCCTAATTCATGTCAGAGGGGTTAAAATCCTACTTATGAAGAAATAGTGTTGTGCATAAAACTACATCAATATACCATCCTGCTGGAAATGGTGCTGTTGAGCACTTTAATAACGTGCTTAACAATTTCATACAGTTGGTCAAGGAAGCTAAGATGTCATGGTTTAAAGAAGTGTAACACACCATGTGGGCTTATAGAATCATGTTGTATAGGTCCACTGGATTTAATCCTTTTGAAGTTATAAAAGGTAGGATTCCCTTCATTAAGGATAACATTGGGTGGATGTCCGGGTCTAAGAAGAGTGAGTGGACACCCTCAGCTGGTAAGAAACGTTTGTCATAACATTAGTAAGGATTACTATGATAGGAACAATAAGTGTAAACAGTTTGGTATGAAGGAAGGTGAGTGGGTGAGAGTTAAGAGACCAGGAGACTATAAAAAAGTAAGGGAAGATTCTTACAACCCTTAAAAGTGATAAAGGTACTCTGCAGCTCTGTCCGGCTAAGTGATGGCAAGGCATGGCATTTGAATAGAATTTCTATATGCAAAGGAGAAAAAAATCCTGGCGGGACAGTGGTACTTAGGCGAGTCCACCTGCCAAATTTGTAATGTGGTGGTCGGACCGCCACAGCCGCTGTAATCTGACGGCTTACCATAATGAGGCCCTACGTGTACAAATGATTTTTGTTTTCTGTTTTTTCATTGAGCTGTTAAATATTGTGTTTAATATTTTATCTCCCTTGTAAGCGAATGTACCATTTGGTGTTGGGTTCAATGCTTTCATTTTTATAGGGGGAGGAATGTTGTGATGCAAGAATTACAATCCTTCTGTATTATTGTTCTAATAGACATCCCATAGCTTAGTCAAGTATCCCAGGGTTTCTAGCACTTTGTGATGAAATATAGAATGTAATACATTTCAGGAGATGAGGACGAAAAGCTGGAAGGAAATCAGCTCGCTTCCTATAGACTGAGGCCTTCTTTTATCAATAAATTAAAATTGGAACTTGATCTGCTACAGTTATGGTCTCAACCTTTAAACAATACCGGTTCAAACTCTGTTTCTGAAGAGTGAGTGGACACCCTCAGCTGGTAAGAAACGTCTGTCTAAGGCTCATAACATTAGTAAGGATTACTATGATAGGAACAATAAGTGTAAACAGTTTGGTATGAAGGAAGGTGAGTGGGTGAGAGTTAAGAGACCAGGAGACTATAAAAAAGTAAGGGAAGATTCTTACACCCCTTAAAAGTGATAAAGGTACTCTGCAATTATGTCCGGCTAAGTGATGGCAAGGCATGGCATTTGAATAGAATTTCCATATACAAAGGAGAAAAAAATGTTGAGGAAACCAAGGTTTGCACAAACGTTACTTTAAAAATTCTAACTGGCTGATGGGTGGTGAGAGGACTCTTGAGTTGAGAAATGAAGTGAGCAATGATAATGAGGTTGTGGATGATGTTGGTAATAGTAGGGCAGAACAACAAGGCGAGATGTACCAACAAGAAAATTAACCAACTTCTATGTCATCTGTGGAGAAGAAGGTTAAGTTGGGAAGGCTAGGAAGAAGGATCATCAAACCAAAGAAACTACAAGACTGTTGGCCTCTTTACGACTTTGCCAGTCCCAACATTGGACCACCAAACTCGCGGGGACGGTGGCGTCCCACCCCTACCCTATTTCAATGTTCCCAGCGGGCTGACTGGACTGATGGGTGGGGACATTGTAACAGGGCATTCCCATCAGACAGACCAGCAGAAACAGTGCTACGAGATAGCACTCGACTCCATTAAAGGAGCTGAGTGCCATCTCGTAGCAAATAGGGTGCTCGGGGGGGCCTCTGCACTGCCAATGCCAAATGCCCCTGGCACTTGTTGTCTGCCAGCCTTTCAGTGACACCCTGGCTGACCACAACCAAGACTGTCATCACCCCGTTGGGATCTTTGATCCTAGCGGGGACAGTGGTACTTAGTGGTACTTAGTGGTCCACCTGCTGAATTTGTAATGTGGTGGTCGGACCGCCACAGCCGCAGTAATCTGACGGCTTACCATAATGAGGCCCTGCGTGTACAAATGATTTTTGTTTTGTGTTTTTTCATTGAGCTGTTAAATATTGTGTTTAATATTTTATCTCCCTTGTAAGCGAATGTACCATTTGGTGTTGGGTTCAATGCTTTCATTTTTATAGGGGGAGGTATGTTGTGATGCAAGAATTAGAATCCTTCTGTATAATTGTCCTAATAGACATCCCATAGCTTAGTCAAGTATCCCAGGGTTTCTAGCACTTTGTGATGAAATATAGAATGTAATACATTTCAGGAGATGAGGAAGAAAAACTGGAAGGGAATCAGCTCGCTTCCTATAGACTGAGGCCTTCTTTTATCAATAAATTAAAATTGGAACTTATTCTGCTACAGTTATGGTCTCAACCTTTAAACAATACTGATTCAAACTCTGTTTCTGAAACCTGCCCAGTAGTCTGTGCCAGAGGTGTCTATGCCAAAAGCAAAATGTGGGTAAAATGATAGTGGTGACCATGAGTCACATAGGAAAATCTGATGGCCCTTTCAACCATCTCTAGATCGACTTTTGGAGATGCCCTAATGTTCATCATTTGTCTGTTTGTTCATTGGATTGAGGTGTATCCTACCAAGTGATGCAACAGTCTGACAGTTGCCAGGTTTCTATAGAGTGAGTTGATCCCTTGATTCCACATGCCAGTTCATCTTGAATCTGATCAAGGGAGTCACTTCAAGAATGAGGCAATGCAGTTGCTATGCACCACCCTAGGGATTAACCAGAAATTACATTTCAGTTACAGGCCGGAAGTTTCAGTAGTAAAATACAACGTTAAGAGGGGGATTAAAGATCAACTGGCTACCGCGTGCACTCCCACATCTCTCAAACGGCCAGACTCTCTTTCCCTGGTACTCATGAGCATACAAAGCACTCTGTGCAGGAGAACTGGACTCTCCCCAAGCAAAGTTGTGATGGGGGAGGCATAACAATCCCATCAGTTCTAGTGATTGCCGTTGTGAACATTACAGATGACATGATGCTTGAGAATTGCAAATGCCTGGCTGATAAGGTACATTCAGGACGGTATCTTTGGGCAACCAGACATGCTTAACATTTTTCTAAAACCTTCCAGTGAATGAACCTTCATCAGTATATGATGAAATTCTTTACCCTACTATCAAACCCCAACCTCACTAAATCCGATGTGCAGAACTAGCCCTGATGAGAGAATCTTTATATATGAGCTGAATGACAGGATTAGAAAAGAGGACAAAAGAGTAAGGAAAGTAAGGCAAAGGTAAGTGGAGGAAGGGAGAAGGGGGAAGAAAGATGTGCATTCAAAGTTGAATCTACGCATGAACAAATTAGGGAGACTAGTATAATCTGCAGACAAGAAGAAAGTGACACAATGGAAGGTGTAGGATAGAGTGACTGTGACCATACCTATTTAGCTACAGGTACAATTTTTGCCGAATTGGAAGTTAGTATTAGAGGGATAAACTATGTGTGTGGAAAGTCAGCTTACTATTAGCTGCTATGCAATTAGGTAGGGAGTTGTTATGCTGCTTTAGTTTTCACAACATTTATCACATGAATTACTTGAAAGCAGGATCTGATATGTATTTAAGAAGAAGCTGACGTAGTTTTGGACAGATAACATTTTTGGGGCACTCGTATCCTCAGTAGGCATAGCACACAAAGATGTTAAGATTGGGAAGCTATCAAACTGGGTAGATAAATTGGCAAGGCGTGATGATTAAGAAGGCATTTCTTCCAATGAGAGCTAGGATAATCCAGAACTGCCTCGCTGTTGAAATGCTGTTGGTTAAGACAGGTGGAGGTGGCAAAGTAAACCATTCAAGGAAATGTTGTGCATACATTCTCCAAATAGATGACCAGCTTCAAAACGATATGACTAATATCACTAACAGGACTCATGAACTAAAGGAATTGGAAGAGATCGGTACCTGGGAAGGAGTAGGCTCAGTGTTTAGCTCCATTGGAAAGGGATTTGCTAAGGTAGGTGAAAGGCTAGGCAACATAGATGGTGGAATACTAAAATTAGTGCTAACCTTTTTGTTGGTGATACTAAAAGTTGCTGCATGTGTGGTTCTTTCTTTAAACTTTGCAGAAGGATTTTATCAAATATTGGGTTAAGAATCTGAAAGGAAAGACCGGGAGAAAGAGGAAAAGGACCGGTGGTGGATTTGATGCTTTGCAGGGTGACTTCTATAATGACATGAAAGAACTAGAAGGATCTAGATACAAGAAACTAAAACTGATGACAACTGTAATGTAATTAATGTGACAAACAGAGCGTGATCATTTAAAAAAATCATTGGTGGAAGGATAGATAACGTGGTATCCTTAAAATCTCGAAATTTCAATGTTAGGAGTGTAAGACTCAGGACAATGTAGGCCCGTCATCCATCCTATTGTGACATGAGCATCTAAAAAGCAACATGGCCTATTGTTTACTATGTGTTACAATAAAAACTCGTCGATTTCACTAGCTGAGAAAATAATTCCCTGTAGCTGTCTGAGCAGAGCGTATTAAGAACAGATGTTGTGAACATTAGAATTCCATGTATTAAAAAAGTGAGAAAATCCTTGAATGTATTTTGATGCAGCTGTTGCTCTTTGCCTGATTTCTTCAGTTATGATTGTGTGAATCGCGCAGTAAGTGTGTGTAGCCTTTATCTACAGCTCTATAAAAGAGTGTGAATTGTCCATGTTAGGAGGAGACACCTATCTTGTTTTTAGAAGGCGAATCATGCTGGATATTCAGTAGAACCTAACTGAGTTCTTGCTGTATCGTTACATTTTGATACTTAATGATCTAACATTAATGGCCCAGCCTATGCATTTCTGAATTTTAACTAATAGGGTAAATTGTAAAACACAGAAACTTGTCTGTCCTTCTTTGCCAAAAATCCTTTATTTTTGCCGTTTGCATGTTCCCTAACTAGCTTACTAAGAGAGACAGGTCCAACAGGGAGCACTAAACACATAGACATCAAGTCACCAAAATGCCAGGGGTAGCAGCAGTGGCGGCTTCCGCAAATGTCAATGGACGAGTGATGGGGAGACAACAGAAAAAAAGAAAGCACTTACCTTTTCCGCCGACTCCCGCTGCCTCACTCATCGCTACTCTTCTTATGGAGTCCCAGAATTCACTGGGACACCAGCACAGGCTCCCCAGCAATCCTGGTTCTGCATTTATGCTAAACCTAGCATGAAAGCAGCATCAAGATTGGTCTGAGAGGCTTCGACTACCTCTCAGACACAGCCATGGGGTCTGTGCAGTTTCTCCAGCGTGGCTGTGTCTGTGCACATGTGTGTTTGTCTGGCCTGAGACCACTTAGGTGCACTCTCTCCTCCTCCCACCTCCCATGACCCAGCCCGTCCCTCCCTGCACTGCTGGCTGGGCCAGCAGATGAAAAATAAAATGATAGTAGGAATACAGAGTAATCACAAAAGAATTCTAGAGTAGTACTGCATTCCTTCAGTTGTCCCCAGTACATTCTAGTTCAATAGAGCCATCTACATTGCAGATGACTTTGTCACATTCCAGATGCCATACCCCAGGATTATGCCACAACAGGTTCATGTGAAGAATCTTTTTTGCCAAATATAGGGCCAGCTGTATCAAACTTTTTGCATTCCCAAATGGTGCGAATTGCATAATTCGGCCATTTGCGAATGCAAAAATGCCTTTTACGATGTATGAAAGGCGTTCGCAGTGCAAATATAATTTGCCTGTCGCAATCTGCATATCGCAAATAGCGGCATGATTTTTAGAATCGATATCTGAGTAATGCAAATTGTGACTTGGATTAGTGAATCACAGATAACGATCCACAAAATCATGTCGCTATTTGCGATACGCAGATTGTGACACACAAATTCTGTTTCACGACGCTATGCATCAAAAAATCACAAATAGTGAATATTCGCAGAATGGCCTTTTGCACATGCAATTTACTATGAATTGAAATCCGGTGGTAACCTGGTGCAACCTATATAAAGAGGCCCAGAATGACTTAGCCTCTTTTCCACAATGGCTGCACCCTAGGTCATGGCAAGGAGAATGAGGATCCTGGCAGGTTTGAGGAGAGGGAGGAGGAGACAGGAACGCATTTTTAGAGTGCTCATAACCCTTTTTGACCAGACAGAGGAGGAGATATATGAGGAGTACGGGTTAAGCTCAGCCATGATACTTGACCTGATAACTGATCTACAACCCATATTGCAGGCACCACACACAGGACCAATAGTATACCCACCCAGGTGCAGGTATTATGCTCCGTGCACCTTTTAGCCGGAGGGAGCTATCAAGGGGTTATAGCAGCAGCTGGAGGGGGTCTAACAGAGTGCCCTCTCTCGATTTTTCAGTGCATTTCTCAATGCCATGCTGAGCAAAATTCAACACCACATAAGATTCCCCCACACCCCACAGGAATTACAACAGACAAAAATCAATTTCTACCAGATTGCCCAATTCCCACATGTCATAGCTGACCTTGATGGGACATATGTAGCTATCTGTCCACAATCGGCCACAGAGTAGGTTTATCGGAACCGTAAAAATTCACATTCCATTCACATACAAGTAATTAGCAATGGCTTCAACATCATAACCGATCTCGTGGCCAGATCCAGGTAGCACATACGACTCCTACATCTTTCGCCACAGTGGAATTTACACAAAACTACTAGCTGGGGATTTTGGCGAAGAATATCTAATGGGTAATGTAATAGTACACAATGTTGCATTGAGGAAACGTGACGTAAGATATGACAAGTACTTATTTTACTCTAATTTCATACCAGGAGACAGTGCCTACACACTTTATACTTTATACTGATGCCCTACCTGAGTCCTGCTACGCCACCTGAGAGGAGGTACAGTGCTGCTCACTGGACAATCTGCAGTGTTATGGAGAGGACTTCGGCCTGCTGAAGAGCCGCTTCAGATGCATACACAAGAGTGGTGGTGTACTACAATACAGCCCTGAAACAACCTGCAAAATCGTGGTTACATGTGCAATGTTGTACAACATTGTAACGACAAGGGACATACCTATGGAACCCACCGAGCCAGACTCAGATGAGGATGGTGATCCCTTACCACCCCTTCACCCAGTAGACAGGCGCAGTGCAGCAGAGGGCAGACAAAGACGTGCTGACATCACGGGGAACCATTTCTGATGTAAGTAATGACAATACAGCGTCTATTTTATGTATTGCTGTAGGTAGCATCTAAATTACCTTGACTTCAAGTAACCTATGTGTGAATAGGACATAGCTATGAACTATAGACAAACAGGTGCGAGTAACATTGTCACACTATTAGCATCATAGTATAACTGTATTGCTACATGTTAAGCTAGTCCCCTGTACCCCTCAACATTACTTCCTACATCCACGCACTCCACTTGAGTGCTCAGTGGCCTCAATGGCACCTCTTGTTGCGGGTTCAAAGACAGTACTGTGTCTGGTACCGCAACACCTAGGATCCATCACAGGGGCTGTGAGACTGCTGAGGCTAGAGAGCTCCTCACTATCCCCAACACCCAGTTCACTGTTTGTAGCACTCTGTGCTGTCTGCATTGCATCCAGAACATTTGTGATTTGCATCAATCCCTGTGCAATGTCCCGACCTCAATGTGCCATCTCCACCTGTATGCCCACAGCACATCGTGATATCGTGATATCAAGGCAGTTGAGCTAGCGACCGACCTGCAGAAGCCATCAAACCTGCCCATTAATTGGTGATGGCGCCTAGGGTGGCTGACACGCTCCTGCTGAATCTCAGTGCAGACTTCCCTTATGGCGTTTGTCATTTCCTTTGTGTTTTCTGCTGCTGTTTGCTGTCCCTCATGCAGCTTGCACATGTTTTCATTCAGAGACTCCAAATGCCTGTGCATTGATCCCATGTTTTCATTGAGTGCATCCAACTGCTTGTGAAGTACTCCCATATTGTCATTGTCAGACACCAACTGCCTGTGCATTGACCTCATGTGTTTGCATTGTAGGTGCTGCACTTTCAGCAAGGAAGCTTCAAGGCCGCCAAAGAGTGATGGACCTTCTCCTTCATCAGTGCACTGTCTGCCTGCATTGTGATCCCTCCTGAGGGGAGTGGACTGACGCTGGGACAGGGACTGCTGTCTTACTGTGGATGTAGCCTCTGGGGTGGTGTGGGTACTTCATCCGGCATTTCATCTGAGTCCAGGTTATACTCCGGGAGAGGTAACACTCTTGACCTGCGTCTAGTTGGTTCAATAATGATGGACTCACTGGTATTTGAGTTGGACTGTGGCTGTGTTTCGCTATCCCCCACATTTCCACCTTCTGCTGCGGCAGGGCCCGGAACATCTACAACGACAATGTGCAGCTTGACATTTGTGAATATTTCACAAAATGTTGCATAATAGTTATCAATGTACACTAACATCGTATTACTATGAGTCGTTTGTGTTATTTCTCTATGTGGCTGAACACTAACTTACTATTTATGTGATATTTTCACTTTAGGGGTGTGGACTACCATTCCCATAAGGCATTGTTGCATTCTATGTAAGATGTGGCATGGACTACTTATCACACTGCATCAAGCTAATAGCTATTTCTTAGGGGGCATTTGCACATGCACATATGGGGATACACATCATTACTGCCCTTACCTTTTTGGTGCTGGGTGTCCCTGAGGTGTCAATGTCAGTGATACCACTGACAGCTTCAGGAAGCTGTGTGGACTCCACCATGTCTTTCATTGGTGTGGACAGTGTCTGGGTGGGTGGTCCTCCTCCGGTTCTCCTTGCCTCTTTCAGCCTGCTGGCTACCCTCTCTTTGGCACAGGAACGCAAGTCGTACCATCGCTTGTGTATCTCCTCAACTGAGCACTGCGCAACACCCACTGCGCATATTTTGGTCTGGATATCTGACCACAGTTTCCTGTTCTCACTTTCAGGTACCTGGAGTGAGTTCTTCTGGAAAAGTTTGTCGTGGTTCCTGACCACCTCATAAGTGAGCACCTCCAATTCCTGCTCACTGAATTTGAGCTTGTCCTTCCTGTTTCCTTTTTCCTTCACATTCCCTTCATTGGCCATGTTGCTGTTTGGTCCTGGCTGGCTCACAAGGCTGCCTCCCTGGTGCTGGTCTGTGTCTCTCTGCCTGCTCTTGTGGGTGTGACTCCTGGAAACAGCATGGGCTGACTCACTTCCTGGTTGTGATGCCATCAGCCTGTTCCGGTTTGCCATTTTCGCAATTTGCATTTGTGATTTTTAAGAAATCGCTATTACCAATTCGCAATTTTGATACAGCCCATTTTGCATTTCTTAAAGAGTGATTTTTTTAAATTTGCTATTTAAGAAATGCAAACCAGGAGCTTAATACATCTGGCTGTTAGTCCCTTTCTGGGTAAGGACACTAGCCCCAGTCTTTTGATCGGAGCAGCCTAATTAGGCTTCAAGTTTATATTGCATCCATCCTGACTTACTTAAACATGACCAAGATATTATGGGTCCTGTGATCTTGGCCTGCTTAGAGTACTGCAAGACAGCGCATGTTGCTGTGTTGCATTACTTTGCATTGGGAATGAGTTCCCCTAGTGGAATGCAGATGTTCCCACACACTGACCAATGGATTTTGGTGCATTCCCACATTTACTAGGAATAGCAAACCTGGGAATGTGTCAAAATGGTACACAATCCCATCAGAGGAGGCTATAATCCCTCTGATATACCTCTGGAAAAAGAAATTTGTCCAGAGATTTCCATTTTTGATTTGTGTTTTTAGATCATTAGAGAAGTAATTTAGCTTGGGTAGATATTGCTGATCCGGGCCAAATTGTTCTGCATCACATTTTTTAAAATGGCCGATGTCTTGCAATGATGATGTAATATTTCAGTTACCATGAGGTCTATATACTTCATTTTGGTGTCAAAACATAGGTTTTGGGGGGCTAGTAGTCTTACAGAGACAGAAAATAACTCCTCAGAGCAACATTTCCGCCTTTTTCCAAAATGGCGGCTATAAAAGAGGAAGAAGAGACATATATAGAATTAAACACATAATAATGTTTTTTAATCCTTTTATGTATACACCAAACAATGTTTGTGATCTGAATATGAAAAAATAATGTTTAGCACTCCTGCTTTAGAAACATTTTCATAGTTCACTTTATTTATTTGTTTCGGCAATCACTTGTGGTACACTTACAGAATGTTGAACATTTGAGAAGAGCATAGCAACAGGGACATCTTTTTGTTGCACAGGTTTTGCAAGTAAATGTACAGATGTAGAGGCTTCAGAAATTTTGTAGGGTTTAGCACAACATCAATATCTTCCCAACCAAATTCAGACGGATCTTTCTCTATGTATGCATAATTCAAAACATTTACACATCTTCTGATCAGTAGAACACTCTTATGATGTGTCCATGCACAGAATATGATGTCGATAAAGGTCACTTAGCGGGACTGATTTCTTGAACTCACTGTACCGAAGATTGTCAAATGTGTGACAGTCAGAACTTGTTTTCCACGCATGTACAAGATAATTTTCTACATCTTTAAAGTCACATTCTTCTTCTGCCTCAGCAAATCCTTTTAGAAACTTCACATGTTCAGCGGTTAAAGCTCCAAGCTTTGTTCCAGTTTTGCTTGTAGTGTTATCACCTGTAAGAATATGTGCCTTGATAAGAACACTAGACCCCTCTGGGTCACGTTTCTGGTACAGAATATGAAGCAAGATTAAGGCGGTCATTCTGACCGTGGCGGGCGGCGGTCGCCGCCCGCCATGCGGTCACCACCGAATGACCGCACCGCGGTCAAAAGACCGCAGCGGCCATTCTGGCTTTCCTGCTGGGCCGGCGGGCGACCGCCAAAAGGCCGCCCGCCGGCCCAGCGGGAAAGACCCTGCAACTGAAAATCTTTGTGGGGCCCTGTTAGGGGGCCCCACGACACCCGTTCCCGCCAGCCTGGTTCTGGCAGTGAAAACCGCCAGAAACAGGCTGGCGGGAAGGGGGTCGGAATCCCCATGGCGGCGCTGCAAGCAGCGCCGCCATGGAGGATTCCCTGGGCCGCCGGTTCCCCTTTTCTGACCGCTGCTTTACCGCCGCGGTGAGAATGGCCCAGGAAGCACCACCAGCCTGTTGACGGTGCTTCTGCGGTCCCCGGCCCTGGCGGTCATGTACCGCCAGGGTCGGAATGACCCCCTAAGTGTCTTTTCTCATCTGATCCATAACATATCCATACCTCTGACAATCCTTGACTTATGACATTGCAACATATCTAAGTAGCACAATCATAACATCTATGTCATTTTACAGTACAATAACTCGATTGGAACCATTTCGAACAGTTCACTTTACATGTAGCACAGCATGAAGGTCAGCCTCCTCCAATTTGCTGGTAAGTTCTTGAACAATATGGCACATACCTTTTGAATATATCTCTGCAGGCACCAACTCTTCATTGACAATCATTCCACTTGCAATAATTGGAGAATTCAGTATTCACTGAAGCATCAGCAATGTTTTGGCGAGTTAACATCTCCAAGTTCATCTTGTTAGATGTTGATGACCAGAATTCATCGAGTTGCACAGGTATAGGTGTTGAATTTGTTATGGAGGCATGGTCAATTGTTCCATTTGTAGTAGACATTCCTCTGGTTCACTCATATTCTTTGACAGATAATTTAAGATACCTGTCAAAGACAATGTGCAGTTCTTGCAAGGACACTGACTATGGACACTGACTTTGGTATCTGTATAACAGTCTGAACGACCTCTTAGAAGTTTTGGATACCTTAAATCTTGACTATTTGAAATTGTGACATATAGGGCCATATGTACGAAAGCTTTTTCCCATAGACACAGAATGGGTAAAATCCTTTCGTACATCTGGCCCATAGTCCACAACAACAGCAGTTTTCAGTGAGAACACCTTTTTGAACTGAAATTCTTCAGGTGAAAATGTTTTTTCAAGTTCTTGTACCAGTTTGTGCTTCACTGGTTTGGTTGCAGCATCTCTGTCAAATAATGGGTTGATTGGAAGAAGATCATGCAATGGAATGTCTTGATAAAGTCACCCCTTTCTGTTGCTGCATCCATTTCTCTATGTGCTTGCGAAAGTTGTTTTTTTGTAACCTTTTTTGTAGTGGCTAGTTGGATGAAACTCTTGCAATGACAATTAAAGTGTGGACGTTTAGCTTTAGTGATTATGTTAAATAGCTTTTTCTCTTTCATTACAAATCTATCCTTCTTCAGTTCTGCAAATAGTTTTGATCCATGTTCTAGGACATCTAGTAGGTGTGTCTTTATATCGTTATCCACATATTGTCTGATCACAAGTTGTGCAGTTGCACAGGCTCAGTCACTTCAAAGGGATTTCCTTGCTGCTCCATGAAATGAAGAAGGCTCTCCCGCCCCCTCTCTCCCATAAATTAGTGGTGAGGAACAGTTTCACGATGGTTCATTAATTTTGAATTTGTCATCTCTCTGAAAGCATTGCAAATAAGAAGGACTTCATGGTAAAATAGCTGCCATTGAGCAACATATTCACTTTTTATGTGTCTGACGAACAATTCTCTTGGAGCTTTTCTGTGATCCCTGGATTGTCTGTTCCAGTTTCATATCTGTAGCCACAGCATTGCATTTTCCCTCTCTGTCTTTCGCCACAAAGTGTCTTTGGATGAATTTAGTTCTGTAGAGGTATGATTTTCCACCTCTAGCTTCTTCACTCTTTCCAAATACCAGGACTCATATCTCAGATAGTTTATGCAATTGCATTTGCAAACACAGTAATCAGTGACTCCACAGTCTTCAAGCACAGGTCTCAATCACCTTCCCAATCAGCATGTATCAAGTTTTTCACTAGAGGTATCATGTGTAAAACATTTCCCCATTACTTCCAAAGGTCTGATTTTCTTCACATTCTTTGAGAAACTCTACACACTTGGTATTCAGTTTTTCTAATTTTGAACTGAGTGTATTGAACATTGCATGGCTTTGCATTAAGTCTCTTGAATGAAGTGCACCATGCGCCTTGTTCACTTCTAAGATAATAAATGCAAAAGCTAATTTGTCATTCATGTTCCAGAAATAATGCCAACACAATGTTGCTATAGCCTCAGATATGGTGAGCAAACCTTGTAATAAATTGACATAATGAGTTCCGCTCAGTACTGACTGGACAGTTTTGCTTCCAAAGATTTCAGCCTCAATAAGTGCATTGTCTATGCCACATCCACTGAGATAACTTCCTGCACAAAGCAATTCAACTTTTGTCATGAGAAAAACCCCCATCATTGGATAAAGATAATCAAATTCTACTGGATTGCTCATGAAAATGTCAGCTACAATACGGAAAACACCTTCATCATAGAAAATTAGCAGGATAGGCTGGTCTTCAAGCTGAGCACACACATTTAAAAAACGTTTTAGAGCTTTTTATACTGTTGCGTAGCTTGCGAATGGAAATTGTATTACTGGTAAAAAAACAGCGTTCTCAGTGAGAGGGTATTCCATGCAAGCCATTTTAATTGCCAAATTTGGACTGACCCCTGAGAAGTATCGCCAAAGATTTACGGACAATACCAAGCTCTCCACCCAATGTTGGGTAGACTTCATTGATTACTCCAGTAAGACACTGAATGGCTTGGTGGGGGAAGCAAAGTCAGTGATTATGTTGGGTTGCACAATTTAATCCTGAGAGAGCACATGCTCAGTATTTGCTGTGTAGAGTTGTGCCAGCACCTATTTGAAAGTAAGTTCGCTGAGCCTAGGAAGCTTGCTGAGGAGGTGGACTCTGGGCTAGCACCAGACTGTCCAAAAAGGTATCTGGGGGAGACACCCATAACCCCATTGTCCCTGGGGGATGCAGAGATGGTGCCAAAAGCCCACATGTCTGCCAATACTTTGAATTATAGTCAGTGGGTCACCATTTATAGGCAATGGGTGAAGGCTCTGCGTGACACAGGAGTCAGCATAACTACTGTCAAGGGTCAGCTGGTGTCAGCAAAGCAGGTCCTAGCAAACACATTCCACCAAGTCATAGTCGCTGACATTTGTGAGAGCCATCTACCGGTGGCTCTGGTTCCCTTTGAGTGGGGGTGATCCCTGGTACTCTGAAAATAACTGTGAGTCCTGCCATGCCTGTAGATTTCTCTGTTGGGGAATGACCAAGAGCATACTACCTGGAGGGAGGTAGAGCTCAGGTCTCACTTAGAGATGATGGGATTGCCGGCGTGGGTCTGTATGACCACACGGTCCATGGCTGCCCAAGAGGGGAGTCAAGAGTGTCTGGAGCCTTGAAAAATGGCCCACACAGCTGCTAAGAAAAGGGGAACGGGCTTGTGAAACCAGTCCCGGAAGTTCCCACGATGGAGGTTGACAAGGTCCCTGAGGAGGAGGCTCCTGAGCCAGCCGTGGAGGACACTGCTGCCCTAGGTGACCTACCTGAGCTTGTTGGCTGGCAGGTTGATCGTGGGCCCATCAGGGAGGATTTCTGCAAAGCACAGAAAGAGTGTCCCACTCTTGAGGGCTTGAGGTGACAGGCCTCAGCCCATGCAGCAGGGGAAGACTCTGGGGATCACCTGATTTACTGGGAAAATGATCCCCTATATAGTGTGCCTAAGGCTCTGGGTACTAGGGAAGCATGTGTGCTTGTGGTCTCCCAGTGTTCCCGGGCCTTCCTACTGGTTTTGGCTTATGACATACCCCTGACAGGACATTTAGGGCAAGACAAGATCTTTGCCAGGCTTGTCCCCCACTTCTATTGACATCGAATGAAGATAGCCTCAGATACATTCTGCAGGTCCTGTCCCACCTGCCAAGCCAGTGGGAAGTCAGTGAAAAACCTGAAGGCTCCCTTGATCCCACTGAAAAGGGTGGACATTGATGTAATTGGTCCATTGGACCCCAAGACAGCCTAGGCAACAGGTTCATTCTGGTCTTAGATAACGACACACGGTACCCAGAGGCAATTTCTCTGAGGATGGTGACTGCACCTGTAGTGACCAGAGCTTTGATTGGGATCTTTACCCATGTGGGGTTCCCCAAAGAGACAGTGTCTGACAGAGGCCCTAACTTCGTGTCTGCACACATAAAGTCCATGTGGGCTGCGTGTGGTGTAACTTACAAGTTCATCACACCCTATCTGCCTCAATCTAATGGTCTAGCTGAGAGACTCAACAGGACCTTAAAGGGCATAATTGCAGGCCTTCCTTAGGCCGTGAGGCATAAGTGGGACGTCCTCTTGCCATGCATTCTCTTTGCTCACAGGGAAGTGTTCCAGAAAGGGGTAAGGTTCAGGTGCTTTGAACTTCTCTATGTCTACCGTTTTAGGGGACCTCCAAGCATTGTTAAGGCGTGTGAGGAATGCTCCCAGGAAAAGCCCCCAGGATGTGGTCAGCTACATTTTGGCCCTCCACAACCCTATGCACAGCTTCTGGAAAAAGGCCAAAAGCAACCTTGAGGCCTGACAAGAGGTAATGAAATGCTGGCATGAACAGAAGGGTATTTTGATGGGGTTTCAACCTGGCAACAAATTATGGGTCATGAATCCAGTATAGCACAGAGCTCTCCAGGATCACTGGACTGGCCCATAAGAAATAAAAGAGCTAAAGGGGGAGGCTATGTACTTAGTGGACCACCAGACCCCTAGAAATCCCCAAGGGGTGCTCCACATAAACTGACTAAAGCCTCACTTTGAGAGGTGTGAAGTCAGCATTTGTGACAGATAAGGGTGTGGAAGAGGAGAGTGAACATCTCCCTGACATCCTTCCTGCATAAGAAAGTGATGGGTCAGTGGAGAGTGTCAACCTCTCTAACTACCTGACCCTAGAGCAGAGGGGGTGACTGTTACCTGTTGCTGGGACAGTCTGCCTTGCTATTCTCCCTCACCCCTAGACTCATACATCTGCGTGTCCATGACATTGACACAGGAGACAGTCCCCCTGTAAAGAACAACATTTACCTGTTGTTCATAGGGTGAAAGCCAGTATAGAGGAGGAAGTTGGCAAGATGCTAGCTTTAGGGGTGATTGAAATGACTAACAGTCCCTGGTCCATCCGAGTGGTATTGGTACCAAAGGCTGCCCCACCAGGCGCCAAACCGGAACTTTGGTTCTGTGTGGACTTCCAAGGCCTAAATTCCATCACCAAGACTGATGCACACCCAAACCCCACAGCTGATGAGCTTATTGACAGGCTATGCGCTGCCAAATTCCTCAGTACCTTTGATTTGTTGGGTAACAGGGCCTTGGCTGGTAAAGAGGCGTTCTGTGCCCCCTACTTAAACAACATTGCCATCTATAGTACCAGCTGGGAGGAACCCCTGCTGCAACTCCAAGAGGTGCTTTAGGCCCTGCAACAGACAGGACTGACAATCAAGGCCAGTAAGTGTCAGTTTGGGCAGGGGTCTGTGGTGTATTAGGGACACCTGGTAGGTGTTGGCAAGGTGCAGCCCCTCCAGGCCAAGATTGAAACAATCATGGCTTGGCAACCACCTAAAACCCAAACTGAAGTAAGAGCCTTCCTAGGCCTCACTGGTTACTACAGAAGGTTTGTTAAGGGATATGGCACCTTTGTGCCCCCTCCTTAACTGAGCTGGGTTCTAACAAGCAGCCCCGGTTGGTGATTTGGACAGAAGCTTGTCAGAAAGCCTTTGATTCCCTCAAGGAAGCCATGTGCACAGCACCTGATTACTTCAAGGAATTCATAGTGCAGATGGACGCTTCAGAGCATGGCATAGGGGCAGTCTTAGCACAGCTGAATGAGGAGGGCCTAGACAAACCAGTAGCCTTCATTAGCAGGAGGTTGCTGCCACGGAAACAGAAGTGGATTGCTGTTAGAATTTTCATCCTTGGCGTGGTCTCCCTCAACTTTTTGCCTCTGTTTCCCAGGTTGTTGATGTGTGCTGGACTCTGTTTTTGTTACTATGGGCACTTTACTACTGCTAACCAGTGCTAAAGTGCAAGTGCTCCTATACAAAATATGTATGTAATTGGTTCATCCATGATTGGCATATTTGATTTACTAGTAAGTCCCTAGTACAATGCACTAGAGGTGCCCAGGGCCTGTTAATCAAATGCTACTAGTGGGCCTGCAGCACTGGTTGTTCCCCCCACATAAGTAGCTCTGTAATCATGTCTCAGACCTGCCACTGCAGTGTCTGTGTGTGCAGTTGTAAACTGTCAATACGACTTGGCAAGTGTACCCACATGCCAAGCCTAAACCTTCCCTTTTCTTACATGTAAGGCACCTCTAAGATAGGCCCTAGGTAGCCCCAAGAGCAGGGTGCAGTGTATCGTTAAGGTAGGACATATAGTAATGTGTTTTATATGTCCTGATAGTGAAATATTGCTAAATCGTTTTTCACTGTTGCAAGGCCTATCCCTCTCATAGGTTACCATGGGGGATACCTTTAAATATGATTAAAATGTACATTCTTTTGGGGAGCAGATAGACATGTGGAGTTTTGGGTCTCTGAGCACACAATTTAAAAATACATATTTTTGTAAACTTGATTTTAAAATTGTGTGTTTGAAAATGCCACTTTTAGAAAGTGCCCATTTTCTTGCTTAAACCATTTCCATGACTCTGCCTGCTTGTGGATTCCCTGTCTGGGTCAGTTTGACAGTTAGGCTGGTTGCACCTCTCACTAGTCAGTGACACAAAGGGAGCTGGGGTGTAGTCTGCATTTCCTGATGAGCCATCTGTGGTAGGAGGGAGGAGAGGAGTGGTCACTCACACCTGAAAGGGCTGTGCCTGCCCTCGCACAATGCAGTCTCCAACCCCCTGGTGTGTGTCTAGGGCCTGGCCTGGGCAAGGCAGGATTACACAATCAAGATAGACTTTCCTTTGAAGTAAGCCTACTGCAAAAGGAAAAATGGGTATTAGAAGGGCACCCAAAACCACAGACTTTAGAACACTTCTGGAAACCAAGAGGAACCTCCGACTGGAGAAAAGCTGGAGAGCTGAAGAAGAAGAGCTGCCCTTCCTGTGACTGCGCTTTGTGGAGCTATCCTGCAATTGCTGCTTCTGCCTGTGCTAAAGGACAAAGACTGGACTTTGTGTTGCCTTCCTTCTTGTGAAGAACTCTCCAAGGGCTTGATTTAGAGCTTGCCTCCTGTTGTTTGAAGTCTCAGGGACAACAAAGACTTCTCTCTGCCAGCACCTGGAGTCTCTGGAGAGACTCCTACTCTGCTAATTGGTGCCCATCTAGTTCCTGGGACCCTGAAAGGAGAAGCTGTCAGCCCAAGAGTGAGAAATCAATGCACAGACCGCTGTGCGGGGAAAAGATCGTCGCGACTCCAATCTGCGGCTGACAAATCAATGCGCCACCGGCTTTGTGGCTGAAAATCGACGCTCGCCTGCAACGCGACTGGAAGATCGATGCCCGTGGCTGGAGAAACGATGCGCAGCATCGCTGAAGGAGGCTGGTGAGATTGGAACCCGCGCTGCGTGGTTTTCAGACCATTGTGCAGCTGAATTTCTGACGCAAACACCACTGGGCATGTAAAAACGACACAAGGCCTGCCCGGACCCGAGAGTGCTGACCGGATCGACGCATCCCTCTCCTGTGGAGAGAAGAAATGACGCACGCCAACCCGGTTAAAGAAGAAACAACGCAAGGTCTCGCTCGGGAGTGAAATCGACGCATCGCAAGCCCTTTTTGACATACACTTGCTCTGTCTGGGTTATCTTTGACGCGCCCAAGGTACATTTTTTAAGCTAACATCGTTAGTGTGTGTTTAAAATTACATGAAGATTCTTTTTGCATCTTTAGTGATAACTTGACTTGTATATTGTGGATTTTTGTCGTTCTGGTCTTGTTTTGTTTAGATAAATATTTTCTATTTTTCTAAACCTGTGTTGTGTCATTTTGAAGTGTTTTCATTAAGTTACTGTGTGTGTTGGTACAAATACTTTACACCTAGCCCTCTGAAGTTAAGCCTACTGCTCGTGCCAAGCTACCAAGGGGGTGAGCGGGGGTTAGCTGAGGGTGAATCTCTTTTACCCTGACTAGAGTGAGGGTGCTTTCTTGGATAAGCGGTAACCTGACTGCCAACCAAGGACCCATTTCTAACAATTACCATTGAAAGAGGAGCATTTGCTGTGATCTGGGCAATAAAGAAGCTGAGACTATACCTGTTTGAGACTCACTTCCGGGTTGAGATAGACCACAGGCCCCTCCGATGGCTCATGAAGATGAGGGGTGAAAACCCTAAACTCTTGAGGTGGTCCATCACCCTACAGCGAATGGACTTTACGGTGGCGCATTGCCTGGAGACTGGCCATGCCAATGCTGATAGTCCCTCCAGATTCTTCCGCCTTAGTGATGAGAGCTCCCAAGGGGTTGGGTAGCTCTCTCCAATTTCAGCTAGGGAGAACACATGTTAGACCTGACAGCCTTAGGGTGGTTGTCCCCAACTTTTTGCCCGCCTCATGTCATGTTTAGTGTGGCCAGAATGGTAATACAAAATCCCGCTTACTGGTGAAGTTGAATTTAATATTATTATTTCAGACATGACACTTTTAGAAAGTGGGCATTTCTCTGCACTTACTATCATCTGTGCCTTACAGCCTGCGTACATTCCACCCAGACAGCCATAAACACAAGACACTCAGTCACATTTGTATTCACCTGTATACTGAATCGGTCTCCCTGGGCAGGAAGGATGGAGGGGCTTTCTCTTACCCTTCCTAGCCTCACACAAAGGACTGATAGCCCCCCACAGGGATCCTGGCAGACAGGATGAGGCAGAAAGGAGGACTTGTGTACTTCAAAACCACTCTTTGACGTTTCTCCCACTTCAAAGGCATATTTGGGTACATATGTAGGAAAGTACCATCTTGCCTGGCATGTTACCCCCATTTTTCACTGTATATATGTTGTTTTAGTTGTATGTGTCACTGGGACCCTGCCAGCTCATAAGTGCTCATAAGTGTGCCCTGTATGTGTTACCTGTGTTATGGCTAACGGTCTCACTGAGGCTCTGCTATCCAGAACCTCAGTGGTTATGCTCTCTCATTTCTTTCCAAATTGTCACTAACAGGCTAGTGACCAATTTCATCAATTTACATTGGCACACTGGAACACCCTTATAATCCCCTAGTATATGGTACTGAGGTACCCAGGGTATTGGGGTTCCAGGAGATCCCTATGGGCTGCAGCATTTCTTTTGCCACCCATAGGGAGCTCTGACAATTCTTACACAGGCCTGCCACTGCAGCCTGAGTGAAATAATGCACACATTATTTCACAGCCATTTTTCACTGCACTTAAGTAACTTATAAGTCACCTATATGTCTAACCTTTACCTAGTAAAGGTTAGGTGCTAAGTTACTTAGTGTGTGGGCACCCTGGCACTAGTCAAGGTGCTCCCACATTGTTCAGGGCAAATTCCCCAGACTTTGTGAGTGCGGGGACACCATTATACTTGTGCACTATACATAGGCCACTACCTATGTATAGCTTCACAATGGTAACTCCGAATATGGCCATGTAACATGTCTAAGATCATGGAATTTCCCCCTTTATGCCATCCTGGCATTGTTGGCACAATCCCATGATCCCACGGGTCTCTAGCACAGACCCGGGTACTGCCAAACTGCCTTTTCAGGGGTTTCACTGCAGCTGCTGCCAACCCCTCAGACAAGTTTCTGCCCTCCTGGGGTCCAGCCAGGCTTGGCCCAGGAAGGCAGAACAAAGGACTTCCTCAGAGAGAGGGTGTTACACCCTCTCCCTTTGGAAAAAGGTGTTAAGGCAGGGGAGGAGTAGCCTCCCCCAGCCTCTGGAAATGCTTTCATGGGCACAGATGGTGCCCATTTCTGCATAAGCCAGTCTACACCGGTTCAGGGACCCCTAAGCCCTGCTCTGGCGTGAAACTGGACAAAGGAAAGGGGAGTGACCACTCCCCTGACCTGCACCTTCCCTGGGAGGTGTCCAGAGCTCCTCCAGTGTGCTCCAGACCTCTGCCATCTTGGAAACAGAGGTGCTGCTGGCACACTGGACTGCTCTGAGTGGCCAGGGCCAGCAGGTGACGTCAGAGACTCCTTCTGATAGGCTCCTTCAGGTGTTGCTAGCCTATCCTCTCTCCTAAGTAGCCAAACCCTCTTTTCTGGCTATTTAGGGTCTCTGCTTTGGGGAATTCCTTAGATAACGAATGCAAGAGCTCATCAGAGTTCCTCTGCATCTCTCTCTTCACCTTCTGCCAAGGAATCGACTGCTGACCGCGCTGGAAGCCTGCAAAACTGCAACAAAGTAGCAAAGACGACTACTGCAACACTGTAACGCTGATCCTGCCGCCTTCTCGACCGCTTTCCTGGTGGTGCATGCTGTGGGGGTAGTCTGCCTCCACTCTGCACTAGAAGCTCCGAAGAACTCTCCCGTGGGTCGACGGAATCGTCCCCCTGCAACCGCAGGCACCACAGAACTGCATCACCGGTCCTCTGGGTCTCCTCTAGCACAACGAGCGAGGTCCCTTGAATCCAGCAACTCTTTCCAAGTGACTCCCACAGTCCAGTGACTCTTCAGTCCAAGTTTGGTGGAGGTAAGTCCTTGCCTCCCCACGCCAGACTGCATTGCTGGGAACCGCGTCTTTTGCAGCTACTCCGGCTCCTGTGCACTTTTCCAGGATTTCCATTGTGCACAGCCAAGCCTGGATCCACGGCACTCTAACCTGCATTGCACGACCTCCTGAGTTGTCCTCCGGCGGCGTGGGATTCTCTTGTGCAACTTCAGGTGAGCACCGTTTCACTCCACTTTGTAGTGCCTGTTCTGGCACTTCTCTGGGTGCTGCTTGCTTCTGAGAGGGTTTCTTGTCTTGCTGGACGCCCCCTCTGTCCCCTCACACAATGGGCGACATCCTGGTCCCTCCTGGGCCACAGCAGCATCCAAAAGCCCTAAACCGCAAGTTTGCAGCTAGCAAGGCTTGTTTGCGGTCTTTTGGCGGGAAAACACTTCTGCACAACTCTCCACGACGTGGCACATCCATCCTCTAAAGGGGAAGTTTCTAGCCCTTGTCGTTCTTGCAGAATCCTCAGCTTCTACTGTCCAGTAGCAGCTTCTTTGCACCCACAGCTGGCATTTCCTGGGCATCTGCCCACTCTCGACTTGATCGTGACTTCTGGACTTGGTCCCCTTGTTCCACAGGTACTCTAGTCTGGAAATCCATTGTTGTTGCATTGCTGGTGTTGGTCTTTCCTGCAGAATTCCCCTATCACGACTTCTGTGCTCTTTGGGGAACTTCAGTGCACTTTGCACTCACTTTTCAGGGTCTTGGGGTGGGCTATTTTTCTAACCCTCACTGTTTTCTTACAGTCCCAGCGACCCTCTACAAGGTCACATAGGTTTGGGGTCCATTCGTGGTTCGCATTCCACTTTTGGAGTATATGGTTTGTGTTGCCCCTATCCCTATGTGTCCCCATTGCATCCTATTGTAACTATACATTGTTTGCACTGTTTTCTAAGACTATACTGCATATTTTTGGTATTGTGTACATATATCTTGTGTATATTTGCTATCCTCATACTGAGGGTACTCACTGAGATACTTTGGCATATTGTCATAAAAATAAAGTACCTTTATTTTGTGTATATCTGTGTATTGTGTTTTCTTATGATATTGTGCAAGTGACACTAGTGGTACTGTAGGAGCTTCACTCGTCTCCTAGTTCAGCCTAAGCTGCTCTGCTAAGCTACCATTTTCTATCAGCCTAAGCTGCTAGACACCCTATACACTAATAAGGGATACCTGGGCCTGGTGCAAGGTGTAAGTACCCCTTGGTACTGACTACAAGCCAGTCCAGCCTCCAACATTGGTGGCAGCGGTGGGATAAGTACTTTGCAACTACTTACCACTTTTGGCATTGTACTTTTCATAAGAGAAAAATATACAAAACAAGTTCAGTGTATGTACACCTAACCAAAAAGTTTTGCTTTTCTCTTTTCGCTTCTTTACTAAGTGCTGAAAAGTACCTCTAAACTTTCTAAAAAGTTCTTTAAAAGTTTAAAAAGTTTTTTTTCTGTCTTTCCAAAGGTTCTGAAAAACTTTTTTCTCACTTTTTCTGTCACTTAAACACTTTCTAAAATGTGTGGCACAGGCCAAACTGTTGATCTGTCCAAACCTGCTTATGATCACCTTAGCTGGAAAGGAGCAAGGAGTCTCTGCATAGAAAGAGGTTTAAGTGTAGGGAAGAATCCCTCTAGAGAACTGTTGGTTAATATGCTTGTTGAACAGGATAAGGCCAGAGGTGGCACTTCTGTTGAGAAATTAGCTGATGGTTCCCAATCTGACCCTGGGGCACCCCTAGCAAAGGATTTAGAAGGGAAACTTCCTAGCCTGCCCATTAGCAGACCACCTAGCATAGCTGGTACTGATGTAGAGTCACATCATAGTAATAGTGTTGCCTCACATCACAGTAAGAGTATTCCTTCTCATCATAGTAGAAGTGCTGTTTCTGTTAGCCAGGTTGTTAGAGTGCCATTTGTTAGGGACAGGTCTCCTTCTGTTTATTCTCACCATACTTCTGTTTCAAGGCATGTGCCTCCCACCCACCCTGATGACAGAGTGTTAGAAAGGGAGCTCAATAGATTGAGAGTGGAGGAATCCAGGCTGAAGCTCAAGAAGCAACATTTGGATTTTGAAACCCATGGTGGCAGCAGCAGTATTCCCCATAGTCATCCTGCAAGAGAGCATGATTCTAGGAATCTGCACAAGATAGTTCCCCCTTATAAGGAGGGGGATGACATTAACAAGTGGTTTGCTGCACTTGAGAGGGCCTGTGTTGTACAGGATGTCCCTCAAAGGCAGTGGGCTGCTATCCTATGGCTATCATTTAGTGGAAAGGGTAGGGATGGGCTCCTTACTGTAAAAGAAAGTGATGCCAATAATTTTGCAGTTCTTACGAATGCACTCCTAGATGGTGTAGTGCTACATGCACTACGTGCAAGATAAACAATGGTGCAGGGTGTGGACCATTGGCCTCTGCTTCCATTGGCCTTCGCTTCCATTTTGGTTCACAACTCCATTTTGTCGAGTCTGGTTCAGTGCGTAAGGCACTGTTCTGTGTTTTTCCACAAGCTTCGGCAAGCTGAAGGGTGGGGTGTTTTTCTGCTCAACTTCGCTCCATCTGCCTGATACGAAGGGCGCTATTTACATTCCACGAGCTATCAGTTAGAACAACAGGGGGATGCGCCTGTACACAAGGAGGAATGCAAGCTGCCTGTACACAAGGAGGAATGCAAGCTTCACCTTGGAGCCCTCTCCTGAGAACTTGGCCCGTTCTGAGGAGACGTCTCGAAGGGTGAACAAGGTACCGCCGATTGCACAATTTGTAAAGGAGGGGGTCTTTTTCTAGAAAAGACTCCTGGGCGTTAGTAAATACTATGAAGGTTGGGGGCCTGGATGGACTGGTTGAGGAACTCTCTTCTGGGTTGGACGCAACGCAAGGAGGACTGATTGTCCCGAAAAGAGGCTCCCTGTGCCAGCTGATTTGGGTTCCCCGGCTTTGTGTACGGCGGAGGGATGCAGACGCTCTTTTCGGTGAAGCTTTTCAATTTATTAAGTATATTGTGTGTGCGTGCGTAATATGCACTTATTCTTGCAGTCATTTTCATGCTATTGAGCATTGAAGTATATTGTGTGTGCTTGTATTATATGCACTTACTCTTGCAGTTATTCACAGAGTGCTTATATCGTCATCATTATTCTCATGTTATTCTCCTGATGTATATATATATTAGTGTGGTTTAGTTTTGCTAGCTGAGAACTTGCCCCTTAAATAAACTTGATTATTTTACTCACTAGGGTGTCTGAGAGTGATTGCTTTACATTGTGCCTTAAAATATCCTGAAGTGCATAGTTTTGAAATTCTGAAGAGTAAAGCAACACAAATTGGCGTAGTCGTTTGCAGGATTCAAAAAAAAAAAAAGGGAAAATGCTTAATAAGATCAAAGCGAACTCAAAAGCAAGTTCTCATGTAGCAAATCCAGACATAGAAATACCGGGGTGGGAAATGGCCCCGTATAAACTTTTAGCTCAGGAATGGTCACGTTGTGCTGGTTTGTGTGAAAATTGGAATGCGTGTATGTTAAATGCAGAACCTGAAGATGTTCTTACATGTTTACAAAAGGTATCAATTGATAAGGGAAGGGAGATTTGTGCGTTGGGGAGGCGAGGCTGGATCTTGCTTTCTGCGTACCGAAAGTTGTATGAAATTTTTTTACAGTTACAAAAAGACCACGAGCAGCTGGAGAAGGAGTTAGTAGGAGCCCGAAATTCCTCTACCATGCTAGCTTGTCAAAATAAATTATTAAGTGATAAGCTGGAAATGTACCAACTGGTTGCAGAGAGAACGGCCGTTAGCGTCGCTAAATATAAACACAAGAAACGAAGAGGGAAAGTTAATAAAAAGAAGGTGCATTTAGCTATCTCTCAGGCAGGATTAGCCTTTGACCCTGAATTTTGGGATGGAAACATCTGGGATACATCTGATTTTTCAGATGAGTCCGGGGGCGATGACTGCCAAGATGTTAGACAGGAAAAGACAGAGCGCAGGAAAGTTGTCCGTGCGCAGCCCATATATCGGCGAAAGTTACAGCATAGCCCAGCTAATCCTGGAGGGGTGATGTTGGATGCCCTGGAGGATTATACACAGCAAGAACTAAGTGATGTGATAGACAGATTTCGACAGTGGTCTGGGGAAACATTGCTTACGTGGATGGTGCGGGTGCACGATATGGGGGGCCAGGGGGTCCAATTGGATCACGGCGACGCCCCGAGGCTTTGTATGTTAAGTACAGACCCGGTTATCCAAAATGAGTTTAGAACTTATCCAGGGAATGGTCCCATGACCAATTTGTTGGAGTTAGCTGCACAAGGGTGTGCTCAGAAGTATCCGACAGAGTCAGACTGGCCGCCTAATGATAAACCTTGGTATACTTTGAGAGATGCAGTACAGAGATTGAAGGAAGAAGGGATGAAAACAGCTATCTTTATGGGTAATGCCCATGATTTGATGAATGGAATTTTAAGTGTGTCTGTGTGAAACCGGTTGATTAGGGCAGCTCCTCCTGCATATAAGCATGTCATCATGACTTTGTTAATTAATCAGACGGGTAACCCATTGTCTCAGGTGGTAGAAGCGGTGCGTGAGTTAAGTGACTTAGGAGTATGGGCTAAGCCAGAGAGGAATTCACGGTCTGAGAATCGTACTGATAACAACAGGGTGACAAGGCGAGACATGTTTCAGGCCTTGCTGCGAGATGGGGTGACCAGGGATGAAATTGATGGGATAAGCACCAAGGACATGTGGGAAATGTACCGCAAACGCGGTTTGGATAAAAAGGAGGGGAGCAGGAAAGGGAACAAGAAGGATAACAAAGTGGTGAACCAGAGAAAGGCAGGAGGGGAGGAGCGTGAGGGTGAAAAGGGAGAGAGAGGGAGAGAGCCCCACAATAGAGAGAGATCCCCAGATGATGGAGATTGGGAGGAAGAGCACCGAAGCTCAGAGGGAACCCGGAGCAGGGAGAGAGACCGGGAACTGACAGGTTCTGGGAAAACTCGAGGAAGAGAGTGGGAGAGGGAGCTGGTAAGCTCAGAGAGGTTGCAAAACAGAGACAGGGAGGAGGAGTTCCCTGAGAATTACCGCAAACTGTATCCAGATCTGACTTGGGCAGACTCTGATGTGCGCAGAGTGAAAATAGATTAGGAAACAGGTCAAACTCCGGTGCAGGGATGGGCTCGCAAAGATAACAGACCTCATGTCAAAGTAGAAATTTATTGGAAACGTGGAAATGTTCAAAAGGTTCGAGCCCTCGTTGACACCGGAGCGGAGGCCACTTTGATTCATGGCAACCCAAGAAAATTCAGGGGACAGTACTTCACCATCACGGGATTGGGTGGAAAAGAAACCCCGGCAGTGCAGATAGTGGTTCCCATGAAAATAGGGGCACTTCCAAAGAGAGAATACACTGTCTTGATTGTGCCCATTCCCGAGTACATTCTTGGAATTTACATTTTGAAAGGGATGACCCTACATTTGGAAGATGGATGTTATCAATTTGGTTCCAAAAGATTTATATCAATAGCCGCCGCCAGGGTGGGGCTGTTGAAGATTCCTCCGGTAACACTTCCCCAAGCTACTAAGGTGATTCAAATGAAACAGTACAGAATACCGGGAGGACATGAGGAGATTAGCCAGACTATACATGATTTACTGGAGGCCGGGGTAATAGTTCCCATCACCACTGCGTGGAATAATGCCCTCTGGCCTGTTCGTAAAAGTGATAACAGTTGGAGGATTTGCATTGATTATCGCCAATTGAATAAACATACACCTCCTCTGACTGTAGCGGTCCCAGACACCATTACCTTGATTGAGAACATACAGAAACACAGTGGGACTTGGTATGCCACCATTGACATTGCCAATGCGTTCTTTACGATACCAATAGCTACTGAGAGCCAGCCTCAGCTGGCATTCCAGTGGGCGGGGCGTCAGTACACCTTCTGTAGATTGCCCATGGGGTATTTACATAGCCCCACTATCTGCCATCGGCTGGTGGCAGAGCATTTGAATGAAGTACCAGTGGTTCCTGGAGTGCAAATTTCTCACTATATAGATGACGTGATGATGCAGGGAGAGACACAAGAACAGGTGCAGATTCAGCTAGACAGGGTGGTGGAACATTTGCAGAATAAAGGGTGGGAGATTAACCCCGAAAAAGTGCAGGGACCGTCTCAGAGCGTGTAATTTTTGGGCATTCAGTGGAATCAGGGACACAGAGAAGTGTTGCCAAAAGTGAAACAAAAGATTAAGGAATTTGCAGTGCCGCGAAATCGGAAGGAAGCCCAGAGTTTTATTGGACTATTCGGGTATTGGAGACAGCATATACCCCATTTGTCTCAGATTTTGGCCCCATTGAACAAAGTTACACGAAAGAAAAATGCGTTTGAAGGGGGAGAGCAGGAGCAGCGCGCGTTTGAATTGGCGAAAGATGCCATTCAGCATGCTTTGGATTTGTGGCCGATTCGAGAGGTAGACATTGAGTTGAATGTGACAGTCCAGGGGCAGTATGCTAATTGGAGTTTATGGCAAAAACAAGGAAGAAAGAGGGTGCCCCTGGGATTTTGGACCAAGAAGTTACCCGAGGCAGGAGAGCGATATACTCCCTTTGAGAAGCAGCTGCTGGCCTGCTATTGGGCCCTGGTTGATACTGAGCAAATTACACTGGGACACAATGTGATTTTAAGGCCTGAAATTCCCATCATGCAGTGGGTAATGAGTTCCCCTAAAACTCATAGAATTGGGCATGCGCAGGAAGCCAGCATTATAAAATGGAAATGGTATGTCCAGGACAGGGCACGAGCGGGTCCAAAAGGAACCGCCGTTTTGCATGAGCAGGTAGCGCAGGCTCCAGTGGAGAATTCCGAAATGTTGCATGATGTACCTTCAGTGTGTGAATCCCCAGTAGGGTGGGGCCAGCCGTTCGCAGACTTGTCTGCAGATGACAAAAAACATGTGTGGTTCACAGATGGCTCAGTAAAATACGTTGGAGCGAAAAGGCACTGGAAGGCAGTGTCCTATAATCCTGTTACAAAGAAGCTTTTGACAACTACACGACAGGGAAGAAGTAGCCAGTTTGCATAGCTTTATGCTGTGTATCAGGCTTTAAAACAAGAGCTACCCGGAAAATGTCACATTTATACAGATTCCTGGTCTACCGCCAATGGGTTAGCTACTTGGCTTCCTACGTGGCATGCACATCAGTACAAAATCCATAACAAAGAGGTATGGGGGAAGGAGTTATGGCAGGAGATCTGGGAAATGTTACCTCAAAGCACCGTGACTGTCTATCATGTGGACGCTCACTGTCCAACTGATTCATTAGACCGATGGTTCAATTGTCTTGCAGACGATCGAGCCAAGATTCAAGAGGCTGAAGTGGAGGCGCAGAATTCTGATTTGGTGGGAATGGCTAAATGGGCACACCAGAAATGCAGACATCTTGGAGAAAAGGCTACTCACAGGTGGGCCGAGATTAGAGGGATGCATCTTCCCCTAGATTTGATTAAAACAGCGATCATTGAATGTCCCATTTGTCAGCATGCACAGCACAGACCGGTCCCACAGGTGGTGAGAGGCCAGCTAGGCAGAGGTAAATTGCCAGGACAGATATGGCAGATTGATTACATCGGACCGATGCCAGTGAGCAGAGGGTGTCAGTATGCCTGCACCGTGGTAGACACTTACTCTGGTTATCTTATAGCCTTTCCCTGCAAGCGCGCAACTCAGCAGAGCACCCTGAAAACGTTAGATCTGTTGATTCTGTACTATGGAGTGCCACTCCAGATTCAAAGTGATAATGCCAGCCACTTCAAGGGCAGACTAGTGCAGGACTATTGTGCACAACACAATATTGAGTGGATTTTTCACATACCTTACTACCTACAAGCAGCGGGACTGATTGAGAGAATGAATGGGTTGCTGAAAGAACAATTGTGTAAACTGTCCGATGGGACACTGAAGGGGTGGAGGGATAATTTGTCCGATGCTTTGCAAATTTTGAACAACCGACCCCTTACAAATGCCGAGACACCTCTCATGAGAATGCTCACACCTGCTTTACAGATTAATCCGTTTACAGCAAACAATACCATTGTGTAATGGGAAACAGCTCCAGGAGCTTTGGCCCCATATCGAGCTACACCAGAATCTGCAGGACTTGACTTACATGCTTTACACATGCATCGATTGAAGCCTAGAGACATCACTCTGATTGAAACTGGGGTGGGAATTCAAATTCCCCCTGAGCATTACGGTCTGATCGCCCCTCGATCTGGGCTTGCCCTGAGAGGCATCCAAGTTTTAGGAGGTGTGATAGATGCAGACTACCAAGGCGAGTTGAAAGTCATTCTCTTGAACAGTGGTGACACAGACCTAGTGGTGCAACCTGGTGATCGCGTTGCCCAAATTGTCATCATGCCGGTTTATGGAGGTGTTGTCAAGAAGGGGAGTGCCCCAGCTCTTCTCACTGTAAGAGGCAAAGGAGGGTTTGGATCTACTGACAAGAACCCAGGGGCCAAAGTGTGGATTGAATCCCCAAATAACCCTCCTCAACCCGCTGATGTCATCGCCACTGGACCAGACAATGTCCTGGTAGTTATGCGACCTGGTCAAGACAAATGGGAACATGTTCCCGCTGACAAATGCTATCTGCGAGAATGATAATACGTGTTTTGTCCTTTGTTCTTTTCAGATCATCCTGTGGAGTGCCTGTGCCATGAGTGTGGTGTATGGAGCCCGTTCGGGAGACTCCCCCGGCGAGCGGGAGGGGCTCATAGCCCAAAAATTCAACCGTCAGCCGCAGATGCCGACGCTACTGCATCAACCGAACAATGTTTGGATTCATCTAGCGCAGAAAGTGCTGAATATATCTCACTTCTGTATGAGTAACATGCAAAGCGTTCAAGATCTGATTACCACTTGTCTAGTGGCAGTGCCCAATCCTGCTGCTGTATTATTGCACATCTTTAACAATACAAACCAGGAGGGAATGGTGGATGTGAGTGACGTTCGCTCCCATCTGTCACTCTATGAGTACTGCCGTCATTGCCCGGAGGTGGGCAGGCGGTTGTGGAGGAACATGACATCTATACTCACGTTTAACATCTCAAATGGGGATGTGTGCTATTCATTGACCTGTGATCCTTTGAAAATAGGTAAATGTGCTCAGCTCAAATTGGAGAAAAGAGACAAAAACTTAACTGCTGCACAACGGACGTTGTGCCACTCACGGAATGACCTGACCTGTTTGAATGTAAATAATTCAATATTTTGCCAGCATGTGGTGCCTGCTGCCAGCCACATTCAAAATGTTAAGTTGCCTAAAGGTTGGCTCTTTTCTTGTGGTAACCTTTCTTTTACTTATATTCCAGCCAATCTAACCGGAGGGCCTTGTGCCTGGTCACGTTTAGGCTTTCTCATGTTTCCTATCGATACTGCTCTACACCCTCGCTATACCAGAGACACTATTCAATTACCTACGGACTGTGATTCTGAAATGTCATTGCTTTCCAAAACAGAATATGTTAGTTTAGCTGGTTCTATCGTAGGGGTGCTAGGACTTGCAGTATATAATACCAGAGTTATTAATAAACTTGCATGTTTAGTAGTCAAGAATATTAACTATACATCAGCTGCCTTAGCTGAGCTGTTATTAGATGTACAGGGAATTAGAAGAGCTGCTTTGCAGAATCGCGCTGGTATTGATTATTTACTGCTTAAACACAACCATGGCTGCAGTGATTTCAGTGATTTTGAAGGGTTGTGTTGCTTCAATTTATCCGACCACTCCATATCAATCAACTCCCATATAGAGGCCCTGCATAATTTAGTGAAGGGGGTGCAGCAGGATGTTGACAAGGGGTGGTGGAATTGGGCTTTTGGATGGCTGCCTAATTTAGGCCAACTGCGTTATATCTTTGGTGTAATCATTATCATAAAAGTTATTTTAATTTCGTTATGTTGTTGTATTCAGTGTGTGCCTAACCTTCTATCTCAGTGTCGCCCAAGAACATTGCCATTTCAGCTTTTAGGATATACTTAGTTGTAAGTTGGCCAAATGGTCCAAGGGTGGAAATGTAGTGCTACATGCACTACGTGCAAGATAAACAATGGTGCAGGGTGTGGACCATTGGCCTCTGCTTCCATTGGCCTTCGCTTCCATTTTGGTTCACGACTCCATTTTGTCGAGTCTGGTTCAGTGCGTAAGACCCTGTTCTGTGTTTTTCCATAAGCTTCGGCAAACTGAAGGGTGGGGTGTTTTTCTGCTCAACTTCGCTGCATCTGCCTGATACGAAGGGCGCTATTTACATTCCACGAGCTATCAGTTAGAACAACAGGGGGATGCGCCTGTACACAAGGAGGAATGCAAGCTGCCTGTACACAAGGAGTAATGCAAGCTTCACCTTGGAGCCCTCTCCTGGGAACTTGGCCGGTTCTGAGGAGACATCTCGAAGGGTGAACAAGGTACCGCCGATTGCACAATTTGTAAATGGGGGGGTCTTTTTCTAGAAAAGACTCCTGGGCGTTAGTAAATACTATAAAGGTTGGGGGCCTGGATGGACTGGTTGAGGAACTCTCTTCTGGGTTGGACGCAACACCAGGAGGACTGATTGTCCCGAAAAGAGGCTCCCTGTGCCAGCTGATTTGGGTTCCCCGGCTTTGTGTACGGCGGAGGGATGCAGACGCTCATTTCGGTGAAGCTTTTCAATTTATTAAGTATATTGTGTGTGCGTGCGTAATATGCACTTATTCTTGCAGTCATTTTCATGCTATTGAGCATTGAAGTATATTGTGTGTGCTTGTATTATATGCACTTACTCTTGCAGTTATTCACAGAGTGCTTATATCTTCATCATTAGTCTCATGTTATTCTCCTGATGTATATATATATTCGTGTGGTTTAGTTTTGCTAGCTGAGAACTTGCCCCTTAAATAAACTTGATTATTTTACTCACTAGGGTGTCTGAGAGTGATTGCTTTACATTGTGCCTTGAAATATCCTGAAGTGCATCGTTTTGATATTCTGAAGAGTAAAGCAACACAGATGGTTATGGCTTAACCACTGAACAGTACAGGATCAAGTTCAGAGAGACCAAAAAGGAGTCTTCACATGACTGGGTAGACTTTGTTGACCATTCAGTGAAGGCCTTGGAGGGGTGGTTACATGGCAGTAAAGTTACTGATTATGAAAGCCTGTATAACATAATCCTGAGAGAGCATATTCTTAATAATTGTGTGTCTGATTTGTTGCACCAGTACCTGGTGGACTCTGATCTGACCTCTCCCCAAGAATTGGGAAAGAAGGCAGACAAATGGGTCAGAAAAAGGGTGAACAGAAAAGTTCATACAGGGGGTGACAAAGATGGCACGAAGAAGGATGGTAAGTCTTCTGACAAGGATGGGGACAAATCTAAAAATGAGTCTTCATCAGGCCCACAAAAGCACTCTGGTGGGGGTGGTGGGCCCAAATCCTCTTCAAATCAAAACAAAGAAAAGAAACCATGGTGCTATTTATGTAAAATAAAAGGCCATTGGACAACAGATCACAGTTGTCCAAAGAAAAGCACCAAGCCTCCTACCACTACAACCCCTGCTACTACACCTAGTGCCCCTAGTAATAGCAGTGGTGGTGGGAGCAAACCTACTAATAGCCAATCCAAGGGAGTAGCTGGGCTCACTATTGGTAACTTAGTTGGGGTTGGTCTGATTAGGGAGACCACAGAGGCTGTGTTAGTCTCTGAGGGGGCTATTGATATAGCCACCTTGGTTGCTTGTCCCCTTAACATGGATAAGTACAAGCAACTACCCCTAATAAATGGTGTTGAGGTTCAGGCCTACAGGGACACAGGTGCCAGTGTTACAATGGTAATAGAGAAACTGGTCCACCCTGAACAACACCTACTTGGTCACCAGTACCAAGTAACCGATGCTCATAACAACACCCTTAGCCACCCCATGGCTGTTGTGAATCTCAATGGGGGGGGGTTACTGGCCCAAAGAAAGTTGTGGTTGCCTCAGATTTACCTGTAGACTGTCTATTAGGGAATGATTGAGAGACATCAGCTTGGGCAGAAGTGGAGTTGGAGGCTCATGCAGCAATGCTGGGCATTCCAGGGCATATTTTTGCTTTGACCAGGACTCAGGCCAAAAAACAAAAAGGACAGGGTGACTTGGATCCTGGAAGAATGGACCAAGTGCTCCCTGAAGCTAGGGTTAGTAAAGATAAGTCATTACCTACTATCCCTCCCTCTACAGTGGATTCTACTTCTGAGGAAGAAGAATTTCCACCCTGTGCAGAACCTACACCAGAGGAGCTGGAAGCAGACACTGCTGAGCTTTTGGGTGAAGGGGGGCCTGCCAGGGAGGAGCTGAGTGTGGCACAGCATACATGTCCCACACTAGAGGGTCTAAGGCAGCAAGCTGTCAAACAAGCAAATGGGGATGTCAGTGACTCTCACAGAGTTTACTGGGAGGACAACCTCTTGTACACTGAAGCAAGGGATCTAAAACCTGGAGCTGCCAGGAGATTGGTGATTCCTCAGGAGTACAGAAAGTTCCTCCTAACTCTAGCCCACGACATTCCCTTAGCTGGACATTTGGGGCAAATGAAAACTTGGGACAGGCTTGTTCCCCTGTTTCATTGGCCTAGAATGTCAGAGGACACAAAAGAATTTTGTAAGTCCTGTGAAACCTGTCAAGCCAGTGGCAAGACAGGTGGCACTCCAAAGGCACCCCTTATTCCACTGCCTGTGGTTGGGGTTCCCTTTGAAAGGGTAGGGGTTGACATTGTTGGCCCCCTTGACCCTCCTACTGCTTCAGGCAATAGGTTTATCTTGGTGGTAGTGGACTATGCCACCAGATATCCTGAAGCAATTCCTCTAAGGACCACTACAGCTCCTGCAGTGGCAAAGGCCCTCCTGGGAATCTTTTCCAGGGCGGGCTTCCCAAAAGAGGTGGCATCAGACAGGGGAAGCAATTTCATGTCTGCTTACTTAAAGGCCATGTGGAAGGAGTGTGGTGTTACATACAAGTTCACCACACCCTATCATCCACAAACAAATGGACTGGTGGAGAGATTTAACAAAACTCTCAAAGGCATGATTATGGGACTCCCAGAAAAACTCCGCATGAGATGGGATATCCTGTTACCTTGCCTCCTTTTTGCTTACAGGGAGGTACCCCAGAAAGGAGTTGGCTTCAGCCCCTTTGAACTCCTATTTGGTCACCCTGTGAGAGGTCCTCTAACACTTGTTAAGGAGGGTTGGGAACAACTTTTAAAAGCTCCAAAGCAAGACATAATGGACTATGTACTTGGCCTAAGATCAAGGATGGTTGAATACATGAAAAAGGCCAGTAAAAACCTTCAGGCCAGCCAAGAGCTCCAGAAGCAATGGCATGACCAGAAGGCTGTTTTGGTTCAGTACCAACCAGGGCAGAAAGTGTGGGTCTTGGAGCCTGTGGCCCCAAGAGCACTCCAAGTCAAATGGAGTGGACCCCACATAATTGTTGAGAAAAAGGGTGAAGTCACCTACTTAGTTGACTTAGGCACTGCCAGGAGTCCCCTTAGGGTGCTCCATGTCAATCGCCTGAAACCCTACTATGACAGGGCTGATCTCACCCTGCTCATGGCAACTGATGAGGGACAGGAAGACGAGAGTGACCCTCTCCCTTATCTCTTCTCTTCCACAGAACAAGATGCTCTAGTGGAAGGGGTAGTACTAGCAGATTGTCTTACTGCTGAGCAGAAAGACCACTGCATAAATCTCCTGGGTCAGTTTTCTGAACTCTTCTCTACTGTGCCAGGTACCACTTCTTGGTGTGAGCACACTATAGATACTGGAGACAGCTTGCCTGTCAAAAGTAAGATCTATAGGCAGCCTGACCATGTCAGAGACTGCATAAAGCAAGAGGTGCAGAAAATGCTTGAACTGGGAGTGGTTGAGCACTCTGAAAGTCCATGGGCCTCTCCTGTGGTACTTGTACCAAAACCTCATTCCAAAGATGGAAAGAAGGAAATGCGGTTTTGTGTAGACTATAGAGGTCTCAACCAGGTAACCAAAACTGATGCTCACCCTATACCCAGGGCAGATGAGCTAATAGATACACTTGCATCTGCCAAGTATCTAAGCACTTTTGATTTGACTGCAGGGTATTGGCAGATCAAATTATCAGAAGATGGAAAAGCAAAAACTGCATTTTCAACCATTGGAGGTCATTACCAATTCACCGTAATGCCTTTTGGATTGAAAAATGCACCTGCCACTTTTCAAAGGTTGGTGAACACAGTCCTGCAAGGGCTGGAAGCTTTTAGTGCAGCATATCTAGATGATATAGCTGTCTTTAGCTCCAGCTGGGATGGTCACCTGGTCCACCTATGGAAAGTTTTGGAGCCCCTGCAAAAGGCAGGCCTCACTATCAAGGCTTCAAAGTGCCATATAGGGCAGGGAAAGGTGGTTTATCTGGGACACCTGGTAGGTGGAGAACAGATTGCACCACTTCAGGGGAAAATCCAAACTATTATAGATTGGATTCTCCCTACTACTCAGACTCAGGTGAGAGCCTTTTTAGGCCTCACTGGGTACTATAGGAGGTTCATAAAGAACTATGGCTCCATTGCAGCCCCTCTTAATGACCTCACTTCAAAGAAAATGCCTAAGAAGGTATTATGGACAGCAAACTGTCAGAAAGCTTTTGAGGAGCTGAAGCAGGCCATGTGCTCTGCACCTGTCCTGAAAAGCCCCTGTTACTCCAAGAAATTCATTGTCCAAACTGATGCATCTGAATTAGGGGTAGGGGCAGTCTTATCACAACTTAATTCTGAGGGCCAGGATCAACTTGTTGCTTTTATCAGCAGGAGGTTGACCCCGAGAGAAAAGCGTTGGTCTGCCATAGAGAGGGAGGCCTTTGCTGTGGTCTGGGCACTGAAGAAGTTGAGGCCATACCTGTTTGGCACTCACTTCATTGTTCAGACAGACCACAAACTATCTCTACAGGGAATGGACTATACAGTGGAACATAGACCTGGGAGTACCCACTCCAATGCAGATGGACTCTCCAGATATTTCCACTTAGACAATGAAGACCCATCAGGTAATGACTAGTCTTATTGTCCTTCGTTTGGAGGGGAGGTTGTTTAGGGAAGTACAATCTTGCCTGGCATGTTACCCCCATTTTTCACTGTATATATGTTGTTTTAGTTGTATGTGTCACTGGGACCCTGCCAGCCAGGGCCCCAGTGCTCATAAGTGTGCCCTGTATGTGTTACCTGTGTTATGGCTAACGGTCTCACTGAGGCTCTGCTATCCAGAACCTCAGTGGTTATGCTCTCTCATTTCTTTCCAAATTGTCACTAACAGGCTAGTGACCAATTTCATCAATTTACATTGGCACACTGGAACACCCTTATAATCCCCTAGTATATGGTACTGAGGTACCCAGGGTATTGGGGTTCCAGGAGATCCCTATGGGCTGCAGCATTTCTTTTGCCACCCATAGGGAGCTCTGACAATTCTTACACAGGCCTGCCACTGCAGCCTGAGTGAAATAATGCACACATTATTTCACAGCCATTTTTCACTGCACTTAAGTAACTTATAAGTCACCTGTATGTCTAACCTTTACCTAGTAAAGGTTAGGTGCTAAGTTACTTAGTGTGTGGGCACCCTGGCACTAGCCAAGGTGCTCCCACATTGTTCAGGGCAAATTCCCCGGACTTTGTGAGTGCGGGGACACCATTACACGCGTGCACTATACATAGCTATGTATAGCTTCACAATGGTAACTCCGAATATGGCCATGTAACATGTCTAAGATCATGGAATTGCCCCCTTTATGCCATCCTGGCATTGTTGGCACAATCTCATGATCCCACGGGTCTCGAGCAAAGACCCGGGTACTGTCAAACTGCCTTTTCAGGGGTTTCACTGCAGCTGCTGCTGCTGCCAACCCCTCAGACAGGTTTCTACCCTCCTGGGGTCCAGCCAGGCTTGGCCCAGGAAGGCAGAACAAAGGACTTCCTCAGAGAGAGGGTGTTACACCCTCTCCCTTTGGAAAAAGGTGTTAAGGCAGGGGAGGAGTAGCCTCCCCCAGCCTCTGGAAATGCTTTCATGGGCACAGATGGTGCCCATTTCTGCATAAGCCAGTCTAAACCAGTTCAGGGACCCCTCAGCCCTGCTCTGGCGCGAAACTGGACAAAGGAAAGGAGAGTGACCACTCCCCTGACCTGCACCTCCCCTGGGAGGTGCCCAGAGCTCCCCCAGTGTGCTCCAGACCTCTGCCATCTTGGAAACAGAGGTGCTGCTGGCACACTGGACTGCTCTGAGTGGCCAGGGCCAGCAGGTGACATCAGAGACTCCTTCTGATAGGCTCCTTCAGGTGTTGCTAACCTATCCTCTCTCCTAAGTAGCCAAACCCTCTTTTCTGGCTATTTAGGGTCTCTGCTTTGGGGAATTCCTTAGATAACGAATGCAAGAGCTCATCAGAGTTCCTCTGCATCTCTCTCTTCACCTTCTGCCAAGGAATCGACTGCTGACCGCGCTGGAAGCCTGCAAAACTGCAACAAAGTAGCAAAGACGACTACTGCGACACTGTAACGCTGATCCTGCCGCCTTCTCGACTGTTTTCCTGGTGGTGCATGCTGTGGGGGTAGTCTGCCTCCTCTCTGCACTAGAAGCTCCGAAGAAATCTCCCTTGGGTCGACGGAATCGTCCCCCTGCAACCGCAGACACCACAGAACTGCATCACTGGTCCTCTGGGTCTCCTCTCAGCAAGACGAGCGAGGTCCCTTGAATCCAGCAACTCTGTCCAAGTGACTTCACAGTCCAGTGACTCTTCAGTCCAAGTTTGGTGGAGGTAAGTCCTTGCCTCCCCACGCCAGACTGCATTGCTGGGAACCGTGTCTTTTGCAGCTACTCCGGCTCCTGTGCAATTTTCCAGGATTTCCTTTGTGCACAGCCAAGCCTGGGTCCACGGCACTCTAACCTGCATTGCACGACCTCCTGAGTTGTCCTCCGGCGGCGTGGGACTCTCTTGTGCAACTTCGGGTGAGCACCATTTCACTCCACTTCGTAGTGCCTGTTCTGGCACATCTCCGGGTGCTGCTTGCTTCTGAGAGGGCTTCTTGTCTTGCTGGACGCCCCTTCTGTCCTCTCACACAATTGGCGACATCATAGTCCCTCCTGGGCCACAGCAGCATCCAAAAACCCTGAACCGCAAGTTTGCAGCTAGCAAGGCTTGTTTGCGGTCTTTTAGTGGGAAAACACTTCTGCACGACTCTTCACAACGTGGGACATCCATCCTCCAAAGAAGAAGTTTCTAGCCCTTGTCGTTCCTGCAGAATCCTCAGTTTCTACTGTCCAGTAGCAGCTTCTTTGCACCCACAGCTGGCATTTCCTGGGCATCTGCCCACTCTCGACTTGATTGTGACTTTTGGACTTGGTCCCCTTGTTCCACAGGTACTCTAGTCTGGAAATCCATAATTTTTGCATTGCTGGTGTTGGTCTTTCCTGCAGAATTTCCCTATCACGACTTCTGTGCTCTTTGGGGAACTTCAGTGCACTTTGCACTCACTTTTCAGGGTCTTGGGTTGGGCTATTTTTCTAACCTTCACTGTTTTCTTACAGTCCCAGCGACCCTCTACAAGGTCACATAAGTTTGGGGTCCATTCGTGGTTCGCATTCCACTTTTGGAGTCTATGGTTTGTGTTGCTCCTATCCCTATGTGTCCCCATTGCATCCTATTGTAACTATACATTGTTTGCACTGTTTTCTAAGACTATACTGCATATGTTTGGTATTGTGTACATATATATTGTGTATATTTGCTATCCTCATACTGAGGGTACTCACTGAGATACTTTGGCATATTGTCATAAAAATAAAGTACCTTTATTTTTAGTATATCTGTGTATTGTGTTTTCTTATGATATTGTGCAAGTGACACTAGTGGTACTGTAGGAGCTTCACTCGTCTCCTAGTTCAGCCTAAGCTGCTCTGCTAAGCTACCATTTTCTATCAGCCTAATCTGCTAGACACCCTATACACTAATAAGGGATACCTGGGCCTGGTGCAAGGTGTAAGTACCCTTTGGTACTCACTACAAGCCAGTCCAGCCTCCTACAACATAAAGTAGGTCTCTGACCCCACCAAACCAGACACTTCTGGATCTACACCTTGACACTGTCAGCTGGACTGCCCGGCTGCCCAAAGGACTCACCTGGACTGCTTTGCTGAGAAGGACTGCTGCCCTGATTGTTGCCCTGCTGCCTGCTGGCATCTGACTCTGCTGGAAGGAGTCTGCCTTCCCACAAGTGCTCTCCAAGTTTGGATTGAGCTTGCCTCCTGTTCTGAAGTTTCAGAGCCACAAAGACTTCACCCCAGAGAAGAAAATCTCTGTGCTCGGAAAACTGACGCCACGCCTGCAGAAATCGATGCAGCGCCGGCCTCGCAGATCAAAATTTGCCGCATCGCCTACCGGATTGACACATCTGCTCCTTCTTTCACTGTGTCAAGGATTTTCAACACATCGTCCCTGGGCATCAAAATATCCCTGCATTGCAGTGAGGAACCAAGGCTGCAGTCCTGGAAAATGACGCATCACCTTGCAGCGTGGAAAAAAATGATGCATCGTGTGTTCTGTGCCGGAAAATCCAATGCAGCTCCTTATTTTTTGATGCATCTCCTCCTCTGCAGCCCCTCTGCATCGTTATTTTTTATGCATCCCAGGTACTGCGTGTTACAAGGATACAACCACTGAATCTTAAGGGTTGAGATTCTTTTAAACCTTCAAAAAGTGATATCTCAACTTGTGCATATTGGATTTTTGCCTTTTTTATCTTATTTTATTCAGATAAATAATATCTATTTTTCCTAAACTTGTGTGGTGTATTTTAGTGGGGTTTTCACTGTGTTACTGAATGAGTTATTGCACAACTACTTTACACATTGCCTTTAATGTTAAGCCTTCCTGCTCTGTGCCAAGCAACCAGAGGGTGAACACAGGATAATTTGGATTGTGTTGTGACTTACCCTGACTCGGATTGTGGTCCCTACTTGGACACAGGTGTATATCCCTGTCAACTATAGACCCAATTTCTAACAGGAAGGTTCCCCTTCCTGAACAAAAACAATCCTGATTGTAACATAGGCACTCTTTGCACCATGGCCCAAGGGTGCCTGTGTTGGAGCTAGGCAGCGCTCAGCGCACCAGCACAGAGAGAGAGAGAACAGGAATGTGCCATATCTTAGTAAATATGTTGCATTCCTGCTTTTGTCATTTGACCCAGCGCAGCATGTTGTCCTGTTATGTTGAGTTGTGCCAAGTGTTAGTAATTGTGGGCCTTTGTCTCTTTAGAATGAAGCAGGTCATTTAAAAAAAAAAAAAGATAAACACCTTCCTTTAATGGATTTTGTTGATTGATGTACTGCCTATGATCTGGTGCTCTGGCAATCCGTAAGTGAATGTTTACTAAGCAGTGATAATGATTTTACCATGATTAATTTAAATAAAAGCTTGCATTCTGAAAACCTCCACCAGGTTTGTTTGGAGCAAGCAACAAAAATATTCGGCACTTTTACACGTGCCTCTGTTGTTGCTGATGGTGCATCCTGGCCACTAGAACATATAACATGTTTTTCAACACATTGAACCATATGGGCAAGGCGAATCCTAATATTCCTCAGTTTGATCAGTTTCAGTGCTCCTCGTTGTGGATGATGCGGTCCTCTTGACCTGCACTGAGAACAATTTTAACACTTGATTTGAGGTGTTTATTGCATATTGTGTTAAGAAGAGATCGGTGATTACTTCAACAACATAAATATTAAAATACTTGGATCCAAGTATAGAATTCTCAGGCCCTTGACTGTCTGTACCTCAGACGCGATGGACCATTTTGATTACATGGGACTTCTTGACGAGAAGCGTTTGGAACAGCCCTTCGGGCCTGTAAATCCCAACCCCAAAATACCTGTAGAGAATAATCTTCAGAAGCTTCTTTAGGTGAGACATACTGTGCGGAGGCTGAGGAAGGGACGGTGCATGGAGCAGATCAGATATTAGAGTTACATTACTAGCAAGCATGTTGTGACGACAGATAATACTTTTCTATCGAATCTTCTGGAAATCGGCCCGGGTATGCAAATAATTGTGCCAAAATATGGAGCTTGGCCTAGATTCTTTCGTGGGACTAGGGCTATAAGGCCTATTTTATTCTGGATCTTTTTTCGTACAGACCTTTTGCTAAAGTTTGTTTTCCGCATGGCACAGATTACAACTCTTCCAGGTTATTATGTTCAGACCTTATCTCTGAGCAAATTGTTTTGGTCAGTTCCTAATGGGATGCTTAGTCCTGCTGCGATTCTTTCACAGGACATTCCTATATAGTGTGACATGTGGGGAATTTTGTGAATGGAATGTTCATAATCTGGGTAAACAGTAGCGATCACTGGTTAGAAATAACAGTTGTAAGCCTTTTGGTAGACGTTACTGAGCCAGCATAAAGCATTATTAGTGGCTCTAACAATTAACACTTTTTAATTAAAAACGATGTTCCAGCTAACTCAGGGTCATGGCCATTCTTTGTAACTGTTTCTTCTGAAAACACTACATGCACCTTGCTATATGGGATAATTAATCCCCAACTTTGCATTACAAGGATATTGCAAGTCACTGAAGCATTCCATTCCTACAGAGAGGCATGAGGATGAAGGTCACAGAGAAGGGGCTGTAGTGGGCAGTCTGATAGCAACACAAGATATGCATGCAGCCCTGCACTACTCGCTTGTAATGCAACATTGCAACACACCTGTAATAAGAAAATAATCAACACCAAGTAATTACCACATTTTACAAATTATAATATGTATCCGGTCAAGTTGAAGAAACCTTATATTCTATTTCGTTTTGTACCTTAGACCCTGTTGGTAGACTATTGATGTTAGTGACTCACTCCCTTACTGCAAATGTGAGAGTGTGTTGCACAGAACTACCCTGTATCTTTTTATTTCTGCAGCGTTTTAAAGTGTTGCTAGGAAGTAGCCACTAGGGAGACATGTTTAAGTATACAGAATACTCCGAATAGGCGTGGCAGTATTACCATTGCCAAGTCCTTGTGGATGGCATTGGCCATTATGACCAGCAATATCCATAAGTAGTATGGGTGTATTTTATTACACCTCCCTTGTCCATGACTTACGCCTGTTTTGTATTATTACTATTTATTCAATGATTTGATTTGATTTTTTACTAAGTGTACATGTGAATGATTTTATGATATTTATGGTTTGTGATGTGATGTGATGTGAATTGATTAATTGGATTTGCTGCCAGCAGATTTGATGTTGAATTGCTGCCACTTTGCTTTATCCTTTCTCTCCCCCCACATACTTATCCATACTCCATTATGTGGATTTGATGGCCATCCCTTAAATCAACTGGGTTGTCCCAACTGTTGGGCCACATCTACTGCCAGGTCTCTCAAGATAGTAACTCATGGAACTAAGTAGTTTATGATGGCAAACAACATATGGGTAGACATTCATTAGTGCCCTGTACACACAGCTCATTTCCTCCAGTGCATCACTCTGAAATGTGGGACAGCCTCTTTGCTCTCTACCACACTCGCAGCATAAACACTGTTGGAGGTGTCAGTGTGGTGCCAACATTTGGCCCATATTTACTAAGACTTTGTATTCCCCGTGTGTTGCACCAGGCGACACATTGCAACGCAAAGTCTTATTTGAGGTTTACAAAGTGACACAAGGCTTGTTTTGCATTGGTTGCTTGGCTTTGTGATGCAATGTAACACAACACAGTGGTCTGTGGTGCATTTCTTTACATTTCTTAGTATTAGGCATTCCATGAGTGAAGAAACCACCCATCGACTTCATGCAATTCCAGATATACTGAGGTTTGTAAAGCTGGAATTGCATGAAATTGGTATACCTCCCAAACAAATAAGAAGAAACATGTTTATTTTGCAAACAAGAAGAAAAACATGTTTATTTTGCTTTGCTACTTCCTCTTTTCATGTGCGAGGCATTCTGCATCACACATAGAAAGGCGAAAATACCTTTTTGGATTGCTTTTGTGCGGGAAGGAATCCTTCCTGCTCAAAAACAATTCTTCCCATGATGCAGCGCAGTGGTGCCTGCATGGCCCACAGGTAACCCCAAGTGCTACAGAGCTAAGTGAGAGCTGAAGAGCACCATGTATGTGTAAATATGTTGTTTTCAGATCTCGGCCATTCCTGCAACACAGCACAGCAACTTGCCTTACTACACTGCATTGCTAGAAATCTTAGTAAATATGTCCCTTGACTTTTAAAATGATAAATGCAGGGGTTTCATGCTTTTATGAGCAGCATGCCTGTCGTGCTGCCAAATGCCAAGATTGCTAAATACAAATGTTGGCATTCTTCCTCCATCACTGTACACTTCCTGTATCTTTGTCTCATACTGCTGGGATCTTTTTACTTCACGCATTCTCCTTTTGTCACTGCTTTTCTATCTTTGTTTTCCTTCTTCTTCTTTTCTGCCTTTTTCTCTCTTGTTCTAGGTTAAAAACTGATAATAAAAAAGACGCTCCGGCCCCCAAAAATGAATGCCGGTGGGCACAAATTAAGTGCAGTTTGGTGTTTATAATAAATATGGAACACATCCAAACTTTGGACAAATGTGTTGACCTGTCCATAGCTGACATACAGTTGAGTACCTACTTTTATCAGAGCTCTAACCGTTGGATAAAAGGAAAACTGCCAATATATAAGATAAGTTCTTTGATTATATGCACCCTATGTTTTGTGAATAATAAATAGCACATCGCCTGTCAGCCAGTTGCTAATGTTGATGAAAACTACTATATACTGACCTCGTAATTACACCTGTTCTTGCATCACTCTTGCTACTTTGAGAATTTGCATCTGCTCTGTTATAAGGCATGCAAGATTTTTGTAAATCATTTTGCATGGATAGTGAAGCTGCTATGAGGCCTCGGAGCAGCAGAAGGAAGTTCTGTTAGCAGGATACTAAAGGGAATAGCTGAACATATGTTCTTTGATTGCGTTTTTCAAACTGTGCATACAAACTACTGATCCCTTTTTGGCATTCAATGATTCATGACAAGTTTCTAATTATAATGAGCCAGGCTTTCGTTCAATTGTACCATGGAAACAGCTTGTCAAAATTATAGCAATCATGGCGCATAAGTACCTTCTCGAGGAAATGTTTGGTTAACCCATCACTAAGAGGTGTTCTTGGTTTTGTACTTTTTATTTAAATAGTAACTATCGAGTCCTACATTAAGCTTAGGCATCTCATTTTAAAGCACGCAGGGCCAGATGTAGCAAAGGGTTTTACCAATTCTGTGTCTATGGGAAAATGTGTTCGTACATATGGCTCGCAGTGTATTATAAGCTGACAGCTATCAACTAGCCATTCCATCACCAGCAGTTTCTACCTGTTGCACAAAGTTCTTCAGAATCATCCAAAGGTTACTAATGATGTTTTTTCTATTTAAAAAAAGAAAATTGATTTGGTTTGTACATGTGAAATAATTTAGACTTCTGTAACAGTAAAAAAACAAAGTATCAGCTAAATGACTCTTAATGTTTGGCTGTGTAAAAGCAACAATTAGATTTGAAGCTAGACTACCATTTTGGTTGGTCAGGATTACATAATAGTGTTTAAGGAGCCCATTAGGTAATGACATAGGTGTCTAAGCCCCATACTGCTTGTTTTAGGCAGCCAGTTGGCAGGCCCCGACAGGGCTGTGAACTTGTTTACCGGGAGAAGGTAAAATTACAATTGGAACTCGCAAGTTTCAGGTGGTTCCTAAGTTACGTTCCACTGACTCTGATCAGCGTTGAAAGCTTCTCCTGGTGAAAACAGGGGACGGTCCTGTCGAACCCAAGCAGAGCAAGACACAAGATCAAGATACAAGGATCCTGGAGCACATAGATGGTCTTCCTGCCTATCCCATTAAGATTGCATTTTAAGGTAAAGTTCTTAGAAGCCCTCTCTCTACAGATATCATGTAAAAGCATATCAATACTTTGCATCACTGGCATAAAATCCCTTGGTAAAGACCTTGGGAAAAAACACCTCATTCAAGTATATTTTCCAGCCTGTGCCAAGCACAGATTGGGTCCAAAGTGGTTTGAAGATTTTGAGTCAGCTCCTGGCTTTTAAATTTCTTCGTGAACAATAACACCCAGTGAAGACATTCTTCACAGTCCCTGCCTGCAAAAAATCACGACTAGCCACTGCAGATCTCACTGGTTTTCCAACATGGCACATAGAGGAAAAGACTGCGGACTCTGAGTTACAATTCTGATGGTTTTCCCAAGAGACGTTTTTGGTTGCACTACCAAAATTTTACTTCAATCGTTGCCGCAAGTGCTAGGCACCAGAGATGTTACCAAAAATTATTCTTTTAAGCGTCAAGGTGCTTGCAGGATAATTTTAAGATTGGGGCCATCTCTTTGGGAGTGGCTCTATGTTATGCCGCCTGAAGGTGGGGAACTCACCATCTTTAGTGATCCATCCTTATTTGCCTTCCTTGGTGCTTTGTGCCTATACTGCATTTTCCAGTGCAGCAGATGCACGGACGGCACAGCTATATTTGTACGCTGAGCAGCTTCCTGTTTTTCCTGCCTATTCATGATTTTATTGCACTTTTCAAAAACAAACTCCAAAGTAGGGGCTTGTTTATGAAAAGGAAAATAACAATTGCTTTTGTGCTCAGGGAGTTTTCTCCCTCTGCTTCTGGGCAACTGTTTGTTTTACGTGCCTGATTGTAGACCATATATGCAAAGGTTATTTCTCCTGTTGCGATTTTTTTAATCTTCAACTTGCTTGCATAAAGTAATTATCTGGTCTTGGAGAGAGACTATTTTTGAGGCAGTGTCTTTAAAGTCGGAAATTTACTGTTCTACAGTAGATACCCTTTCTTCCATTATAGCCTCCCTATCAGAGAGATTCTGTAATTTGGAATTTGTTTCCTGCATGAAAGGCTGCAAATCTCTTATTTCTTCTAGCAAAAACATAAAGGAAGTGTCGGGTGAAGACTTATTATGAGATGGTGGATCTTTCTTTGGTCTTTTTGTAGAGGCCTTCCCAGTTGTAGATGATGAGGATTTAGTGAGGGAAGTTGAGGAGAAAGACGCATTGGGTAAATTTTGTAGCAAAAAGTCATCCATATTGAGATCGTAAAGTCTGCCTTAATGTAATTTATAAAGATATTTGTAACAGCTTAGTCCGCCTATAAACGTTTAAAGCTCCAAAGCCTGTCAGGTCAAAACTTCAGAGGTGTATCCGGCAAAAAAACAGTATATATAGATCAAATACTTCAGGTGAGGAGGATCATTCAAAAATGCAGATGCTGGATGTAATCAATGTATTCCAATGTATGTTGACAAATGCCTTATTAGATAAACTGTTGTCGTAAGTTCGTAGTTATGGTTGTAGTGCATCACTCTGAGGCAAGAGTGAAATTAATAAAATGTATATAGGTCTCAATAATAGCTGTGTCAGAAAGCTATAGAGTCTCATATCAATTAAGAGCCATGCATGAGCGAGAAAACCAATGTGTTTGATGAGAGCCTGGTTATGTAGGAAAACAACAAGAATTCCTGATATATGTTGAATTCAAACAAACGGAGGAAAACGAAATGGGCAGATAACAGAGAGTCGAATTGCTTCCATAAACTGGCATGAATTTTATTAGAACTGGAGGTATATTAACTTGTTGAGGGCGCATTTGTGAGTCTTTTGTTATTTTACCTCACATTTCCTCAGCGCGAAGGTAAAATGGCGTGTGAGGAATCAGAGTCACACTGCCCCCATTTGAAGAGAAAAGTACAGGCGCCACTTCGTCCCACCTTAAGAATGTGGAAACTTTACTGGGAACAACATCTGACAGGACGAAGCTGCACTACAAAAGCCACTTCGGACGCCCTCCCTCGGAGCGTCAGTAGGGCACCTCCATCTTCACCAGGGCCAAGCCACGTCCCCATAAAACACAAACTTAATATGATGGGGCGGCCCAACCTTTTAACAGTGTTTGTGAGAATAGCGCTTCTGCTAAATATCAATTTAAAACAGATTTCCTCTGCTTGATGGAAAGGAGAAGGGAAGCCCAAGAGCTTAGCAAGAAGGGAGAGGCTGCCCACAACATTTTAGTCACTGACTTTATGGAGCCCTATTTATGTTTTATACTAGATCATTGTTGGAGATTCTATTTACTTAGGTTTAGATGTAATCTAGCCCAACTCTTGGTCTCTTATCCAAGAGACATTCATGGTGAAGTGGGGCTTGGGTCATGCCCTTATGATTCTCTAGTTGAACTATACATGCTACAGTTCTTTATTTTGCTGTCTGTATACTGTGCCCAGGAAACAGTTGTTAATCTCCCTGCTTAGGTCCTTGAATATTAGAAGGTGTAGCCCTGCTTTACTTTGCCTCCAATTACTGCAGTTGGAATTTCTCTGTTTTATGGTTTATAAATTAATTTTATTGTAGTGAGACTGAGAAACATTGAGGGCAAGTAATGTTTTAGTCGTGTTTTATTTATTTATTTAATTTGGCATTCGTTTTCCTGATGAGCCAAAGATAATTGAGTGTTTCTTGTAGAAGGGGCTGGATTGTTTATTTGCGGTTGTAATACTTTCACTTTTCATTCTTAAGTCATTACATGAACTAACTCCCATAAATAGGTTACTTGATTGCCAGGGTTAATATCTCTCCTCATGCACAAGTCACTTTATGACTAAAGTTATGTAAATTGACACCGACCCTCAATGTTTGCATTTTTATCTTTTTGTATTGAGTCACTTATGTACTCTTTTATGGTCTATGACCCGAAAAAATATTATTTTGATTTGACTTGATCCGCTGAAGACCTTTTGAAACTACACTGAAGAAAGAAGAGAGGAAATGGTGCCTTGTATGTACATTTTTGTATTTAGGCACCTTGTCAATACTACATTTATTTACAAGAAGTCAATTATCTGTAATAAAGAAGAGGATTTATTTAGCGTTTTACAGGCCAGTCAGGTGATACCTACCTACAAGGATGAATTACATGCCTTTGTGGCTAGGCAAACCAGGTTACTCAGTGCCTGGCCAAGCGTGCCCTCAAGAAAGATGCATTATGCTGTTGTAGAAAAGACAGAAGTGTGACCAATGACACCTGCACTGAAAGGCATTCATAAGCAGCTGGAAAATGACAATCAAATACAAAAAGCCTATATACTAAGCAAGCTAGCTCAAATCCATTGTCGGGTCAAAACTCATGCAGTTCTTGGAGCTGATTGACAGGACACATGCTATGAGTCTAAACCACAAACAGCAGCAGTTAGAAGGGCAACATTTTATTCCTGCTTCACAAATTCAGAAATCTTTGGATTCTATATCTGTGAGTGCATTTACTCACACTTTTTATGTGTGTGTCAATCACCTCACAAGGGCAGCTACCGAGTGTTCCAGGGAAGGGATACTCATAAAAGATGGTGAATTTCACGTAATTGCAATTTTCTGAGTATTCACAAGTACTAATCAGACACACAGCTATCCATCCTATGAAGACTAATCCACCCCAAGTCACTGCTTATTAAAAAGTTTATCAAGCCATGCTGCAGCACACCCATTAAGCCACTGCTCCGCATCCACTAAACACCAACTCACTAGATTATGCTGCGTACAAAGGATACTAACCCATCACTCTGCACTTGGGCTAAGGAAATCAGCCTACCACACTGGCATCCAATGGAAAAGATGACACTTTTACTGGCAATACAATTAAATAGCTTTCTTATGTGACACCTGTAAGAGGTTTGCTCTGTACTCAGCTGCTCAGTTCTACGTCACCTCCCAGAAATACCTGCACTAATTTATCTTACATGTTCACCATAGTTGAGTTTGGCAGATTGTACCTTCTGAAAAACTTTCATTGGTTTGGAGAAACCAGACCTATTTTTAGTAGGTATTTTTACTAGTTAGCTATCCAACGCCATTCTTACTTGCTTAGAGCACCTTCTGCAAATCATGTGACTCTCATATGTACATGTTTCTGATTAGCTTTCTGTAGCTCTCCCTTTTACCTTGATTTCCCCTAGAGTGTGCCATCAGCTAGTACATATGTGGTATTGGATACTCCCTTGTGGCGACATTAGATGTCACCCATTTGGCACCTTCCCCTCCTGTATCATATATTTGTCTTTCAGATTCTTATACTGACATAATGGCACGCATACACTCACCCTAAAGTAACACAGAGAGCATGCTGTTCTCAACAAGAAGTGATTGTCTCTTGCTGCCAGTATGGTGTTTGAAAAATAAGTGACTCTTCATGAATGCACATGCCCATGTCCAGAATAGACAGGTGTTTTTCCCTGTAACGAACCAAGAATAACATTCACAGTTGCCCATGTTACCTACTTGACATTATTCCTGAACAATCTGAATCCATACTATCAATAATCAAATGCTCAGGAGGCAACAAAAGACACTCCACACCATTAAGTGTTGTACATTCAAAAACAAACAACGATGACTTAAGCCTTCTTTGACGCTGAACTAAAGCTTTAAAATTTGTTTCCATTCAATATCAGACAATTAAACTCCTAAATTACCTTTAGGCAAAAACTACTAACTTCCCCATTTGGCCAGCATTTAAACAACTCGCTCCATTCATCTAACCCTCACTTTAATGTCTGTGTTCTATCTCCATTTTAATCATATAAGCCTTCTTCTGTGTCCAGTCTCATGCTGCCCCCCCCCCTCACCCAATTCTTGCACTTATTTTTGATTCCTCCTTCTCTTCTACGACTGTTCCTCCTTTTCCCTATCCCCTATGCAGCAGTACCCTCTCATTCGTTTTAACTTCTTATACATCTTTATTGTCTATTTGTAATCCTTAGGCTTAGATTTAGGTCTGCTTACACCACCCTGTAGTTCTCAGTTTCCAAATCCACTTGACCGTACACGTTGCTTAACTATATTAGGCTTCCACCTGTATCTTTAGCTTGTTGTTCTTTGGGTGTACCTATTGTGTACAGTGCAACTTACATGACAATGTGATGAGGAAACATCTCTTCTTCCTACCTTCTTGTATTCCCCAGTGTCAACTCCTTGTTACCCCCCCCCCCCTTCCTCATGCAACCAGTTGCACTTCTACTGTTGGTTGAGTAAATGCTTCTTAAATGTTTGTCTGGTGATATGTGCTTTTGTATAGCACCTCTTCACTGTTATTTCATGTACAATGTGCTGACTCTCTTGGGTTAAGAATGCTTAATGTACATTTAGCAGAAAAAAATATTATGTTTATTTGCAAATAAAGGCAGGGATTCCTAGTGATCTATTAATTTGAAAAACACTTATTTGTCTTTTCTAACATTTGTATTTTTTCATCCCCGTCGACCGTGGCTCTGTCCCCTTGATTATTTAGCAGATTCTGTGCTGGGGTCTCTCCTCAGCTGCAGCCAGACCATGAGGTAGTGTCTTTTTTGTATTTGATACTGTGGTTAGGTGTTAAATCCAAACATGATCAATTAACGTTGAAATGAGGCACAGAAGCAAGGGAAATCCTACAAGAGAAACCTTTAACAACCAAGGAGCAAAAAACAAGGTACTAATTTGTTCTGTATACTCCTATATGTTCCTACTTGAGTCAGCCCTGGCTTTCTTACAGGGTCCTGATGCACAACTTTTCTTGCGTCGCCCCACCCCTCCTAACAACACCATTGTTGTTCCGTATTTACAATACAGCACACCATGGCAGTCGTTAGGACAATAGCGCCAACATTTTTTCACGCTATTGTAGCACTTTGCTGCACTAGTGTCAAAACCAATGAGATGTAAATTTAATTGCACCATTTTTTTGGGCCTCCCTGCATTGGAATGCCCCTTGCATACATTATGCCTGGCACAGGCATAATGTGTTGCAACGGTACCGCCACTTTGTGAATACGGTGCTGGAGAAAGGCCTCCTTATCGTCACCTTAGCATAACAAAATATGATGCTATGGCTGCGCAAGGTTGTGCTAGGTGCTTCTAAATATGCTCTTATACTTTGTAGCAGACTGTCAAGCACCCGTACAAAGCACTCTCACATATCTCACACTACCAATATCACACATGCATCTCACAGATTAGGATTTTCACAATTACATTAAATCTGTCACACCTGTCACATAGTAGGTCTCACAGCACAATAAATATGCTCACACTCATTGAAGGGTACAGGTCTCACACTACCGACTTCTCTCCCTCATCCTTTACAAGCTAGCAGACACACGCTTTAAGAAGCACACTTACACCTAGCATAGCAGTAGTCTCACCTTACTGACTGCACCAGCAACCCTCATAAATTGACAGTCTCGCACTGGAGACAGCACTATCACACTCCTCACAGAGACGTAGTCACATTACAGATCACATTCATATATTCCTGGCAGTCTCACAATACCAAGTGAACCCACTGATGCTAGTGATCTCACAACACAAGCAGCACTCACACCCTCAGACTAATGATCTTACACTAGCAACAGCGCTCTCACACATCTCATACAGTGTCATTCTCACACTTATGACACTTTTACAGTCCTCACACATCAGCAGTGACATTGGTGAAACACAATCCTGTACCTCACAAACATGAAGTCTTGCACTATTGACAGCAACCATATACCTCTCAGAGACTAGGAGTCACACTATTGATCCAGCACTAGGCCCCATTTCTAAATTTGGGGTACGATTAATTTTTCTTCTCTGTTCCAAAGGATAAGGAGACAATGCATCAAATTACTCAGTTCAGTTATAGTATACATTCAATTTCAGAGACCAACTTATAGTTCAAAAGGCTTTATTTCAGACTCAAGGTCAAACTTACATATATGAGGTGCAAAATCTTAGTATAAATGTACAGAATAACCAAAGGAGAATCAAAATGTTGCACTATATGAAATTTAACTAACATGTAAAAGACCACTAATTCAATAACGATAATGCAGAAAATAAGGAAAATCAATTGATTAATTAAGTTTGAATCCAAGTTTTCCTGCCTAACCATTTGACTTAAAATTCATGCATGAAGCTACATAGAAATTAAAATTCAAGGGACGTATTTAAGTAAGGTCTGCTCCCAGCTAAAGTCAGAAGGAATCTGACTCTTACCACTAACTAAACCACACTTGAATCCTGATTCTTCCAAGGGTGATCTCAGAGGTATTTATTTTCCCCAGTTCAAAAACATAATCACAAATCACAGGTTGCTATTTGACATTTGAGCCTTCTGAAGTTTTCAGCGTCAACCTTGGAATACCCTTGCGCTTTTGACTTTCACAAGAGTTACAACTGCCAACTCATGATACTCCTCCCGTCCTCAAAAAGAGTTCTTCCTGGCTTTTCTTATCTTCCCAAACAATGAGCTCCCTATTAAGTCGGTATCAGACCCTGAAATCTGCATCTCGAGATTCAAAAGCAAACGTCATATCAAAGAAAAATATATAGACCTTCACTCTGGCCAAACTAATAAAGCACAAATACACTTTCAGGTTCGATACGTCTCTTATGTCAAATATATAATGATTATAAAGAATTACATTTCTGAAATACTATAACATAAACGTTCTTTCCAAACGATGATAAAATATGGCATACTTGAAACATTGCATTCATCTGTGCACCATACTCGTATGTCTCACAGTGCACCACGTTTAAATGAAAACATTTCTTACATTAAGCAGAAAACGACCATCCTTTCATTTCATGTTGTAAGAGACATAATGGCCAAGTTACTCTCTCTCACTATCAACATCACTCTAACTCCTCACACACTAGGGCCACACACTAACAACACTCACATCCCTCACATACTACCAGTGACAACATAGAGAGCACTTCCACATCTCTTAAAATAGCAGATTCATGATACCAACAGCACTCACACCCTAACAAACAAGCAGTCTCACTCTACTGCTGAACCCTCACATCACTCACAAAGTAGCCGTCTCACACTATCAGAAGCCACTCATATTCTAGAGTAGTAGTCTCGCTCTACTGACTGTGCTTGCAAGCTAGCAGAATGACACTACAGATAGCACTCTCAAACCCCTTACTCAATAAATGTCACAGTACAGACACTTCTCTTACATTCCTCATATACTAGCAATAATACCCTCATGTGAACACAAATCCCACGTGAACTAGAAGCATCACACTACTGACAGCACTCGCACGTGCATTAAACAAGCAGTCTCACACTATCAGTGTCACTCCCACACTCCTCACAGGTTTGTGGTCTCACACTGCAAGCAGCCCTCTTACATTCCTCACAGACTAGCAATCACACAAAACTAGAGGCCCTCCCACCTTTGACAGACTAACTGATAGGTTTTGCTTAGAACTGAAAGTTCGTCTTCATGTATTGGTTATTTTGTATGTGTGGTACTGTCGATGAAAGAGTGGGTGAATGCAAGAATTAGTCAGTGGTGGATGGATACATCCATGAGTGAATGAATTAATGGTTGTATGCGTGGATAATGATTGACTGGATGAATGATGGCATATGTGGAAGCAACCAGGCATCTCCAGTTATGAGGAAGGTCCATTGGCTTTGTCACTTGCCCAGCAGCTTTTCCAAAAATAGAATTTTGTTAAAAACGAGAATTTACAAACTGAAAAGCCTGTTGGCCAAGGCCAGACCACGACGCAGTGGTTTCGCCATTGCTTGTTCACTAATGTGATGTAATTGCAATGAGTAAACTGATATTTGGTGGTTTTTGGACCCATAAATAAATGCCTCGCCGTGTTTATGTTATAAGGATTTTGCAATTTACCGAAAGGAGACTTTCAATATTCTTTGTCCTTGTACTTGGGGGCTTGCTATTCTACATAAGTTGATAGAAAGGGAGTTACATAAAACACAAGGATATGCAGGTGGAAGGCATCCATAAAAGCAGACTTTAGAAAGCGCCTGCCATAAGAAAATAATTGGCAGGCCTTTTTAGGAAGATTACGGTCGCCCTCTCATTAACCTAGCATTCTGTTCTAGATTGTTCTGTAATGCATGCTCATAGCAAAGCTGTGAACGTTACTATTTTTATCGCATTAATGGGGAAATCGCATTTTTATCGAAATGGGGAAATGTAATTTTATCTTCCAGCAGAAAGAGACATGCAAACTTTTCTTGTTTTAAATGCTCCGGATTTCAACACGTCTCAAGCAGTTGTATGCACCTGGCCTTCTTTATCACCTCGAAATTTACAACAGATTCTTAGGCAGTAGAATTGTGCAACAGATGTTTCATTACTTTTAACTGATGAATGAGCACAAGTTAGACACGGTTGTCAAATTACTCACAAAGAGGGGGAAATCTTCTGACATCATGACATTAGAATGCTATTAAGATAATTTACAAAGCAGCCGTAAAAGGTACATCTTGAGTTCATAGGAAATTGACAAACTGGTGGGTGTGAAAACCGATCCCCATCGATGTCTGCCAAGTTTTCCTTGGCGTCCTCGCCACAGAATTCCACTGTGTGTTTATCCTCATGACTAGTTGCTTTTCGAATTTAAAAAAAACAAAAACATTTTTTGAAAGTTAACAAAAGTTACCAACACCTTTTTTGGCTTCAGAACAATTTCTGGTTGGACCAGTCAAGCCTGTAATAGAACACAGGAGCAATAAATATTGGAGAATAACATTTTGCATATTTATTGATGCTGAAAAGGTAAAGATAAATGTGATTCTGGGCGATTCCAAACGGACCTGCTACTGTATGCCACAGCGAAACCAGTCATTCTAACTTTTCACATCTCAAAAAGAGGTAAGAGACGTAATTTTACAACATTATGCTCTGTTCAGAGGTGCATAACATAAAATGGTGCGCTAGTACCATATCTAGTCAATTCTGCAACCTGTGTAATCAGTTTTGCCCCTCTTTTCTGAGCCCTACAATCCCTCACTAAGCCCTTAAAACTGTTCTTTCCTGAATCCTAATAAAAAACTCTTACTACCGTTTTGTGCTACTCAGTCTTGAAGTGTAAAACCCCAAACCAAACCTTTAAGGTCCCCTTCCATTAACCTCCAAAATGCTTGTTACACCTTAACAATATTCTTCCATAAACCCTAAAAGCCCCTAACTACCCATTACTAGTTTCTCGCCCTTCCCGACCTCCCTGTAAATGCTCCTCTCAAATTTAACAGGAGAATGTCCTGTTGCTTTTGATCCCAGTACACTTACCTTGGCTCTATAAAGCACATTTGTCAAATTTTTTGCAGCCATACCTTTTTCATTCTGTTTTCTCAGTAGACAACACATTTCAAACACCTTTGATTCAGTGTATTTTTTCCCCATAACATTTTTACTGCAAGCGAGAAATAGCACCATAATGACAGGGGTGGTTACAGTTTTTTCAAGAGGGACACCCGTTTCATACCAGGTCTCCATAATACCAGCAGTGGCCACTGTTAGACCAGTAATGGCTGTTGTTATGCTAGGGATGACCCATTGGGTGCCAGGTGTGTCACCAGAAGCTACTAGTAATCTCAGATGCTGGGTATTGCTGGCAGGTATTGCTGCTGGGGCTGGACAATTTCAGAGATGGACAAGCACCCGGCAAGGCCTGAACACACAGGCCGAGGCACAGGAATGATGAATGTGCAAGCACACCTTATACCCATCTGCTCAGAACAAGTGAGGCAGCTGTTCTTTTTCACCTGTCCAGTGTAACTTCCACTGTGGCATATTTGATCCAGTCCACTTTGGCCATAAGTGACATCCTATTTTTCCATTACAATGCTTACACAAAGAGGCTTACACACAGAGTGTGACCACATTTGCAGACATTCTCTTCTGAGTTGTGGTTAGTTGTACTGCAGGCCCAGGGCTGTAAGTTGCTTTGTGTATGCGTCTATACATCTATGTGCGGGAATGTCTGTGTGTGTATTGGTGGGTCAATTTGGATGTGTGTGGGTGTTTGTGTGTTTGAGTTTGAGCTGAGAGAGAGCAAGAGAGAGAGGGAACGCACAGGTTTGGCATCCACATTTGTGTGCTACCTATTGCCAACCTGTGAGATACTAGTAACCCGCACGCTAGCGTTTAAGACCTTTGATTTAATATCTATGTACTTCACCTTGTATGGATTTGTACATACCTCTCAAGATCACTTTAAAGCAGAGGTCCTCAAATGTTTTGCTCCAGGGCCCCCTTAAACAAAAAGTTTTGAAGACAGGCCCTCCTCCCAAAACTTTATGTCAAGAATTGGGAGAGCAGGAGGGAAAGGGCTGAGCACAGGGGGCATGGCTTATAAGATCATTTCAAGAGTAATTTTTCTACAGCTCATAAACCACACTAAATATAAGACTTATAAACGGCAAATGCATCAAACGAAAATGACCCAAAAATACTGCTTGTCATGATTGTGGTGTTGTGAGCCCTTCGCACTCCTGGGCTCCAGTTCAACTACACATGCTGAACGTATGATAACTGCAGTCCTAGAGAGCAGGCAAGCTCAGCTGCCTCTCATACCCCTTTGCCACCATGCCGGACTATCCCTCCAATCTTGAAACAGGCCCTCTGTCCTTTTCAGAATAAAAGAGCTCCCACACGCTCTGCCCCTTTTTCTGTAAGGGTGTCCTCAGTCCTAATGCTAGAAAGGAAAATACGTTCCTGTGCGCCTTTTTTAAATTGAGACAATTATAATTGTGATGAAGTGGGCCTCTCCGACTCCTGGGACCCAGTGCTGCTTCAGCTGCTTCACTACTGTTACCCACCACCCTGCAAAGAGGGCAGTCTCCTCTTCCCTGTGTTAAAAACATGAACTCATATATAGTCATACCCCCTTCCCTGGCATCTCTCTGAGGTTAAACAAAGGTGTCTCTACTGCTTTAATTTTTCCCACCCATGGGCCATTGTTCCTAGGATCAACTTAACACCGGCAGGTGTGCTGTGGGCCCTAATGCAAGCACGGAAGGCTAGATAACAGCCATAATTAAAATTTAGTTGGCTCCTCATGCCTCTGTGCTCTGGTGCCAATGCATCTACAGTACCAGTAATTCTTTCTGCTCCTTTGTGTTAAAAAGCAGCAAGGGTGACCTTGGTTCTAAGGCTAACAAGGGAAATGCCTCCCCACTCCACTTCATGGTAAAACAGCCATAATTGAGCATAATTGGCCACTTACACACCTGACAGCAGCACTTGCTGCACTTTTGGATGGCCCTTTTTTAAAACAAAATCCCCTTATATTGTTCCCTTTCTTGGGATATAGCGCTGAGGAAGCTGTCTCTTGTCATTTGTAAGCATAAAAATGAGCTCCCACACACTGCTTCCTAATTTGGGCAATCTCTTTGACAATATCTATGAATCTCTATTTTTTCCTCTTTCTCCTCCACCATTACTCTGAGGCCTTAGTGGTCGTGAGGATCAGGGCTCTGCATCTGAGTGCAACCCTGTTGTCCTTCTTCCTAACCACTGGACTCACCTTTTAAAAAAAACAACTGCCCCTGAATCGTTAATGCTGACTTTGTAGTGCCTCTGCCTGAAAGCGAGGGCAAGGTGGTAGTGCAGAGAAATAAAGAAGAAACAAGCCTTCTTACCAGCCATTAATTGATTGAGCCACTTAAAGACAGGGCCGTTGGAATTATGAGTTCCTGAGCAGCAGCGTTTTCTGCATAATCCATCGTCTGCTGCATAATCCACCGATTTTAACAAAGAAAATTGATTCCATCTCAAATGGATAAAAATTACTTAAAACATGGCGACATGTGTTACAGAGCAGCACAAGGCCCTTCATAAAGGTTGATTGGTCATCTTGCAATTTCTAATTGTTTTATGAGGTACAATATTTCCCCTGATAGTGTTACCATGAGTAAAAATGACAAAATAATGAGGTAATGGTAACCAAAAAATGTGCTCCATTATGTCACATAATTTATATTTTCTTGTTGCATAATTGAGTTGCATATATGCAGTTAGCTAACAATGAAAAACAAAATATTCAGACTATTCAGTTCTTTTCTTTGTAGCCAACTTCTTGACACTCAGTGAACCCCCAACTCCATCCTCCCAATACACTCTAAATCACAGTTCCCATTCTTTTAAATCTATTTTTCAAGGGCTGCTTATAAATGAAGACAGCTTGGAAATGCATCAAATGAACAAGGCCACAGTTCCAGGCCATCTTCATTTACATATGTTTGGAGAGGCATTCGCACCTCCCCTCTTGGAAACCATCCACGGCCCGCGGGGCGGCCACTCCCCACAGTTTGAAGTCCTCAGCTTTAAAGGTTACCTTCTTGGTGGCCCTGTTCTAATCAAACTATCATTGTTTTGAAGTGTTCATTGATTTCCCTTCTGATCGTCACGTGGAACAGCAACACTGTTATAGATGTCTGATGGGTGAGCAAATCATTAGTGAAGGCCAGTGAATTATGAAAGAACAAAGGACTTGAGAGAAGCGTATGCTATCTAATGTATCTGGGCATGTCACTGGGGCTCAGATTTTAAAAAAATCTGGGGCAGATTTATGGAAAGTGGCGCTGCACTGAGTGCAGCGCCACTTTCCCTGCACCCCTTAGCAGCCCCCTACTGCCACCATGTGTGTGCCGTATTTCAAATACAGCGCAGCATGGCGCAAGGTAGGGGGCAATAGCGTCTTTTACCATGACACTATTGATGTACTCTGCAGTAGTGCCAAAATATTGGTGATACCCCTGCAGAGTACATAGGGCCCCATTCTAAAGAATGGAAGCCCCCTTTTAATGCCTGCTCTTGAGCAGGCATTAAAAGTGCTGTAAAAAATGGTGTGAGGAAATCTCATAGATTTCCTTATGCCATTTTTCCGGCCCCCCTAATGTGGGAAACGCTCCCTTTGCATCCTGGCGCAGTCATTATGTTGCACAAAGGGTTACAGGGTGGCGCAATACATGCATTGCGGCACCCTTTAAATAAGGCGCAGGGATTTCAGCCTTGTTGGGCCACATTAATGTAAAAAACAGTTACGTTAATGTGGCGCAAGGTGGCGCCTCTGTGTCCAGTTTGTGTTTCTTTTTTAGTGCAAACCTGATGCAAAGTGTTGTGGGATATACAAATCATTTCAAATCAAAATTTGCTTTGTATTATTACCTAAAGTATGTAAAGCTGTGCAATGCCCTGCCTTGTCTTACCTTGAATCAAGGGGGAGTTCCATGGGTAGTGCAGTGGCAGTCACACTCAACCATCCATGGGGTTTGGCGCAAATCACTATCTACAAAGAATTGCAGAGAGGAATTTGCAGCAAAATTGTGCACCTCCTCGACACAGGTGTAACAAGGAGAAACGTTTTCATTTGTATGCGAGCTACAGCATGACTGCTACTGCATTCTATAGCATGAATACAAAGCGAGAAACGCCTTAAAGCATGGTTCTTGCACTATGACGCCAGTGTATTGGCACATGGCAGCCAAAAGATAGATAGAACAGAATAGCACCACATCCTAGTAGATATGGCACTGTTATGCTCTCTCCCATTCACGCAGTGGAGCACAGCAACGTTACCTGCTAACCTGCATTCCATGAATTGTAGGTAATATGGGTATGGATAACTAGAAATAGTCCATCCAAAAAGGGAAATTATGGACACTGGAATAGAATGAGGATTAGTACATGTCTGGATGTCAGCATCAATGTGCAGCCAAAATATTCCATGTGATTAAGGGTGCAAGCAATTCCACCAGATCCTTTCTCCTTCTCCTACCCCTTGCGGATCGATCTGTATCCGGATCAACTGTAACTTATTTTACATTCACAAATTCTAATTCTGTGCAACAATTGGAATACTCCAGCTGAGAAAAAACATCTATAATCGGAGCAGTCACAAAATAAGTTTAGATCAATAATGTCAACATATAATTGTACTGATAATGCAAAATATATTAGACTGTTAAGCTAAAACCTTCAGAGTACAGCATCTCAACTGATTGTTTAATGTTATCAAATATCAAGTTACCACAAAAAGTGAATGGCAAGCTAACTGAAAAATAGAGCACTCCCCATAAAAACACAAAATAAGGAAGAATACGTGACATACAGGCTGGAAACAGAGGAGAGAAAAGATGGAGGAGAAACTTCACAGTTTATGGTCTACTTGCACATTATGGACTTCTGCAATGTTGTAAGGCTTTCAGGTAATTAAAGCACTGTGTTACTATTTCTGTGAATTACACTGACATCATAATTTGGGTCGAATGTATTAATTAAGAATACTCACTTATCAAGTAGTACAACTTCCACTGTCACAGATTATCACCTGTGATTACATGGTGTATATTAATTTACCGCAAACAAAACCCAAAATGCTGCTCCAATACCCACAAGCGGGCAGTGTATGAGGATGGATGACATCTCGAAATCCTTTTCACCTACTTAGCTTGCTGGGTTGTTACTAATGTGTGCCACTTGGATCCTTCCCACCCAAAGTTTATGGATCAAATCTGTTTATTTGTTTTAACATGTAAAAGTACAAAGCACGGTATCATAGTCACCAACATTTCGACTACCAATATACCAAAGTCCCAGACTTTCAGGATGAAGGCTGTTCCACAGGATCACTGTTCTAGCGCTGGGAGGGACTAAAACGAGGTAGCCAAAGCGCAATGGCCTAGTGAGCTCATAGCTTCGTACATAGTATAACAAAACATATAAGTAACAAACATTACAAGAACTGTGCCTTCCCCTCAGAATGCTGTGCCCCTCTCCCACCCCCGTACTCTCTCCCCCTCCCCCTCCCCCCTCGCAGCATTGTCTCAGACCCCCTCCAGACCCCGCAAGGCCGTTCATTCCTCTAGATAGCTCGTGTCAGCCCCAAGGCCCTCAGATAAGCCGGGCATGTCAGTTCAGTAAATTCTGTCGACAAAATCTGAAGAAACGGCTTCTATAACGTACCTATGTCACCCACTCTCTGCTGAGAAGCCAGGGTAAGCTTCTCCATTGCGAGGATGAACCACAGCTTCTGAAGCCAAGACACGTACGTCCTTACCCTGTCTGTGCCCCATAGTGCTAGCATCGTCTGCAACGCAGCATTGAGGGCCAGGGCCATCTGTCGCCCCCTCAGCGATCTAAGGGGAAATGTGAGGGAGTTGGGTAGACCCAGCAGTACATATAATGGAAATCTAGGAATCTCAGTCTGAAACACTTTGTCAATATTGTCTAAAATGCTCGTCCAGTATCTCTTAAGCTTGGGGCAATGCCATAGAAGATGAACAAGTGTGCCCGTATTACCACACCCCCTCCAACAAAGCCTGGGCTTGGTAGGATCCCAGACATGTATCCTTGCTGGGGTAGAGTACCAATAGGAAGCCACCTTTTATGCCGTCTCCGTCCCCGCAGCATTATAGGCCGTATGATGTGTTCTGTAGTATATATTGTCCCAGTCCTCCTCAGAGATCTCCCTCTCCAGCTCTCTCTCCCATCTCAGCAGCCCTTTAGACTTAGGCGGGCGCTCCACCCCCTGCAAGAATCTATAAAGCTCCGATATCACTTGTCTATCATCCTTCTTCGTTAGCAGCCATTTCTCGAACAGTGTGAGCGGCCTATACATCAGTGCCCTGTTCGCCGGCCTAAGGGCCCAATGCCGTACCTGATAGTACATCAGCCAATCTGCCTCAATCAAACCATATGTCTCCCGCATCTGGTCGAAAGAGACCACCCCATGCTCATCGAAAAGACTCCCCATCCTCTTGCAGCCCCCATCGTACCAACGGCGAAGACTCTCTACTCGCAGACCGGGCCCAAAGTCAGGGTTCGCACCTATCGGCGTCATAGGTGACGGAAACGACGTCAACCCCGACTGACATGCCACTGCATCCCATACACGTAACGTCGCTCCCGTAATCGGGGAGGAGTAAAGGCCCCGCACCCTGTGTCGGCGTCGGAGCCAAGGCTCCGACCAAATGTAGGACCCCGCCACCGCCTGATCCATGAAACACCAATGTTTCTCAGTAAGTGGACGACTCCACTCTAAAAGAAAATGCAACTGCGCCGCTTGGAAATATCGTAGAAGGCAGGGAACCGCCAGCCCCCCTCCCCCTGAAGTGGTACAAAACCTTTCTCGGAAGTAGCGCCGGATGCCCATCCCAGATAAATTTCAGGATCGCAGACTGAAGGGTCACTATCGTCCGAGACGGAGGAGTTAGAGGAAGCGCCTGGAACACATAGAGTATACGCGGCAACACGGTCATCTTCACCGCCAAGACCCTACCCAGCCAGGAAAGTTTATGCTTCCCCCAGTTCCCTAGATCCCGCTGCACCTCACGAACTAACGTCGCATAATTCAAGCTCACCGTCTTCGCAGCTGAGGTCGCCAGGTCAACACCCAGATAAGATAGCCGCAATGTCGACCAAAGAAAAGAGTATCGAGCCCCAAACCCTCTTCAAGCTCCGGGGAGACAAACAAACTGAGGACGTGGGATTTCTGCATATTCACCCAAAACCCAGAGACCTGGCTGAACTCACCGAGTATCTCCAATAGAGCAGGCAGTGAGCCCGTGGGCTCCGCGAGGGTAAGGATTACATCGTCTGCATACAGAGTAATGAGATGATGATCTCCTCTGAACTTAACGCCAGAAACAAGGGGGCTGTCGCGTTGGTGCTGCGCAAAGGGCTCCATACATAGCGCGAACAAGAGAGGAGAGAGCGGGCACCACTGTCGAGTTCCTCTTCCAATCAGGAACGGTAAAGACGACGTACCATTAACCCGGACCACAGCCTTAGGTGAATGATAAATGCATCGAATCCACTTCCTAAAGCCGGACCCAGTCCATAGCGCTCCAACACCTGAAAAAGGTAAGGCCAATGTATCCTATCGAACGCCTTCTCCGCATCAATAAAGAGGAGACGCGCCTCCCTACGGGATCAGTTGTTTTTATCTATTAAATGTAGAAGCCGCTTCGTATTATCGCTGCACTGTCTATAAGGTATGAAGCCCGTCTGATCCGGATCTATAAGACCAGGCATGTAGGGATTAAGGCGGTGGGCCAGTATACCAGTAAATAACTTGGCATCTATATTCAGAAGCAAGATCGGCCTATACGAAGCACACTCCTCTGGGTCCTTCCCCGGCTTATGAATAACCGCAATGGTAGCCTCTATCATACTGGGCACAAGGGCCCCAGACACCTGAAAGGAGTTGAAGAGCCGCACCAGGAGCGGTGCCAGCTCCGAGCAGAATGTTTTATAAAAGAGCGCCGTAAAGCCATCTGGACCGGGGGACTTCCCAACCTTTAAACGTGAAATCGCAGAGATAACCTCCTCAACCCTGATAGGCTGGTCCAAGAGAGACGCTTCCCTCTTGCCAAGCGGGGTAATTGCTATCCCCTCAAGGAATGCAGCAGGGTCCTCGTCTCCCTGGTCGTCTGCAGTGCATAGCTCCCGATAGTACTCAGCCAACACCTCTGCAATTTGATCATCTGTTCGAACCTCTCCCCTCGAAGGGGAACAGACCATTTTTATTGCTGACGCCGAGCGCTGTGCTCTTAACCGATGAGCCAGGAGCTTCCCACACCATTTACCCCCAATGTAATATTTATGCTTAAGCTGCACTTTCGTGTATTCCGCCCTGTCCCAATCCAACCGCCTCAACTGCTGCCGCACTTTCTCCAGCTCCCGCCATACTCTAGGCGCTCCAGTGGACTTATGGGAGAGCTCCAGTGCTGCCACCTTTTGCTCTAGCACCGCCCTCTGCTCCCTCCTTGCTTTATGATCTCTGGCTGATAGCCACATTACCTCCCCTCGGACCACTACCTTCAAGGTCTCCCACAGAGTCTCCAAACGGGTGTTCCCATCGTCATTGAAATGAAGATAGTCCGTAATTATGTGCGGCAGTGACTCCTCAGTTGCCCTGTTCTGCAGTATAGCATCCCTAAAGCGCCAACTCGGACTCCCCACCGGCCTACGTCCATGGTGGCCTCTACAGTGATAGGTGCATGATCTGTTAGGGCCCGAGGCTCAATTGTGGTCTCCCTAATTCGAGAGGTGAACTCCTGGGAGGCCAGAAAGAGGTCTATACGTGCGTACATCTTGGTGGCTGCCGAATAAAAGGAATAATCCCTAAGTGTAGGATGCGCTCTCCTCCACACATCCTCCAATCCACAGTCAGCCAACCACTGTGGCCCTGCCGCCGTCAATGCCCCAGTCTGTCCAAAGCGCTGCCCAGATCGATCCAACTCATTGTCCATTACCAGGTTAAAGTCACCTCCCACCAAAATGGCCCTGTCCGGTGTATTGAGCACCGGGGAGACAGCCTGCCTAAGGAAGGTTTCTTGCTGCGCGTTAGGAGCATACAAAGAAGCAATGGTAAAGAAGAAGGCCCTGACCCGTATTCTAAGAGCCAAAAACCCACCCTGCACCTCATGTATCTTTGCTACTACTTCCCCACAGAAGGCCCTCGAGAACAGTATCGCCACCCCAGCATGTTTTGTTGAGGTCGAGGACCAGAACTGCCTAGGGAACCACTTTGAGAGCATGCGATATGTGTCCCTAGGCAATAAGTGCATCTCCTGTAACTAGCAAATATGACTACCAGACTTCTCAAGAGCCGACAGAATCACTAACCTCTTAGCCGGACTATTAAGCCTGTGGACATTCAAGCTTAGACACTTAAGAGACATGTTTCACCAAACTAGTTTCACTCAGGAGGAGGGACCCCGCCGGGGGGGGGCGAAACCTGAAGTAGCACCAAGGCCGCTCCGAACTACAGGGCCAGTCAGCCAAGACAACTTCTATACATGTTTCAGGGGAAGCACACCAACAGACAACTATTACGCACAACAGGTGCTTACAACATATAAGTCCTCTAACAATCATCTCCATAGAGGCAAAGTCTCAGCAGGGGCAGCAGAACCACTCAAGTTCGTCGTGTAAAGTCCAGCGACTCCACCGCCCAGACCCCTCTCAAATGGTCTCAAGACCTGAACCGCTGTGACCCATATCAGCGCAGCCGTTCCCAGCCACCCAACCCTTAAACATTGGTCCCAGCGGCTAAGCTGCTCAATACAGATTGCCTTTCTAACACCTGCTCCGTCGTTGTAGGCCGCTGCTGTTTCCTCTTTCTCTCCTTTCACCGCCAGTGCGAACGGTCCCCGGCAGCTGCCTCCATACAGGTGCCAGCGTCTTGATTGTCTCCCTCCAAGCGTAGGATCCTTCTCGCTTCCGACACTGACTTCACATGTCAGAGCTGATCCTCCCAACGAAAGATAAGGCAGAAGGGGTGACCCCAAGAGTAAGGCGCAGAATGCGCCCATAAGTGTTCTGTGATGGGCTTAAATTTTCGCCGCCTCTGCAAAGTCCGTAATGAGAGGTCTTGAAATAATTGAAGCGTATGCCCTCGAAAATGAATCTGCAGGAGATTGCGAATCTTCTGCAAGATGTTTTCTTTAAGCCCGTAGTTGTGGACACATGCTAGGATATCAGGCGGGCGTTCCCCTGTCCCACCAGCGCGGCCCACTCAATGAACCCGGTCTAGCATAATCTCCCGGGCCTCCTCCAGGCCAAGGACCGAGCCGAACAGCGTCACCACAAACTCTCCAATGTCCTCCTTCTCTGCACTGGTGGGGACTCCCCTCATGCGTATATAGTGCCGTCGCGACCGGTTTTCCAAGTCCTCAACTGCAATCTGAAGAAGATCCTGCTTCTCCCGTAGGCGTATGATTTCCTGTTGCATGCTTGCCACCTCCTCGCCTCGGGAGATCTCACCATCCTCTACCTGTGCCACTCGCTCGCCCAGGGACGTGACTTCCACCCGCAGCTCCTTCACCTCTTGGAAAATGTCCCTCCGGAGTTCTTGCAGGTCACTCCGAAGTGAGTCAAACAAGGAACCAGCGGAACCAGAAGCAAAATGGCCGCCACCGGGGGGTCCAGCCCCCCACGCCCGTCCCGGCACCAAATCTTCTGGCGCAAGGCTCTCTTCGCCTCCACCACCGCGGCGCCCTCCTGGGCGATTGCCGCGTTTCACCGGACGGCCGGTGGACTGCCAAGCACCGGACCGCGCCACACGGCCGGGGCCGCAGCGCACCGTGCCCGCTATCAGCGAGCGTGGACTCAGGCGTGGAGAGGCCCAGCGTCGGCGACCTCCGCTCCTGTGGGCATCCCCGACTCCCTTCGGGGCGCCCGCTGCCTCCTGTCAGCCTGCGCGAAGCTGGGGAGACCCGGGCCGCAGTAATCCAGGTTTGCAAGGCTTGTAATGGGGCCCGGGCGGCGGAGCTCGCACAAACGCGACTGCTCACGCCGCCATCTTGGCCACACCCCTCCCACCAAAAGTTTAATCTTTGATTCATTGAGTTGCTTTATTTCGTGTGTGTGCCAAGTAAAGATGTTGTTTTCTGTCTTACCAGTTTAGTGCTACAATTTATTGATTTTTCGGTTTGGATTTTTTACTTCTTGGGTCGTTTTCTATTCACTCTTATGTTGGTAAGCACCTATTTGTTTTGTGTACTCCCCTATTGCTTAGCATACTCCTCCTTACCTTTAGCATAATGGGAGGAATTATGCATGCTGCGTGTTTTACCTTCAACTTTTTCAACTTTTTTTATTCAGAGATGAATTTTTTTGCTGCCAACCTCACCCACCTCACGTCAACCTCACCCACCAACTCTCAAAGTAGTAACCAAAACTAAAAAAATAAACAATAATAAGCCATACATTAACAAAGGCAATAGGTCTGTCATTTCATGCCACTCTTTTGGCTTTACCAAAACTTATTTTGTTTGCAAATAGTGTTTCTGAAACCTTATTACAAAAGCCATTCATACTTGCCCATCCACATGTGCACATATACACAAATGCAAATTCACATATGACCATCATACAATGTTTTTTGCACTAATAACAAAATTCGAAAATTGCTGCCTTTGGATGTAAATGCTTGTGCACCATGTACTAGCGGCTGTTAGAAATAGGGTCTCTGGTTGGCAGTCAGTTTGCACTCTGTCCAACCAGGGACCCTTATTCTTGCCATGGTATGAGAGATACACAGCTCAGATAACAACCCCTGCTCACCCCCTTGGTAGCTTGGCACAGGCAGTTAGACTTATCTCAGAGGCAATGTGTAAAGTATTTGTACCAACTCACACAGTAATACAGTGAAAACTCCACAAAATCACTCAACAACAGTTTACAAAATAGTCAATATTTATCTGATTAAAACAAGACCAAAACAACAAAAATCCAACATACACAAACAAAGATACAAATTCTCAAAGATTAAACTTCAATATAGCGCTTAGAAACACAATAGCTCCAATATGGGCTATCATGATGTCGTTGACGGAGTCATTCCCAACAATCTGATGCGACTCAGGAGGGCGGCGCCGGTCACGGAGTTGCACAGACCCAAGGTACAGTACCTTTGGTAAATGAGGAAACAAGCCGGTGCACGGAGTCGGGGAGGTTCGGCATCAATGGATCTGGTGCGGCGTCAGTTCCTTACTGCGGAGCAGGGGAGGTGATGTGGTGTCGGTGTGAGGCATCGGTTCCTTACAATCTGGCGGGGTTGATGAATCCAGTGGGTCAAGACACGTTCAGCGACCTCACAGGGTCGCAGTCACGCCAAGGGGCTGCAGGCGCCAGGTGCCATGGACATCGATGACGCACCCCGCAAGACTCACAAAGTTGCAGGTCGTCAGCGGGGCTGTGGCAGTGTCAGGCCTATGGTGTCAGTTGCAGTCATTGCACTCCAACGGGGACCACAGCTTCAGGTGCAGGCGGTGGTGTGGTGTCGGGCAGCAACATCAGTCCTGGAGTATTCTGAAGTCGGTGCACCCGGTTCTTCATGTTTTCAGGACAGCTTTCAGTCCCAATCGCCCAGAAACTGGAATAGGCACCACATGGCGAGTTAGGGTCCACAGCAAGCAAACCCAGAGACTGGTAAGTGAGACTTCTTAACAGGAGGCAAGCTCAATCCAAGCCCTTGGAGAAACTTCACAAGCAGGACACACAGCAAAGTCCAGTCTTTGTCCTCTTTAAGGCAGAAGCAGCAACTGCAGGCAAACCCAGCAAAGCACACACAGCAAAGAGACAGTGCTCCTCCTCCAGTTCCTCAGCTCTTCTCCTTGGCAGAGGATTCTCTTGATCCAGAAGTGTTCTGAAAGTCTGGGGTTTTGGGTCCATTACTTATACTCATTTCTGCCTTTGAAGTAGGCAAGCTTCAAAGGAAAGTCTCTGTTGTTTACAAGATCCTGTCTTGCCCAGGCCTGCCCCCAGACACACTCCAGGGGGTTGGAAATTGCACTGCGTGAGGACAGGCACAGCCCTTTCAGGTGCAGGTGTCAGCTCCCACCGGCCCACTCTAGCCCATCTCATCAGGATATGCAGGACGCACCTCATCTCCCTTTGTGTTACTGTCTAGAGGGAATTCACAAACAGCCCAACTGTTAGTCTGACCCAGACGTGGATTCCACAGGTGGTTAAGCAAGAAAATTGCCAATTTTTAAGATGGCATTTTCAACCAGACAATCTAAAAACCAACTCTTCCAAAAGATGTATTTTTTAAATTATGAGTTCTGAGACCCCAAACTCCATATTTCCATCTGCTCCCCATGGACAATTGCACTTAAAATATATTTAAAGACAGTCCCCAGGTTAACCTATGAGATAAATAGGCCTTGCAATAGTGAAAACTGTATTTGGAAGTATTTCACTATCAGGGCATGTCCTACTTTTTAAATACACTGCACCCTACCCATAAGGCTACCAAGGGCCTACTTTAGGGGTGACTCACATGTAGTAAAAGGGAAGGTTTGGGCCTGGCAAGTGAGTCCAGTTGTCAGATCGAATTGGCAGTGAAAACTACACACACAGACACTGCAGTGGCAGGTCTGAGCCATGTTTACAGGGCTACTCATGTGGGTGGCACAATCAGTGCTGCAGGCCCACTAGTAGCATTTGGGTCCTGGCCACCTCTACTGCACTTTACTAGGGACTTACTAGTAAAATCAAATATGCTCATCAGGGATAACCAATCATAATCACAATTTATACACGGAGCGCTTTACCACTGGTCAGCAGTGGTAAAGTGCCCAGAGTACTAAAACCAGCAAAAACAAACTCCAGCACACAGTCAAAAATACAAGAAGCAGAGGCAAAAATATAGAGGAGACCAAACCAATGATGCCAGGTCTAACAGCAGCCATTTCAACTTGTTTTTTGTCCCAAACTTACTAAATATGCATGTGACACGCATAGGTACATGCGAACAGTCCAGTAGCTTTATTAGCTGTCCTGTCTAGCCCTTGCCAAAAGAAAGAAAATGAGAAAAAATAAAATACACATATCACTATTTTTTCAGAGAACTGTCATGGGCTACATTTTGGGGAGGATGTGCACATTGTGCACAAGCAGAATGACTTAATTGACAGGCAGGTAAACCAATGACTCACAAGGATGATGGACGGAGTGCTGGAACTTTTCAAACTCTCACTCCCAGTCACAGATCTGAGTTAAACCCATTGTTTTGTTTGCTCACCATGCACCCACATGTTTGCCAGCGGAAAGAGAGAGAAGAATTGCACCATCTCTTTGAAAATGTTGCACAGTTCTGCCATCTCCCTTTCACAGGGCACAGCAACTTAATTTGATGTGCTGTGTTGCATGAAAAGTTGGTAAACATGGCCACAAGTGTCTTGACAATCACCAGGAAAGGATAGGACAGTGACTATTCCAGGATCATACACAAAACTCATCATGACTAGCTTTAAGTGGTGTTTATAGTGTGACATGCCCCCACCCCAAAGTAAATGCTTTCTTGACTCTGTCTCTGCTATCTCTGTGTAGATTTTTCTCGCTATGAGCCAAGAATGAAAGACAAAACACATATCTTTTATGTAAACAAGAGAGAGAGAAACAGTGATACTAATTTGGTGGCTGAATTTCAAAATGTGCCCAAATTGTGTGATTTTAGGCAAACATTTTATTTCACAGAGCCTACTTTTTCTTCATTGTCACATATGAGCGCACTTTTAAATACATGAATTCAGGTTGTGTGCTGTACAAGTCCCTCTTTTATTTCATTTAATAGACTGTAATGTTGCTTCATTGCTAGTAAGCATCTAAGTAATGTTTAGGATTTAAATGACTACTGACTCGCCTCTTAGTTCACTAATGACATTGAGATTGGGGGCGAACCACGAATGTTTCTTAAAAACGATCACTTTTTATAAATGTTTGTCTATGCAGGTGTCGGCAGTCTGCTCGCCTTTAAACATCAGATTCTCATTTTCACATCAACCTGCTTCAGGTTATGAAAACATCTCTGAAAAGTGTTATATTTTTTCCCCTTTTAGGACTACGAACACTGTTATATATCTTCTCAAACCATTGAGACTGGAATACTCACTCTCTAACATAGGCCTTCCCAAGAAACTCATAAGCAAACTTCAATTGGTACAGAATTCGGCAGCCAGACTAATTCGTCTTCCCAGTGACTGTTCCGTGTCAACTAAATTGAAGGACCTTCACTGGCTACTGATAGAAATGAGGATTCACTTCAAGGCTCTGATTCATATTCACAGAGCCTTCTATCTTTTCAGTCCAAAGAGTCCCCAAAAACCATTTACGATCCACTTTCCGGCCAGACCTTTTTGATTCTCTGATACCTTAACTGTGCTCCCTCCAACATTTTGCGCAATACTGAGAGTAGGCCGCTCGGCAGTAGTTGCAGGATTAAAATTAAGTAGCACTCGCCCCCGCAGGCTTTGTGTGATAGCTGATTACACGCAAGTTTAAAACCTGGCTTGTTAGTAATAGCTAATTTCCTCATCACTTTTGTTCTTACCAACTTCTGCTGTTCTAACTTTTCCATTCTGCTTTTTTGAGATTATTACACCTTGAAGGTTGGATTATTATTCTGAAATGTGAGTAGATGAGGCAGAGGTTTCCTCTTCAGAGCCGGAAGAATATATAAAATGGGCAGGACTGGGCTCCCTTTCCCCTGATCAGGTAGACGTTTTGGAAGCTCTGTTAACTGTTTACGGGGTAGGAAATGTGATGAATGACCTAGCCAGAGGCAAATCCCCAGATGCTGATGGGTTGTTGTCTAACTTTTATGTGCAATATGTGGATATTTTGGCCCTGATATTAGTTGACATGTATATGGCTGCTAAAGCAAAGGGATTCTTGCCCTGTTTGACCAGGAAGGGCTGATTGTTCTCCTTCCCAAACATGGACAGAGTGCTGTAGGTAGGACATCCTTTAGGCCTATGTCAATGCTAAACATTGAAGTAAGTATGTTTTTTAGCAAAATCATAGTGAGTTGTTTCATTGGTTTAGTGATCTCAATTATTCCCCATGACCTAAGTGAATTTATCCTGTGGTGCAATACGTCCCCTGACATCAGACGATTAGAATTTATATGAACTTATTAAGTTATCAGCTGCTCATGTAAACTATATGAAGGATGATTCCATTGTGGTCTCTTTCACAGTTCAGCGAGTAAATAACATGATTCTAGCTCAAAATAAAACGAAGTCTAGCCTCTGGATTGCAAAATCTTTCAGCAGCAAAGATGATATGGAATATTTATTGTGGTGCCAAGTAACTATGCCCCTTCTTTCATTGGGTAACTCGGGCTGACCTTTTTCCGTATCCATGACAAGGAGCTATAGCCAAACTATTTTTTTTGCAAAAGAGAACAGCAATCTCTCAGCAAATTACAGAGTGATAATTCTAACTGATATAATCTCTAAAATATATGTCAAAGAAATCTTCTAACACTTGAAAGAATGGATCTTGAATAATAATCTGTTAGTGATTGAGCAGGGGTCCTTTAAGAAGGTCAATCTACTGCTTCATTGCTTTGTACTATGGACCACGACCCGAAAGACAACAGAACTGAATGGAGGATTGTGCTGCTGCTTCTTTGACGTCTGGGCAGCATTTGACTCAGGAGGTCGAGAACGCCTTTGGAGGAAACTAACTGCATGTCATAATACCAAGGGCTTATTATCAATCCAACAAGCCCTTCATTACTCACATTGGCCACACGTGGAGATTGATTTACCAGGCCACCTTTCAAAACAGATAAGTAATAATAATTGCCCTTGTCAGGGTGCCTTTGGCCCCCAGCCTTGTTTGTTTTTTATTTGGTGAATTTTCCATCATTGCAATCCATTTTCGCCATAGATAGGAGGATCACACATCCTGTGAGTTTTGTATGCTGATTATATGATTTTAATAGATTGAAATGCAATTGGCCTTCGAGAAAGTAAGGTTATTTACATATCTTTGGTAGAACGAATCATTTAACATAGAATGTGGATAAAATAAAAACTATGAGCCTGATTTATAATTTTTTAGCACACCATTTGCGTAATTTTTTGATGCAAAAGCGGTGCTAATTTACAAAATATAATTGAATTTTGTAAGTTCGCACAGCTTTTGCGTCAACAAGAGACGCAAATGCGGCGCTAAAAAGCATAAATCAGGCCCTATGTTTTTATGGAAGAGGCAGGCTGAATGTATAAGTCATCCTTCAGTTAAGCAGAGGACTATAGCACATTTAAATAGCACTTTTTACCTACTCTAAACTTGAAACCTGGTATAGATAATATGTTAACACACTGAGTTCATTAGAAGCATTTGTGAAGCGTAACTGGGAATGTGGTGGCTGTCAAATGGCTGCAATATTAGCTTCCGATAAGGGCAACATTTTTTTCACTAGCTCTGTATGTACACATATTGCATAATATCTCAGTTTTATTTTGGAAGGAGGCCTTGACAAGTGAGAGAATACTTTTAGGACATGTAAAAGAATGTAGTTAGAAACATAGTACATTTGGTGTGACTGATATATGGTAACCATTTTCTGCAAAAGAGTTTTAAGAAAGTAAGTCCAAAAAGATCATAGTTATAAAATTAGGGCTAGATTTACTAACTTCTCACGCAGTCCAGCAGCCAAGAATGGTGTGCTGCATTGTGTGAGAAGGGGAGAGCGGGAGAACAGCATATGTACAGAGATATAGCTCTTTCCTTCCCTCTCCCTAGTGTAGAACTTTGCTGCCACGCACCACTCACAAATCGTTGCGCCATAATGCAGGGGTATATGTGTGAGATTAGCATAGGTTAAGGGGTTCCTTCCAGTACAAAATACTACAACAAGACAACTTTAAAAAATGTTCCTACTTTGTATGTGTGCTGTACAGGGCAGCATACATGAAAAGTTAGAAAAACAAGTGTAACGTCTGCTTTTAAGTGGTGTTAACTTTTGGAGCAAACCTGTCTCAAATATTGATTTGTGTAAAAAAACATTTGTGGTTGAATGGGGATTCTCATGTACCACCTATGTAACGTCCCATTCATGTAAGTAAGGCAAAGTAGCGCTTTGTGTTACTTTTAAAATATTGTGAACAAGGGTAAGCCCAAAATTTTAAGAAGCTGGGGTAATACTCTATATTCAAGAAAACAGTGGCTCACTTTGATATTAATCAAAACATAGAATAGTTTGTCTCTATTCCGCTCAGGGAACAGTACAAATTGTTTTAGATGCATGGCAAAGTATTTATGCATTTAGACAATATGTTGTACCCAGAGCAAGGAATTAAAAAGCAGGCACAAATTACCGCACAAAAAGGTATTCAATAAGTTGGTATTACATATCATTATTTTGCTATTTTTCTCAAGAGATCCAGTGCTCACACACGTGAAAAAAGGTGCCATGCAAAAGTGACAAGTGAGGAAGCAATGTATCAGAAATAAAAAGACGTCTGACTCCTAGGCCCTGATTATACTTTTTGGTGCAAAACTGCACCAACCTAGTTTTGCACCAAAAAGTTTAGCACCGGCTTGCACCATTTCTGTGCACCAGCCGGGCTCCATATTTACGGAATGGTGCAAGCCGGTGCAAAGGGTAGGCTAGTGGCAAAAAAAATGACTTTAGTCGGGTTGGGCTGGCAGTATGGAAGAAGGGTTTTTTGCACCAAAAAATTACATTAGGCAGGTTAGAGTGAAAGAAATTACTCTAACCTGCCTAGAGTCATTTTCTGACACAAAACCATCCATACAACATGACTCCTGTATTAGAAAAGACAGGAGTCATGCCCACCATCCCAATGGCTAGCACAGGGGGCCAGGATCCCCTGGGCATGGCCAATACACCCAGTGCCATGTAGTGGGGGCCATTTCAGGGCCCCCAGTGGCAGTTTAAAAAATAAAATAAAATACTTACCTGTACTTACCTGGGATGTGGTCCCCCATCCTCCACTGTCCCTCTGGTGTGGGTGGGGGTGTTCCTGGGGCCTGGGGAGGGCACCTGTGCGCTGATGTCATGGTGTTCCACCATGGAAATAGGCCCACTGGTCCCTAATGCCTGCCCTGACCCAGGTGTTAAAATGGGTCAAAGCAAGCTTTGCACCATTTTTTGACCCCTACTCCCTCCTGTGCATAATTTTTGCACAGGAGCATAAATATGGCGTTAAGGCCATAGAGTCATTTTTTGCACGGGAACGCCTAACTTGCATCTCATTAAGGCAAGGTAGGTTTCCACTTCCAAAAATGACTTTAACTACATAAATTTGGCGCTAGACAGGTCTAGCACCAAAGTATAAATACATAGTGAGTTTTTCACCGAATTAGAGTTTTAAAAAATGACGCTAATTCAGTGCAAACAGAGTATAAATATGCCTCTTAGTTTCTTCCATTAATTTTTGAAGTTCAAAGAGTGGGGTCTATAAGCATCTATTGTCAATGGCATTTCAACCTCGGATCAATATGAGGTCATCACTAGGACGGGGCAGGTGAGCACCCGGATATAAGGCTAGAAAACAAATGTATGACAGTGTTAATCAAAAGCCTGTCTCAACAGGCAATATGTTAAGAATAAGACTTGCCTGGGAAATACGTATACCGAATAGGAACCAATCCTGGGCCATCATGAGTTGCCCTAAAAAACAGCACAGGAAATAAACCCAGGTCATTCTGGTTAGTCCTATAAGAAGAGAAAACTGGTTGTGATAAGGGAAACATATAATAGGTGTGATGTCTTCACGAGGGGTAAAGCCACTTACCCTGTTAGTAGTTAGAGGGGTGTGCTGTCCTGAAGAGCTTCAGATTATTAGAAGTACTTTTGTACACCAGCCTGTTCAGCATGGCTAAAAGTAGAGTGGAGTATAGTGTCTTAAAGTGCAGTGGCATAGATAGACATAGAGGTGGTCATTCCAACCCTGGCGGTCGGTGTTAAAGCGGCGGCAAAACCGCCAACAGGCTGGCGGTAAAAAAAATGGAATTCCGACCGATGCGGTAACCGCCAACAGAGACCGCCACATTAACACACCGCCCGCCACAGCGGTACAAACAAACAGCGCGGCGGTCCCCGCCAACAGACAGGCGGAGTCAATGTACCGCCCACAGTATCACAACCGACCAATCCGCCACCTTTTCCGGGGCGGTAGCCCCGCCGATAAAAACACGGCGGAAACAGCCATTTCGAAGGGAAAACGCTCACCTCCATACACCCCACGAGGAATCAGGACAGCATGGAACCCGAACTCCACATACTCCCAACGATAGTCTTCCTGCTCCTCTACCAGGAGCACGAACGCCGGCGCAGAAGACAACGGTGAGTACTGCACCTACGACACAGGGGAGGGGGGAGGGAAAAAATTACGGGGACACACATACGCGACACACCCACCCCCACCCTCACCCACTACAACACACACATCAATGCATAGCAATACATCACAGTTACACCCCCCAAACCCCCGGAAGAATGCAAAGACAAAAGGAAATGATTCTAAACATTGAAATATATTGCAATACTGCCCAAAAAATATATATACACATCAAAAACTCTTATATACAGAAATGTACAAGTCCGAGCTTTGTAGCAGGCATTGTCCGTGGACCACTGGGCCCAAATCACATGGGCAAAGCCCACACAGGATGCCTGACTCTAACGGAGAGAACACTGCAGGGGCATCAGAAAGCAAAACTACAGGCACCTCAGGGGGAAGGGAAGGGGGGGCACCTCAGCCAGATGAGTGCACAACGCCAGATCCACGAGGGGCCTCCATGCCCACTGTCAATGACCTCCTCACTGAGGGCAGCAGGGGTGACTGGGGCAGGGCCTGAGGTGCCTGGGGCGAAGGAGATGCCCACCTTCCTGGGTGAGCGGGCACGGGCCAAACGCTGAGGGGCTGCTGGGAGGGCGGTGCTGGTGCAGTGGTTGGCGGCTGTACCTGTTGTTGCAGGGGCACAGATGTTGCCGCCACCACAAGGGAGCTCCCTTCAGAGGATGAGTCGGTGTCACTGATGTCTGCCCGAGTCCCCGCTGTGGAGCTCCCCTCGCCCTCCGTCCCACTGGTGAATTTGGAGTCCGTTGCGTGGCCCTCCATGGCCATGTGGGATGCAGCTCCCTCGTGCGCCGATGCCACTTCTCCTCCGCCTGATGATGCTAATGCACACATGAACAGGAAGACCACAAAAAAGGGGGGGGGGAACAGAATATAGACATGTTGAGTGCATGCATTGGTGACACCGTTGGCGGACAGGACAGACACAGAAGCCCCCTGCACTACGCCGCGCACTTGGGGTCGACTACTCAATCCCTGGGACATGGCCTACAAGCCTATGGACGACATCTGCACACATAGATGACACAGGGCCATGAATAGCTGTACTTGGCACCCTACAGAGGTGGGGGCACAGGGCCATGCCTTACGGAGGGGCCTAGCCTACAGAAATCGGCCTGGCCTAGGGATACCCACAGCCCTCTTCCCCCACCCAGACACCTCCACTGCGCGCAAAGTCAGCAGAATGAGAGTGTACTCACCCCCTTGTGTCTGCTGTGATGCCCTCACGCGCCCATCCAAATCGGGGTAGGCCACCGCCAGGATCCGTGACATCAGGGGGGTCAAAGTCCGACTGGCACCCCTCCCACGTTGGGAGGCCATCCCCAGCTGAGCCTCCGCCGTCTTCCTGCTCCAGCGGCGGATGTCCTCCCATCTCTTCCGGCAGTGGGTGCCCCGTCTGTGGTGGACCCCCAGGGTCCGGACGTCCTTGGCGATGGCACGCCAAATATCGATCTTCTGGTGGGCGCTGACCTATATGAACTGTACAGGGGGAGAAGAATAGTCATTACCTTCTGCACCCTCAATGTGAGTGGCCCCCCATCCCTACCCTTGCCATGTGGCACATGCTCTCCCTGTCATTTGATGCATGCCTCAATCGCTCCCCTCCCCCCCATCTTTCATCCACCCCACTCGCCACAGGCATAGCCCATAAAGCATGCTCCCAGTGTATTTACCTGTTTGTCTGGGGGACCGTAGAGTAGCGCGTACTGGGGGAGGACCCCATCCGCAAGTTTATCCAACTCCTCTGCAGTAAAGGCAGGGGCCCTTTCCCCAGTCGCATGAGCCATTGTCTCTTCCAGACCGAGGTCACAGCAGCACTTGCAGTGTAGGTCCTCTCCTGTCGAAGATCAGGTATCGAGTGATTAAGCAGATAGAAAATGGCGGTCACGGCCGCGGCGGTGTGTACCGCGACCACCGGCGCACATCGTCATTGGCTCCTGAGACCCATAGGGTTCAATGTTAACCAATGCTGCGTTGCGCCGCGGTCTTCGACCGCCTACCGCCACGGTGTGCAATGCTAGCGCAGTTACCTCACATCCCATTGTCGCACTTTACAGGTCAGGCAGCCGCCATTTCAGGGGCCCACATGGCTTACTTTTTACTGCGTCACACATACCTAGGCCTTGCATCAACACTCATACAAGCCATTCTATGGATTAAGAATCGTATTCTGTGCAAGCTGTGGTTACGTACCTGTGGGTTGATTGACTCTGTGCTCGCTGTTGTCCCTCATAGGCACCGTCCGCTGGGACATGCGAGGAGATGGAGGCATCCTCCGGTGTACAGACCGCTGGTGGACCTGTCGACAATGGAGGAGAGACATGTCATACTGACGTACAGGCTTGAACGTGCCACTATTCAGGAACTGTGTGCCCAGCTGGAGCCAGACCTGATGTCAGCTATCCGCCAACCCACAGGAATCCCCCCTCAAGTGCAGGTGCTGTCAGTGCTCCATTTCCTAGCAAGTGGGTCATTTCAAACAACAGTGGCCATATCATCAAGGATGTCCCAGCCTATGTTTTCCAAGGTGTTGTCCAGAGTGTTATCTGCCCTGCTGAAACACATGCAGAGCTACATCGTTTTCCCTGAGGTGGGGGATTTGCCTACAGTGAAGGGTGATTTCTATGCCCTTGGACATATCCCCAACATCATAGGTGCCATTGATGGGACCCATGTGGCTTTGGTCCCCCCCCACAGGAGTGAACAGGTGTACAGAAACAGGAAGAGTTATCATTCCATGAATGTCCAGATGGTATGTTTGGCAGACCAGTACATCTCCCATGTTAATGCCAAGTTCCCTGGCTCAGTGCATGACGCGTACATCATGCGGAACAGCAGCATCCCTTACGTGATGGGGCAACTCCAGAGGCACCGTGTGTGGCTAATTGGTGACTCTGGTTACCCCAACCTGTCATGGCTACTGACCCCAGTGAGGAATCCCAGGACAAGGGCAGAGGAACGCTACAATGAGGCCAATGGGCGAACTAGGAGGGTGATCGAGCGGACCTTCGGCCTCCTGAAGGCCAGGTTCCGCTGCCTCCATATGACAGGTGGATCCCTATTCTACTCACCAAAGAAGGTGTGCCAGATCATCGTGGCCTGCTGTATGCTTCACAACCTGGCTTTGCGACGACAGGTGCCTTTTCTGCAGGAGGATGGTCCAGATGGTGGTGTTGTAGCAGCTGTGGAGCCTGTGGAGAGTGAAGACGAGGAAGCCGAAGAAGACGACATAGACAACAGGAACACAGTAATACAGCAATATTTCCAATGACACACAGGTAAGAATACACACCGGCATAGTACATGTACTTAAACACTACTACCTCTCTCCTGTCTGTCCTTTTCACCCAGTGTATGGTAACTGAGTTGTGACTTTCCCTTCCGATTTCAGAGATGTGGGCCCCACTGTGACATCTGCTTTGTTTCTCCATGGACTACAGCTGTGTGACATTGGTATGTTGGCATCACAATGTAAATAAGCATTTTGGCATGGTAATGTCTAATACATTTGTTCAAAATCACAGCCAGACTCCTGATTGTTTTGTGCAATAACTGTGTTTATTACAGTGCTCTATATTGGTGGGTGGTTGCAAATTGGTGAGGGGTGATGGTGGAGGAATGTCCATGGCAGAGTTCAGACTATTAGTATCACCGGTGCATTGTCCAAATGCCTGTGGAAAGTGGAGCTGGGGCAGTTTAAGGATGGACAGGGTGACAATGTGGGACAGTGGGATGACAATCAGGGAGGTATCCTTTCCTGGTGGGGGTCTTGGCATCTTACTCTGTCTTCTTCCTGGATCTCAGGGACTGCTTGCGGGGTGGTTCTTCTTCTGCAGGGGGTGGGGTGCTGGTGGCCTGTTGGTCCTGTGGCGGGGCCTCCTGTCCACTAGTGCCGGCGGAGGTGGTAGGCAGTTCTTGGTCCATGCTAGTGTCAGGGGCCTTTTGTGGTGCCACAGTGTCCCGCAATGTGGTGACTACCAGATTCAGAACCCCTACGATGGTGCCCAGGGCGGAAATGATGGTTCGTAGTACCTCCCTGAACCCCAAATACTGCTCCTCCTGCAGGAGCTGGGTCTCCTGAAACCTGGCCAGTACCGTCGTCATCGTCTCCTGGGAAGGATGGTACGCTCCCATAATGTTGGAGAGGGCCTCATGGAGAGTGGGTTCCCTGGGCCTGTCCCCCCCCTGTCGCACAGCAGCCCTCCCAGTTCCCCTGTTTCCCTGGGCCTCTGTCCCCTGGACCGTGTGCCCACTACCACTGCCCCCAGGTCCCTGTTGTTGTTGGGGTGGTGGGTTAACCTGGGTGCCCTGTAGTGGTGGACACACCGCTGATTGACGTGTCCTGGGGACAGAGGTATGGGCCCGCTGGGTGGGTGCTGTGCTGGTGTTCCTAGAGGGGGGAAGGTCTGCTGTGGCCTGTGGCTGTCTGAGGGGAACCGACTGTCCCAAGGTCCCCAATGGGCCGGGCTGGTCATCTAGATCCAGGTCGACAGAGCTGCTGTCATCACTGTGGGCCTCTTCTGGGGGTGGAGTGGACATTTGTGGACCCTCCTGCGCAGTGACGTGGCGTTCGGGTCCTGCAGGGGTATAAAACCATGATTATTGCATCTGTGTGTGCCATGGTGTGCAATGGGTGGGTGCCCGTGTACCCCAGTGCTTGCATTCCTGTGTGGGGCCTTTGTGACGGTGGTTTGGGGGGGGGATGGGCATGTGCAGTGGCCATGCTTTGGTGATGGGTGTCCATGCTTTGTGGTCGCATGCAGGGCTTGGTGTTGGGATGGGTGGGTTGTGATGGTGAGACATTTGCAAGGAGTAGGAGTGATGGGGGTGAGGGTGAGGGTTGGGGTATGAGTTGGCATGCTGGTGGGGTGGGGGGGATGAAGTAGTGAAGATGAGACTTACCAGAGTTCATTCCTCCAGATAATCCGCCGAGGCCCTCAGGATGCAGGATCGCCAAGACCTGCTCCTCCCATGTTGTAAATTCTGGGGGAGGAGGTGGGGGTCCGCCGCCAGTCCTCTGCACTGCAAGGCGGTGTCTGGATACCACGGAACGCACCTTCCCCTGTAGGTCGTTCCACCACTTCCTGATGTCATCCCTATTTCTTGGGTGCTGTCCCACAGCGTTGACCCTGTCGACTATTCAGCTCCATCTTCCTGGCAATGGACGTCTGCTGCACCTGTGTTCCGAATAGCTGTGGCTCTACCCGTACAATTTCCTCCACCATGACCCTGAGTTCATCCTCAGAAAACCTGGGGTGTCTTTGCGGTGCCATGGGGTGGTGTAGGTGATGTGTGGGGTGGATTGTGTGGTGCTAAGTGTGGTAATGTGTATTGGTGTGTTGTGTGAAGTGCGTGGTAATATTGCTGGGTGATGGTAATATGCGCGTCTGGGTGCTCGGTTCTCTATTTCTCTGTGCGTGGTCCCGATATTTTAGGAGTGGGGGTTTGTGGGTGATGTGGGTGTGTGTTTTATATTTAATTGGGTGTGTGGGAGTGGTGTGCGTATGTGTATCAGGTGTGTGTATTTGGAATTGTCCAATGTGGCTGTGTTTTGTATGTGTATGTGTATTTTGAGCGCAGCGGTGTGTACCGCCAATGGAATACTGCGTTTGAAAGACTGCCACGTGGATTCGTGTGTCGTGATAGTGTGGGCGTATTTCTGTTGGCGTGACGGTGTCGGTTTGGTTATCGCCAGTTTCTCGCTGAACTTTGGTGTGGCGGACTTTTGTGGGTGTCTGTATTTTGGCGGGTTGCGTGTTGTGGGTCCGAATGACCGTGGCGGTTTACCACGGCCGCGGCAGTATGTTGGCGGTCTTCTGACAGCGGTATGCACCTTTTACCGCCAATGTTGGAATGACCCCCAGAGTGTCATAGAGTCTAGTGTCATAGAGCGGAGTGGTGTTGAAGGAGGCTGGCCTGGTTTGCAGTGGGTACCTAAGGTACTTCCACCTTTTACTAGGTCCAGTTATCCCTTCTTAGTGAAAATTAGGCAGTGTCTAGCAGCCAGGCTCTCTAGGGGTAGTGTGAATGAGAAGCCAAGGCCTACCTAGGAGACACGCAAAGCTCATGCAATACCACTGTAGTCACACAGTGCTCACAAGTAAATACTCAGTGTTACAAAAATAAAGGTACTTTATTTTGGTAACACAAATGACAAAAATACCATAGAGACCATACTCCCTTAGGAGGTAAGTAATACACAAACTATATACACTAGTATGCAGAAATAGCAGTAAAACAGTATGAAAACAGCACAAATAGTGGAAATCACAATAGTTGGAAATGGGCCTGGGGGAACACAAACCATGTACTAAGAAAGTGGAATGCGAAGTTTCCCACCTAGGCAAGTGTAGTGTGTAGAGGGGCGCTGGTAGTATTAGAAAACACCAAAGGTAAGTAATAGAACCCACCCCAGAATCCAGGAAAGCAGGAGTAAATCACAGTAACTTTCCTAGAACACACAAGAACACAAAAAAGAAGATTATGCAAGAACCAGAGGAGACTACAAAACACCAACAATGGATTCCTGGATCTGAAGATGTGTGGAAGATGGGGACCAAGTCCTAGAGTAACAGAAGAGTCCAGGGAGAACTGGAGCCCCTGCTAACCCGGATGAAGGTGCAAAAGAAGAACCACTGGTGAAGAACAACAGTCAGTACTGCACCCAAGAAGACAGATGCGGGTTCCTGGTTGGTGCAGAAGATGTCCCATGCCAGATGGATGATTGCAGACTGGTTTGCGTCACTGGATTCCGCCAACAAGCCTTGGCACACGCAAAGCTCGTAGTTAGTGGAAAATGTCTCTGCCCAGGACCAGGAGGGACCTGGTGGACTCTACCCAGGAGGGGGAGTCAGAGGGGGCTCTCAGCAACTCAGAGAGCCCTCAGAAGACCAGGCATCCCACACAGGAGTCCCACAGCACTGGGACAAAGAAGGTGCAAAAGAAGGCCCACACAGCACTAAGGGTCCCACGCTGCCGGAGAACCACGCAGGAAGCTGTGCATCATAGCAAGGAGTGTTGGAGGCCGGAGCTGCATGGTGCATGAAGAACTTTGTGGAAGGATGCCAACAAGCCTTGGCAACTGCAAAAGACACGGTGTGTGGGCATACTGTCTTGCGTGGGGAGGCAAGCTCTTACTTCCACCAAAGTTAGACAGTTGGACGGCAGGACCATCGGCACCACTTCAGTCCACCACCTGTGAGGCATGATCCAATCTGCTCTTCAGGAAAGGGGACCCATGCCGTCGGTCGTCGATGCAGAGAGGTGTCTGCTAAAGAAGGGGAGTGACTCCTTCACTCTGAGGGAGATTCCTTTGTTCTTCTTGTGCAGGCTGAAGACATGCTGTCCTCTGAGGATGCACGACTGGGAAACAGTCTCAGTTGCTGGAAGGAGCTGAAGATACAATGTTGAAGAAGTAGTCTTTGCTTCTTTGTTGCAGTTTGTAGAGTTCCAGGAGGGTCCAGATGCAGTTTCTTTGGTAAGGAGGTGAAGTAAAGAATGCAGAGGATTTGTGCTGGAGTCTTGCAAACCGAATCTGAAGAACCACCCAAGAGAGAGATCCTAAATGGCCCTGGAAGGGGAAGTGGTCAGCTAAGCAGGTAAGCACCTATCAGGGAAGCCTGTGACGTCACCTGCTGGCACTGGCCACTCAGATGCTCCCAGAGTGCCCTGCCAACTTGGAATACAAGATGGCAAAACCCAGGAACCATCTAGAGGAGCTCTGAGCACCACTACTGGGGTGGTGATGGACAGGGGAGTGGCCACTCCCCTTTCCTTTGTCCAGTTTCGCGTCAGAGCAGGGGCTGGGGGACCCTGAACCGGTGTAGACTGGTTTATGGAAGGAGGGCACCATCTGTGCCCTTCAAAGCATCTCCAGAGGCTTGGGGAGGCTACCCTTCCCAAGCCTGTAACACCTATTTCCAAAGGGAGAGAGTGTAACACCCTTCTCCCAAAGAAAATCCTTTGTTCTGCCTTCCTGGGCCTTAGCTGCTCAAGCAGCAGGAGGGCAGAAACCTGTCTTACAGGTGGCAGCAGCTGCTGCTGCCTGGAAAACCTCTGAAGGCTGGAATAGCAATACTGGGGGTCCTCTAAGGAACCCCCAGAGTGCATGGAATCATACAACCAATGCTTCCAAAAGCCTTGGGGTATGATTCCAACATGTTTGATACCAAACATGCCTATGTTCAGAGTTACCATTATGTAGCTGGACATAGGTGGTGACCTATGTCCAGTACACGCGTAAAATGGCATCCCCGCACTCACAAAGTCCAGGAAAATGGTTTTGGAGGTCGTGGAGGCACCTCTGCTAGAGCAGTGGTGTCCTCCCAGAAGAGGTACTCTGCACCCTGTCCTCAGGGCTGGAAGGCCTGCTATAGGAGTGTCTTATAAGTGACCTGGTGCAGTGTAAATGGCAGTGAAGGGGTGCATGCACCTTTTCACACAGGCTGCAATGGCAGTCCTGTAGAAGCCTTTGCATGGGCTCCCTATCGGTGGCAAAATAAATGCTGCAGCCCATAGGGATCCCCGGGAACCCCAATGCCCTGGGTACTTAGGTACCATATACTAGGGACTTATAAGAGGGCACCAGTATGCCAATTGTGGGTTAAATACTGGATTACCAGTATCCTACAACCATACTTTAAGGGAGAGAGCATACCTACTGGGGTCCTGAGTAGCAGGATCCCAGTAGACACAGTCAAACACATTGACAAACAGGCCAAAAGTGGGGGTAACCATGCTAGAAAGAGGCTACTTCCCTACAGGTGTCCATTGGCGTGGTATACAGTTGAGTGACATAGAGTGTTTTGGAGCAGAGTGGAGTAAAGTGGTGTAGAGTGGAGTGACAAGGAGTGGAGTGGCATCGAGTGGAGTAGAGTGGTGTAGATTGGAGTGGTGTAGAGTGTTGAACAGTGGGGTGGCATACAGTGGAGAGGAGTAGAGTGGGGCAGTGTGACATAGAGTGAAGTGGCATAGAGTGAAGTGGCATAGAATGGAGTAATGTGTCACAGAGTGGAGGAGTGTAGATGAGCATAAAGTGGAGGAGAGATTTTTAGAGTGGAGTGACGTAGAGTGAAGTAGATTGAAATATTTGTCCAGTTCATTTGCTGGAATTTACATTGTGTTGTGTGCTAGGAAGAAATAGCATCCTACAGCCTTTTTCTTTCACACCTCCAGTACCCAGCAATATTGTCAAATAAGTCCACTCACTTTGCAGTCAGAGTAAGACAAGGAAACACCAACCTTCCTCAGAAGACAGAGCCAAACATGTGACCACTGTTTTTTTATGTACAGAAAATGTAACAAGATCAAAACAGAATTGAAATGCCTGTTTATTGGCCATTCACTTATTAACTCCAGCATGGTTATTTTGGGGGTGCTTTTGCACACCCTCAACTAATTCCAGTGCCTATAGCGTGGGCACAAAGTTGAGAAAGAACATTGTTTAAGTTATGCTATTAGTAAGGAGCACTGACCAAAATAAAAAAGCTCATAGATTGGACATTGTTTATAAACTCTTATTTGTAATGGTATTTTCATATTTGGAAGATATCTACTATGGAGTTATTTCGTACTCTTGAGTTTGGAAGCTTCAGGCACGGAGTGTGCTAACCGATAAACATATAACTCACGTGAAACGTCGCACTCGATTTTGAATTCAGGATTCTAATAATTGGATAGTTTATCAGCCCTGAGGAAGTCGTTGGGGTATTCCCCTAAAGACGAAACACGTGTTAGCTGTTTGCTATGTTGGAAGAACTTTATTAGCAGTGAACTGGAGACTTTGTTTTGCTTCATCGGAAGAACCTTATGTATTCAATTGGACAAGTTTTGCCATTCTACGGAATACAAGCTATAGAGCACCATGTGAATAAATTACAAAGACTGGAGAATTACATGGAGAACTGTATACGTGTTCTTTCTTCTTCGGACTCTCAGCAATGTTTTATATTATGTGAATTGATTGTAACTATAACATTTCCTGGGAAATTACAAGAAAATTTAGCTTACTGTATTTCAGTGAGTGCCTCGCATATTTTTGTGTTAATTCTCTGTTTACTTTGTAAACCAGTTAGGGGTCTGGGTGTTCCCCTGTGAGTGCACCGCTGTTGGATATTTTGTCTGTACATACTTGCCGTACTCAGTCCTTGAGTACCTATTGTTTTCCCCTGTTTCTCACACCCTTCTTTTTGTATATACAAAATGAACACAACCACTAAACTTAGATGCATTGGACACTTAGATGCATTGCACACTTACATGCATTACACATTTGAAATAAATAAACTGCACTTATCCATGGGCTGTGCATCCTCCTCGGTGCTTTTCTTCTTCGCTGATGCCGAAAGAGCTGCCCTAACCAATCCAGACACTGCTCTCATGCTGTTAACCAGCATGAGAGGAGTACCTGGATTTGATGGAGCGGCCTGGCTGGATGCACCTTCAGGCCCTAGAGGCCTGTGCTTGGTCTCCACCCAGCTGTCTTAAGACAGCTGAGTGGAGAGCTTCAAAGCTCACATGTCACTTTGGCTGGCACAAAACAGCCAGCCAATGAGACATAGGCACTTTGGAGCATCCAGTTAAGCCAATGCTCCAGTCCTCTGGACACACCCAGCATGTCTCTGGGCTGGTGCGTGCTACACCAGTAAACATAAAATGGCAAAGGAACCTTTTCATCGCATTTTAAGTTTTGACTGCGCGGCTCACAGCAGGCAGGAGAGCGACACTCCCCTACCCTCGAGAAGAAATTGCTGCTGGCTACCACTGCAGTTCACATTTGAACACATGCCATCTGTTAGAGCTGGCATCCATGGCATGGTCTCCCCTAACTTTTTATCCTCTAACTTACTGTTTTGCTGACCTAGTTTTTGCTGGCTCTGGGACTTTGAGCACTTTACCACTGCTAACCAGTGCTAAAATGCATGTGTTATCTGCTTAAAGCATGGTAACATTGGCTTATACACCATTGGCACATTTAACTTACCTATAAGTCCCTAGAAAAGTGCACTACCTGTGCCCAGGGCCTGTAAATTAAATGCTACTGGTCAGCCTGCAACACTGACTGTGCCACCCACTTCAGTAGTCTTTAAACATGACTCAGGCCTGCCATTACATAGCCTGTTTGTGTAGGTTTAAACTGCCATGTCGACCTGGGAAGTTAATCCACATTGCAGGCACAAACCTTCCTTTTTAATACACCCGATGGTAGGTCTTAGGCAGCCCAAGGGCAGGGTGCAGTGTATTTAAAAAGTAAGACATGTACTTTTAAGTTTTACATATCCAGTGAGTAAAAAACTCTTAAATACGCTTTTCACTACTACAAGACCTCTCTTTCCCATAGGTTAACATTAGCATTGCCTGCTTACAATTTATAAGTGTAATTTCCAATTGCGAAAAGATCAATATTTCAAGTTTGGTGCCTGTTGACTCACACTTTAAAATCACAATTTATGGTAAAGTTGGATTTTTAAGTTCCAAGTCTGTGAAAATGCCACTTTTAGAAATTTGGTATTTTCTTACTTTAACCGTTCTGTGCCTCTGCCTGTCTCTCAATACATGGCTGGGGTAGGTGACAGCTGGGCTTTGTGTATTCCCTCTGGACAGCCACACACAAAAGAAACTTAGGTGGGTCTGATGCGTCTTCCACATCCTGATGGGCCATTAGCATCCTGATTGGTCATCCAAGTTAGCATGGGAGGGAGGAGTACACACTTGCTCCTGAATGGGCTATGGCTGTGTCCACAAAAAGAGCTGAATCCCCTCTTCCAGTGAATCTGGAGCCAGGGCAGGAAAGGCAGGGTCTTTGTGCACTTCAAAAGCTTTTCTTAATAGTCTCCCCCATTTCAAAGACACAACTTGGTATAAGTGCTGGACCTCTGACACCACCAACTCAGTATAATTCTGGACCTGAGGACATTCTGCCAGTAAAAAGGACTGCAGGGCTGCTGAAGGGCCTGTCAATCTGCTGGTCTTTGCTGGACTCCTGCCCTGATGTGGCTGCCCTGCTGACTACTGCCCATCTTGCCTGGGAGTGAGAAAGACTGAACCTGAATCTCTACATCTCCAGAACCAAAGTGACTCCAAGGGCTTGCTGGCTTGCCTCCTGTTTTGAAGTATCGGGGACATCAAAGACTTTACTCAATCCCGCAACAGCACATGCACTTTGCTTTCTGCAAGTATTGTCCTGCCAAGTGGAGCCAATCCAGTCCTGGGCCTTTGGAAGCAGGTATAAAGTGCTGCAACTATAAAATCTATGCATCACAGTTGTTGCACCGGTCAGAACCAATGCATTTCCTTCAACACATTGCCGCTTCAGGAGATAATGCATCGCCGGCTGTGTAGCTCGACAACCTAAGGGGTTCAGCAGCGACACATCTCCAGTTGCATGGTTTGGAACCAACGCAGAGCCTACATCACCAGGATCGATGACAACGCACCAACTCAGCGGGTCCTTGCATCCTCCCTCGATGCTGACACAACCTGAACCAAGGTTCTGACTTCAGTGGGATGAGGTTGGTCACTGTATTCAAACTCGCGCTCCATTGCGGTCACCTGACTTTTCAGATTTGACCCAGTCTAGCGCGACCAGATAGCTCCAGTTGGTGCATTATGCTTTTAAGCACTATATTACATTTTAATCTTTAAAAATTAATATCTCGATTTCTACTTATTGGATTTTTGTAGTTTTGGTCTTCTTTTGTTTATTAAATTACGCTCTATTTTTCTACCCTGGTGTGGATTATTTTTCTATGGTGTTTTCACTTTTTTAAGTGTTGCTTAAATACTTTACAAGTTGCCTCATAAATTAAGCCTGCCTGCTCTGTACCAAGCAACCAGAGGGTGAGCACAGGTTAATTTATGGTGTGCATCTGACTTACCCTGACTAGGATTGTGGTTCCTGCTTGAACAGGGTGCATATCTCGGCCAGCCAGAAACTCATTATCTAACACCTTCCATTTGCACTTCCAGGGCTCCCAAGTCCTGGAGCAGAAAACACAGGGGAAGCAGCTACTGGACGGGATTGAGTTAGGCTGAGTCCCTCTAGAAAACAAAAAAACTCACCACCACTGATCCGTTTATTTATGTTATTGTGCTCTCACTGCCTCAGTGCCTCACTGCCCCTCAGTGAAGAGTCTGCATTTCTTTTTTAGAACCCATTAGGGAATGAACCCCTGGTGAGCTTTCCACTTCCAGAAAAACCATGAGCCCCTCCACTAGTCCGGGCCAGAAAGCTTTGCCACCAATGAGGGAATATGTTTGTTACCATTTGGTTGGTTGTGCGCACGCACACTCACAAGCTCCAGGCCTGATCGCCATAGTTATGGAAGAAAAAACATCTCTTAAAGGAATTATTATAACATCATAATTCAGTCTGAAATTTCACGTTATCTCAGGAAATACTGGCTGATAATTGCCCTAAAGCTAAGGAAAAGAGACTGCCACAGGTTCAGTTCCTTTTACAACATGGCAAACACATCTTCATTGTAGGGAAAGACATTGGTCGTTCATGGTACTGTTATGTCTCCAACTCATTCACTCTCTTTCTGGCTAAGGCTGAATATGGATACAGCCTGTTGGTCTCTTTCTGTTTACAGCAGTAGGCAACATGAATCAAGATGCATAACCCTTTCAGCAAAGCAAGGACATGTGACTTTTCCAGCTACTTCCTGCAAAACAGTCAATTTCTTGCGAGATATGCTCCAGTACTTTTTATTACATTATAATGCTGATACACCACTACACAAAATATAAAAATGCTGTTGCCCTAACTTGGTCTTCCCCAAAACCCATGATTACGGGATGAGATTATGCAAATTATGAACCTAACTGTCTAAGGAGAAGATCCTTTGCTAGACGTGAGTCCTCGGACTCAAAGGAAAGCAGAGACACTGCTGAGAATCGTGTGTGAGTGTATTGCCACACATGCATGTACAGAAGTGAGAACTCCATGCCAGAGGAGAAGGGCTTGAGAAGGGGAGGAGGGAGATGAGATCCCAGAATGAGAAGGTGAGACTTGACGCATGCTCAGCAGGGTTTGAAGGAAGGGATAAAAACAAAAGGAAAAGGAGGCTCGGTGTGACACAATGACTTTAGAAATGAATGAGGCAGAGGCAAAAGGCATAGGGACAGGATACTAAGGAGCTTTTGTTAAAATAACACTTGAAACATCATTTTCTGCTAAAATTATGAAAATAAATAAAATAACTACATTGAAAACAACACCCACATCTCTGTCTTTAGGCAAAGGAATGCATGCAATTCAAGGCTGGGGTTTTGACTGGCTGAGCCAATCTCAGCATCCCACACAGAGTTCTCATAATGACTTCTTAAGGAAAGCTGCAGGCTGCACTAGGCTACTTGTATGACACACTTGTTGGTGAGTACATTAGATGTAGAAGGCGCAGTTCCACGGGTGTGCTCTGGCGGGATACCCTTAGGGTCTGCTGACCAAGTGCAGCAGAAGGGCACTATAGAATTTGGAATCATTCCAAACTTTATCATCCACTAAAATCCACATGTGAAGCTGTATTGTAATAATAGTCTGGCTAGATAGGAGAATAATGCCGAATGCCAACAGTTATTTGAAGTGGACATAGGAGAAGCTGCCTAACTGTACTGGCCAAAGCTGAAGCCATAAGGTGGCAGTTTTAGATCATGCCTATAGATTTGCAACCTTTCATTCTTCTGTGGTGGATAAAAGGAAGGCAACCTTGCATTTGAGTAATAGAGCAATCTGTGGATCATTTGTAACGCATATCAACCTTCTAATAAAAATAACATGGACTGAATGAAACCTGCATTTCATTATTCAGGTCACAGTAGCCAGAGAGATGTTGGTAACAATCAGCTAATGATGTAGGTAAGTGCACTTTTCATAACGTTTCCCCAGCCTCTAAATATGTATGCAGCATTGGCTTATCCGGAGAGTTTGAAACCCCTGGGAGAATTGGAGTCAGCAGGCACAGCCAAATTAAGGAACTATTGTGAGCCTTTTGCAGTAAAAAACACAATTATAAGGTACTTTAGCGTCCATAGAAAAACATGGAGCTGTTATAGGAATAAACGAAGGCATTTTAACTGTGTGGGCTTGATACTAAGTATTCAGTAAGGCTGAGTAAGATTGATCATGCTTGGAAAAACATTGCCCTGAACGATTCATTTTAAGAATAAATTACCCTAGCAAATTATACCAAGAGAGTTTCTGATGACGAAACGTTAATTCAGGATGTACATTTTGTTATGCACACAGGACAGGGTCGTATATAAGCAAACAATGTGTATCTGAACTAGAGATATAACTAAGCGCTGTAGCATATGCTATGCTCCATAGAGAAGTGTTATTTTTTTCATTTTAACCACTAAGCATGCAGATTTATTTCAATGACTTCTAAGGGTTACGCGTTGCAGGCATGAAGAACAACAAAACCGAGAAGATGGTTTTCGATGTTTAATAAGCCTATCTGTTTTTTGCATCACAGTTTCACTCCTGAAAAAGGCTGCGGCATTTTGGATCTTCTGCAACCTGCTCATCAAATGTGCCATTTGCTCCAGCAACCAGAATACTACAGTACCCCATCTGTCAGCCAATCACAGCTCATGCAATAGTGGCCCTTGTATATTCTTCAGGTGGACTCACAGGGTCAATATAGTATCTCCTGTTCCTAGTTAAGTGATTGACCCACTAAACAGTGTTAATAGGGAAACACAAAAAACATAGGGGCTTGTTTGCAAGCCCCTTGAGCTGCTGGAGCTTCACTTTTTATGTGGGAAAAAGTGATGCACCGGTGGCGCAAGGGGCTTGTGAATAAACCTCATAATGTTTACTTTTCTAGCCAATAAAATAGAAATACCCCAGATGTACAAGTGATCATAATCTGTTCCAACCTTTTTTTTAATGTAAGCGATCATTTCTGCTTTGGAGTTGTTAAGGGCTGAGTGCTGCTTCGAGCAGTGGCTTAAGAAAGCCCCCCGATGCGCTGGTGATGTGGGGTCCCCTGGGCTCCAGGGGACTCTTCTGCACAGCACCCTGATCCAAGAGCCCTTGAGTGAGTCCAGAGGGGGGCACCTCCTTGTTCTTTGCATGGAAGCCCACTCAAGTTTCGATTCGCCACTGCGTCGAAACTTTCAGCAATCAGGAGAAACAAACGGAAGTTACTGGGGTAAACATGATATTGTCCCTGGCCAGTTTCTAAAGAATGTAAAAGCTCCATGTAAATAATGAGTTGACTTGGGATATAAATAATTCAGAGGAACCTAGAAGAAAATAGTTCCAGAAATTCATACAATTTGACTTGTGAAACACTATCAACTAAAGTCACGAACCATTAAAATTATCTGCCACCCTGCAACTAGAGGCTGGCAGGCCATGGTACTTGGCTGCGTCTTTTACCACAGTCCAGCATTTATCCATGGTTCACCAAAGAAAAAAGTGGCCATGAAGTTTAGCAATACCAGCAAAACAGCTTAGCCCCAGCTACTGAAAACGGCTTCCTCACATTCAAGAGAGTTGATTCAATACTCCTACCAGTGCCGGTAACAAACCCGGTCTCTCCTAACAGACAATAATCATTCAGATGCTAAGCAAGTTGCGATGTCAACACCACCTTCCTCAAACATTTGGGGGCATATTTATACTCTGATTGCACCGGATTTGTGTCATTTTTTTTACGCAAATTCGGCGCAAACTTAACTCCATATTTATACTTTGACGCTAGACCCGTCCAGTGCCAAAGTTATGGAGTTTTCGTCATTTTTTGTATGTGAAAACCTACCTTGCACTAATGACATGCAAGGTAGGCGTTCCAGTGCAAAAAATGACTTTAAGGCATGTGTGCCTTATTTATACTCCTGCGTCATTTTGACGCACAGGAGGAGGCGGGCCTTAAAACATGGCGTCCAGCCTGATTTGTGCCGTTTTTTAACGCCTGGGTCAGGGCAGGCGTTAAGGGATCTGTGGGCTCACTCCACAGGTGCCCTTCCCTGCACCCAGGGACACCCCATGCTACCCTCGCCCACCCCTAGAGGAAACCAATCGATGGGGGGACCCATCCCAGGTAAGTACAGGTAAGTAGAGGTAAGTATTCTTTTATTTTTTTAAAGTGGCATTGGGGGTGCCTAACTTGGGCCCCCCTACATGCCACTGTGTCCCATGGCCATGCCCAGGGGACAGAAGTCCCCTGGGCATGGCTATTGGACAGGGGAGCATGACTCCTGCCTTTGCTAAGACAGGAGTCATTTCAATGTGGGTTGTGCGTCAAAAAATGGTGCAAGTCAGGTTAGAGCCAAGATTTTTGACTCTAACCTGACTTGCACCATTCTTTGACACACAACCCCCATTCTTCCCTACACCTGCGCTGCCCAGTTAGAGTAATTTATTTTGACGCTAACCAGGCAGCAGCGCCGGCTAATGTCATTCCATAAATAAGGCGCTCGGCTGGTGCGTTGGAATGGCGTTAGCCGGCGGTAAACTTTTTGACGCAAATCTGCCCTAGCGCTGATTTGCGTAAAAAAGTATAAATATGGGCCTTGGTGCGCAGAGGGACCCAGCGATAGGATCATAGCTAGTCAAACGTGCTGGATCCAAAAATACTTCTTCAAAAGCTAGGCTCCTTCCAGACTATTGGAAGTCAGGTCTCTGCAGATGAGTTGTTAAATATCTTGGCTGCTAACGGACATTTACATCATGGAATGAGCAGAACAACTCTTCATTGATATGGGAAGCATGTTCTTGCACAGTTGCTGCACAATTTTTTTAACTGGAGGTAGCTCAAAGGGGGAGGGTATGTGTGCTTTTGAGTGAAGGGTTGCCTGAATTTTTCAAAAGAAGGCCATCATTGAATAAAAATGAGCATCATGTACAGGTCCTAGAAAAAATGCACTGAAGTGAGAGGATTTGAGAACAATTGCAAAACTGACGCAAAATAACCAAATATAGACATTTCCTTCGTGAATAGAAACCAGAATAAAGGTGGAAAAAGACTCAAATTTGAGTTAAAAAGATCAGCGGGGGAACAGGGAGACTTGCTGTAAATGATGACACACAATAGGAACATATAAAGGCCTGAGTGGTGTGAAAAGGTGAAAAGGGTATATAACGAGTGTGAACCATCTAGATGCACTGAATTAACAAGCGTTGGCAATGTATGTGGTTAACCAGTAAGTACAGTGTGTTCATATCCCCAGAGTAGAGCGAGATTGTGAACAGAAGCAGTTGTGAAAGTTGTATACGAAACAATGGGCAGAGCATTGGGAGAGAGAAACACAGCAAAAACAAACCAGAGAGAGGACAGCAATAATGGAGAAAGAAGGGAGGGAGGAGTGAGAAGAGTGGGGAAAAAGTAGTTGGTGTGAGCGGAGAAAATAGAAAGTCTGGACAGTGAAAAGGAAAGGAAAGTGTGAATGCGTAAAGGTATGTGATAGTGACACTGCAGTACTTACCTTCTCACCTGTGGTGACAATGCTTCTATGCTGCAGCGAAGCATCTCCTGAGTAGGAGCTGAGGGAGATTATGCTACATATTGTGAAGCCGTCAGCACTGTCGTCATTCATTGCAGCACGTACGTGGAAAGAGAACAGGAGGCAAACCATGGAACGGAATGTCAGCTCAGAGTTTGAAAGCTGTCATGGACGCCATCAGAGAAGGAGAGGCTCTTCATGCAGCAGAAGTGAGTTTGTATGTGTTGGTGCATGGGTGTTTAGTGGGTCAGGTTGTAGGCTGGCCTCACTCAAGCTCTGCCGTGACGGCTATGTGTATGTGTTAAGCAGGTGAGACCGTAGAAAAAGTAATGGCAGGCTCAATGGGACCCACAGATGGGAAGAGGCCAGGAGAGTGACAGGATTTGGAGGCAGCTGGAGAGATCAAAGTAAAGAGGGGGGTGTGAGAGGAAGGGCAGAGGGGTCATACGAATGAAAGGGGGAAGGGCCTGGAACAGTGGAACACAACAGGGGCCGAGGAACGGCAGAAAGCAATGAGACACGGAGTTATAAGCCAGAGGGAGAGAGAACAAATCCGGCCTTTATGTGGGATGAAAAAAACAGGGGGGGTCTCTAAAAGTGGTATGGCCTATGTAATTAAGGGCATGGCTTAAACATATAAACTACATTTGTGTGATTCCCATAGTGTGCCACCCAAATGATATATGGCTCAACAACTGACATACACCTAAAACCATCCAGGACTATTGGCTTTGCTAATGGTTGTTAGCGGTTTAATAATAACGAGTAACAACAATAATTTTGTTATAAATAATTAATATAGAACATGTTTGAATTCTGAAATCGTGAGACTATAAAATAAACATTACTGAGGCCCATGGAAGGGCTTGTGGTTTAGAGAGTGTCTCAATCACTTCTGTCATGTTCACACTGTTAGACGGGTGCACCAATTTCCTTTCCACACCTCTTCCATCTACACATCTTACAACTTGTCTTTCATCTTCAGCACCCTCTTCTCCCTCACTACTGAATGCACTTCCTCACATCTTCTTCACTTTATAGGCCCTAAACATATAACACACCAACTCACCTGTAAGCACTGCATTGTCCTTTAGTTTTGCATTGTCAATATTTTGACATCTATGTACCTCCTTCATATACATTTTCATAGAATTGCAATTGCTGTTAGAATACGTGACCATTGTTCTATGCACTCTGCAGAGAGGCCAAGGAACGGATAACTATGAATTTTGAACACCTTGGCCAATTTAAATCCATTGAGCAAAGAGCTATCAGGGTGAGACTCAGGGAAGAGGTAGAGGCAGGAGCAACAATAGAACCTGGAGGAATAAGAAAGGGCTGAAGTTGAGAAAGCATTGTTTTGTATTTTGAATGAATGGGTGAAATGAAGGAGTAAATGTGAGAAAAGGTGGACAATTCCTTATACTTTTCAGATGTAAAATATTTCCTCCTGATTTGTAATGCAAGCATCATTTGTAAGGCAGAAGGATAGACCCAAATAGCCAGTTCAATGAAGTGAGACAGCAGCATGCCTCTGGTCTGAGTCAAGATGTGATTGACAAGGTCTCAATCCAATGGCCATAAGAGGGTGATCGAAAAAAATAAACTATAAAAATAATAGTTCAAAGAGGCAGACTCAAAGCCCCTCGCATATTGTAAGCTGTTTGCCACTTTTGGCTTTGTTATATTGTGCAGCTTAGGCAAATCTAACAGCCTCATATGGTCAGCTTGGAATGGCCTTTTTTTAATAATTCCAGGATAGCCGTCACTTGTGTGGAGTCGCTATTTCACAGCCATTTGGGAAGTATTAAATATAACATTCGGGCACCTTGTAATGTTACTTTGTTTAGTTTTAAAACGGCCACCGTGTTTCATCTACACCCATCATAGTGACCATCGTGGAAGCAAGATGGCTGTCTGTCATTTTGCATCTAAATGCAACATAGCAGCAATTTTGAAAGGATAAAAAGGGCATTCCAAGACAGCTGAATGATGTCGTTTTTTTATACTTTCAAGATACTTAATCAGTGCTGTTTGCATTGATAATGCGGGTCAATTTTACAAATGCATTGGCAAAGCCAACAGTAGTGGAAAGCAATGGGAGAAAAGCAGAGGAGTGTGGAGAGAGCGATGCCGAGTCTCAGCAGTGCTCAGAGTTGGTATGAGCTAGTGGGAACGGAAGAAATACCAAAGCAGCAGGAGGCGAGGGGATAAGGGAATTGAGGAAGAGGGAAATGGAAAGAGTGGGTCAGTGGTGTTAATGGAAAGAGCACAATCTCTCGAGAAAACTGCTTAATAAATACAGCAATAGAAAGAGAGTGGGCGAGAGAGCAAGAGAAAGAGAAAGAAAAAGGAATAGTACATGCCCTCCAACAAATTGCTAAGTCACAAATATATTAAAAAAGCAATATTTTGACATCAGCAGTAGAGATATACACTGAGCAAATCAAAAATGAGGGTGAAACCTCAAAGCTCTAGGGCAGTAAAAATACAACAATAGGGAGCAGAGCCACTGAATCAGAAGCAGGAAACTGAAGGCCTCATTTAAGGCCTGTGGTGCGGGATGGCGCAACAAATGCCTTGCTGCCCCTCCTTGCGCCTGCGTAAAAAGGCAGAAATGTGGTCTCTCTACAAGATAAAGCATTTTCTGTCCTCTCCCACTGCGCTGGCGCACAAATTGCTGCCATGCGCCGATGTAGGCCCCCTTGCACCATCGTGCAAGGGTGTCTGTGTTGTGGGGTTGATTATTTTTGTGCAGGAAGGGACAAACAATCACAAGAGGTGTTTTCCTTTTTCTATGCATGTGGCAGATTGCAACAGAAAGAGGAAAAAATGAGAACTACATTCCCCCCCGTTGCGTCTCTCTTATGCCACCCGTGAGGTGGCAAAGGAATTTGACACACATTCCCAGACCTGCAAATCTGGGAATACATCAGATTCCTTGGGGTTCAATGGGTGTTGCATGTGAACATCCCAATCAACATCAATGGACCGTCCTGTTAACACAGTGTTATGCATGAAAGGGGTCCATATTTACAAGCAATGAGAAGCCACGCAAGGTAGCTTTGCATGGCCTTGTAAATATGGGCTGGCCCATAAAAATGATGCTCCAGTGGTGTGGTGTCGTAACTGAGGCCCTGAATTAGGCAGGAAAGCCATCAAGTTGTGAGGAAGGGACAAACCAAAGCCCATTCTAAGTACATGTTGAAGTATTGGTCAAATGTGGGAACACACAGAGACTTAGTTGGTGGGCGGCAGCTTAGCACTGCATTATCATGCCAGCAGTCCCCCAAACCTCCCCTCCTCTGAGGTGAAGTGTGGTGGAAGATGCAGGAAGCTGTGAATCATAGCAATTAGGCACACTTTCCATTTTGTTCTAGTAAGGTCACTTGCATGTTAGGGACCAGTAGAAATGATTATCAGATGAGACCTTGGCTAGGCCCTGTTGTGAGGTCATGGCAAAAAGCAAAAGCATCATCAGGTTGTTTTCATGCACTGTGAGAAGTGAGATGGATGATGAGATCTTTCACCACCCCCTAAACCTGGTGATGGGTTCATCTGAATCAATCACACTCATTTTGTTGTTGCATTTTTTGGCCTTATGAGGGATTTCGGTGTTTGTTGGCTAAACCACCCCACCTGATCCTCTTACCAGTTTGCCATGGATTACCTGCCTACTGCTGTCTCTGATGGCCCACCTGACCCCCTTTGGCACGCTAACCTTAGTCACTTGTCTTTGGTCCTCGTTGTAGACTGTGCATATGTGGTGCACCCATGAGCAGGTGTACCAGGTAGTTAGACTGGTGGAGGGCTCTCTTTTCTGGCAATCACTTGGTCTACTTTGGAAGGGTGCTCGGCCTCGTCACTTCCCTTCCTTCTTTGTGGTGGTTCAGAAGCCATTTGCGAGTGGTTGGATGTCATTACACTCATTCTTTCCATTTTCCTGATGAGAACTGTTTTTTGCCTGTTGCTTTGGTGGGAGACATGTCCTTGCGGTGTATTGTCTTCAGATACCTGGTAAACTCATTTGAAGCTGCAGGCTTGCCCCTTAAACCTGCAACATAATTTACTCCAACAAAAATCTTGTCCTGACTCTTACTTTACGTGCCTTCATATCTTGTATTCATTTATCAGCTTGTTTTAACGAGTCTGGGTTGGCTATCTGGAAATGGGATATTAATGAAATTCAGTTTGCTACAGACAGCTAAAGCTGTAAAGAATGTAAAAAGAGGAGTAAAAAGAGTCAGAGGTTGGTTGATATTTGTATCTTACAGAATTTCAGATTTTAAAAAGGGTCATTTCAGATATAAAAAAGGCATAGGTCTAATTCCTCCCTAAAATGACTTGAGAAGGTTAGATTGTGGAGAAAGAATTAAACACCATAGAAATGATGAAATCTAGGTTCTAAATAAAAAATGTTCCTCCTACAGCACTGGAGCTGGAGGGCATAGTGCACAGAGACCAGTTCTCTGCTAAAACATGCAAAATCTTGGCTTGCCTCTCATTGTCCTATTTATAACTTCATAGAAAACTTCAGAAACCTAATTTGTAAATAAAATTAGTGACGGTGCCAAATGTTTCCTTAACAGCTTTCTGCAGTTGCTGCCAAATGATGTAGTTGCTGAATATGAAAGCTGCATAGTTTTTATTTCAGATCATGCCTCTTTCTTCCTCCACCATACACTTCCTGTCGGTTTAGCTCATTCTCATAAGATCTTTTTCATCTATGCTTTCTCCCTTTGTCTCTATGTTTCTCTCTTTCTCTTCCTATTGCATTCTCCCATTTCTGCCTTTTTGTCTATTGCTGTGGGTCAAAGTTTGATGAAGAAAAATAAATACCGGTCCCCGATTTGAGAGACATACTCAAGCACTGGAGTACATGGAAGGACAATTTATCCAAAGAACAAAGTCAATTTAACAAAAGTTTACAAAATGAGTCTGATGTATTGATGAAAGCATCCAATAAGGTAGATAATGCACTATGGACTTTGCACAATTGTATATTTATATCCTCGCAGTCAGAGTCCCCACCCTTCAATGCAAGCAGGCATCTTGGCTTTTGGATTGCCAAAGATGGTCAATAAAGCTTGATGATCAGTTACCGATGTTCACAAGCCCATACCACAGCCAAGCTTTCTTTCGAGGTTGTGAGTAAGCATGTTCTATTTGGGATAAACTCCTACTAGCATAGGCCACAATATGCTGTCAAGCATTTTGGTGTCCACTGTGCTGTGCAAGTATAGACCTAACCCGAATGGGCTAGCATTAACTACAACCTCTGTATGGAATGAAATGTAGATTTATATAGCATGGCTTATCACCCATGAGGGTCTTAAGGCGCTGTCTACGGGCACAGGGAGATTAAGTGATTTGCCCAAAATCACAAGACCTTGAGCCTCTGCAGAGGCTCAATCGCAGATGTCCAACTCCAGAGGCATTTGCTCAGAGGCTGTGCTACATCCTCTCTGAAGGTTTGGATTGACGTAAGCCATTTCTGTAACATTTTCAATGCAGTGTTTGATTCTCTTGAAACTTCTATCACATTCTTGGAGCACTAACAGTGGGAAAGTCTTATATGTATCGTGAACACTAACTGGCCATGCCAGCATAGAAATGTACAATTGAAACATCTTGTGGGGATTCAACATTTGACAGAGCTTGTACTTTTGCATGCTCATGGGTCATACCACCATCAGAAAAGTAATGGCCAAAGAAGTTTTTTTTGTCTTGTTGAACTCACACTTGCTGGCAGTCACAGTCAAACCTGCATCGCTGAGTAAGCAACATAGTTGTGTGAGATCTCTATTGTGCTCCCTCTGTGTAGCTCTGAAAACGAATATGTCATTGAAATAATTGAATGTGCTGCAGCTGAGATTTGGCTTTTGATGTCACAATGATCATCTATCCATGACAAGTTTGACATCATATTGTGTGAATTGCTAATAAGCTAACTGTAAAGTGGTGTACTGAAAACCAATATTGAAGTGCATTCACTGTAGAGTAGTGATTTGATATATGTGGTATAGTTGAATATGTGACAGAACAACTAGGTCCTAAACAACTATAGCCTAAACCACTACTGCTAAACAACTAAACAACTAAAAAGTATCTACAACTAAGTATTGAACAACTACTGTCTAAACAACTGTGCCTGAATAACAATTTCCTGAGAAACTGAGAACATGGACATTATAATTTGTTGCAAAGTTATACAGGAGAGCAAAGATTGTTGCCTTCCAATGACGGTATTGGGAATTTTTCCTGATGCTGCAGATGCATGTCTCATGATATGCTATGATTGGACAATTAAACCCTCCGATCCATGTGGTGTGATTAATGGACAAATCACCTTTCTCTTTGGACTTTAATTTACTGTTCCCAGTTGGATTTGTGAACTTTGTTCCTTGCACTTTGAGAGGTACAGACCTGTTAGCCCTTGCCCCTCACCTTCCTAATGCTTGCTGAGAGAATACATAGGGCCTGATTTAGAGTTTGGCAGATTAAGTTTCTCCATCAGAAACGTGATGGGTATCCCATCCACCATATTACAATTCCATTATATCCTATGGAAATCATCATATGTCGGACGGGATATCCGTCATATTTGTGACGGAGTAACCCATCTGCCAAACTCTAAATTAGGCCCTTAGATTTTTACTCTGATCGAATGAGAAGACTCTTGACCAAGCTTCTGAAATGCTGGCACCTTCCCTTTTTACTTGCTTTATGCCATATTTAGTTATACTTAATTTTCCCCCAGATGTAATTTTTCCAAAATCTTATTGTCCTTTATTTCTTTTTTGTTTTGGTCCCCACATCTTGTAGCCCAGCATCTATCAGGTAGTGACTTTTCACTTTATGGATGTCCTCTGCTTAATCAATTAACTTAGATGGTTTCCAGATTGCCTTCATGCTTAGAAAAGTTGGACAGCATCTGTTTACCAAGCACCTGATTCTACTCTTATTGTTCTGCATAGCCTTAGTTGAGTCCTTAGGATGTATTATGCTAATCAAGCTTTGATTGTTCCAACGTCTCGGACATCCGATGGGAAATTTGTATCTTGGTAGTCTTGAATTAGGAAGTTTGAGCTTGTAATAAAACCCTTTAACTTTATTTCCAACTTGGGGTTTCCTTGTGTGGCCAAATTGGTCATACTATTAAATTAAATGTTGATTGGATTGTGATGTTAACTTTCTCTTTCCCATTAGCTAGGGTGACAAGGTCTTTCAACCTAGTTTAAAGCATACCTGAAATGCTCAAGAAAATCTGGTAGCAGAGTACAACAGGGGAGAAAATAGTTAAGCCTAGTGTTGATGAATCGTAATCCTATTATTAAATTCTCCAAATCCAGCCAGTCAGTATGTATTATCCAACATAGGTCTTCATGCATGTTTGTGGCTTGAACAGTGGCATAAGATTATTAAGAAAGAATGTGCATTAGCATTTCTATGCTACAGAACATTCAATTTGAGAATTATTGAAAATTTGAGGCGATTTTTGTATGAGGTGGAACCACCTCTGAAACCTGTACAATTTGAAGAACTTAATACTTGGGAAGACATAGCTCATCAGAGGCAGAAAGAGAAGTCTGAGGGCAGAGTAAGCAATAAGAATAGTTGCAGAGGCAAGATGGGATAATCAACAAAAAGCTTGGCGAGCATACATAATGAGGGAACTAGATTGTGCCTTATTTTAACGAGTGATGAAGGAGGAGATGCAAAACCAAAGAGTAAAAAAAAGACAAAAAAGGCAGAACTGGTAGCTGAGACAAAGAAAAAAGCTGAAAGTTATGATAGTGATTTGGATGATGATTTTATAAATCAGTTACTGTTAAATCATCCACCTCCATACAATTTTGTGCAGACAGGTGAGACATTGAGAAATGTGACTTTGATGTGCCTACAGCACTTGTTGAACAGAACCCTAGTCAGATAGTACAGCGCCAAAATTTGAATCAAATTAGACATGACAAGATTTCAATCCAAATTATACAGGCTAGAGCTCGGATGACAATGCAACCAAATCAAATGAATTATGTTAATCCAGATGCACCAACACTGCTATTGACAATAGGTCCAGTTGTTCCTTTATAAGGTCCTGGTATGGTAGAAAATAATACAAATGCATTAAATGTTCCAAATTTTCAGAACGTTTCAAATATCCCTAATGTCCCGAATACCCCAATTGCGCCAAATGTTCCTTTATCAACAAATGCTCAGGGATTTGTTAGCCCAAGTGGTTCAAAATTAGAAAGAGTTCTTTCACTTCTAAGAAAATTGACCCCAACACAAATTTCATATCTAACTCCAACGGCAAGTCAAACAGGAGTTACCACTGATGCAAGGTTTCCTCAGAGATCCTCACTAGATTTTTTGCCCAGATCAGAACTTGCTAAGTGGTACTGCTAATAGGAGATTACACTTCAACTTTTTGGAAAAACAAATGTTTATTGAAAATACTACAAATCAGACAAATGTGTCCCCTTCAAGAGAAGAAGCATTGTTGAATCCTCCAATAAGTTTGCAGGGAGTCAGTGCCCAGGAATTAAATGACTGGCTGAATAATTTGAGTTTTGTACAAAAAGGAGGTGTATTTAGAGGGGAAAAATGGTGCACCAAGGAAGATATTCCTACAACAAGTTAATGGTAACCGAACTGTCTACAACGGTGCACTTCTATGGGGAATACACCCAAACCCCAAATGTTGACTGTATAAACAGTCAATAAACGTATGTAGATGCTGAGGCACCCGTTGAACTATTATTTGGATGAGTTACAAAAAAGGTATACAAGAAGCAACAACTCTAATGAATCAGTAATAAGTTAGTGTACACATCTTAAAAATGTCACAAACCTTGTATTCCTATTATTAAAAATTTCTATTTTTTTTATTTTCAATCAAACATTCAAAATTCCCCCAAATATCAAGCAGTCCAAAATCACTAGTCCATTTCCTCCCAAGTACACTGAATAAACTCAAATTAATCCATTAATTTCCGAAAGTCCATTAAATTCAAGCATTGGTGTTCCTGTAGTTCTTAAAGATCCGTCTAGTTCAAATAGAGATCCAAAGAAAATCAAAAAATTCCTTGCAATGACCTCACAGCCAACACGTGTTTCGTCACTTGCCTTCCTCAGGGCTGGAAAATGTCGCTTCTCTTAATTCGTTTATCTGGAACCCAAGAGTCATCATAAAAACATAAAATATATTCAATTAAGAATGTAATGAATTCATTATCGTATGTGTAGAACACTCATGCCATCGTGAGAGACCATATCCAAAAGAAGTTTTATGAAATGAATAAGTGCCAAATAATCCAAAGTGATAGAAGAGCGATCAAGTATTAGTGCTTGAAAACACCCAAAAAGTGACTACCCTTATCAAACTTTCCAAATCACAGTGTTGTGAAGTAAAGCAAGGAGACTATGAAGTATTCATGCCTTATAAAACTTAGTGACAGTAAGAAGCCATAGAAAGGAAAAATTATAATTGTAATTAAGCTATAGCCTATTTGTTGTCATGTTATAAATAAACCACCTAAATAACCCAAGGTAATCAAATGTAACCCGAAAGAAAAGGAGCCTATCATATTTTACCTCCAATTATAGCACACAAAAGCCTAGTATCTGTCCAAACACTGTTGCGCATTCGTTGTCACAGTTTAGTCTACCAACTATCTTGCCACTTGAGCCATTCGTGACTCTCAAGGGAATATCCTGTAAAGAAATGAATTGTCGTTGTCCCTGTCTCATCCTCAGGATTTCCTGTAAAAAAAGAGTTCTATTGTCGAATCTGGCCTGTGCAGAAGTACCCGCTATTCCTTCCGTTTCACTTTCACTTGATACTATTCCGCTTGCTGTTGTGGAGTCAGAAGACAATGATGTTTGCGATCCCTGTCTAGGCGGAGTGTAATTCACCAAATGATCATATTTCCTAGCAAATGTAAATATCCTTCCTGACTGGTAATCCTTCTCATCTCTCTTAAATTTCAGAGTTTTCCTTTGCATAATTTCCTCATGATGTTTCAACAGAACTTGTTTCAATATTTTATCATTTTTATCTGTAGCCTCTGGGAGGTTTAACTCCTTAATCTCTCCTTCCAGAGTATCTATTGCTTTTTGAAGCGAGGCCACCTTCATTTCTGAGTTTGTTATGAAAATTTCCATTAATCTAAGTAAAGTGTGGATATTGAAGAGGGAAGTTTAGTTCCTTTTTCTTGCTTAAATAGAGAGACTTAGGGGCATATTTATACTCCGTTTGCGCCGAATTTGCGTCGTTTTTTTCGACGCAAATTCGACGCAAAACTAACTACATATTTATACTTTGGCGTTAGACGCGTCTAGCGCCAAAGTTCATGGAGTTAGTGTCATTTTTTTGCGTGAACACCTTCCTTGCGTTAATGATATGCAAGGTAGGCGTTCCCGTCTTAAAAAATGACTCCGATGCATATGCGTCGTATTTATACTCCCGGGCAAAAACGACGCCCGGGAGTGGGCGGGTCTAAAAAACCCGCATTAGCGCCGGATTTTAGCGCCTGGGTCAGGGCAGGCGTTAAGGGACCTGTGGGCTCAGAATGAGCCCAGAGGTGCCCTCCCCTGCCCCCAGGGACACCCCCTGCCACCCTTGCCCACCCCAGGAGGACACCCAAGGATGGAGGGACCCACCCCAGGGACATTAAGGTAAGTCCAGGTAAGTATTTTTTTTTATTTTTTTTTGTGGCATAGGGGGGCCTGATTTGTGCCCCCCTACATGCCACTATGCCCAATGACCATGCCCAGGGGACAGAAGTCCCCTGGGCAAGGCCATTGGGCAAGGGGGCATGACTCCTGTCTTTGCTAAGACAGGAGTCATTTCAATGGGGGATGGGCGTCGTAAAAAAATGGCGCAAATCGGGTTGTGGCGATTTTTTTGCCTCAGCCTGACTTGCACCATTTGTGGACGCCCATACGCCATTTTCCCCCTAGGCCGGCGCTGCCTGGTGTACGTCGTTTTTTTTAACGCACACCAGACAGCGCCGGCGGCTAACGCCGGCTAACGTCATTGAATAAATACGGCGCCCGCATGGCGCTTCAGAATGGCGTTAGCCGGCGCTAATTTTTTCAAAAAGTATAGATATGGCCCTTATTGTTCACGTTTATTTCGTGGAAGCAGTGTCTGTTCGGGAAAACTACCGTTTAGTTGTAGTCTTTTGTTTGTGTTTATTCCAACACAGTAGGATTGGCCCTTCTTCTATTTTGTTGTAGGCGGTTATTTAGATAGCGGAATATTGGATACGCAGAGTACGGCTTCAACGCGTTTTTTTCTGGTAATTACACACGGGATGGTGTGTGTTAGTGACTGATCGGCGTTCTATCGTTTGGGAATCAGGTACGCGGTAAGGGACTTTTTGAGGAGGCGTATTGGTATGCAACATTTCTCTCGATGGGTTTGTCGGAGAAACACGAGAAGGGACATTAATCTAGCTATTACTAGAACTACGAGTGGCATAAACTGGAAAGATGAAGTCGGTTATGGATATGGTCTGGTCACAAAGTTTAGGAATACGAATGAGGAAGTGTATACTAAAAAAATTCATTGTTGATGCGATGCATTATTATTAATTTTAGTTTGTTTCCGATGGACCAGTAAGTGTTGGTTTACGAAATTCATTTCTTTAAAGGATATTCCCTTGAGAGTCACGAATGGGTCAAGTGGAAAGATAGTTGGTAGACTAAACTGTGACAACGAATGCGCAACAGTGTTTGGACAGATACTAGGCTTTTTGTGCTATAATTGGAGGTAAAATATGATAGGCTCCTTTTCTTTCGGGTTACATTTGATTACCTTGGGTTATTTAGGTGGTTTATTTATAACATGACAACAAATAGGCTATAGCTTAATTACAATTATAATTTTTCCTTTCTATGGCTTCTTAATGTCACTAAGTTTTATAAGGCATGAATACTTCATAGTCTCCTTGCTTTACTTCACAACACTGTGATTTGGAAAGTTTGATAAGGGTAGTCACTTTTTGGGTGTTTTCAAGCACTAATACTTGATCGCTCTTGGATCACTTTGGATTATTTGGCACTTATTCATTCCATAAAACTTCTTTTGGATATGGGCTCTCACGATGGCATGAGTGTTCTACACATACGATAATGAATTAATTGCATTCTTAATTGAATATATTTAATGTTTTTATGATGATTCTTGGGTTCCAGATAAACAAATTAAGAGAAGCGACATTTTCCAGCCCTGAGGAAGGCAAGTGACGAAACACGTGTTGGCTGTGAGGTCGTTGCAAGGAATTTTTTGATTTTCTTTGGATCTCTATTTGAACTAGACGGATCTTTAAGAACTACAGGAACACCAATTCTTGAATTTAATGGACTTTCGGAAATTAATGGATTAATTTGAGTTTATTCAGTGTACTTGGGAGGAAATGGACTAGTGATTTTGGACTGCTTGATATTTAGGGGAATTTTGAATGTTTGATTGAAAAAAAAAATAATGAAATTTGTAATAATAGGAATACAAGGTTTGTGACATTTCTAAGATGTGTACACTAACTTATTACTGATTCATTAGAGTTGAAGCTTCTTGTATACATTTTTTGTAACTCATCCAAGTAATAGTTCAACGGGTGCCTCAGCATCTAACTGAATAATTTGAGTGCTGCAGGTGCAACAGGAAACATAAATCGCAGTGGAAGATCAGTTCAGACCCCAGAGATGTGCTCAGACTGAAATTAGAACTAAACAAGATGATGTTGAGAAACATAGATACAGATCACTTAGATACTTACAGAGAGGACGAACTGTGATTTGTGTGCAAGACATTGCAACACGTGTAGGACAAGCTTGTGAAAGATTAGCTGAATTAGCCCGCAAATATGATGTACATTTGGAAAAATCAAAGACTTTAAAGAAGAGCTATCATTTGGAATTCTGTGACAGGGATATCATGAACATGGGACCTCCGGAACTGAGATTGCAGATTAAAGAATGAATTTGTTACATCCAAAAATGGAGTACATTAGACAAGTGGGAAGGAGGATGGATAAGGAAAGAGATCGGAAGAAAGTGAAAACAGATCTGCCTCCGACTAGAGCAAGTCAGAGTGAGGGAAATGTAAAGATGATTTCTATGAGAGAAGTTCTTGGTGGAGGGTATGTTCATGTACTTTGGAGTAGAAGCAATATTCTATCATTCACAAATGATTTCCTGTAATTGAGAGAGAAAGCAACAGAATGGTACAGGCAGACTGAAAGATTTGCAAAGTTTTGAAAATTTTTGTGGAAAGATTTGAATGCGTTGTTTGGTATTGTGGTTCCGAGTGACTTGTGGACTGAAGGTAAAATTGCAGTTGATTGGCCTGAAAGAGAAACTCCAAGAGATCCAGTGACAAATGCACCGTCTGTAGAGGTGATGGAAAAGTATTGCAGTGTGATTGGATTTTTGAAAGAAAAGGTGTCCCCTAAAGATATAGATTGACTGTAAATTGACAAAATGACTCAGGAAATTGAGGAGTCAATAAATTCCTATTATAAGAGATTGTTACAGGCTTTCAAACATTTCAGTGGTAATGAGAACATAGAAGTGAAAGATATGGGTCATTTTGTGTTCAGATTTGTTCAAGAATTAACGCCAGACGGGAATACCATGATTCAGCAGAATTTGATTTGTTGAAAGAACAAACCAATTGATGAGATCCTGTGATATGTAAAATATTGCAGTGACAAATTGGATATGAAGCAGAAAAAGTTTGAAAGAGAAGCTAAAGGTGATGCAATTGAAGGCTGCACCGAGGAATCCGAATTCACAGTTTGGAGGGAATACTTGTGGAATGCAGGAAGTGTATCAACAGGGAGCTCAGATGATGCAAGGAAATACTTGTTATCAGCAGCAAGGTGAAGGACGAGGTGTTCCTTCTGATCTGAATATAGCTTTGGATGTGACAACTTTGAAGAGGATTAATCCATGCCATCTGTGCGTCAAATTGGGCCTTTGGAAGAGGGAGTGTTCCCTTAATGTGAATAATAATCAGATGCAGAATAATGGATTTGAGCAAACACAGGAGAATAATCAGGTTGAAATGCAGCGAGTACGGAGACCCCGAATGCAAAATTCAAATTTGTCTCAAAGACAACAGATGCAAGGTGCACAAGCTCTGATGCCCCAACAACAGTCAAATGTTTCCCAACAGAATGGGAACCAATTCACAAATGTGAATTCAGACCAGATGTCAACTCAGTTTCCCTTAATTGATTTGAGTGGTGAGGAGTTTTCAGACATTTTTCAATTACTGTGTCTGAAAGGAGAGGAGGAATTTGTTCTAGACGCAACTTTAGAAGTAGATCAACATGGTCCCTATGTTGATGGTGATGTGTATAGCCACCATGTGTCCTTTCTAGTTGACACCAGTGCTACTTGCTCTACTGTGAGAACAGCAGAAGTGTCAAAGTTGCCCTTATCAGGAAAAAAGATTCAAGTTGTAGGAGTTGGAAATCAGCTATTGACTAACCCTGTAACAGAAGCTGCCTGCATAAAAATAGGTTCCTTCGGAGATAAGAACCAATTTGTGGTGTGTGATTAGAGTCCTTTGAGTCCGCTTGGACCCAACTGGCAGTGAAAGTTGAATTGTTCCATCTGTTGTACACCAAGAGGAATAGAAATACATACAAATGATGAGAATGCAGCATTTAAAATTGTGACCGAGACTCTATGTCACCCCTTACCCTATGTTGACCTGTAATGTCTCAGCCGCAGATTTGGAAGATACTTGAAGTTTGGGTCTTTTCAGGAAAAGGGATAGGACTAATCAAAGGTATTGAGCTCATCAAGATAACAATGACACCAAATGCTCTGTATCTAAGGATACTGCAGTATAACATGACTCCTGAAACAATTGCAGGAATGACCCCAGTGATCGAGTGCATGATAAAAAAGGGAACTTTAAAGGATGTAACGGGAAGCCTTTGTGCCTCTCCCATTATGGGACTGTGGAAGCCCAGTGAAAAGTACTGCATAGTACAAAATCTTACAAAAATAAATTAAATAGTTCTTCCTTGTTGTCCTGTGGTAACAAATCCATCAATGATTTTATTTCAAATTCCAGCTGGAGAAACGATGCGCAACACCCGCAGCGGCTGCTGTTAATGACACATGCCCCCACGCATTGCGGTTTCTTGACACTGTGCGACTGGATTTGAACGCAACATCGCTGGGCTCAGAAAGTCAACTCAAAGCCTGCCCAGACCCGAGGTGCCCTTTTGAAATCGCTGTGTTGCTGTAGAGACAAAATGACGCACGCCAACCCAACCGGAGGAGGAACAACACACTGCCTCGCTTGCGAGTGAGAAATCAATGCATCGCTGGCCTTTTCCAACGAACACTTGCCCGTGCGGCTTCATTTTGATGCTACCCAGGTACTTTTGTGCCCTAACAGCGTTCTCACTGTTTTCTAAGGATTTAAGACTCTTATTCTATTTAAAATTCACATCTTGACTTGTGTATGTTGGATTATTGTCATTTTGGTCTTGTTTTGTTTAGATAAATATTACCTATTTTCTAAACCTGTGTTGTGTAATTTTGGAGTGTTTTCACTGAGTTACTGTGTGTGTTGGTACAAATACTTTACACATTGCTTCTGAAGTTAAGCCTGCCTGCTCATGCCAAGCCACTGAGGGAGTGAGCTGTGGTTAACTGAGGGTGAGTCTCCTTTACCCTGACTAGAGTGAGGGTACTTGCTTGGACAGGGGGTAACCTGACTGCAAACCAAAGACCCCATTTCTAACAATCAATCTCGAGTGACGGCATACCCTCATACAAATGTAATGTGACCCCCTCCTGTCCCCTATGGCAAGGAGGGCCTCCGCCTCTTTCTACCCCTGCTCTCTCAATGCATTGGCCCTCTTTAAAAGGATACAGTTCTCATGTTCATATGACTTGATCTGACGTCATTGGGGTAAGTTCAGTGCCAGAATGTAGCTCTGCTGGAAAGTTATCCAAGGCGAGGGCCAACTCTCACTTGGGGGAGTCATCCACTGGACTGGGGGAAACTCATAGCCTGGCTACATCGGGATTCAGCCTCTGCAACAGTCATGATGTGCTAGTGTGCTGCAACCTCGTTTGTAGGTCTGCTTCTGGTAGGCCTAAAAGCCACCTTCGCCATCATGGATTTCACCAGCCGACATCCAGTTGAGTGTCTCAGCTTACCAGTGAATCCCCTTTTGAGTCCAACCACTTCCAGGCATCTTTGGAAGCTCATTGATGTTGGGAAGAAAATCGTGGTGTTAGAGTCCACAAAACTAGTTTGGCTAAAAACATGAGGGAGTTTTTAAGTTATAGCTGATAGTTTCTGTTTAACTGCACCTCTGCAGTGTAATCCGGGAAAATGTCTATTGATGCACTATCAATCTACCAGAGGCATTTGGTTCTGGTGACCTGCAGGATGTGGTCATGATTGAGATAGATGGACATATGCACCACTACCAGCCTTGGTGCGGACCGGGGGCCCTGCCCGGGGCTCTATGTGTCTTTCCACTGAGCAAAATGTGGAACATTTGATTCCTACGACAATGTGAAGTAACCGATCCTCCAGGAAGAGATTCATATCAGGACCCTCTGCTCCCTGCAGGAGACCCACCACAGGGGTATTATTCCTGATGGACTGACCCTCTACGTCCTCTGCTGTGGCACGCAGCAGGAGACCTCTACTTGAAGGCTTCAATATGAGATTCAATTTCAGACATCGAAAAGCGCATCCCAGCCAGCGTAGATTCATTGGCCTCCACTTTGTCTGTGAGGTTGGTTTAGTCGGCCTGTAAAAGCCCCATTTCAATCACCACAGCATCCAACATAAGTTCCAGAGTAGTTTTCACCCAGCTTGTGGCCTATCAAACCTCTCTGCCTGCGCCTGTAAGGCAGGGGGATAGACACAATTTTTGTACCTAGTCAAAAGGGGGGATGGGTGATGGATTAGGTTCATCCCTTTTCTTTAGGCCCCATTTGGGTTGCTGCTGCTTTACCATTGTTGTGAGTTGAGAGAACAAAGTAGGGGACCCTATATCAGCACCAGTCCACTGGTTGGCCCCAGGCAGCCGCCACCATCTTGAGATAACAAGTGAGATTTTGCAGGCCTTCTACCGTGGACCCCCCAGCCACACAGGTATGTTCTTCAGATTGGCTTTGCGAGTTGTGCAGCCATGTGAGACTACCCAATGTGCTGTCCCCGGGGCCAATGGCAGTAGGGACTACTGTATGACCCCTACCGTACTTCACTTGAGGGCTGTCCAGTCTGAGTTCTCTGTCCCCCTAGGAGTCATTAACCGCAAAGCAGTCTTCACGTGCCGGAACAAAGACTGCTTTTTCAATGGGCCTTGAGAGTAACCCTGGGGCAGTGGTGGGGAAAAGGAGCCCACATCTAAGGCAAACCCCTGATAAGGTCAGAAACAATATCTTGATGAGGGTTGCCATCAGGGCTAACCTGCTCTTCTCTTGGCTCTGCTATCACCGCTGTTGTCCAACCCAGGTCAGGGCATTTGGGATGGTATTGTGGCAGTGTCTGCTGCCTCCGTAGGCTGCACATATCACTGAAGCGGGCCCCAACAGTCATCAATCATGGATTGGCTGAGCCCTGGAGGACATTCTTGCTTCCGCTGGGGGTAGAGAGCTGCCAGGATGGTGCAGGGCAGACTTGCGGTCTCGATCTCCTCTTCTCGGTGTCCGTCCTGGACACCATCTTAACCAAGGCCTCCACCTCAGCCACCCTGATAGACTACTGTCAACCAAATTTTGAGAAGCCTGATGGACTACTATCAGACAATTTAAGAGATATCTGTGGTCATCTCTGTACATTGAAAGGAACTGTTATTTTCAAGGCACAAAATGTTTGATGGATGAATGCCGTTGGTTATGATAGCCATTCACCAAACTTTCCAAAGTTTTTGATTTTCAGAAACAACTCCCAAAGCAGGAGTTTTTTTTGTGAAAAACAAAAAGCTTATCACCCCTACACCAACCGAAGTTTTCTCCCAGGGTTTGTGAATTATTTTTTTATTTTTCTGCCCCAATAGCAACCTGGTGGTGACTGAGACATAAATAGGACAGTACAATTTGCACCTTAAAAAGGGAGGATTGTGTAATGCACCTTCTTCCAATGACCTTTTCTCCATTTGGCTGTAATAGGAAGCTTTCTGCTGATGAAATTATTGGAGCTCCATCAACAGAAAGCTTTGGTCTGGCCATCTCTAAATGGGGTTGCAGACCGAGGGCTAGCTGGGTACTCTGTAATGTTTGCAACGGAGTACCCTGTCTACCAAACTATAAGTCATGCCCTTAGTCAGACATTATTTCTGTCATCAGGGGGGAGTGAAGATGATCTAGTACTTGAGGACTAGAAGGAATTTCTGGATGTGCTCAGTGTAAAGGAGTAGACACTCTTTCTTCACACTGAGAATATAATTGTGTTATATATTTAATTCCCGGAAAACCTCTACTGCATGGGAGCATTTACCCCATTTTTGAGAAGGAAGAACTATTGCAAGGAAGAGAGAAGATCTCAAAAGGCCTTTATGCGGCACGATCACCAGCGAAGGCACCCAGGTGTATAGCATATGGGTAGTTCTAACCATGTATTGACTACAGAGAACTCAGCGCTGTTATCATCTGGAACATATGACCTCGCTCCCTCATTTTTGTACTGCTGGACCAAGTCAAGACTGCTAATGTCTTGATCAAACTTAACTTCTGAGGAGTTTACAACCTTGTGGGAATACGAGTTGGGGATGAGTGAAAAATAGTGTTTTGTTTTGGCTATGGACATTTTGAATGTCTCACCATGCCCTTTGGCTTCTGCAAGCACCTGCAACCTTCCAACAATTTGCCAATTATAACACCAGGGATATTCTGTATATATTGAGACGCTCATCTATTAGGATAATTTGGAACAACATTGGGAACATGTTTGAGAAGTTTGTTCACCCTTATGCACAATGCCTGACAGGCATAAGTAGAAGAATGTATTTTTGAAGTGCCTACCATCTCCTTTTTAAGACTCAGATTTCAAGAGATCAAATCAGTGTGGGCTGTTCCAAAGTTAAGGCCATTTTATAATGGCCTCCTGCCATGAATGAAATATAACTGCTTGATGGTTTTGATCATTTCTACCAACATTTTACACAAAATGTTACAGCGATCAGTTTATTTTAGTTTAGTTTGGGGGATTTATAGGGTGCATTGCTACCCGAACGCCTCCCAGTTGTAGAGCGGAAGCAGAAAGAGAGAGCAGCTTATACTGCGAACAGGATAGATGTCAAGAATTTCTTTTTGAAAAAAAGAGGCCAGATTATTGCTGTGCTCCTCAAAGGCTTTAATCGAATCGGCCTGAGCGGGCACGTGAATGATTTCTTTGAGTAACAAGAAAATATCTTTTGGGGATTTAGAGGACTGGTCTATTTTGGAGGCATAAAATGAGGACTGTGTAGTTTTTATTTCTATATGGAAATGTCTAATTGCTTTCCCTTATTCCTTCTTTGCGTCATATCATAGGATTTCCTCCATTTTCTTTCCAATCGTTTGCACTCATTTTTTAGCAGTAGCAGCTGAGGAGTGAACCATGGGAATTTTTTGTGGCTTGTGGCTTGTGGCTTGAGTGATAGGTTTAATGGATAGTATGGAGTTGTTAGAAATTGAGTCTTTGTTTGACAGTCAGGTTACCCCCTGTTCAAGCAAGGACCCTCACTCTAGTCAGGTTAAAATAGAATCACCCTCAGCTAACCCCTGCTTACCCCCTTGGTAGCTTGGCAGAGCAGTAGACTTAACTTCAGAGTGCTAGGTGTAAAGTATTTGTACCAACACACACAGTAACTTGATGAAAACACTACAAAATTACACAACACCAGTTTAAAAACATAGGAAATATTTATCTAAACAAAACAAGACCAAAACAACAAAAATCTGCAATACACAAGTCAAGTTATCAATTAAAAATTAAGAAGAGTCTTTAAGTAGTTTTAATCACACTCTAACGCTGTCAGCGTGAAAAAGTACCTTGGGTGCGTCAAAAATAGCCCCGCACGGGCGCGTGCGCATCAAAAAGTGCTCACGAGCGGGACCGTGCTTCGTTTCTCCTTTCGACGGGTCGGGTGCGTTGTTTGTTCTCTCCGCAGGAGAGTGATGCGTCGATCCGGTCAGCACAGGGCCGAGTAGAAGTCTCTCCAGAGACTCCAGGTGCTGGCAGAGAGAAGTCTTTGCTGTCCCTGAGACTTCAAACAACACAAGGCAAGCTCTTAAATCAAGCCCTTGGAGATTTCTTCTCAAGATGGAAGGTACACAAAGTTCAGTCTTTGCCCTCTTACTCTGGCAGAAGCAGCAACTGCAGGATAGCTCCACAAAGCACAGTCACAGGCAGTGCAGCTCTTCTTCCTCAGCTCTTCAACTCTTCTCCAGGCAGAGGTTCCTCTTGTTTCCAGAAGGGTTTCTAAAGTCTATGGTTTTGGGTGCCCTTCTTATACCCAATTTCTTCTTTGAAGTAGGCCTACTTCAAAGTAAAGTCTCTTTTGAATGTGAAATCCTGCCTTGCCCAAGCCAGGCCCCAGACACTCACCAGGGGGTTGGAGACTGCATTGTGTGAGGGCAGGCATAGCCCTTTCAGGTGTGAGTAACCACTCCTCCCCTCCCTCCAAGCACAGATGACTCATCAGAATATGCAGGCTACACCCCAGCTCCCTTTGTGTCACTGTCTAGTGTGAGGTGCAACCAGCCCAACTGTCAAACTGACCCAGAGAGGGAATACACAAACAGGCAGAGTGACAGAAATGGTATAAGCAAGAAAATACCCACTTTCTAAAAGTGGCATTTTCAAAAACACAATCTCAAAATCAACTTTACTAAAAGATGTATTTTTAAATTCTGAGCTCAGGGACCCCAAACTCCACATGTCCATCCACTCCCAAAGGGAATCTACACTTTAATCAGATATAAAGGTAGCCCCCATGTTAACCTATGAGAGGGACAGGCCTTGCAACAGTGAAAAACTAATTTAGCAATATTTCACTGTCAGGACATATAAAACACATTACTATATGTCCTACCTTAATCATTCACTGCACCCTGCCCTTGGGGCTACCTAGGGCCTACCTTAGGGGTGTCTGACATGTAAGAAAAGGGAAGGTTTAGGCCTGGCAAGTGGGTACACTTGCCAAGTCAAATGTACAGTTAAAACTGCACACACAGACACTGCATTGGCAGATCTGAGACATGATTACAGAGCTACTTATGTGGGTGGCACAATCAGTGCTGCAGGCCCACTAGTAGCATTTGATTTACAGGCCCTGGGCACCTCTAGTGCACTGTACTAGGGACGTAATAATAAATCAAATATGCCAATCATGGATAAGCCAATTACATACACAGTTTGTAAAGGCACACTTGCACTTTAGCACTGGTTAGCAGTGGTAAAGTGCCCAGATTAAATAAAAGCAGTAAAATCAGAGTCCAGCACACATCAACAACCTGGGGAACAGAGGCAAAATGTTAAGGGAGACCAAACCAAGGATGAAAAGTCTAACAGGAGTCTATGTATGTGGAGATCAATTCATTGAATTTGTCCGCAGAACAAGAGGTTGAATTAAGGAGAGTGGCATGGGTGCTCTTAAGGGCCGAAATCCAATTTTTACAGTTTAGCTTAGACCAGTGCCGACCAAATGACTTGTTCTTTTGTCGACCAGTGTCAGCGGCAGAGAAGGGCAGCATGAGTCTAATTAGGAAGTGATCGGACCAAGACAAAGGGAGAGGAGAATAGGCTGACAATTCAGCAATATTGCTGAACACAAAGTGTAGACTGTGGCATTTGGTATGCGTGGGTCCCTTAATCAGTTGCGTGAGGCCTAACGCCTCAAGATCAGTAAATAATATCTTGGCAGTGGCATTACTAGGCTCATCCGCATGAATATTAAAATCCCTGAGAATAATGAAGTTAGATTTACTGCAGACTAGGTCTGCCAGTAGTTCAGGGAGGGCAAGAGTAAACCTATCATAAGGCCCAGGGGGGCTTTAAATCAGAGCTCAGAGAGCATGAAAATAAGGTGCACTACTAAGGAGAATGTCATGCCTTCACAGTCAGGGGATGTCAAAGGTTGGAAAATACATTTAATGCCACCTTTGTACATGATGGCAATTTCCCTGCCCCTTGTGTGTGTCCTATCTAGCCAGCTAATGGAGTATCCATGGGGCAGGGCAAGGGCTATGTCCAGAGTGGAATCATCACAGAGCCACGTTTCTGTTAAAAACAGGTTTTCTGGTGCATGGTCGCTAAGTAGTAAGTGAATATCGATTTTGTGGGCAGGTAGGGATCAGCAATTAACTAAAAGAAACTTGCTGACTCACCCAGTAAATTTTCATTGCTCGTGCCCGACCACATTCTGGAAGGTCCATGAGCAGTGGTTGCAGGACCAGTGAGGTACAGCAGGGTCCACAGAGTGCAGACAGCAGCCCACAACAGGCGTTCTGAGGGCTAAAAGTTGGTTGGCTGAAAATACTTGTGTATTTGGGCTGGGGAAGGCAGGGTTTCTGGCCTCTGGTCCTGGCCTGGCCGGGTGCAGATGGGCTTGCCTGCAGCGCACCTGCAGAACGCATTGGCTGATGCATGACCCTTATAAAGGGGTCAGGTAAAGGCGGAAGGCACAGCTAGACCACCACCCAAGATAGTGTCTACCTCAGGCATAAGAGCCTGGGGTAAAGATGGCACCAGTTGTCAAGATAGAAATAAAATAAACACTGAAAAATAGACTACAGTAAAAGCGGCTTTCACCGACTGCTGCCACTGAATACAGGCAGCAGGGGTACAGTAAAAAAGGGTGGGGAGAGGAGAGGTTTGCTTTTTAAAATGCAATGTCTAAGAACAATGACTAAAATAATCTTTACAAAGTCACAGTGTCTGCTATACAGTCTGACGGTCCGCTGCTGCATGACCCTTATAAAGGGGTTATGGGAAGGGGGAGTGCGCAGCTAGTCCGCCACCCAAGATGGCGTCTACCTCAGGCACAAGAGACTGGGGTAAAGATGGCGCCCGTTGTCAAGATGAAAGTAAAAAAAACACAAAAAAATAGGCCTTGAAAATGTGGCTGTCACCGACTGCTGCCACTTAACACGGGCAGCAGAGGTAAAGTAAAAAAGAGTAGGGGGAGGAGAGGTTTGTTTTTAAAAATGCAATGTCTAAGAACAATAACTAAAATCACCTTTACAAAGTCACAGCGTCTGCTGGTCTGCTGCACGTCCGCTGCTGCATGACCCTTGTTAAAGGGTCAGGGGAAGGCAGAGCTCACATCTAGACCACCACCCAAGATGGCTTCTACCTTATGCATAAGAACCTCGGGTATAGATGGGGCCCGTTGTCAAGATAGAAGTAAAATAAACACTAAAAAATAGGCTGCAAAAAAGCGTCTGTCACTGACTGCTGCAACTGAACACGGGCAGCAGAGGGATAGTAAAAAAGAGTGGGGGAAGGAGAGATTTGTTTTTTAAAATGCAATGTCTAAGAACAATGACTAAAATCATCTTTGCAAAGTTACAGCGTCTGCTATACAGTCTGCGGTCCGCAGCTAATTATTAAACTGACCAAGAAAGGCATAACTTTCTGGTGGGGAGACCAACAAGACCAGGCCTTTAGACAATTGACAACAAATTACTACAAACCTATTTTGAAACTTGCAGGTGTTCGGTTGCCCTTCTTAGTGGATGTGGATGCCTCTTTGTTTGCCATTGGAGCCATCTTATCTCAGATGGATGTGAAAATGTTTATATCCAGGTGGCCTATCACTCCAGGAATCATTATGAAATTGTAAAGAAATGTACAATACACAATAGACAATTATTTTCAATAAAACAGGCCTACACCCATTAGAGGTATTATCTTAATGAAGCCTATCAAGAAATCACTATTTGTATTGATCAATGGAATTTACTTTAGTTCATCTCCAAGAAATGTGCAGATGTGAGACATGCTATGTAAACACAAATTTTATCCCTGAAAATTAAAGATGACAACAGACCTCCTGTTGATCCTCTCAACATTATTGCCACTATGATAGAAAAATGGAAAACATTGGCTATAATCTTAGACTCTGTGAGACAAGTGATGTAGTGGTGCCTTGACTTCTCTGAAGTAGGACATCTTGGGATGAGAAAGATGTAGGAAATCATCAATAGACCTTTGTGGTTGCCGAAGTGGAAGCATTCAGTTTAACAGTGTACAACAGTATTCCACATGAGCTCAAGACAAAGCCTTGCACTGTCCTATATCTGGTTTGCTTCAGCATTTGACAAACCCCACACAACATTGGAATATGATATTAATGGACTTCATTGTAGATCTACCACCCTCAAAACGCTATACTTTCTTACTAATAATAGTGGACATCTTCACCAGGATGGGATATTTCATCCTGCCAAAGAAATTACCTACAGCAGTAGAACAAACAGCAATCTTTTTGGTGCACATTTTATATTTACATCGGCTGCCAGACATCATCATTACAGACCGAGGCACACAGTTCACAGCATGTATTTTGGAAAGAACTGATGAAAAAGGTAGGAACCAAACATTTTAAATCAACTAGCAACAATCAGCAGATAGATGAACAGACAGAGGACCTGATTTAGATCTTAGCAGGTGGAATACTCTGCCACAAACGTAATGCATATGCCGTTCACATATAACGATCACCATCAGATATAATGGGATTGTAATATGGGCGCAGGATATGCATCACGTTTATGACAGAGTATTCCCCTCCATCAAGATCTAAATCAGGTCCAGAAAGTCTGAATCGATCCATCACACAATAGTTGGTGTTTCCTCATGAATCAGTTGAATGTGAGGAGCAGAGGAATCATACTGACAGAATTCCCATACAAGAATTACTTGCATGCCTCCCTGGGAAGATTTTAGTTTTTATGTGCTTCTGGCAATCATCCTAAAATGTGTCTATACAAGATAAGAGCTTCACACTCCCTTCAGTGACTAGTCTCCTGTAACACATTCAGATTATTTAAAAAAATCTATTTTTTTATTGTAAAGTACACATTGGGTTGGGGTGGGTCCCTTTAAAGTATATCACTCAGGCTACACTGGAGACAGAGTTTTTGTATAAAGTGATGTTTCTCAAAGCAGGAAGAATTTGGGACTGATGCTGGCCGGAGCACTCAGAAGACAGACACAAATAAATGTGTGATTTTCCAGACGCAGCAGTCAGGAACACACGAAGGACAGGTTCAACCTAGTAACTTCCTCTCCTTGAAAAACTGAAGTCCCACCCCTCATCCTGGCCAGACAACTATTGGAACTGGGGTTTCTGGTTGTCAGAGTATGTACTCTGTACAAGCAGAAACCACCACCATAGTCAAGGTAAGTCAGATACACATTTAGAGATAACCCGTGCTAACCCTCTGGTAGCCCGGCACACAGCAGTCAGGCTTATCAAAAGAGTCAATGTGTAAACTATTTGTGTAAAACAGAATAAAAACCCCACACAAAGTAATCCACACAGGGTTAGAAAAATAGATTATATTTATATGTGTAAAAGTAGACCAAAATCACAAAAATCCAATCAGTAGAGGTCGAGATGTGAAATGTTAAAGAATAAACAAAAAATAGTGCTTAGAAGTCAATAGTGCTAAGAGGTTACTTGTCGCACTGGACCGGGGTAAATCCAGAGTTTAGGTCAACTGCAATGGAGGGCAGACTTGCTATAGAACCCACACAGGGTCCACTGAGAAAGTACCTTGGATGGAGGAATGGTCGACATCGATAACTTGATGCGTGGAGCGGACGAGGAGATGCATTGATATTGATTAAGGAGCTGTAGGCAATGTGTCGGCTCTGAGCTGCGCAGTTTCAATGCTGCATTGAAGATCAGGTAGTGAGTGACGTTCAAGCACTGTGGCTTTGTTGAACCACTGTGTTGGAGCAAAGCGTGGGCGTCGAGTGTCACAAGGTCAAAGATGCATCAAAATCCGAGGACAATGCTTTGAAATCTGGGGATGATGTGTTGTGCAGTCGGCAATGTGGTGTCCGAGTTCAGGCAGCAGTGGAGATGTGTCGGCATCAGTGTAGAGCAGAATGAGCTGGTTCCGATCAGTGCTAGTCATTGATGTGTTGGTTTTCTTGAGTTGCACCACAGATGTTCACTTCCAACGGCCCAGGACTGGATTGGCACTACTTGGCAGAGCAGGACTCTCAGCAGACAGAATTCAGGTGGTGGTTGCGGGTACAGGCAGTCTCTGACATCCCTGAGACTGCAGGAGAACAGAGAGCAAGCTAACAAGCCCTTGGAGTCACTCTGGGTTCAGATGAGAGTGATTCTGTCCTTCCTCAGCAGGGCAGAGATCAGCAGGCAGCAGGGTAACTCATCAAAGCAGAAAGCAGTTCTTGTAGGAAAGCAATCTAGCAGAGTGGTACTCCTTGTAGCACAGCACCCCTTTACTCTTGGCAGAGTTCTTCACAGGTTCAGCAGTCTACTGATTTGAGTGGGTCAGAGACACAGTTCTTATACCCAGATCTGCCTTTGAAGTTGGGGTGCCTTCAAAGGAGGGACTTTGAAGTGCACAGAGGTCCTTTCTTTCTCAGCCCTGGCCCCAGACTATCAGTAGGGGGTAATCAGCCCTTTGCGTGGGAACAGGTACTCCATAGTCAGGCGTAAGTGTCAGCTGCCCTCCACCTTTCCTGCCCAGGAAGAGCTATCAGAAGGCAGATGAATTCAGATGAGTGTTCAGACACACCTAACCTTCCTCTGCTTGAGGCTCTCTAGAAGCTATGCACAAAGTGTAGCTGTCACCCACCCCAGTTGTGAATTGGAGACAGGCTGCGGGCACACAGAGCTGTAAGAGCAGAGTAATTCCTGTTTATAAAAGTGGGACTTCTAAATTGTTAATGTTGGAACCGACTTCACCATTAAAGATGATTTATCATTGCCATTCCAATGATATGATACATGGAGCTACTCCTTTCTGATCAGTAATTAGAGCTTAAAAGTTTTTTAAGGAATTCCGAATGCTGGCCTATGAGAGGAATTGGCCTCACAGTAGTGCCAGGAGATGTAAAACAATCCATGTTCTGCCTTTTAGTTACATAGCACCAAACCCTATTCGGTACCTAAGGCCTACGTTAGGGTTGCAATAAGTAATAAAAGGGAAGTTTAAGACTTGGAAAGGGGTTTAAAATGCCAAGGCAGTGGCAGGCCTAAGACATGTTTAAGGAGCAACTTGAGTGTGTGGCACAATCAGTGCTGCATGCCTAGTTTTAGCATTCAATCTACACTCACCCCGGTATTTGTCATACCACTTTACAAGGGACCGTCAAGTAATTTAAATATGCCAATTGTGGATGCACCAATGTTACCATGTTTAGGGGAGAAGCACATGTATATTAGCACTGGTCAGCAGTGGTAAAGTGCTCAGAGTCCAAAAGCCAACACAGATATACAGCACAAATGTGAGGCATACAGACAAAAACTTTGGGGTAAGACCACCCTAAGTCTGACAGGTCTCACACTAACAAATAAAAGCACGCTGGAAGACAAATCAGCATTTCCTCATGAATTAAAACAATCATCCTTGAATGTCTGAAGCTAGCCTGCTCTTTCTCTCCTCACATCAGTGTCTGGGTTTCCTTCTTATAGCCACAGGAATGCAGGCAATACGCTTCCACTGTCTGGGAAGCTATCCTCACTCCCCTTCTGTTCCATGCCAAACCAGTGGCATTCAATTTTAGCATACTTTGTTTTGGTAATCAATACTGGGAGGCAAACCTTAGGGATAAACATCAAAAGACATCTACCTCTGCATATGCAGAATCTCATTTTGATGCTTACATTACTTACCCTTTATATTCTCTCATATTGATATTAAGTGGTTAATGTTCCGTTCAAGTGCAGCCTAAAACTCCCAATATTTCCATATAAATGTGTTTATGTTATCAGCCCACATGCTGATCAGATGTCCTAACTGAAGCAGCAATAGGCTAACAGAACAATAAAATTGCCTGATTATAGGTCTTATCAAAAGTACCTGGTATAGCATTATCTCACTTACAAGGTTTCTTGCTATAATGTTGCTTCTTCAGAGTGCGTACTCTCTCAAAACTCTACACTATGGCCCTCATTATGAGTTTGGTGGTCCTGTCCCCACCACGCCGGCGGTCAGACCGCTGACAGCGGAGTGGGGCAGGACCACCAAATTATGATGTCGCCAGTGAACTGGCTGCATCACAGCCAGTTCACCGCCTGTACCACCAGGGCTGTGGGACCGCCTGGCTGAAGGTCAACCTTCGACCCGATGGTCCACCTAACACCGCCCGCCACAAAATCTCTGGCGGAAAGGATACTGGCTACAGGAATTAAAATTCCTGTCATCACAACAGGACCCCCCACGGCCCCATCACAGGTCCCCCAGCCCCCAAGCAGCAAAGCCCCCCCAGACCCTGTACTGATCCCCCCACCCCGATCCACGTATGCATACACCATACTTACATGCATACATGCACACATCCACGCTCACTCATTCATACCCACATATACATACAGGCACGACACCCCCCATATACACGCACTCATACTTCCCCCAACCCTTGCATACAAGCATTCATACTCCCCCACCCCCACATACACGCATTCACACATGCACACAGACACTTGCACACACATGCACACAAATATACACAACAGCCCCCATCCCCCTCCATTCACACACACCCCCAACACTCCCACCGTCGGCCGATCACCTTACCTGGTGGTCACGGTTGTTGTCCAGGAGGGAACAGGGTCAATGGCGCATGGTCCGCTGCCAGCACCTCACCAACACAACACCGCCAACACAACACCGCCACGCCGTTTACAGTGTTGTAATACGGCAGGAGGTGTTGTGATGACTTGGCGGTGGAGCAACCTCGACTAGACTGCCGACTGCCAGTATGGCTTCTGACGGCTTTCCGCCCAAATTGTGGCAGAAAGCAGCAAGTATTCACAATATGGCGGCCTTCGGACTGCCAACATTGACGGTTATATGGTGGGCGTGAGGTCGGTGGTCTACGGAATAGACTGCTGAACTCATAATGAGAGCCTATGTTCCTAAATCCCTACAGGAAAATGTTTACCTTGACTTAAAACTTCCACTTGTCTTCTCTCTTTTTTATTTGAATGACCTTCTCTTACTTTCCATCCTCTGCATGCCTCCTATCTCTGAGTACAGCCTCCTCTATTTCATGTGCACATTTGCAAGAATGTCTTTTGTTGTATTTCAGCAAATTGTCCACACTTCATCTCAAAGACCATAACCTGTCCTCTCGTTGTGGGTTATACCTCAACCTAGCAACAACTAATCTCTTCTAGCTCATGTACTGATCCTACCAACCATCTGTAGGAACTCATTCACATCCCTCCTCACCCACTAATGATCACACCTAACTCTTACTAATTTAATTGACCACAAAGACACTGGAGTATATGCGTAGAATGGTCACCTTGAGAGCACAAGAGTAACTCAATAACTAACAATAGAATGGTAAGGAAATTCCACAGACGCTTCCCTCAAACAAATATGTCCAGCAACTTACATCTTAGGACGAGTGGATACATCGAAGGGGTATAAGGATGTGGAAGCCTCAATGTAATTGAGTTTTTGTAAGGTTGGAAAAAGGGAGAGCTGTCTGGAAAACAGGAAGTTGAAAATGCCTTTCACAACAATCATGGGAGCATTTCCAGAGACAAGATGGCAGCCGTGGCTGTGTGAGCGGCAGCAGGGCAGCAGGGAGCCCCCCGACCCCTCCCAGTCCCTTGAGCAGCCCTGTGACTATCATCTTACCTTCTTTTTCTCCCCCTAGCATGGTAGGGCGAAGCTCCAGAGGCTCCGGAGTTGTTGTGCTGTTTGTCATGGTAGCCCTGCATGGAGCGGCTGGCTGCACCCACATGCTGAGAGCAGACTTGCGGGCATGGTAACTGGGGAGGCAGGTGCTGGGAACCACCCCCACGCAGCAACATGGCCCCCAAGAATCCCTGCTGCATTTGGGGGAAGACAGGTGTAGCTGTGGGAGCCCAGAGGCAGCCTCTTTCCTTGGGGGATACCTCCAACAACGGCACGAGGCTGGCCTCTAAGCCCAGGAGGCCTATGCTAGGAAGAAGCCCACGCAAGGCAAAGACTGCAATCTTGTTAGTGTAGCCAGATCGGACGTCCAGGCTGGGGATGGTCGAGTGATTTCAGATTTCTTTGTAAACTATACAACAGACCAGTAAACCGGCAACTGGGAAGGGGGAAAATGGCGCTGCAGCTCTGGTTCAGGAGGTCCAGTAGGATCGCAGGACCAACCACAGGCAATACCAGAACAAGAACCTGATGATACTCTTGAGGCTGTTGTGCAGCAGGGTCGCAACTTGAACCCCTTCCAGGTTAGTGATAACTTAACAGTTGCATCTAAAGACTCCACAGTGTTGCATATGAATAATGTGGCCAGTAGAATTAACTTGGAGGCATCAGCAGCAGCCAGGAAGCGTGGGGTCTCTGAAGGGGTATTAAATGGGATTGAAACTATGCCGCCACCTCAGCACACCTATGGACATGAGGCAAATCAGTCAGGTCATTTTCACAAAGCAGCAGGAAGGTGTAAGCCCAGGCCTAAGTGGGGAGAGGCACATAGCCGATATAGGCAGCAGACTACCAAGGGGGTTTGATTCTGGACAGGGTGAGGCTGTGGAAAACCTTTTCTCTCTTTCAGAGCAATATGATGGGGGGATTTCAGTTCAGCTACAGAGCTGGATCTCTCCAGCAACTCTGCTACCTCTAACGAGGGGTCAGGGGAAACAGCAGCAAAAAAAGGCTTTAAAAAAACATTTTTGAGGAAAGAGAAACAAGGACAACCAGAGACAAAATGGAAAAGCCTTCAAAGGGGTCAAGGGCAAGAGTATTGTCCTAGGATTACTCTGCAACTCAGCAACTGCATGACAATTTATCTGCCCCTTCTAATGAATCCACGGATCCTGACTCTGGGTTGGTAGAGCTCCCTGAACTCCCATCTCTGTATCTTCTTTATCAAACAATGATGTCACACCATAAACAGATACAGAGCGACAGCAAGAAAGCCAGGATTGCTAGTAAGCAGCTTCAAGTATTTGTAAGAAAGATCCAAAATCCTGTTCGGAGATTGGTGAACGTATTGCTGCTATGGAAGCTCGCACCGGCATGATAGAGTCTGCTCTGGGTATGGTGACATAGCAATCCGCAAGGCATGAGTCATAGTTAGTGGATCTCCAATGGAAAATCGAAGATTTTGAGAACCGCCAATGTCGCAATAATCTGCGAATATTTGGGATTAAAGAAGGGGAAGAAGGCCAAGACATGAGGGCTTATATCATCAAATTATTCAAAGGTACTTTTCCTGATCTGGTAAACTGGGATTAGGTGCGAGAGATTCAGAGAGCTCATTGGTACCCGTTATACGTGAAAAAGCTAAAGAAAGATCCATGGATCATCTGCTACAACTATTTTCTCCGGTAGATGGTTTTTGAGAAAGCTCATCCTAACTCTAAGATTCAGTATGAGATAGTCTCTTTTTTTTCATGCCCAGACTATTGTCACTCTACCGTGGAGCAACGGTGGCGACTAAGATAAATGATAAATCCTTTTTGGGGAGAAAGGGGCAGAAGCCTATCTACTGAATCCAGTTTGCTTAAAAAATGTTCACAAGGCTATTATTCAGGTTTTCTCGTCAGAAATTAAATTAAAGCCAAAGAATATCTGGAAAGTCTGCCCTAAATCTTAAGTTATTGATGATAAAGGGCTAACTATGGACTAGGATTATAATACTATTTGGCGTAGGGCGATTTTTCCCCTGGTCTTCATGATGCTTGTATGTTACTAGTTCGGTGAGAGTCAAATGAGAGAAAAGCGAGGGAAAGGGGGAAAAAAGAAGGAAAAAAACAGGGAAAGAAGGGCAAGATAATTTAATAAAACCTAATGGGAAAGGAGAAGAATTGAGAGGGTCCAAGTGGTATTTGGATTTTGAAAACTTATTGAGGCCATCGGGTGGGGAGGGGGTAACCTTGCCATTTTACAGACCATCAGTCTGGCAGTCTCATTTAGTAGGCTTGGGGGAGGGTCACTTGGGTCAGTGTTGTAGATGGGACCTGGGGTCAGGAATATTAGCGAGGGTTGGAATGGGTTGGGGGATGGCTTGGCAGGGCGCACAAAGGGTATAAATGGACAGCGGGTTAAACTGAGGGTCAAAATGTCCAAAATCAATCCACCCAGAGCCATGGCTGTAGGACTGCTCCAACATGTAACCACAGATTTAAATGAGACATGATAGCAACCTGCGTATCGCCATGCTAAATGTTGGTGGTTTAAATGACGGTAAAAACGGCGTTTGAAGTGAAGGACTTAAAACATTGCAGGCATATATCATCTGCATGCAGGAGACGCACATCATTGGCCCAAAAAATATCTGCTGAAATTCCCTGGCTATCAGTTACTGGTGTACACTACTCAAGGTTTAACGACAAAGGAAGTCACAGTATTGGGACAGAGTATAATGGTTGAAGTAGTTAAAAAATTCTCGGACAAATTGGGCAGATGGGTGATTTTAGAATGTTAGGTTTAGATTCTCCCTCTGCTCAATATATGGGACTAACGTTGTAACGTAGTAGATTTTATTAATACTGAATTAACCGCATGGGCTCTACCGCTCATTGTTTGTGGGGATCTGAATATACATATTGACAGCAAATTGCCTATTCTGCAGCATGGGCGATATATAGGGAGGAAACCGAAAGTATATCAGTCTTTGCAAGCACTGGTTGAGAGCCATGGGTTGGTTTATGAGTGGCAGCAGTGTAAGGCTCCCGACCCTGGTTTCACTTTTTTTTCTTTTCCTCTTAAGAAATCGTCTAGATTAGACTATTTTTTTTATCAACATCATTATCTGAGGGGTTATTGATTGAAAAATACCCAAGAGTAATGTCTGACCATAACCCTCTGGTAATAGAGCTGCCGGTCTTGAATAAGGTACAACAATTTAATGCATGGTCATTTGACAGTGGATTGTTATTGGACCAAGCTTATATTACACATATGAAGAAATGGATATTTGATTTTCTGGAAACCAACCATGGCGCTGCCCTGACTGGGGTAGTTTGGGATGCTTTAAAAGCAGGAATTCGAGGGGAGAATTAAGCAGTTCCATCTAGAGCGCGATCTTGTTAAGGTGCAGACACGTCGACGGGAATGCTACATGGCTAGCAAGAAGGTTGGTAGGCTTCTGGCCCTTAAAACCAAGCAAAAAAAATTGTGTGGCATCATTAATATGATTAAGGATAAAGATGAACAGATAGTAAGAGGAAACACACCAGTCTCAGGGGTGTTTAGAAAATGTTATCGTACACTGTATCAACAGGAGGCCCAGGATGTTAGTATGTTAGAACATAAGCTCAGCTTATATCTTGATGAAATCCACCTTGGGAGACTGCAGAATGATGAGAGGGGTCAACTTGCTGCACCTATAACATCTGAGGAGATAGCAGCCATTCTGAACTTGCTGGCTAACGGAAAGGCAGCTGGCCCAGATATGATTCCAGTGGAATTTTGTAAGGTGTTTTTTCAGGAACTGAGTAACGAACTGCTTACACTATTTAAGGCGGTTCAAGGCAGAGCTTTAGCTCCGGCATAGTGGGTTTCAGCAAATATCGTAATTTGTTTGAAAAAAGAGAAAGATCCATTAATACCAAGTTCTTATTGCCCTATATCTTTAATTAACGGGGATGCTAAACTATATGCCAAGGTTCTTGCCATCAGGCTATTCAAATGATCGATAATCTGGTTTGCCCCTGGCAGCATTGCTTTATTCCAGGCAGAGGCACCACTGGCCATGTGAGGTGCGTCATAGAAATGTTAGATTATGCTCAAGTTCTTCGAGCACTGATGTCGTTAATTTTGTTAGATGCAGAAAAGGCTTTTGACCGTGTGAATTAGGTTTATTTGTGGACGGTCCTTTCTAAATATATTATTGATCCTACTTTTATTAGGGCCATACAGGGGCTATATCAGAACCCCAATGCAAGGGTGCTACTGTTAGGGACAGAATCTGAAACATTTGGTATTACAATGGGTACAAGGCAGGGGTTTCCCTGCTTACCCCTGCTCTTTGTGGTGTATATCAATCCTCTTATAAGGAAGTTGTTAGATAATAAATTAATTGCACCGATGGGAATGAATGAGGGGGATGTTAAAACCCTAGCATATGCCGATGGTATTGCTATAGTATCACCAGACCCAGAAACATCACTAATAGAAATGGAGAAGGAAACGTCCAACTTTTGCAAGGTGTCTGTTTTTCTTTTAAATAGGGCTAAATGTCAGGTACTAGTCAATGAATGGGCAACTCTGGAAGATGAGCATAAAGTAGAGCAAGTAACCTACTTAGGAGTCAGGTTAACTACTAATCTGGACAATATTGTTGACTATAATCTTGCTCCTATGATTGCTAAGACTAAAAAGGAACTACATGGTATGAATAATCTGTATATTTCAATAGTAGGACAATGTAATGTTATTAAAATGATTTTGCTACCGCTGGTCCTATATTTTTTTAGGACTATTCCATTGGAGATTGACCAGTGTTGGTTTAACTATATGGAGGCATTAGCAAACAGTTGTATATGGTCTTTTTCTAGACCTCGGTGAGCTTTTAAGTATTTAACACTCACAAGGGCACGCAGTGGGTGGCCCATGCCTAATTTCCATCTATATTATTGGGCTGTGGTTTTACAATATATTCAACCTTTAATTATATATGATGGTCTCAGTCAATCATCAGGGCAGCTTTGCCCAATCATATATAATATGATCTGGGGCAATTAAGCTAATACTGCTTTTACGAGAATCGTGGAACCAAGCTGCTTTAAAAAAGTTAAATTTAAAACAATGTGGGCAGCATTTGAGGTATGGACTCATATCAGGCGGAAAATGGTATTTGGGCGGTTCAGCTACTATACCCCTTTATGGATTACCCCTATCCTCCCCGGGATATTCCGGGAGAGAGGATGTGAAAAGTGGGCACAAGGGGGAGGGCTCAAGGAATAAGTGACTTATACAATGGTCAGAAAATCAAAACCTTTAATGAGTTAAAGGAGGAATTTGCTACGGAGAGCAGAGACTTTTTTAAGTTTCTGCAAATTAGGAGTTTTTTTACATCCTCGGCCAGCGAAGAGTCATTGGGGGAGAAGTTCGCCATTATGCAGGCTCTTGAGAATACTGCAGACAATGATACTCGGAAACTCTACTCGATTTTATTAACTTTTAGTCAAGATAACTTGGGGCACCATATAGAAAGATGGGGGCGGTGGATAGGGGCCTCTGAGACCTCTTTTTTAGCTTCTCTGGAACTGGCTCAATGGACACTGCTTGCATCGGGATTACAGGCCAACATTATAAAACTCTATTTAATCTTTATTATACCCCTCCCAGAATCTCCAAATGGGGGAGGTCTAAAGGGATCTACTATCCCTGGTGTAACAGCCTGGGAGATGACTTAGTACATATGTATTTCAGTTGCAACAAACTTCAAACCCTTTTCTCTGACATCATAGAGTTTTTGGCGAAGATAGATCACCAGATGGATGGTCTAACATCTCGACTTGTATTATTGGGGTTTGATGAAGATGCCTGCCAGGTTCAATTTCAAGGCTTTTTATTTGTGGCTATGGTGGTTGTCCGGTGCTGTATTGCTTCAGACTGGATCAATTCTGAACCTCCAATGTTCAACCAGTGGCTTGCACGTATCCTTTCCATGTATCACCTTGAGATGGGCTTGTACGCATTAAAAGGGCATGTCCGTAGAAAACAGGGTTAGAAACTCTGGGTTCCGTTGACCCAATGGATAAGCCAAACCTAAGGTTTTTTTTTATTTACGGTGCATCTGTGGGGTTTTGAATTCTGACAATGTTTTGTGTTCTGTTTCTTTAAAAATTGATGTTCAGACTTTATGTATGTCTCTTTCGCTGTCTAACTGATTGCTTTAACATTTTGTGCGCATAAAAAAAATATATATATGGGAGCATTTCCTAGTCATGAGTGGTAGTGCTAGAATTTAGGTCTCTGATAATGTGAAGCAGATGCCTGGCAATATTTTTCATAGTTGATGTGTTTTTTCTACTTCTGTCTAGCTTGTACCTGCTTTCTGTCTTGTATCTTTTTTTTGTTTTGACCTTACTGGTTCCCTCACAGATAGGGTTTCCTGTTAGTACTTATCCTTGGTTCTCTCCTTTTATTGTTGTCTGTTTGTGAGTGCCTGCTTGTGGTGTCTCCTTAATTGGTGTCCTGTCCATCATCTTGCATTCTTGAGTTCCTGCCTGATATCCTGGTATGGCGGGAGCTTGTTCAAGCATCATCCCCCAGTACAACGAGTGGGCCTCTGAATCTATATCTTGCTTCATCATCTGTAGATGGAAGGACTCCTGGGATAAGGCTCGGATCATAGTACCTTTACAAATCCACCTAGTGAGAAAACCCATCCTGGTTTTCTTCCTCCTCCCTGCTCCCTCTTTCCTGTTGTCCTTGTGTTTTGCTTTTGGGTGTACCTGTAACTCACAATAGATTGCAGAGGAACTAAGCAATATCAGAGGTTCAGAGCAGGTCTGTCTCTTTGGTACCTGACACATAATAACTACAAGGAAGGAATAGACCAGGCTAAGATTTTATGTAAGTTTATTGCTGCTGGAGATATGAGTTGTTACATATCAATTAATTGTGTTTCACTGTGGAGATATATGGTAGGTGTTCCCATCATGTAATGTGATGGGTGGCATAATTTAAAAGCCAGGTTTGCTACGAAAACAAATTTTAAGGTGATATGGTTTTCAGGATGTGTAAATACAGGTGATTTAGTGAGTATTTTTCACTGTTTATCACAGCATGTGTAATATGAAAAGAAAATATGATTGCTTGTCCTCGTATAAGAAAGGCTGAAACGTCTTATTGTGTAGTCATGTAATAAATGTTTTTGGATCAGGAAAGTGTACACAGCTTTGTTCTATGAAATAAAGGGAACTACTAATTGTGAAGACAAAAATATATTATGTATAAACATCAAAAATCTAATCCTAAAATATATATATTTCCAAATAATATTACCAAAGCTTAGAGTAAAAGTTTATTTTTTTAAATATATATGTTGTATATTTTAACATTTTCTACAGAAATGTAAAAACAATTACTTCCTGTATAATTAATAAATAAGAAAACCTGCTGAAACTGTTAACTGAATAATTTAGAAAATGCATTTAATTAAAAAAGCAATTTTTAAAAAGAGTTGATTTAATCTTACAATACAAATCACGTCATTTATTTTTAAAAATATACATAATTATAAAATTAGAAATACCTATATTTAACTTTATGTTTTAATTTTAAATAAAATCAGACACAATCTGAAAATATTTATTGGTTAAAAAAATATACAAGTATATCAAAATATATATATATATATATATATATATATATATATATATATGTTCACCAATTGCAAACATATTTAATAATTTGTTAAATATAATGTTTTAAACTTCATTTAATAAATAACATAATCAGATAGACAATAATATAGAAAGTATTCTTGCAATATAAAACCCATGCCAGGCATCAAGCACAAATGTTTGCACTATAGTGCAAATGTTTGTGCACAGCATTAGCCATCTTTTCTGTGCGCCAGTGCTGGGGAAGAGAGCAGCATCACTGTATTTTAGCAGATATTGCTCTGCGACATTCTCTTCACATAGCAGCATAGCTACTTAGGTTGTTGTACTGTGTGACTTATTAGTAAATGTCTTTCTTAGCTCCCTGATGTGAGCAGTGGAAGGATACAAATCATCCACTCAAAAATAAAGGTAAAGAAGAATTCCTGTAAGGGTGGCACCAGCACAACAATATGAGAGAGAGGCGTTGAATCAAGAGAGGGGATTGGAATGGAAAGCAAGCCATTGAGTCATGAGCAAGAGCATGTCCCCAAACTCTGTCGATAAAGTACTGTAACAACACAAAAGGATGATGGACGGAGTGCTGAACAATGCAAAGAGTCACCCCCAGTCACAGTTCTGGGTTTAATCCAACTTTCTTTTGCTCACCATGCCACCCCAGTTTGGACCCAGCCATATGCAAATCAGTCTTGATCCTGTTCCTCATGGGAACAGTCCAGCCCGAACTGCCAAGCCAGATCCTCCCTCGACCGGAAACAAACATCCTGGGACCGGTTTCAGGGTTTCACCCTTCATCAGCCAGGCTAGCTTGAATCCACTGGCACAGTGAGCAAGGGACCCACGCCTGGGCATACCCTTCCCACTTAGGGCAACATTAACAACACAAAAGGATGATGAACGGAGTGCTGAACAATGCAAACACTCACCCCCAGTCACATATCTGGGTTTAATCCATTGTTTTTTTGCTCACCATGCCACCCTAGTTTGGACCCAGCCATATGCAAATCAGTCTTGACCCTGTTCCTCATGGCAACAGTCCAGCCCGAACTGCCAAGCCAGGTCCTCCCTGGACCGGAAACAAACATCCTGGGACCGGTTTCAGAGTTTCACCCTTCATCAGCCAAGCTAGCTTGAATCCAGTGGCACAGTGAGCAAGGGATCCACGTCTAGGCATACCCTTCCCACTTAGGGCAACTTTAACAACACAAAAGGATGATGGACGGAGCGCTGAACAATGCAAACACTCACTCCCAGTCACAGATCTGGGTTTAATCCATCGTTCTTTTGCTCACCATGCCACCCCAGTTTGGACCCAGCCATATGCAAATCAGTTTTGATCCTGTTCCTCATTGGAACAGTCCAGCCCGAACTGCCAAGCCAGGTCCTCTCTGGACCGGGAAACAAACATTCGGGGACCGGTTTCAGGGTTTCACCCTTCATCAGCCAGGCTAGCTTGAATCTAGTGGCACAGTGAGCAAGGGACCCACATCTGGGCATACCCTTCCCACTTAGGGCAACTTTAACAACACAAAAGGATGATGGACGGAGTGCTGAACAATGCAAACACTCACCCCCAATCACAGATCTGGGTTTAATCCATCGTTCTTTTGCTCACCATGCCACCCCAGTTTGGACCCAGCCATATGCAAATCAGTCTTGATCCTGTTCCTCATGGGAACAGTCCAGCCTGAACTGCCAAGCCAGGTCCTCTCTGGACCGGAAACAAACATTCGGGTACCGGTTTCAGGCTTTCACTCTTCATCAGCCAGGCTAGTTTGAATCCAGTGGCACAGTGAGCAAGGGACCCACGTCTGGGCATACCCTTCCCACTTAGGGCAACTTTAACAACACAAAAGGATGATGGACGGAGTGCTGAACAATGCAAACACTCACCCCCAGTCACAGATCTGGGTTTAATCCATCGTTCTTTTGCTCACCATGCCACCCCAGTTTGGACCCAGCCATCTGCAAATCAGTCTTGATCCTGTTTCTCATGGGAACAGTCCAGCCCGAACTGCCAAGCCTGGTCCTCCCTGGACCAGAAACAAACATCCTGGGACCGGTTTCAGGGTTTCACCCTTCATCAGCCAGGCTAGCTTGAATCCAGTGGCACAGTGAGCAAGGGATCCATGTCTGGGCATACCCTTCCCACTTAGGGCAACTTTAACAACACAAAAGGATGATTGACGGAGTGCTGAACAATGCAAACACTCATCCCCAGTCACAGATCTGGGTTTAATCGATCATTCTTTTGCTCACCGTGCCACCCCAGTTTGGACCCAGCCAATTGCAAATCAGTCTTGATCCTGTTCCTCATGGGAACAGTCCAGCCCGAACTGCCAAGCCAGGTCCTCTCTGGACCGGAAACAAACATTCGGGGACCGGTTTCAGAGTTTCACCCTTCATCAGCCAGGCTAGCTTGAATCTAGTGGCACAGTGAGCAAGGGACCCACATCTGGGCATACCCTTCCCACTTAGGGCAACTTTAACAACACAAAAGGATGATAGACGGAGTGCTGAACAATGCAAACACTCACCCCCAGTCAAAGATCTGGGTTTAATCCATATTTCTTTTGCTCACCATGCCACCCCAATTTGGACCCAGCCATATGCAAATCAGTCTTGATTCTGTTCCTCATGGGAACAGTCCAGCCCAAACTGCCAAGCCTGGTCCTCCCTGGACCAGAAACAAACATCCTGGGACCGGTTTCAGGATTTCACCCTTCATCAGCCAGGCTAGCTAGAATCCAGTGGCACAGTGAGCAAGGGACCCACATCTGGGCATACCCTTCCCACTTAGGGCAACTTTAACAACACAAAAGGATGATGGATGGATGGAGTGCTGAACCATGCAAACACTCACCCCCAGTCACAGATCTGGGTTTAATCCATCATTCTTTTGCTCACCATGCCACCCCAGTTTGGACCCAGCCATATGCAAATCAGTCTTGATTCTGTTCCTCATGGGAACAGTCCAGCCCGAACTGCCAAGCCAGGTCCTCCCTGGACCAGAAACAAACATCCTGGGACCGGTTTCAGGGTTTCACCCTTCATCAGCCAGGCTAGCTTGAATCCAGTGACACAGTGAGCAAGGGATCCACGTCTAGGCATACCCTTCCCACTTAGGGCAACTTTAACAACACAAAAGTATGATGGACGGAGTGCTGAACAATGCAAACACTCACCCCCAGTCACAGATCTGGTTTAATCCATTGTTCTTTTGCTCACCATGCAACCCCAGTTTGGACCCAGCCATATGCAAATCAGTCTTGATCCTGTTCCTCATGGGAACAGTCCAGCCAGAACTGCCAAGCCAGGTCCTCTCTGGACCGGAAACAAACATCCTGGGACCGGTTTCAGGGTTTCACCCTTCATCAGCCAGGCTAGCTTGAATCCAGTGGCACAGTGAGCAAGGGATCCACGTCTGGGCATACCCTTCCCTCTTAGGGCAACTTTAACAACACAAAAGGAAGATGGACGGAGTGCTGAACAATGCAAACACTCACCCCCAGTCACAAATCTGGGTTTAATCCATCGTTCTTTTGCTCACCATGCCACCCCAGTTTAGACCCAGCCATATGCAAATCAGTCTTGATCCTGTTCCTCATGGGAACAGTCCAGCCCGAACTGCCAAGCCAGGTCCTCTCTGGACCGGAAACAAACATTCGGGGACCGGTTTCAGAGTTTCACCCTTCATCAGCCAGGCTAGCTTGAATCTAGTGGCACAGTGAGCAAGGGACCCACATCTGAGCATACCCTTCCCACTTAGGGCAACTTTAACAACACAAAAGGATGATGGACGGAGTGCTGAACAATGCAAACACTCACCCCCAGTCAAAGATCTGGGTTTAATCCATCGTTCTTTTGCTCACCATGCCACCCCAATTTGGACCCAGCCATATGCAAATCAGTCTTGATCCTGTTCCTCATGGGAATAGTCCAGCCCGAACTGCCAAGCCTGGTCCTCCCTGGACCAGAAACAAACATCCTGGGACCGGTTTCAGGATTTCACCCTTCATCAGCCAGGCTAGCTAGAATCCAGTGGCACAGTGAGCAAGGGACCCACATCTGGGCATACCCTTCCCACTTAGGGCAACTTTAACAACACAAAAGGATGATGGATGGATGGAGTGCTGAACAATGCAAACACTCACCCCCAGTCACAGATCTGCGTTTAATCCATCATTCTTTTGCTCACCATGCCACCCCAGTTTGGACCCAGCCATATGCAAATCAGTCTTGATTCTGTTCCTCATGGGAACAGTCCAGCCCGAACTGCCAAGCCAGGTCCTCCCTGGACCAGAAACAAACATCCTGGGACCGGTTTCAGGGTTTCACCCTTCATCAGCCAGGCTAGCTTGAATCCAGTGACACAGTGAGGAAGGGATCCACGTCTAGGCATACCCTTCCCACTTAGGGCAACTTTAACAACACAAAAGTATGATGGACGGAGTGCTGAACAATGCAAACACTCACCCCCAGTCACAGATCTGGTTTAATCCATTGTTCTTTTGCTCACCATGCAACCCCAGTTTGGACCCAGCCATATGCAAATCAGTCTTGATCCTGTTCCTCATGGGAACAGTCCAGCCCGAACTGCCAAGCCAGGTCCTCTCTGGACTGGAAACAAACATCCTGGGACCGGTTTCAGGGTTTCACCCTTCATCAGCCAGGCTAGCTTGAATCCAGTGGCACAGTGAGCAAGGGATCCACGTCTGGGCATACCCTTCCCTCTTAGGGCAACTTTAACAACACAAAAGGAAGATGGACGGAGTGCTGAACAATGCAAACACTCACCCCCAGTCACAAATCTGGGTTTAATCCATCGTTCTTTTGCTCACCATGCCACCCCAATTTAGACCCAGCCATATGCAAATCAGTCTTGATCCTGTTCCTCATGGGAACAGTCCAGCCTGAACTGCCAAGCCAGGTTCTCTCTGGACCGGAAACAAACATTCGGGTACCGGTTTCAGGGTTTCACTCTTCATCAGCCAGGCTAGTTTGAATCCAGTGGCACAGTGAGCAAGGGACCCATGTCTGGGCATACCCTTCCTACTTAGGGCAACTTTAACAACACAAAAGGATGATGGACGTAGTGCTGAACAATGCAAACACTCACCCCCAGTCACAGATCTGGGTTTAATCCATCGTTCTTTTGCTCACCATGCCACCCCAGTTTGGACCCAGCCATCTGCAAATCAGTCTTGATCCTGTTTCTCATGGGAACAGTCCAGCCCGAACTGCCAAGCCAGGTCCTCCCTGGACGGGAAACAAACATTCGGGGACTGGTTTCATGGTTTCACCCTTCATCAGCCAGGCTAGCTTGAATCCAGTGGCACAGTGAGCAAGGGATCCACGTCTGGGCATACCCTTCCCACTTAGGGCAACTTTAACAACACAAAAGGATGATGGACGGAGTGCTGAACAATGCAAGCACTCACCCCCAGTCACATAGCTGGGTTTAATCTATTGTTCTTTTGCTCACCATGCCACCCCAGTTTGGACCCAGCCATATGCAAATCAGTCTTGATCCTGTTCCTCATGGGAACAGTCCAGCCCGAACTGCCAAGCCAGGTCCTCCCTGGACCGGAAACAAACATCCTGGGACTGGTTTCAGGGTTTCACCCTTCATCCGCCAGGCTAGCTTGAATCCAGTGGCAGAGTGAGGAAGGGACCCACGTCTGGGCATACCCTTCCCACTTAGGGCAACTTTAACAACACAAAAGGATGATGGACGGAGTGCTGAACAATGCAAACACTCACCCCCAGTCACTGGCACCTCTTTTGATTCTGGTATTTGACTCCTCATCCGGTGCGAATAGACACTGGCGCTGCGAGGAGGAGGAGGGGCAGTCCCAGAGCCCGGGAGCCCTTTAAATTGAGCATTCACGCTCCCGCTCGCGAGACGCGCCCGGGCAAAGCCCGGGCCAATGGCGGGCCCGTCATTGCCCGTCATTGCCAGGAAGAGGCAGGGCAGGCCCCCCCCGACACTCCTCCAAAGACTTCTGGATTTGGTGGCACACAGGCACGTGGCTGCCAGGAGGTACTCTCTTGGTGTTCTCCTCTTCTTTTTCTACCGCCCCATGACTGGGCCTAACTTTTTAGCCTATGCAAAGTATAATTAAAATAGCAGCATCTAGTTATGGTAACTGGGGCAGATTTAAATCTCCATATACTTGCTGCTGTGCTTACACTTCTCTTCTTTTTCCTTAATTCTTTACGCCAACCAACCTGAGGAATTTCAATAACTTATCAGGATGGGGAAAAGGAAAGCCAGTGGTAACCCCACTGGGCAGGGAGGGGCAAAGAAAGTACCTTGACATGCCACCGAAAATTGTACACTGACCCGAATTGATGATCTTATAGAGGAAGTAGAAAGTTTGTTAGCCACTAAGCCCCCAAAGCCCCCCAAGAAAGGGATTACTGCTACGACTAATGATATAAAATCTTTCTTTGCCCCTGTGAATAGAGAATTGCCGTTACCTACACCACAAGGATCTAATTCAGAATTTATTATGCTAGAAACTTCAACTAATTTAATATAGAGCCCTAAACTGAGCCTTTCTAGCCAGCAGGGTAGTGCGTTCCCCCTTATAAATTGCGACAACAGTTTTTTACCTCTTGCCTCCTTGGCGCCCACTGATTCAGAGAGGAGTGTGTCAAGGGAGGCAGAGGAGCCACTAATATCTTCAGCTATTCAGAGGGAACACCCTGTTGAGATACAGCTAGTACAAATAAGAGCTGAAATTCTGAGCCTCAGAGAGTATCTTACATCCTTTAGCCACATGATATACGAGAAGCTGGACGGCATATCTGCCGTAATTGGGGGCATAAGGAAATCTTCATTTAAACCTGATCCTTACTCTTTAGCTAGGCAAATCCAACAAGCTGAAACATTTATGACAGGAACACACAGGGGAAAGAGGGCTGAAGTGGTAACGCAGAACTTTAATGGGAAAAAAAGTGTACTTCCTGCTGTGGTCGCCTCTAACAAATGTGATATAACCCGGAATAGAGGGGCTAATTGCGAGGTGCATAGAAATGAATTTTTAGATAAAAGTTTTATAGGCCCTCCGGGAAGTGCCCCACTAAGCCAGATCAGGCACAGTGATTATGACATACACATGACAAATGTCCCCAAGCTAAGCTATGGCCAAAAAGAGCAAGGGGATTCCCTTAAGAACAAAGTAATCCATTGGATAAGGGGGGTAAAGAAGTGCAGGTCTATTATAAGGGATGACATAGTCACTGTCCAGAGACATTCAAGAGAATGCTCAGCAACAGACCTCATAGGGTTAAAACTGAGCAGCCAGAGCCTAGTGAAGGGCCTTCTGGCACTTGATCTAAGATTGAGACCCGGTACTTCATCCCAAGTGTCACTTGCCCAAAAAATCCCCCAATCATTGGCAAATCTGTTTTTCAAAGAGAGACATAATACTCCAATGCCCCTGAACACATGTATTCCAAGAAGGGATCATAAGAGCAGTCCAACTTCAGCCATAGATTGACGTGAAGTCCCCATAGTGAAGGTTGGGAGAGATGGCACACCCAGTAAAATGGCTTTGGACCCCTTTATGCCAAAGCAACCAGATATTGTGCACCCTGGGGGTGGAGCCAAAAGCACATTGTAGTGAACTAGCAGAGGAGATGGACTGTGGAGTAATGCCTCACCGAAATGAGAACAGAGAGAAGCCGCAAGACATGGGGAATGGATCTGACTTACCGATCAAGCTTCTATCTTGGAATGTGGCAGGTCTGCTTCAGAAAGTAGCTAACCTTGATTGGTGTAGTTTTATAGATCAACACCATATTATCTTATTGCAGGAGACATGGGCCTCATCTGCGATTACTAGAGATGGCTATTGGACCTTTCAAAAGATCGCGCTTCCATCACCATCTGGCAGGGCATCAGGGGGTTTGATAATCTGGTTAAAACACGAGCTGTTCCCAAAGGTGAAGGAGCTAACAACCCCTACAAGGGATATATTAGCTGTCGAGGTCGAACTCAGCAGTTTAAGGGGGCCCGTTCATATAGTAATTGTAAACATATATGTTAGACCTGGTACCCAAAGGTCTCAGACCACTCTGATAAGTATGCTATCAGACCTCCTGAACTGTTTACCGGGGAGGCAGGGTTTAATTGTTGCAGGAGATTTTAATATGCAACTGAATTGCAGAGACGACAACCAGCAAAGAGGAATCCAGTTTGCAGATCCATAGGATAGATCTGGGCCGGTCCGAGTCACAACTAAGAAAGCAGGGGGAGCACTAGATCTACTAGAAGACCTAATAAAAACAAAGGGGTTAAGAATAGTAAATGGGAACACGAAGTCAGACACCCCGGCGTCGCCTACATATAGGAGAGGTCCATATTCAAGTCATTTAGATAACATTTTAGTAGACGACGTCCTCTGGAAATCTCTCATCGATATGGCTGTTCTCCCTCGCAATGATAGTGACCACCAAGCTCTGAGTACCTCCTTTTCTACTATTCCATTTAGCTGTAAAACACTGACAAAGTGGGTCAAAGGCAATGCCCTAGCTATGACGAATGATTATAAAAATGTGAAAAGGGAACGGGTGGAAGATGATGTAAATTTTCAGTTATTAATTTACAGAACAGTCACAACAACGCTTTTACCCTTGAAGTACGCCGATTTTGCATCGGTGGATTTGATTAATTTGCGTAGTATTTTGACCAATCGGCTAAAATCACACTTCCAGGTAGTAAGGAGGCGGACAGAGATTGGGGCTAGAACATTGAGGTGGTTCTCTAACTCCTGTCGTCAGGCTAAAACACAGTTATTGGGAGCACTGAATGCAGGGAACTGTCGAGAGATAAGAGAATCCAGGGCTGCGTACAAAGTAGTACTAAAAAATGCTAAAAAAGAGTAGGAAACCAAATATTGGAATGGGTTGGTAGATGCACTCCATGAGAAGGATCTTAAACTATTTTGGAAACTAGTGGCAGGCAAAGGTAGCTCCCAAGCCGTGGAGAATAATCCCGTAATCCAGCCAGAAATTTGGGTGTCACATTTTAAAAATGTATATAGAGAACCTCAAATTAGTAGCATTACTGCCCCTCTATTAAAATCTAATGGACCTCTCATTGCCAATACACCAACTGCTGGGGCAGCTATTCCACAAAAAATTTGCCCTGGATCTTTTCTCCATAAAAGAAACAACTTTGGCTCTCCAATCAGTACGTTAAGGGAAGGCCCCTGGGTTAGATGGTATCCCAGGCGATCTATATCTGTCCCGACCGACAACTTGGTCTCTATATTTAAATGCGCTCAGCAATAAGATATTGAGGGGTGGAGGACTTCCCCCCACGTGGCAAGGAGCAATTATAGTCCCTATCTACAAGAAAGGGCCAAGGGAAGAACCTATTAACTATAGGCCAATAAGCCTAATTGACGTCAGCCCAAAAATATTCTGCAAGCAGGTATTGAATAGATTACAGGCATGGATAGAGGATTCTCACATCCTTTCCGACTTCCAGGCAGGATTTAGGAAAGGAATGAGCACATTAGATCAGGCGTTCAGGTTCAATCTTCTTAGCTGGAAATACCTGTCACTAAATAAGAGCCACTTGTATGTAGCTTTTATTGATTTAAAAGCTGCCTTTGACATGGTACCACTGGATTTATTGTGGAATGTCTTGGAGAGTTACCAACTTGATGGAGAATTACTAAAACTGATTAGGTATCTACATGAGGGGACTTACGCTGAAGTACGTTGGTCTCAAAGTGGCGATTTAACAGAAGCTATACCTGTCAATAGGGGGGTCAGGCAGGGGTGTGTTCTGGCCCCAACATTGTTTAATCTCTTCATTAATGGTGCGGCGGACCAGCTGTTACATTGCAAACATGACGTCCCAAAGTTAGCTGGAGCCTCTGTCCCCATTTTAAGTTCGCAGATGATACTTTATTAATTTCGAGATCGCCAATGGGCCTTCAAAATGAACTGGATGCTTTTTATAATTTTTTCTCCAGTAGAGGACTTGAAATAAATCCAACCAAATCAAAGTTCATGGCTTTTAATCCGCACAAATTGTTTAGGGCGAAAATGACCATAGCAGGCCATCTGGTAGAGAGAGTCAGTCAATTCGACTATCTGGGGCTTAGGCTAAGAGATGATCAACAGTGGTCGGCGCAGACTGGGAAGAGTTTGTCAGCTCTTAGACAGAGGTCAACAGTGATAGGGAGGGAAATTGCTAATATTTCGGAAGGGGAGATCTCACCCGCTAATACTGTCTGTAAAGCAGCAGCAGTTGCAGCTTCAACTTATGGCGCAGAGCTTTGGGGGCACACTAATTCAAGGTGTTTGATGACAGTAGAAAAAAGTTTTTTACGCAATTTTCTGCGGTTGCCGATGAGTACCCCCCTCACACCTCTTAGATTTGATCTAGCCTTAAATGAGATCCACAACGAAATTGCTCTAAAACCACTCATGTACTGGGTCCGTCTCTGGACTTCTGAGTATCTGTCCACCCTCCATATAGCAATAGATTAGTTTCTTGTGGGTGACTGTGCATTAAAAATCCCTTGGTTCAGACACATTAGAGACATGTGTAAACTCCTTAAAATGGAGGAGGTGTGGAGAGATCTTCATAACCTGACTAAGGAAGTAAAAGAGCGCATTAATAGGTGCTAATGGGAGAACATTCTGGTGCAAATTTGGTCTAAAAAACAAGGTAGCCGGACCCTACAGTTTTTGGACCATAAATGTAGCCCCAAATTCGAGGCCTACATGGACAATGTAAATCCTCCCTACACCAAAACCCTTTTCATTAAGTTCAGGCTGGGGATCCTTCCGCTTAAGACATTTACTGCGAGATGGAGAGTGGAGGACTGTAATCTGACTTTTTGTCATTATTGTCAAGAGACACCAGAGTCACTTGCACACTTTATGTTTTTTTGTCCTAGATATCTGGCCCCTAGGAAGAAGTGGATTGTCCCGTTATGCAGGTCAATGGGGATAAGGGAATGCAATATATCATTACGCCTTCTGACAACTGATACAACTGATAAGATAGTTTTTTCAGTTGCAAGATATCTGCAAAGTGCATGGGCTATAAGAACCAGAGAATTGTTATAATTGTGTGCTTTAACAAATCGATTTTAGATCTGATTTATTTAATACAGCAGATGATAATTGATTGGAGTTAAGATATAATGGCCCATTATATTTTTATATCCTAATATTTAATACCCTAGGATTTTAAGATTTTAAGATCAGTGTTTGTTTTGTATTGTTTTAACAATAATGTGATTTTATAACTTATTCAGGGCTTTTTAATGTATAACGTGGCACTTCTCGTTCATTTCCTTTTATAATTGACACACTGTATAACTATGATATGGTGTTTTATTGCTCACTTTTATGGCTTTTTTAGCCGAAATAAAGTTACTACTTGAAGACTCCTCATCCCAAGCAGGATCATTGAAATGTTCCACATGATACATTTTCGGAAAGACTACTCCTAGATAACATGTTCCATACCACTCTTTAGGCAGCTTATAATAACAATTTTTTCCACAGATGAGATAAACTCTCCCTATATTGTCGGGTCTTGTCCACCTAACATGAATGTCCAATCACTCTTAAACAAAAACACATATCTACATTTACTAGCCCTACAAATGTTGTGTCAGTCTTTGATCTAGATCTACATAGACACAGCTTCCATACATGTTGCCAGTCTAAGGCAAGGGATCTATGATTTCCTGCTAATGAATGGGTTCCATCTTCTTTACTCCAACTACATAACACTACTCCCTTAACACTACTCCCTTTTCTACTTTAGATTGCATTGCTCTTCTTCTGTGTCGACTTGAACTATAAACTCCTTTTCTATTTAGGCGAGAATACAAGTCAGATTATTTCTGTGGGCAAAGTCTGTACCAAATGTCAATGTAGGTTTACAGAAACCTCCCACTGTGTCAGTGCTTTTAGCTTTTTCAATGGTGCTCAAATGTTTCATGATGGGGACAACTGAGAATACCAAATCTTAATTTTAATACTAGTATTGGAATTACTCTTGCTGGTACAAAAGTGACAGCAGCAAACTACAGAAAAATTGATAATCAAGGGTATACTATAATAAGTGATTCCCTCAGTAACTGATAAAGGCAATTGGGTGCAGTTTTTAACCTCTGTGGTATTTACTTATACAACAGCTTATAATATACATTTGTAGACAAATCATCTCTGGAACCATCTGCATGTAAATCCTTCTCATTGAACAAGGATTTTTGTTTGCTATAGAGCTTGTAGAACTCAGGCACTTGTTGATTTAACCTTTTCTGACTCAATTGGTGTGGGTAAATGGGCTCCTAGAACTTAGGTCACTTGTTGATTTAACCTTTTCTTACCTAATAGGTGTGGGTAAACAAAATCCAATAAGGAACAATATTATCATTCTAACTGTCACAACTAACCCCCCACACATAAATTCTTAAGCTTACTACTCTTGTTTCTATTTGACTCCATGAATGCTCTAATTAAAGAACAAAAGTTGAAAATCAATAATCAAAAATAAAATAATATAAAAATGCACATAGCGGCAGCAAAAACATCAACAGTCTCTTTCAGTTCTTTTTTTATTTATGAGCTAATAGCAAGAAAAAATCAAACTAAAACTTTTTCATTCTTCAAAGATCAGATTTAATTTGGGAAAATCTTCTTCAAATTGCCCCTAATAAAAGTTCGAGGGGCATATTTATACTTGTTTTGCGCCACATTTTTACGCACATTCGGTGCAAAACTAACTCCATATTTATACTTTGGTGCTAAATGTATAGAGTTAAACTGGAAACCTACTTTGGGTCAATGAGATGCAAAGTAGGCATTCCTGTGCAAAAAAATGACTCGATGGCCTTAGTGGTATAGTGGCCTGGGTCAGGGCAGAAGTTAGGGGGCCTGTGGGCCTATTTCCATGGTTAAACACCATGGAATAAGCCCACAGGTGCCCTCCCCAGACCTCAGGGGTCATTACAACCTCAGCGGTCTTTTTTCAAGACCGCCGATGGACCGCCGTGCGGAAGACCGCCAGTAGTGGCGGTTTGCAGCTCGGCGTATTATGACTGTTGGTTGCTCTCCGTCCTTTTTAGGACGGAGAGCCACCAACAGCCATACTGGCGGGCGGCGGGGAAGTGGAGGTTGCTCCACCTCCACCGCCACGCCAACAGAACACTGCCCAGCTGATCACGTCCTGTGATTCGGCGTGGCGGTGTTCTGTTGGCGGTGTGGTGTCAGCGGAGCAGCCCCCATGGCTCCCGTCCCCTCCCGAAGGATCAACGGAACATGTAAGTCGATCGTCCGTTAGGGGAGGAGGGTGGGGGGTGTTGTATGTTGTGTGCGTGCATGGGGGTGTGCGTCTGTGTATGTAGAGGGGGTGTGTGAGTGCGTGTATGATTGCGGGTGTGTTGCGTGTTTTGGGAATGAGTGCGTGTATGTCTGTATATGGGTGTGCGTGTCTGACTGAGTGTGTGGATGTAGGCATGTATGTCGGTGTGTGTGCGTGTGTGTGTTGTTGGTGCCTGCATGCGTGTCGTGTATGTGTGAGTTATGTGATGTTGGGGGTCGGGGTGGGGAGGGGGGCCCTGCCACCTTTGGGGGGTTGCAGGGGTGGTGGGGGGTGTAGGGGAGGGATTCGGGTGGGGGTGGGGGTGGGGGAGACCACTATCAGTGCCAGGGAAGGAATTCCCTGGCACTGATAGTGCTTACCGCCATGGATTTCATGGCGGTTCCTACCACTGGAAATCCACGGCGGTAAGCCGGGTCAAAATACCGGCTGCAGTATTGTGACGGCCGCCGGGCTGGAGACCCAGGTCTCCAGCCCAGCGGGCGGAACGGAGAAGCGGCAGATGACCATGGTGGTAACCGCCATGGTCATAATACAACAAAAAAAAGACCGCCAGCCTGTTGGCGGTCTTACCGCCGCTTTAACACCGTCCGCCAGGGTTGTAATGACCCCCATAATGTCTCAGTTCATCAAATGGCAACAAAATTTCAATGTTCAGTTCTGCCACAAGAATGAATTCAAGAGTGAACAACTGGATACGTGTAGTCATTTGCTGCAAAATATATCCATTCAGGCGCTGCCTACTTTTGACTAGGAAGTCCGTTATTCTTTGATCTTTGACTTACTGGTTTGTCAGCATCACTGTCACTCTGACCAGGATTCTTCAGTTTCTTCTGGTATTGTTGGGGGCACTTGTTCTACTGGTACAGTCTTCTCATTTTGCCATTTGTCTCCGGGTCCGACTCTTTTTGCTACATCACTAGGACCTTCATCAGCATCTGAGCTTTGCAAAGCAAACTGTTTCTGTCTCTATCCTTCTGTATCAACCACCGCTGTTGACTCTCTGTTGGAAATGGCCTTTTTTGCAGGATTATACCCAAACTTTTCTGCCTTCTTCCTCCTAAATTTTCTGATCTGTTTTTGCTGGTTCATTGTTTCTGCACACTTTACTACTGCGGATCAGTGCTAAAGTGCTAGTGCTCCCTATGTAAATTGTATTAATTATTGGTTTATCCATAATTGGCATATTTGATTTACTTGTAAATGCATAGTAAAGTGCACTATGTGTGCCAGGGCCTGTAAACCAAATACTACTAGTGAGCCTGCAGCACTGATTGTGCCATCCACATGAGTAACCCTGTAAACATTTCTCAGGCCTGCAACTGCAGTGTATGTATGTGCAGTCTTGCACTACCAAATCGACCTAGCAAGTGTACCCCCTTGCCATGCCCAAACCTTCCCTTTTTACTATATGTAAGACACCCCTAAGGTAGGCCCTAGGTAGCCCCATGGGCAGGATGCAGTGTAATTAGAAGATAGGACATGTATTGATGTGTTTTACATACCCTGACAGTGAAATACTGCCAAATTCGGTTTTCAATGTTGCAAGGCATATCTCTCTCATTGGTTAACATGGGGACTGCCTTTAAATATCTTTTAAGTGCAGTTTCCCATTAGGAGCAAATAGCGATCTGGAGTTTGGTGTCTCTGAACTCACAATTTAAAATACATCTTTTGGTAAAGTTGTTTTTTAGATTTTGAGTTTGGAAATGCATTTTCCTGCTTAACCATTCTATGCCTCTGCCTGCTTGTGTATTCCTCATCTGGGTCAGACCTACAGTTGGGCTGTTGTGAATTTCCTCTAAAGAGTGACACAAAGGGAACTGGGTTGGAACCTGCATATCCTGATGAGTCTCCTGGACTACAGTGGGGAGGGAAGAGCCAACACGGATGCCTGAAAAGGCTGTGACTGTCCTCGCACAGTGCAGTCTCCAATCCCCTGGAGTGTATCTGGGGCCAGGCTGGGCAAGTCAGGATCTTGTGAACAACAGAGACTTTCCTTTGAAATTTGCTTACTTCAAAGGCAGAAAGGGGTATAAATAGTGAACCCAAAAACCCAGACTTTTAGAATACATCTGGATCAAGAGGAACTTCTGCCAAGGAAAAGAGCTGAATAGCTGGAGGAGGAGTACTGCCCTTTTGCTGTTTGTACTTTGCTAGGTTGACCTGCAGTTGATGCGTCTGCCTTAAAGAGGGCAAAGACTGGACTTTGCTGTGTATCCTGCTTGTGAAGTTTCTCTAAGGGCTTGGAGTAGAGCTTGCCTCCTGTTGGAAGTCTCAGGGATATCAAAGATTTCAGCTTCATCGGCCTACAGCACTGGGAACTGTGTGTTTTGAGCTGCAACAGAAGAAAAAACCACTGCAATGCCGTCAACTCCGCCGCTGACTGTACCATGATGTGATGACACCACACAGAGTCATGGCCTGTGTTGCATCGCACACATTGCACCTGATGCCGTCACCAAGCTGCTGCTTGCACTGTGACCTGTGGGCCCTGCACTCTGCTTCACCCTGTTCGCACCGCAGCCTTTGTATCCCTGACACCGCCGCTCCATGCAGACACCGCTGCCTCCACGGTGGCCTGAGGACACTGCTTGTGAGGTACACAACACACCATCCTGTCTCGCACTGCACGGCAGCCCCGGTCCACCACCACCAGCACCATCAACTCTAGCATTGTCAACAGACAGCCCTGTCTGCACCGTGACCTGTGGGTGCCGCACAAAGCCTGTACCGCACCGCCATCTTGGGCCTGGCGACAGCGCTTCAGCAACGACGATGCCACTGCCTTCACCGTGGCCTTGAGTCACTGCACTTCGCACCGTCCCACTTCACACCGCAGCCCTGGTCTCACTAACGTCATCACTGAGCTGCTGCTTGCACCGTGACCTGTGGGCACCGCACATCGCATCATCCCGATTCGCACCGCAGCCCCAACGCCATCCACGCCAGCGCTCCTAACTTCGTCACTAGCCCAGAGTTTGATATGCAATGCGTGCAACTTCAACGGCCCGATGACCCACTCACTGACCTCCGGAACTGACGCCTGTGACACCGCACTCCAGACATCATTGCGAGGATCACAACGCCCTACATTTCCAAGGTACTGCTTGCGGATCTTCCCAGCACCGTAGATGGCCCGCAACGGCGTGGCCAACCTGAACTGTTGGATTTGTTGTTCACGACGCTGTGATAGCCCCAAACAGAGCTGTCGACTTCAAGGGACTGTATTTTTAAGTTAATTCTTGCAATATTCATATCTTGATTACTGTATGTTGGATTTTTCTTGTTTTGTTTTTGTTTTACACAGATAAATATTGGCATTTTTCTGAAGCTGGTGTGGTGTCCTTTTGTAGTGGTTTTACTGTCTTACTGTGTGTTATGTGCTAATACTTTACACATTGATTCTGACAAGCCTGACTGCTCATGCCAAGCTACCAAGGGGGTGAGCAAGGTTTATCTGAGCTGGTTATCTCCCTTATCCTGACTAGAGTGAGGGTTCCTAATTGGACAGGGTGCAAATTGACTGCCAACTAGAGACCCCATTTCTAACACTCGCTCAGATACCCTTAGAGCACATTTGTGTACTTTCTCATCCCCAACAGGTTGACTAACCTGATCCCTCTGCCTCACTATAACCAACCCGTCAGGGACAGGGACTGTATCATCAAGGGGACCTGGAACTTTGTGAGTGTGGCTTACCTGTATCCAATTAGGGAGACCAGTACACTTTGCAGCCACTGTAGTCACAAGACAACCTGGTGTGGCCCCTTCCAACGTGGTTCTAAGCAGGACTTCCTGACCACTACCCAGTCACCTGGACACAGGTCAGGGCAGAGCTGCTGCTGTGGCTGGACTGTAGCTTCTCCAACTGGATGAGACACAGAATGAACAACGTCAGCTAGTCCTTAGCAGCGCATTTGCAGATACAGCTGGCATCCCATGATAATCTTATGTGGGGGCAGGACAGTTTTTCTGTCTGGAGTACTGTGCAAACTAATCAAAACAAGAGGCATGTGTCAGGCCATTTCAATGAGGTGAAAGCAACCACTTTTGCCAATCAAGACCTCAAGTTCCATCAACCTGCTCTACGAATCCAGAAGCATCGGACCTTTAACTGCAATGTAGTCTTTGCTCAACTTATAATGCAGCACATAATAATTTCAGGAGTTCACTGTTGAAGTGTGTCCCTCAGTCTGTCTCTAGAGAAGTTAGGAAGCCAAATCTCAAAATCAGCTCTCTAAGTAACAGCTTTTCTACTGTGAGACTGTCATCTCTCCGGGTCGGGTAACCCTCAATCCAACAAGAAAAAATGCATACAATAACCAAGACGTATCTCAGTCCATTGCACATGAGAAGCTCAATAAAATCGAGCTGCATTCTGTTGAAAGGTCATTCTGACCTGCCTATGTGACTCAGTGTGTCTGCTGTATGTTTACCTACATTTATCTGCTGATATGTGACACGTCTTTGAAATAGGGCCTCTGTCATAAATCTGAATCTGGGGTTGAACCAAGTCTGTCGGGATGTCCTAACCATAGCCTCACGACGATGAGACGGACCATGCCAATGCCTAGCTATAGGTGGTGATAAAATATTAGGCATCACAACTCTTTGATCACTTGAAACCCAAACATCATCTTCATCTCTTTTGAAACAACCTGCTTTAACCCAGTCTTGCTGTTCTTCCTACGACACTTCTTTCTGCAACCTCTTAACTTCCTCCCACGTATCTGTAACAGTTAACAGATGATTGTGACATGTCTCATCATTTGACTCATTGGAGTACTCACCATTAAAGGCAGTACAATTTAAGGCACCATATCTAGTAACCTCATCAGTGTAATTGTTGTTGAGAGTTACATAATCAGTGGCTTTGCGGTGTGCAGAGCACTTCACAACTGCAACTGGGGTAGGCAACAATAATGCATTCAAAAGATTACATACTTTAGCTCCAATCCTGCTAGGCAAGCTAGAAGAGGTCATGAAGCCTTTCTGAGATCACAACTGTCTGAAGTCATGAACAACACCAAAGCCATATTTACCATCAGTGAAAATTGTCACCTTCAGCTATTCAGAAACACAGCATGTTCTTGTAAGAGCAACTAGTTCACCTACTTGGGCAGAAAAGACATCTTGAAGCCAGGGGACTTCAACTGAGACTGTACATACTTCATAACCAGCTCTCAGAGTACCATCATTGTCTCTTAAACAGGAGCCATCAACAAACATTACATAATAATTTTCAGGTAGGGGATTCTCTTGAATGTCAGGTCTTGGCTTGGTGCATAATTCAGTGACATCTAGAAAGTCATGCTCAATTTCATCAGTACAGTCATCATTTAAAAGAGTCATTGGATTAAAAGTATTGCAACGTTTGAGACTGATATTCTGAGTGGCAAGATTGTTTGCTCATAACAGGTAAGACGTGCACTAGTAAGATGCTGAGTTTTTTTGGGGTAACAAAATTTCAGCTCAGTCGGGGACAAAAACTTTCAAAGGATGACCCATAACAATGCTCTTGCACTGTTCTATGCTGATGCTCACTGAAGAAACAGCCTGAAGACAGCCAGGGAATTCTGAAACCACAAGTTAAAGAGTGGAAGAAAAATATGCTACAGGTCTGCTGCCACTTCTATGCACTTGAGTGAAAACTGAGAGACATCATCCCTCCCTCTCATAGCAGTAGAAAGTAAAACATGTATTATAATCAGAATTTCCCAGAGCAGTGGCACAACAGAGATTTTCCTTCAGCTCTGTGAAGGTACGTTTGTAGTTGTCATCCAGTTGTACCAGATCAGACATATCCTTGTGTCAGCCTCTGTAAAGGCTTGGCCAAAAGGGAAAAGTTTTGAATCTACTGGTGACAGTAGCCAACCATTCCCAAGACTCTTCTGACTTCTGTGTCTTTGGAGGATTCATTTTAAAAATTGCTGAGAGCCTTTCTGGCAACACCTTCCTTGCACCTTTCTCAATATGGTGCCGTAAGTGCAAGATTACTTTCTTACAGTACTGCAATTTAGTTGGGGAAATGTTATATCCATTATCAGCTAAGTGGTTCAACAAGGCAATTGTGTCTCTTCCACAGGCTTCTTGAGTATTTGATGCAACTAGTAGGTCATTATTGTTCTGAATTAAGACTGAATGGTAGGGCATTTTAAGTGACTCCAGATTCTTTTTCAAGATCCAGTTAAAGATGGAAGGGCTCTCAGTATATCCTTGTGGGACTCTACACTATGCCAGAACATGACCGTCAAACTGAAGCGCAAGAGTAAAGTGGCTCTTCTCGTGCAATGGTATAGGAAAGAATGCTTGGCACAAGTCAATCTTGGTGTATCACTCTGCTGCACATGGAATTTGGAATACAATCACTGCTGGATTCTGTACCACAACACATCGTGGTTTGACAATTTAATTCACATTTCAAAGGTCCTGGACTATGCAGTATTTCCCAATGGGCTTCCGCAGTCCCATTTTGGGAGAGTTGCGTGGACTTCCCATTATCTCTCTTAGGATCCCCTGTTCTATCAGAGATTCAATCACAGGGGTAATGTCTGCAATTGTTTCAGGTGTCATGTTATATGGGGGAATTCTCACATGCACAGCATTCGGTTTTGTTAGGCTCAACTCCTTTAATGAGTCCTGTCTCTTTCCCTGAAAAGTTTCAAACTTCGAGGTACACAGAATCTTTTAAATCTTCAGGTAAATCATTACAAGTCAACATTGGGTACTACGTGACACTCAGGGCTTGATTCACAATTTTAAATTCTACATCTTCATCATTTGTGTGGATCTCAATACCACATGGGGTACAACTGCTGGAACAATTCAACTTGCATAGCAAGTCTCTTCCAAGAAAACTTACAGGATTCGAATCGCATATGCTCATCTTCAAAGGAACATATTTTTGCAATTTTTGCAGGGATGGATTCTGTTACTGGGTTGGACAATTGCCTATTTGCAACTCCTACAGCTTGAACTTTGTTTCCTGAAAGTGGCAAGTAAGGTACTTCTGCTTTTCTAACAGTAAGAGGCATAGCACCTGTGTCTACCAGAAATGAAACACGATGACCATTTACATCACCATCCACATATGGACCACGTAGATCCTCTTCTAAGAAAACACCTATCATACATTCCTCTTCTTTCTGATGTCTTAACTGAAAAATGTCTGAAAACTCATCATCACTCAGAACAATTAAAGGAAATTGTGAAGCCAACTGACTCACATCTACATTTGTAACCTCATTCAAATTTTGGGGGGAAGCATTTGTCTGTTGCTTAGACATCGGTGCTCCTAGAACTTGCATTTGCTGTTTCTGGGACACATTTGCATTTCGCATTCAGGGTCGCTGAATTCTTTGCATTTGAACCTGTTTCTTGCCTTGCACTTGTACAACTCCAGTACTCTGTACCTGATTATTTGCAACATTAAGTGGACGCTCCCTTCTCCAATGGCCCAACTGGCCAAAACTGTGACACAGATTGGTTCTTTTCAAGACCTGGACATCAACAACTCCACTCTGATCTACAGGAACTCAATGGCTTCTACCTTGCTGGTGGAAATTATTAACTCCTTGTTGTTGCACTCCATGCATTCCACCAGTATTCCTTGCAAACTGTTGAATCTGACTAGCTTCCTGTGCAGCTTTCAATTGCATCACCATTACCTTCTCCTTCAGATTTTTCTACCTCAATTCCAATTCATCGCTGCTGTATTTTGCATACCATAGGACCTCATGAATCCATTTATTCTGCCAACAAATCAAATGCTGCTGAATCGTGTTACTTATGTCTGGCTTCAATCCCTGCACAAATCTGATCACAAAATGACTCATATCTTTAGATTCTTTTGCTTCAGTACTACAGATGTGCTTGAAAGCTTGCCACAATCTCTCATAATAGGAATGTATTGACTCCTTAGGTTCCTGAGACATCCTGACAATCCTCAGCCAATCAATGTCCTTAGGGGGCACCTTGTTTTTCAAAAGCTAATCACCTTCTGATACTTTTTCATCACCTCTTCAGATGGTGCATTTGTCACTGGGTCTCTTGGAGGTTCACTATCACAATAAATCAGCAGCAACTGTACACTCAGTCCATAATTCACTCAGAACCACAATATCAAACAATGTGTTCAAATCTTCCCACTGACATTTTGAAAGCTTCACAAACTGTTCTGTCTGCTTATAGCCTTCTACTGGTTCCTCACTTAATGTCAGGTAAAAGGCAAAATATCACTTCTACTCCAGGGTACATTCACATATCCTCTACTATGAATTTCTCTCATAGGAAGCATCTTCACATTTCACTCATTCTGACTTGCTCCTGCAGGAGGCAAATCTGTTTTTGCTATCTTCTGATCACTTTTCTTTTCCAATCTTCCTTCCTTTCCACTTGTCTTACGTCCCCAATTCTGAATGTAACAAATTAATTCTCTAATCTGCAATCTCATTCCAGGAGGGCTCATGATTAATATATCTTTATCCGTAAAGTGTACCCTGAAAGCTCTCTTCCAGGGCTTTGATTTCGCCATATCCACATTATACCTCTAGGCTACTTCAGCTAGTCTGTCATAGGCTTGACCTGCACGTTTTGTAATGTCTTTGTAGATGAGCAACTATTAATCATCAGTGTAAATCTCTAAATGAACAGCATCTACAGTTCCCAGTATCATTTCATTTAATTCTAACTTCAATCTAGGTATACCTAATGCTCCATCTCTCCCTGGGAAGATTTCTGCTCTTGCTCTGCAATTCGTTCCTCTTGTTGTACATTCAGGACTCAAATTATTCAGGTACACATTTAATTGCTGAGCAGTAAAACCTCACAAACGTAGTGGAGTATTCTGCATTGCTCCTGTTCTTGAATGACCTGCAATTGCTTGATTTGGCATACTTCCAATAGGCATGTCTTCAGGAGGTTTAAAGGGCAAACTTCTATTCAGAGCACTATAATCAATTTTTGGTGTCTGTTCTTGGCACAAAATAAAGTGAGGATCTCGGAGGAAACCTTGCATCAGGACAAATCCTTACTGACTTGTCAATGACGTTGGAGCTGAAATCCGTGTAGTTGTCAATGGTATCAGAAGAAAATGTATTCTCTCCATTTCTGAACTACTTGGGCTTACAAATTCACGTGCAATGTATGAAGCAATGCCATTTAAAACTACTGGGGTATTCTGGACATTTTGAACATTCTGAACATTTATGAAATTTAACACATACAGATTATTCCCAGTCATGCCTGGACGATACAATAGGAACAACTGGACCTATTGTAACTGGAACTGTCAATGCATCTGGGTTCATGTAATTCATTTGACTGCCGTTTCTGCACTTTGTCCTACCAAAATAGTATTTAAACCCTGTCTTGTTTGATTCGAATTAAAATTTGCACAGGCTGAATCGAAATTTAATTCTGTGCTGGATGATTCATGTTACAACTGTGTTCTGACTGATTTGTGGTAAAGCTCTGAACTGGTCAATTGGTGTTAGAAATTTGTCTTACTGATTTCACAGTTGAATTTGGCACTGTCTGATTAGGGGTCTATTCAATTGGTGCATCAGGCACATCATAGGTCACATTACTTGGTGCTTCGCCGTCACTCCTATCTGCTCAGAATTGTGTGGAGGCGGAAGATTTAACAATACCTGATTTATAAAATCTTCATCCTAATCACCCTCATAAAATGTCTTTCTTTTCTTTTCAGTATCTGTTGACTGTTCTGCTTTTTCTTTCTTTTTCTTGCTCATTGGTTTAGTGCTTCCTCCTTCTTTGTTAGTAATGGCTGGATACAACCTAACTCCCTCCTTTTAGCTGACTATCCCACCTTGCTTCTGCATCTGTCCTTTTTGCTTTCTACATTCCACTCTCGTACTTATCTCACTGTTTCTGATGAGCTACATGCTCCCAGGTATTAAGTGCTTAACATTTTGCGGGGCTTGGAGGTGGTTTCATCCCATAAACTACTTGTCTCAGGTTCTCAATAATTCTCAAATTAAATGTTTCATAGTGAAGAAATGCTAATGCATCTTCTTTCTAAGTAATCTTATGCCATTGTTCAAGCCACAAACATGCATGAACACCTTTTTCAGACAAAACATAATGACCTGGAGTACGCTCGGGTGGGTTCTATATTCCCTCTCTAACTGGAATAAATACATCTCCTTTCATCAGAATTTTCAATACTTTAAAGAACGTCATTTTCAATCAAATTCAATAATCCACAATAAACCTTTCGTTTGAATCAGGAAGTAATTTGGTTCCCACAATTCTCTCTTCGATGTTAACAACCAATAGCAGAGTGACACTCTGTTATGGGTTATGTAGTCCACCAATACCAGCGTGGCTTAACACCAACCGACCCAAACCAGTGCAACACAAAATTTCTCTCACAATCACTGTTCACGCAAACATATTGCAAAATATTGTGAGCAAAAACCACAACCTGTCTGCTCACTACAGGGTAGGGTAACCAAACGCTTCAGAAGCAGTATACACTTTCTGACTATGCTTCCACAATCACACAACAAATGAGGCTCGACCAGCAAATCTCACTCTGGTTGATACAGTTCTTTCAGGCATGTTCAGGACTCACCTAATACCAACCAACCACATTCACTCGAGGAAAACTATTGGCACTTCAGAAAATAAATTACCAGTGTCTTCTACACTTGTGCATTATCCTGGGATCTTAGGCCACAGCAGACCCGTTCAACCACAACAACTGCTCAGAACTAAGGGCCAGATTTACAAGGTCACTTTTTGTGATGCTCCGGTGGTGCTGGGCAGTGTGCCGTATTTACATGGTGGCGTTAAGCCACTTTTTGTGGCTTAACGCCACCTTGTAAATATGGCCCCTTCACACACGTGCAATGGGTGTTGCTATGGGCATTCCACAGCAACACCCATTGCATTTTGAAGCTGCCCCAGATTTATGAGAGTTCGTAAATGTGAGGTTGTGCCAAAATTTAGTGCCACCCCAGGGGTGGCATTAGCATGGCGCATTGAGGAGAAATGCTTTCATTTCTCCTGTTTTTTTGCTCTTTCTATGTGTCCTGCATTCTGCTGCACACACAGAAAGATCAAAATGCCATAGAAAATTGTTGTTGTGCAGGAAGGTATCCCTTCCTGCACAAAAACAATAACCCCCTCAATGCAGCCATCCTTGCACTATGGTGCAAGGGTGGCTGCACTGGTGCTCGGCAGCAACTTTAGCGCAGGGGGAAATACAGAGGTGCGCCATATCAATTGTAAATATAGTGCATCCCTGCGTTTTATAAGTGACGCAGTACGGTGCTGCCAATTTCAATGTACCTTTCAGACTCCAAGGGGATCCAGAAAAAAGAAAGAGGTGAAGCAGACTGACCAAAGTCCAACTGGTTAATGGTATATTAAAATCCATAGTGCCATATGATTAATTCGTTCATCACTCCACATGACTTGGAAAGAGTAATTCTCCAATGAAAGTTCATCATGCGACATGGAACTGCAACGTCAGGAAAGATTTCCATTACAGACATGCAAAAGGCATCCATCTTAGCTCATCCGTACAGGTTGAAACAAATATAGACTTTTTACTTCCACAGTTCCTGAATGCTATGGGCTCAAGGTTAATTTCTCAGGCTCACCATGTGCAGAGCAATAGGACATCTATTACCAAGCTAGCATTTCATGAGAATGAAGCCTGAAAAGAATGTCACGTTAGCAAGAATGACTAAACATTTTTCTACACAGTCAGAAAACAGGGCCTTGCAAGCCTCACTTAGACTAAGCAAAGTGAATTAAAATGGCACATTTATTTGTCTCAAATAAGGCACAGTTAACATTCAAAATACGAATTCAACATTAATAGGCTTTGTCGGTGTTGATGTTATAGTAACTTTAAAATGAAATAACTCTGTAAATACATTGCTTTAACTATAGTGCAGAACTGCAATCTTCAACATTTTCATGTAACATTGAATAATTTCTCTTCAGAAATCTATTGTCGTTTTAGTGTAAACTAATAATTAACATGATAAGGAATCACATGTAATTGAATTAATTAGTAATAGATGAAGTTTTAGGGCTAAACCACAACCCTCAAATGTTCTATTCAATTCAATTCAAAGAAGCTTTATTGCGGCTACAAGAGCCAAAAAAGCGCGAGCAGTAATAAATACAAATAAATGCACATGATAAAATAAAATTGCAGGTAAATATGGTGATAAAAGGGAATGAAATATAAATAAAAATTAAAATGGAATAAAAATGAGATAGAATAAAATGGAATGAAATTAGAAAAAATGAAATGAAGTGAAGTGCACTCTGCAGGATGTTGGGACAGTCTTATTTGGAGTCTTTGTCCAGGAGAGTTTTCCCTCTAATAAGCCAACTAGCTCCGAGGAATTTGGCGATAGCGATCACTAGCGTTGGTCTGGTGTCTGATCTGAGGATTCGCAGAGCTAGCGCAGAGCAGCGTGCTCCCAGTAGTCTGCATGCCGGGGCCAGCCATTTCCTACGGGGGGCAGTATACGCGGGGCATGCAAAAAGGAGGTGAGGGAGATTCTCCACGGGGGCTTTGCAAGCAGGGCATGCGGTGGATTCGTTGTTTGACCAGCTGCTGGTGAAAAGTCTTAATGGGAGTGTTCCAATGCGGAGCTGGAAGTACAGTTTCCTTTCCCTTGGGGCCGTGATTAGGTCCCAAAAAGTTTCGTACTTGCATGACTCTTTTAGGTTGGCAAAGTCACAAGATAATGTAGTGTGGAGTGCAGCCCGAGTGTCTTCGTTGTTGGCCCTTTGCCAGTAAAGTTTCTTTAGTTCGCTTTTCGAGGGAAAGACTGACGTGGCTGGTGAGTTCCAGAGATCATCGAGCCCGATAGAGTGGAGTAAATCCTTGATGGATCGTAGCCAGGGGATTCTGTGCAGGTGGTCGGCTTTTAGGATGACCTGTAGAGCTTCGGTGAAGATGACAAGTTCCGGAGTGGTCCAGAGACGCCGCCAGTACAGCAGAGGTCGCAGGCGGGCTTTGTGACCAATGCGTTTGATGCCGAGGTCCTTGAAAAGAGGGAACAGTGGGGTGCTTAGCGGAAGGGACACAAGGTTTCTTAAGAAGTTGTTTTCAGCGGTGGTTAGGTCTTGGGTTTTGGTATAACCCCAAAGTTCAGCCCCGTAGAGCGCTGAGGAAACTGCCTGGGCTTCGTATAATTGTAATGCTGGGCGAATTGGTTTTGTGTGTGAGAGGTGGAAGTTTTTTAGTAGAGCCCCAGTTGTTTGTCTTAATTTAAGGGCTTGTTTTCCTATGTGTGGCTTCCAGGACATGTTGTCAGTGAGTGTTATGCCCAGGTAGCTGAAAATGCCCACCTTCTCGAGTGAGGAGCCCTCTAGAGTAAATTTCCCTTTGAAAGATCTGTGGGGATTAAGGGTCATTAGTTTGGTTTTCGTTGCGTTGATTTCGAGTCCCTGGGATGAACAGAAATGCTCGAAGCACGCAAGGAGTTTCCTTAGACCACTAGGGGTCTTAGATATCAAGAGAGTGTCATCGGCAAAGAGTAAGACTGGGATTTTTTGTGTGCCAAGTGAAGGTGCGTCAGCCTGCAGTCTGAGGAGGGAGGGGACAATTTCGTTGATGTACAGGGAAAAGAGGGTCGGGGCAAGTACGCAACCTTGCCGCACACCCCTAGAGACGTGGATTCTATCGGTAAGTTGGCCCTTGTTGCCCCACCTGACTTGTGCGTAGTTGTCCTCGTGGAGTCGTATCAAAATGGCAAGGATGTGTTCCGGGATTCCCATCCGAGAGAGAGTGACCCACAGTTTGTTGCGAGGTACTAGGTCAAAAGCAGATTTGAGATCCACGAAAGCTACATAAAGGCTGCCTTTACCGATGAACACTGTTTTCCAATATAATAATAGGAATCTGAGGGCTTGATCAGTGGTGGAAATCTTCTTTCGGAAACCGGCTTGGAGGGGGCTAAGGATATCGTGGTCAATTATCCATTCTTCTATCTTCCCTAGGAGGCAGTGGCAGAAGACTTTTTGGACACAGTCAATTAGACTAATGGGTCTATAGTTACAGGGAAGAGATCTGTCGCCCTTTTTAAAGATTGGAATAACAATGGCCGCTTTCCAAGAGTCGGGAATTGGCGCCCCAGATGCTATTGCGTTAGCTAGAATGGTGAGATATCTTGACCAGGATGCTAGGTCTGTTGAGAATAGGTCTGCTGGGACGCAGTCTGAACCAGGGGCCCTGCCGCGTTTTAGAGTGCTTAGAGAGTAAGTTATATCACTTTGGGAGAACAACAGGGGTGCTGCGGTGGTTGGTGCTAACGAGTGAAATAGGAGGGGGCCCGTACAAACAGTGGTGGGGCTATCATGATCAGGGGAGTACAGACTACTAAAGTGGGCTATCCAGTCTCTTGGGGCAATATTGGTTGTGATGTCCAAACCACTGGTTTCTGGGCCTCGCGCTGCCAGGGACCAGAACAGACTATAATTTCTCTCGCGCACAGCGTCGCTGAGTGATGTCCACCATTTGCTATCTTGATCACGCTTGGCTATGCATATTGCAGATTTATAGGACTTCCTAGCTACGCGGATGGCGATGGGGTCCTTGGATTTAATGGCTTGAACTAGGCGCTTGTTTAGGGACCGGCACGTTTTGTTGAACCAGCGGTGCCTGGCTTTGGGTCGTTTGTCGTCGTGGGCTGGGGGTGCTGAGAAGTGGGTTGCGATATCCCTAAAGCAGGAGGTGTGGATTGAGCTAATTTCCTGGTGGGGTGTTGCTGAACCTGCCTCTAGGTCCCTTAGTGTGGATTTTAGGGTGTTGTTGGCAGCATTGATGAGTGCGGGCCGGGCCACAATATTGACCCATTTTAGGTGTCTTTTGTTGTTGGCCAGGTTAATACCCTCGGGTGCTACTGCTGCGGGGTTAGACGTGGCTGGGAGGTTACCTAGGGCTAATGTGTGGACAGAAAGAGGGTTGTGATCACTTTCGGTCCTTTCGATGATTGTCATATCGATGACTAGAGGCCATAATCTTATATCGAATAGGCAATAATCGATTCTGCTGGTGTGGTTCGTTTTGTTGTATGTGTGACTACCGTTGGTGTCTGAATTAGTTCTGCCATTTAGCGCCCTGAGTCCAAACTCCATGGTCAATGATTTTACCTGAATCGCAACCGACGTCCACCTTTTGATGGGTGCAATGGACAGGGCGGGGATAGACCAGACTTGATCTTCCTCGCGGGTGGACCTGAGATCGTCCCAGTCAAGGGGTTCGAATGTGACGTTGAAGTCCCCAGCCACAATGGTTTTATGATGGCGGGGATAATTTTGTAAGAGGGCTACGAGGGCGCAGAGGGTTTTGGAGACTTGACCCCCCCTGACCCCTCGAGCGTAGATATTAAAGATGTTCACCACAGAGTCAGGCCCAAAGGATAGACGAAGGCCTAACAGGTCGGGAGAGGCGGTAGGTAGCTGTGATATATGGCAGCTAAGTGATGTTTTGATCCAGATGGTCAGACCCCCTGAGGGCCTGCCTCTCGTGCTGGCCACAGCGGGGATGTGGAAATTTGAGTAGCCTGTTCGGAAGAGTGGGTCGAGTGACCATGTTTCCTGTAGGAGACATATGTCATGTTCGTCAATAAATGAGGAGAAGGATGGAAGGGGAAGAATAGGTTTCAGACCTGCCACGTTCCATGAGACAAGTCGTACCCCAGATTGTGACTGAGTTGTCCTACCTAAGTGCCCGGGGTTTTTGAGGTTGGCTGTCAGGGGTTGGTTTGGCAGATGTGGCTGGGGGAGCAGGGATGGGTTGATGCCAATGTTTGCCCGTGAGGTTTGTGGTGGTTGGTGATGTTCCTCTGTTGGAACAGGCCTGGTCCTGATCAAGGAGATGCTTGCGGGCCTAGACAGCAGCTCTAGGTTTGGTGGGCAATGTGCCTGCAAGATGGGTGGAGCATCGTTGTCATGATTGCTCGGTGAGCCGGAAATGGTCGCGGTATCATGGGTAGGGGGGTGAATACATGGACAGACAGTGGTGGGGTAAAAGGAGGATCTGGGGGTGATGGATGTTGGAAGGTTGCAAGGTTTGCCTGCATAGATTTTAGGTGGAGCTGTGAGTCAATCATGTTTACCAAGAGGGGATAGGTTTTCTGCCGGGTGGTAACTCGGGCGTTCCTCGTGGAGCGTGGGTGACCTGGGCTGTTTAAACCGGATGCGTGAGTGTGCAGGTGGGCTTGTTCTTGCGTCTAGGGCCACCAGATTGTTCGCCATGGTCCTGTTCTTGAGTGTCAGTATTAGGATATCAAAGTGAGTTCCCGGATCTGGCCGTCGTACTACGGTAATTAGGTCCTCACGTATTATGGATCGGCAGCCTCTAACATGGCGAATCCAGTGGATTGCCTTGTTTTTGATAGAGTCTACCACTTCCTTGTGCGCCAATGTGGTTAACTTGGGAACGTTAACCATTAGAACTATATTACCTAAATGGGACTGGTCAGTGGCAGGTTGCGTAGAGTATTTTGAGGCAGTGTTGCTCATGGGTTTGAGGGTATTATGATAGATGTCTAGTGAATTTCCTATGCCTAAATTGTGGAAGAGGGGAGACTGGTGGGAGTTCATGGTCTTTTCTTTGGTAGGGTGAGGGCCAGCGTGGCTAGAAGCAGAGGAGTTGGGCGAGTTTGTTGTGATGCCTGATAGGATTGGATTTTGGGCAAGGTTACTGGTGGTCGTGTTATTTGCGTGGGTTAGCTGTTTTACTATTGCAAGTAATGAGTTAACCATATGCTTGAGTTCTGTGACTTCCTTCCTTAGAGCTTGTATGTATTCGATATGCTGTGGGGTTACATGGGGAGAGTGCGTGTTGGTTGCTGCTGGCCCATCTGCCAGGGTGTCTGGGTTGATGTCGTCGCGTGATTCAGGGAGGTTGGTTAGGGGATTGAAGCGGTTACTGAGCTGGATGGAATCGTTGATGGCAAGTGGTAGGTCTTCTGCTAGGGAGGGGGCCGCATGGGTGATAACGTTCCTACTTTCACCCGCCCCTGTAGTGTCAGTAACTTGTTGCCCACGTTTCATGAAAATCTCAGCGATTTTCATGGAACCTTCCTTCCTGCTAGTTGAAGTGGGCCCCTCCCCAGTTGCAATAGAAATGTTTCCCTGGGGGCTAGTTAGTATTCCGTTGCATTCGCCCAGGAGAGAGTCGATTCTATCCATAACGCAATTGCTAGCAGCATGCTTATGCCTTTTTCGCTTGGCTTTTAGTACTGCCCCGGCCCCTGCCTCTATTGCTTTCCTTTTGCCCATCTGGTGTTAGTGTAGGTGCAGGGTTAAATGATAAGGTGTCAGATTAAATGGAGCAGCTGACTGGGGAGACAGAGTAGGAACTAGCAAAAGGGACTGAGTACAATATGGCCTTCTTGGGAGATAGATGTTAGGGGGGTGGCCCAGCCCAGCCTCACACAGCGCTTCCCGCGACGGCGGGAGCGCGAACAAGTTTTAAAGGGCTCCTGCCCCGCCTCCAGAGATCACACAGCGCTTCCCGCGACGGCGGGAGCGCGAACAAGTTTTAAAGGGCTCCTGCCCCGCCTCCAGAGATCACACAGCGCTTCCCGCGACGGCGGGAGCGCGAACAAGTTTTAAAGGGCTCCTGCCCCGCCTCCAGAGATCACACAGCGCTTCCGTGAATACAGCTTCACATAGGCTTTCAGTGCACCACTTTACAATTAATCTGTTAAGATTTCATATAATAAAATGCAAAGATTGTCAGGTATAGATGATCACTGTGACATCAAAAGAAGCAATAAAATTCTGTTACATCAGTGGATACAGCCTTCTCTGAACTATGTAGCGACTGAAAGGCTATTGGCAATTTACCACAGTACGAGACAAAAGACATTTCACTTGATTCTGTGAAGTGGACATGGCATTCTAGCACTCACTTGGAAAATTAATTCAGTCACCAATGACATTGTTTCTTCTTTCCCCATGATATGTGTCCTGTATAATATGCTACACATATGTTATGCGTTTGGGTGGAACTGTGTATGATGAATGGTGATCTGGGGATGTATAGTGAATGCTGTGTAAAATGGTTGTTCGCTTTCAGGCTACCATTGGTGTGCTATTGAAAAGGCCCACAGGCGCAGTGCAAAATTCCCCAAGTGCCTGCCTAATCCTCACCAAAACCAGGGCCTAGAAGCATTAGAAGAGTCTCTTAGAGGACCCTGTTGGTGGGAGCAGAGACTAGAATAATTGTGTGTACTTGTTGTTAAACAGGTGGGATGTGGAGCCTTGTGTAGCATCACATTTTTCTCAGGTTATGAAGCTGATATCATTTCACAATGTGTAACCTGCTTCCAGTGAGCTGATATTATTAAGCTTTTAAACACTTAGGATATCCTTGTGAGTTCTTAAAGGTCAGAGTTTGCAAGTTGTTCTGTGTGTTCTGCCACAAAGGGGTGGAAAAAGTGGTTCTTAGCAGACCGCACTACCACTTAGTTTGGGATCTGCATGTATTCTGCCATTGATGAAAGGGCAGCAGTAGCATATCAAAGTGAGGAAGGTAGAGCAAAGTGATTCCTGCATTCAGAGGAACACAACTAGAGGCAAAGATGTGTCTCCAGGGAAAAAAGGAAGCAACGCCCTCGAGACAGGGACACTAAAAGCCAACAATTCCGTTTGGGATACAGACAATACAACGCTCAGACAAAAAATGGCTTCTCTTTTTCCATTAAATTCTCACAGTTGTACTCCCTCACAAAACCATCTTAATTGACTACACAGAGTGTTGCATTCTCACCATTTATTAACAGGATTTCACGCAGATCTGTGTAAGAACCAGTCCTGGATATTAAAAACGGATACATGTATTTAATAACAGTAAATGATGTCTCCTCGGCGAAGTACGTAATTTTGAAAAATGATACACGAATGACAGTTACTTCTTTCAAACAGGAACAAATGGGGTGATATGGTCCAGTAGGTAAGGTTAAATCTCAGACCAAGTCTCCATGTCAGCAGACATTGCACAGAGCTCCCCCATCTCAGGGGAGCCCCCACATATGGTGGGCCATATCAGGCTGAGAGTACCTGGTGGAGGGTGTGGGTGCAAGGCACCTCTGCCCCCCTAGTAGGGTGTGCAATGATTAGAGGCTGCGCCAGAATGACTCCGCAAGCACTTTTAGTGCTTTGGAACTGCACAAACGTAATGCACACTTTGACCCTGCCCATGAAAGTGGTCGCGATCGGAAAGCGTGTCTTTATCTCCTTCTCCCCAACTGCATAAGGATTTCTGCTTCACCGCAAAGGCAATTTTGGAAGCGTGTGGAGCCTCGCCATTCTCTTTGGCCTGTATTTATACTTTTTTAGCGCCGCATTTGCGCCGTTTTTTGACGCAAAAGCGGCGCAAACTTACGAAATCCAATTGTATTTTGTAAGTTTGCGCCGCTTTTGCGTCAAAAAGCGGCGCAAATGCGGCGCTAAAAAAGTATAAATACGGGCTCTGTGTCTCTGTTTTGTTTTCTTGCAGGTCCAGGCACGCTCTGCTTCACTCTCTGCACCTCGTCCACAGGAACAGCCCAGGAGCATCTTGCTGGGCGCCGCACAGGTTTTGAGTTTTGTTCACCTGACCCGAGTGCTACTCGGTGGTGGCTCAGTAGAGGGCGGCAATCGTGGGGCTACATAAATTTTGATAGCGCGGTCCCTGAGTGGAGGAGGGTAATTTGTGAGTTGGGTTGTTTTAGTTTGGCTAGTCATTGCAGAGCTACTCTTTGTTCTCTGTGTTTTTACCCGTTGCTAGTGGGTCTCCTCCTTTGCAGGCAGTGCTGGTGTCTTTTCTAACTAGGGGACTTTGGCAGCACCAAGGGATTGCAGCAGTGGGGTTTGCTGGTCATTTTAACCCTTCCTCATATTTTACTGGTTTGCTAGGTTTTTGGATGGTGTTTCCTGGTTCCCTTGGCTTTGTGTATTACTGCTTAGCTAGCAGCGCGATTTGTGGCCATTGTGTTGTTGTGCTTGGGTGATTATAGTGGTTTCTGATTGTAGGGTCAAGTACCATGGCAGCAGGTGGGCAAAAGGGCGCCAAGCGATTCCAAATCGAAGCGCTGCTAGAGGCATTGATGCTCAGAATGGATGCTATGGATCAGGTCATTGCATTGTTTAAGTCGCAGCCTTTCAAAGTGCCCAGGTAGCAGTTAGAGAGGCCAAGGAGGGCAGGGATGCCCCCCAGAGAGGCATTCCTCCCAGTTCCAAAGAGGGCTCATGGGCAGAGGAGGTGGAAAGGGAATCGGCTGGGGCCAGCTGTCAATAGCCAGGGTGCTCAGGGGAATCAGGACCCTAACCATTTGTTAGCGTCTGAGGGTTTGATCCCAGCTCATGATGCTCCCAGTCGGGCCTAGGATACCCCTAATCAGGCAATGGTGTAGCTTTTTACTGCAAATGCACCAGTTCCGCCCTTGGTGGTTGCAACTGGATCTCCTGGAGCGACAGGCCGGCTGCTGCGGGTGCTGGTCAAGTGATTGTGCAGGGTGCCACCTCAAATGTCATGGGGATGGCAGCGGCTGGTAGTATTGTGCAGAATTTGGGTTCTGGTACAGCTAGAGGGGTTACTTTTGCAATAATACCTGGTGGCTCATTTAGCATCCGTATTGCCGTGGCTCTCGGAGGCAAGCATGCTGTCTGCTCCTCTGGTGGGGGGTGCTGTGGGAGGGATTGGTGAGTATGATGTTAAGGTGGAAAGCACGGCACTTGGTTTCTCACCTAGGTGTCTCAAAGGATGGTCATGGTCTGCAAGGGAGCATGATTAGGCACTTTCCCAATGGGGGGAGGGGGATTGCCCCCTACCGCTTCTGTCCCAGTAGGAAGCCAACTCCTGCAGGCAGCTGGGGTTGCAGCACAGCCATTGAGTCAAGCGCTGTCAGCTTCGAGTGCAGCAACGAGTTTCACCATACCTTGGGGAGAGGCAGCCACGCTGGCATCTGCCCCTGCCAAAGGGATGGCAAGAACAGGTACTGCACCCTCTTTATCCCCAAAACGTTTGGGTGATATTTGCTCTGAGCATGAGCGTTTGGGTTTGCATGTGCCAATGGAGAGGAAGGAAAAAATATGGAAACAGCCTGGAAGGATTTTGATGAAGAGTTTAGAAGGATTAAAGCCAAAAGACCCACCCTGGGATGGGGCCAGACTGGTATAATCACTTGGCTCTGATATATTAATCACCCACTAGGTTCAGCAGGTCAGCCCTTTCGGACAGGGCAGGGCCCACCGGTAGCCCAGTGGGGGGGCTAAAGAAATAGACTTGCTGGGATTTTAATCAATGCACCTGCACCAGGCCTCCCAGGACCTGTAGATTCAAGCATTGCTTCATGTTCTGTGGCTTCGCCTCCCACCCTGAATCCAAGGGCTAGATGTAGGTAGAAATGGGTTTGCGACTCGCAATTTGCGAGTCGCAAACCAATATGCAGGATGGTGTCTCTGACACCATCTGCAAATCGCAAGGGAGTCGCAAAGACCCACCTCATTAATATTAATGAGGTGGGTCGCAATTTGTGACCCCCTTGCGATTCCCGGTACTCACAGGGATGGTGGCCTGCTGGAGACAGCAGACCACCATGTCTGTGACTGCTTTTTTAATGAAGCAGTTTTTATTTTGTATTGCAGCCTGTTTTCCTTAAAGGAAAACGAGTTGCAATACACTCGAGAAAATGAAACCATTTGGTTTCATTTTTTCAGAGCCATTCACAAAGGGGAAGGGGTCCCATGGGGACGCCTTCCCTTTTGCAAATGGGTTAGCACCCACTTCACATGGGTGCTAACTGCAAATTGCTTTGCGACTGCGTTCGCGGTCACAAAGCAATTCTGCATAGCGATGCAAATCGCAAATAGGAAGGGGAACACCGCTTCCTATTTGCGAGTTGCATTCCCATTTTGCGAGTCGGTAACTTGTTTACCGACTCGCAAAATGAAAATGAGCATCGCGATGCGTATTTTGCATGGCGCAAACAGCAAATTTAGCTGTTTGCGCCATGCAAAACGTTTGGTACATCTGGCCCAAAGTGCTTTAAAAAATCCAGAGATAAGGGCAACAAGAAGCAGGAACAATATTTCAGATTTTGGTAAAACTCCTTCCCCAGTTAACTTAAAAGCAATGTTCCCTTGGTTCAATGTGTATACTAACGAGGCGACTGCCAGCATATTGTATGATGCTTTAAGGAGGGCTTTAGAATCGCAGTGGCAGGATATGGGGGCTCCCTTTCAATGTACGAACCAGCAGTCTCTCAGGTCCAACCCAGGTGTGGCAAGGCCAAAGATCCTAAAGGAACTGAGTTTGAGACATGTGGTGGGTCCCTTTGACCTAGTCCCTATGGATGACTTTGTTTGCTTCCCCCTGGGAGTGGTCACTAAAAAAAACTGGGGGAGTTTAGGTTGCTCCATAACCTGTCATCTCCCAAGGGTAGTTCTGTGAATGAAGCTATTGACCAGTGTTGTGCTCGGTCAGGCATGCTTCCTTAGATCAGCCAATCAAGATGCTGCGAGAGTTGGGGCTTGGGGCTGTAATGGCTAAGTCTGATATTGAGTCTTCTTTCTGGCTACTGCCTGTTTACCCAGAAGATTTCAATTTTTGGGGTTTCCAGTTTAAGGGGGCCTACTAATTTGATGAACGTATGCCGATGGGTTGCTCAATGTCCTGCTCCTATATTGACAAAATTAGCACATTTGTTGAATTCGTTTTAGGCAGAATTTTGGAAACCAGTGGGTGCTTCACTACCGTGATGATTTCCTGCTCCTTGACCCCCTTGGTGCTGAGGCTTTCGGGATCTTTCAGAGACTGATGGGGGAATTTGGGGTCCCACTGGTGCAGGGCACGATGGTAGGCCCAGCTACAACCATTGAGTTTCTTAGAATAGAATTAGATTCTGTGGCAGAGGTGTCTAGGCGTCCAGTGGGGAAGGTGGATGCTTTCTACCAAACTTGCAGGAATGCTTAAGAACTAACAAGGTAACACTTTATCAGCTGCAAGGGCTAGTAGGACAACGTAATTTCACCCTACGGATCATTCCCATGGGGCGCCCCTTCTCCCATTCTATTTCCCAGGCCATGTCAGGCTTGAAAGTGAAACATCACCACACCAGGCTCTCCAGCGATGTCAAGCAGGATATGAGGATTTATGAAACATTCCTGCATGACTTTATTGGAACCGTTGTGTGACCGGGTCAGCCTGGGCCCAATGGGAAGATGGGTCTCTTTATTGCTGCAGCGGGCAAAGAGGGGTTTGGAGCCATCTTTGGGATTACTTGGTGCATGCAGCGCTGGTCCAAAGATTGAGTGCAGTCTGGGTTGGTGGCCAATATTGGCTTTCTGTAGCTGTTCCTGATCCGTGTGACCTAGGCAGTTTCACAGTCAGTCAGTCAGTAGATGTCTGGTCAGACAGCATGACAGTGGTAGAGTGTATCAACCAGCAAGCTGCAAAATGCAAGATGATACTGAGGTTTCTGAAAGAAATTGTACCCCTGTGTCTGTGATTGAATGTCCTTTTTAGAGCAAAATATGTGCCAGGTGTTTTAAACAATTTATCTGATGCCCTGTCCCATTTTAGGATGCAGGTTTTCAGGTCCTACCATCCAGGAGCTGAGGAATTCCCCACGTCCTTCCCAGACCATCTGTGGTTGGTTGGTACCCAAGACTACTGGAACTCGTGGCAGCCAGTTTAGTGCCCAGAACCAGTAAGACCTATGAGCGGGCTTTTAATGCTTATTCAGAATTCCTTGGGCGGGTTGGGTTATCTGATTGGTCTGCTTCATCGTCAGTCATGGCATTCTTGGGGGTGCTTAGGGATGAGGGAAGGTCAGTTGCATGTGCTAGGCACCACACGGCTGTAATTTTTGTTTTTCACTCAACTACTTGAGTCATCTGATGGGACTAAATCATTTTTGGTGAGGAGAGCTTTGAAGAGCTAGCAGCAGTTCGAGGGGGCCACATTAAATGCTAGGTGCCCCATTGATATGACCAAGCTGGCCACCATCCTGGGGGCTTTTGATGGTATATGTATCTCTCTAGGAGAGGTCATCCTATTCAGGGTGACATTTACACTGGCGATATAAGGGGCCCTCAGGCTTAGTGAGTTGGTGGTCAAGAGCAAGGGGGATACTCAATGAGGACTACAGCTGATGAACATCCAATGGATGGATAGGGCGTGGGCCTGGCGATTAACATTCCTCCCTATAAGGTTGAGGAAGAAGGGAGGGGCAGCCACATACTGTTGCACAGGGCCCCCGTGGTGAGTGTTGTCCATCTACATGCAGATGGCACCCCCCCCTGACCATGTACCAATTCTCAAAGATATTGAAGCGCACTTTGTCTGCAGCAGGGTTTGACTCATCTGAGTTATTAACGTATCCCCTTAGAATTAGGGCGGCCAAGGCAGCTGTGGTGATGGGGCTTTCAGGTGCAACCTTATGTGTGACTGCATATTCTTTAACTGCTCTGCCTCATACCATTTGTCCTTTTCCGCTCTCTCTGTTTAGGTGCCAGGTGCCGTGAGTTTAGTGACCGGTCGAAGGTCCTGAGGGTTCTGGTGTTCGGAGGAGTTGAGGGGATGACAGATGTTTGGTTTATCGGCCACTCTTGTGTGTGGTAAGCTGGTGAGCAGTACACATAAGTATCTTTGCACCATGCACACTGCAGGCAGGGTACCGCCTTGCTTTTTACGGTTGTGGAGGACTTCAGCTCGCTCATTTGAGGCAGCCACTGGACTTGATGCTGCCACGGGGCTGCAGACCTCCTGGCATCATCATTCTGCATCTGGGTGAAAATGACTTGGTTCTTCTTGGACGGCATCAGCTGTTTGAACTGATGGTTTCTGAAGTTGGCTGGTTAGTTAAGAGATTTCCACATGCGGTGCTCGTCTGATCAATTATCATTCCTCGGTTGCAGTGGAGGGGCGGCGATTCTGTCAGAGCTCTGAATGACTCAGTGAGACAGATAAACAACAAGATTGCAAACTATTTAGGCCTCCTAGGTTGGCTTCATTCCACACTGTTACATAAAGATGGAGCACTTCTTCTTGAGGGATGGGGTGCACCTATCGGGGGCTGGTAATGAAATGCTTTTGAAGAACTTCTTGGCCTAGTCGGTGCACCACTCACAGTTAAGGAGCAACTGCGGGGAGGGGTTGGTAGATAGTAGGTGTACTATGCTGGCCTGTGGCGGGTAAGATCATAATTGGTGGGGCAATTCAGCTTACCTTTCTTCATTGAGGACACCAAGGTCACCGGACCCTCCAAGGGGTGCCGGCAGGCAAACAAAGCCAATGACTAGGTGCGCGGGGATTGTGAGCGAACACTGGCATCTGGTCCCTTGTGCCAACCACCTTCACATACTCAGTGGGCACGGAGCTGGCACAAGCCCTTGCGGCGAAAGCCTAAGGGGTGGAGAGGGTGCTTAAGGTAAATAACCCAGTGGTCAGGTGAGGACCCTACATAAAGTTGTCACACAGAAGGGTTGTGGGGGTGGGGCTCTCCCATATGGAGGGGTCTACCCCTGTGACTGGGAGTCCACATGGGAGCCAGTCAAAATCTCATCCGCAGTCACTGAAGTGGAAACCCAGCAACTGAATGTAGATAGTGTTAAGAAACCAGATGTAGTATCATACTCTGTTAAGGCTAGACATCTACAAATGCAAATTAAGCTGTAAAGATAATTAAGTTACTGTGTATACATGTGTTAACTGACGATTGATTTTAAATTGTTGTGTTGTGAAAAATCAAATACGGCAGGGGGTTTTATGACCCCTAACCCAAGAATAATGTGATTTTTTGAGTGAGGATTATATTGTGACCTCTGGAAAGGAGGACTTCAGGGTTGGCAGGGGGATGGGGTGACTCCGTGGTACCCAGCCATATGGGAGGAACTCTACATTTCATCTTCCACAAATGTGTGGGAATCTGCACCAATTAATTTGCCTCCTCGAGATACAGATCCCTTTACAGCCAAAAATCTGGAGCATCTGGAGGCTATTTAGTTTGCAGAGTGGGCACTGTAAAAACACATATTCATTCATTACTTGTGAAAATGCTTACTAAACCCTAATATCCTATTGGCGGGAACGTAGACATCCTTCTTTTCTGCAAGCTACTGTTCAGGCAACATTTAGGCGAGGAAATGATAAATCCTTCTCGTCCAATTATTCGTGTTCTGTAATTAGTGATGTCCAATGCAGCCTTCTGTGTATGGTCAGTGACTGTTTACATAGACTGTACGCCTCAAAATTCATATATCCCAAGTTATCATCAATCAAATATGACCGTTAGGATGTTACCCTGAACACTGTCCTTCAGTACTTAATTTTAAAATTCCATTTGTTTATCCCACAATACCTCAGCTTTGCCGAAAAATGTGATCGTCTATTAGACTATCTGTTTGCTTGTCCAGCTAACAAGAAGAAAATGTTAATAATTTAACATGTTTTGTTCATGTTTTCAGTGTGCCAGTTATAGCTGATTTGCTGTTCTGGATTCTCAAATAATGTTATTGTTCTCCTTTCATTTCAGTTCACGTAGACTAGGATTCATTTGCATTAATTGGCTAACAACCTAGACCTTGGGCTTCATCGTTTTATCAGCCCATCATGTGGACTAAAGCGCATAATATCTGCCTGAAGCTAGTATGCTAATTTATTGAAATATCTGTATGCAAAAGTGAAGAATGCCTTTCTAGTGCTGATCAATTCCGTCACACGGCACTCATCACCTTATTGGCAAATACATTTAGTAACTGACATATAAATTGTGTGTATCTAAGGAATATAATGTTGCCTAACGATTGTCAATTGAAGGGAGATTTGCTTTTTCGCTGATGCACTTGGGAGCAAGTTACACTTAAGTCGAAAGACAGCCGTGTAACGGGGATGATCGATTTCAGAGAGCTTTGCGGTCAATATTCCCCTAGGCTTTATGATTGAAATACAGTAGAGACGTGAATGTTCATCAGAAATGGCCTACCTTGCAAGCTTCTCTGAGAAATTATGCTTTAGGGTGAGGTTAGTCGCAAGCAGGGACCCTAAAGATTTTAAGTGAGAGAAGTCAGGCCTACGCATGCTCTGAAGACCTTTGCATATACAAAATGGCCTCTCCAGTTTGTAATGCATCAGTTGTAGGTCGGAGAGAGTGCTTAGGGGATATGACCTTAATAAGGGATTAATAAATCAAGTTATAAGACACTTTTTTTAGATAATCGATTAAAAGAGGCCAGTCCTCCAAAGCTAATCCACTTATCCTTGTGGTGGTTGTTTCATGTCAGCTAGCCCTGGACCTACACATGTCATGCCTCTTTAATCCACCACCAGAATTACCCTTCACCTGTATTTCACTCTTGCAGCTTCTTATTCATCTTTGCGTTCTCCCATTGAGATTGTTTTTCTATCTTTATCTTCCTCCTCCCCCTGTTGAGTTTTTCTCTTTTTTGCTTTGGATCAAAAATGTTTGAGGAAAAATCAGCGCTGGCCCCCAAGAAGAGTGTCACTGTACTCAACCTTCAGAGACCGGCTCAATTTAAGCACTGCCTGACATGATTGCAAGAGATAAAGCTGTATAACCTGGTGGGAAAAGGTATATAAAAACTAAGCAAAGATTCAGGAACAGAATTTCTCAGAGTCCCTTGTATGTATAATTTATAAAACTAAGGGACAGATTTATTATCATTTGACGCAGTGCGATGCAGCAAAGACAACTTGCTGCACTGCACTGTGTCAAAAGAAGAGGGCGGTAATAACCCACATCTATTAAGATATGGCACATTCTTGCTCCTTCACTGCACTGGCACACTGAGTGCCTCCTAGCACCAATGCATGCACCCTTGTGCCATGTTGCAAGGGTGCCTGCATTGCAGGAAGGGACACCTTCCTGCACAAAAACAATCCTTAGAGGTGCTTTCATCCTTTTTCAGTGTGCTGCAGAATGCAGCACATTTAGAAAGAGGAAACAATGGTCAAAAAATATATTTCTCCTAGTTGTGCCTATATCAGGATGGCTTACAATGCTGACCCATTCATAGGTTTACTAGTCTTGGTAAATCTGGGAATGTGGCAAAATACATGGGTGGTTATGTACAAACACCTACACTCCACCTATGTAGTGCCTTCCCAGTGCAAAGTAACGCAAGGCTGCAATGTGTGTAACCTTGCGTTACTCTAAATCTACCAAACTACACAGGGCCACGCAAGGTAGCTTTGTATGGCTTTGTAAATTTGACTTAAGGATTGCGTTGTTTTACATCACTTTGTGTGATGCAAGGCAACGTAATCCTATGATAAATCTGGCCTCTAAGCGCATTAACTAGGAATGCTGATTTAGTGTTTCTGAGGACATATGCAACCGAGTCACAAAATATTTTTGTATGGCAATATTTAATGTCCTTGATGGTAGGTTAAGCCAGGGCATGATGCAGACAGCTTTTACCGCCAGATTCTGACAGCAGGCTTCTAGAGGTGGTAACTCGTGACTAGAATGTTTGGGGCACTTTTTTGTAGTGTTGATGTATTCTGTGCTACTGAGTTTTGTACTGCGTAATTTCAATGTGATCTTATTGAGTTGTACTGTGGTTGTTGTTTTGCATTCTATATTGACTCCTGCTGAGCTGTGCCCTTTTGTATTGTTACTTTATTTTGTACATATTACAGTTATTAAGTTCTGAGTTTACCTTAGCGGTGTCAACAGATGCTTCTACATTTCCAGCAAAAAGAGCACATGCCTTTAAAGTTCCCAGGACAAGTAACCATTTACCTCTGTCTAAAGTGGTAAGAATGCGCTGTTCCAGTTCTTAAAATACTCAAGACACCAATCAGCCCAAAACTGGAGCAGAGATTGAACCCTCGTCACATAATGTGAGCACAGCGAGTGCAAACGTCGGACCAAAGCTATTTCTTGTCCTTGGTGGGAAGGTGAGGCTGTGCTTGCTCCAAACAAATGTCATCACTCTATTAGGAAAACATGATTTTGGAGGTGGTAATGTGTGACAAGAACATTAATGTTGCTACTTTTTTGTGTATGTCATTGAGTCATGTTGTATTATTTACTTTAGATATGCTAACACATTCTTCTATGTTTTCAGTCAAATACAGCATACGCCTTCAAGGTGTGCGCTCGTTTGACTGGAAATATAGGAGAAATTAGTATATAACAAGGCACAACAAAACAGAACACTAAAGAACATTACATTACAATAATCCAGTACATAAACAAAGAAGGAAAAACACAGCAGAACTTTTCAACACCACAACAGAATGTCAAACAAAACATGCAAAAACTTTCTTGTCAGACATTACTACCTATAGGGACCTGCCTGTACAATACATTGGTGTGCATCAAGCACTACTATAATTCACCACCAAGAACAGGAAACAGCACTGATCAAAAATGCTTTGTGATTTGGCCATGTGTCTTAATTTAGAAATTCCTGTGCTCACTTTGGGCCAGATCTACTAGAAAGTGGTGTATCAGGCTTGATGCGCCACTTTCCTTGTGCTGCCCTTAGTTCCCTAATGTCACCATGGTAGTGTGGTATTTACAATACAGTGCACCATGGAGCACTTTAGCACAGTAGCGTCAGAATTTATGATGCTATTGTGGTGTTTGCTGGATTAGCGCCATTAATTATGGAGCTAGTCCAGCAAAGATTAGGTAGGCCCATAGGCTATTATGGGCCCATTACTTTAACGCCTGCAATGTGCAGGTGTTAAAAATGACAGAAAAAATAACAAGATTTTACTTTGCCATTTTATGCAGCCTCCCTGCGAGGGAATGCCCCACTTGCATACATTATGCCTGGCGCCCGCAAGGAACTACAAAGTGGCGCAATGCTAGCATTGCTCCACTTTGTAAGTATGACGCTTCAGGAATGCCTACCTAACGCCACATTGGCGTAAAAAAATTATGCTATTGTGGCGAAAGGAGGTGCAAGGGTCTTGTAAATCCTGCCCTTTAAGTGATACGACCCCTTAAACTTGTGGAGGAGGTGAATTTTTATCTATCTACCTCAAATCATTATTGCTCCATATACCACTATTAATTAATAAAATAGTATAAACCCATTGAATTGAATGTCGCGAGCGGTAGTTCTGTATACGGTTTTTCTCAAGCGTTAATAGCAGGGTGAGTCAGGATGGACAAGGCTGAAGTACCACTAAGGAAATATGTTAACGTATTACCGAGAGTGATGTATTACACTCTTTGGGACATACTTGACACATGACATACAGCAGCTCTCATCGTCCAAACAGTTTTGAAACGATAATGATGAAAGATGTAACAAATATGGTTAGAAAAGGATTAAGGCTCGTGACTGTGCAGACCCACTGCAGTGAGTTCACAATATTACGGGGTGCATAAGCTGTAGGTTTTAGAAGCCCGAGTGCCTTAGGCTTCAATATAGTGGCGTGCCTTATTAGGCTTTTTATTTACAGTTAATTACAAAAGTACTTCTATGATCGTGTTGGAAAATTAGTTTGTGCCTTGCTTTTGCAGCAGAAGTAACCATTCACTGCCAAAATGCTACACATTATTAAATGCACACTTTGCTCGTGTGTTGTTCATGAAACCACAAGTTAGTTGGGTTAGATGGGACATATAATACTGGACTCAGAGTGGCAACACGGCTGGAATATAAATAGAGAAAATGAGCGGTTCACTTGAAAAACATCCACGTGATGTCATTGGCAAGGAAGAAACATTGATTTGGTTCCCGACTTTCTGTTCTGCGGCTAGCAAGGCAAGTAAGTATACCTCATCTCGTACAACCACAACGCCACAGAGATCTAAAACTTTATTTACATTGATTGTTTAGTTTGACAAGTAGCAAACATATATAGAGATAAGTTAAATCATCTACTAAATTGCTCCCATCTCCCAAGCCTTTTCCATCTGCTCGCAAAACCATGACGACAGTCTGAAAGAACATGCACAGCTTGGCAATTTACTTTCAGCAGTGCACTGTGATGCAAGCATAAAACATGCATTCCCAGCTCCTTTCAAAAACTCTTGGATCCCCATTGGCAAATTCAGAAGTGGCAAGCTGAATTTCACAAAATAAACTTAGTTAAGTAAAGAAAATGACTACCTCTTTAAACTAATAAACATGTAAAAAATAATGGAAAAAGATTTCATAGGAAAAAAGGACCCACTTTGGTTATCTCTGCATATTGTAGATAATTAGTAATTGAAGGGGTTTCAAACTTGTGCCACCCAGTTTGTTTACATAATGAACTGTTGACAAATTGTCTATGTTTAGGTGCACATAGTAACGGATCTTGTGCTTGGCCAGGCTCTTGATGTTGAAGTCACTGGCAAGTAATTCCATAGGACTGTTGTGGAGTTGATTTTCTAAAGAGGACCAAAGGCCTCCTGTGAACAAGCCATGCAGGCTTGCTTCCCACTATTAACTTTTTGCATTCAATTTCATGATGAGATTTTGAGAAAAACTAAAAATGGTCAAGGTTTCAGTGCCCCAGAACCATAGGAGATGTTTTGGATGAGAACTCTTCTTCTACAACAATGTGGTCTGCCTGAGAATGGCCCTGGCAAAGACGACTTGTCTACCATAGTGCAAGGAAACTGGGAAGATGACTTGGAGCCAAGTTTCCAAGAGGCCAAATAGATGAGCAGGGCAAGTTAAGTGAAGGGAGGGAGGAGAAATGCACTTCTTAGCTCCAGTTTAAACCAGGAAAATTCTTTGGGGATAATGTGAGAGTAATGAATTTAGTATCCAAGGGGAAACATCACTTACAATGCGGTTAATACAACGAGATGCATTTCCCACAATGCCTTTACAACGCATATGCATTTACCACGCATGGCTTTACCACGCCTGCCATTACTACTTATATACCTTTACCAAGCATGCCTTTACAACGAATTTCGTTGTAAAGGCGTGAATGGTAAAGGTGCATGTGTGGTAAAGGTTTTAAAGGTAAGTATAGGTAAGTATTAAGTGAGTTTTATATATATATATATATATAATATATAAATATATATAGGCCCATATTTATACTTTTTTAGCGCCGCATTTGCGTCATTTTTTGACGCATAATCGGCGCAAACTTACAAAATACAATTGTATTTTATACAGAGAGAGAGAGAAATATATATATGTATATACAGTATATATGTACACATATATAGAAATATGTATTACATATATATATACATATATATGTATATATACACACACACACACATATATATAGATATATGAATGTTATACTTACCTCTACTTTTTACCATGCATATGCCTTTACGAACTATGCCTTTACTACGAAATGTTTGCGGTAAAGACATGTGTGCTAAAAGCATATGTATTGTAAAAACATTTTGTGGTAAGTGCATGTGTGGTAATGACCATGCATTGTACTCATTGCGTTGTAAGTGCATGCGATGTTCCATCATTTATCCATAATTAAGGTGCACTCCAGAAAATACATATTATGAGAAGGAGCACAAAATGACTTCTCAAAGTTGACCAGCAAACCCATATTATAGACAAGGGAAACTGTCAAACATTGAGGTGATGGAAACTAATGCATTAGATAGATATCAACTTAAAATGGTTTCATGTTGGAATATTGTTGCAAAAATATTGTCTGTCAAAAATATATTTTCCTAAATATTGTTTACAAAAATATGATTTCACTGGGTGTTGCTTTTGTGTTATAAACTATAAAGTGACTCAAGAAAGGCAAAGAGGTGAATGCCTGTAGTGCAATAATGAGCCCTCGATGCACTCAAATATTAGTGAAACACCAAGTATGGAAAGGAAGACGGAAGGGTAGGCAGCAAATTTCTACATACGATTTTCCACTGAAAGGTCCGGTGTTCCATGCATACAGTGATTGAAAAGCAGGCGTCAATTCGCTTTATTGAGACAATCAGCTTTCAGGAGTGACTGTTTCTCATTGAATGTGGATGAATTCCTTTTTTGGACTTTTAAGTGTTGCTAAATTACACCATGCTTGAGAGACTGAAGGCCTTTCCTTTCTTTCTGATGAAGAAGGGGAAGCTTGTGAACCCTGCTTTGAAGGGAGCGGGGATGAGAGCATCCTTTAGATCATAGCTACACCTTCTTGGTCGACTATAGCAAATTGTTCATGTAAAGAACAGTGGGCCATGGGCAATTTAGTTGATAAACTTTGCTAAAGCTCAAAAATCTGTTTGGAACCAAGTACAAAAACGTTTTCGGATTTGGGTATAATGTTTGACCAGGGGTACAGACTGTGAACACCATGAAGCGCTGATTTAGTAAAACTATTATGACATTATGTAAGTTTACTAGAAAATTGGGCATTATGTAAGTTTACTAGAAAATTGGGAAGGAAACCAGTGAAGGAGTTATTTACTATCTATAACTGAAACAACAGCATTATACGGGGCGAGCGTGTGGGGACACTCTGATTGTCAGCCATTGCAAGTGTCAGAGAATGCTTTCTTGAGATATTTACTCTCAGTACCTGATAGCTGCACAAATTACGTATGTCATGCCAAATTGGGTATTTTATTTTTAAATGATTTAGTTAAAATCTAACCCATTCTACTATGGCATAAGATTTGAACAACAGAGCAAACCACCCTAAATCGTGAGATTGTCATGGACTGCCTAAAGTCAGACGTGGCTTTTCAGTATGCATGGTTGAAGTATGTAAAAAGTGTTATGGTTGATTCAGGCACCAAGACTACTTTGACAAACAAGAGAGTTTAACAAATATAAGTAGAAAGCAACTTAAAGCAGACTGTCTGGCCATATGTGAGGACCAAAGATTGTCCCGTGAGGTGATGAAGCCTAATGTCCGCAGGCAATTAACACAGGCTATGTTTGATTAACGACTGTATTTAAAATATGTGCATAATGCTCAACACAGATTTATTCTGACCTATTTTAGGATGGATTAATTTCACCGTTTAATTAGCTTCCCAGTGATTAGCAACTGGTCCAGAACTCTAATTGATGTCCCTGTGACATTGCCTCTAAACAAAGCACAACGCACAGTGTTTTATTTTGTAAATATTATCAAGATTTAAGGAAGATGTGGATCCTGCCAATTCTGGAGTATCATGCTTTTAGACAATGTCGATCTGCACACTTGTTTCTACAGTCCCTACCGAATAGTCAAATATGCTACAGTATGGCGAGGTTTCTGTGGGCAGTGATCAATCATAAAAAGTCATTGATGATTTTATAATATTGTTGTTATGAATTATTGCTTTTTTAGATTTCATGTATACAATGTTCTGATTTATGAATGTTGAAATTTTTCATTGTATGCTTTTATGATTTTAATTAAAGAAATTGAATAAAGGTTTCTTTGATTTGATTTGGTACCCAATAAGGGTCTGCCAAACTTAACAGTTTGTTTTAATGCAGCTCAACATGAGAGAAAAAGGGCAAAGTGGTGAACCACTCAAAAGAAAGGGCAAAAAGAAGGAGAGATTACCCTGGAGGAAATAGGGATGATGGTTTGTTTGAAACTTCCCATGGCAGTGCTTCTGAAAGTGTCTAAAGAACTGCTTCTGTGAGGAAAACATATTTGAGTATGAGAGATAGAGAATGGGTACTCTTACATGGGAAGATGACTGACGAACTTGCAACCTTGACGATTGGACAAACTCCCCAGTTGGCTTCCAGCCTTGGCAAAAAAGGTGAGGTGTACAAAATATGTGCTTGACATTAATTTGTGCCTTATCCGGTGTAGTGAAGGTGGCAACATACTTACTAAGAGATTTAATATATTTTTCACACAAAATGTAGGGTGATGATGCCTTTCAGAGAAAATTCTGAAGAAAGGTCTGCTATCTGCAATCTAGGATGGTCCTTCGCCTCTGGGCTGATGTGAAAAAAGTGACATTTCCTAGGAAGATCAAAAAACTCTGCTCTTAGACCTCTCCAGGAGTGAGGGCCAGTGGCCTTGGTACAGTTGTAGCTCTTTCAAGGGTACCCCGAAGGTGAAAGAGCGGACTGGCTATATCTAGGATGTGCAGTGTTTTAGCACATAGTCATCACTGGTACGGGGATCCTGTGTGCTTCAAAGGTGATAGCAAACTGAAGCTGATGTCTGGAGGAAGGCATACTTTGTCAGTAATAGCTGAATGAGGCTACATTAGCCAGAAAGTGCAATGAGCAGGATTGTTCAATGGTGAGTAGAACTATCCATGGATGAACTCAGCAACATGAGGAGTGGTGATCACTCTTGATAATAGGGTGACAGAGTTCCTTGAGGTTTAAGCATGTGTTCACCCTAAAGGTGCAGAATAGAATATACAAGGACAGCTAAAGAGGGTGGAGAAGCCCAATCATGGAGCAAAGAAGTTAAGAAACCTGTAAATTGTGAAGAAGGACCTGAACATCAGTACCACCACCATCATCACTAGAATGTGAAGTCATTGGGACCATTCTTAGTAAAATCATCCACCACAAAACAATCCCCTAGTGAACTCCTGCACCCCTAAGAATACCTCACCAGGAATTGGAACTAATGTTCCCCAAGGCTGATTTGGCCCCGGAGAAGTGCTCCCAAAGATGCTTGGATCTGAAAGAGGCCTAACAGGTTTTCCTGTGCTTTCAGAGGCTTAAGGGGTCCTTGATGGGTCTAGAGGAAAGGGAAGGGCATCTGAAAGGCAGGATCTTCAGGCAGCAGATACGTTTTCAGGGTCAGCATTTAATGAGGATATCAGATGGGTGTTGCAGTTGGTAATGGCCTGGCAAAAGTTGAATGGAATTCAGACCCTTAAGAGGGATTGAGTCCTTAGTGCCTCTTGATAGTTAAATATACTGGGAGGAAAGAAAAATAATGAATAAGAATAAAGAATAAAAAAGGCATAAGAAAATTAAGAAAGTGGGGCTATTTGCCTGAAGGCAAGGTAAATAAGAAATCAGAGAAACTAATTGGCATGATACCAAAGGCAACAGAGAATAGTTGTTTGATTACTTTCCTTCTTTAAGAATACCTTAATGATCCTTTCCCTTTTTTGCAGAAGAACATATAAAAATCTCAACAGTTCCTTTTCAAAGATAGTTAAGTCTGCGGGATAGGGAACCAAGCAGCTAGCAACGACAAAAGATGCTTCAATTTGGATTTTTTTATTGCAATAGATCTAGGTGCCTTGAGCTCAGATGGTGGGAAGGCTGTCTTAAAGGTCTCTTTGGGCAAGTCCTGTAAAGTAAGATAAGCGAAGTTCTAAAGCAGGATGGATGTTGAAGTGTTTTTATGCAACCGCAAGAGGTTCAATAGAAATTGCCACGAGGCCACAAGTCAAGAATGCATGCAGCATGGGGGCTGAGCTGTGGATTGGAGCGGATGGCCATATGGGATGTTGTATTAGGAGGTATTAGAACACTGAGGGTCCTAGCGACTGCTTAGCAACAGGACATGTAATTAGAATGGGGAATGTGGAAAAGATTGTAAGGCAGTGGGTAGTTGCTGACAGTGATCTGCCAGGGTAGGATGTATATATCTTGATGGCAATAAAGGACTTATAAAGGAGAAAACGGAATGTCGTCTTTTTATGGGACATAAGAACAATGACCTGGCGGTGTTTAGGGTGTTACACCCCCCTAGAAAATGTATTTTCTGGTAAGTGGTTGTGTACAGGTGCTTTCAGTCAGGTATGGTGATATGTCTGTCAGATTTCACCACAAGATTTGACATACATACACACAAGAACACACAGACACCGTCTCCCCTTCTATGTTTTGAAAGCCTTCCAAAGTGTTGGTAAGTGTTAGAAATTGGCTCTCTAGTTGGCAGAGGTATGCAAACTGTCAAAGTAGGGACCACACTCCTAGTCAGTGTAAGTCAAATACGTGCCCTAAACTAACCTGTGCTCATCCTCTGGTAGCTTGGCATAGTGCAGTCAGGCTTAACTAAAGAGGCAATGTGTAAAGTATTTGTGTAATACATTATTACAGTAACACAGTGAAAGGCACACAATAAGGCTCCACATCAGTTTAGAAAAATAGAAAATATTTAGCTGAGTAAAACAGTCAAAACAACAAAAATTAAATCAGTAGAATCCGAGAGATGATTTTTTAAGATTAAATGTGAAAATAGTGCTTAGAAATCACTAGCGGTCAAAAGTTTACTTGAGGTCGTGAGAGGCTAGGGCAAATCCAAAGTTCAGACCGACCGCAATAGATGGTAGGCCATCTACAGAATCCATACAGGGTCTGCTGAAACTAGACCTTTGATGGAGCAAAACATCAATGTTAAGGGAACAATGTGTCCTTTTTTGTAGACATCAGCTGCAAACCCCACTTTTGAGGCCCAGGACAGCAGGGTGCACCTCAGGCCAGGGTAGGACTCACAGATGGCAGAGTCCAGAAGCACCAGGAGAGTTGCAGGCAGTCTTTGATGTCCATGAGATTGTGGCAAACAGAGGGCAAGCCAACAAGCCCTTGGGGAATCTTGAGTTCATGTTTGAAGAGAACAGGTCCAGTCCTTCTCACTCTAGGCAAGAAGCAACAGGCAGCAGACCCAACACAGTAAAGCAAGTAGCAAAGTGTCAGTCTCTCCTACAGAACAGTAAGCAGTAGGCCAGCACAGCAATGCAGTTGCACAGTGGCAGCCTCTCCTGGCAGCACATCACTCCTTCCTGGCAGAGGGTCCTTGGTTCCAGAAGATTTCTGATTTGGTGGGGTGTGGGGAGCAGTACTGATACCCAAATGTGACTTTAAAGAGGCCTTTGAAGATCACAATGTCCCTGCCCTTCCTTCCCTGGCTGCAGACACTCTACAGGGGGTTATGCAGCCCTTTGTGTGGCGAAAGGCATAACCCTATTCTGGTGTAGGTGAGGCAGTGCTAAGCTCTGTCCCCATCAAGCCAGCTAATGGCCCTTTGAGGCCCAATAAGTCATGCCTGAGTTCCCATTGTGTGTGACTGTCTAGAGGGAATGCACAAAGCTCAGCTGGCACCAACCCCAGACATATTCAGAGACAGGAAGAGGCACTGAATGGTTAAAGTAAGAAAATGCCAACTTTCTAAAAGTCCAGAGACACCAAACTACAAATATCTATGTTTTCCCTATTGGATGTTCTACTTAAAAGCTGCTTCAAGATAACCCTGATATTAATCTATGGGAGACATAGGCCTGGAAGTAGTAAAAACTAATGTAGTAGTACATTTTCAATACACTGCTCACGTGACCTTTGGGCTAACTAGGGCATATGCTAGGGGTGACATATGTATAGTTGGGAGTACACTGCCAGCAGTGGACACAGAGTTGTATTTACGGAGATATCACTATATGAGAGTGGGTACACCAGTGAAGAGTTCTAGCTGGGAGATCATTCTAGCTGGCCATCATGGAAGGGAGAATTTGGGCAGCGTGAGTGAAAAAAACTACAGGTGTGTGGGAGACAAAATGCACTGGATTTAAAGGACATACTCATTAGAGTGTAATAAGGAGGGATTAGAGGAGAAAAAGGATGTGATGTTTATGTGTGGTAGTGAAAGAAAAGAGTGTTGGTGCATAGGCTTTCACAGTCCTATTCATTTGAATGCAACAAGGAAAATGTTGTGCACTGTTTAGATATAGTAGAAAAGAAAATAATGGGAACAGTCAACAAAGTGTAAAACAATCATCACAAAACATCCAACAAAAATCTTTTAGCAAATGCATTAATGAAGGGAGGATAAAGAGAGACATTGCTTCACTGTTTGCAAGGAGGCCAAACCTGGCTTATTTCTAGCTCTGATATTAACTCTAAATGATGTCCCCTCCCCTAGTTGTTCTCCTGATTTCAACTCATGTTTTACTCAGGGAAATGTCCTTTTCTTTCCCTTTAGCTTAAAACTGCCTATCCTATCTTTGTGCCTGCTGCTCAGTCTCTTACCCTTCTCATAGCCTACATCTCAAAGACGATTCAATGATCGACTCCCCAGGCTGAGACTGCTAGCGCAGGTGTTTTAATTAGAAATTATTAATCAGTGTTTATATATTTTAAATAATGAGTTTATGTAGAAAATGAATTAACATAGAAAAATAATGGTCACCAATGTTCACGAAATGTACTAATTAATGATTAATACTTATGAAATATTAAATACGTACTACATTAATGCAATAATATGTCATATTAAGGGTTATGAAGTATGCTCTAGATTTATTAATTGTAGGCCTTAACTTAGCAAGTGTCTTGGCCTATTTTACCAGGCCCCATGCAGAAGCTACATTTCTTAGCAGTTAATAAAAATGCTGACCGAGTGAATTAATCTGTGAAATGGCCACTGTCTTGTTAAATGTGCTTAACAGAAACTTTCCATGAGAACTGACTGCAAGGATATGATGTTCCTGCTAGTGTAACATTATATGTGTAATGTGTGTAAAACTGACTGTACAGAGAACAATGAATATACTGACTGGAGCTGACGATGCAACAATATTGTTACCTGACAAGCCGGATGATGAGAACATCGTAAAATGGACCAATCAGCTGCATGTGAATAGTGAAATATTAGAATTCATAGATTTGGTAGAGAAATATTATTGGGTAAAGTATGAACATATGATTACTGACCAATAGGGAATTAGGGGATAGTTTTGTTGACTTTGATATAACAACGCGACAGAGGAAAATTATTCAGACGTGAGACTAGAGACCTATTCAGATCTGGAGGGACTTGAGAGAAGAATAGACTTTAGGAGAGATTCGAGATTCATACCGACATTGGGATCCTATTCACTGAATGAGAGCCTGATGCTTTGCTGATCGATTGAGGACCCGATGATGAAGACTGATTCTGCTTTGCTGACCCATTCCGAGGATAGGTATATATAATGAAACATGACTGTTATGCATTTTATGCTTTTTCTTTCTAGGTACTAACTGCGCTGTTTTGACAGATCCATAGCTAGATGTTTTCTAAAATGTGTGTTTCTAAATTGTTTTGCATGACGCCCAACATGCTGATGCTAATCTGACGTTAGTTAAGTGCCCTCCCAAATGACTGACAATTACATGGACTAATGATTGATGAATTACCTTGCTCAATTGTATGTATGTTAAACCTTTATCACAACTGACTCTGCTATTGATTTGCACTGTAACCTTAGAATGTGTTGTAGTTCAAGCTTTGATTAGATTGTATTTCTTCTACCGCTTTGGACAACCAGTGTTGTTTTTGTATGTGTTTAATTTGATATTGAGATTAATCTATATGACTTTAGCATTGTTAATATGGGGGATAAACATTCTAAACGTTTACTAAAGGTGTGGCTATTCATGACTGAAAGGTCATGGTGTGTAATAATTACTGACTCCATTGATTACTGATTTTATTGATTACTAATGATTGTTGATTATTGTGTATTGGTGATTGATTCCTGTACTGGAGCTCTGGTAAGAACTTCTTAATTGCTAGTCAAAAGGTTCATGGACCTATTTGCGTCCCCTTGTAAGTATACTTATTAAGGTCTGACGCTCTAACAGTTATGGTAGCAGACTGATGGTTAGTTTCCTTAAGAGCTTGCCATAAGTGTCCGGTACAGAGTGATAACAGAGATGGTAAAAGACCGATGGTTTGTCTCCCTAGGAACATGCCATAGACGTGCAGTATACAGTGACAGGTGTTCCCAGTTCTGGTAGCAGTTTGAAGTGGTCCTTTTAAGAATTATTATTATTGAGATTTGGATTTTGTTTTTCAATGATTATAATTGGAGAGAAAATTATGTCCCCTGAAGCCCACAAATGACTTTCCCAGATCCTGAATCCTGCTAGTGGTTATCGAGGATGTTCCCGGCGTTCTAGTGATGCTGTGAGTGAAATAGGTTGCACTTGCACAGCTTATGCAAATCGCAGGTGAATTGTGTGGTTTGTGAGGGTTTTTAGGGAGTTTGCGTTCTCCAAATGAAGTTTTAGTAGGATTGTGCATACTCCGCAGTGTGAGAGTAGGGAAGTCGTCGAACTTCATATGTGTATGGTGCTTTGTGCTAAAAAATTGTTCACGTGGTTGTTGATGTATGGACCCTGCGTGGTGTAAGACTCCGGAGTATATTGAAAAAGTATATGAGAAACTTGGTTACATGTTGCAATTTGTCTGGTTTAGTAGGTTGATTGGGCGTGGTCAACAAGTCAGTGTGTGAGTTAAAGTGGGTGAGAGGAAAATTTCAACTGAGATTTGGTGAGTCCTATGTGCACCAGGACAAACCCATTGATCAGTTGACAGTAAAATTTGCGGGTCAAATTTTGCTTGCGAATCTGGTAGACCGAGAAAGAGGAATAGTTACATTGGCGAAAAGAGCCATCAGTGAAAATTCGTGATGTTTCTGAAGCGACGGTGTTACCTTTCCTGTAGTAAACCAGCAGATTTGTTTTTTTGGTTTTTGATTAGTGCTTGCAATATTTTGCATTAGTTTTTTGTGAATTGGATTTTAGGAGGACGAGCTGCAAGACTTTGTCAGCTGCAGTATGTGTGATTGTGTCGTCATTGGAGCCGTGCTAGGATAGGTTGGTTAGTAAGAAGTGTCGCACACGGATTGGCAACCGTCCATGAGAGGCAATTGGTTGAGAATGTGGGCGAAAGGAATCTTGGGATTAAAAGTAATTTCCTGATTTGATTTTGAATAAACAAAAAGTCGAAACGATTAAGTTTTTCAAAGCATTGAGAAGTGCCCTAAGGGGAGATGCGTATATTACAGCGAGTGTAGGGGAGCCTACACTCCCAGAGAATACACTGGCTTACATTGTGATAGAAGAGAGAGGTGGCACGCCATGCCTTTGGCTAAAGCAATGGTGCAAATTGACAGAGAAAAATGGGAACTTAGCGTTTCCTATAAATGGGCTGTTCAATTTGAGGATTCTGGAGCAATTGCCGATGGCGCTATATGAATCAAAGCCCCTTCCGAGACCAGCACAGTTTGAGGCATTAGGGCCCATATTTATACTTTTTGACGCTAAACTGCGCTAACGCAGTTTAGCGTCAAAAAGTTTTGCGCCGGCTAACGCCATTCTGAAGCGCCATGCGGGCGCCGTATTTATTGAATGGCGTTAGCCGGCGCAAGCAGACCGGCGCTGCCTGGTGTGCGCGAGAAAAACCACGTACACCAGGCAGCGCCGGCGTAGGGGGAAAATGGCGCATGGGCGTCTTAAAATGGGGCAAGTCAGGTTACGTCGAAAAAATCATCGTAACCCGACTTGCGCCATTTTTTTTCGACGCCCATCCCCCATCAACATGACTCCTATCATTGTAAAGATAGGAGTCATGCCCCCTTGCCCAATGGCCATGCCCAGGGGACTTCTGTCCCCTGGGCATGGTCATTGGGCATAGTGGCATGTAGGGGGGCACAAATCAGGCCCCCCTATGCCAAAAAAAATTATTAAAAAAAATAATAATAATACTTACCTGAACTTACCTGAATGTCCCTGGGGTGGGTCCCTCCAGCCTTGGGTGTCCTCCTGGGGTGGGCAAGGGTGGCAGGGGGGGTCCCTGGGGGCAGGGGAGGGCACTCTGGGCTCATTTTGAGCCCACTTGTCCCTTAACGCCATGCCTGACCCAGGCGTTAAAAAGCGGCGCAAATGCGCCGTTTTTAGCCACGCCCACTCCCGGGCGTCTCTTTTGCCCGGGAGTATAAATACCACGTAAAGGCCTGGGAGTCATTTTTTAGACGGGAACGCCTCCCTTGCATATCATTAACGCAAGGAAGGGGTTCACGCTAAAAAATGACGCACATTCCGGGAACTTTGGCGCTATACGCCTCTAACGCCATAGTATAAATATGGCGTTAGTTGGCGTTAGTTTAGCGTCGAATTTGCGTCGAAAAAAACGACGCAAATTCGGCGCAAACGGAGTATAAATACGGCCCTAGGAGTTTGGGAGCTGGGAGCTAGACAGCAACAGCAATTGAAATTTGGAAGAAGAATGAGAAAGGCAGAAAAGACTTTAGCGGAGGCTAAATGGGATTGGGAGCAGAAGATTTGGAGATCAGAGACTTTGCAGGGAGTTAAGTTGTTTCCGGCGATTACACATGAGGATGAGAAGGAATGAAGGACGGAAAGAGACTAGAAAGACCAATAGAAGTCCATCCGGGAGTAAGGGAGCTAGAAAGTCTTCGACAGTGGAGGAGGAATCAGATAATGAAGAGTTCCTTACACAGTTATTGAGAGACCGACCACCACCATATACAGTACACGAGAGTGGTCCGAGTACTAGTGCTGATCCATCAGCCTGACACAGGTAAGTGGGACAGTGAGCCTGGTGCAGGTTAGTGCTAACCTGACACCGAATGCGGTGCAAAGTGGTTCTAATGTGCAGACTACTCCTGTAGTGCAGACACAGATGCAGCCGCCACAGATACAGAGAATTTATCCTGATGTGCCCATTTTAGAATCAACTTCGAACTTAGTGGTGCCCACGGAGCAGGCGGTCCGAGACCAATATTGGTCCAGTCTGAACTGACTTCGAATTTGTTGCCCTGTGTGCAGCCGCAGGTAATGCCGAGATTTACGTCAATGACAGGGACCCAGTCCGACCTGACTCCGATAAAGATTCAGAGTATGGGAGTTACTCTTCCACAGACTGTAGATGCCAGAGCATCCCTGGATGCTATATCGCTGCTGATTACTGATGGTCCAGCGGGCACCATTATTTGCACAGAAGAAACCGACTGCGAGTGAACAGTGAGTCTAATGAGTGGAGGACATAATGAACAAGTTCAGGTAGTCTCTCCTGGGGGTCAGGCTTTTGACGGATCAAGATCATTGTTAGATTTAAGTCCACTCGTTGGACTTCCAGATGCTGTGACAGGACCAAATGTGAGCCAGAGCCTGAAATTATTGACACTGCAGAATCCGAATGCAGTGGCACAGCAGGTGCCCCCGATTCAAGCAAGTAACATTTTGTTGCAGGGACTGACAGCTCAGCACTTAACAGAATGGTTAGATAAACTGAAAACCCCACAGAATGCCCCTAAAGGAAAGGAGTATTTGAATTGTGTCAGACTAGGCCTGGAAGCGGGTGAACTCATTGAGGGAACAATCGGGGGGAATAGGTAAGAATCTGTCAGAGTCACCAGATCCTCGGGGTCTGTGCACGTTCCCAACACGTCCACCACTGAACAGCTCCAAGACTCTGATAGATAAATCACAGAGACTGAGAGAGTCCAAGAGGGGAAGAGGGGATTAGGAAGGGAACAGCTGGGAAGGAGACCTGTAGTAAGAAAAAGGTTAGAACACACAATATGAAAATTATATCTACTGGAAATCAATACTAGGCTATGATTCTAAGCCTAGTCACTCTGAAAACATGAACAATCTAAGAGATAAGTTTAAAATGACTAAGTTTCAAGATAGCCGGATACCTGTAGGGGAATCAAGATGAATTAAATGAAAACTTTCTTTTTCAAGTACTTTCCTTTATATGAGAATCAGAAAAAACATTCTGACTAAATTTTAAACCAGTGATATAAATCCTGTTTTGAGAATGTTTACTAGGACCATACAATATTGCATCTAGAAACTCTGGCCTTCTGTGTACTCTTAAAATGTTTCAACACAAATTGCGCATATTGCAGATATATATATATATATAGTAAACACATAAAAGGATTGTGCACCTTGAATAACACAATATGGATTCAGGAAACAAATCACATAACCTGTCAACTCGAATATTACATAATAAATATCTTAGAATAGTAGCATACAATAAACACATGAATTAAACTCGAGGAGAGAATCGTGTGTCTTGCCAATTCGAGTGCTACCATGTAAAATACCAAGAAATGGTAGCACGCAATGAATATCAAAGTCAAATCATCATTAATCGAATCGCGCGTCTTGCCGATTCGTAAAACACGATGTAAATGTCAAGGAATAACAGCTCACAATAAATAACAAGATCAAAGTACAATGAAACGAATCGCACTTCTTTTGCCGATTCTTAAGCCACCGTGTAAAATGTCAAGAAATGGTAGCGCGCACTGAACAACAAAGTTAAATGCTCATGAAACGAGTTGTGCGTCTTGCCAATTCGTAAAACATCATGTAAATGTCAAGAAATAGTAGCGCGCAATGAACAACAATGTTTAAACACCATAAAACGAATTGCGCGTCTTGCCAATTCTTAAGCCACCATGTAAATGTCAAGAAATGGTAGCGCGCAATGACTAACAAAGTCAAACCTTTATGAAATAAATTGCGCGTCTTGCCTATTTGTAAACTACCATATAAATGTCAAGAAATGGTAGCGCGCAAGTTATCTGTTACTCATTTAAGAATTTAAACCTAGAATATAAAAATTCTAAATAACGGTGTCGGGATGGTCCAACCACCGTCTTACCGCCTGGAACAATGATCACCAATGAAGGATTAGGGCAGAAGACTGGAAGATCCAAATAGCCCGCCGGGACAGGAGCTCAGGAAGAAGCTGCTGCTCTGCACCGGGACCTCTGAATAGTGAGCACTGGGAGTTGGGCTGGCTCTCTTTTATAGAGTCTTGGCCCAGCCCAGAACCACACCCAGGCACGTTGCAGGGAAAGTCTCTGGAAGGCCCTGGAAAGGGGCCACACCCTAACACACTCTGAAAACCTGCAGCAATACATTGCAAAGGAACAGTATTTGCAAGCATATTAAAAATAAGTTTTCAGGATTGAACTCTGCAATGCAAAAGGTTAAACCACAACATATCAGCACAATGAATAAATTACTTTGTTTTGAGAGTGCTGGGTTTTTGCATTTTTGTCGCCAATAGAGCGCGTATTGCTCTGGTGTTGACAGTACTCCCCTCTCCCAGACGCGCTCTAGGGCCTGGTTTGCTTGGATTAAGACGATGAAAGCGTCTCACAAGTACTGGAGCATGAACATCAGATGCAGAAACCCATGAGTTACTTTCAGGACCATAACCTTTCCATGAGAATAAGTACCATAGATTACGCCCTCTCAGTTTAGAATTCAACACTTTCTTGACTTCGTATTCTTCTTCCCCTTGTACTAGAACAGGAGCTGGATGAGGGTGGACCTTTTGGACTGCCTTTTTCAAGAGGGAAGTGTGGAACACTGGATGAATCCGTAAGGATCTGGGCAATTGTAGTTTATAGGTCACGGGACTGATTTGCTGAAGGACAGTATAAGGACCTATGAATTTAGGGTTGAACATGTGCTTCTTCTTGAAGTCTATATGTTTTGTGGAAAGCCACACTTTGTCACCTGGTTGATATTGCGGTCCCTCACAATGTTTCTTGTCATAATGCCTTTTATATTTTTGTTTGGCTTTTTCTAAATGCTGTTGAATCAGTTTCTGGGTTTGATGTAAATGCTGAATGGTTTCTGACACAGCTGGAGTAAGAGAATTTTCTTGAGGAATTGTGATGGGCAAGGTGTCAGGATGATAGCCAAATAAACCAAAAAAGGGTGTAACACCAATAGAAGTGTGGAATGAGTTATTGTAAACTAACTCAGCTAACCAGAGCATAGATGTCCAAGAATGAAGTGCCTTTTCAGCGTAGGCACGTAGGTATTGTTTCAAAGTCTGGTTTAGTCTCTCCGTTTGACCATCTGTTTGAGGATGGTGACTAGTAGATAGCGTAGATGTCACTTGGAGTGTTTTACACCATGTCTTCCAGAAATTGGAGGAAAATTGTGACCCCGATCGGAGAGGATATCCTTTGGCAGTCCATGATAACGAACCACTCTGTTCAGTAAAATAGTTGCCAATTCACTAGAAGTGGGCAATTTTTTACAGGCGATGAAATGTCCATATTTCTTGAGACTATCTACTACCACCAGAATTACTGAATGCTGTTGAACCACTGGCAGACCGGTAATAAAGTCTAAAGAAATGTGCTCCCATGGACGACTTGGGGTTGGAAGTGGATGTAACAACCCTTTTGGTTTTGAATGACTTGTTTTAATGCGAGCACAAACTTCACAGTTGTTTACCATTGCTTTTACATCTTTTGTTAGGGTAGGCCACCAGAAATAGCGTTGGATCAGTTCAAGAGTTTTAGGAGTACCTGGGTGACCTGCCGTAGGTATAACATGCAACCAATGAAACACTATCTTGTGAAGTTTGGTAGTGGGTACGAACAAACGAGCATCATGAAAGGGTAAACCTTGCTTGATTGACCTTTTGCGATCTGCTTGGGCCCATGTTTGACATTTTTCAACAGTGAAAGAGTTGCGAATTTCTTCAAAGAAATCTTCAGTTTTTATGATACATAGAACCTTGTTAGGAGCAATGATAGCTCTGGAGGCTTGAAATGCAGGCAACGTGGTAGACTCTTGACGGGACAAGGCGTCAGCCTTGCGATTATCTTTACCAGGCCGGAAGGTTACTACAAAATCTAATTCGGCAAGAAAAAGCATCCAGCGTAATTGCTGAGGGGTCAAAAGTCTGGCGGAACTCATGAATTGAAGATTACGATGATCAGTATATACTGTAACAATGTATTTGGCACCCAACAAATGATGTCTCCATTCTTTAAAGGCGTCACGAATCGCCAGAAGCTCTTTTTCAGCAATGACATAGTTCTGTTCCGCTTCATTCAACTTCCGAGACATATAAGCTACAGGATGAAGTTGACCAGTGTCTTTATTTCGTTGTGATAAGACGGCTCCTATTGCTACATCTGAAGCATCAGCTTCCATTATGAAAGGTTGATTCGCATCAGGATAAGTCAAGACTGGGGCAGTGGAGAAAGCTTCCTTCAAAGTCGAGAAGGCTTGATCAGCTTCTGGGGACCATACAAACTTTTCTTTCTTCCTTAGTAGCTTTGTGATTGGAGCCACTGTCTGGGAGAAATGATTTATGAACCTCCGGTAAAAATTTGCAAACCCCAGGAAACATTGTACATCATGAACAGTCTTTGGGGTGGGCCAAACAGATACGGCTTTTACTTTCTTTTCTGCCATCACCATACCTTGAGGGGTAAGAATAACCCCTAAAAACTCAACTGTGGTGTAGGACGTTGGCTCTGTATGCACTATTTCAAAGTAAGGAATAGTATGCACAGAGTCCAAGGGTTCCCCTTAAAGGTAAGATAGTGGCAAAAAGAGATAATACTAATGCTCTATTTTGTGGTAGTGTGGTCGAGCAGTAGGCTTATCAAAGGAGTAGTGTTAAGCATTTGTTGTACATACACACAGGCAATAAATGAGGAACACACACTCAGAGACAATTCCGGGCCAATAGGTTTTTGTATAGAAAAATATATTTTCTTAGTTTATTTTAAGAACCACAGGTTCAAATTCTACATGTAATACTTTGCATGAAAGGTATTGCAGGTAAGTACTTTAGGAACTTTGAATAATCACAATAGCATATATACTTTTCAAATAAAACACATATAGCTATTTTAAAACTAGACACAGTGCAATTTTCACAGTTCCTAGGGGAGGTAAGTAATTGTTAGTTCTTGCAGGTAAGTAAACCACCTACGGGGTTCAAGTTTGGGTCCAAGGTAGCCCACCGTTGGGGGTTCAGAGCAACCCCAAAGTTACCACACCAGCAGCTCAGGGCCGGTCAAGTGCAGAGTTCAAAGTGGTGCCCAAAACGCATAGGCTTCAATGGAGAAGGGGGTGCCCCGGTTCCAGTCTGCCAGCAGGTAAGTACCTGCGTCTTCGGAGGGCAGACCAGGGGGGTTTTGTAGGGCACCGGGGGGGACACAAGTCCACACAGAAAGTACACCCTCAGCAGCGCGGGGGCGGCCGGGTGCAGTGTGCAAACAAGCGTAAGGTTTGTAATAGGAATCAATGGGAGACCAAGGGGTCTCTTCAGCGGTGCAGGCAGGCAAGGGGGGGCTCTTCGGGGTAGCCACCACCTGGGCAAAGGAGAGGGCCACCTGGGGTCACTCCTGCACTGGAGTTCCGATCTTTCAGGTCCTGGGGGCTGCGGGTGCAGAGTCTTTTCCAGGCGTCGGGATCTGGGAGTCAGGCAGTCGCGGTCAGGGGGAGCCTCGGGATTCCCTCTGCAGGAGTCGCTGTGGGGGCTCACGGGGGGCAACTCTGGCTACTCACGGTCTTGTAGTCGCCGGGGAGTCCTCCCTGAAGTGTTTGTTCTCCACAAGTCGAGCCGGGGGCGTCGGGTGCAGAGTTGCAAGTCTCACGCTTCTGGCGGGAAATGCAGTTGTCTTTAAGTTGCTTCTTTGGAAACAAAGTTGCAGTCTTGGGTGAACAGGGCCGCTGTTCTCTGGAGTTTCTTGGTCCTTTTAGAGCAGGGAAGTCCTCTGAGGATTCAGAGGTCGCTGGTCCTGGGGAAAGCGTCGCTGGAGCCGTTTCTTCAGAAGGGGGGGAGACAGGCCGGTAGAGCTGGGGCCATAGCAGTTGGTGTCTCCGTCTTCTCTGCAGGGTTTTTCAGCTCAGCAGTCCTCTTCTTCTTAGTTTGCAGGAATCTGAGTTCCTAGGTTCTGGGGAGCCCCTAAATACTGAATTAAGGGGTGTGTTTAGGTCTGGGGGGTTAGTAGCCAATGGCTACTAGCCCTGAGGGTGGCTACACCCTCTTTGTGCCTCCTCTCTGAGGGGAGGGGGGCACATCCCTAATCCTATTGGGGGAATCCTCCATCTGCAAGATGGAGGATTTCTAAAAGTCAGAGTCACCTCAGCTCAGGACACCTTAGGGGCTGTCCTGACTGGCCAGTGACTCCTCCTTGTTTTTCTCATTATCTCTCCTGGACTTGCCGCCAAAAGTGGGGGCTGTGTCCAGGGGGCGGGCATCTCCACTAGCTGGAGTGCCCTGGGGCATTGTAACACGAAGCCTGTGCCTTTGAGGCTCACTGCTAGGTGTTACAGTTCCTGCAGGGGGGAGGTGTGAACCATCTCCACCCAGAGCAGGCTTTGTTTCTGTCCTCAGAGAGCACAAAGGCCCTCACCACATGGGGTCAGAAACTCGTCTCTCAGCAGCAGGCTGGCACAGACCAGTCAGTCCTGCACTGAACAATTGGGTAAAATACAGGGGGCATCCCTAAGATGCCCTCTGTGTGCATTTTTTAATAAATCCAACACTGGCATCAGTGTGGGTTTATTATTCTGAGAAGTTTGGTACCAAACTTCCCAGTATTCAGTGTAGCCATTATGGAGCTGTGGAGTTCGTTTTTGACAGACTCCCAGACCATATTCTCTTATGGCTACCCTGCACTTACAATGTCTAAGGTGTGGCTTAGACACTGTAGGGGCATAGTGCTCATGTACCTATGCCCTCACCTGTGGTATAGTGCACCCTGCCTTAGGGCTGTAAGGCCTGCTAGAGGGGTGACTTACCTATGCCACAGGCAGTGTGAGGTTGGCATGGCACCCTGAGGGGAGTGCCATGTTGACTTAGTCATTTTCTCCCCACCAGCACACGCAAGCTGGCAAGCAGTGTGTCTGTGCTGAGTGAGGGGTCCTTAGGGTGGCATAAGACATTCTGCAGCCCTTAGAGACCTTCCCTGGCATCAGGGCCCTTGGTACCAGGGGTACTAGTTACAAGGGACTTACCTGGATGCCAGGGTGTGCCAATTGTGAAAACAAAAGTACAGGTTAGGGAAAGAACACTGGTGCTGGGGCCTGGTTAGCAGAGTCCCAGCACACTTCTCAGTCAAGTCAGCATCAGTATCAGGCAAAAAGTGGGGGGTAACTGCAACAGGGAGCCATTTCTTTACATGTGGTAACATGAAACTCACACTTGGTTAGTTTGCAATATAAATGGTGTTTTCGAAGGGCTGCAAGAATTTTCTTGACATGTTGGACATGTTCGTTTTCATTGTCTGAGTAGATCAAAATGCCATCGATGTAGACTATGGCAAATATGTCGAGGTACTCTCTAAGAACGTCATTCAAGAAAAATTGAAATGCTGCTGGAGCATTACACAGACCAAAAGGCATGACGGTGTATTCAAAAAGGCCATATCTTGTCTTGAACGCTTTTTTCCATTCGTCACCCTCTCTCATTCTGACCAAATGATAAGCACCTCGAAGGTCAAGATTTGTGTAGATTTTTACTTTCTTTACTTGTTCCAATAAGACCGGAATTAGGGGCAAAGGATATTTATTCTTGATGGTGACTTTGTTCAAACCCCTATAGTCGATGCAAGTTCGAAGTTCTCCATTAGCTTTTGGAACAAAAAACAAAGGTGAAGCTGCAGGAGACTTAGAGGGGCAAATGAAGCCATTCTCCAAAAATTGATCTAGGTATTTTCGTAAATGTTGATTTTCATGTTCTGACAGGACATATACACGACAGTTGGGAAGTATCGCACCTGGGGCTAGATCAATTTGACAGTCATAAGATCTATGAGGAGGTAGAGTCTCTGCTCCTTTCTCATCAAATACATCTTTGTAAGATGAATACTGTTTGGGCAGCTGAATTTCTTTCTCCGCAGCAGTAGCTATGTAAGAGTTGCAAACTTTTGGTACTTGAATCTTTTGGAGACATTGTTCATTACATAGCGCAGATAAGAACACGATTTTTCGTTCTGCCCAATTGATCTCCAGATTGTGATGAGTTAACCATGGCAAGCCGAGGATAATCCCATATTGGGGAGCATGGATCACGTCAAAGATGATTTTCTCTTTATGTTTCTTTCTTTGAATCTTATCTTCACAAATCATCGACAAGGGGATAGTCTGAAGAGTTACCGGATCTCCAGTCAAGAGTTTTCCATCGACTGCCTGGATGATTTCTGGGGTCTTCTTTTCAATACATGGGATCCCCCATGCACAAACCAATTGGACATCAACAAAATTCCCAGTAGCCCCAGAATCGACTAGAGCTTTTTTGAAATAGATCTTTTTCTTGACCTGAACTCTTATTTCCAGTTTAAGATGTCTAGATTGTGAAGGGTCCACAGTGACACCCAAGAGCAACCCTTCTCTGCATCTCGGGTGCTTTAGTTTTCCAACTCGACTAGTGCATTGGCTGCGACCTTCTGAACTGGACCTTGCTTGTTCTTTGGTTTGATTGGACAATCTTTGGCAAAATTACCTTTTCGCCCACAATAAAGACATTGTCAATTTTTTCTGCAGAGGTCCTTTTCATCTTTGGTCAAAGGTCTTCTGATGGTTCCAATTTCCATCGGTTCCGGTGTTTTTTCTTTCGGAGTTCTTGAGTCTCTGTTATCATGAACGCGCCATGAATATTTTTCAATCTTTTTGCGCGTTCCTTTACGTTCTGCTAAACGATGATCAAGTCTCAAGACAAGATTTATTAATTCTTGACAGTCTGTAGGTTGTGGATCGATTTGCGCTAAGGTATCTTTTAATTCCTCTTTGAGTCCCTTGTAAAACAAGACCGCTTGTTTTTCTTCAGGCCAGGATGTCTCGGCAACCAGCCGGTTAAAGTTGGCTAAATACGACACTAGGTCTTGATTTCCTTGGCGTAAATCTAATAATTCACGATCTGCTGACTGTGTTACAGTTCTACGATCAAAAATTCTCTCAAATTCACGAACAAAATTTCTCCAGTTATACAACAAGGGACTATTTTTACGCACAAGAGGAATTGCCCAAGTTGCTGCATCCCCAGAGAGATATGATAACAAGAAAGCTACTTTGGACTGGGCATCGAGAAAAGTATTTGGTCTGCAGGTGAAGTGTAGTTCCACTTGAACCAGGAAAGATTGCGCTTTCAAAGGGTCACCTGAGAAACGTTCTGGGGGAGCTAAAGGAATTGCAGAAGGAACATTTAGGGAAATCAGATTACTTCCAGAAGCCTGAGAAGAAGTACCTGGCCAAGACACACCTGTGGGACTTTGTTCCTTCTTCTCTACCTTATCTTGCAACTGACTCACTCTCTCTGCTAAGCTAGTTGTCAATTCTTTGGATATTACCACCTCTGCTTGGAGCTGGGTGATAGCCTTGACTACTCGTCTAGCGTGGCCATGCTGAGAACATACACAAGCCAGGAGGATAATAATTTGTGGGCTCACTATTCTGTCAGAGTCACCAGATCCTCGGGTTCTGTGCACGTTCCCAACACGTCCACCACTGAACAGCTCCAAGACTCTGATAGATAAATCACAGAGACTGAGAGAGTCCAAGAGGGGAAGAGGGGATTAGGAAGGAAACAGCTGGGAAGAAGACCTGTAGTAAGAAAAAGGTTAGAACACACAATACGAAAATTATATCTCCTGAAATCAATACTAGACTATGATTCTAAGCCTAGTCACTCTGAAAACATGAACAATCTAAGAGTTAAGTTTAAAATGACTAAGTTTCAAGATGGCCGGATACCTGCAGGGGAATCAAGATGAATTAAATGAAAACTTTCTTATTCATGTACTTTCCTTTACATGAGAATCAGAAAAAACATTCTGACTACATTTTAAACCAGTCATATAAATCCTGTTTTGAGAATGTATATTCCAGGACCATACAATATTGCATCTAGAAACTCTGGCCTTCTGTGTACTCTTAAAATGTTTCAACACAAATTGCGCATATTGCAGATATATATATATATATAGTAAACACCATAAAAGGATTGTGCACCATGAATAACACAATATGGATTCAGGAAACAAATCACATAACTTGTCAACTCGAATATTACATAACAAATATCTTAGAATAGTAGCATACAATAAACAACATGAATTAAACTTGAGGAGAGAATCGTGCGTCTTGCCAATTTGAGTGTTACCATCTAAAATACCAAGAAATGGTAGCATGCAGTGAATATCAAAATCAAATCATCATTAATCGAATCGCGCGTCTTGACGATTCGTAAAACACGATGTAAATGTCAAGGAATAACAGCTCATAATAAATAACAAGATCAAAGTACAATGAAACGAATTGCGCTTCTTTTGCCGATTCTTAAGCCACCATGTAAAATGTCAAGAAATGGTAGCGCGCAATGAACAACAAAGTTAAATGCTCATGAAACGAGTTGTGCGTCTTGCCAATTCATAAAACATCATGTAAATGTCAAGAAATAGTAGCGCGCAATGGACAACAATGTTTAAACACCATAAAACTAATCGCGCGTCTTGCCAATTCTTAAGCCACCATGTAAATGTCAAGAAATGGTAGCGCGCAATGACTAACAAAGTCAAACCTTTATGAAATAAATCGCGCGTCTTGCCTATTTGTAAGCTACCATAGAAATGTCAAGAAATGGTAGCGCGCAAGCAATCTGTTACTCATTTAAGAATTTAAACCAAGAATATGAAAATTCTAAATAACGGTGTCGGGACAGTCTAACCACCGTCTTACCGCCTGGAACAATGATCACCAATGAAGGGTTAGGGCAGAAGATTGGAAGATCCAAATAGGCCGCCGGGACAGGAGCTCAGGAAGAAGCTTCTGCTCTGCACCGGGACCTCTGAATAGTGAGCAAAGGGAGTTGGGCTGGCTCTCTTTTATAGAGACTTGGCCCAGCCCAGAACCACGCCCAGGAATGTTGCAGGGAAAGTCTCTGGAAGGCCCTGGAAAGGGGCCACACCTTAACACACTCTGAAAACCTGCAGCAATACATTGCAAAGGAACAGTATTTGTAAGCATATTAAAAATAAGTTTTCAGGATTGAACTCTGCAATGCAAAAGGTTAAACCACAAGATATCAGCACAATGCATAAATTACTTTGTTTTGAGAGTGCTGGGTTTTTGCAATTTTGTCGCCAATAGAGCGCGTATTGCTCTGGTGTTGAGGGAATCCTACACAGAGGCAGAGTTGAGATATTTGTGCCCAAAGATTACGAGAGAGGTGAGCAGAGTGCATCAGAGATAAGCAGATTTGGCAGAGAAATACGACATAGAAATTGAGAAAACAAAGCATTTGAAGAGGAGTTACAGATTAGATTTTGAGGCAAAGATTTTGAACACATGAGGTCGGCCGGAATGAAGGCACACCTTAAAAAATATCGCAGAGTGCTCAAATACGGGGAGCATTAGATAAATGGGAAGGCAGATTGGTAAAGAAAAAAGACAAATGGAAAACAGATTCTTTGGAGCTGACTGAGAATGAACAGCCCGACAAAGATCCAGTAAAGATTTTACCAATGAGAGAGATTCCAGGGGGAAATTTTGTTTATGTCCCTTGGAGCAGAGGTGACATTCTATCATTTACAAATGATTATTCAAAATTGAGAGAGAAGCCAGTAGAGTGGTATCAGCAGACAGACAGGTTCGTGAAACTTGCAAAGTGTTTGTGGGTGGACTCGAACATATCACTGGAGATAGTGGTTCAAGCTGATTTGTGGGTTGAGTGTAAGAGGAGTGTAGACTGGCCAACAAGTGAACCGGAGAGAGACAAGAATACAGGTACGCCGTCTCCTGAGGTAATGAAATATTACAATAAGGAGATTGAGTTCCTGAAATTGAGGATTTCGCCTAAAAATATTGAATGGACGAGGATTGACAGGAAAGCACATGAAGCAAAGGAGTCAATACATGCGTACTAAGAGAGATTGTTGCAGGCATTCAAGCAATATAGTGGTACAGAAACTATTGAGGCGAAGGACATGCTACATTTTGTGTTCAAATTTGTGGAAGGATTGAGACCTGAAATTGGTCGGATGATTGAGTCATTTGATTTGCTGGCAATCGAAGCCGATTGATGAGGTGTTGCAGTATGCAAAATACTATAGTGATGAGATTAAACTGAAACAGAAAAAGTTGAAAGAGAAAGCGATGGTGATGCAGATTAAAGCAGCTCAAACAGAAGTGCAAGGAAACTTTGTGCAGCAAAAGCCGCAGCAGCAGGGAAATATGTTTCATCCCCAGATGAGAGGTAGAGTTCGTGGAGGCAATATGAATCGTGGTCCAGATTTCAATACCGTAGTGGTTCAGAATGATGTGCAAGGAATGAAGAAGCTACTGCCATGTCACATTTGCGGAGCCGTGGGAAATTGGAAACGGAAGTGTCCAATGATGGTGCAGGAAGGTGTTGTTCAGCAATGACATCAATTCATTTCAGAATGTGAGAGGACCAAGAGTAAGAGGTCCTAATCCAAATTTTCAGAATAATGTGAATCAAGTGCAAAATTTCAGCCCATGCAGCAGGTGCAAATGCCCTGTGCACAAGTATCACAGTTGCAGCAGATGCAGCAGCAGGTTCCCATGGTACCTAGACAGCAAATTCAAATACCTCAAGCCCCGATGGAGCAGAAACAGATGATGCCTTCTCAACAGGTCAGAGGACAGAGGCAAACTAGAAGTAGTAACACAGTGCACCAATTCCCTTTACACAGTGAGGATGGAATAAATGGTGAATGGACGAGTGACAGTTCAGATGAGGAGCCATGTGTGCTTGCGACTTCTTTAGAGGTAGATCAGAGAAGATCCTACGTGAGGGGAAAGGTTATGGGTCACAGAGTTTCATTCTGGTGGACACAGGAGCTACACGCTCTACGATGAGAAGTGTAGAGGTTCCAAATTTGCCCCTTTCAGGTAGAACAGTTCAGGTTGTGGGGGTAGCAAACCAATATCTGACAAACCTAATTACAGGTCCAGTGCAAGTCGAGATTGGTAATTTTCCGGGACTGCATAAGTTTGTAGTCTGCGATTCAAGTCCGATATCCCCACTGGAAAGAGACTTGCTGTGTGAACCAAAATGTTTGATTACTTGCTCAAATGATGGAATTGAGATACCGACAAATAGCGATGATGAGAAAGACCAAGCCCCAGAAATAGAGTGTAAAAATACAAGTGAGGAGTACCTTTTGATTGAGTTTTTCCCAATGTTCACAGTGAAGGAGCTCCATCCTGATTTGCAGGGAACAGTACAAGAGAACATGTGGGATTTGACAGGAAAGGAAGTAGGTCTGATCAAAGGGGTGGAGCCAGTCAAAGTTACCATAAAACCGAATGCAGTTTTTCCTCAACTTCCACAGTACAACATGACACAAAATGTCCTGATGAAACTGGCTCAGATGATTGCAGATTTCGTGAAGCAGGGAGTTCTGAAAGAAGTGTTGAGCAGTCCATGTAACTCGCCGATAAAGGGCTTGAAGAAGCCCTGTGGGAAGGTTTGGATTGTTCAGGACTTAAGAAAAATAAATGAGATTTTGGTCAAATGTTGTTCCGTAGTGCCCACTCCAGCTGTGATACTATTCCAGATTCCATGTGATGCAGAGTGGTTTACAGTCATTGATTTGTCACAAACGTTCTTTTCTGTGGCTCTTCATGAGGATAGCCAATTTCTTTTTTGTTTCAAATTCCTGGATCGAGTATATTGCTGGTGCAGAATTCCTCAAGGGTATTCAGAGTCACCTTCCATATTCAATCAGATCTTGAAAAAGAATTTGGAGTCGTTGGAATTGCCTTGCTGATCGACTTTGGTGCAATACATCAATTTACTGATTGCGTCAAAAACAAGGGACGAGTGCAAGTATGATACGATTGCCCTTTTGAACCATTTGGGAAAGAATGGCCATAAAGTGTCTCCACTGAAATTGTAGTACTGTCAGAAAGTAGTAAAGTATTTGGGTCACCAGATTGAGAAAGGGTTAAGAAAAATATCCAGAGAAAGGATTACAACGATACTGCAGATAAGCCCCCCAACCACACAGAGAGATGTCAGAATGTTCTTGGTAATGGTGGGTTATTGTCGCCAATGGATCCCAAATTTTTCAGTTATTTCAAGACCATTGCAGAAGCTGACACATAAGGAAGTCACTGATGCCAAAGTGCTAGACCAGGATGAGATGAAAGCTTTCACTGAGTTGAGAGAGAGTTTGTGCAGAGCTCCAGCGTTGGGTATGCCTGACTACACGAAGCCTTTCACATTTTTTTATCATGAGCGTGATGCATGTTCATTGTCTGTCTTGATACAGGTCCATGGAGGCACTCATCTCTCGGTAGCATATTTTTCAGCTAATTTGGACCCAGTTGCAACAGCCTTACCAGGTTGTTTGCGTGCAGGTGCCACAGTTGGTCAAAGTCTTTCACAGTGTTAAGGCGTGTTAATGGGATATCCCCTGACTGTAATGGTCCCTCACTCTATTGAGATTTTACTGACAAGGACGAAAACTCAATACTTGACTGGTGCGAGGTTGACTAGTCACAAAATGAGTATTTTGGGGTCACCGAATGTAACATTGAAAAGATGTACAGTGCTGAGCCTTGCAGCCTTACTCCCGAGCAAGAATGCTGAAATTGAAAAAAGAGGAAGATATTGAGCATGACTGTCTCAAAGGAACTGAGTTGTGCACAAAATCAAGACCTGACATTAGAGATACCAGATTGGAAGAAAATGACCCAATTATCTTTGTTGATGGTTCTTGTCTGAGAGACAACACAGGGACAATGAGAGCAGGATATGCTGTGTGCACAATTACAGGTACCTTGGAAGCTTCCTGGCTTTGAGGAGTGTATTCTACCCAGGTAGCGGAACTGGTCGCCCTTACTAGAGCGTGCCATGTTTCTGCTCAGTTGAGAGTTACTATCTATACGGATAGCCAGTACGGATTTGGAATAGTTCATGATTTTGGTCAATTGTGGTCACAGAGAGGTTTCCTGACCTCTTCTGGTTCACCAGTGAGAAATGGTGAGAGAATTAAGGAACCATTACATGCAATTCAAATGCCTGTAAAGATTGCCATGTGAAATGGAGAGCACATCTGAAGTCGCAGGACTATGTGTCATTGGGAAATGGATATGCGGATCAAGTCGCAAGGTTTTGCAAATTGAACTGTATATCGTTCAAGGACAAGTGGGAACTGTTACCTGAAGAAGACGCAACATGTACAAGCTATGCATTGAAAGTAATTGACACTTTGGAAGAATTAAAATCTTTGCAGAATAATGTTGACAAGGAGGAAAAACGTTCACGGAGTCAATTGAAATGTGTTCAAAGACAAGATGAATTGTGGGTTTCTGAGGAGGATCAATTGGTTTTGACAAATAACCTGTTGTCTCAAATGGCAAGGTACTATCATGGTCAGGCACATATTTGGAGGGATGCCATGGTTCGTCTGTTCAAAATTGATTGGTTCAACCGGAAGTCTAGATAAGTTGCTGAAGTAGTTTGCCATCTTTGTGTCATTTGTTAAATGCGGGGAAAGGGACAGTGGTTACGTTGAGCCACATTGGAAGGGCAGGAGGCCCATTCAGCAGAATGCAAATGGATTTCATTGAGATGCCTGTGTGTGGAGGTTTGAGATATGTGTTGGTGATCGTATGCATCTTTAGTCCCTGGATTGAAGCGTACCCTACACGAAGAAATGATAGTCTCACAGTAGCAAAACTGCTGCTTAAGGAACTGATGCCATGTTTTGGGTTTCCGATCTCTTTGGTAGAGTCAGATAGGGGAAGTCACTTCAATAACAAAGTGATTAATTTACTGTGTGCAGCATTGAACATTGAGCAGAAGCTGATTTGTAGTTACCGCCCTGAAGCATCAGTACTAGTGGAGCAGATGAATGGTACCTTAAAGTCAAGAGTTGCAAAGATGTGTGCAGCTAGGAATTTGAAATGGCCCGATGCGTTGCCTTTAGTGTTGATGTCAATGAGAAACACGTCTGACAGGAAGAAAGGATTGTCGCCCCATGAGATGCTCATGGGCAGAGCAATGAGGTTACCAGCAGTGCCAGAAAATGCACTTGTCAACATTACAGGCTTTACATTACATAGTGCACACTGCCACCAATCCGTGACCCAGGGCACAACCTGAGAGCTGGGGACTAGGTTGTCATCCGAAAGCACGTGAGAATGACGTGTTTAGAGCCTCATTGGAAGGGACCCTACCAAGTGGTCCTGATGACTACCACAGCTGTGAAGTGTGCTGGAATTCAGAACTGGATTCATACAAGCCACACAAAGAAAGTGGCATGTCCACTGGATCACAAAGAAGGGTTGTTGAGAGTACCAACAACAGTGAGACAAATCTCAGGGCCGGAAGGAGAACAAAGGAAAACTGAGACCGGGTCTGAGCTCGTTGAGAACAGTTCAGTCACTCCTGTGAGAGACGAGGGAAGAGACCTCCAGGAGGGTATCAGAGAGCCTATCTCAACTGAAGCAGAAGGAGAGCCTAGTCACAGGAGGGCTTTCCCAGAAGCAGATGATCTTGAGAAATAAACAGAGCAATTGCCAGACCCAGAAGGGGAAGGAGTTGAAGTGGATCAAAGTCAAAGTGATCTGACTCCTCCTGAACCGGTTGCAGGTCCTTCAAGAGAAAACACCACAGAACAAGAAAAAGGTTCAAGTTCAATCTTGAAGAGAATACTGACAAAATGTCCACTGAAAGGAGATAAGTGTCCGGAATTGCAAGTAGAGAAAAGGAAAGAGGTGGTTGTCGAATCAACAATAGAGGAAGAAATAGATACTACAAGGAAAGAAGATCTAAGTGAAGGTGTCGCATAGGCTCTCATTATTCTAATGAGACTACTGGATTTTGAGTGGCAGGATCGCCCGCAGTGTGGGAGACTAAGTCTAACCAACTGCTGGTGACACCTGTCGCTCTAATCCAGGTTTTGCTCTGGCTAACTAGCAGTGCCTCATTTCTGCCCAAGGATAGGGATGACTGGGCAGCCGAGCGCATAACATACTTGGTTTGTCAGGGAAGTCGTGGTCACTCAGGTCTCAACCGTTTCTCTCATTTACAATTCAGTCTCATATATAAATGACAAACAGAAGCAGTATATGCTTCAATAATGAGTTTAATAAAATGACTGCATCTTAGATAGCGAAGCGTGAGCTGCAATAACCAGGATGACACAACATGACAGTATTAAAATTGTGACGAGAAGAGTGAAGCATAAAAACAACGCTGTCATATTGTCACTATAATCAATGGACTAGTTCCTATCTAGGTTATAATTGAGCACAGCATGTTAAGCTCCAATTCTGACTTTCAGTTTCCCCTGGAAAGACATCAACCCCCATACCTGAGCAAAGGCCTTTGGTCCACATTAGCTTCTGTAGCGAAGCATTCAGCAATCAGCATACAGTCGTGGTTCCCTGGCTGGAATCTCCCTCTAACGTGTAAGGGATAAGGAAGTGTTTTTATAATAACACAGAAAATGTCCCTACTCAAGGATGTGTGTTTTCTACGAATGTTGGAGACTAAACTTCTACCACGTTCACCGGCAATGTACCGTGCTGTAGCCTTTGAAGAAGCACAGAGTGATCAAAAATGTCTTGTTTGAGACCAGAGTGCTGGCCTAGGCTAAAACAGTTAGATAGACGGAAAATAAAACAAGACGTAAAAATGGTTATTGTAACAATAATAAGATGAAGCTGAATAAATGTTATCTAGGTTAAAGTGCACAGCGGCCTAGCGTGTTAAAATAACGTGCATGGAGCTATCACTAAAATGGCTACACAACACCCTCCCCTTGTCGGTTGAAGGTGGTTTAAAGCCTAAAAACATATAAATTATTACTAAGAGCTCAACCTAAGATATATATAAAAGGAATGTTAATGATGAGAAGTCGAAGGGACACGTGAGCATGTAAAGGGAAAATTTAAAATATGAGCATGTGGCATTAAACCGAATTTCAAAAGAAAAAGTCAATTTTGAAAAGTTCCAATTGATTCTGGGACCATAGAGGACAGGAGATCTTCCACTTCGTCCAATGTTAAAGTCGGAAAGTCATCGCCAAGTAGGATCAAGGAGCAGTTGTGTTCTGTAGCCTCAGCCAAGGCGGCATTTCGTGGTGTGCCCAGTGAGGAGTCATGAGCTACTTCCTCCAGGAAGGGCAACTCATAAGTAGCTTCTCGTAGCAAACGCAACCTCAATGCGCATGTCTGGTAATGAACCCTCAGCGAGAACATCAACAGATCAGCGTCCAATGTAGGCAAGCGCTGCGTCGAAAGACAGACTTCCAGGGCATATTCGAAAGAGCACCAGAGGCACTGAAACACAGGCTGCACACACAGCAAAACCGGTCTGAATGACAAAGACCAGCCACACTCGAATTGCTCCAGGAGTGTTGCTCCAAAATACTGCATCATGTGTTCACGACACAGCTGCGCTGATGGAACCGCCTTAATTTCTCCTCTTTGCGATGAGACAGCCATTGCGCATAAAAAATAGCAACAGCAAGATGACAGCTAATAAAGCCAAAGTTCTCTGAAATCCCCCCAAAATACTAGAGAAGATGGAGTGGATTACTGATGGTATCAAACCGAATATGGAGGAGAAGGTGTGAATGAAGCCAGAACCAGCAGCCTTAAAGACATTTGTGATTCCAGTTTTACTGGACGCATTAAGGGGCATATTTATACTCCGTTTGTGCCGGAATTGCGTCGTTTTTTTTGACGCAATTCCGACGCAAAACTAACTCCATATTTATACTTTTGCGTTAGACGCATCTAGCGCCAAAGTCCATGGAGTTTGCGTAATTTTTTAGCGTGGACACCTACTTTGCGTTAATGATATGCAAGGTAGGCGTTCACGTCTAAAAAATTGACTCCGAGGCATGTGCGCTGTATTTATACTCCCGGGCAAAATTCACGCCCGGGAGTGGGCTGGTAAAAAAAAATGACGTACGGCCGCTTTTGCGCCGTTTTTTAGCGCCTGGAAAAGGCAGGCGTTAAGGGACCTGTGGGCTCTGAAGGAGCTCAGAGGTGCCCTCCCATGCCCCCAGGGACACCCCCTGTCACCCTTGCCCACCCCAGGAGGACACCCAAGGATGTAGAAATAGGCAGATTAATGACTCCGTGTAATACCCACTCAGCAGATGGTATTTCGACCACAGTAAAAGGCAACGTTTCTAATTTCTCAATATGAAGCATGACATAAGTTGCTTCCTTTTTAGCCATTAGTTGTTGTTGTCGCATTAAATTAAAGGAAGAAAATATCCCTCTCGCACTGACATGCTGTCAGGGAACGCGAACCACCTTCAATGTTTGAAGTGTCCAACCCAACTGCATAATGGACCTTAGCTGACTCTGTCCATGGTGTAAAGAAGACATATCTGTTTGTATAATGTCTATAGCTAAAGAAACAATATTATTTAAAGTGTATATCCAGTATCCACAACAGCTAATGCCTTTTCCAAATTTTCCTGGTTTATTTGCCTTAACCGGGTAGCTGCTTCTTGTTGGGAAAGCTTCCAAATTTCTTTATATATTTCATATAGGAAACGCTTTCTACGGTGTTTCTGGGACCTAACAGGAAGTCCTGTAAGTCAGCGTTATTAGACAGGAGACTGAGGTGTTCTCTAACCGCATCTAGTCAGGATGTTCTGAACCATTGCTGGCACAATTTTCCCACACTATATGTCGTAACTATACCCGCATGTTTGGATGATATATAGCGAGGGTTGATAAAATGATGATGACACCCATTGGTATCTATTGGCCACAATAACCACCCACCAGGGCGTGTCAGTGATACATTAAATGTACCATTCTGGACCCATTTGTCAAGTTGATCTTCAGTTGCATTTGTGCATTTTTGCCATTTATAATACTTTGCAGGGGCAGGTATACTGGGCATGTTTAATTCCTTAATTTTAGCTAAGCCTAAACAACTTGTTTGTTCTACTGTTTCATTTAAGAATATAATTTGTACAGGTATGAGGCATACTCAAAATAAAGCTTCCTTTCCCCTAATTTGCCAATGTCTAGTTGCCCACACACTTTTCAGATTGATCGACTTCAGCCAATATTCATAGCCTTCTATAGACAACCAGGAAACAAAGGATTCCAAATATATACATTTTGTATCTGTCATCAGTATATGTATATCTTTAGCAGGTGGTACTTTAAAATAATATGACTCAGCATTTCTTACATTGTGCCCAGAAAAATATGTAAACTATTCAGAATATGTTTTGGAACTCCCCGGTGGTGGAGTTGGACAATGTTCCCATTGTGTATAATTAAAAACAGTTTTGGGGCTGTTTTCTCTTTGTATGAAATGGTGCCCATAATAATTATAGCAAAACATATCACCATAATTTTCTTTACATTGATAAACATCTTCGTTTTCAAATACAGTATAATTTTGCAATTCAGTCATTACAGAATCAACTGTTTTCACATCCCAGTCATTAGAAACAATGCCTGGTATTATAATATTGTTCATTGATAGTTTAAACACATATGGTATTTGAATAACTTCTGTCGGACCGTAGATATCAAATACTACTTTGTCCCAAACAATCCCATCAGGAATTGGAACTGTGGAAATGTCCACAAATGATGTCTTTTCAGACCTTGTGTGATGAAAAATGTGGTTTTAAGACCTCCTCCACCATTTCAACTGTTGATTTGTCAGGAAGAAACTGACCATTTATTAACAAAAATAAAGTGATAATAAAACCAACCCAAAGTAGAAAAGCTAGGACAGTCAAGGAAGGCCAGAGATAATTCCATGGGAAAGTAAAATATGTTTTTTTAAGCCAGTTTATTAACTTACATGTTTTTGATAATTCAGGTATCGAAGAGGCAAATGAGTCTGAGACGTCATCATTGAAGTCGGCAAAATATCAGTGCGTGCAAATGCTGGAGCCGTGGTCAGTGGTGGAGTTGATGTTTCCCGTGGTGGTACACAATAAATAGCACCATCCGTTTGTGTTGAAGTAGAATCAAATAGGTCAGTTATTTCTGCATTGCTCGACATTAGTGGAACCAATGCAAGATCATCTTCCACCCTCCCCAAGCTCGGAGAGGTGTCAGTGTTGGTATAAATAACTTGTAGAGGGACTTCTTGACCAGTAGTGAGAGGGATTCGGGAACTACTGGATGTTCCTCTTGGTCAACTGTGCAGGATCCGCCACATGGTGTAATTTGACATTGTCGATGGAGACTAAATGATTTTCTTTGGCACCTGCCAACGGTGGTAAAATTACAGTTCTGGTACCGTGTATCCCCAATACTGGGGCTGGTGCTCGATAGGAAGGGCCAAATTCCTTTTTCACAGCGACTTTTTCACTTAAAAGATCCCCAACCCTGGGAATCCAGCTTGTAGGTGTTACAGGCACATCCTTGATTCCTGTGGAGGCCGCACTGCTAGAAGAACTGTTGCAATTCCTGTAAGACAGTGACACGTTCATTCATGTCAAAAGGTGTTTCTTCTGCCTCCACAGCAGGACCATCAAGATCCAAAGCATACATTCGAGTTCCGAATAGGCACTCATATGAAATAGGACCCCCCCCGGGACCTTCTAGGCAAATTATTAAGTGCTCTCTGGACTCCATATAAATGATTAAGCCAACTACGACCCGTACCTAAGACTCTGGCTGTTAAGGATTGCTTTAAATCTTTAAATCACGGTTTACTCATTCCATGACACTATTTCCCTCGGGATGAAATGGAGACAAGTACTGGATTTGGACCTCCAACGAAGCCACGGCGTCCCTGAATGCCCTTGAGGCGAAAGCAGGGCCCTGGTCCGAATAGAAAGCCACAACCGCATATGTACTAATAAAGACTCGCAAATCTTTAATAACAGTCCGACAGCCAAGCGTTGTGGCCACACCCACAAAAATCTGGAGCATGAATCAACAGCGACTAATATATACTTGTATGCACTATCTGGTGTTAGGGGACCGCAATGATCCAAGTACACACATTGTAATGGTTTGTTTGAAATCAGGAGGGGTGTCTGCGGCGGGCGTTTGGCAGTGGAAACTTTAATTTGTTGACAGATGTCACAACAAAGGACATACTGTTTGGTCTCTTTATAGAGACCTGGCCACCAAGAACAGGCCTGCAATATCAAAATTGTAGCTGCCACACCAGCATGGGCAGATGCCATCCCCTCATGCGCTGCTTTAATCAATTGTGATCTTATATCTCTATTGGGAATGTCTCGTACCCCTACGCCTTGACCACAGCTTTCAGCATACCTCCCATTCGGTAGGAATATTTGTCAGGAAATCCTTTAGGATAGGGCGTACCATCAGCCGTAGCTGTCACGGCAGCCCATATGTCTGCGTCCGGTTTTGAACTCAAACGAGTCACTGCAGCTACAGCAGCCACCAGCCACTGCGGACTTTGCGGCTTCATCAGACAATGTATTGCAGCAACGTGTATCCCAACGCGCTGGTGTCCAAGTGTATGTACAAAATGGACATTTGGTAGCATCTCTTTCAGATCCGCTACTTTCCCCCACAGAAGTCTGTGTTTAATGGTGTTTCCTTTGGAATCTCTGAAACCATTCAGGCACCAGTAATGCAGATATTCATTAAATGACTGGACAAAATAATATGAATCACAAACAATCAGCGTGGGCTGTGCAGGATCCGTATGTTCCAGTGCCATCAACAGCGCTTTTAGCTCTGCCAATTGTGCAATCCCCTAGGGTTTGCGTAAATGTATGTAGGGGACAAAATTTATTGTCCTCCATATAGCCGCTTACGACAGCGCAAGCAGCTGAATATTGGTGTTTTGTGCCAATCGAGGGTTGTGCTGAGCCATCGGTGTACATGACTCTAGGCAATGTATTTGCTGGAACTGGGTATTCTAGTTTATACTGCAAAAATTCCTGAGTTTGTAACTTTGGGTCAAAAATGTAATCTACATCAGTGGCTGTCAAGAAAGTAGCCCATTATATCTAACGTGGGTTTAATGCTTTTGCATTAGGAACGCTGGCTTTTGTAACAGCCTCTAGGGCTGGGATTGGAGAAACTACAATAATGCGTTTTCCTTGGGCAAGAGGTCGTTCTTTAATGACAGCCATCTGTACAGCAGTGAGTATTTTCTAAGTGGGAGCAAAGCGTTTTTCTGCCGCTGAATATAAGTGTGATTTGTATGCAATCAGGACTGTCTCACCTTCATTAAATGTCACATAGGTGAAACCGATGGCACCAGCTATTACTCTGATGACCAAATGTGTTTTGTTGTCCCTTGTGTGTAAGTGTTGTGCTGCAAGCATATCTGTTTGCAATTCTCGAAGAATGCATGTATGTTTAATTGTCCAGAATTTGCTTGAAAAATCAAGACGTATCAGATCATATAAAGGTTTTACGCTTGTAGCATAATCTGGAATGTAAGTTCTGCCGAAATTTAGGAAACCCAATAGAGATTGGAGTTTTTTAATCGTATTCGAAGGTTGTAATTGTGCGCATTTTTCTAAGAATTGTGGCACTAGGCTCTTCCCTTCACTTGACAGCTCATATCCCAGAAACAGGACGCTGAGGAAGGCGATTTATGTTTTTTTGAAATTGAATTTGTAGCCAAATTCCGCAAATCCTACAACAATGCGGGCTACCTGTCTTAGATGTTGTAGCAGTTCATCATCCATAAGATAGATATCATCTACATAGGACAATGCTTCAGGATCAATCTCATGCAAAATTGCTGTCACACGAGCTGCGAACAGTCCTGGACTGTTCTTATACCCCTGAGGTGAACAACAGAATTTTTTCTGGGAGCCTAGTGCACTGAAACTTGTTAAGTCTCTACTCTCAGGCGCTATATTCTGGCAGAAAAAAACATTGGAAATGTCCACTGTTGTTTTGTATTTTTTTACGCACTATATTGTTCATTAGGGCTGTGCTATGTGAGTTTTGTATAGCATAAGTACGTGCATGACTGTTTAAGTGGCATAAGTACGTGTATGACTGTTTAAGTGTCTGTAGTCTAAGACTATTCTATATGAATGGTCTGGTTTGGCTACTGGGAACAATGGATTATTCATTGAGGAGACACAGGGTTCAATTATGCCCTGGTACTCTAATTGTGTGAGTATTTCTCTCACAGGTGCTTTTGCTTCATGTTTTATTGGATACTGCAGTTGAGGTTGAGATTCATTTTTGATTGGAATTACATGGTAGGGGGATTCTCTATCCCATCCTATGTGATTTCGGTATAATGCAGGTGCCTGTGCCAAAGCCCAATTAATGGCATAGGATTCAGCGAGTTCCTCTGGTACAAGGGGCTAGAAGGAAGGCTTAATCATGTCGTCCCCATATGGGCAGGTACGGACAAATTCAGGTGGCCAATCTTGTTCGGCCAACAAAACGTCATATATATTTACTACGTGATCCCAAAAGATTGCGTCTATTATGCGCTCAATGTCTCCTTCTAACTGTAGCGTTACTTGATACACCCTATCAGGCGTGGAGACACGCATGTCCGCAGTTTCTACTTGTATAAAGTCATCAGTTGCTTTCACCTCCAGATGCTCTAGAAGACTCCGGCGAACTATTGTGACCTCTGCTGCGCTGTCTAGCAGTGCTAGTGCCCACTTCTTGTTCTTCAAGAGGACCCTCTTCCTGAGTGGCATGTCGGACTGTGACCGCTGCCACTATTTTCTTTTAGAATTTGGGTTTTTGTTGGGTGGGTTTCTCTTCCTTTTTAACATAAACCTCCGATGAGCGTTGTGATTCCTGTCTCGGTTTCACATACTCTGTTCTTCGCTCTGATCGCCCACCTCTCTCATTTTGTTTTTCTGATGAGTCCTGAAAGGAACGAGATTGGCGTGTATCAGTATATTGATATCTATCAAGAGTTTTTATATTATCTCTATTTCTGAGATTATATCTATTCTGTGGGGTCTCTGTACGCAGAGATTCTCCCCTCTCTTTTTCAGGAGTTTGTTGTTTTTTATCTTAGCGTTTCCTATTACCCTCAGGTGCTTGCTTGGGAAAATCTTTATTAGATTTGCCCTGAAATTGTGGTTTAGATGGTCTGGCCCCTAAACTGTCTCGACCAATGCTAGAATCGGCCTCTGCAATTATCTTAGGCAGCTCGCGTTCCTGATCCTGTAGCGGAACGTCACGGAGCCGCATGCGCACAGCAAGTGCGACCGCTTCACCCTTTAAGGTTACTTAAAATGATTGAAGATACAGTGGAAAAATTACCCATCAATTGCATCCCCAAATCAAGGGGCCCCATATTCATCTTGAATTTGTTTTAACACCTCCGGTAAATTGGCAAGTGTCTGTGTTCCGTGTGCGGTTGTATGGAGAGCGGCAAATACCGTGCCCCAGGTGTTACAGTTATCCACTGTAGGGACCATCCCAAAAAGCAAGCACATCGTTAATATTCTATTTTTATCCTGAGGTCCTGTATGGGGAAATACTGCCTCCAGCGCATTTATTTTTTGTGCTAACCAAAACGGAGTTTCCTCCTGTTTGGTGGGTACTTTACCCATGATTGAATGTATAGTCGCAGGATTTATGCCTGGCGTTCCTGCATGTGGATGTGATGGAGCAGCACGTGCTGGGTTTGTATTTAATGTTCGGATTACGAATTGTACTAATCGTCTATATATCGCTGTTAATTAAATATATAAGCAACGAACCTCAGCTACCGCTAAATTTTCAATTGCAGGATGTGGTGTATAGGTGGCCAATAGAGCCCAGGTAGGACCATCGTTACTTAGAGGACCTCACCTTACTGGTAAAATTTTGTGGGATAGGGCACCATGAAGCCAGTTATTATGTTCTTGATAAGATAATGGTATTTCTAAATATGCGTATGCTCTGTATTGTCCCGGTGCATTTGCATGTGTATAATGATGAAATGTATTTGTATTCCCATCAACTGCTGGAAATGTGACCTAAGAATAAAACAGTTCTGTTCTATAAGCTGCATGGGCATCCACCACAAATATGACTGGACCCCCCTGGACCGTTAGGCCATTTGCCAATAAATGTTCAGTCAGAGGTTGTCTCATATTAACTGCTATTTATATCTGTTGTGGATTCGCCATCATAGACAGACTATATTTTCAGAGAAGGCACACGCAATGAGGTTTTTCCTGTTAAAGTTCAAGCTTGAACAACCCCCAGCCTCTGATAGGATAGCCTACGGGTCTGGGGTGGAAATCCTCAGTACCACGGACGTCTCCATACACGTTATTGAGGCGTCATTATATATAATAAGAAAGAGGTACTCCGGAGGACCAGAAAATTAGAGCCTGACCAAACGTTGGCGGCGCCATGTCACGTAGGCTCTCATTATTCTAATGAGACTACTGGATTTTGAGCGGCAGGATCGCCCGCGGTGTGGGAGACTAAGGCCCTCATTCCGAGCCTGGCGGGCGGCGGAGGCCGCCCGCCAGGCTTCCCCCCTCCGAAATACCGCTCCGCGGTCGTAAGACCGCGGAGGGTATTCCGAGTTTTCCCCTGGGCTGGCGGGCGGTCTTCACAAGACCGCCCGCCAGCCCAGGGGAAAACTCCCTTCCCACGATGACGCCGGCTCGTAATAGAGCCGGCGGAGTGGGAAGGTGCGACGGGTGCAGTTGCACCCGTCGCGTATTTCAGTGTCTGCTTTGCAGACACTGAAATACTTTTAGGGGCCCTCTTACGGGGGCCCCTGCCGTGCCCATGTCATAGGCATGGGCACGGCAGGGGCCCCCAGGGGCCCCGCGACTCCCCCTCCCGCCATCCGGTTCCCGGCGGGAGAACCGCCAGGAACTGGATGGCGGGAGGGGGAGTCGGAATCCCCATGCCGGCGCAGCATGCTGCGCCGGCTTGGAGGATTCCTTTGGGGCAGCGGGAAACCGGCGGGAGACCGCCGGTTTCCCTTCTCTGACCGCGGCTGAGCCGCCGCGGTCAGAATGCCCCGCGGGGCACCGCCGGCCTGTCGGCGGTGCCACCGCGTCCCACGGCCCTGGCGGACTTGTTCCGCCAGGGTCGTAATGACCCCCTAAGTCTAACCCACTGCTGGTGACACCTGTCGCTCCAAACCGGGTTTTGCTCTGGCTAACTAGCAGTGCCTCATCTCTACCCAAGGATAGGGATGACTGGGCAGCCAAGCGCATTACATACTTGGCTTCTCAGGGAAGTCGTGGTCACTCAGGTCTCAATTGTTTCTCTCATTTACAATTCAGTCTCATATATAAATGACAAACAGAAGCAGTATATGTTTCAATAATGAGTTTAATAAAATGACTGCATCTTAGACAGCAAAGCGTGAGCTGCAATAACCAGGACGACACAACATGACAGTATTAAAATTGTGACGAGAAGAGTGAAGCATAAAAACAACGCTATCATATTGTCACTATAATCAGTGGACTAGTTCCTATCTAGGTTATAATTGAGCACAGCATGTTAAGCTCTATTTCTGCATTTCAGGTTCCCCTGGGATGTCATCAACCCCCATACCTGAGCAAAGGCCTGTGGTCTACGTTAGCATCTGTAGCGAAGCATTCAGCAATTAGCATACAGTTGTGGTTCCCTGGCTGGAATCTCCCTCTAACGTGTAAGGGACAAGGAAGTGATTTTTTGATAACACAGCTGATATTCTGAGAAAATGTCCCTACGTAAGGATGTGTGTTTTCTACGAATGTTGGAGACTAAACTTCTACCACGTTCACCGACAATGTACCGTGCTGTAGCCTTGGAAGAAGCACAGAGTGAGCAAGAATGTGTTGTTTGAGAACAGAGTGTTGGCCTAGGCAAAAACAGTTAGATAGACGCAAAATAAAACAAGACCGTAAAAATGGTTATTGTAACAATAATAAGATGAAGCTGAATAAAATATATCTAGGTTAAAGTGCACAGCGGCCTAGCATGTTAAAATAACGTCCATGGAGCTATAACTAAAATGGCTACACAACAAAGGAGAACTGAATGGTGATCGAAAACTGAAGAGAAAGAGAATAGCAAGTCGAAGATACGCAGGTCCTGAATGGGCGTATGCAACTACAAACGAATGGCAGCAAGAGTTTATGTCTTTTCGTTTTGATAGAGAAGTTCCAGGTTAATATTTTTAAGTGACATGAAGAAGATTAATGAACTGAACTGTTGAAACAATCTGAGAGACAATTTTTGAGAAAGAGACTATTAAGAGTAATCCGAAGAGACATTGACAACCTGATTTGACTTTTTGAAAACCTGATTTTGACAAGGCTGCTAACCGATTTTGACAAGGAAGAGAGTTCCTGGAAGTGAAACTGAACTGTTGAACAAAGAGTTGTCTATTTTTGAGTTTTTCTAAATTTCCCCAGCTTTCTGATTCTTTACAGTTCATGAGTATCATTAGTCAACAAGGTAGAGGTGCTGTAAATATATGAACATTGGTTTGGCAATTATGTGTGAGATATTGTTTGTGGTGTTGATTGTGGGTATGTCTGTTCTGGATTCGAGAGGAGCCAACCATACTTCTGCTTTTGAGACGACTACTGCACTAACGGCATTAGAGAAGTTTAAGTTTGATGAGAAATATTTGCATAAGTATACTAATGCACAGGGAGAACTTTTCTATCGCTTATTGAGTGAGTATGTTGAGACAATGGATGCAACTAATTGTTTTGGGTGTACGCAGATTCCTTCATCAGTCGAGGAAGGTGTCACGTATCATAGCTTACCTCTAACATACTGGATAAGTTGTAGTCTGTTACTAACAAGGTTTTATAGCCAGCAGTATATTCAGTACTTCTACTCGAATCATGATCTTGTGTTTTCGTTTGTTCCTATTATTAGGTATTTGAGAAAAGTAGCTAAGGATAATGACACAGTATTAGTTAGAGGATTCTTTGAACCTACATTGACATTTGCCACAGCTTATGCGCATCACAACAATCTGAAATGTTTGCTTACACCTTTAGAGAAGAGTTTCTTAGATCACACTGATGATGGGAGAAAGGCGTTAAAGGAGAAATTAGAAAAAGAATTAGAGAAAATAACTTACAAGAATGATTATGCTTATAGTGCAATTAAAACGCAAGGGAAATTAGCTTTAGATGCACAACACGTAGGGAAGCTTTGTATATATAGGCCTAAATCGCGCCCTGGCACTTTATTTGTGGGTATGAGTGAATGCAGGCATGTATTTTTGTTTCAGAGTAAATGGACATTTATGTTGAATGGGAAGGACCCTTCAATTTCAGGGATATACTATATTTGTGGACTTAATGCTTATTACCATCTTCCAAGAGGATGGTATGGGACATGTCATTTGGGGATAGTCTTCCCTAAGATTTATCAGATGGAGGATTTGAAAATGTTTCAGAAAGTGACTGAATGACATCATAAGAGACAGAGGAGGGAGTCCTCTTCTGCGATAGTGGGAAATATATTTGGAGCAGTGATTCCTTCAGTGGGAGTCATCCTGAATTCGATTAAGATTCGAAAGTTGTCTACTATTGTGGATAACATGCTGACAAATTTTTCAGGGGCAATACTCCTGATAGATATTGAATTAGCTGCGGATAGAGCTATGACTCTTCAAAATCGTCTTGCTTTAGACATTCTTTTAGCGAAGGATGGCGGAGTCTGTAGAATGATTATCTCTAGGCATTGCTGTTCATATATACTTGATTATAGTAAAGAGATAAGAGACTTAGGGCCAGATGTAGTAAAAACAGATTTTGCAAATCGGAAATTACAAGTCCGTACGACTCGCAATTTCAGATTCGCAAAATCGGATGCAGAACGGTGTCTCAGACACCGTCTGCGAATCTCAATGGGGTCGCAAAGACCCACCTAATTAATATTAATGAGGTGGGTCGCATTTTGCGACCCCATTGAGATTCCCTGCACTCACAGGGATGGTGGCCTGCTGGAGACAGCAGACCTCCATGTCTGTGACTGCTTTTTAAATAAAGCAGTTTTTTTTTTGTATTGCAGCCCGTTTTCCTTAAAGGAAAACGGGTTGCAATACAAAAAAATAACGAAACGATTTGGTTTCGGTTTTTCAGAGGAGGCAGTGGTCCATTGGACCACTGCCTGCTCTGAAAAAACATTAATGGCGACATTCACAAAGGGAAGGGGTCCCATGGGGACCTCTTCCTTTTTGTGAATGGGTTACCACCAGTGTGACACTGGTGGTAACTGCGAATTGCTTTGTGACCGTGGTCCATTGGACCACTGCCTGCTCTGAAAAAACATTAATGGCGACATTCACAAAGGGAAGGGGTCCCATGGGGACCTCTTCCTTTTTGTGAATGGGTTACCACCAGTGTGACACTGGTGGTAACTGCGAATTGCTTTGTGACCGCATTCCCTGTCACAAAGCAATTCTGCATCGCGGTGCGAGTCGCAAATAGGAAAGGAACACCCCTTCCAATTTGCGAGTCGCATTCCCATTTTGCGAGTTGGTACCGACTCGCAAAATGGGAATGTGCATCACGATGCCCATTTTGCATTGCGCAAACTGCGATTTTCGCAGTTTGCGCCATGCAAAACGCTTCCTACCTCTGGCCCTTATTTACTAATCTGACTAATGCAAGTGCTGATTTGAAAGAACTGAAAGAACCAGGTTTTGGGGGAAAAGTTGGCAAAGGGTTTGCTTCATTGGGAGTTGGCTCAGCAACATTTGGAATGGGGTGCTATTGAAAATATTACAGGGAATATTAATTGTCATGGTTTGTCTAATTGTGATATGGGGTTTATGCAAATTATGCAAAAGGATTAAATTGTAAAGGTTTACGAATAATCAGAGGAGGGAAGAAAAGAAAAGGGAGAATTTTTATATGGAAAATTCAAAGGGTAGACAAAATTATGAAGAAATTGAATTGTAACAGGTTGTGGGTAAAAGTTAATGTGATGACACATTTAGTCATCAGAGGAGGGATTGCTAGCGCAGGTGTATTAATTAGAAATTAGTAATGAGTGTTTTTGTATTTTGAATAATGAGTTTATGTAGAAAATGAATTAACTTAGAAAAATAATGCACACAAAGAATGGTCACCAATATTCACGAAATGTACTAATTAATGATTAATACTTATACAATATTGAATACATACTTGATTAATGCAGTAATATATCATATCAAGGGTTTTGAAGTATGCTCTAGCTTTATTGATTGTAGGCCTTAACTTAGTGAGTGTCTTGGCCTATTTTGCCAGGCCTCATGCAGAAGCTAAATTTCTTAGTGGTTAATAAAAATGTTGACCAAGTGAATTAAACTGTGTAATGTCCATTATCTTGTTAAATGTGCTTAACAGAAGCTTTCCGTGTGAACCAACTGCAAGGAGATGATGCTCCTGCTAGTGTAACATTTTATGTGTAATGTGTGTGAGACTGACTTTCCCAGGACGAGAACAATGAATATACTGACTGGGTCTGAAGATGCAACAATATTGTTACCTGACAAGCCGGATGATGAGAACATTGTAAACTTGATCAATCAACTGCATGTGAATAGTGAAATATTAGAATTCATAGATTTGGTTTAGAAATATTATTGGGTAAAGTATGAACATACGATTAACTGACCAATAGGGAGGTAGGGGATAGTTCAGGTGACTTTGATATAACAATGCGACAGAGGAAAATTATTCAGACTTGAGACTAGAGACTTATTCAGATCTAGAGAGACTTGAGAGAAGAAGAGACTTTAGGAGCGATTCGAGATTCATACCGACATTGGGCTCCTCTTCACTGACTGAGAGGCTGATGCTTTGCTGATCGATTAATGACCCGAGGATGAAGGCTGGTTCTGTTTTGCTGACCCATACCGAGGATAGGTATATATAATGAAACGTGACTGTTATGTATTTTATGCTTTTTCTTTCTAGGTACCAACTGCGCTGTTTTGACAGATCCATAGCTAAATGTTTTCCAAAATATGTGTTTCTAAATTGTTTTGCATGAAGCCCAACATGCTGATGCTAATCTGACGTTAGTTAAGTGCCCTCACAAATGACTGACAATTACAGGGACTAATGATTGATGACTTACCTTGCTGAATTCCATGTATGTTATATCTGTATTGCAACTGACTCTGCTATTGATTTGCACTGCAACCTTAGAATGTGTTGTAGTTCAAGCTTTGATTATATTGTGTTTATTCTACCTCTTTGGACAACCAGTGTTGTTTTTGTATGTGTTTAATTTGATATTGAGATTAATCTGCATGACTTTAGCATTATTAATATAGGGAGATAAACATTCTAAACTGTTACTAAAGGTGTGGTTATTCATGACTGAAAGGTCATGGTGCGTAATAATTACTGACTCCATTGGTTATTGATTTTATTGATTACTAATGATTGTTGATTATTGTGTATTGATTATTGATTCCTGTACTGGAGCTATGGTAAGAACTTCTTAATTGCGAGTCAAAAGGTTCATCGACCTATTCGCGTTCCCTTGTAAGTATACTTATTAAGGTCTGACGTACTAACAAGACCATAAGTTCAATGTGAGGGTTTTTTCCCCTAACCACTTACTTGAGTATCCCAACACCTCCTTCTCCCTAATGATCTGGATTAATTAACCCTTTTCCTTTTGCCCTTCTCACAATTATCAGGTAGGATCTCTGCAGAGCTGCTGATTGTGCATTCAAGCAAGTTCAGGACTGGGTTGTCAGCATCTCTGGTATCTCACCCATAATGATGCCCAAATGATTACTCCTCTATGCCGCGATATCCTCTTTCATCTCTCCTTTTCGCTGGCTCTGCCAGATCTGTTTTTTTCGAGGATCTAGTTTGCCCAAGTATCTAATGTCCCTCTGGCAAGCTTTCACTTCCCAATTCTCAAGTTTGGTTCCATTCAATCTTAAAACTTCTTTTGATTTGTTTCCTCCATCTCAAGGGACATTTTGAGCAAATCTGTTCACACAGAGCTGAGTATGTCCAAGTTTATATCAGTGTTTACATGAGGGGATGCTTCATGGAGCTTGTGTGCATGTTTTGGATCTTTCCCCCTCCTTTTAGGTGCCACTGCTCCCTTTGTCTAGTTGCATTGGGACAAATTTAAATTGAAAAATGGGTCCAAGTGCTTTTATTTAAAGCCAAGGTGAACAGAAGGTGATATGGGGTGACTTGGAAGTTTTAATTTCCTTCCCTTTTCAAAGGATGTTCAAGGCTTTGCTCTGGGGTACTTGTCCAGCTCTCTAGGTGATCATCTGCTTGTTTAAGAAAGTCTATCCTAGTGCCCAATGGCCATTGTCCCCAATGCTAGCAGTTCAGGTTTTTAGCTTCCAGCGGCTCTTCCTTTCAATGCAGGTGCTGTTTGCTAGGACCTTTGCTTTGAATGGCTCAGTGAACAGGTGGTCCTCCATTCTTCACAGCATGGACCTCTTGTCATTAGTGTGGTAACAGATGGTTTAGGTGCATCTGGAAGCCTTTGTCAATCCCTTGGAGTTCACCAGGTATGAAAAAACGTGTAATTCCTTGTAGATTTTCTTAAAACATGTTTCAGAATTGGTCTTCACATGTGCCGTTTTCAGAATATTTAAGACACCTTCTTTTCGGTCTGGTCCCACATAAAACCTTTTCCTGAATTAAGCTTGCAAGGCTGACTGAGTTCTTAATGTGCTTTGAACTTTTTATTATGGTGCTTTTTTGTCTTGCACAAAGAATGTGGACTACCGTAGCTTTAGTCAGTATTTCATTAAAGACAATGAAGCAAGTATTATATTCCTCAGCATGTTATTTAGATACTCTTTCTCAAAGTATGCTGGTTTAGTTTCTTCTCACTTGTTCTCTAGCTACCTTTCTCAGTTGCTCTGCATTTTTTACATTTATTTTTCTATTTCTATTGATCAGTAGGCCTGAAAAACATACCATAAACATCCCAAAATTAAAAAACATATACAATACAAAACCTTCTGCAATTATAAAATATTTACCTAAAGGAAATGCTACCTCAAGAGAAGGTATTAGGCAGAAAAACAATAGCATCTTTATGACATTTAATATCATATTTAAAAACATTGGTTGAAGCTAACAGATTCAACCAGGTACACTTGAATACATAACGAGTCATGGTACATCTTCTTATCAGAACACATGTACAACGTCACCGTTACGAATAAGCAATTCACGAAGCCTTGTGTGGACCATCCCAGATGCTCTCCAATTCTACAGTTAACAATCTCTTCAGCGTATAAGGATGTGGGTAAGATTCTTAATAAGTATTATTTACTTTCATTCACATGGAATCACGTTAATTCACTGATTCTGTAGATTGTAGGTAAATTATATCTGCCTCTTTACTTCTTACCTTAAATAACTTCTTAATGTCAATTGTCTACCATTTACAACTATCTGTCCAAGTAGTTCACATATACCATATGGTTTTGCAGCTTCAAACTGAGGGCCATTGACCTCCTATCCATGTTCAAACTTTAAATTGCCACTGTTTTACAGGATAGCTGATAACAGGCAGAAACTTTCCAACTTATAAAAAAGTGAATACTCCATCTTACTGCCAAATATTGCCAGACACACAAACCAACCTCTAAACTTAAAGCTTGAAGCAATGAATACCTACAAAGGGCTAAGGCTTGCTTCATAACAAAGTAGTCTAGTTGTAAATAATAAACTCTTAAATTCAGGAAAATAATCTTGGTTCCAAGCTAATTTTACACACTATATTGTGAATTACTGGCTTTGTCATGAATCCCCTGCAGAGCAAGCATTATGTTTATGAAAGCCAGTAAGGACAGATAACGCTGTAGCTTTTATTCTTCTTATATGAGCTGATCAAGATAGGGAACTGGATAATAGCATTCCCTGCTAAATATATCTATCACAACTTAGAAATAATTGAAATTTCAACAGGTTTCTCCTTGCACTAAAACCTTGGTTTTATTGAGCTGAATCACTGATTTATTTAATATATTATAATTTTGAAGGCAGCCATTTTTTTCTTGCAATCCTAAAAATTCTGAATCTAGTGAAACCAAGCCTTTCGCAAAAAATAACCAACTTACATGACTGTTTATCTTCGGGGAACAAGAATTTGCTTTATTGATTAATTCTGGCAAATTGGCAGTAAATAAGCTCACTACAATTGGTGTTAATAAATCTTGTTTAGCCCATTCCTTGTTGGATTTTCTTGGATAGTTGCCCACAGAGTGACTGGATATTTTCATTTGGTCACAGGTTTCACTATCTAACAGATGAATTTGGAATGGCAGCCCTGGTGGTATTAATGCTTTCAATGTGTCCCAAGTAAAAATGTGATCACCAGAGTCAAACCCTAATTTAAAATCTATGAAGCAGCTAAGTGTGTCCTTCGTTTCTTTACTGTTCTACTTGCAACATCCCAATGGAAAACACATTGATCCATTTTGGAACAATTCAGTTTGAAGCCTTATTCTCCTAGTGGGGTTAAGATTTCTTTCATTACCCAATTCTGAAATGTAATAAGGCCGAACTTGGGATATATTTTTAATGCAATGTCCATACGAGAAATAAGCATGTAATAAGTTAAATCTTCCATAGACCTTTTTAAAAAAGAAATGTGGTTTAATGATTGCACCATTCCATCGTGATGGTGTTTTTCCATTTCAAAGAATCCAGTTATACAGAGGGCATAGTAATTCAGCCCACCAGCCTCTATTTCAGCCATAAATAACTACAGGCAAATTGTCGGGGCTCAGTGCTCTTCAATTCTGCAGTCCATCATCAGTGGGTAGTACCTAGATTTTTCACAGGATAATTATCAGAAATAATGATTATCTCCCTGTCTTATTTCAAGCAATTTATCACATTTCTCCTTAAATATCAACTTCATTCTCATACATATGGATTTAAATTTCATCTTGGTCAATGCCAGTACCATGTCATTTTCTATAGATTTTTCTTTTCAAAATTTCTGTTGACTCTTCCACGATTCGTAATTAGTCAGGAGATGCTCATCATCAAACCAAGGTATATTTCAACAAGAATATGCTTTGGCATGGGTTTAACCCCTTCCCCGCCGTGGCCATAATGGTTACGTCCGTGGCTGCGGCGGTAAGGTGCCACGGACGTAACCATTACGTCCTAGTACCGGCCCTCAGGGGAAGCGGCAGGGCTGGAAGGGGAATTGCTTACCCTTCAACCCCACTCCCCCGCCCCCCCCCACCAGTGACGTCTGATGATGTCTCATGGCGATCGGGCTGCAGAAATGCCCACTCGACACAGGGGATTTGTTTTTTTTTCATTTATGTGATAAGGGGAGTGGCGCCTTTGGCAAGGGCCTCTCTCCAGGGAGCAAATAATAATTAGGCCTTTTGTTGCCCCCCTCGGGGCAGATCGGCCTATATTGATTAGGCCGATCTGCCCCCACTAGACACCAGAGATTTTTATTTTTTTATTTTTTTTGTTATATGTCATAAGGGGAGCGACCCCTTAGGCAAGGGTCGCTCCCTTGACTAAGGGGCAATAATTTTATTAGGCCTATTCTGCCACCACTAGACACCAGGGAATTCTTTTTTTTTTTATACTTACGCATAAGGGGAGCGGCTCCTTGGGCAGGGGCCGCTGCCCGGGAGGGGCCAAATTATTTTTAGACCATTTCTGCACCCCCTGGGGGGGAGATCGGCCTAATATAATTAGGCTGATCTGCCCCAAGGGGGCAGAAACCACTAGACACCAGGGATTTTTTTCTGTATATTTACACATAAGGGGAGCAGCCCCTTGGGCAAGGGCTGCTCCCCAGGGGGGGCAAAATATTTTTAGGCCTTTTCTGCCCTGGGGGGACAGAAACCTCTAGACACCAGGGATAGATATATTTTTTTATTCACTTTATGTTTTTATGTATGGGGAGCAACCCCTTAGGCAAGGGTCGCTTCCCTCGGGGGCAAATTATATTTAGGCCACTTCTGCCCCCCTTGGGGGCCGATCAGCCTATTTCTATTAAGCCGATCTGCCCCAAGGGGGGCAGAAACCACTTAGGCACCAGGGATTGGCTCGTGTGCATGTGTGTTTGTTTGGGGGGCAACCCCTTGGGCAAGGGTCGCTCCCCATGGGGGCACATTACTGTTGGTCAAGGGGCACATCGGCCTATTTTTGGAAGGCTCATCTGCCCCCAAGGGGGGCAGAAAGATCACCAGAGACCAGGGAAGATTTTTTTTTCAAAATAGGAGGGTACCCCAAATAAATGGGGCCAAAGTTGTTCTGCCCACCAGTGGGCAGATTAGGCAATTACCCCGATCCACACCCCAGGGGGGCAGAAAGTCTACTAGATGCCAGGGAATTGAAAAAAAACCTAAACATAGTGGGGTGGTGGCTACCAGCCAGTATGGGCCTGGTTATGCCCCCACCCCAACTGAAGGGGGTACCAGTCTTTCAGCTCTCCCCCGCACACTAAAATATCTTATCCCACGGCAAGCAAGATTATTTTGGGGTTTGGTTTTACATTTCGGCCATGAGAACTTGGCTAACTCTCAAAATCGTCCCACTTGGAATGGTGAGGGCTGCCCTTTTTGGAATTTGGGACGCTGCCATGTAGAAAAATCCACACACCCTAGACACACCTGAAAACTAAACATCGGGTTGATTCCAGGGTGGTGTGCTTCACATGCACCCAACACCATTTTCTTACCCACAATGCCCTGCAAACCTCCAACTTTGCTGGAAATCACACATTTTTCCCACATTTTTGTGATGGAACCTTCCGGAATCTGCAGGAATCCACAAAATTCCTACCACCCCTCATTGTCTCATCTATAACGATACAAATTCTGCTGTACTTGTCAGCCTAAAAATGTTTTTTTCAAACTGCCCTTTTGCCCCCCCCCCTTGGTTCGCCCTCAATTTCAACATGTTTTTGGCTCTTCCCTGCCACAGGCACTTGGTAAACCTACACACACAAGTGAGGTATCATTTTTACCGGGAGACTGAGGGGATCATTGGGTGGCAGAAATTTTGTCCCGTTGTGGTGACCCGACACAGAAATGTGGGAAAAATGTGATTTGTTAGCTAAATTTGAGGTTTGCTGAGGATTCTGGGTAATAAAACCCTGGGGGATCCACGCAAGTCACACCTCCCTGGGCTCCCTCGGTGTCTAGTTTTCAGAAATGTCTGGGTTTGGTAGGTTTCCCCGATGGCTGCTGAGCCCAGGACCCAAAACGCATGTGCCCCCCGCAAAAACAGGTAGTTTTGTATTTGATCATTTTGATGTGTCCATTTAGTGTTTTGGGGCATTTCCTTTCGCCAGCAGTATGCCTACCCACACAAGTGAGATACCATTTTTATCGGGAGACATGGGGGAACGCTGGGTGGAAGGAAATGTGTGGCTCTTCTCAGATTCCAGAACTTTCTGTCACTGAAATGTGAGGAAAAAGTGTTTGCTTGGCCAAATTGTGAGGTTTACAAAGGATTCTGGGTAACATAACCTGGTGAGAGCCCCACAAGTCACCCCATCTTGGATTCCCCTAGGTCTCTAGTTTTCAAAAATGTGCAGGTTTGGTAGGTTTCCATAGGTGCCGGCTGAGCTAGAGGCCAAAATCCACAGCTAGGCACTTTGCAAAAAACAGCTCTGTTTTCTTTGGAAAATGTGATGTGTCCAGGTTGTGTTTTGGTGCATTTACTGTCGCAGGCGCTAGGCCTTCCCACACAAGTGAGGTACCATTTGTATGGGGAGACTTGGGGGAACGCTGGGTAGAAGGAAATTTGTGGCTTCTCTCAGATTCCAGAACTTTCTGTCACCAAAATGAGTGGAGAAAGTGATATTTTGGCCAAATTTTGAGGTTTGCAAAGGATTCTGGGTAACAGAACCTGGTGATAGCCCCACAAGTCATCCCATCTTGTATTCCCCTAGTTATCTATTTTTCAAAAATGTGCAGGTTTGGTAGGTTTCCCTAGGTGCCAGCAGAGCTAGAGGCCAAAATCCATAGCTAGCCACTTTGCAAAAAACACGTCAGATTTCAATGTAAAAATGTGATGTGTCCATGTTGCGTTTCCTATCGCAAGCATTAGGTCTACCCGTGCAAGTCAGGTACCATTTTTATCGGGAGACTTTGGGGAGCACAGAATAGCAAAACAAGTGTTATTGTCCCTTGTCTTTCTCTAAATTTTTTCATTCCAAATGTAAGACTGTGTAAAAAATACGTCTATTTGAGAAATGCCCTGTAATTCACATGCTAGTATGGGCACCCCGGAATTCAGAGATGTGCCAATAACCACTGCTTCTCAACACCTTATATTGTGCGATTTTGAAAATAGAAAGGTTTTCTTGGTACCTATTGTTCACTCTTTATATTTCAGCAAATGAATTGCTGTACACCCAGTATAGAATGAAAACCCATTGCAAGGTGCAGCTCATTTATTGGCTCTGGGTACCTAGGGTTCCTGATGAACCTACAAGCCCTAAATATCCTCGCAACCAGAACAGTCCAGCAGACGTAACAGCACATTGCTTTTAAAAATCTGACATCGCAGGAAACAGTTACAGAGTAAAACGTTGAGAAAAATAGCTGTTTTTTCACCTCAATGTCAATATTTTTTTATTTCAGTTGTTATTTTCTGTAGGAAACCCTTGTAGGATCTACACAAATTACCCCTTGATGAATTCAGAATTTTATCTACTTTTCAGATATGTTTAGCTTTCTGGGATCCAGCATTGGTTTCACACCAATTTCTGTCACTAACTGGAAGGAGGCTGATACCAGAAAAAATAGTGAGGGCTATTTGATTGAGAGATTCAGGACATATTCTGCTACATTTACCCTAAAAGTAGGGAGACAAGTTTATCAGAGCAAATGATCACTGTTCTCCCGTCTGAGTAGACTAAAGTCAAAACAATGAAAAGATACTTTGGAAGAGACAAAAATATATTCATCTGGTCAAAGCACATCCAAATCTAAATTTACTAAAGACAGGTTTAGTGCCAAAATTGTCCTATTAATTAATCAAACTATGCTTTGTTACATTACCTTTCACTAAAGAGTCCATCAACATCACCTGACATGAAATATACAAATCTAGGGGGATAGAATGTGCTTCCAAAACATCCTTCCATTTTTGTTAATCTCATTCAAGTCGAATTTAAGATTAAAATCACCTCCTATAAAAAAGATGAGCATGGAACCAATTTACTTTGAATTGTAAGAGATCATAATTAATAAAATTTAACTCATGCATTAATAAATTTTGACTTAGTTGCTGTATATATAAAATAATAAATGCAACAATCCCCCCCAGCGGCCCATTGTTCACTAAAGTCAACCAATATGGGAAAGGCTCAGCTGCAGCTCATAGCCAATAATAACAGCTCGCAAGGCAATTCTGTTGCAACCATAGCTAAAAGACACACTGATGGCCCGCTAATGAGACGCTCATGACTTAACCTATGGGAGCAAGTAGAACCCCAAAATCTAAGGAGTTAATTAACCTGGTCCATTGAAACATCATGATCTACTTACTAGATATAAAACTCTTTCTTCCAACAGTTTTACAACCTAATAATTGAAGAGGTCTTCTCATTTAAGCATTGATTCACCAGTTAAAAATACATGTTTTCACTACCGAAAGATAACCCTACACTAGCAAATTTTAATCTTTTTTCTCTTAATGTTTAAGCCACTATCTGTAAGTAAAATTCTACCATAGTTATTTTGTTGCATTTAATTGTGTTTATCAAAATACTTAAAGTTTAATATCAGGGGATAGTGTTGATTTTAAATTTTGAATATGGCAAATGTGTTACATTACTTTGGCAGTTAAGAGGTTTACGTTTAGCAATACATTTACCTATTCTTGCAGTATCAATAAAAATCACATGAATTTTATTTTGCCTTCCCTTTGTTACTTTACCAGCTTGGTCTTCCTTTTAGTGGTGGGTTCTTTGTGGCTGCCACTGAAACTGTTGTTAGGCACATTACTAATTTTTTATTGCTTTCCCCAAGAGAATTATTTCAAATTGGGGCACTATGCATTTAATCAACTTACTGGATGTTTTTTTTCAAAGAAGGTCAAGTAATTGATCTAACGCCTCCTTTCCCTGAACATGCCTTTCACTTTTAAAAGACATAGGCCTTCATTACAACATTGGCGGTAAAAGGCGCTTACCGCCGTGCAGAAGACCGCCAACACACCGCCGCGGCATTTCACCACAGCAATTACGACCCACTGCTCGGAATCTGCCAAAATTGAGACACCCACAGAAGTCCGCCACACCAAAGGTCAGTGATAAACTGGCGAAAACAAAACCTCCACCGTCACGCCAACAGAAATACGCCCACACTATCACAACTCACGAATCCACGAGGCGGTCTTTCAACCGCGGTATTCCATTAGCGGTACACACCGCTGCGCTCAAAATACACACACATTTATAAAACACTGCCACATTGGACAAATCGAAATACACACACCTGATACACATACACACACCCCTCCCACACACCCAATACAATATAAAACCCACACCCACATCACCCACAAACCCCTATGACCAAAATACCGAAAGAAGGCCAGAGAGAGACACTACAAACTACTACCAAGCATCCACAGGCACACAATACCATCACCCACATAACTTCCACGCACTTCACACAACACACCACTAAATATCACCACACTTATCACAACACACACCACCCCACACATCACCCACACCACCCCATGGCACGGCAAAGACACCCCAGGTTCTCTGAGGAGGAGCTCAGGGTCATGGTGGAGGAAATTGTCCGGGTAGAGCCACAGCTTTTCGGAGCACAGGTGCAGCACACCTCCATAGCTAGGAAGATGAAGCTATGGCGAAGAATAGTGAACAGGGTCAACGCAGTGGGACAGCAACCAAGAAATAGGGATGACATCAGGAAGAGGTGGAACGACCTACGGGGGAAGGTGCGTTCCGTGGTCTCAAGACACCACCTTGCAGTTCAGCGGACTGGCGGCAGACTCCCACCTCCTCCCCCACACCTAACAACATGGGAGGAGCAAGTCTTGGCGATTCTGCATGCTGAGGGCCTCGCAGGAGTAGATGGAGGAATGGACTATGGTAAGTCAAATCTTAACTATTACATCCCCCACCCTACCTGCATGCTACCACATACCCCCACCCTCGCCCTCACCCCCATCACTCCAACTCCTCACAAATGTCCCAATATCACAAACCACACATCCCAACACCAAGCCCTGCATGCAACACCAAAGCATGGACACCCATCACCAATGCATGGCCACTGCACATACCCATACACACCCCTAAACCACCATCACACAAGGTCCCACACAGGAATGCAAGCACTGGGGTACATGGTCACCCACCCATTGCACACCATGGCACACACAGATGTAATAAACATCCTTTTATACCCCTGCAGGACCCCTACCCAACGTCACCGGACAGGAGGGTCCACACATGTCCACACCACCAACAGAAGGGGCCCACAGTAATGACAGCAGCTCTGTCCAGCTGGATCTAGATGACCAGCCCGGCCCATCTGGGATCTCGGGACAGTCGGTTCTCCACACACTGGCACAGGCCACCACAGAGCTTCCCCCCTCTGGAAACACCAGCACAGCCCCTCCCAGCGGGCCCATACCTCTGTCCTCAGGACACGTCAATCAGCAGTGTGTCCACCACTACAGGGAACCCAGGCTAACCCACCACCCCAACAACAACAGGGACCTTGGGGCAGTGGCAGTGGGCACACGGTCCAGGGGACAGAGGCCCAGGAACACAGGGGAACTGGGAGGGCTGCTGTGCGACAGGGGAAGGACAGGCCCAGGAAACCCACTCTCCACGAGGCCCTCTCCAACATCATGGGAGCCTACCATCATTCCCAGGAGACGATGGCAACGGTACTGGCCAAGTTTCAGGAGACCCAGTGGCTGCAGGAGGAACAGTATTTGGGCTTCAGGGAGGAACTCAGATCCATCAATTCTACCCTGGGCACCATCGTAGGGGTGCTGAAGGAAGTCCTCAACACCAGGAGGGACACTGTGGCACAACAAGGGGCCCCTGACACTAGCCTGCACGATGAACTGCCCACCACCTCCGCCGGCGCAAGTGGACAGGAGGCACCGCCACAGGACCACCACACCAGCACCCCACCCCCTGCAGAGGGAGAACCACCCCACAAACGGTTCCTGAGATCCAGGACAAAGACAGAGAACAATGCAACGACCCCCGCCAAGAAATGAGACCGCCCTGATTGTCATGCTTTTGTCCCACCTTGTCACCCTGTCCATCCTTAAACTGCCCAAGCTCCACTTCTTATGTCCCTTTGGACAATGCACCTGTGAGACTAATAGACTGGACTCTACCATGGACATTCCTCCACCATCACCCCTCACCATTTTACAACCCCTCCACTATTTAGCACTTAAATAAACACCCTTAAAGCACAAAACAATCTGGAGTCTGTCTGTGATTTCGAATTAGTGTATTAGCAATTACAGTGTCAAAATGCTCTTTCAATTGTAATGTCAACATACCTATGTCACACAGCTCTAGTCCATGAGGAAACAAAGCAGATGTCACACAGTGGGACCCACATCTGTGAAATCGTAAGGGAAAGTGACAACTCAGTGACCATACACTGGGTGAAAACGACAGATTGTAGAGAGGTAGTAGTGGTAAGTACATGTAGTAGACAGGTTTGTATTCTTACCTGTGTCTCAATGGAAGTATTGCAGGATCACCGAGTTCCTGTTGTCGATGTCCTCTTCTTCTGCTTCCTCGTCTTCACTGTCCACAGGCTCCACAGCTGCCACAACACCTCCATCTGGACCATCCTCCTGCAGAAAAGGCACCTGTCGTCGCAAAGCTAAGTTGTGAAGCATACAGCAGGCCACGATGATCTGGCACACCTTCTTTGGTGAGTAAAATAGGGATCCACCTGTCATATGGAGGCACCTGAACCTGCCCTTCATGAGGCCGAAGGTCCGCTCTATAATCCTCCGAATTCTCCCATGGGCCTAATTGTAGTGTTCCTCTGCCCTTGTCATGGGATTCCTCACTGGGGTCAGTAGCCATGACAGGTTGGGGTAACCAGAGTCACCTGCAAATATGGAGGGACAACTGTTAGACACACTAACCTGTAGGGATATCCCCAGAACCAGACAACCATTCCCACTGACTTGATTCCAGGTGCTCACCTAATAGCCACACACAGTGCCTCTGGAGTTGCCCCATCACATAAGGGATGCTGCTATTCCTCAGGATGTAAGCGTCGTGCACTGAGCCAGGGAATTTGGCATTAACATGGGAGATGTACTGGTCGGCCAAACACACCATCTGCACATTCATCGAATGATAACTCTGCCGGTTTCTGTACACCTGTTCACTCCTGCGGGGGGTACCAAAGCCACATTTGTCCCATCAATGGTACCTAAGATGTTGGGGATATGTCCCAGGGCATATAAATCACCTTTCACTGTAGGCAAATCCTCCACCTGAGGGAAAACGATGTAGCTACGCATGTGTTTCAGCAGGGCAGACAACACTATGGACAACACGTTGGAAAACATAGGCTGGGACATCCCTGATGCTATGGCCACTGTTGTTTGAAATGACCCACTTGCAAGGAAATGGAGTACTGACAGCACCTGCACTTGAGGGGGGATTCCTGTGGGATGGCGGATAGCTGACATCAGGTCTGGCTCCAACTGGGCACACAGTTCCAGGATTGTGGCACGATCAAGTCTGTAGGTGATGATCACATGTCTTTCCTCCATTGTCGACAGGTCCACCAGCGGTCTGTACAACCGAGGATGCCGCCATCTCCTCACATGTCCCAGCGGACGGTGCCTATGAAGGACAACAGCAAAAACAGAGTCAACCAACTCAGAGACGTACACACAGCTTACACAGAACACGATTCCTAATCCGAAATTTGCATGTATGAGTGTTGAGGCAAGGCCTAGGTATGTGTGACGCAGTTAAAAATTAAGCCATGTGGGCCCCTGAAATGGCGGCTGCCTGACCTGTAAAGTGGGACAATGGGATGTGAGGTAACTGCGCTGGCGTTGTACACCGTCGCAGTAGGCGGTCGAAGACCGCGGCGCACTTCAGCATTGGTTAACATTGGACCCTATGGGTCCCAGGAGCCAATGACGATGTACGCCGGCGGTGACGGTACGCACCGCCGCGGACGTGCCATTTTCTATCTCTTCAATCACTCGATACCTGATCTTCGACAGGAGAGGACCTACACTGCAAGTGCTGCTGTGACCTCAGTCTGGAAGAGACAATGGCTTGTGCGTCTGGGGAAAGGGACCCTGCCTTCACATCGGAGGAGTTGGAGAAACTCGTGGATGGGGTCCTCCCCCAGTACACGCTACTCTACGGTCCTCCAGACAAACAGGTTAGTACACTGGGAGCATGCTGTATGGGCTATGCCTGTGTGGAGAGGGGTGGATGAAAGATGGGGGGGAGAGATTGAGGTGTGCATGAAACGACGGTGACTGCATGTGCCACAGGGCAAGGGTAGGGATGGGGGCCAATGACTGTGACGGTGCAGTTGGTAATAACTTATCTTTTTCCCCTGTAAAATTCCTGTAGGTCAGCGCCCACCAGAAGAAGGATGTTTGGCGTGCCATTGCCAAGGACGTCCGGACCCTGGGGGTCTATCACAGACGGAGCATCCACTGCCGTAAGAGATGTGAGGACATTCGCCGCTGGAGCAAGAAGATGGCGGAGGCCCAGCTGGGGATGGCCTCTCAACGTGGGAGGGGTGCCCGTCGCACCATGACCCCCCTGATGTTCAGGATCCTGGCAGTGGCGTACCCGGAGTTGGATGGGCGCTTGAGGGCATCACAACAGCGACCAGGGGGTGAGTACACTCCCATTCAGCTGATTCAGCGCGCAGTGGAGGTGTCTGGGTGGGGGAGGTGGGCTGTGGGTTTCCCTAGGCCGGGGCGAGTGTGCTAGTTAGGTCCCCTTCTTCTGGCAGACCCTGTGGCACCCTACCCCACCTGTGTACAGTGCCAACTACACCTAGTCAGGCTCCTGTGACATCTATGTGTGCAGTTGTCGGCCCTAGCCTCGTAGGCCATGTCCCAGGGATTGAACAGTGGATCCCAAGTGCTGGGCGTAGTGCAGGGGGCTTCTGTGTCTTTCGTGTCCGCCAACAGTAGCGGTAATGCATGCACTCAACATGTCTTTCTTCTGTCGTCCCCCCCCTTTTTGTGGTCTCCCTGTTCTTGTGTGCATTAGCATCCTCAGGCGGAAGAGCAGTGGCACCGGAGCAGGAAGGAGCTGCATCCCACATGGCCCTGGAGGGCGAGACTACGGACTCTGAATTCACCAGTGGGACGGAGGGCGAGGGGAACTCCACGGCGGGGACCGGAGCTGAGACCAGTGATACGGACTCGCCCTCTGATGGGAGCTCCCTTGTGGTGGCGGCCACATCTGTGCCCCCCGCATCTACAGGTACAGCTGCCACCCCCCTACCAGCACTGCCCTCCCAGCAGCCCCTCAGCCTTTGCCCCGTGCCCGCTCACCCAGGAGGGTGGGCATCACCTTCTCCCCAGTCACCCCTGCTGCCCTCAGTGAGGAGGCCATTGACCTCCTCAGGTCCCTCACTGTTGGGCAGTCTACCATTTTGAATGCCATCCAGGGTGTAGAGAGGCAGTTGCAACAAACAAGTGCATTCCTGGACGGCATTCATTCTGGTCAGGCAGCCCTTCAGCGAGCTTTTCAGACTCTGGCCTCAGCACTGATGGCAGCTATTGTCCCTGTCTCTAGCCTCCCCCCTCCAACTACCTCCACCCAGACCCACCCCCCTGTACCTCAGCCTACCCCAAGCACACCATCAGACCAGCATGCACACACGTCAACACACAAGGGAAGCTCTGGCAAACATAAGCACCACACATCCAACAGGCACTCACGCAAGCATCACACACATGCAGGCACACCAACATCCACTGCCTCCACTGTGTCCCCATCCTCCTCATCTCCCTCCTCCCTCCCTGTCTCGTCTCCACTCACACCTGCATGCACTACATCTACAGACACTATTTCCATCACCAGCACACACACCACCACACCCCGCTCACGTGCAGTCACCACCCCAACTACCATTCACACGTCCCCTGTGTCCTCTCCCAGTGTGTCTGTGACGCCCCCTCCCAAGATACACAAACGCAGGCACACACCCACCCAACAGCCATCCACCTCACGACAGCCTCCAGCGCATGCACCTTCACCCAAAGTCACCAAACGAACACCTCCTACAACCAAAACCTCTTCCTCCACTCCCAAACCCCCTCCAGCTACCCGTCCCAGGGTTCCCAGAAAACTTGTCCTGTCCACCCTTGACCTCTTTCTCTCACCTCCCCACCCCGTCAGTCTCCTAGGGCCCGACTCTCCAGGTCCCAACCTAGCACCTCAGCCACAACATCTCTGGGACCAGTGGTGCCAGTAGCCACCGGATTCTAGAGTGCACCAAGCAGCAGGGCAGCCAGTGTGGCAACGAGCCACAGCACGTATAGTCCCCCACCTGTCAAGCATCAAAAGTTGGCCAGTGCACGGCGGGAGAGGGGGAAGACTCCAGCCACCAAAGCCGCTCCCAGGGGTACAGGTGGGAGTGTGGATTCAGCTGCGACACTTTCCAAGGTGGGGAAGGGGCACAAGAAACTCAGCAAGTCTGGGAAGAGCAGCACGGCGGAGAAGACCGCCATCAGCCCCGCTGCCCAGGAGGCCATCGCCATCATCCCCGCAGCCCAGGAGGCCACCACCATCATCCCCGCTGCCCAGGAGGCCACTGCAATCATCCCAGCAGGGCCAGAGAGGACCGCCATCACGCCCCGCAGGGCCAGAGAGGGCCGCCAGCAGCTGAGTCGCTGGGCCAGACAGGACCGCCAGGAGCTGAGTCGCTGCCAAGGACCCCGCCGCAACAAGCACCGCTGAACAGGATACCGTCGCCACAAGCACCGCTGCCAAGGACACCGCCGCCACAAGCACCGCTGAACAGGACACCGCCGCCACAAGCACCGCTGCCAAGGACACCGTCGCCACAAGCACCGCTGAACAGGACACCGCCGCCACAAGCACCGCTGGCCTATGAGCGCCAAGGGCACTGACGCTACTGTGTCTGCCACAAGCAGGATGAAGCACTCTGGGCACAAAGCCTCCTCCAGAACCTGTGGAGATTCATATCCACCACCTCAGTCCTTGGCAGGATGAAGCACTCTGGGCACAAAGCCCCCTCCAGAACCAGTGGAGATTTACATCCACTACCTCTGTCCTTGGCAGGATGAAGCACTCTGGGCACAAAGCCCCCTTCAGAACCAGTGGAGAAAGGCATCCACTACCTCAGTCCTTGGCAGGATGAAGCACTCTGGGCACCAAGCCCCCTCCAGAACCAGTGGAGACTGTTATCCACTTGAGAGACTGTGGCTTTGCACTCCCCAGGATTGAACAGTGGGCAAACCACCCACTGTATAGACTTGAGAGACTGTGGCTTTGCACTCCCCAGGATTGAACTGTGGACAAACCACCCACTGTAGAGACTTGAGAGACTGTGGCTTTGCACTCCCCAGGATTGAACAGTGGGCAACCCACCCACTGTAGAGACTTGAGAGACTGTGGCTTTGCACTCCCCAGGATTGAACAGTGGGCAAACCACCCACTGTAGAGACTTGAGAGACGGTGGCTTTGCACTCCCCAGGATGGTACAGTGGGCAACCCACACACTGTAGAAACTTGAGAGACTGTGGCTTTGCACTCCCCAGGATTGCCCAGTGGGCATGTGGCCCCCTCGTGGATTTGGTGTCGTGCACTCAACCGGCTGAGGTGCCCCCCCTTTCTCTTCCCCCTGAGGTGCCTGTTTTATTGCTATCTGATGCCCCTGCGGTGTTCTCTCCGTCATGTTCGGGTATTGGGTGTGGGCCTCGCCCATGCCGTGTGGGCCCAGTGTTCCACAGACTTCAATGGAGCAGTACCTGGACTACTATTCTTGGTGTATATATTTGTTAATAGTGTATATATATTTTTGTGTACTGGATTTTAGTATATTACAATGCTTACACTTATTTCCTTTTGTCTTTGCATTCTTCCAGGGGGTTTGGGGGGTCTAACTGTAATGTATCATGCTGTATTACTGTGTGTGTTGTAGTGGGTGGGGGTGGGGGTGTTGCGTGTGTGTGTCCCTGTTTTTTCCCTCCCCCCTCCCCTGTGTCGTAGGTGTAGTACTCACCGTGGTCTTCGCCGCAAGCGTTCGTGCTCCTGGTAGGTGAGAAAGAAGATAAGGGCAGGGAAAATGTGCAGCTCTGGTTCCATGGTATCCTGGTTCCTCGTGGGCTGTGTAGAGATGAGCGTTTTCCCTTCGAAGTCCTGTTTCTGCCATGTTTTTGTGCCCGGTGAATCCGCCCCGGAAAAGGTGGCGGATTGGCAGGTTGTGATACTGTGGGCGGTACATTGTCCTCCGCCTGTCTGTTGGCGGTGACCGCCATGCTGTTTGTTTGTACCGCCACGGCGGTCGGAGTGTTAAAGTGGCTGTCTTTGTTGGCGGCTTCCGCCACAGTCGTAATTTCTTTTTTTTCCCCACCGGCCTGTTGGCACCTTAACACCGTCCGCCAGGGTTGTAATGACCACAATATTTACTGAAAGTGACAAAAGTGGAATTATGAGAAGCTGGCCACAGGAAATTCTATTGTGTATCTTAATAATCTAGATGGCCAGCTGGAGAACTAAACAGAATTAGGTTTAAGAGGCTGTTTTACCCATCAGACATTTGTACCACATGCTCACTTGTTTCATTCTTATTCAAGAGAAACTACTTATTAATTTCATTTAATTTATCACAAGAAGAAGTTACCAAAGATGTTTGTGTTTGCTGTTGATTATTAACAGGTAATAACACTTCTAGATGCTTTAAAAAATGCTATGTTGGAGCATCATGTAATTCAACATTGAAGAAGCGACATTAATGTTTTTGCACACTCACCCATAATATTACTCTTTGGAGTTACTGATTCCTGTATGTTGCTATTTGACATACTAACTTACAATATACTTTCATCTGCCTCTTTATCAAAGGATGAATGTGAGCCCTCGTCAAAATCATTCAAAGCTACATTTTCTAGGGTAGAAGGACATGTCAGCAACATGGGGAAGATGAAAGTTTATCAGTTGACAATGCCAAAGTTTGAGGAATTAAGCAATCAGTATTAACTGGATAAAATCTTTCATTTAGACCCACATATTTTTCTCTATCGTTAACACCTGCACATGGGGGAGTGGAAGACACATAGATGAAGAGGTTTAAGGGTACAGGAGGGTTTAAAAAGATATTTAAAAATAGTTCACTCAATCTTAAAAACTAAAACAAAGGATGTATAAACTCCGGCCCTTTGCCTCTTATCCTGTTGGTTATGCACTTAGCACTCTTTGCACACCAGAAGGTTGCTGGCGATCTACGTCACCAATACACCATTAGGTAAGCAAGTGGCTTATGTAACAGGGTCCCGTGGGCTTTGACAGTGGTGGTAGTAGGTGTTCCTCTGTCCCATTCAGGCATGGGTATAGTGCCACGTGAAAGCCTGAAGCCCTAATGAACCAAAGAGAAAATTAAAAAACAATTACCCATCAATTAAAATGGTCTGTGCAAGTTAAAAAGAGGATTTGAGTCAGGTAACTAGGGTTATGTAGATGAATAACCTGACTCACAGTATGAGGGTGGGTGGCCACATTGGTTGCCGGAGGTGCTCCTCTCTCCCACTGAGTCACTGCCTTGAGTGCCCAGCGAAAGCCAGCAGACGGCTCCCAGATTACATTTCTTTTACACCTCTATAACCTTGTATAATTTGGCTTATTTCCAGAAATTCCAGAAATTATGCTGTAATGGGACGTCACATAACTATACACCACTCATGCCAAAAACCTACAAAGAACGTATAGGAACAAAGTGACAGACTAGAACAGTAGCGTCTGCTATTTGCGGCACTTGTATTTTTTTGCTTGAAATATATCCTTGCATCCAAAATGGATACAAAGATACTTTTCACACTAAAATAAAACAAGAAAATCAGCTTTGCAGTACATCATTATGTGTAATTTTACCTATTTACAAATTTCGTGTAATTGACAAAAAACAAATTCCACAACTTTTGCACACCCCTACTACAGAACCAACGAGCCAAACACAAAGTTTGAAAGACCACAGGAGAAAAATGTCCTATGCATTTTCCTTCCTCCTCATGTTTCTCCATTCTTGCAGGTTGCTGCCTTCTGGTCTGACAGAGGGTAAAGCTCCTGATTTCTTTGTTCCTGTTATGGTGCTGCCGTGTCACTCAGCTGATTATCCCTTTTATGGCTGTTGCTGCATTTCCTGGACAGTGGCTCATTTTGCTGCTATCCAGTGTTAGACCATACTACCCTCACCCTTCAGGCTTTTATTCCTACTTTCATCGTTCTCCAATATTGCTCTACTTCAAATGGCTATCCAGTCACTTTATCCGTCCATGCTGCATGTGTGTTTCGATCCAATGCCCAACCATATTTCTCCACATTAGTTGAGCTTTTTCTGACATCCTGCCATTCTTTCTCTCTAGTTTTCATCTCCATTGCCTCTCTATGACTTTTATCCATGTTAGATCAATCCATATTACCCCCTGGTCCTTTCAGGTTCCTCCAGATGCAGCCATTGTGTTTTTCTCTCCAAACAGCCACTCCCACTGTATCCAGCCTCAACCCTGTGGTACCAGAATATAATCATTTTAAAATCTTAACTGTTCATTGTAGGTCACTGGTCAAACATAAAATTGAAATGCAGGATTTTATAGAGGATAGGCCAGACACAGATTTTCTAACCAAAACATGGTTCAATGAGAACTACTCCCCGGACATTCTCCAGGAGGAGCTCCCTTTTCCTATCTGTTGCTCTCAAAAAACTTTGTTGTGTCAGGAGGTCTCATATGTCGCCCTCTAGGGCCAATGTCTTGGTTCTCCACCTATTAGCAGACACGTTGTCCCCCCTAGCTATGCACTATTCTAATTTGGTGTTTTTAGGCGATTTTAGTATTCATTACGATGATGCAAATTTCCAGATAGATAAGACTATTATTGGGGACCTAGAGAATCCACAGCTTCGTCAGCAAGTACTTAATCCGAAACATAAAATGGGTAATTCTCTTGAACCCGTGTTTTTCCTAACATGGCCAAAATTGAGATCTGCACACCTATGCCATTGGTATGGTCAGATCACTTTGCCATTCCTAAAAAGCTACTCTGCGCTAGGACACCAGCTTTCTCCACCCCCACTCACATATGGGCTCAGAAGTGGTCTAAAGTGACTCCATTGAGACTTAATCAGGCCCTGGAGAACAATAGTTTGAGCCTGGATCACAATGTAAGCGAAGCCAATATTCAACTGGACCACTGATTAACCCGTGGCTGCCCTGGACGAGGTGGGAACGTCCTCTGCCATGGCGCTCAAGCACCTGGGACGTAACCACCTCGTCCAGCAACGGGCCCCCCGGGGAAGCCCTAGAGCTCCCCCCATGGGCCTCCCACCCTCCTCCCATGGTCAAGGGTGGAAAGGGAATCGCTTCCCTTCCTGCCCCAGCTCCCCTTGACCACCCCCCAAGTGACGTCTGAGGTTGCCTTCCATCGCGCTCGAAGTATGCTTCCAGCGGGATCCAAGGAGAAACAGATTTGTTTCTCCTCGGTACGGGGGCACGGGAGGTCGGGAAGGCATGAAAAGGGAAGGAAAGGCTTTTCCTTCCATTTTCATGTCTCTGTGAGCATTCCTGCAGCATGATCGCATAGCCACCAGGGATTTGTTTTCTTACTTGAAATGGACATGAGGGGAGCGGCTCCTTGGGCAAGGGTTGATCCCCAAGGGGGGGCATTTTATTTAAGGCCATTTCTGCCCCCCTGGGGGCAGATTGGCCTGTATTAATTAGGCTAAGCTGCACCCGGGGGGCAGAAGCCATTAGACACCAGGGATGTTTTTTTTTTTAAATGTATGTTTATAAGGGGAGCGGCCCCTTAGGCAAGGGTCGCTCACCAGGGGGCAATTTCATTATTAGCCTTTTCTGGCCCCCCGGAAGCAGACCGGCCTATATTAATTAGGCCGATCTGCCCCCAGGAGGGACAGAAGGCACTAGACACCAGGGATTTTTTAAAATGAAATTGGAGTAAGGGGAGCAACCCCTTTGGGAAGGGTTGCTCCCAATGGGCAAGTTCTTTACTAGGCCTTTTGTACCCCCCCCCCCGGGGACAGATCGCCCTATATTAATTAGGCCGATCTGCCCCCAGGGGGGTCATAAGCCGCTAAACACCAGGGATTTGTTTTTATTTACATTGACAAGGAGAGCGACCACTTAGGCAAGGGTTGCTCCTCTGGGGGAGCAAATTGTTTTTAGGGCATTTATGCCCCCTTTGGTGGCAGATCAGCCTATGTTTATTGGGCCGATCTGCAACCAAGGACGGCAGAAACCACTAGAAACCAGGGATTTTGTTTTTTTCCACAATTTCAAAAAAGGGAAGGGACCCCTTAGGCAAAGGTTGCTCCCCGGCGACAAATTTATTTAAGGCCATTTCTGCCCATCATGGGGGCATATTGGCATATTTTTCTAAGACCAATCTGCCCCCAAGGAGGGCAGAAAACACTAGACACCAGAGATTTTTTTGCACCAATTTTACACAAGGGGTGCGACGTCTTAGGCAAGGGTCACTCCCCTGGGGGGCAAATTTATTTTAGCCTATTTCTGCCCCATTTGGGGGCATATCAGCCTATTTTTGTAAGGCTGATCTGCCCCCCGGGGGGTAGAAAGCCCAACAGACACAATGGAAAATTGTTTATTCAAAAAAAGAGGGTGGGAGTATGACCATACCCCCACCACAAATAAATGGGGACAAAGTTGTTCTACCCACCGGTGGGAAAATGGGGCAATTACCCCCGATCCACTCCCTGTGGGGGGGGCAGAAAGCCTTCTACATGTCAGGGAATAAAAACAAATAGTGGGGTGGTAGCTACCAACCAGTATGGGCATGGTTATGCCTCACCCAACTGAAGGGGGTAACAGTCGTTCAGCTCTCCCCGCACACTAAAACATCTTATCCCACAGCAAGCAAGAGGACATTTGATTAGTTTGGGTTTTGGATTTACATTTGGGCCATGAGAGCTTGTATAACGCTCAAAATCGTCCCACTAGGAATGGTGAGTGCTGCACTTTTTGGACTTTGAGACGCTGCCATGTAGAAAAATCGATGAGGCCTAGACACACCTGAAAACTAAACATCTTAGTGATGGAACCTTCCGGAATCTACAGGAATCCATAAAATTCCTACCACCCTGCATTGTCACATCTATTTTTATTTTTTTTATACACTTTATTTTGCTGGCTTTTCAATGAAATCAATACACAGTCAAATGCAATATTGAGGCATGTGGTACAGGTATCACATTTCACATTGTGTAGAGGTGAGTGGCACATATATAGAAATCCGCTGTTTATTAATTGTACCCTTGGCTATATCAGCCTTTATACAAGTGCTGTACCCCTCTTACCCCTGTGTAGGTGTATTCACTGTTCTAAAATATGCAGTGTAATTCCTTATGTGGCTCATTAGGCAAGGCGGGAGTCTGTCGTAGGTGGTGGTCGAGCTCGTGGTAGCATGTGGCATTTCTGCATCTACTAGAGTATTCCCACCTCCCAGGTGGGGGCTGTCTGCTTAGGCGAGTCTCGTCCCACTGTGTTCATAGGTTATTCAGGATCGAAGCCATTAATATAATCAAACCATACAACAATCTAGAACAAAACAAACAAATAGCCTGTCTACGGTCCCTCTCTCCACATGGGTAATTAGGATGTATGAATGAATAGTGCTACAGCTGCTGCCCGGCCATCCTCACGTATTTCTTACAGGGTTGCGTGTCAGTCAGCAGTAGGGCTAGGAGGGAGCCTACATGTCTACAGTATAGTGCCCAGATGTCCGGAGTATCTCTGAAGGGCCACTCATACTCATCCCCCTATAGGCTTAGCACGGAGTCATCTGTGATGCTCTCAGTGTCTGACACCGTTCCCATGGCCCCATCTTCCCAGGCATCCATAACCTCAGCCCATAATGATGCTAATGGTTTGTGCCGTATTCCTCTACTCTCTTCTCTCTTTAAGACGGTGACCTCCGCCCTTCCCCACCTCGTAACATCTTGCGTCCAGTCTTGAATACAAGGGCCCTCAGCACTTTTCCACGACATGGAGATTCTACGTTTTGCCAAGGTCAGTGCCAGGTCTATAAAGCCATCACCGGCTTTCTTGGGGCGTGGTCGGCCAAAGAGTCCTAGAAGACATGTTTCCATGTTGGTGTCTAAATGTCGGTGCAGTGTATTATTAAATCGACAGATGACCTCTCCCCAGAAAGGCCGCAACCGTGGGTATTCCCATGTCATATGTCCAAATCTTGCGTTCAGTAGGTGACATCGCAGACAGCCTATTGCAGCCCCTTTGTAGATGAGTGACAGTCGTCGTGGGGTGAGGTAGGTCCTGTGTGTATAATTGTACTGAATGTATTTAAGTCGGGTATTTCCGGAGACCAGAGGTGCATATGCAAGGACTTTTCCCCAGTCGTCATCAGTAAGTTGTCTGCCCAAGTCCCCTTCCCATCTGCCTCGTAGATTATCCATCGGGTTCTGTACCATCGTCAGCAGTGACCTGTACAGCCAGGAGACTAGTTGAGAGCCTCCCCTGATAGAGAGCATGGTCTGCAACACCCCATGCGTGTGAGGCTCACCGTCCACACCAGGCCACAGTGCCCGTACCGTGCCCAGTATTTCCCGGTGAGTCAAGAACTGACCCCGAGGCAACCCAGTTCACTCCGCCAGGTCTGCAAACGGAGTTAGCGATCCCTGACAGTACAGTGCCCCGAGTGTAGTCAGGTCAGCCGCTGTCCAGGATCGTAGCTGTCCCTGTGTAAAGCTAGTGAGGGGATTTCTGCCAGGCAGTCCCAACAGAGGAATAAGCAGAGCATAGGGTATCGTCGTTTGTGTTCTCCGGAGGGCCCTTCGCCAATTAGCAAGGGCCGCCTGTAGTAACACACCTCTTTTAGTATCGCGTGTTGCAGGTAGGAGCAGTCCCGCTACCAACCTGGTGTCTCTGGGTGCACCTGCGTCTGTCTCCAAGTTCTCTGTTCCCACTCCTTTAAGCCATCTTGTCGGCCATTGCAGCTGGGCAGCCAAAAAGTAAAATTCAAAGTCCGGGACCCCTAGCCCTCCCGCATTTTTGTGCAATCTTAAGGTGTTCAGTGCAACTGGTTGGCGGCCACCATCCCAGAGCAGGTCTCGAAGCAGCGTGTCAAGCTGCTGAAACCAGGAGGGGGAAAGGGTGATAGGCAGATTGACAAAATAGTATAGCAATCTAGGTAGGGCCACCATCTTAATAAGAGTCACTCGTGCAAGAACGGTATTCGTAGTGAGCGCCAGAAGGCAACACTCGTCCGCAAGGCCCTGATCGCTGGGCCCAGGTTGCCCTCCCGAAGGTCCAGGGAGTCATGCTACACCTGAATTCCCAGGTAGCGGAAGGTACGTGGGGACCAAGCCACCCCCTCTGGGCAAGAAGAGGGTCTGCTCGATCCATACACTACCGGGAAAACATGGGTCTTATGTTTGTTGATGCGGAGGCCCGAGCAAGCTCCAAGTCGTCCAATAGTTGGAACACTCAAGGCAGAGATCGTGAGCCATCACGAAGATAGATAACGAAATCATCTGCGTACAGGGACACCACATGAAAGGCACCCTGGCGGTGGAGACCCCACTCCGAGGCTCTGTCCCTGAGCCTTGCCACAAGAGGTTCTATGGCAATGGCAAACAGCAGGGGGGATAGCGGGCAGCCCTGACGGGTGCCCCTGTGTATATCGTAGCTATCGGAAATCGTTCTGCCCGATTTAACTCCGGCGTTGGGCTTTGTGTATAATAGCCAGACCCATGCCCTCCAGTTCTCACCCAATCCGAGACGTGCCATTGTGGTGTCTAGGAAGTCCCAGCTGATGGTATCAAAGGCCTTTTCAAAGTCCACCGACACAACCATTTCTGTTGGGAGTGGGGGAGACGAATCGTCATATATCAGAGAGAATAGCCGTCGCTGATTATGAGAGGTGCTGCGGGCCGGGATGAATCCATTCTGGTCTCAGCGGATAAGAGCAGTCATATGTGGTAATAGCCGCACCACTAAAGTTTTGCTGAGAATTTTAAAATCCGTGTTTAGCATGGATAGGTGTCGAAAGTCCGTAACCTGTCGGTCAGGTTGTTTATTCTTGGGCAAAGGAATCACTATGGCCTCTCTAGTGGAGGCTGGCAGTAGTTTGGTCTCAAACGCTTCAGCGTATACCTCCGCCAGTCTAGGGGCGAGAATGTTGCATCCCAATCTGTAGAACTCCGGGGGCAGACCATCTGCGCCTGGGGTTTTTCCCATCGCCAGAGACTTAATTGCTTCCCTGATTTCCCCTATTGTGACCCGATCCCCCAGTTTCTCAGCATCCTCATCAGACAGGACGTGTCTAGGTAGAGCCGTCAAAAAGTCTTCCCGCAGGCGGCCGGAGTCTACTGGCATATGAGTGTAGAGAGATTGATAATAGTCTCTGAACTCGGAGTTAATCTGGGAGGGGACATATATTACCTCACCCATCTTGTTGACCAGGCGGGTGATCTGATCACCTCTGCCGTCTGGGCGGATAAGCCACGCCAATAGCCTCCCCGCTTTACCGTCTTCGTAGTGAGTTTTAGTCAGGTGTGTCCGAAAGTCATGGCATGTAAGACGTTCCAGTGCCGTTGCATATGTCCCCCGCAGCTTAAGTAGGCTGTTGTGTGCGTCAAGTGACTCGCTTAGGTTGTTGTCAGCGTGATGTAAGTCATCCTCCAACTGCGTGATGTCTTGATCGAGTGTACGACGAATACCCACAGATTGTCTCAGGCAGTGGCCTCTCACCACTACATTAAGGGCTTCCCATTCAATCCCCCTACTCACCGTCAACCCTGAATTCTTCGTCCAGTAATTTGTCACTTGAGTGAGTAACTCCATGCGGAAGAGCTCGTCCTCCAGTGCTGTCACATTCAGGCGCCAAGTCAGAATAGGCTGTCTGGCTTCTATGACGGACAGGTGGAACAGAGCTGGGCTGTGGTCTGAAACAGTCTGACCTAGATATCCACTAAGGGGAGTCGAGCAGAGCAGTCTATCTATCCTGGTATGCACCTGGTAAAGGTGGGAGTATTAAGAGTAATCTCTTTCCAGGGGGTGTTGGAGGCACCAAACATCTACTAGGTTCCAATGCGCAATCCAGTCCCTCAAGCCCCTAGCAATTCTAAGGGCGCTCAAACCAGATAGGGGGGCCGTGGAGCGGTCGAAATCTGGGTCTAGCACTCCATTGAAGTCTCCCCCCAGCAGTAATGGGACATCCGTAAAGCACGTCAGTCGGGCAGACAGTGCATTTAGGAATTGTAGTTGGTCCTGGTTGGGGGCATAAACACTCCCCAGAACCAGGGGCCTACCATAGAGCTGCCCCTCCACCAGAACGTATCGTCCCTCTTTGTCCGCGTCTATGTGTGTGGGTTCCAGCTCTCACCCACACCGCCGCCCCTCTCGTGTATGCTGAGTATGTGGTGGCAAATAGTTGCCCCCGCCAGCGTCTACGTAAGCGGTCTGACTTCGTCTGTGTGAGATGTGACTCTTGTAACATGGAAATCTGCACTCCCCTACGCTTCATGTATTCAAGAATTTTGTGCCTTTTAGTCAAGGAACCCATACCCCTAATGTTCCAGGACACTATTTTCACCATCGTCAGCATCATGGTCTTGCCCACACGTGAGCCCCCTAGGGGTTATGTGTCTTCCCTTTCCAAGTCTGGTCAGTGTGCCCCTCGATTGCCGGTACACCTACCAGGTGGGTGCATCCCCACCGTCACTCCATATAAGGCGGTATGCCACCGGTATCTTCCCAGGAGTTCTGTGAAGAGGAGCGGCAGGCCTGCGGCAGTGTGCCACGCCGCGCCCCGCTGATTCAATATTCCAGCTACCTCCTCGAGGCGTTTGAGGTGCCCCAGGCGCCGCCCCTTGTGACCAGGGCCTCCCTCGTCAGTGCCCCTGGCCGTGGGGGAGTGCGCCCGGGACTCACGCCTCAATAGGGGCCTCCCACGTTGAACCATGCCCAAGCCCAGCCGTATGGTTGGTCCTCTGTGATCCCCAGTCACCAAAGGGGCTCCCTCGGCAGAGTCCCCCCTCCTCCGGCTGTGGCGCTTCAGGAGGCGCCCTCAGCATCCTTCAGCTCACAGCTAGGCCCCGGGCGTTGGTGGATGTTCATGGTTCCAATTTCAAAGTCCAAAGAGGGGTCATACCCCATAGTCCTCAGCCTTGTTTCGTGGAGGAAAGGAGATCGCGGGTGTCGGCAGCGGACCCTCCACCAGCCCAGCCGTACCGAAGCGCCGCACAAGCAGGCCGCAAACTGCCGCCGGGGCCGTCAAGGGCGTTGGCTCTGCCATCCGCCCGGGCCGCGCCACTGCGGCATCGCCACAGGTCTTTCGGCCCCCCAGCCTCCGCGGCTGCGCTCCGTTCCATGAGTGGGGCAGTGCTTAGCCCAGCCTTCATGTGGTTGTTGGTCTTCCGTGGGGCTGGGGCCCTGCCTGCTCTGCCCTATCGGTCGTCCGCAGCCCCTGCAGGTCGCGCGGTCGCTGAGGAATTCCGGCCGTACGGTCCTTATCTGCTTTCGTTGGGGGCTCCTAGAGCTGGGGTTCCTCTCATTCAGCGCTGCTCGCCCCGGGGGGGAATCCCCATCCGCTCAGGAGAACTCAGGGGTCCCCTCAGCCTCCGATGGCAACAGGATAAATTTGGGCCGGCTCAGAGCTCCGAGTTTAAGCGGCCGCCATCTTAGGCCGTCAAGCCATGCCCCCCCTGCATTGTCACATCTATACCAATAAAAATTCTGCCACACTTGTCAGCCTAAAACCTTTTTTTTTAAACTGCCCTTTTGGACCCGCTTTGGTTCCCCCTCATTTTGAACATGTTTTTGGCTCTTCCCTGTCACAGACAGTTGGCCCACCTACACAAGTGAGGTATCATTTTTACCGGGAGACTGAGGGGAATGTTGGGCTGTAGGAAATTTGTACCAGTGTGGAGATCCCACACAGAAATGTGGGAAATATTTGATTTTTTTAGCTAAATTTGAGGTTTGCTGAGGATTCTGGGTAAGAAAACCCTGGGGGATCCACGCAAGTCACACCTCCCTGGACTCCCTCTGGTGTCTAGTTTTCAGAAATATTTGGGTTTGGTAGGTTTCCCTATATGGCTGCTGAGGCAAGGACCAAAAACCCAGGTGCCACCCGCAAAAACCAATAGTTTTGTAGTTGATAATTTTGATGTGTCCACATAGTGTTTTGAGGCATTTCCTTTCACGGGCACTAGGCCTACCCACACAAGTGATGTACCATTTTTATTGGGAGACTTGGGGGAATGCTGGGTGGAAGGAAATTTGTGGCTCCTCTCAGATTCCAGAACTTTCAATCACCGAAAGTTGAGGAAAAGGTGTATTTTTTGCCAAATTATGAGGTTTGCAAAGGATTCTGGGTAACAGAACCTGGTGAGAGCCCCACAAGTCCCCCTATCTTGGATTCCCCTCGATGTCTAGTTTTGGAAAATGCACAGGTTTGATAGGTTTTCCTAGATTCCGGCTGAGCTAGAGGCCAAAATCCACAGCTGGGCACCTTGCAAAAAACAGGTCTGTTTTCTTTGGGAAAATGTGATGTGTCCACATTGTGTTTTGGGACATTTCCTGTCACGGGCACTAGGCCTACCCACACAAGTGAGGTACCGTTTTTTTTGGGAAACTTGTGGGAATGCTGGGTGGAAGGACATTTGTGGCTCCTCTCAGATTCCAGAACTTTTTTGGGCCAAATTCTGAGGTTTGCGAAGGATTCTGGGTAACATAACCTGGTGAGAGTCCCACAAGTCACCCTATCTTGTAGTCCCCTAGGTGCCTAGTTTTAAAAAATCACACAGGCTTGGTAGCCTAGGTGCCGGCTGAGCTACAGGCCAAAATCCACAGCTAGGCACTTTCCCAAAAACACATCAGATTTCAATGTAAAAATGCGATGTGTCAATGTTCCGTTTCCTGTTGCGTGCATTAGTCCTACCCACGCAAGTGAGGTACCATTTTAATAAGAAGACTTGGGGAAACACAGAATAGAAGATCAAGTGTTATTGCCCCTTGTCTTTCTCTAAATTTTTTCTTTCCAAATGTAAAACAGCGTGTTAAAAAGACGACTATTTGAGAAATGCCCTGTAATTCACATGCTACTATGGGGACCCCGCAATTCAGAGATGTGCAAATAACCACGGCTTTTCAACACCTTATTTTATGCCCATTCTGAAAATACATAGGTCTCCTTGATACCCATTTTTCACTCTTTATATTTCACCAAAGAAATTGCTGTTGACCCGGTATACAGTGAAAACCCATTGCAAGGTGCAGCTCCTTTATTGGCTCTGGGTACCTTGGGTTCTTGATGAACCTACATGCCCAATATATCCCAGGAAAAAAGTTACAGAGTAAAACGTGGAGAAAAGTGTTTGTTTACCTCAATTTTGATCTTTTTTTATTTCAGCTGTTATTTTCTGTAGGAAAATCTTATAGGATCTACACCAATGACCCCTTGCTGAATTCAAAATGTTGTCTACTTTTCAGAAATGTTTAGCTGTCTGGCATCCAGCATTAGTTTCACACCCATTTCTGTCACTAACTGGAAGGCGGCTAAAAGCACAAAAATAGTGAAAATGGGATAAGTCCCAGTAAAATGCCAAAATTGTATTGAAAAATGTGATTTTCTGATTCAAGTGTGCCTGCTCCTAAAAGCTGGGAAGATGGTGATTTTAGCACCACAAACCCTTTGTTGATGGCATTTTTGGGGAACAAAAACACAAGCCTTCTTCTGCAGCCCTTTTCCCCCATTTTGTTTTTAAAAACGAAATTTTAGCTGTATTTTGGCTAATTTCTTGGTCTCCTCCCATAGGGGAACCCACAAACTCTGGGTACCTCTAGAATCCCTAGGTAGTTGGAAAAAAGGACGCAAGTTTGGCGTGGGTAGCTTATGTGAACAAAATGTTATGAGGGCCTAAGCACGAACTGCCACAAATAGCCAAAAAAAGGCTTGGCATCTGAAGGGGAAAAGGCCGGGCAGCGAAGGATTTAAGAGAAGCTATTGACTGGGTTGCCCCCCTGGTCAAACAAGCTTTCTGTAGACAAAGGCCGTCAGCTGGGTGGTTTAATGGTGAACCTTTTTCCTTGAAAAAGAATTGTGAGATGCTTGAGTGCCTCTGGTTGAAAAAATATGAAAAAAGTGCCAAAAGCATTCCATCAGCTAATTTTTCAGGCAAAGCGAACATACTATTCACAAATTATCACAGCTGCTAATAACTCTCCTTTGGATACCACCCCTCGCATTGCAGAATAAAGAGGATACCAGTAGGTTATTTGAAGCTGTCGCTAGGTTGATCGTGTGCCTCCTGGTGGCTCTCCTTTTTCTCTTCAATCGGACCACTTCCCATAGTGGAGGGGAGGTAGCAGGTGTGTGCTGCAGTAACCCCAAAATAAAAATGCTGTAGTTCAGAAGGTGTAGGAGCAATAAAGATGAATTTAAAGACACTTTTGGAATGTGTTCAAAGATAAGGGTCAAATGTTTTGCCATGTATTCTAACAAATTGCTGCTTATCCTTTTAAAAGGCATATTGATATTTTCTTTTCTTTCTCTGACTGCAAAGTGATGAGATATGTGACAATCTTCCTAGGCTACTAGAAGCATGAAAGGAAATTCTGTAGGATGAAATTTTTTCCTAACACACAAAAAATGTAAATACTTGTAAATGGACTGTACAAATATTAAAAATTGTATCAACAGCAGGGAAAGCATATATGAGGCACATTTGTAACCCTGACAGATTTTAGTAGGCTAGAAATGCATCAAGTCACTTTACTTGGTGATGTGCAAATAATAAATATTCGAAGAAAACGTTTTTCACACAGCATTTGTGAGCTACGTAATCTTATCAGTAAAACTGCAATGTCTGTGCAAATTTAGAAGAAAATCTGCTATGTTATATGACGGTGCGCTACCACAAATGCTTTAGTAATACATTGCCGTCAGTGTGCTCCAAATTGCGTGAGCCAGACACATACCACACACTCTTACCACTCTGCTGCTGAATGGGCGTGGCTCATTTGCAACACTTGTTCTTTGTCTGACGCTTAGATTTTTCGCAATCCTATGACTTCTGTGATGTAACATTGATGGAAGCTCTCCCACTCTGAAAATTGTTTTAGCACCACTGCTGCTTGTATATATTTTGTTTAGACTCTTTCTCCTCATGAGACCTTCCTTCTCTGTAGACACCTTTGTTGGCTGGATGTTGCTTCACTTTTGCTGTTTGAGGATCATAGACATGAAGCAATATAAATTGTTGTTTACTTTTCCTTGCTTTATTGCTGCTCCTATAACAATTATGAAGGGGGTGCATATTATATAGTTTATATTGGTATATTAAAATTTAGATATTGGTACCATCAACCAATGCATGTATTTGTGGGTAAAATACTGCATATCAGTCAAATATTATGCCCATCTTGTTTACATACTGTTTTGGTACTGGGATTGGTCTGAAGGTTGTTGGCTATAACAATGTATTAATCTTGTCATTTGTGGCTTCCAGTTTCATAATCTCTACATTGACATCACCAAGTGTTGACCACCTTGGTCAGTTACATAAATAGTAGAAGCACTGAGATAATGTCAGTGTTGTGATGAAAAACAAGTTATAAAATGCTACTAATGAGTGCCATGCATCCTGTTTTTTTCACGTTGCCACACCAACAATATGTGAAACGAAAAAAACATTAGTCTTATAAAACATGCTAGTGATATAGAAATTACTGCAGAACCTAAACATCAGGTTTGATGTCAGATTCTGAATGTGGGCCCCAATGTCCACCTTTAACAGGCTGAAGTTCCTGAACGAGATTGAGGTTGTTTAGACTACTCTCACCCTACAGATACCTCCAGTTTTTGTTTCTTCATTCTGTGGCTGTCTGCTATGAATTTTGTACGGTGAAGGTAGAAGAGTGGATGAAACAACATCTCTCAGCCAGGTCTCCCCACTGACATCAGGGGCCAGATGTACCAACAGTTTTATGCGTCGCAAACAGTGATTTTCGCTGTTTGCGACGCGCAAAACCCACATCGCGATGCCCTGTTCCCATTTTGCGAGTCGGTAACCTGGTTACCGACTCGCAAAACGGGACTGCGAGTCGCAAATAGGAAGGGGTGTTCCCCTTCCTATTTGCGAGTCACAGCGCGATCCAGGTTTGCTTTGTGACCGCGGTCGCAAAGCAATCGCAGTTACCACCAGTGTCACACTGGTGGTAACCCATTCACAAAAGGGAAGGGGTCCCATTCCCCTTTGTGAATGGCATTGAAAACATTTTTTCATTCTGTAATGCATCTGGTTTTCCTTTAAGGAAAATGGGCTGCATTAAAAAAAAAAAAAAACTGCTTCATTTAAAAGCAGTCACAGACATGGTGGACACCATCCTGCATCCTGCATTGCGACTCGAATTTGCGAGTTGCAATGCAGGATTTTCCTACATCTGGCCCCTAGTTCTTTAATTGCGGTTCTTGCTGATGGAGATTACAATAGTGAGTGTGCACAAGAGTGCTTGTTCGGAGGCTTGAGTATTAAGTGAAAGGTAACTTCGAGACTGGTGGACCTAAGGAGGAATATCGTAAGGATGAGGCAAAGAGTGTTAAGATGGCTCTACTCAGCTGCAAGTAGTGATGGGAGTGAATTGACATGTTTGAGTGTTGAAGCAAGACAGTGGGTTGTAGACATCTCCAGAGGGGAGAAGGAAGGAAGAAAGACAGGTGATGCTGGAACGGAGGTAGCATCTGAGGAGGGCTGGTGGTCATGGATTGGCATGGTTAATGTCAATAGACTAGAGAACACGATAAATCCACACGGGTAGAAAGATTAGAAAGCTATGGATAGCAAGAGCTCTCCTGAACGAAGTGCTCATACTTGACATGTGAGTGAGAAGAGTAGAAGGAAATGTGTAATCTGGACCTTTGTTTGCAGAGATCTGTAGGCTGAGGTAGATGAGAGGTGACAGGAATACTTGGGTGGAGGGGAAAAGGCGGGTGTGGAATGTGGTGGAATTCAGATGGAGGTGTAGTGTTTCCAAGACTATCTTTGCCACGGCTGGTAGCTTTCTTTGCCTTTCCCCTCCCCCAGCAGCGCAGGTATACCACTTACAATATGAAGCAAGGAAATGGAAAGGTCTCTCAGCTTACCTGGAAGGGCTGTACCTTAGGAACAGGCAAGCCATCCAGAGACAATAGCTTACTTTTCTGGGTTCCCTTTATCCTTTCCATGGAACCAGCACAGAACCAAGGCATCAGGACTATGGTTATGTATATGGAGATTTTCATTTTAAGCCAAACTGGAAATTAACAGCATGATTGCAAATACCAGGAATTGTTATCTATAAAGTCAGTGGTGGAAACCAGCATTCACATTCCTCCCCTTGGAGACATAGCTCCCTGATTGAAAGGTTGCTCCAATTATGTTTTATATGTAGTGCTTTGGCTAAGGGACTATAAATGTGGGTCCTTGTGATGCAAATGAACAGTGTGAAGCAGCTTATCAGAATTTGTACAGTCCTACATATGTGTGTGTCTGAATAAATGAGTACAATACCTCATCACATGTATGGATACGTGAATGAAAACATACTATCAAAATAAATGAACACAAGTAACACAATTATATGTTATGTGCATAATGCAATCAAAGCAGTCAGCATTTTGGGCCTTAGTCCACAGGTGAGTATTGGACAGTAATGCACAATAATGTATATACACTCATCAGAAATGGCAAAATTATTGAGGGTACGTTTGCTGATGAATGGTGATTAATATTGTGGTAAGCCTTGTAGAAGAATACAAAAGCAGTAATAGTAGTATTAGTGGGAGGTTGCATAGCAGCAGTGGGCTTAACTGTATGTAGCCTATTTAAAGAGAAGTGCAAGGGTTTAGGAGGTTTAGGAGGAGAGCAATGCACATCTTGGATGGAAGGCAAAGTATTGAAGTGGGAACCTATGTAGAGTGCCTGAGACTTCTAGGTGCTGCAAGGTATGTTGGTGAAGGTAGGTTACAGGAGGGCAAGAGTTAAAATCAATAGAAAGGGATGTCTATGTTCAGATCCAACAGATACTATGAAGAAATCCACGTATGTTTATGAAATAGCATTTATAGAGAACATTTTCACCTAAATATCTTGGAGCTAAGAAAAGCATGATGGTGGGCTGAGCTTAAATAGGAAGGACTGAAGAACAAATTAAATGTCTAGTCTCCTGTGTTTGCCTACATGCAACAGAGGTGCAGCTTAGCAATTCATAGCTGTCGGTTTACAGTTGAGTTAGTCTATCTAAGATATTCAGCCAGGAGTATAGTTGTTTTGGGTAAGGATTACGTACAGACTTCAGTCAGTCAGCCTATAAGGCCAGCCAAGGAACAGAGTAGCTGGGACTAAGTGAGGTACCATTTCTAAAACATAAATTGAGTTACCTGATCAATCTATAGAGTTCACACAGAATGATGAAGGAACCGTCCTTATTTGTGGAGTTACCCAATTAGCCTCTGTGGTCCAAAATGAACTAGATAGGTGAAAACAAGTAGGGTTCTTCTCCCTAAAATCATAAGCAGGTTTCTCAACCAGGTGCAACAAACAGAGTTTACCCAATCAGACCTTGGTGTCTATGCAAGAGCAGCAATCTTGTGACTATGGGTAAGATATGGCTATTGATTCAAGCTGTACAAGAGCAGTTTGAAATTTAAAACATTTATAGAACACATAGAGCATCACACAACATTTAGGGACAGTAATTAGTTAAGTGTATAATGCAATTAAAATCACAAAGTTAAATTAAACAAAGGCAAGGGAAGAATAAATTAACAGAAATATAATTGATTTGATGCTAAATTAAGCAAATAAGGACTTGATTTAAATTTTGGTCAACAGGGTACCCCGCTAAAAATGTCATTGAGTAACCTGTCCAGCTAACTGACTGCCCGCCTCCTGGGTCGTGAGTCAAGTGGACTATCATGTTTCTGACAGTGGTAACCCGCTAGCTCTGCCATCGGAAGCCCTATACCGAGGGGCTGACAAAGTTGCTGTCATCAGTGTAGATGCATCAGCCCATCCACCCTATTGAGAGCAGACTGCCTGATTACTTTAAAATGAGTTCAGAACTGCCAGGGAAGCTCAGGCAATCCGAAACTGAATACAATTACAAAAGACCCCCATACTGTGGAAGAAATCTCCGGGGATGTCAGGGTAATTAGTAGGTTGTGTTTCAAAAACAAAACCTCTGCTTTGGAAATTTGTTTTTGAAAAACAAACAGGTTTGCTGAGTGACTGCCTAAACCATGCCGGCAGCTCATTACACGTTCAGTGACTTCAAAAAAGCCCCGTACTGGTACTACCTCTGAAAAGTACAGAGACTACCACAGGGGCAATGAGGAACTCAATATATGTTGGCCAGTAATTTGACCAGGATGGTGGCGGTACCTGTGGACTGGTTGTATTGTTTAATCATAAAAAAACAATATTTTAACACCCTATATTTATGTTGTTTCTATTGGAGAGAGCAGTAGTGCCAGTGGTTGCCCATGAGTGGTGCTATACGTACTACTGTATCTTTAGTACTAACTTACACTCTCAAAGGTAACTCACACTTTTGACTATTTAATCATTTGAGTAACTTAATTTCTATATTAAGTTTTACATTCAAAATAGGGTATTACCATATTTTATAGCCAAATAATAATTATGTTTTATTTTTATATATTCTTAAAATAAAATTATATTTATTTATATTTTCAACTATTTTCAAAATTTACCTTAGTTTAACATTACTTCCTATGGGTTTTATTTTAATTTCTCACCTCCCTTATTTTCTATGGGAGGCTGTTGCAGTACCAGTGGTTAGCCACGTGTGGTGCTGGGCTTGCTACACTCTTAAAAAAAAAAATAGTAGTAGCTTATATTTGGATTCTGTGAATAAGAAAAAAGTTGTTAACTTACTTAAAAGTGTACACTACTTGAAAGTGTAAGTTACATTTGTGAATCAGCACTGGGAGGCCTTCTGGTAGCCATGCGCTTTACAAATCCCATAAACTAAACTAAACTAAACTAATCAGGTTCCTTAAGTCTTTAATGTCAGGTGAAAGAAAAAAACTGTTGAAGAAGTCAAATCAACAGGGGCTCACGTTGCCACAGCCATAGATAAGTAGTACAATTGCCCTCTTTTTAAAATTTCACCCAAGCAACTTTGCTTGGAAATAGCAGGTGTCAGACATTCTATGTTACTGGAGCCCACAGACCAACATACATTCAATGTTTATGGACAGATCTCTTAAAGATTATCCAGCATAGCTTACATAGAATTGGAACTGAAGAGCTAACCAAGAGAACATATGATCATAGATCCAAGACAATTGAAATTGCTTGAAGTTGATTCCTCTGATGGTAAGAGGTAGCTTGTCAAAAGGTGGATTTCAGTCAGAGGCACAAATGTATAATTATGATGTGGTCCATCAGCACACTGGTGCACATAGTTTCTTATCCTCAATGTGAAAATTCTCACCTATGCCACATAAACTTTAAATAATAATTGTGACAGATTCTACCTTGGGTATATCGTCACAACTCATAGGAGACGTGCCTAAACTGTAGAATTTCCATATCACTGCCTGATGCCTGTGCTCATGAAAAGAATGGATAGCAGCTCTTCACAGTAGCTTACATTGCCAAAAGGTGCTGACAAATCAGTGATTATGAGTCAATAGAGATCTCACATCCAGTATAAATGGTAAAGTCCCTAGCACCATGCCAGGGATAAAAGCCTCAATGAAGAGGTCATAGAAAGGTGTGAGAAGTAATATGCCTTGAAGCTGGAGTAGCTGCAGGTTTTTCACACAACTGGTTTGACATTTGTCAACCTGTAATTGGATGAAAGTAGACATTACCTGTCATAACATAAGCTGTTTTTATTCATAAATTGAGAACCTGGCCAAGAAGATGACATGACAGTGTGAGGTATTGATGCTTGAAAGTCAAATGTTAAAAATAAAATTAAAAATTATCTTTATATGATTGGCCAGAATATGGTTGTCAATGTAAATGGTGGCTTTATGGATACCATATTGGCAAGAAAATCATCAGAACTAACAAGGCCAATATTTGTGCAAAGAGGATAATTAACAATATTGCATAACAGAGTTGAAAAACAGATGATTGTTAGGTTGTAAGGAAAGTTAAACAATTCATTTTACTTTTCACAAACTTATGGGCACTGCCATTGAGGCTCTTGTAAATGAGTGTTAGGTTACTGCTCGATGAAGAGGCCACATTCACTTTTTAATAAATCTGACAACATTTTACAGATGACTATAGGTTGAACAGGGTAAACAACTCACCTGGAAAGGGATGGGGTACCAGATGACTAAAGATGAAAGCTTTGGGTGTACCATGAGACATTTTTATAAAACTAACATAATCCCTGCTCCTACCAAGATTTAACATTTACAAGGTACTCCCAATTGCAGTCAAGTCAGTCCGAGTAATATCCACCTCTTTGGGATGAAGAGGAAGCACTTATTGTGAAGCATGCCACAATGAATTGGGTGTGAGATGCTTTCTTCTAAAATCCTTTCATACCTGGGATGTAATAGGAACCGCAAGTTTAGCTGTCTCTCCAGCATATCACCCTCACACTTATTTTGTGTGAAAGTGATACTAACTGTCCATAACAATTCTAGAAGTTGACATCTAAAAATGTTTCTTATGAGATGTCTTGTGAGTACCCATTAGCAATAACAATTTCAGAATATTAGATTTTAGTTTCAAATTTCTCTCATTTCTGAATAGGTTATTCTTAAGTATACCAAGAATCCTGTGTAATGTTTTAATCTTGTTTTAGAAAAAATTAAGCAAGCAATGATAAATGCAACTGATTAAATGATAGAATGTGTAAGTTTACAAAGTAATGAAGAATATAACTAAAAAGTACATCAACAGAGTCATCTGGACAATGTTGCTTTTTTAGCTTAAATATTTTATTGGTACAGAAAATACTACAAACAAAGTGCAATAACATTACAAACATGTTAATAATGAAAACTATAAATGCACATTATAAGAGAAATATCAGTTTTGTATCCTGTTGTACCAAGCACAGATGTCTTCTAGTAACCAAGAAAAGTGTATTTTGCTATAAGAGAGGGGAAGAGCAAAAGAAGAAAAAAGGGATTGAGAAAGAAAGAGAAAAAAGATATTATAGATAGCAATGAGTAAGATACATTATGTAGATTAGTACAATGAATGCAACATTCAGTAATACATTTCAAAATAGAAAATAATCCAAGAGATAAGTATACATTACTAATAAAATGAAGGGACCTATAAGTTAGGTTATGAAGATCTGTTTGACAGGTTTTTAGTAAGTAGTAGCCATATTTTTTCACATTTCGTAGCTATGGAAAAAGCATTTACATTATAAATATCTAATCTGTGCTTATGACACATTAGATTCCACCAGTGTTAGATAGAAATATTATGTCTTGATTTAAAATTGGAGGCAATAGCCTGTAAAACAACAGCTATTAACACATGAACTAGTTTTGCAAGCAAAGTATGCAACAAGTATTTTTTGTAAAGGGAAACATCAGTAAATCCTTATAAGAACATTAATCTTAGACCATACTGTCTTCCTAAAGTCAATTACATTAGAACAAGTAAAAAACATATGCACATATTAGCCATCAGAACTATCACATCTCTGGCTTGTCTGTCGCGCAGCCAAAACACAATCTAATAATTTATCTGGGGTAAACTACGTCTTATTGTGAAAGATGTCTAACGTTTGGACTAAGCCGGAAGAGCGGGCTACAGAGTACAATTTTAACCAAATATTGTTCCAAACATCTAGTAGTCAAGTATGCGAGAAAGTAGCCTCTTTCTAACATGGTTACCCCCATTTTTGGCCTGTTTGTGAGTGTTTGTCAGTGTGTTTTTACTGTCTCACTGGGATCCTGCTAGCAAGGACCACAGTGCTCATAGTTAAAACCCTATTTGTCAGTGTGTTTTGCCTGTCTCACTGGGATCCTGCTAGCCAGGACCCCAGTGCTCATAGTTTGTGGCCTATGTGAGTGTTGTCAGTATGATTAACTGTGTCACTGAAGTTCTGCTAGCCAGAACTCCAGTGCTAATGCTCTCTCTACTTACCAAATTAGCGACTATAGTTTAGTGACTTCATATTCCAATCCCAGTTGGCACACTGGACCCCCCTTATAAGTCCCTAGTATATGGTACCTAGGTACCAAGGACATTGGGGATCCAGGAAATCCTTATGGGCTGCAGCATTTCTTTTGCCACCCATAAGCAGCTCAGAAAACCTTTCTTCAGGACTGCCACTGCAGCCTGAGTGAAATAGTGCCCACACTACTTCACAGCCATTTTCACTGCACTTAAGTAACTTATAAGTCACCTATATGTCTAACCTTCATTTACTGAAGGCTAGGTGCAAAGTTACTAAGTGTGAGGGCACCCTTGTACTAGCAAAGGTGCCCCCACGCTGTCCAGGGCCAATTCCCCAGACTTCGTGAGTGTGGGATACCATTACACGCGTGCACTACATACACGTCAATACATATATGTAGCTTCACAATGGTAACTCTGAATACGGCCATGTAAGGTGTCTAAGATCATGGAATTGTCCCCCCATTCCAAATCTGGTATGGGGGGGGCAATCCCATGCATCCTGGGGGCTCCACCATGGACCCCCAGTACTGTTAAACCAGCTCTCTGAGGTATCCACTGCAGCCCCAGCTGCTGCCACCTCACAGACGGGTTTCTGCCCTCCTGGGGCACGAGCAGCTCAATCCCAGGAAGGTAGAACAATGCATTTCCTTTGGGAGGAGGATGTTATACCCTCTCCCTTTGGAAATAGGTGTTACAGGCTTGGGAGTGGTAGCCTCCCCCAGCCTCTGGAAATGCTTTGAAAGGCACAGATGGTGCCCTCCTTACATAAGCCAGTCTACACTGGTTCATGGACCCCCAGTCCCTGCTGTGGCACGCAACTGGACAAAGGAAAGGGGAGTGACCACTCCCTTGTCCATCACCTCCCCAGGGGTGGTGCCCAGAGCTCCTCCAGTGTGTCCCTGGCATTAGCCATCTTGGATTCCAAGGTGTGGGGATACTCTGGAAACCACTGAGTGGCCAGTGCCAGCAGGTGACATCAGAGACCCCTCCTGATAGGTGCATACCTGTGTAGGAAGCCAATCCCCCTCTCAGGGATATTTAAGGTCTCTCCTCTGGGTGTTTCCTCAGATTCTGCTTGCAAAACTCCTCCAGGAATCCTCTGCATCCTCTGCTTGAGCTTCTGGCCATCGGATCAACCGCAGACTGCTCCAGGAACGACTCCTATGACCTGCAACTTCAGTTCCGGCCAGCATTTGCAACAGTTTCCAAGGTGTGCATACTCTGAGGACTCCCTGTCTTCACACTGCACCAGAAGAACCAAAGGAATCTCCCGCTGAGTGACGGAGTCACTTCCCTGCTCCTCCTGGCACCCTTCTGCAACAACTGGTTCTCTGAGACTCCTCTCCTGATGACGAGCGTGCTCCCTGGAACACAGGTGGTGGACCGACATGACCCAGACTGTCCTAAGGTCCAGCCGTCCAAATTTGGTGGAGGTAAGAGCTTGACTTCCTGGTTTGCAACAGTACCACTGTGCACCGCGTCATCTCCAGGTCCTTGGGATTCTGTGCACTTCTTCTAAGAATCCTTCATGCACAGTGTAGCCCAGGTCCCAGCACTCCATCCTGCGACGCACAACTCGCTGAGTTGTTCTCCAATGGCATGGGACCTTCCTTTGTAGTGATGCAACAACCGCATTTTGCATCTTCTTTCTCCCCATGACCTGGGACTCCCATGGGTGCTGCCTGGTCTTATGTGGACTCTCTCCATTGCTGAGAGCCACCTCTGTCTCCTCAGTCCGAGTTGAGACCCCCAGGTCCCTCCTGGGTCCAGGCAGCGCCACTTTGACACAAACCGCGAACTTGTTTGAACCAAGGCTTGTTGAATGAATCCAGCGACGCAAACCGATATCATCCAACAACTCGACGTGGAACATCTCCTGCACCATGCAGGAACCCACAGCCATTTTCTTTGGTGCTCTTCTGCACACTTCGTCTAACCGCAGAATCCACTTTTGCACCATCTTCTAGGTTGGCAGGGGCTCCTGTCCTTCCTGGAATCCTCTGTGACTTCTGGACTTGGTCTCCTCTCTTCACAGGTCTTCAGGTCCAGGAATCCACTGGTTGTTGATTGCAGTCTTGCTTGGTTCTTCCAATAGCTCTTATCACGACTTGTAGTGTGTCCTGAGGAAACTTGCAGTATTTTACTCCTACTTTCATGGGCTCTGGCGTGGGGTTCTTTACTTACCTTTGGTGTTTTCTTACACCCCCAGCACCCCTCTGCACACTACACTTCCGTAGAGTGGAATTTGTGATTCGCATTCCACTTTCTTAGTATATGGTTTGTGTTGCCCCTAGGCTTGTTGCATTCTATTGTATTTTCTACAGTTTGGACTATTCTATAAGTATTTACTTACTTGATTTTGGTCTCTGGTGTTTATATTGTGCATAATACTTACCTCCAGAAGGTGTATTGTCTCTAAGATATTTTTGGCCTTGTGTCACTAAAATAAAGTACCTTTAGAGTATCGTCTTTTATTGCGTATATGTACTGTGTAACTATAGTGGTATTGCAGGAGCTTTGCATGTCTCCTAGTTCAGCATAAGCTGCTCTGCTACAGCTACCTCTAGACAGCCTAAGCTGCTAGAACACTGCCTACATTTCGCTAATAAGGGATAACTGGACCTGGTATAAGGTGTAAGTAACTTTGGTGCCCACTTCAAACCAAATCAGCCTCCTACAAAGTACAATCCAGATCAGTGCCTCATACTAGCACAACAGTAAATTTAGGGCCAGATGTATCATTTTTTACAATAGCGATTACCTAATTGTGATTTTTAGCGAATCACAATTAAGTAATCGCTATAGGAATGTATGAAACTCCAGGAGTTTCATACTGCGATTCGCAAGGGCTCGCAAATCAACCTTCCTCATTAATATTCATGAGGTAGGTCGCAATTTGTGAGCCATTGCGAATGGCTACAATCACAGGGATGGTGGACGTCTGGATTCAGCAGACCACGTTGATACAACTGGCCCTTAGTTCTTGTGTTTCCAAGTGAACCTAACAATTTATATTAAGTGGAGGGCTTTGGGTAAACTATATTAGTTAACAACGTATCCAAAGATGGTCCTAGATCTGCAGCTGAAGGGTAAAGTTTATGCAGAATTAATGATTTCCTGATGTTAATGAAGCCATGTGTGCCGGTGGGCAGATAATGTAATAGTCTGAGAGAGATCAGAGAACGGTAATGGAAATAACAGTGAAACCTTCAATAAACCACCTTCAATAAACCATTGTTTGACCAATCCTTTCTTCCAGAATAGGGGATAACCATTTTTTGTGATGGATTTGTTGTACCATAGGGTGCTAGTAAGAAATTGATTGGAGAGAGGTTAATTAGTTACCATAAGTGGTTTTAACAGTGTACATGTATGAGTTAATGTATAAGGTAACCAACTTTTGGGAGAAGAGATAAAGAGTATGTGCATGTAAGTGAATGGTGAGATTAGTGCAAGTACTAGACCAGAGCATAACATGGCAGTAGTGGTAGAAGGAGATATGAATTGGCTCTGTATTTGTTTTATGATAAATGAATTTGTAGCATAAAATCTGGGTAATTAACTCGACCATATTGTTTAGCAAGTTTAAGGGCTCCATTACAAGTCTGGTGGTAGGACAAGCCGACCGCCTGACTTGCGGTGAGAAGACTGCCGCGGAGCTGGTAGTCTTCACACCATCCCCATTACAAGGTTTCCACTACGCTGAGTGGCCGAAACCAAGATTTCCGCCAGTCAGCCCAGTGAAAACTGTGTGGCGGCATTGGTCTCAGCTCCACATGGGGCCAAGGCCAATGCCATTGCAGCGGGGTTCCCCAGCACCCTCAGAATGTGCACTGTCTGCAAAGAAGACAGTGCGCATTCCGATGGTGCTGGGCAGGGGGGACCCTGCACTGCTCATGCCATAGGCGTGCAGGAGCCCCACTGGGGCCCCCAGCACTGGCTTACCAGCAGCCTTTGCATGGCAGTCAGTCTGCAATGCAAAGGCTGGAGGTAAGTAGAGTTGTAATCAGCCAGGTGGCGCTGAGCTCAGACTGCCATCAGACTGTTGGGAACCATGTTCCCGGCAAGGACGGTGGTCCTCTGGTGGTCGGACCACCAGGGTTGTAATGTGGTGGTCGACATACCACAGTTGCAGTGGTTGGACTATCACTGCAAGGCTGGCGGTCCTTGGACTGCCAGCCTCCAAATGAGGCCCTAAGTCTACTGAGTGAAATGAGAACCCTTTTGCCATTCCATAAAAATTTGGAGAGATACTTCTATTTGGAGAAAGATGGTCTTACATTTTTTTATTGGAAACGTCATAAGGAAACAATTTATGATTGGTAAGAACATCTTTTTAATGGTACCCAGTCTACCATACCAGGACAAAAATGAAGGGGACCATTTATGTGTGTAGCTACATAGTTTGTCAAGTAAATCAGTAAAATTAGATTTAAGAGTATCCCTTAGGGATTTGCAATACCAAATACCTAATACTTCAATCGTGGAAGACTTTCAAATTCAACTCGTATGAGAGAACTGGTTGAGAGGTAACAGTTTACACAAATTGAGTTTATATCCAGAAACCTGAGAATAGCATTTAAGGTTATTAAAAAACTGGGGGAGGGGATTTTGGTGATGACATACATAATAATATGTCATCAGCACAAACAGTGAATTTCATTTGATAATTCTTAATGCTAAATCCAGTGAAGTCTGGGACGTTTCAAAGCTGAGCCAGGTCTGGTTCTAAGGTTAACACATAAAGGAGAAGGGACAAAAGACAACCTTGTCTAGTACTTTGTCACAAGGAAATATAAGTAGATTAAGCTCCTTTAATATAAATGGTAGATTTGAGGGCGAAGTGCAATAAAAATATTAGGTTTATGAATTGAGGTCCAGTCCCACACCACTGTAATGCCTGTGCTGGCGTGTCGGACCTTAATAAGTAAACTTACAAGCAGACGGGAATAGGTTGATGAACCTTTTGACTCACTTCGAGGTTTGCCACCATATATGCCTTAGCAATACCGTTCAATTTCACCAACAATCAATAACATCAATAATCAATAGGAGTCAGTAATTTGCACGCACCATGTCCTTGCAGTCATGAATAACCACGTTTTTATGTTTATTTCCCTATTTTAACAAGGCTAATGTTACGTAACTTTATCTTAATATCGAATGATAAACATACAGAAACAATATTGGCTGTCTAAATCAGCAAAAGAATCGCAATCTAATCAAGGCTTGAGTACAAATTAATAGCAAGAATACCTGCTCAAACGATATTGCATACATTCATACATTTAGATTCAGCAAGGAAAAGACATCAACTGTTATTACACGTAGCAACCTTTATCTCTGAGAACCCTAACTAACATCAAATTAGAATAGCATGCTTGGGCTTCATGCACAAATGTTGAAAAACATCTAACTAGGGCTCTATCAAAATAGTGGTTGGTACCTAGAAACTAAAGCAAATAGACATAACAATCAATAACAGTGACAGTATAGCTCTCCTCAATTAGATCGGCAAGCTAAGATAGGCTTCATCATCAGGACATCCATCTTTTCAGTGAGGCATCAGGATTCAGCATCAAAGTTCTGAAAAAGCAAAGTCTCTTTAAGCGATAAAGTTCAGCATGTCCCAAAAAGCGCAAGAAAGTAAGAGCCTTATGGCAAGATAGATTTAGGGCAAATGGTGTCCTCCTCTAAGTTAGATTTCCTAAAACTACTTCCCACACCCTCAATGGTCAGGGAATCACATGTTTGCAGTTAGTCCAATGAAACTAAAACCCTTAATCTAAAGTTCCTGTCATTCTGCTCGTCAGGTAACAATATTGTTGCAGATTATAATCCAGTCAGAGTGTTCATTGTCTTTTCCTGTCAGTCTCACACATACTACATTAAACATTGTTGCACTAGCAAGTACATCATCTCCTAGCAAGCAGTTTCTCATAAGAAAGAACTTCAGCTACAAGCATTAGGTCAGCACAGTGGAAAATCACAATTTAATTCTCTAAGCATCCATTTTATAATACGCCTAAGAAATGCAGCTTCACATGTGGCCATTCAACTAGGCCAAGACCTCGCTAAGGTAAGTCCTATGAATTAATAAAGCTAATTCATAATGCATAACCTTTAATATGACATATTACTACCTTAATAAGCCATTAATAAGAACACTTTGTAAACATTGGCAGCCACTCAGGTGGGCGCACCTTCAAATGAGTGCATTACTTTTCTCTAAGTTAATACATTTTTTATGCAAAATCAACACTCAAAATATGTGAATATTCATTAGTAAATTCTTTAGAAATTCTGCATTAACAGCTGTTTAATCCCTTCGCTGCCAGGCCTTTTCCCCCTCAGGTGCCAACCTTTTTGTGGCTATTTGAAACAGTTTTCACTTAGGCCCTCATAACTTTTTATCCACATAAGCTACCCATGCCAAATTTGCGTCCTTTTTTTCCAACATCCTAGGGATTCTAGAGGTACCCAGAGTTTGTAGGTTCCCAGGAGGAGACCAAGAAATTAGCCAAAATACACTTACATTTTGGTTTTTTTCTTTACAAAATGGGAAAAAGGCCTGCAGAAGAACGCTTGTGGTTTTTTTACCCTGAAAATGGCATCAACAAAGGGTTTGCGGTGCTAAAATCACCATCTTCCCAGCTTCCAGGAACAGGCAGACTTGAATCAGAAAACCACATTTTTCAACATAATTTTGGCATTTTACTGGCACATACCCCATTTTCACTATTTTTGGTGCTTTTAGCCTCCTTCCAGTTAGTGACAGAAATGGTGTGTGAAACCAATGCCTTATCCCAGACAGCTAAACATTTGTAAAACGTAGACAATATTCTGAATTCAGCAAGGGGTCATTTGTGTAGATCCTACAAGGTTTTCCTACAGAAAATAATAGCTGAAATAAAAAAATATTGAAATTGAGGTAAAAAAAAACCAGCCATTTCTCTCCACATTTTACTCTGTAACTTTTTCCTGCAATGTCAGATTTCAAAAGCAATATATCGTTACATCTGCTAGACTCTTCATGTTGTGGGGATATATAGGGTTTGTAGGTTCATCAAGAACCCTAGTTACCCATAGCCAATAAATGAACTGCACCTTGCAATGGGTGTTTATTGTATTCTGGGTATACAGCAATTTATTTGATAAAATATAAAGAGTCAAAAATAGGTATCAAGGAAACCTTTGTATTTCCAAAATGGGCACAAGATAAAGGCCCTCATTCCGACCCTGGCGGTCATAGACTGCCAGGGTGGCGAATGAAGGAAGCACCGCCAACAGGCTGGCGGCGGTCGCCCAGCCGGGCCCGGCGGTTTCCCGCCGGATTTCCCCCAGCTGGGAGAATCCTCCAGGGCAGCGCTGCAAGCAGCGCTGCCCAGGGGATTCTGACCCCCTTCCCGCCAGCCTGTTTCTGGCGGTTTACACCTCCAGGAAGATGCTGGTGGGAATGGGTGTCCTGGGGCCCCTGGGGCCCCTGGGGGCCCCTACACTGCCCATGCACTGGCATGGGCAGTGCAGGGCCCCCCCAACAGGGCCCCAGCCTGCTTTTCACTGTCTGCCTAGCAGACAGTGAAAAGCGCGACGGGTGCAACAGCACCTGTCGCACACCTGCAACACCGCCAGCTCCATTCGGAGCCGGCTTCAGTGTTGCAGGCCCCCTTCCCGCTGGGCCGGCGGGCGCTAACATTGTTAGCACCCGCCGGCCCAGCGTGAAGGTCGGAATTGCACCAGCGGTCTTTTGACCGCGGTGCGGCCAAATGGCGGTTCCCGCCAGGCGGGCGGCAACCGCCGTCCGCCGGGGTCAGAATGACCCCCAAAGTGTTGAGAAGCAGTGGTTGTTTGCAAATCTCTGAATGCGGGGGTCCCCATACTAGCATGTGAATTACAGGGCATTTCTCAAAGAGACGTCTTTTTTACACACTGTCTTACATTCGGAAGGAAAAAAAGTAGAGAAAGACAAGGGGCATTAACACTTGATCTTCTATTCTGTGTTCCTCTGTCCCGTTGGTTGTCATTATCCTAATGAGACTACAAGATTTGGGCCGCAGAATCACCTGGACTGCAGGAGATTGAGTCTGAACCCGCACCATGTAACACCTGTCGGCCGAATCCGGGTTTTGTTCCGGCTAACTAGCAGTGCCTCATCTCCACCCAAGAGCAGGGATGATTGGGCAACCGGGCGCATGACATAAATGACTCATCCGGGAAATTGTGATCACTCAGATCTCATCTGTTTATCTCAGTTACATTAGTCTCATATCTGTAAGGACAATCAGGGGCAGAGTATAGTTCAATAAAGTTTTATTGAAGTAACTGCATCTTAGATAATAAGGCATGTATTGCTATAACTAGGTCAATAAAGCACAACAGGATTAAGATTGTGACAAGGAGAGTAAAACACAAAAATAACGCTACCATATTGTCACTAAGATTGTTAAGGATAGTTCCTACCTAAGCTATGTTAGAGCACAGGATGTTAAGCTCTAATCCCACCTTTCAGGTTCCCCCTGGGAAGGCATCATCCCTCATATCTGAGTAAGAGGCCTGTAGTCTACATAGGCAGCTGCAGCGAAGCAATCAGCAATAAGCAATCAGCATTTGTGGTCATCTGGCTGGAATCTCCCTATAACGTACATGGGTCAAAGTAGTGTTTTTATAATAACACAGCTGATGTTCCAAGAAAGGATCCCCATGTAAGAGTATGTATGTTTCTGTGAACATTGGAGACAAAGCGTATGACTTTTGCCGGCAACCTATCTTACTGCAGCCTTGAGAAAAGCACAGAGTGAAAGAAATGTCTTGTTTAAGAATGCAGTGCTAACCTAGGCGAAGATCAGCTAGATAGAGAAAATAAAACAAGACCGCAAATGTGGCTACTGTTAAAAATAATATAATGAAGCTAAAATAAAACATATGTAGGTTATAGTGCACAGCGGCAGGCCTAGATTGCTAAAATAACGTGTATAAAACTAAATATCTAAAATGGCTACACAGCACCCTCAAGTCTCCCGATAAAAATGGTATCTCACTTGAAACGCAACATGGACACATCACATTTATAAATTGAAATCAGATGGGTTTTTTAGAAAGTGCCTAGCTGTGGATTATGGCCTCAGCCGGCTCCTAAGGAAACCTACCAAACATATGCATTTTTGAAAACTAGACACCTAGGGGAATTCAGGATGGGGTGACTTGTGGGGCTCTTACCAGGTTCTGTTACCCAGAATTGTTTGCAAACCTCAAAATTGGGCAAAAGAATCCAGTTTTCCTCAAATTTCTGTGACAGAAAGTTCAGGAATCTGAGGGGAGCCACATATTTCCTTCCACCCAGCATCCCCCCAAATCTCCCAATAAAAATGGTACCTCACTTGTGTGGGTAGGACTAGTGCCAGTGACAGGAAATGCCCCAAAACACAACATGGACACATCCAATTTTCCCACAGAAAACTGACATGTTTTTTGCAAGGTGCCTAGCTGTGGATTTTGGCCTCTAGCTCAGCTGGCACCTAGGGAAACCTATATGTTTTTGAAAAGTAGACTCCCAGGGGAATTTATAATGGGGTGACTTGTGGGGCTCTTGCCAGGTTCTGTTACCCAGAATCCTTTGCAAACCTCAAGATTTGGCAAAAAAAACACTTTTTCCTCACATTTCGGTGATAGAAAGTTCTGGAATTTGAGAGGAGCCACAAATTTTCTCCCACCAAGCATTCCCCCAAATCTCCCCATAACAATGGTACCACACTTGTGTGGGTAGGCCTAGTGCCTGCGACAGGAAATGCCCCAGAACAAAACATGGACACATCACATTTTCCCAATGAAAACTGACCTGTTTTTTGCAAAGTGCCTAGCTGTGGATTTTGGCCTCTAGCTCAGCCGGCACCTAGGGAAACCTATCAAACCTATATGTTTTTGAAAACTAGACACCCGGGGGAGTTCAGACTGGGGTGACTTGTGGGGCTCTCACCAGGTTCTGTTACCCAGAATTCTTTGCAAACCTCAAAATGTGTAAAAAAAACACCTTTTCCTCACATTTCGGTGAGAGAAAGTTATGGAATCTGAGAGGAGCCACAAATTTCCTTCTACCCAGTGTTCCTCCAAGTCTCCTGAGAAAAATGGTATGTCACTTGTGTGGGTGGCCCTGGTGCCTGCAACACTAAAAGTCCAAAAACGTGTAGAAGATTGAGGGGATAGCACAGTGATTTGATAAGCACAATAGTTTATTTTATACATTTGTAGGCTGACTCTGTTTTGGGGCCCCACACAAGTGAGGTATCATTTTACTTGGGAGACTGAGGGGAATGTTGGGTGGTAGGAAATTTGTGGCTGCGCATTGGTCCTACAATGAAAAGTGTAGAAAATATGTTTTTAAGCACATTTTGAGGTTTGCAGAGGATTCTGGGTAGGAAAATGGGGGATTCATGCAAGCCACACCTCCCTGGACTTCTCCTGGTGTCTAGTTTTTAAAAATGTATGGGTTTGGTAGGTTTCCCTATATGAAGGCCTCACCCGGGACCAAAAACGCAGGTGCCCCCCCACCGCCACGGAAACAGAGTTAGTTTCGTAATAGAACATTTTGATTTATCCACATCCTCCTGTGCAGTTCTAAACACTAAAATTGTGAAAAGAAAATCACTCAGGTTATGTCAAAAAGGCCCCTCACTCACCAACCAGGTTGGTGGCATGCTTCATCATCGGGGTCACACCCGAGACACCTAGCATGTCACGTGTGTCCTGCAATGCCTGATTACAGCGGAGTAGGTTTTTTCATTTTTACAACACATACTGGCTGGATTTGGCATAAGGGTGAGTGATGGTTCAGTATATCACATTTTATTAACAAAAGATTTCACAAAAATGAAATACACTGTTAATAGCTGAAAGGCCAGAAACCTGAACCAATGACTCACAGCTTGTGAGCTGTAAAGGCGCAACAAGGCACCAAGAGCTTTACAGTCCATTCACACAAGACCATACACGCCGCTATCCGCGGGCTCATCACATAACAACACTTGTATCAACAGACAGCACCATTCAATGGCCCATCACTTTTATGCGCCCACATGCCTGACACAGCAATCACACCAGCTGATTAGAGTTTGTGGACTGGTGTTTGGTTAGCAGTGTGTTGCAGTGGCCAACAGCAAGTCAGTATTTACACCGCCAGCCAAGCGCCACTCCACACACACTGCCAGCCAAGTTCCACTCCACGCACACCGCTAGCCAAGCTGCCACTCCACGCACACCACCAGCCATGCACCACTCCATGCACACCGCCACCCAAGCGCCACTCCATGCCCACCATCATCACTTAAAAAAAAAAAAAGAAACCACTAACTAATTAGAAAAAAGTACAAAACTACAAACACAAAAGCTCGAACTAAATACATGACAGTAATGGCAACTGTGAAGCTGAACATATGAAAATATAAAACAGGCAGTTTACGCTCACAGTAGTTACCAATAAAGTTTTTGAGTGTGGTAACTCCTGAAACATCCACTCACACACAACCCAGACTTTTAAGGACAATCAGGCCAGTACATCCTAGTCTCCTTCTGGATACCTCTTTGAGCACAGACTCTACATCTCTTAGCAGGACAGTCTTTTTTGGCCGTCAGAGGAACGTGCTCAGCAAAGTGGTGATCTTTCAGTCTAGTCACATCCTCCACCACTGCTTCTCTAGGAACTCTTGCCTGTTCCAGCAACACAAGGCTCGCTATGACAGACTCCTGAAATTTAACAAATGTCATCCTTAACTCTTGAGAACTATTCTTGAACACAACAAAAGCAGTTGCCAAGTGGAACAGGTGAACCGCTAATTTCTTATACCAAACATAAGCCTACCGAGCAGCAGTGTAAGGTTCCAACCTGTGATCTACTCTATCAATACCACCCATGTGCTTATTGTAGTCTAAAATGCACACAGGTTTGCACACTTCAGCAATTTGACCCCAAACAGCCACAGGTGAAGTACTCTCATCATGGATGGGAGTTAGCATGTAGACATCCCTCCTGTTTGCAAATTTCAGAGCTAGCAGCTCATCATTCCGCAAGGCACTTCACTGTGCCTTCTCATGTTTTTTACAGACAAGCTCTCTTGTATGGCCATTCTGGTTAAAGCAGATATTGCCACAAGCAACAGTGTCCACTCTGAACAATTCCTTGAACAACTGCACTCCAGTGTATAAATTATCTATGTACAAATGGTGACCTTTGTTAAACAGTTGTTTACCAAGTTCCCACACAATTTTCTCACAAATTCCAAAAGTGGGTGGACAACCAGGGGGTTCAGTACTGGAATCCCTACCAGTGTAGACCCAGAAATTATAAACATGTCCTGTACTACTTTCAGACAGCATTTACAATTTAATTCTATACCGTGTCCTCTTGCTCGGAATGTACTGCCTAAAAACCAAATGACCCTTGAACAGGACCAAAGACTCATGTACAGATATTTCTTTGCCTGGAGCATAGACCTCTGAAAACAGATCTAGATAATGATCAAGGACAGGTCTAATCTTAAAAAGACGGTGTTGTGTCCTGTTGTTATGTTATTATTTATGCTGCAGCCGTGTGCTGCAGAATGTTACATGTTGAATAGAAGGCAGGCTCACGCTGCCAAATGTGAGATGGATTCGGAAGGCAGACCTCAGCAGTTGTAGAGAGTCTCCCTCCCAGTCTGACTTCTATTAAACTACTTATAATCACCCACAGCGTGTCTTGGATTATTACAGATGGTCAGAATCAGGTTGATCTTGTGGCAAGTCTAAAGCATTATCAACAAAATGCAGCACCCAAAGAAGAAGCTCATACCGGTTGTGACTCGTGGTTGCAGGAAATGTAGCAGTTGCCATCAAGGGACTAGTAGACCAATATGAAGACAGTGATGGCTTCGTTATCAGCCCCATCACAAAAGTTAAACCCAAGAACATTTTCAACTCTTCCAGATTTGTGGGAATCCACTGGCTAGCTCTAGAGTGTGGCCGAAGTCTGGCAGCGTTGTCCCTCCAATACTCCTCCGCATACAAATTAGTGTGCTCAACAGTCTCTTCCAAAAATACATCGTCCATAAACAACTGAAAGAAATTGATAGGCAAAATGTTTTCCATATTCACTCTACACCCTGGGAGACCAGTAAAGGCAGGCAACTGTGGCTGCTCCAAGTTTGGGGCAACCCAGAGTTCAGGTCTTCCAATGGGGAACCTTTTAGCCACTGGCTGCTGCACCATTGGCACATCAGTGTCCTCCTCTAAAACAGGCACTTCATCAGCACTGAGAGTGGTTTCATTATCAGACAATTCCTCTCTGACAGAAAATTTACTTCCAGGATATTGCACTTCCTCCTCTGCCTCAGATACGGAGTCAGTCTGATAACCATGGTCTGAAGACGACTCAAAAAGCACACCAACAACCTGCTGAGCGGTCATCTTGTGGCTAGCCATGATCCTTCCTACGAAAAGTAACTGGACAAATGCACCACCAACAACCAGCACTGTGCAAGATAAGTAATAAACAAAGTGTGGCTTTATCACTAAGAGTTATAAACTCAAAAACTATACCACTGACTTGCCTGAAAAAGCTAGACGCACCAGCAACTACTCGGCATAGCCACAGCAATCACCAATGATATCCCACTAAAAAGAAAAAAGAAGAGAAAATGACACATAAGAAAACACAAATATCATCGTGCACTAATCTAAAGACAATTTCACACACAATCCTGCATTTAGTACACCACTTACAAAATGTCATTTATGCATGGGAACAATAGTAATTTGGAGTAAATTGTTTTTACTTACCTAAAACATGCAAACTATGCAAACCACAGGTCAGGCACTGCCAAAACCGCAACGAGCCATAGCAAAGGAAGCAAAAGCTTTGAACTAGAACAAAAACGAGAAATAAACTGTTATAATCACAAATGCAATACTTCACCAGTTGACAAACACCCCGCCACCAAATATTTAGAAATTTTCCCTGGTATCTAGTAGTCTCTGCCCCACTCGGGGCAGATGGGCCTACAAAAACTGTGCTGATCTGCCACCAAGGGGGGCAGTAATGGCATTAAATATATTGAAACCTTTGGGGGGGTGACCCTTGCCCAAAGGGCCACCCCCTCCACACAAAGCACACACACACACACCAGATCCCTGGTGCTAAGTGGATTCTGTCCCCCTTGGGGGCAGATGGGCCTGAAGAAATAGGCTGATCTGCCCCCTATGGGGCATAACTGCCCAAAAGTGCTTTCCCCCCTTTGGGGGGGCGACCCTTGCCAAAGGGGACACCCCCAACACAAAAAAAAGGAAAAAAATCCCTGCTGTCTTGGTGGATTCTCCCTCCCTTGGGCGTGGATGGGCCTATAAATATATGGCATAAAATATATTGCCCTGTTTGGGGGGACAACCCTTGCCCAAGGGGCCGCGCCCACACAAAAAATGCACACAAAAACAATCCCTGGCTTCAAGTGGCTTCTGCCCCCTTGAGGGCAGATCGGCCTAAAAAACCCAGGCTGATCTGCCCGGCATAAAATATATTGCCCCCTTTGGGGGCGACCCTTGTCCAAGGGGCCACTCCCCCACACAAAACACACACACACAATATCTCTGGTGCTAAGCGCTTAATAGGCTGATCTGCCTCCAAGGGGGACAGAACTGCCCAACAGTGCTTCGTCCTCTTTGGGGGGGGGGCAAGCCTAGCCCAGGAAAACACATTAAAACAATCCCTGGCTTCCAGTGGCTTCTAACCCCTTTGGGGGCAGATTGGCCTAAAAATAAGAGGTTGATCTGCCCCCAAGGGGGGCAGAAACGGCAGTAATCATTATGCCCCCCCCGGGGGAGCCACCCTTGCCTAAGGAGCCACTCCCCAATGCATCAAACATAAAAAATATAGACATGAACAAAATCCCTGGTGTCTAGCGGGCATTCCTCCTGCCCGATTGCATCACGATCGGGCAGCAGGAATGCTGAAAGAGACATCGAGGGAAAAGAAAACCTTTTCCTTTCCCTCGATGCCTCTTTTTGAGCAAACACCGCCTGGCTGGAGGAGAAACTCACCTCCTCTTCCCTTGACACGCTGGAAGTAATTGGCTTCCAGCGCGTCCAGCACCCTCTGATGATGTTAGCCCGCAATTGCGCGCTGATGTCATTAGGGGGCCGGGGTGGAAGAGGAAGTAATTCCCCTTCCAGTCCTGCCCTGGGGGGGTGGGGAGAGGCCCTTGGGGGGAGCGCTAGCACTTCCCACATGGGCCGGTCCCAGGACATTTTGGTTACATCCATGGTGCCTCAGCGCTGCGCCACCGGATGTAACCATCAGGTCCATGGCAGCCAAGGGGTTAAGAAAATGCCAATTAACTCTATTGAATGCTTTTTCAACATTAAGAGATGGCTGCTAAAAAATGTTTCAATTTTGATGACTGATTAATGATATTATTAAAGGTACGAGAATAATCAGAGATATTTTGTTCTTTATTGAAACCCGTTTGTTCTACTCCAATAAGATCAGAGATGTATGTATGTAATCTCATGTCAAGGGCCCTTGCAAATATCTTACAATCAATATTTATGAAAGGTATAGGCTTATAATTGTGACAGTTACTGGGGTCTTTTCCTTTATTTGGTATGAGACAGATAAGGGCTTCTGAAAAAAACATTGAAAAGCATTTAAAGAGGAGAAAGAACAGAGTGATTTGAAGAGTAAATGAAGCAAAATATCTGTAAATAAACTTCCACTGTAAACCTGTCTGGTTCAGGTGCCTTACCTATATGAAGTTTCTTTAAAGCCAATAGGAGCGCCTTAATAGTCAGAGTTTTTTTTTAATGTTGATAAATTAAGGGATTTAGTGGTAGTTTTATTAAGAGATGAGAAATAATGTACTCAGAATGGTCAGAATAAGGAGTATACAGATTCTTATATTATTGAACAAAACTGCTGAGTAGGTCTGAGTCCCTAAAAACCTGTTGGCCCTGTAATAGATTTATTAGTTGATTTCTCTTTTTAAAATTTGAGATAATTTGCAAGGAGGTTGCCAGATTTATATTTGGAACCATGATATCGGGCAATGAGCTTAAGTAAATAACCACATGCCATATCCATGTATATATACTTAAATTGTATCTTATCATTAAGCTCTTCTAGATCAGATTTATCATTTTTAGTAGTATAGTATTTATGTTCTAATTGTTTAATCCTATTCCGAAGGATTAAGTATTCTTTTACAGCTTAATATTTTTTGGTTGAAACACAATTAATGATGACTCCTCTGGAGGTTGCTTTAAGAGCACCCCAGATATTATTAATTAATACATAATCTGTTATAATACATTTCATACATATCTGGACAAAGAGTTTACATTCAGTGAGCAAAATGGGGTCACTCAATAAGGCATTGTTAAATCTCCAAACTGAGGATTTAGATTTATTATGTAAAAAATCAAAATCTGACTAGACTACAGCATGATTCAATATTGCTATAGATGCAGTTATGAGTTATTCAGAGCCTGTGTTGTATGCCTACTAACAAATAAAGAATCAGTCTGAGTTTGGGAATGGGGTGTTGGAGAATAAAAAGTGTATTCCCCCAAATCGCATTGAAGATTCTCCATGAGTCTGAAAGTGATCTTTGGAAAATTGCCCTTTTATAAGCTTTAGTCATGTTAGTGGGAGTATACTTTACCAAAGAGTGTATATCTAAAAATGTGTCTAAATTTGATTGCAATCCCCTCCAAGTATAAAATGGTCTGTACTATAATTAGTGATTTTCTGGGAAGGATTGGCTCAAAACATAGGAGTTGGTTGATTTGGCTCATAAACCATTCACAATGCATAAAACAATAGTATTAATTTGCAGTTTAACCAATAACCATCTACATTCAGAATCATTTTCCTTCAGAACCACTTTTATATTTAGTTGCTTATGACACAAAATAGCTACACCACCTTGATTCCAAGTAGATGAAGAAAAAAATATTTGACCAACCCATTTGTTTTGCAATTTTAGAATGTTAGAATCAGATGGATGAGTTTCCTGTAGTAGGACAAGGTGGGATAATACACTCTGCTTCTTGATGAGATTCTTAATGCCTTTAACATTCCAAGTTACTATTCTGAAATTCAAATGAGAATGATGATAGACACTGTCAAATACCATGCAGAAAAAATAGCAGTTAAAAAAGAGACAAGGAAAAGGGAGAAAGGGAGACTTTAAGGATAAAGGAAAGAGAAGATGAGACTGGGACGGATCCCAGATACCGAGAAAGAAATGAGCCACCCAATGAATCCTTATTGAATGAAAAACAAACACTGTTGAAAGTGCAGGGATGTTGGAACACCTAAGAGAAGACATGCAAACTGCGGCACCATAAAGTTTAGGGAGAAGAAAGACAATGCTTAAGAAACCGAAAAATAATAACAAAGAGGACAAGAAAAAACAATGATGACATCTTTGTATTATCAGAAAGATATACATGGGAATGACCTACTTACCAAATAAAAAACATGAATGGACTGCAAAGGAATAATACAACCTAGTGTGAAAATCCATTTAACAATAGTACTAGACAACATAGTAGCATAAGCATGGGGGCATATGCCTGAAATAAAACAAGAAAATAAGGTTATTATACAGGGTAGGAATAGACATTAGTATAAACTAAAAGTAATAACCTTGACAAGCATATGAGGACAACACAAATTATCTAAGAACAAATACAGTTAACCAGAGGAATGTGCCCCAGTATCCATGTCCTCTACTATCTGTTGCTAAATAAAGACTCTCAAAATAGCCAGATCCGTATAAGTAGTAGTTTTATTCTTATAAGTAACCCTGAAGAACCATTGATGAACAAGACCATATCTGGCATTTATCTCCTTAAGTTGAGGTCATAGAGCTGATGACAGTGTCTTAGCCTTATCGATGTGCCCATGGGATAATCAAAGGTGAAGAGTGATTTAAACAACCTTTTGTAGAATTTTTTAATGAAAGAGACCATGTTGGGGCATTTTGCCCCCTCCACAATGCCAAAAAGTCTAAGATTGTTCCCTCTGTTCCTATTCTCCAATTAATCGGTGGCTTTTTAAATAATTCAATGTCCTTTACAAGTTGATAAACATTAGGCACAGAGTCCTCAATGTCACTGATGCATTGTTTCTTATGTAACATTCTGTTATCCAGTGAAGACCACTGATCTCCCCAGCACTTAAGCATGGAAAATCAATTCCTAAAGTAGAAACAATGTCTAAAGACACATCTATTTGGATCCTCATACAATTTGAACTACAGACACTATATGAAAGCGTAATATCTAGCTCCCTGTTTGACTTATTCTCATGGTCATTTACAACTATTTGCTAGCCATACGCCTAAGACTGACAGAATAACACACTGTAAAAAGGTAAGACTTTGGTTCCTGATCATACCGCTGTATGTTTCTGAAAATGTGCTTTGAACACTTTAGAATAACATAATAAATAAATACACTATTATTTTAATTAATCATTATTATCATTATTAGTAGAATAATTAGGTATTAGCCCTATTTTTGCTTATTAGTGAAAATTAAGCATCAGTTTTGCTAGAAAGACAGAAACAATCATTTGTTCAATAGTTTTAACATCTCTGAATTATTCATGTTTCTGTTCTTTCTTAATCTAACGGGCATACATGTTCACATACTTTGGTAGCCTGTGTCTCAAATGTCTTGATATTTTAAAGGAATTGGGGTTCACTCGTTTTCATGTCATGGTATTATTTCTTTCAGTTGTTGTCTTATTTTGTGTAGCCTTTCTTTTATATTTCCCAAACAAATCTATCCTTAAGGTCATTAGATTTTTCCTTTTTTCTATTCCAATCTCCAACACTGTTTTTGTAGAGATGCATTTTCTTTTTATACCTTTTATAGTGTTTCTTACGGTTATTTCCTGTTGTTAATAATATTAATAGCAGATGTCTGAAGCTAGTTTTCTGGGCTGTTAGAAATGGCGGTGGTCTTAGCAGCAGACTCAGTAGCTATCTGAAAGAATTATGGGGCACACTAATCATTGAGTTGCGTCATCCTTGTGCCATACACAGCTGCGCAAGGGTGACTTAACTACTAAGTCAGATTTATCAAGTCATGCAAGACCACCTTGCGTGACCCTACATGGCTTGATAAATCTAGAGTAACATAATGCAGCACCAATTGCTGCGTTGTGTTACTCTGCCCTAAAGGAGTGTTCCATGTGCGTAGCGTCAGTGTTCCCACACGTCAACCCATGGATTTTGGAGCATTCCCAGAATTACCATTACTGGCAGACCTGGGAATGTGCCAAGATTCTATGCCTACCTAGGTGAGGCATAACGAGGAGAAATATCTTTATTTCTCCTTGTTTTTCCCTCTTTCTCTGTGTACTGGATTCTGCAGCACACATGGGAAGAGGACTATGCCTCAGGGGTTTGTTTTTGTGCAGGAAGGGGCCCCTTCCTGCACAAAAACAATCCTGTCTGCAACGCAGGCACCCTTGCACCACGGCACGAGGGTGCCTGCTTTGGTGCTATGCTGCACATTGTGCGCTAATGCAAGAAAAGGAATGTGTCATATAATGTTAAATACGGCACATTCCTGCCTTTTCCTTTTCACGCACCGCAGCAAGGTTGCTTGCTGCGCTGCATTAACGTTTGATGAATATTCCCCCATGTCTGGAGCAAATGCTTGGTGGAGTGAAGAAGGATTCTCTGATTCTGTAGATGCTTTTATTTTATGAAATTCAGGTACAGGGGACATTGCACATTCAGCATGATTGATTTGTTGGGATTGGGAGCTTTCTTTTTTCCTTCACAAAGGTACCAGTGGGGATCTTTTTAGGAAAGGTATCCATACCTGGAAACGTGCATCTATGCATACTGTTGTCTGGGAATGCTTACGTCTGGTAGCTGTACATCTAGCTCCCAGGCAGTTAGGGGTTTCTGGCAGACTGTTTGATTCTATTACGGTTTACACCTCATGGAAATCACAGAGAATGGCCTCAGGTGTCCTCTACTTCAGACCATGGGCTGTTCTAGGGCTTGTTAAAGAGTTGTTCTGCTCATAGCAAACACTGCTTCTTTCTTTGGATGCTGCAAAGAGTAACAAGGAAAAGGAATGCATCCACCAGTTTGTGTGTACCCCTCTTGAGAATGTCGGTCAGGTTAAAGCAGAGGAAGCTATGTGGATGGCTACAGAGGAATCTGCAAAAGAGGAAAGGATCAGTATGCTTACCAACAGGAATCTGGGAAGTTTAGGTGGGAAAAACAAGGGCCAGGTTTTATATAGCAGATCTGGATGCCCTTTCTTGTTAGGCCGGATAAAACTGTCCTCTTGCATGCATATACGTTTTTTTTACCAACGTATCTTGTATCTCCAAACAGCAATAGTTTACATTGAATGCCAAGATGAAAATTGTAGGATAGTTGTAGGATCCTTAGTTGTGATATTGTAACATTGAGAGTGAAGAATACATTTAGTTTATTTGTACAACCAGAGCTAGTGCTGCTACATATTGCATCAACGAGAGAACATTAGTGATGGTAATAAAGACTGAGCTTGGGTAGTGGGTTACTAGGACACTCTAGTGGTGACCAGTACTCGAGCCCACCTGTCCATTGTCCTCGAAGGTGATAGTAAAACTTACAATTACACATAAGACAACAGATTGGCCCAAGGCAGGGTAGAGCTCAGAATTTGACTGTTTGGGATGCATGTGGCTCAATGGGAACTTTGGCATCGATTGCTTCCTTTGAATGTAATGATGTGAATGAGTGTTTGTCAGAACAACCATTGCTTTGCATGTCATTCCCCTTTGTTGTACCCTATAACCCACTGAAGGGCCTGCACCAACAACTGACTATCAATAAAGCTACTATTTGTAATTCCCAAGCAGAGGAACTCAGGACCCGATAAATGAACGGTAGGATACAGCTTCCAAACTGTACGCCCTCTTGCTGCAGAAAAAAGGTTCAAATTAATAAAGTTAAGGTGTTTAGTATAGCGAACAACAAATGAAGAAATTCATGCTCTTCTCTTCTCTTGGCAGATGGTGGGGAGGTTCAGACGTGAGCTGTTGTTTGGGCATACCAACACTATCTGTCACAGCTGTACGCAGGAGTTGGATTGCGTTAAATTCAGCACTAAAGTCTTCAAAAGCTTGCTCTGTTAGCCCCATGTCAAGACCTGTGTAGAAGTCAGTTGAGGTTAACTTTGTTTTTCATACATTTCACAGAATGACTGGATTCAGCTTTCTCTGTGCATCTCCATTACGTTACACCTGCTTTCAAATGGATGGAGAACCAGGGAACCTATCTGCAGCCAAGATTCAGAGGTAGTCTTTGTTGAACACTAAAGATTAAGAACCTTCACAATGTCTGGAATACAGAAGGCTGCTAGGGGCCCATTTACTAAGATTTTACTCGGTGTTTGCTTCACAAGAGTGACTCAATTAAATTCAAAATCTTGTTTTACCTTTTTAATGTCCAGCACAGAAATGTTTTATCCGCTGAAAAGTACCCTAAAAGTAACGCAAAGCAGCGTGAAGCACTGCTTTGCATTGCTTGGCGCCAAGGGGGCATTACATGGTTTGGAACATGGGTGTTCCCATGCCACCACCCATGCTTTTTGACGCTAAACCCTGTCCACCAAAACTATCAGACAGGGTTTAGTGCCAAAAATTAACACCACTGAAAAGCAGGTGTTAAAAGGAGAAATGCTTTAATTTCTCCTTTTTTTCCGGCTTTGCATATATGCTGCACTGTGCAGCACACATACAATGAAGGAAAAGTTTTAAAGTATGTCTGCACAAAGTATTTTTTGTATTGGAAGGGTACACTTCCGGTGCAAAACCTTTGCTAGACTCATGCACATACACTAGCACTGTGGCTAAGTGTGCTAAGGTGTGTGCGTGGTGCTCGGAATCTAAAATCAGCACAGCGCTAGGGAGAGGGGAGGAGAGAGACATAATTCTGTAAACATAACACTCACCTGCTCCCTCCTTCTTATGCAGCGCAGCACACACAGATGTTTTGGCCACTGCACTGCATGGGAATCTGGTAAATCTGGGCCCTAGTGGCTGGAGCCTTTGCTGGCAGGTGCACGTGTAGAACTTGGCAGCAGAAGTATGATAATCAAGCAAGGCTTTGGGAAACATAGTGCAGATGCTGAATTCACAGCATGAGGCAGCAGCTCCTGCATCTGTCAAGCGTGGACTAAATAGCACCTGATTCACCTTGTATTTATTTCCGGCATTCACTTACCACAGAGCTCAGCAGAGGAGTGGCAGTGTACTGTGCATAGAATCAGCATAGACATGCCCGAAACTATCATGATCTAAATGTTATTACCAATGCTGGAATCAATAATTTGTAATTGCATAAGCCATTATCTTTGGTGGACCAAGGCCTCCATTTTTACACTGTTTGGTAACTGGGCCAACATGAGGTCTTTAACTCAGTTCCAAAAAAGGTGATTTGGGCATTTTCAGCCCATGGGCAGACACAGAAACGTCATATACAGACAAGGCCGATATTCTGGCATTTGTGTAAATGACCGTGTGTCTCACCAGTGTGTACCAGTGTGGGTGAGGATGTTTCTCCCCTGTACATAAATGGCTAAATTAATGATCGCTGCTCCCTAACATCTACTGCAATAAGCAGGCTATGGTTTAGTAGCTGGGCAATGACAACTCGGCCTTCTGTCCTTCCATAGCTGGAATATTATTTATTTGGGAGTTTTGTAAAGTGATGAAAGATGATCAGCAGCGAACTCACCGCCATCTTCAACTCATCCATAACCATGACCACTTTACCCACAGTATTGGAAAACCGAGGTAATCCAATTCACTGCAAAACATGGTGCAAAAAGAGCAGAGGGTGCATTAATGTTAATCCTATTCAGCGCCAGGAGACAACTTTCAGCCTGGTTTGAATAGTAACTTTCCTTATAGAACCTGGAATATACACACACATCACATTCTACAAATAGAATGCCCAAAATGGCAGATCCCCACAACATCTTTCCTCTTACACATTGGATAAATTAACATTTTAAAACATCAAATACAATATTTGAGGTAAGAATAAAAACAAACAAAATAGAATAAAAACAATATAAATTTTAAACAACAAATTATAAAAAACGTAAATAATATAAATTATTGTTCGTTGATGCATACCATAGCAAACAGAATAATAATGGCTAGTACGGCATAACTTGTTGCACATATGTTCCCACATACACCTTCTAACCTGTAATCAAATATTTGTTGTAACTATGAAACTCGGAGAATACAAATCCGATCCACAAATTTCACAGGGACTGCTCGTATCTAATCACAAAACCTACCTGGTTTCCTGACTTCTCTTCTTGGATGAGTAGGATTTATGGGATTTACCCATCAAAAACATTATCTAAAATCTTAGTTGAACAATTTTTCTTCTTTCTATCCAAGACCTCTTCTCTTTTCACTCTCACCACTCTTGAGAGATTCCACCATTCATCACCTCTCACTCTAGCTAAGTGACCACTAACAGCTCCCACCTTTACAGGCTCAATCAATCAATCAGTCAAAGTATTTCTAAAGTGCACTACTCACCCATGAGGGTCTCAAGGCGCTGAGGGGAAGGGGGCTGCTACTGCTCGAACAGCCATGTCTTGAGGTGTCTCCTGAAGGTAAGTAGGTCCTGTGTCTGTCGCAGGTGGGTGGGAAGTGTGTTCTATGTCTTAGCGGCGAGGTGCGAGAATGATCTGCCACCTATGGTTGTTCTGTGGATGCGTGGGATGGTGGCGAGGACAAGGTCGGCGGAGCGAAGCTGTCGGGTCGGGATGTAGAAGGAGAGCCGTCTGTTGAGGTATTCTGGTCCAGTGTTGTGCAGTACCTTGTGAGCATGGGTGAGGAGTTTGAACGTGATTCTTTTGTTGACGGGGAGCCAGTGTAGGTCTCTCAGGTGGGCTGTGATGTGGCAGTGGCGAGGGATGTCCAGGATGAGGCGTGCGGAGGCGTTCTGTATGTGTTGCAGTCTTTTCTGGAGCTTGGCCATGGTTCCTGCGTAGAGGGCATTGCCGTAGTCCAGTTTGCTGCTTACAAGGGCTTGGGTGAACGTCCTTCTGGTTTCAGAGGGGATTAATTTGTAGATCTTCCAAAGCATGCGGAGGGTGTTGAAGCAGGAGGAATAGATGGCGTTGACTTGTTGGGTCATTGATAGTGATGACTCCAGGATGAATTCCATGTTGCATGCGTGGTCGGTGGGTGTCAGTGCGGTTCCCAGTGTGGCAGGCCACCAGGAGTCATCCCATGCGGAGGGGATGGAGCCAAAGATGAGGACCTCAGTTTTGTCGGAATTCAGTTTCAGGCAGCTGTTATTCATCCATTCGGCGATGGCCTTCATTCCTTGGTGGAGGTTGGTTTTGGCGATGGCGGGATCCTTGGTGAGGGAGAGGATCAGCTAGGTGTCATCGGCATAGGAGACGATGTTGAAGTTGTGAGATCCGGCGATGTTTGCGAGCGAAGCCATCTAGACGTTAAAGAGGGTCGGGCTGAGGGACGATCTCTGGGGTACGCCGCTGATGATTTTGGTGGCTTCAGAGCGGAATGGAGAGAGGCGGACTCTCTGAGTTCTGCTAGTGAGGAAGAAAGTGGTCCAGTTCAGGGCTCTGTCGCGGATCCCTGCATCGTTGAGGTGTGTGCGTAGGGTGTGGTGGCAGACGGTGTTGAACGTGGCTGAGAGTTCCAGGAGGATGAGGTCCACGGTTTCGCCATTGTCAAGTATGGTCCTGATATCGTTGGTGGCGGCGTTGAGGGCAGTTTCAGTGCTGTGGTTGCTGTGGAATCCAGATTGGGATGGGTCCAGAGTGTTGTTCTCCTCAAGAAAATGTTCTCACTGAATTTCGATTGACTTTTGGTACATGAGAAGGTTTGTTTATGCGGACGCAGCCTCCTTTAAGGATTTTGTTATCATGCATGCCCACACCATGTCTCACATTAAACCATAGCTTCATTTTCTTTTGTGCTACTTCTACTTTCAGACGGATGCTCTTATCCATATCTCTTTCATGGAAAGAACCAGAGTGACATTCTTTCAACCACACTGGAAACATTTTACTTGCAGACAACCAACCTCTCATAATTTCAAACCTATCTTTTACAGGCACAACGATCTCCCAAACCCATATCTTGTGTTTGTACCCATTAATCCTTTCTAGTCTCTCTTCAAAAACCTTAGGGAACTTTTCAATACAAGTGTTGTTCGTGTCAGTGTGATTCTCTCTCACTAATGATACTTGAACTTCCTTACCCGGCCTAAAAGTCAACCCAAATAGCCCTTAGTGATCCTATCCTAAGATACTGAGTCCCTTCTTAGTGATCTAGACCTTTCTATAAATTACCTTCTCTTTAAATTGCAATGTGGTTTCAAAATATCCAAGCAAGTCAATCTTTTTATCATCATACTACACCAGACACCTGTCTGGAGTCACTAGCTTTTTGTTGTACCGTGTATTCTTGAATAACTCTTCTGTGGTAATGGTCATCTTGGCTCCTGAATCAATTAATAATACTAATACTAATAAAAAGCTAATATTTAATAACATCTTTCCATCCAGACAAAAATACATATACTGATCCCTACATTCATATTCATCTTCATTGCGTATTACTAATACTAAATCTTTAGTTTTTTTCATTTCAGCAAGTGTATCATCTTTGGACTCACACTCAAACACAGCATTCACCCTGTTTCCTTGGATTGACACACTTTGGCAAAATGCCCCACCTAACCACAATTTGTGCATGCTGCATTTCTTGCAGGACAAGGATGCCCCATAGGAGAATGTTGTGGAAAACCACACCTGAAACAAATGTTTTTTTTGGCTTGAAAAACGGATTTTATCCCTTTTGTGAATTAATTTTTTTAAATGTCAACTTATTATTACTCTTTCCAATAGTACTGTTATCTGACACCACAGGCATCCCAAATGTTTCTTTGTTAACCAACTCTCTTGATGCCCTATGGGATATACTTTTCATAATGTCAATAGTTTCAGCTAATGCTAGATTCTTAAATGTGAGTAGTTTGCCCTGTACCTTTTTGTCCCAATACCTGACCACAATCAGATCTTTGATTAATTGGCTTGTGAAATCCTCAAATTCGCAATCAGCAGCTAGAATGCATAAAGCTGCTATGTATGAGTCTATCAACTCCTCCTGGTGTTGCACTCTTGGAAAAAAAATGCATGCCTGTTGACAGTAAGATTTGGCTGTACATCAAATTGCTTTTCTCAGTTTTGAACTGCTTCTTGATACTCATGCAATTCTTGCTCCTCATCTGACCCTTGATGCAGCAGAGGAAGATGTTCATAGATCGCTTGGCCCTCAAAACCCAAATTATGCTCCAACAGGAACCTTTTCCTTTCAGTGCAATATCTATTTCCTCCTTTGGTTCCTAAATACTTCATGAAGGCCCTAAACCAGGTTTTCCATTTGATAGGTGGTTCACCCTAGGATTGCAAAAAAGGAGGAAGTGGATTCCCTAACTGCATAGTCATACGATGTTGCACTACTTGTTCCTCAACACAATGAACTGTAACACAGTTGGGAACTGCAGCCCCTTAAATACGACCACAGACCAATAAACACAATACTTTAAACAAGATATGTGTACCTCCAGTGCAACCCAAATATAACCACCTACACTCTATATTATTAAATTATTACACATTTCCTTTTTTTTAAATGTTAGAATTGGCCACCTGAGCCTAGAGATGTTGCATGCTGATGTGTGTGTTGCTGCTTCATAGATGGTAGCCAAAGTTATGTATGATGTAATTTGTGTATCACTGATGTAAATTGCAGCAATAGATAAAAGTGAAAGTGTTCCAAAGTCAAGGTCATATAATGTGATAAACTATATTGTAGTGTGTGTATCACTGATGTACATTCCAGCAACAGATCAAAGTGGAAGTGTTCTTCAGGGTAAGTTTGCATGTCACTGATTGACAAATGCTACCACAAACACACTGACAACACAGCTCATGGAAATTCCCATAAAAAAAAGCCGTAGGTTGAAGTGAGTGTGCATGTCACTGAACGGCAAGGCACTGCCAAAAACATACTCATACCACAGTTCAGAAGAACAAATCTGTGTGTGTGTGTCACTGATTGGCAGGTGTTTGCCAAATGCACAGAGCAAAATGTGAGTTGTAAATGCAAGTGTATGTGTCACTGATTTGCAGGAATCACCACGCAGCCAACAGATCAATCAATAATGGACTCTACCTAACATGGTAAGTCCTGTGACAGCGCATCACAATTAGGGATGGGCAAAGAATTCCTCTACACTGAAGGAGTTTTGCCCAATCTGGACTCTACTTGGAGTTCTGAAAAACTCACAAAGCAACGCAGAGCGGAGTTTTTTCTCTCAGGCGGCTTGCCAACGTTAAGTTGGAGAACGCAGAAAATCGCTAAGTTGGTGAGCGTGAGCGAGAATGGTGAATGCCGGCGGTCGCAGCAGGTCACCACCGCTCACAGTGAGAAAGCTGCTGATCGCTTGGAAGAAGCTGCTGCTTGAGAAGAAAATCCACTCGACCAGCAGAAAGAAGTTAATGTCCTGTGGTGCTCCATATGATGCAGTTCATGCTCATTTTACAGCGTGGAAGAAACTCCTGGTGCTGAAACTCAATGTGAACAGTGCAACTTACCCAGACGTTGCAGCTCACAGAACTCTGTGCAGTGGAGTTTTTTGGCACTTCGCGGAGTTAACTCCACAAACTCCTCCCAAGCCTAGTCATAATTCAGTTCCAGCTGTCAGGAAGATACCCAGAAATGTTGTGCAGTGTGAGCACCACAGCACATGAAGAAGATGATGCTGTAAGCGTGGACTCCTCTTGCCTCAAAACTGGTGTGCAGAGTCAACAGTGTGAAAGGAGATGGCGGCTGTAAGGCTGCTCACACACAGGCACCAATGTGCATCAGACAGGTCCTAAACCGCAGTGAAAACCTGTCCGTTAATTTTAAAAAATGGCTCAAGCACCTGAGCTCAGCACAACCCACTGTGGCACATGTAGAAGTTAGCAAATTTCAGTCTCCACTCGAAATATAGCAGAGACGTAGGGGTCCCGCTGCACAAAGAGAACACCGCTTTGCCAAATTGAGGTAGTCCAATTCACCACAAAACACAGTGTGAAAGGAGCAGCGTGTTTATTAATGTCAATCCTATGCAGCACCAGTAAACAACTGTCTACCTGGTTTAATCATCAACATTTCATATAGAACGTGGAATACACACACATCACATTCTACACATAGAATGCCCGAGATGACAGATCACCACAAGCATGCAAAAGTAAAACACCTTCTCAAAAAACCTTCTGCCGACCCCAGAAAACTCAAGAACTACTGTTGAATCTCTCTGCTCTCCTTTCCTGCCAACATCTTCAAAAAGGCCTTATTCGGCAAGTACGAGAACACATGGAGATCAACTGTCTTCTGGGCCCCTCCCAACCTGGATTCCATATTAACCACAACACCAAAACCATTCTCATCGCTGCAACTAATGACATCGGAACCTTCCTTGACTGGGGAGAAATGGGGGCCCTGATCCTCCTCGACCTCTCAGCAGTATTCAACACTGTATCCCACCACACCTTTATCAAGAGGCTTCATCACATCCGAATCTAAGGAGAAACCCTCAAATGGATCACATCCTTCTTCACCAGGACCCAGAGAATCCACCTACCACCTTTGACCTCAGAACCCAAGAAAAGCATCTGCAGTGTCCCTCAAGGCTTGTCCCTCAGCCCTACACTGTTCAAGTTCTACATGACCCCCTTGGCCAACATCATCAGAAATAATGGAATGAATATCATATACTATGCAGACGACAACCAGCTCATCCTCTCCCTATATAAAGACCCCTCCGCCATGAAGGTAAACTTCCGCAGGTGCATGACGGGCATCGCCAAATGGATAAATAACAACTGTCTAAAACTCAACACAGACAAAACAGAAGTGCTGATCTTCTGGAACAACACCTCCTATGGAATGATACCTGGTGGCCTACCAAACTAGGACCAGCACCCACACCAACAACAGACCACACTTGCAACCTTGGAATCATCCTGATCAGCAAGCTCACCATGAAAAAAACAAATCAACAAAGTCTCTCCTGCTTGCTCCTCACTCTTTGCATGATCTGTAAGATCTTTAAATGGCTCCCTGTCAGCACCAGACAAACCATCACCCAAGCCCTAGTCACCAGCTAGCTAAACTACGGCTACCCACTCTGTGTGGGTAGCCATAGTTTAGCTAAATCACACACCTCCTGAAGAGACTACAGACCATACACAATTCAGCAGGCAGACTCATCCTCCTCAAATGGACCCGTACCACCCCCCACTTCAAGGAGCTCTGTTGGCTACCCATTCAGAAGAGATGTCACTTTAAGATGCTGATCCACACCTACAAGACCCTTTACAATCAAGGACCAGCATACATCAACCACCAACTGAACTAATTCCAACACACCAGACACCAGTGCTCCACTTCCCTCTCCCTCGCACACCCCTCGCATCCGCCCGTGTAACAGTAGGGGACGCTTCTTCTCCTATCTCACTGCGAAATCCTTTAACGATTTCCCCTTTCACCTATGAACCTCATCTCTCTTCTGGAATTCAGGAAAGTACTCACGGCCTGGCTGTTCAACTGAACCCCTTAGCAGCCATGTTCTCAGAGCCTGGATACCTGTGCAGGTGAAGTCAAAAAACAATTAGTGGAGCACACATACATAAAAATCATATCTGTCCAAAATAGTAAATTCAATAGTCATTATATGTCAGTGATAATATATGAAAATGCAATAGAAGACAAAATGTAGTCAAAAGCAATAGTTACTACAAATATAAATAGGTATGTGGCAAGTTAATACACATAACTCTATTTAATCAGCACAAATGATTCCATTACAAAATACACTTCTTAACAATCATAATTCAAATACATTAAAAGGTATTGATATACAATCCAGCCTAATTTTAAATAATTCAAGAAAAATCCATCTGTAGATATTCTCACAAGTGTTAACAGGATTCAGCCGACACGTGTTTCGTCATGTTATAGGACTTTTTCAAAGCTCCTTGCAAATACAGGGATCCATTTTAATCCAAGAGACCACTTATAAATATTATTTAGTATAAAGGTGAGTTTCCTTCGTGGTACATCAGTTTCACAATTCTAGAGAGGAATTTGTATATTGACAAAGCCAATCTGAATCTCAAATGCCTCACATATATGTATCTCCGTGGTCTACATCTGACCGCAAAAAGTAAACGGCATCCATGTTTCACGCCAATCATGCGCAGGTGATTAGCCACACTCTATAAATGCTGTTTGATTGACTGATTGATTGATGCAAATCACATAGGCTGCTTGAGATCACTTGAACACAAGAATAAAGACAGAAAGATTACTAAATGGGAGAGATTAGAGTTCCAGCTTGTGGTGAAGAAAGCATCTAGACCTGCCATTTTCAATCATATCCATATTGAAGATTGACTTAACTGAAAGCCTGTTTCAGAAGATCTTTTTTCAGAGGTTTCCTGGAGTGACTCTAGACTGTTTTTGTGTAGAATCACTGCTGAGCATTGATCACTCCCAATATGAGGGCCTTGCACCTTAAGGATTTTTCAACATATTGCAGTGTTGTGGAGGGAAACAAAAAGGAGGTGGCTGGAATGCTTGAATGTAGGAAACGGGGTTCTGGTTGCAGAAGGCCCCAACTTGTTGTCTGTTTTTTATGCAACTTTGACTGAAGTGCACTGGGTTCCTGTTAACCAGGTCCCCAGTGCCAGTGTTCTTTCCCCAAAACACAAGACATCAGGTCACTTGATCCCCAGGTGGCTGGGCCCTTTAGCACCTCTTTAAGTCCCTCGTAAAATGTGCCTCTGGCACCTAGAGCAAGGGTACTAAAGAGGATCCCCAACGAGCCGCAGCACAGCTTGTGCCACTCTAAGGACCCAGCACCAAACTAATACAGATTACCTCTGAAGGCTGCATGACAAGGTGCTCCAAAAAGTGAAAACACAACATGGCATACACTTGTGTGCCATGTCTACTAGCACTTTCAGTAATACTTGTAAGTCACCTCTACAGCAGGCCTTACAGCCCTAAGGCTGTGTGCATTATATTACAGTTAATGGTATAGCTGCATGAGCAAATATGCTCCTATTATGTCTTTGTCGATTCTTAGACATAGTAAGTGAAAAGGGAAGCCATTTTAAATATGGGGTGGTGGACACTGGTCAATACGAGTTTCCCAGCTACATGGTGGATTCAAATGGAAATAGGGATGTATGAAATCAAACATCTCATATAAATAAACCCTCACCAATTCCAGTGATGAATTCATTAATACATGCACCCAGAGGGCACCTTATAGATGCCCCCTAAAAATCTACCAACTGCTAGGGGGCTGACTGACTAGTTTCCACTAGTCTGCCACCGCCAGACGAGTTTCTGACCCCCATGGGTGAGAGCCTTTGCTCTAGGCCATTCAGGAACAAAGCCTGCTCTGGCAGAGGTGTTAAAATACCCTTCAAAACAGGATCATCTGCAAATCTGCATTCCAAGGCAGGAGAGCTTCAAAGAAGCCCACCACCCTTGGTGTGCAGATTTGGCTTCCCTCAGAAGGGAGATGCTGACCCCCTGCCCCCGGGCCCAAATGGCACCTGAACAGACAGGAACATTGGCTAAGCAGGCGGCGTGTTGCATTTGTAGGCTGGACACACCTCGAGGGTGACCAGCCTGAAATGAACACAGCCTTAGGAATTCCACCATCTTGTGTGTGGTGGAATTAGGAATTCTGGGACAGGGTGATGCCCACCCCAAAAAGGAAGTGATCATCTAGGGGGCATAGTGACCCCTTGGGTAAGTAGCCCCTTAGCTACTACCCTTCAGTCCCCTTATCGCCCCCTAAAATTAATATTTAGGGGACCCATGATACCAGGACTTCAGATTGACTAGACTACAGAAAGAGAAGGCCCTAAGAGCTGTGAAAAGCAAGTACTGAGGAGCAACAACTGACTAGGCCCCAACCATGCCGACCTGCCTGCTGCCCTCAACAATTGTGCCAAAGACAACTCGTCCGGCAGCTGTTCTGCCTCCAAAAGCCTGGGAGGACTGCCAGCGCTTTGAGAAGTAACCAGGATCTCCTGTGGAGTAGCGGAGCTGCTTCCCGGCACCCTGCAGGCACCAAAGAAGACTCACAAGGCCTATGGACGCCAAAACCCAACACCAAACAGCACTACTGCACCGGTTCCGCCTAGACCCAGTTGAAGTAGAGCGAAAGCCCACCTTGGGTTTGCCAACAGTGGACATTCTGACGCTGCCTATGGCCTATTTCTGCAGGCCCCCTCCAACCCTGAGGGCCATGTTTATACTTTTTGATGCAAACCAGCGCCGGCGCTGGTTTGCATCAAAAATGTTACCGCCGGCTAACGCCATTCCTACGCACCATGCGTGCGCCTTATTTAAGGATTAACGTTAGCCGGCGCTGCGGGCTGGTCAGAGTAAAAAAAAATGACTCAAACCAGGCAGTGCTGGCATATGGGAAAATGGGGGTTGTGCATCAAAAATGGTGCAAGTCAGGTTTGAGGCAAAAATCATGGCTCAAACCTGACTTGCGCCATTTTTTGACGCACAACTCCCGTTGAAATGACTCCTGTCTTAGTAAAGACAGGAGTCATGCCCCCCCTGCCCAATGGCCCAGCCCAGGGGACTTCTGTCCCCTGGGCATGGTCATTGGGCACAGTGGCATGTAGGGGGGCCCAAATTAGGCCCCCCTATGCCACTTAAAAAGAAAAGAAAAAATACTTACCTCAGCTTACCTGTACTTACCTGGGATGGGTCCCCCATCCATGGGTGTCCTCCAGGGGTGGGTGGGGTGGCAGGGGGTGTCCCTGGGGCAGGGAAGGGCACCTATGGACTGCTTCCATGGTCAGAGACCATGGAAGTGAGCCCACAGGTCCCTTAACGCCTGCCCTCACCCAGGCGTTAAAAAACCGCGCCCAGCCTGATGTGTTTTTTAAGGCCCGCCCCCTCCTGTGCGTCAAAATGACGCAGGAGTATGAATAAGGTGCACAGGCCTTAAAGTCAGTTTTTGGACAGGAACGCCTACCTTGCATGTCATTAACGCAAGGCGGTTTCCCACATCCAAAAAATGACGCACACAGACGATTTTTTATGTCTGTGGGGTCGGGCGTCAATGTATAAAAATGGGGCAAGGTTTGCGCCGAATGTGCATCAAAATTTTTGACGCACATTCAGCGCAAACAGAGTATAAATATGCCCCTGACTATCCCCTGCATGGAGACCCAACGCCAAAAGACTTCACTACACCTGAGCCCCACAGTCTGAAGAGAAGTGTGCAGCGCCACTTTTCTTAAATATGCCCCTTAGTGTTTGAATGCTGTTGCTGATGCAAATATGCTAACTAGAAATTATTAATGAATGTTTATGTGTTTTGATAATGAAAAGTTTGTAGAGAAATTAATTGTAGAGACAATAAAGGGCACGTTTGAAATTGTGACCACAGGGAATGGAAGCCGTTTATACGAAGTTATGCTAAAATAACTAAAGATGTGTGAAATAATGAAAATGTGAAAGAATAATGTAGTAATGTGTTATATTGAAATGTATAACCTATGTTTTGTATTAATTTGTAGAAGTTAACTTAGCCGAAGTTAAGGCCTAGTCTTTTCCAGGCCTCGCACAAGGTGCTGATATTCTAACGCACTGCAGAGAATCTAATGCATGACCTGTCCTTGAGCCACCCGATGTTAAAGTTGCTTAGCTAGAATTTTCTGCAATGTACCGAGGGACAGGAGATGATGAAGTCAAATTGATACAATTATGTGTAGAGTAGGCTAAATATACTTTCCCAGGACTTGAACAATGAGAGCAGTGACTGAAGAGGAACATGCAACATTTTCGATACCTGGAGAGCCGGATGATGAGGACATCGTAAAGTGGACCGATCCATGTGCCGTGAAAGGACTAATGTTATAATTCATAGATTTGAAAAATTTATATTATAGGTTAAAGTCATATCTGATGACTGACTGATCAATTGGAAATTAGGGGGATGGACTGAAAAACTCGAATAAAAAGGCATGAAAAGGGGCTAAAACTTCAGATGTGGGAGATAGGGGTGAGATGTTGATGACGTCAGGAGTCGCAGTTCGAGATTCTGTCATTGGGCTCATACTCTTTTAAACCTGATGCGTTGCTGATCTATTGATGACCTGAAGACAAAGACTGACTTTGCTGCTGATCCATTCCGTGGAAAAGTAGCTATTACAATGTGACTGATTAACTATGCCTTTTCTTCTAGGTACCAACTGAGCTGTTTTATAGTTTTTCTCGTAGTGAGATGTTTTTCCAAATTCCCGTTTTCTAAATTGTTTTAGCATGAAACCCCACATGCTGATGCTAATCTGGGTTAGGTAGCCTTCTTAGAGGTGACGTTGACAGTGACAAATGATTGACGAACTGCTTGCTGAACTCTGCTTTTAATGGTGTTGTATTCATGTTTATTTGCCTGTGTTAGAATATTCTAGCATGAGTTTTCTCAGTTTCTGATTTGTTTATGATATTGATGTTAATCAATGGACTAATTCTGTGTGGATTAAATAAGGATGAGCTAACATTGATGGTTAGTATTGTAACTAATAGGGAAAAATAAATTGTTAACGCTTATTGAGTTGTGGTTATTTATGAATTGGTGATCTTAGTTGAGTTGATTTTAAATGTATTAATTGTTTTCGCTGATTATTGATGTCAGTAGTCACTACATAATTAGGACATTCCATGCAATCCAAAAGGGTCATCGGCCTATAGGCGTCCCCTTGTAAGTTTACTTTCTAAGGACCAGGTGCGCTAGCACTGTGCATACAGAAAGGTGCAAAGAAAAGCAGACAACTGCTGCTGGATCAATGGGAGTCAGCCTGTCTGTTGCAACAGGGTGTGATTTTTTAGGGTGTGATTTGTCAGACAGCAGTGGAGTATTTCTCTGTTCACACGTTTCATGTTCTTATGTGATGCAGTGTTTTGTGTCACCCTAGTTTAAACTTCCCACTTTTCGAAATGCTCCGGGTGACTTGAGCACTTTATCTCCTTCAGTTGCTTTCTAAAACTGGCAACCTTTAACAGAGTCATGCGTGGTAAGATATCTGTATGTATCCTGCACGTTTCAGGCTCGACTCACAGCAAGGCCGACTCGGCCTTTCATCCACAGTTGAATACTGCTTCATTGGCTAGTAATGACACATTTTTTAAACACCAACGTACGAACCAGTCCGTGATGTGCGCTGTATAAGCAATCACTACAGAAGTGAGCAAAACGTTATCTTTCTTTTATTTGCATGACATCAGATTAACCCCCATCCTTCAGTTCCTGCCCATCAATCTGTTTCTGACAGACCTATTATTTAATAGTGCCTGTACTGTTAACCGCTTTCGAGAACAATGACATTACTTCCTGCTGCTGCACAATAAAACATGGCATCTGCCTTTTTTTACAAGTTATGCTGTTCAGCATGGCTTCAACTATTTGCAAAAGCAATAGGTCCCAAAGGAGAGACCTATTGGCTTTGTCAATGCTTGCTTAATGTTTGTGAGACAGTTTCACAGAAGGTGTTGTTTATCAGTGTCCTTGTTTCAGGAAGTGGATCGGATGTCTCTGATGTACACGTGGCAGCCTAGATTTCGCAAAAGACTGCTGTTGCATCGAACATATGAGATGATCTTTGTGCAAGTCTAACTAGATAACCATTTCTTTCATATAGTATTTAGTTCCTTCATAGAAAGAAATAAAAGTCTACGAACTACACTTTTAATGAACTCCTCTGCGCCCATTCTAGAATATAAAGTACTGTGTAAATTGTTTTTTCATTACAACCGCACACTTTTTAAAAAACAGTCGACATGCATTTGTCATGTGTTTTGTGGAAACACTAAAAATGCGGAAATTAGCAAACGTGTGAGAGCAACACATGGTATGTGCTAATTAAGGTAGGTGCAGGTGCATGTCTTAATTTAAATTTCACTACAGGTACCAGATAGCACTTGAATCCAAATGCGATAAAATATGTACGTCTTGTCAGTGATTTTACCTTGCTTCTCCGCTGTTCTTCATTGCTGACAAAGCATCAAAATGTTCGCTTTCAGCTTCCAGGAGAGCATAAAGTACATCTTCTACCCACGTCAGCAAGCTCGCAAAAAGCCAACACTAATAGTAATGAATTTATGACTTTGGCTGATGTGTGAAATTTTGAACGATCCAGCTGAAAAAAAAACCAGACTCATTTCTATTTCCTTTACACAGCATCTTCTCAGGGACTCGGAAGTGGGAAAGCATATACTTGAAAAAAAAAAACACAGTGAGCGACTAAAGGCGACTGCTGAGACGTTAAGAACTTGTAAAAGCCCCTTTGTCCTTAAAAAAGAAGATGGCGGAGCGAGGGATTAGTGTGATCAGCCATGGCTTCCACCTTCTGGTGGTTAAAAGTACAGGCCCGGCTGCCCTTTGCGTCACCGAACTCGTGAGTGAGAGAGAGAGAGCGAGAATGGCACGGTATTAGACAGTTCGTTCTCTTTTAAGGCTTTGTGTACGAGGGACAAAACCTTACACTTGAATCAGTTTGTCAGCTTTTATGAAACAGAACACAGATAAGAAAGGGAACTTACGACGCCAATGTGTTGAATGAAACACTTACCTTTGGCACGCAGATGTTATGTTATGTTAAAATTGCTTATATAGCGCCTAAACTGCCCAGGGGCCTCGTAGCGCTTATACTGCAACGCAGAATCGTCATTGTTCATAACCACATAGGAAATCACGCTCTAAATAACCAGGTTTTTAGGGCCTTCCTAAAGGGGATCTCTTGAGAACTTAATCTAATATTAAGAGGAAGACTATTCCAGAGTATGGCACCTTGATATGACAGCGACCTTCCTCCCCATCTTGCTTTCTTCACTGTTGGAACTGTGACTAACATAGCTGAGGAGGATCTGAGAGGTCTGCCTGGTGTGTAAAAAGAGGCCAGTGTTTTGAGCATTTCAGGGCCTTGATTGAATAAAGCTCTATGAATATTGCATAATACCTTGAATTGAATCCTTTTGGCTACTGGCAGCCAATGTAAGGAGGAGATTCCGGTCCGTATGGATTGGTGCTTGGGTGTTTTTAAAAGCACTCGTGCGGCTGCATTTTGCACCCTCTGTAGTCTTTGTATTACGTATCTTGGTGATCCTACAAACAGAGCATTGCCATAATCAAGGCGCGATCCTATTAATGCCTGAATAACCAGTCTTCTGGCTAGAAAAGGCAGGATTGCTAAAACCTTCCTCTGAGTCCTAAGCAGGGCAAAGAAAGTTCCAGCTACTCTGTTGGCGTGTTGCGACATTGAGAGTTGGGGTTCCAGCCATACCCCGAGACTTTTTATAAGGTCTTTAGGGGGCGGGAGAGTGGCCACTCTTGTTGTTATAATTGGATTAGCTAATGAATTTTTTGTTTGCCCACAAAACATAACCTCAGTTTTTCCATCATTGAACTTCAATTTACTTCCCGACATCCATACAGCAACTGCTTTTAGGCAGGGACCTAATGCTGTCCCCAGATCAATCAATCAATCAATCAATCAAAAATGTATAAAGCGCGCTATGTACCCGTTAGGGTTTCGAGGCGCTAGGGGGGGGGGGTGCTGCTATCGTTCGAAGAGCCATGTCTGGAGGAGTCTCCTGAAGGTGAGGAGGTCCTGGGTCTGGCGTAGTGAGGTCGGGAGTGCGTTCCAGGTCTTGGCGGCGAGGTAGGAGAAGGATCTGCTGCCAGAGGTCTTGCGCTGGATTCGGGGGACGATGGCGAGGGCAAGGTTGGCAGAGCGTAGTTGACGTGAGGGAACGTAGAAGTTGAATCTGGTGTTCAGGTAGGTGGGTCCGGTGTCGTGTAGAGCCTTGTGTGCGTGGGTGAGGAGTTTAAAGGTGATCCTCTTGTCCACGGGGAGCCAGTGGAGGTCCCTCAGGTGAGGGGAGATGTGACATCGGCGGGGTATGTCGAGGATCAGGCGGGCGGATGCGTTCTGGATGCGTTGGAGTCGTTTGATGTCTTTTGTTGGGATGCCTGTGTAGAGTGCGTTGCCGTAGTCGAGTCTGCTACTGACGAGGGCTTGGGTTACCGTCTTTCTGGTTCCTGTTGGAATCCACTTGAAGATCCTGCGGAGCATACGGAGGGTGTTAAAACAGGAGGATGAGACTGCGTTGACCTGTTTGGACATGGTGAGGGCAGAGTCGAGGATGAAGCCGAGATTCGTGCGTGGTTGGCTGGGGTGGGTGGAGGGCCTAGGGCGGTGGGCCACCACGAGTCGTTCCAGGCCGATGGGGTGCGCCCGAGGATGAGGACTTCCGTCTTGTCGGAGTTAAGTATTAGGGGGCTGTTGCTCATCCATTCGGCGATGGATTTCAGTCCCTCGTGAAGGTTGGCTTTGGCGGTGAGAGGATTTTTGGTCAGGGAGAGGACGAGCTGGGTGTCGTCGGCGTAGGAGATGATGCTGAGGTTGTGCTGGCGGGCCAGTTGTGCGAGGGGGGCCATGTAGACGTTGAATAGAGTTGGGCTTAGTGAGGAGAATTGGGGGACGCCGCAGATGAGGTTGGTGGCTTTGGAGTGGAAAGGTGAGAGTCGGACCCTCTGGGTTCTGCTGGAGAGAAAGGAGGAGATCCAGTTGAGGGCTTTGTCTTGGATGCCGGCTTCGTGTAGACGGGTTAGTAGGGTGCGGTGGCAGACTGTATCAAAGGCGGCTGATAGGTCTAAGAGGATCAGAGCTGAGGTTTCGCCGTTGTCCATTTGTAGTCTGATGTCATCTGTGGCGGCGAGGAGTGCAGTCTCTGTGCTGTGGTTTCGTCTGAACCCGGATTGGGAGGGGTCTAGGATGGAGTTGTCTTCTAGGTAGTGGGCGAGCTGTGTGTTGACGATCTTCTCGATGACTTTCTCTGGAAAAGGGAGGAGGGAGATTGGTCGGAAGTTTTTGAGATCGTTGAGGTCAGCCTTAGGTTTCTTGAGGAGAGGTTGGATTTCTGCGTGCTTCCAGCTGTCCGGGAAGGTAGCGGTGTTGAAGGAAAGGTTGATGATCTTGCGGAGTATGGGGGCGATGGCGACGTCGGCTTTGTTGAAAACGTGATGTGGGCAGGGGTCAGAGGGAGATCCTGAGTGTGTGTTGGAGAGGGAGACAATAAGTTGAGTATCATCTGCATATGATGCTAAGTTCAGACCAAATGACTGAACAATCTCCGCTAATGGCAGCATATAGATATTAAAAAGCAGAGGGCTCAGGGCAGAACCCTGTGGGACTCCACAGCTGCTTATGATACGTTTGGATGTACAAGATCTGTCCAACACTTGGAAGGATCTTCCATGAGTAAATGATGGGATCCAATCTAAGGCTACTCCAGATAACTGTGAGTGTAGTAAGCAGAGGGATTGCAGCGCTCTACAAAGGATATTTAGGGGCATATTTATACTCTATTTGCGGTGAATGTGCGTCAAAAATTTTGACGCACATTCAGCGCAAACTGTGCACCATATTTAAACTTTGACGCCCGAGCCCGCGGACTACAAAATTCCTCCGTGTGCATAATTTTTTAGATGCGGGAAACTGCCTTGCGTTAATGACTTGCAAGGTAGGCATTCCCGGCCAAAAATGACTTTAAGGCCTGTGCGCCTTATTTATACTCCTGCGTCATTTTGACGCACAGGAGGGGGCGGGCCTAATGTGCGCCGTTTTTTAACGCCTGGGTGAGGGCAGGCGTTAAGGGACCTGTGGGCTTTCTTCCATGGTCTCTGACCATGGAAGGAGTCCAGAGGTGCCATTCCCTGCCCCCAGGGACACCCCCTGCCACCCCCGCCCACCCCTGGAGATCACCCGTGGATGGGGGGACCCATCCCAGGTAAGTACAGGTAAGTTGAGGTAAGTATTTGTTTTTTAAAGTGGCATAGGGGGGGCCTAATTTAGGCCCCCCTACATGCCACTGTGCCCAATGACCATGCCCAGAGGACAGAAGTCCCCTGGGCATGGCCATTGGGCAAGGGGGCATGACTCCTATCTTTACTAAGACAGTAGTCATTTCAATGGGGGTTGTGCATCAACAAATGGCGCAAGTCCGGTTTGAGGCATGATTTTTGCCTCAAACCTGACTCGCACCATTTTTTGACACACAACCCCCATTTTCCCCAACGCCGGCGCTGCCTGGTTTGAGTCATTTTTTTTTTACTCTGACCAGTCTGCAGCGCTGGCTAACGTTATTCCTTAAATAAGGCGACCGCATGGCACGTAGGAACGACATTAGCAGGCGGTAAACTTTTTGACGCAAACCAGCGCCGGCGCTGGTTTGCGTCAAAAAGTATAAATATGGGCCTTAATGCGCCGGTAAGTCTGTGAGTCTTGCTACTGCGCAGTGCAGCTGCTGCCAAAACTTCCTTTAGGGGCGCGACATGGTTCATAAGAATTTATATTGCTTTAGGACTAATTGCCCTTGTTTTTTTAAATCAATTTACAAATTGCTACCTAGAACGGTAGAGTTTCTGCAGCAATGTATAAATGTTAAGTGTCTGGTTACAGAGTTTATGTTAGCACAGCACTGAAAAGAAAGCGGTTAAGTACAGTAGCGGTCAATACCAATGGGTACCACAGCCGGTCTCTCACCTAATGTTTTTGCATATGATCCTCTTACAGTAAGAGTCTGACATGTCTCGGCCTCCTGAAGATAATTCTGTTCTGCGTGTCAGGGTCAGTAGCGGCTCGCGGGCCGCGGAAGGGACAGGACGGGGAGGCACGGGGGGGAGGGAATAAACCTTCTATAATTCTTTTTTTTTTAAAAAACACCTTCTCCGCCGCTCCTCTGTCCCCCCCGACGCTCCTTGCTGCAGGCACAGGCTCCCAGCCTGCACTCTGCCAATCCTGACACTGCTCAGAGCAGCGTCAGGATTGGCTGGAAGCACCCAGCCAGGGCACTCCCAGGCAGACTGGGAGCCTGTGCAGGCTCTCTCCAGCCCAGCAACACAGGCCAGCAACTGTGTTGCTGGGCTGGAGAGAGCCTACAGCGCATGTGTGTTTGGCCTACCTGAGACGGCCGGCCACACACACAAGTGCTGTGAAGGGCATGTCACCCCTGTGGCCCGCCCCTTTCAAAGAAAACAATAATGATCATAATTTATTATCGTTTTCTTTGAAAGGTTTTGAAGCTGCTGCTTCTGGAGGGGGGGGGGCGACACTCCTCCGCCCAAACGGAGGAGCCACCACTGGTCAGGGTGTGTGTTTGGGTGAATGGAGTTTTGGGTATCCCTTTGAATTAAATGGTACGTGCACCTAATGCAGGCCTTGGTACAACCTCTGGTAATTTGGAGGGAGAGGAAAAAAAGGGGATTTTATGGTTGTGGCTGTTAGCTTCTGTCACATTACCCCCTTATGTATGTAGCACTCTGTTTTTTTGAAGGATTACCCACATCCCCATTCCAGAGCTGCAAACCCTCAAAAGTGTTGTAGTTTGTGAGGAGAGGGTGTGGCAATTAAAGGGCGGGGTCTGGTTGGAGGGGCTTTGAGCCTATCACCACATTGTGTCCATGAAGGTGGTGCCGCGGCCAAGGACATGGGTCGAGTCACTGTCCTAGCAGACACGCCTAAAGCAGTAGTTTATATTTGTAAAACATGAGACTAACGGTCATGACACCTTGGGAATTTTCATCCAGGGTATGGGCGTCATTATTTTATCCTGGTTGGAACTTCTAGGCTGGTCCAGGCAGTCACAAACAGAAAAAAGTGCACTGAAATTCTGCCATGGTACACAGTCTGAGGTACTCACTCTGACAACGCAAGCCTGTTTGGCCATCATGGATTCTGTGCTTCATCTGACATTTCCACCAAATGTCATCTGCTGCAGCTTTAACCAGATGTATCTCAATCCTACAATATTGAAAGCTTGTCCATAGTAGTAGATCGAAGCAATCTTTTCTCTCTTTAGGTTACAATAGGCCAGATGTACTAAAATGCAGTTTAGCATTTCCTTAAAAACTAATTCTTGGAAATCGCTATTTAGGAGATTCAAAATGCTATGTACAAAGATACCGATTTCCTAATAGTGATTAATCAAAGTAGGAATCACTATTAAGAAATCACATGCCATTTGAGACAATGGGCCGGTTTTACATTTCCCAAATAGCGATTTCCTAGTAGGATGTCGCTATTTGGGAAATGTAAAACCAAGGATGGCTATGGGCAAAGGGCCCCCTTGGTGCACCCCAAAAATAGTGGTGCACTTCTAGAGCACAGATATACCCAAGGGGCAAGTGTGTGCTCGATTGCACTTTAAAAAAACATTTTGGGGAGCTTTTTTTAAATTGCACATGGATACCAGTGACATGAATTTGATTATAATTGCATTTCCTAAATGTGCATTTTGCATTTAGGACATGCTTTGTACATGTGCCAAGAAATTGCAAGCAGGAAATCTCTATTGGTGATTTCACATTTAGGGAACCCCAAAATGCAATTTCTACAGGGTAGAAATCGTATTTGATCATTCTTAAAGGCCTTCGTACATAGGAAAAGCCCGTTTTGCATTACCTAACGGACTGAAATTGCGATTCGGCCCATTAAGAAATGCAAAAGGTCTTTGTACATCTGGTCCAATATCACTTTGGGAACTTTAAAAGATGATGAAAAATTATTCATTTTCTATGTTTGTATTGAAGACTTATTTCAGTCTTTTTGATAAGCTCCTGTTAACATTTTGTAAAGCATATTGAAAATCCATCATGACCTCTAGATTTACCAATTACCAAAGAGTTTATAAAAGAAAGAATTTAATCTATTTGTATTTAACTGCCCATTTGACTACTTTACATAAAGCTTTGGAACTGATAGTTAAGAGGAATGGTGTTCTGCCTTAGTTTGACCAAAAAGGATCACTAACACAATATTGTGGTAAACAATATTGTTGAAAAAATATTTTGTCAAAAATATTGTTTACCACAATACCGTGCCCCTGACATATAATGGTAGGTACAAAATATTGGAAAAAAATATAGTTGACACTAACATCATCCAAAATATAGAAAAATATTGATTCTTTAATATAGAGTTAAAATTGTAAATGTGAAATTTGAATGTGACATTTTGATTATGTAGAGACACAAAATCAGAAGCAACTCAGGCTTATCAAATATCTGACCTAACCATCGAACAGAAAGTTGATTTGAAAAATGTGTATGATCTAGCACACAACCTACGAGGAGATGAGCTAACTGAAACACAAGTATTGATTGAACTGGATATTAATGCAGAGGGCCATATTTTTACCACATTTAAACCAAGGTCTAAGTTCTGCCTCAATTTGATACCAGGAAACAAAATTGATTATTGTAATGGCAGACTTGGAAAAGGCAAACAACGTGACACATGCAAACCACAAAGAAAATCTAAGCAGTGGAGAGTGGATGCACTAAAAAAACTGATGGACAATAAGAGGTTGGAAATCAAACCAGCAAATAAGGGAGGGAGTATAGTCATTGTGGAGAAAAGTGATTATTTAGAAGAGGCCCTCCGACAACTAAATGTAACCTCGAAATATTGCAAATTTTCAGAAAATCCCCTCAATTTGACAATGGATCTACATAAGAGACTCATGCGATGGTATTCAGAGAGCTTAATAAATGACGATGAACAGGCTTTTCTGACAAACTAGAGTCCAGTTATCCCTAAAATCTACTTTCTACCAAAAATACATGAAACATTAATTAAACCTCCTGACAGACCTATTATATCTAGCTGTGGGTCACTATATGAAAACTTGTCACTGTATGTGGACTATTTCCTTGCACCCATGATGAGAAACTTGAGCTCATATATACAAGATACAGGTGATTTCTTAAGGTATTCACTATAGATGTTGTATCCCTGTATACATCGCATGAAGTAGGTCTGAGAGCAGTTTAATATTTTCTGCTACAAAGAAGTATTCACGTGTTAAAGCATTCAGAGATGTTGTTGGAGATGGTGGAATTATGCCTGAGGAATAATATTTTCATCTTTAATCATCAGATTTATTCTCAGAAATGTGGAACAGCAATGGAAGCTTCCTTCTCTCCAAGTGATGTGAACCTCATGATGAGTTGGTGGGAGAAGCATGTGGCTTGGAGAGAAGAAAACAATGAGTTCATGGAAAAAACAGCATTTGGCTTCGTTAGATAGATGATCTATTTCTGATTTTGAATGGCTCAGGTGTACAATTTAAGGAGTTTTTTGATATACTAAATACAAATGATTTAGGTTTACTGTTTACACAGAAAACGAGGCAAACACAAATTGAATTTCTGGATGTGACAGTATACATCAAGGGAAATAAAATACAGACAATGTTACATCGCAAGGAAACAGCAACGAATAGTGTACTGTACGGGTCAAGCTTTCATACGGGATCATTAAAGAAAGGTATTCCCTATGGTGAATTTATGAGGTTGAAAAGAAATTGCTCCAATGTGAATGAAATGGAGAGCAAGTTTAGAGAGACTGAACAGTGATTCCTAAGAGAGGATACAAACATCTGGATATCAAACAAGGGGAAAAAATACCAAAATCCATGATATGTGAACAGACACTTACTAACAGACAAAGCTCAGCCAATGAGGTGGAGCACACGGCTATCAGACTAATGTTGACATATAGTTAAGAGAATCACAATATCCTAAATATTCTGAACAAATATTGGAGTGTGATTCAGAAAGATCCAGATATTGGTCAATTAACAGGGGTGCGATTGTAAGTGACCTATAGAGCACCTTCACTCAAGGATCACTTAGTAAAAAGCCACTTTGAGCTAACAACATCATGTAACTGGTTACAAGAGAAAAATAAGGGCTTTGCATGCTGCAGTAAGTGTAAGGCGTGTTGGATTGGAATGAACAAGAAGGAAATCTTCACTTTAAAGGAACAAACATCCCTATAAAGGAAAGGATAACATGTGACACCTCATTTGTGGTATACACCATTGAATGCCTTTGTGGACTGAGGTACGTGGGGAGTACGATCTGCCCTTTGAAAAAACGGATTCTTGACCATATAAAAGCAGTCCAGAATGGAGACATAAGCTTTGCAACGGCAAAACACCTACAGTTTCACGATGGAGCTGATTGGTCACACATGCGCTATTATGGTATAGTTTGTGTGAAGAAACATGAAAGGGGAGGTGACAGAATACTCACACTGAGATTTTTGGAATCAAGACTCATTATTAGACTCAAGACAAAGGTGCCTCATGGATTGAATATGGACGAAGAAATGCATAGTCACCTGTAGCGATTGAACAAATATGTGCCATTCAACATCAAATAGAATCTCATACTCAGAGAAATGGCTATCACAACATATACATCATGAGTAATTCCCATCAAGAATTATGGGATCAGACTATGTAAGGATATGCCGAAAATAGGAAATAGGTCTGCTTGTCTAGTAGCAGTGATTTGGATGTTCAGTGTAGGGACAAAAATGGACAACTTTCCTGACATGTAGAGAAGTGCTAATCATGGGAGAGTTCGCTCTTTCAGTAAGATCATGGCTGATAAGTTGTATGGTGGGAGGAGGGGCACCTGACCCGCCAAAGTGGTCTCTGATTGACATACGTATGTGGTAGTAACTGTGGGTATGTTCAGCCTCTTAATAATTGAATGTTTATAAATACTCTATGATAGACAGAGGGGCACTGGATTGCCAATGTGGTCCTGGTTTGTTTTCTACATGGAGTGATGTATAACTAGAGAATAAGGGAGACCTGAAGGAACCCGATGTTGTCAATTGAGTGGTTGGTAAGGGTACTATATGCAATACTCAATATCTGAGTGGGTATAATATAAAAAAGAAAACAACATAGAGTAAAATAACAAGATGGCCAGGATATTAATGCACACCAACATGTATGGTTACACAGGAACCCATATGTATTATCAGACACAAGGACATATAGTGAACTATGCTATTATCCAGTTTTCATATGAATACAAGAGAATGAATGAATTCACAATAATACTGCTGAATTACTATATCAATGACACAGCCCATGTATCATTGAGCTTAAATATATGGGCCCTCATCATGACATTAGCGGTAAGTGATAAAGTGGCGGAAATACCGCCAACAGGCCAGCGGTAACTACCGCCATATTATGACCATGGCGGGGAGAACTCCCATAGACAACCAGTGTACCACACCATCCGCCAGGGCGTTAACACCATGCACCACGGCGGTCGCCATCTACAGCCAGGCAGAAGACAAAATACCGCCCACCATTTTATGTCACAGGAAACTGCCAGGATTTCCAGGGCGGTGCCAACACCATCAAAAGCCTGGCATAAACAGAACACAGAAAACAAAAGACTCACCAACAAGTACACAGAGGACTCTGCTGCCACGGAACCGGAACTTCAAGTCTTCCTGATGCTCTTCTACGCCGTGCTCCACATGTAACACCCATGCAGACGAAGATGACGATGGTGAGTACATCCGCCTAGCACACAGGGAGGGGGGAGGAAAAGGAAAGTGACGCACACACGAATAACACACCCATACTCACAACCAGCTGCAGACATCAACCAATCGCACACGACACACGGCACAATAAAACATGGAGCAGATTTCAGAAGTACTGAAAATTTATTAGCAAGAGAAAAACCACCACATGGACCTGATATGTACATTTGTCCACAAAGGGCCAATGCCCAGTACAAAGGGCCCACATGGCCACAGGGCGCAGTCCAAGGCCCAACTTGTCTCCTGACATCAACTGCACAGAACTCTGCAGGGGCTTAATTTTGTAAGTAGGCAGGCACCTCAGGAGGATGGGGGGATGGGGGGCACCTCAGCCGAAATCATGAACTTTACCACTGGTTCTGGAGGGGGCTCCATGCCCATTTCTCTGTGCTGGGGGGTGCAAGGCCACAGTCTCTCAGGTGGGTACTTTCCCACTGGTTCTGGAGGGGGCTTCATGCCCATTTCTCTGCTGTGCTGGGGAGTGCAAGGCCACAGTCTCTCAGGTGGGCGACTTTCCCAGTGGTTCTGGATGGGGGCTCCATGTCCATTTCTCTGTGCTGCTGGGGAGTCCAAGACCACAATCTCTCAGGTGGGTGACTTGCCAACTGGTTCTGGAGGGGGATCCATGCGTATTTCTCTGTGCTGGGGAGTGCAAGGCCACAGTCTCTCAGGTGGGTAACTTGCCCACTGGTTCTGGAGGGGGCTCCTCGTACAGCAGTACAGAGTACCCTACTAGCCCCCTGCTGGAGGTGAGGGCTGCACTATCTCATCTGTAGGTGAGGGCTGCACTATGTCAACAGGTGAAGGTGCCTCCTGCCAGCCTCTACTGGAGGTGAGGGCTGCACTGTGTCAGCAGGTGAAGGTGCCTCCTGGGCAGCCTCTGCTGGAGGTGAGGGCTGCACTGTCTCATTGGGTGAAGGTGCAGCCTCTGCAGGAGGAGTGTGCTGCACTGCCTCAGCTGGAGGCGAGGGCTCCCTTACCACTGGTGGTGGTGTCATCCTGCCAGCCTCTGCTGTAGTTGAGGGTTCTTCCCCTTCATGGCGGATGTCCAGGGCTTCTTCCCCTTCATGGCAGGAGTCGAGGATTCCTTCCCCTTCATGGCAGGAGTCAAGGACTTCTTCCCCTTCATGGCAGGAGGTGCGGCCTCCTTCTCCTTCATGGCAGGAGTCGAAAGCTTCTTCTTCTTCATGGCAGTGGCTGTGAGATCTTTATCCTTCCTGGCTGGTGGAGTGGGAACCATAACTGTCTTGCCTCCATGACTAGGAGGTACCTTCACTGTCTGTGTGGACTGTTTGGCTGAGGCGCTGGGCTGGATCATTGGGACCCTGCTCTTATGGGCAGGATGGGGGGGAGGGGAAGGGAAGAGGTCAAGTTGGGCGAGGAAAAGCTTTTTAGAGACAGTGGGGCGGGAAGAGTGAAGAGGGATGGGAGTGGACGTTGAGGGAGTTGTTGGAGGAGTATGTCTGATGGATTTGGGTGCAGGTGCATGGGGAGTGTGCTGATGTGAGGTGGAGGCTGTTGGGTGTCTGAGTGCTTGCGTTTGTGACCTTCAGGAGGAGGGGGGACAGACAGGGTTTGAAAGGACACAGGGGACGCATGCATGGATGTTGTGGAGGTATCTGCTAGTGAGGTGTGTGTGCTGCTTGGTGTGGTGATGCTGGTGGTGGATGTTAAAGCAGTGCATGCAGGTCTGAGTGTGGACATGATTGTGAGGAAGGTGGAGGAGGAGGAAGACGGGGAGACAGTGGAGGCAGTGGATGTGGTTGTGTCTACAACTGTCTGGTGTTAGCGTATGTGCTTGTGTGTTGAAGTGTGGTGCCTGTGTTTGACTGTGCTACTCTTGTGTGTTGTCTTGTGTGCATGCTCGTCTGTATGTGTGCATGGGATGGGTTGGGATTGAGGAGACTGGGACTGGGAACTGGTAGTTGGAGGGGGGAAGGTAGGGACAATGGCTGCCATCAGAGAGGAGGCCAGAGACAGAATCGATCTCTGTTGGGCCGCCAATCCACTGTGGATGCCCTCCAGGAATGCATTGTATTACTGCTTCTGGGATGCCATCCTCTGGATGGCATTCACAGTGGTTGACTGCCCTACAGAGATGGATCTCAGGAGGTCAATAGCCTCCTCACTCAGGGCAGCAGGGCTCACTGGTGCAGTGCCTAAGGTGCCTGGGGCGAAGGGGATGCCCACTCTCCTGGGTGAGCGGGCACGGGCAACTCGCTGAGGTGATGCTGGGAGGGTGGTGCTGGTATGGCGGTGACGGCTGTACCTGCAGCTGGGGTGGTGACAGAGGTGTCCGCCACCACCAGGGAGCTTCTGTCGGAGGAGGTATCGGAGTCAGTGTTGCCACCTCCTGTCTCCGCCATGGTGCTCCCCTCACCCTCCATCCCACTGGTTCCCTCGGCGTCGGTATACTCTGCATCCTGGGTCCTGTGGGATGCAGCTCCCTTTGTCGCCAGTGCCCCTGATCCGGCACCAGATGATGCTAATGCACACATGGACAGGATGACAGAAGATAAGGGCGGGGAGAGAGAAAGAGAACACTGGGTCAATTACTGCACCAACACCACTGTCGGCATACACAGCGCCGTCACACACAGGGATCAGGCTTGAACACTATGCATTGTACTGCCATTGATGTGGCTATATGCCACACCAAGATGAGGGCCAAACACCACCAACTGCACGCCTCCTGGGACCCACTAAGCCCTGTGTGACATGGAATGCAACCTAGCTAGGTTACCTTGTTTTCCCTTTCAACCATTACCCTGGAGCTGGATCACCCTGCAATGTCTGGCCTGGCATTAAGGGGCACCCACTAACTGACACCCACCACCCGGATCCCATGCCACCTACCAATTATTGTAGTAATGCCCACTCTAATCACCCCCTTGTGGCTGCTGTGATGCCCTCAAGCACCCATCCAGCTCTGGGTAGGCCACTGCCAGTATGCGGGCCATCAGGGGGGTCAGGTTCCGACAGGCACCCCTTCCTCATTGAGAGGCCATCCCCAACTGGGCCTGCGCGGTCTTCCATGCCCAGAGTCTCAGGTCCTCCCACCGTATCGGACAGTGGCTGCTCCGCCTGCCATAGACCCTAGGATCCGCACGTCCTTGGCGATGGCACGCCACAATCCCTTCTTTTGATGGGTGCTGACCTGCAGAGGCGATACAGATGGGAGGATACCATTACACTACCAATCCAGCCTGTCACACATATAGTCCATCAATCCCGTTTCCTTTACCATTGGCCCACACATTGCCAGCGCACACAGTGTACACCACCACATGACATCACCCCTCATCCTTCCCACATGCATCGTACCCAAGATGTACTCACCTGTTGGTCTGGAGGCCCATACACCAGTCCGTACTGGGGTAGGACTCCATCCACCAATCACTCCAACTCCTCCGAAGTGAAGGCAGGGGCTCTTTCCCTGGTCACACGGGCCATGGTAGGTTCCAGACACAGGTCACAGCAGCACATGCAGTGTAGGTGTTCTCCTGTTGAAGGTCAGGAAACAAGTGAGGAATCAGATAGAAGATGGCAGACACGTTTGCGGCGGTGTACACCGTCATCGCCGGCGCAGATCCCCATTGGCCACTGTACTCCATAGAGACCCATATTATCCAACAAGGAATTGCATGGCAGTGCAAGACCGCCTTCCGCCACGACGCCCAACGTCGGCGGAGTTACCTCACTTCCACCTGTCCCTACATACAGGACAGGCAGTCGCCATGTCATGGTGATGGACAACCATCAGATCAACCTTTTCTGCGTCACTGCCTAGATTTGCACATACCTGTCATTCCCACTGTTCCATCACATATATGCAACATGTATATTGAGGTTGTGGTTCCATTGTTCAAATTGTGACATTCGTGTGTGCCTCAGATACCTACTGCTGCAGATGAATAGGAGGAGAAGACGAACCCCCGCGTACAGACCCCTTGTGGATTTGGCTACACTGGAGGACAGGCACATAATACTCACCTATAGACTGGAGAGGGCCACAATCATAGAGCTGTGTGCCCAATTGGAGCCTGACCTGATATCAGCTATCCATCATCCTACTGGGATCCCCCCTCTTGTGCAAGTGCTTTCAGTGCTCCATTTACTGGCAACTGGTTCTTTCCAAGTGACAGTGGGCTTGGCAGCTGGACTGTCACAGCCAATGTTTTCTATTGTGCTGCCAAGGGTATTGTCTCTTCTGGTGAAACACATGTGCAGCTACATTGCTTTCCCCCGGTGGAAGATTTGGCCACTGTATAGGCAGGATTCTATGCAATGGGCCATATCCCCAATTGCAGCATCCCAAATGTGATTGCCCAACTACAGAGGCACAAGGTGTGGCTAATAGGTGAGCCAGATACCCTACCCACTGTATGTCAGTGTATGCCTTCAGGTGTTCTCCCCATAGGATTGTGTAAGGCTAAATGTTGTCACTCAATACTTGCAGGTGACTCTGGCTACCCAAACCTATTGTGGCTGCTGATCCCTGTGAGGAATGCCAGGACAGCGGCTGAGGACCGTTATAATGAGGCACATGGGAGAACCAGAAGAATAATCGAGCGGACCTTCGGCCTCTTGAAGGCAAGGTTCAGGTGCCTCCATCTGACAGGTGGATCCCTGTGCTACTCACCCGGAAAGGTCTGCCAGATAGTAGTGGCATGCTGCATGTTGCTCAACCTGGCCCTCAGACGACATGTACCTTTTCTGTAGGAGGAGGGGACTGGAGATGTCCCTTTTGCAGTAGTACACCCTGTGGACAGTGAGGATGAGGGGGCAGAGGATGAGGATGAGGACAACAGAACATCAGTTATACAACAATACTTCCAATGACAAACAGGTGAGGCAGTGGAACTGAACATTTCTCTGACTATTTATTTATCTGTGTGCCAGTGGCATTATGGTATTCACTTCCTTTGCATCTCAACTTACTGTCACCTATGGCTTCTCATTTTCCAGATGTTGGTGATATGATAACATTGTCCTGATGTGATCACTACAGACAGTTCCACGTCATTATTTGTTAGCTATCACAGTGTTCAGATCATTTGCACTCGATGTGACTGTTCCCACAAATGCACATTTAAGACACATAAAACAGTGTTATTCAAATTGTGCTCAAGGGTGTTTATTGTAGTGCTATAAAACTGAGGGTGAAGTGCAATGGAATGGGGTGATGGTGGAGGAAAACCTAGGGTATTGTTCCAATCAGTTTGTAGCACAGGCCCAGTGTCCAAGAGGCCATACGATGGGGAGCAATGGCAGTTCAAAGTGGACAAGGTGACAGGGTGGGACACAAGGGAGACAATCAGGAGAGTCTCATTTCCTGGCGGTGGTCTTGGTTTTGGCAAGTGTCTCTCGCTTCTGTCTGGTTCGCAGGGAACGTTTGCGGGGTGGTTCACCTTCTGCAGGGGGAGGGGTGCTGGTGGCCTGTGGGTCCTGTGGCGGGGCCTCCTGTCCACTAGCTGCCGTGGAAGTGGAGGGCTAGTGGTAGGGTCCCACTGCTATGCAGTTCATTCCCTCATGATGTTGGCCCTGACTGCCAGCACCCCTGCTATTGAGATGTGGTGTTGAGGGCCTGGAAGTCCTTCCTAATCTCCTGATGGTGTTCCTCCTGCAGCCACTTGTTCTCCTGCATGTTGTTCAGAATCTGGCCCATTGTGTCCTGGGATTGTTGGTAGGCCCCCAGGACATTGTTGAGGGCCTCCTGGAGAGTTGGTTCCCTGGGCCTGTCCTCCCAGGCGCACAGTGGTCCTCCCAGTGTCCCTGTTGCCTTGTGCCCCTGCCCCCTGAACGGTGTGCCCACTGCCACTGACCCGGGTCCCTGATTGTCTTGGGTGTAAGGTGGAGACTGGGGTCCCTGTACAGGTGGGCAACCTGTTGATTGACGTGTCCTGGGGACAGAGATGTAGGTACGCTGGGTGAGTGCTGTGTTGTTGGTAACTGATGGGGGAGGCTCTGTTGTAGTCTGTGAGTAGTCTGGGGTGACCGACTGTCCAGTGGTCCCTGATGGGCCAGGTTGTTGATCCAGATCCTGGAGTCCAGAGTTACTGTCATCACTGGGCACATCTTCTGATGGGGCACCTCCTCTCCACTGAGATTGGCTGGAGCACCTGTGGAGATGTAAGTGATGTATTATGCTTCATGCCTGTGGCATATTGTACAGCCATATCTTCCCCTCTATGGTTGCTTTTGTCCTGCCATGGTTTAATTGTGTATGGTGATGTATTGTGGGATTGTTAGTTCCCCTATGCTGTGCATTCTTTGGTGATGGGTATCCATGCAGAGCAGTGAGGACTCCCATGCATTGGTATGGCATGCAGGGCTGGGCATTGGAGTTAGTCATTTGTGTAGCTGCAGTGTGTGGGATGGAGTGAAGTGATGGGGTGAGGGTGAGGGAGTGTGATGGCAGGCAGGTATGGGGGGTCCTAAGTGGTAAATGTTGACTTACCAGTGTCCAGTCCTCCGGCTACTCCAGCAAGTCCCTCAGGATGCAGTAATGCCAAGACTTGCTCCTCCCATGCTGTGAGCTTTGGGGGAGGAAGTGGGGGTCCACCGCCAGTCCTCTGGATGGCGAGCTGGTGCCTTGGTGCCACAGAACGTACCTTCCCCCGTAGGTCATTCCACCTCTTCCTGATGTTGTCCCTTGTTCTTGGATGCTGTGTCCCACGGCGTTCACTCTGTCCATGATTCTCCACCATAGCTCCATCTTCCTAGCAAGGAATATCTGCTGCACTTTTGCTTCAAACAGCTGTGGCTTTATCCTGACTATTTCCTCCACCATGACTCGGAACTCCTCATCTGTGAAACGGGGTGCCTTTGTGGGGCCATGGGTGTTGAGTGATGTGTGTAAGTGTGTGGGTGTTGGGTGGTGTGATTGGGTGTGCGTAGTGGAGTGCGTGAGGGATGTATGGGTGTATGTGTATTTGTTTCAGTGGTCTTGATGTCTGTCCAGTGGCAATGATTTGTATTCGTAAAGGGTTGTGGGTAATGTGGGTGTGTGTTTTATAGTGGTGTGAGTGGGTGGGTGTGGTGTGTGTATGGGTGTCAGGTGTGTGTTGTTTGAATTGCCAATGTATTTGGGTGTCCATTCTGAGCACGGCAGTGTGTACCGCCTATGGTTTACCGCTGTTAAATGTCCGCCGTGGTAATTCATCAGTCATGATGTGGTGGGTGTTGTTCTGTTGGCGTAACAGTATAGGTGCTGGGACCGACAGTTTACCACTGACCTTTGGGCTTGACAAATTTGTGTATGTGGCTGTATTCTGTCAGTTTGGTGTGTGTTTGTTATAATATGCCCAACGGATATTCGCCACTGTGGCGGTATGTTGGCGGCCGTCAGCGTGGCGGTTAACAGTTTTACCGCCAATGTCATAATGAGGACCATAGTGTTTCATATGTGTGATGGAATAACAAAGTTATTGGGAAAATGGAATTTAAAGCTTGTTCACAGGTATTTGCTTTCTTTAATGTTGGTTCATTCATTAATATGTTGTAAATGTTTAAGTGAAATAATTGGAACTAAGTATCCCAGAATGCTGCATAAGGGCATAATATGGGTGGCTATATATGGTTGACATAGAAAATGCACTCACTAACCGTGATCAAACCTTTGTTAGTTGAAATGCGTCGGTGATGGAGATTGTTTGCTCTGGTGAATATTAAACGTGTATTAAGGGGGTCCGTGCCATCCTGGAGGTCTTAAGACCGCCAAGGCCGCCGTGGCGGTCAGACTGCTGCCAATGTAGCGGTCCGACCGCCACATTATGATCGTGGCGGTAATGCTACGGATGGACCGCCAGCACCGCCAGATTACGAGTTTTTGTCATTCTGGCGGTCCTGGCGGTTCTAACCTGCCAGGGCACTGTTGCAAGCAGCACTGCTCTGGGGATTACGAGTCCCTTCTCTGCCAGTGATCACATGTAAAGGCTGGTGGAGATGGGGGCCTGGGGCCACCCTGCACTGCCCATGCATTAGGCATGGGCAGTGCAGGGGCCTCCTCAGACAGCCCCGTCACGATGTTCACTGTCTGCTTTGCATTTCGAGGGTGCTTGTGCACCCTATGCACTACAGCATTGGCGCTGGTTCTATTATGAGCCGGAGACAATGCTGAAGGTCGTTTCTCGCTGAAACAGAGAACAGGAGGCAAGCCAGCAAGCCCTTGGAATCACTCTGGTTCTGGGTTCAAGTGTTGTGGGCCCAGTCTTTCTCACCCAGGCTAGGAGGGCAGTAGGCTGCAGGACAGTACAGCAAGAAAGTAGGACTTCCAGAGCAGCAGTCCAGCAGAGTAGCAGTCCTTGTAACAGCACAGCAGTCCTCCATCCTGGAAGGGTAACACACAGGTCCAGAAGTATACTGAGTTGGTAAGGATGAGAGAAGCATTACTTATACCCAGTTGCACCTTTGAAGTAGGGGTGACTTCAAAGAAGGGCCTAAGAAGTGCACAGAAGTCTTTTCTTTCTGCTCTGGCTCCAGACACACTACAGCAGGTATGCAGCCCTTTGTGTTGAAGCAGGACTGTCCTATTCAGGTGTGTCAGCTCCTCCCACCCATCATGCCCAGCAAGGCCTATCAGGATGCTGCCGGCCCATCAGTCACACCTAAGAGTCCTTTGTGTGTGTCTGTCTAGAGGGAATGCACAGTCCCAGCTGTCACCCTAGCCCAGAGGTGTATTGGAGGCAGGTAGCAGGCACACAGGGCTTAAGAGCAGAAAAACGCCAACTTTCTAAAAGTGGCATTTTCAAAATTGTAACAATAAATCCAACTTAACCTTTAAGGAGGATTTATTATTACAATTTCATATGTACGAAACATGACATATGTACGAAACATGACATATGTACTCCTTCTCAATTAGGAATTACAGCTTATTAAATATAATAAGGAATCTCAAATATTAACCTATGAGGGAGTAGGCTTCACAGTAGTGAAAACAAATTTGGGAGATTTTCACTACCAGGACATGTTTAACTTAAAAGTACATGTCCTACCTTTTCGTTACATTGCACCCTGCCCTTCAGGACTACCTATAGCCTACCTTACGGGTGACATGTGCATAAAAGGGAAGTTTAAGGCTTGGGAAGAGGTTTTAAATGTCAAGTCAACATTGCACTGTAAATTAAACACACAGGCTCTGCAACGGCAGGCCTTAGACATGTTTAAGGGCTACTTGAGTGGGTGGCACAAGCAGTGCTGCAGTCTTACTAGCATCTATGCCAGTCACTCGAACAAGTAAATAGCATTTTCCCAGGAGCGGATGATAGTAGTTCTCCTAGATTGAAGAGTGTTCCTACTCATATTTACCAACCTCCATATGGGCATGGGGTTCTTGGTTGTCAGTGCAATTGGTTATCACTCTTTGTTGTGGCCCAATTTTGAATCCTGATGATGGTCTCTGGGACCCCAGGGCCATTGAAGACAGAAATGTCAACGATTTCACCTCATTGGCACTGTGCTTGCCATCATATGGGTATTCAGTCCTTCACAGTGTATGGAAAGAGAGATCAGTATTTTGGACTGTGGACTGAAAAACGTTTTGAGTTCAGAGGAGCTGATGCCTCCCAAAGATCCTTGGATTTATCTAAATGCCAGTTATGCAGGATCTTCACAGAGGTGACAGTGTTGATTGTGTTGTTGATCTACAAAGATTTATATATTGATTTATACGGCTTTTATATGATTGATTATAATACAGCTCTGTATAACAGTATGTTTTAATTGACCTGTGTCTCAGTGTCTCCATTTAGGGGAGTTGAATCTTTGGATCAATGAGATATTGCAAGAAAACGAATGTGTAAATAACTCCTCCAAAACACTTATGTTGTTGACAATTGTCTTTATCCAGTTTTCTAGGGAAATATTGGGTAGCCCTGTGGATCTATAATAATGCAGTCCTACTGTTAGCATATAATTTACAGACGCTGGACACATATATTGCACTTTACGAGGGACTCAGAAGTACATTGATTATGCCAATTGTAGATGTATCAATTAAACCAGGTTTAGGGAGAGAGTACATACACTTTAGCACTGGTCAGCTGTGGTAAAGTGCTCAGAGTCTTAACAATAACAAATTCAGCAAAAAAAGGAAGAAAGTTTGGGCGTGACCCTGTAGAGCAGGCCATTTCCAACAAATTCTCACACTAGACCCCTACAAAGCTAGTGGCGTGCACCTAAAATATAACTAAAAAAAGTGTTCAATAATTTACATATTTAAAATCAATTAAATAATTAATTCACACATAATAATTAATTGGTAATTGATTAATACGTAATTAACACCCCTACAAACCTAGAAGCCTGCAAATAAAATATAAGTGAAATAAATATGTAATCCATGAATTGCACAATTGAAAATCAATTAAATTAGTAACCAGTTACACTATAAAATAATATTTATAATTAAATCAAAAATTCTAAATCTCATAAAATCACAAGCTATATTTTAAAGCATTAGTAACATTTATATATACAATAGTAACACATAAAATTAATATATCAACAAAAACACATTAAAATAATTAAAATACAATATTTTTAACAACTATATTACTGAAAATGATATTAAAAAAATGAATATTCTTTACAATGATATCCCTTACCTTAAAAAACGATATTCTAGTGCATCACAATATTTGTGTGTCACGATATTTAATTTCCGATACTTATGTATCCCGCTATTTTAAACTCAATTTTTTTTCTAAATATCGATCAACAAAGAAACATTTATATTTTTCTTAGCCAAATCTCCTGATAGAATCTTCCTCCACATTGGGACTGATGTCTTCAATATAGTATAAAGTTCAGTTATTTTATTTCAAATATATATTTTCTCACGGTTTACTTTTTAGAGTGTGCTTTTTCCTCTTGCACAAAAATAATGGGATACTCTTTTTTTGCAATCTCTTTATTGATTTAATACAACCCGGTGGAAACCCGGTGGAAAAGCAGCCACCAGTTTGCAAACTTTAACAAGAGACTTACAGATGAAGTTATATTAGAGTCTACTGACAGAGGCATGTCCTAAGCCCTAATGGGCTAAAATGTAAGCCCAGAAAATGTAAACAGCCACACAATGACTCTCTCCATTCTACCATAGTTCTCCCCATTTCCTGTGTCTGCCCAAGACTACCACTCAAACTCTCCCAGGGAGATACTTCCTCAGCTTGCTGCTTTGGGAACCATACATTGTTGAACTTCTTAGACCATCTCCGTGCCGGGTACACTAATTTTTCAGATCGCATACACCAGTCCACGTGGGCTCCCAGGCACTCAGCGTTGGGAGCTGTTCTCTTCCCCAGATTCTGATCACATTGCGTTCCACCACCATCAGTGCTGTGTTACAGAATAGCAGGGATTATCAGTTCGAGAATTCTTCTTCCCATATGCCCAGGGTTATCAGTTGTGGAGGAAGCTCCAATGTGAAGTCCAGGGCTGCATCCATCAGCCTTTTTTCCCCAGTGCATCTGGATCCTGCGGCATCGCCAAATGATATGTAGCAGTGTGCTTTTCTTGTGTGGCCGCAAGAGATATTGTAGTTGCTGATAGCTCAAAAGCTGCCCACCGGACAGCTTGTATTTCTCCTGTAATTCAGAACACAGCATTAGCTCATTGCCTCCTCAAATATTCCCCACTTTGGAGATTCCCAGCAGGTCCTATCCATGTCCCTGTATCGCCCATAGTTCCTTCACTGTCTCTGAGTGCCACAGTGGGGTCTCTAGTGTTAGTTTACCTTTTCAACCAAGGGCCTTGGTGGTTTAAGCCATGTCCAGACCATCACTGCTGTATGTATCAGCACAGAGCCATCCCTCTTTTTCCCATATAGTCACTGGATGTATCCTTGCATATCCATTAACAGTTAGATGGCCATCCCTTAGGGCTCCTGCTGAGAGGAGAAGGCCCAGTCATTGACTACCTGGAGCTGTGTTGCCCAATAGTACAGGTGTATGTCATGGAGGGCTATTCCACCTTCCAGAGGTTTTCTAGTAAGGAACGTCCAGGCAGTCCTCAGTGTCCTGCTATGCCCTCCCCCAAAGCAGGTCTCGCATTACATACCCAACAGCATTAAAGAAGCCTTCAGGAACCTCAAATTGGGCATTCTGTAAAATATAAAGACATTTTGGCAGATAACTAATTTTGTATAGAGCCACTTTGCCCACTAGGGAGAGTGCAAACTTCTTCCACCATTCCTCCTCAGTTTGATAGGAATCCAGACATTTCCTCAGGTTCTCCACTAGGAACAGGTCTTGGTAATTTGTGACGAAAATCCCAAGATATTTAAAACCTCTAGGCTGCCACGCTGAGGGGTAGTGCCAGGTCCAGTCCCCTCTCTCCTTTGTCAGTGGGAATGCAGTGGACCTGTGTCATTTAATTCTAAGTTCTGAAAAGGAGGTGAACACCTCCAGACTCTCCAGCACCCTGAGTACCGAGTGTTACAGTTCCGTTAAATACAGCACTGTGTCAACCCCATATAGGGATACAACATCCTCCCAGTCTGGGTCCCATTTTATAGCCTGCATCAATGCATCTGTTTGCAGCCATCAGTCCAAAAGAGTGATTGCCATTGCAAACATTCAATGGGATAGTGAGAACCCTTGTCGGGTAAACCTGCATAGGGAGAAAGCCCCATTCAGTCTGACCCTAGGCACGAGTCCCTGTACAGTACGAGCACCTATGATAGGACCCTCCTCCCTATACCCATTCTTTGTAGAATTGCCTAAGGTAAGGCCACTGAGTGAGTAAAAGGCCTTTTAAGAATCTAAGGTGAGAAGGATATCCAGATTGGTCATCTGGTCACAACATGCCAGAAACCCAGCTAGCCTGCTGAGGTTATGCTGTGTCACCATGAAGGGCATGAAGCCCAATTGATATGGGGCCACCAATGTATCAATTACCTCGAGCAGGTGATTAGGAATGACCTTCACCAAGATTGTGGTTTGTTTATGTGTCATAACTATTGTCACCTGTTGGAGATCTCAGGGTGAGAACCCCTTCCAGCTTTGTCCTGTTAAAAATTTACCTGAGTGGGCCCACTATTTCAGATTTTGTGCATTTAAAAAATTCAGGGGGAATTTGGGGCCTGGGGATTTCCCACTTTTCATCTGTCCTATGGCTTTGGCCATCTCCTGCCCTGAAAACTCTGCATCTAAGGATTTGCTGAACTCCTCCTGTAATCTGGGCACAAGTATGCTGTTTACAAAGGCCTTCAGGCTCTGCGCAGGAGTCCACCCTAGAATGATAGAGGTCCTCCTGGGGCATCACAAGCCTGCTCTATCTCCTCTGGTGGTTCCACCTTCTCCCCGAACCTGTTTCAACCAGGACAATACAGCTTTATCCTTCCTCCTTTTTGGCCAACCATGCTAGCAGTTTGCCTGTTGTGTTGACTACCTCGTAGACTTTGCCCTGTTTTGCCCTATTTGTCCTCTGTGTGTATCAGATTACGCAAGTCCTCCCATCCCCCCTCAATCTTGCCCTCTGAGCTAGTGGTGGAATTGGTCCTTTATTTAGCATCCCACAGTGTCAATCTTGCCTCTAGCTCCCTGGTCTTATTGCTAGTTTCCCTTTTGTTTGTCTAAGACATGAGCTATGAGGTGTCCATGCAGGGCCGTCTTATAGGCCTCAGACCTATGGACCTCCAAGTCCATTTTCCTAATGTTTTCCTAAAAAAAATGGGTTGTGGTCTCAACTACCAGTTTCCTAGTGCCCCAGGCAGTCAGGTTCCAAGAGTCAAGCTACCACTCTCTCCTTGCACCCAAGATATCTGTTTGTAGGTGCATTGTCAATGGTGAGTGATCAGAGATGACTCATGCAAGGATAGCAGTATGCACAAACCTGCCCAACTGGGTCTTAGTGTTAGAAATTAGTCATGTCTGGTCATCGAGCATAACTGGTTGGAGTTATACATGTATTGTTGCATCCCTGGGTGTTCCTACTGCCACAGGTTCACCAATCCCATAGAGTCTAGGAAGGACACCAGATGCAAATATTTTCTTGGCCTCTCAACTGACATTGCCATCCTGTCACTATGGTGTGTTAGGTTGAGGCTCCCCTATCAGAAGTTTGGCCTTGGCACCTCTGCAAATCATGCCCCCATGCTGTTCAATCCCTTGGTCTGTAGGCTGAGGGGAAATACGAGGTGGCAAGTGTCAGGCTCGTACCATCATCCGCTCACTGCAGCCTTTCAGCCCATGCTGTCCACTCATGCCGGGGACACCTATAAAGGCAGAGACCAGTGGGCCACTATGCCCACCCCTCTGGATCGGGACGAGAAGCCTGTGTGTGATTGCAAGCAATATCTGCCACAGCTTAACACCCTACAGGTGTTCCCCTCAGGATGTGTTTCCTGCAAGAGTACTATGTCTGGGTTGTTTCACTAGGTATTTCCACATTGCCCCCATCTTCAACTTGCTGCCTAGACCATTCATATTCTGGGATAGAACTTTGAGGGTGAAGCCCGGGAGTGTCAGGTGTGCTGAGGTCATTGTCCTGAGGGTCTGTCATTGTCTGGTGCCCTCTCATTTTGGTGGTGTCTCAGAGTGCCTTCATCAGTACCCCTCATGTTGCAGATCTTGATCTACCAACCCCTCCAATGCTTGATGTGCCTGCCACCTCAACACGAACAACAATAACATTTCAAATTAAGATAATTTTTCTCTTCTGGTGTAAGAAAGATGGGTAGGCCCAGCATTGTGAATGTAATTTCTGTGACTTTCTAGACCACGATCTTTTGAGTGTCCCCAGAGGAATATCACCTGTCCCATGCTGGCTGCGATAATCGTCTGTGGCCCTCACACTAGTATATTGCCATTTTCGGGGTGACTACTGTCCAGATGATCTCCCCTGAGTCTGCTCTGGATCTTACAGATTCACTGCTGTCCTTTTCTGAGTCTTTTGCCATGGCCTCCCACTTGTTTCCTGACTCCTATGAGTAGTGTAGTTAGATATCCACCACCACCTTGGCCTTCTCGGCCTCTGCTTGGGTGCTGGTCGGAGCAGCCATTGGGCCCCTGCGTCACCAACATAGTGGTTGTTGTCACCACCAATCCTGCTCCTGGGGTGGCTCGGGGGGTGGCTCTAGTGAATCAAAGAGCAAATTACCCCTTGATTCCAGCCATCCGAATACAGCACCAGACGTGTAAAAGAAATGTGTGTCATCTTTGTTGCCAATGTGCAACTTCACCAGGAAGAACAGGACATATTTTAGATTTTAAGTCCGGAAGTCACCTGCTGGAATGTGTCAAGTTGCTTTTGCACAGCAGTGGTGTAGTCTCGGTTAACGTTCACCAAGTACCCCCTATCAGCCAAGGACCATGGGCTTGCACCACCTGTAGGATGTGGTTGCAATTGCAGTAGTTAAGCAGGCTCCCACTACTGGCCTGGGAGGCCTACCCTGCACTCTTGTGTCCTCTCAACTGTGAACATCTTCAATATTTTGCCTCCCAACACCTCTGAGAGGAGCCAGTCCTCCAAGAACAGCTCCATACTTGGGCTTTCTAATGTCTCAGGACCCCCCCCCCCCCCAAACCTCACATTATTCTTCCGGCAGTGCCCTCATCGTCGTCCACCCTGTCCTGTAAGTGAATCACCATAATCATTGTGTCATCCTCCAAGACCCTGGGCTCCAGGCCGGTCAGCACCTGCTCTGTTTCACTCACTCTCCCTGTAGTCTGTCTACAGGAGTCAAAGATCAAGGTCCACTGTATCAATTTCTTTCCCCAGTGTTGTTTTAGTGTCCTGGATAGCCACCAGTATGGTGGCTGTGTGGGTCTCCAGACCCTGGTCTGTTTCCAGGAGGCCCTTGTCACAAGCGTCATTTGACTGTCCAGGGGAGTCCATGCCTGGTCCCATCTTTTGTGTCTTCAGTTGTACCATACCCCTGCCAGGACTCTGGGTCCTGTCCCATGTCTTCTCGTGACTGGTGGTGATGTCCTGGGGGAGTACTTCCTCCTCTCATCAGAAAGCATGCATGGACTACTGCAGCTGGTCTGCCATATGCAGGGGGTCATCAGTCTATTCTGCCCCAGCCCAAACCCCCTCTCCAAACCCCAGAGACTGACTACCCAGCCCCCTGCTATCCAGGACTTTGGAAGAGCCCAAACTGGGCAGTTGCTTCCACCACCATGCAGGCATGACCATCCTTCACCTGCCTTTAGCCCCCCAACCAGGGGACACAATTTAGTTTGTACTGGTTACTCCCCTTCCCTTGTGACCCTCTGGGAAGCAGAACTGCCTGTCGCGCCCCATCTGCAGTCCAGGTACTATGCCAGCAAGGTATGTACTCTGGGCCACAGCATCCACCCTTTCCTGCCTGCCTCCTGTTGTGGCCCTTTAGGGCCATTGTTCTTCACCCTCGCGCCCAGTCTGAGAAGCAGTGCTGTAGTCTTCAGGCCCCCTGGGACCAGTGTGGGCCCTCCTCACTTTCACAATGTGCCATGAGTGGCCCTGCCTATCTCCTTTTTCACTCCTTTGGGGCTGAACCGCCAGGCCCTAGCCCCCCTCACTGTGGAGTCTCAGCAAGGGGCTGCTTACCCCTCGCAGGACCACTGGATCCTCATGGTGTCCCTGCCAAGACCGAGAGCAGGGTCTTCTTCACTGTGTGGCTGCCCCAGCCACCATGTTGCTGGGCCTTCTGGGGAATTCAGGTTGGTGATTGTCTCTCTTGAGTGCCTCCCTTTCTATCCGGCCAGTGCCACAGCACACCCCAGGGCTTCTCAACCTCCTATAATGCCATTGTGTCACCCAGAGGGCAGTGGGATCCAGTCTACATGTGGCTTGCTGCCGGCGTGGAATGCTCGCATGGCCATCTTCACTGGAAGTTCTCCACCCCTTGAATAATGGAATTCTATCTTGGCAGTACCTTGGAGCTACTCATGTGAAAGCATATTAGAAGAAAGATCGAATTTCCAAAACCTAAAATGGTGGAATTTTATTATGGGATTTAGGTTACAGTTGTTCGTGTAAAAGCTTGTTAGTCGCTCTACTCCTTAATTGATAAACACATCTCATCTCAGAACCTTCTTAGATACTTTTTCAAAATATTTTGGAGGGTAGTGGTTTCTATAGATTTCTCTATTCCTTGTAATCCTAGGGAACTTTGAAAATGTTTTAAAGTTTCACAATGTTTGGTGTGGATCATAGATTAGTATTAGGCAGAAGATCATGAGCTGTTCTGGGAAACTGTAATGGCTCTGAAAACTCTGTAATTCTTCTTTGGGTCTGGCCATGGTCACTTTCTTCTAGGATCAGGTATCCTTGCTTGTAAAACTCAAGCAATTTTATTTGCCCACATAAATGTTTACATTTTTCTTTGTATGGAGACTTGCTTCTCTAGTGCGTGTACCAGCAAATACCAAAATATAAATGTAGAGGTGGGATTAATTAAAATCTTAATAAAATTAAGCCTGAGATCTCTGTCAAAGGTAGATGCTCTTTATCACTTAATATATCTTCAGATTAGTTGATTTGGTAACTGAGATTCAATCATAGAGTTATGTCCATTTTGTTTGTCAAAATTAAAGGTAGTTCTTGAATATCTTATTTTTTCAAGTAGATCATCTGATTCCATTTTAGGGGCATATTTATAAGCCCCTAGCGCCACCTTATGCCACATTTGTGGCATTTATTTCCACACAAATGTGGTGTTAAGGTGGCATTTCCCACACGCCATATTTTTAAAGTGGTGTAATGCTTGCCTTGTGCCACTTTGTAAACCCTTGTGCCACATTATGCCTGCGCCAGGCATAATGAATGCAAGGGGGGCGTTCCCCTGTTAGGGAGGCTGAAAAAATAGACCCAGGAAATCTATGCTCAGAACAGGCGTTAAAAGGGGGCATAGCATTATTTAGAATGGGCCCCTTTGTACTCTGCAGGAGTCGCACCAACATTTTGGCGCTACTCCTGCATAACACATCAAGAGCGTCACATAAAATGACGCTATTGCCCCCTACCCTATGCCATGGGGCTCTGTTCTTTAAATTTGGTGCACACATGATGGCTATAGGGGGAGCTAAGGGGCACATCAGCCCGCTTTAGATGTTGGCGGTCCCATAGGCGAAAGACTGCCAAGGGCTTGCCGTCTCTGCCAGGAATCTGCACCGCGTCAATGGTGCTATTAAACATAGTGGCCGGTGGTTGGATTCCAGCCACCGTTCCCGCCAAGCAGATTATGATGTGCCTCCCCACTAAGCCAACCATGGCAGTATTACCTCCGTACCTGAGTTGGTGAGTTGGAAGGGAAATGAGGTAAAAACATACCCTTTTTCGCATTTCCACTCCAGTTTTCGACTGAACACGCCTGGACAAGACCTGCTGCTGCTGCTGCCACTAGACCATGGAGTACACATCACTCCGCTGTCGCAACTCAAAAGTAGAGATCTCTTATTACCTGTGTACGTTGTTTGGTCACTGCACATGAGTTCAGGACCACTGCAGTCATATACAAGTCACAGTTATTTCTTGAAAATACTTGGGACATATGTCAGGAACACATTTCTGTCGAAGATTGATGGAGGCACACTGGTACAAGATACATAGTGGGCACATACACAATTTTTATTGTGGTGTCAGTATTCATTGCCAAATGAATGCTGGCACTACAATAATGATGACATCACACTTGTCACTATGTCTATGTGTGCACATTGCAAGGGAACATGTAACTGTGACGTGATACCAGTTGTGTATGTAAGTCAGAACGTGAATGTGTGTGTGAGATTGGATTGACTGGCTGAGGTGGAGGGAGCTGTAGTAGGTGATTTGGTTGTGTTTGTGTGTGTGCCATTAGATTATGGGTGTAATGTTATGTATGCTGGCTGTGTTGCTGTATACAACATTCAGGTGAGTGTTATTGTGTGGTGGCCATTGTTGTGATGTGTGTAGTTGTTCTTTTATATGAGTGTGTTTGTGTAGATGGGTGTGTAGTTGTGTTGGTTGTTGTAGGTGTGTGCAGTATCAATAGTGTGTGTATGTTGTGCTATGGATGTATGGCAATGTGTGGTTTAGGCATGTATATGTTGTGTTCTGATGGAATGGCTTGGAACAATAGTGTTTATACTGTGTGTTGTGTAGTGTGTTCTGCAGGAGGATACATATAGCTAAACTACAGTGTATGTGTGTGTGTCACTTACTTCTATTCCATGACCACTGCCATTGTACAATGTACATTGGCCCCCTAGACGGGCTCCCTTCATCAGAAATCCTCCGCCAGTACAATTCCTGCAGAACTGCAACATATAAATAGGGTCAGCGGGAAACTGCCATCCTTACGGCAGGAAGATACCTCTGTTGTGACGGTCGGTGGCTCAGACGCAATACATCTAAATTTGGCAGTTGGAACACCGTTGACTGGATGGAGTACTCAGGGCCGACACCCCTGCAGATCGAAAGTAACACCGCCAAGATCCAAATCAGGCCAAAGTCTTAGATGGATTTAATGTATAGCCAGATATGGCCCTTAACTCCCCTGACATGTTTTAAGTCCTAATACATTTATCTGAGCCTGTTGTTGAAATGAGGTGGTAGTCATCACATTCCAGTACTTTACTCAACTATCTATGAGTGTAGAAGTAGATTATTTGTTTACTGGGCTCAAGTCATATTACACAAATATAATACTTCAATTCACCAGAGTCTCTAATTTTCAACTTAAAATTCATATACACTACCAAGGCAATTAAATGAAAACATATTTCTCTAATAACCAAAACTTTACAGCACCGTATACTGTAATGTAATGACCTCAGTATCTTTGCTGTTTGAAGACAATTTAATACCATGAACAATGTGCCCCACAATTCTAAGCTTAATTTTAAGACTTTCTTAATGCAGCCAGATGCACACATGCACACAAACACCAATCAGATGTTATCTAGAACAGAACTCTCTGATAGTGGTAGTGGCATCCTGTGAAACACCTTTACACTACAAAATGACATTACATTAATCATTCTCTCCATAGTTATGTGAAATAATGGATGGTCTTTCTCTTCGGTTTTAGGACTATGGTTTGGTTATCTATGATTTTGATGATCAGAGATCATGAGATAACTAAACCATAAGTTTCTAAACCTTTTATTTGCAATACACGCTGATACAACTACTAGGTTAAATATAGCACAATGGCTGAACACACTGCTGCGATCCCAATAGAAGGGGGTGTCAAGCAAGGTTGCATATTAGCACCAACTTTATATAATTGCTATGTAAATGATTTTTTAAAAACATTAATGAACCTTGATCTAGACATGCCAAAAATAAATAAAGAACCAATACCAGTACTGCTCTTTGCTGATGTATCGACTTTTGGCAGGTTTTGAAGCATTCTGTGCCTCCTGAAGTCTCACTATCAATGTTGGAAAAACCAAGTATATGATCCTTAATTAAAAAAGCAACCTTAAAGCAACAGTCAGGGTTTATAATCAGCCACTGGATCATGTGACCACCTATGTCTATGTGGGCCTCCGTTTGGATAGCAAACTGGTGTGGTCTTCCCATGTGTCTAAAAGTAATACTGCTTTGGCCCAGCAAGCAGCTGTAGTGCTGAGACTAACAAACACATATAAATGAAAGCTAGGGCTGCTTGTATATGGTGTCCCAAGATCTAGGGGTATAGAAAAACACCATCAACTCAAATCATTGAGAATAATTTTCTTTGACAATTGTTGCATCTGGATCAAAGAACACAGATGGATGCATTGCCATCAGATTAAGGGATCAATAAATTTGAGGACTATATCGCACTAGCACCCGTAAAGTACTGGATTAGAGTTTGGTCCAAGGCGGAGCTTGGTCCTTACAAACATACCGTTCTTGACACTGTGAAAAACCAACAATATTGTACCCTACCCTGTTTCACCCATGTATCAAATGTTCTTCATAAAATTGGATTGGAAGATCTCTGGTTTAAACCAGAAAGGATTAGCAAGACTAGTCTTGCTCTGGTAAGAAACAATTGCTGGCCCTATTTTAATCAACCAAGAGGAAGTTGTTAGAACCTCTGCTAAAATGTTTTATTAAGTATATCAAGACATATTCTTTGAACCTTGGATGCAATTTTCCCAGTGAAAAAAGATCTCTTTATTTCATCTAGGAACTTTACTGCTTGCATCAACAGTTAAAAGATGGTCAACAAAGCCCATTGAGGAAGCTGATCTGTGCCACCACTCTTTGGGTGGCCAAGAAACAATCACCCACTTTCTCTTGCCATGTCAGCATTCAATAGGCATCTGAAAATTCTGTCAAAGTCCGCTCTTTCTTGAACATAAAATCAGACTGTGCAACAAAGCTCTAGCATTTTGAATGAGAACAGACTACAAGAAAGTCTTTTTAGCCGTCTCAGCTTATATTTACGCAGCTTGGAAGGGCAGGATATGAGCATTAGCTAATCAACACAACAATGTCAAAAAGACTACGAGTGGGGTCAGGAACACAATCATAGTGATTGTGGCCATATGAAGTAAACTTGTCCCTCCACACCTTTTGTGTGCATTAGTAGAAAAAGCACCCTCATCAAACTGAAACAAGCATATTGGGATCATAATATGCAACAAATATGGCATGAACAAAAACGGAGTAGCCTAAATGAAAAATTCTTATCATATAAATAGTATCATGGTTTTGAAATGTACTTGGGTAGGGTAAGCCCCCTCTCCTCCACCCCCAGCAAAAACATTGTATATGAACTATAGATTTGGCACCCTGCACTCTTTCACATGCAATTGGGAGAAGCAGGGCTCTGTGTCCTCAAACTGTCCATTTTGCTTGTCCATTGTAGAAACAGATGGCCATTTTTTGTTCTTCTGCCCAATTTATGTTATACCACGAAGAAGGTGAATCATCCCAGTCTGCAGACTACTAGACATAACTCAACTGGGGGTAGCAAGCATAATTCTTAAATATGATGCTTCTGAATATATTGTTTTTGCTGTTGCCAGGTTTCTAACTTAAGCCTGGAGAATCCGTGCAAAAAAAAGGCAGGGAAATAAATGGGGGAGCCATAACACAAGGCCTGGTTTTAGCTGGTATTTGTAATATATTTTTTATTTTTATAGTGATGGCTGCACTGTTTTACCATGAAACATGTTTTATGGGATCCAGTAAGGACAAGTAAGGCCTCCATTGAGTTCTTAGATGTTTTGGTGTATATTGAAAAGAATGAATTACAGACCACACTACATAGGAAGCCTACTGCAACTAATAGTGTCCTACATGGATCGAGCTTTCATCCGAGGTCATTAATAAAAAGTATTCCATATGGGGAATTTGTCCGAATCAAGAGAAACTGTTCAAATGGACAAGATATGAACATGAAATTTAGGGAAACTAAACAGAGATTCCTAAATAGAGGATATAAATTGAGGGAGGTGAATCAAGGAGAGGCAAAGGCAAAAGCAAAAACACGAGCCCAGGTTTTGGTGAAAAACAAAAAAGTGCCAGATGAGATGATGATAGAAAATGATGAGATAAGACTTATTTTGGATTACAGTAAAGAGAACCAACAGATATTAAATATTTTAAACAGACATTGGCACATGATTAAAAGGGACAGTGATATTGGACAGAGAGTGGGTACCCGCCCATCAGTTACATATAGGAAAGTGCTAGCATTGAAGGATATACTAGTGAGATGGAAAGGGTTATTAGATGGAAATAAGGGTTTCCATTTCTGCAACAAGTGTAAAGCATGTAAAATTGGTTGCAATAAAAAGGTAGTAATAGATTTTCGGGGTAAGGAGATTCCGATTAGAGATAGAATCATATGTGAAACTACTTTTATGGTATATGTCATAGAATGCCTGTGTGGTCTAAGATACGTCGGCAGTACTATCTGCCCTTTAAAGAGGCGCATCTTGGAGCACATTAGGGCAGTACAGAATGATGATAACAACTACGCTACGACTAAACCTCTAAAAAGCCATCCAGAATCAGACTGGCTACATATGAGATATTATAGCATTGCAACAATAAAAAAAACAGGAACAGGGAGGGGACAGAGTCCAGAAATTGAGATGTCTAGAATTTAGGTACATCATCAGGGCGATGAGGAACTATATTGTCATCTATAAATATAAATAGAATACAGGAATATGATAAGAGACATTTTCACATAAAAGATTAATTGCACCATTGGCTGTAAAGAGGGCTGTTACTGACCTTAGTATTGAGAAATTAAATTGACACATGGTGAAGGAGTACCAGACCCATTAGCTGAAATTTGATTAAGAAAAGTAATAGCAACATAAGGGGCATGAAAAAATACTGATGTGATAAAATGGTAAAATATAATGTGGTTGCATATTTGTTGTCAACAGATATAGTGACATATAAAAGTAGAGGTTGTGACTAGAACAATAAATAAGTAGAGTTTTTTTTATCTCATTATATTTTTAGATCTTATTTACTTTTGTTAGGAATATGTATATAAGAATGATGTAGTTGCACTTAAGTTTCTGTTCCAATTGGTGTTTTTCTTTTCTTCACAAGTATATTGTTTTTAACTATATATCCCAGAATGCCACTTAAAGGCATATTGAGATAAAGAGTATATATAGCCCAAAATGGACTGATTTACTACCGTGATCAAGACCTTGTGGGTTGAAACGCGCTGGTGGTTGTTGGATGTATCATCTTGGCACATTAAAATGAAGAATTTACAATCCTGTGAGTGCTGCGTCGTTGACCGTGTGTCAAGTTTGTGTGGTGATATATATATATATATATATATATATCTATATATAGATATATAGATATATATATATATATATATTCATTGCAATTTCTCCACTTCGGTTGCTTATGGTAGTGTGCCTCTATTCCTATACTACATGGGCTCTCCCGGATGTTAAACCTGACACTGGCACATCCACAAAATACATGTAAAGTTCCTAAAAAATAAATGGGCAACATAAATAAGCAAATGAATATGGCTTTGTGCTGTATATCAGCAAATGTAATTTACCTGAAACGTGAAAGAGTTATTATTCTAATTCAATGACTCACTTCTTGTTCCTGCACCTCCTTTACACAATAACAAATGGCATTTAGGAGGGGGCTTAACACCTACCCTTGTGCTAGGCTTTGTGCTAATGATGCTTGAGTGAAGGTAAGTGCTGTCAGGTCAGCCTTTCTCATTATTCACCATGGGGCTACTGTTGTTTGTGGCTTGAGGAATTAAGAAGATGAAAGTGTGCAAAATCACTGGATGTGCTTGGCGGATAAACTGCCTAGCAGACTTGAACAATACCCCAAGGACGTAATTGGAACAAATGATGTTTTGAGAATTCATTTTAGGAGATCTTTCAGACACTAGGAACTTTTGAAGATCAGGCCTTAATGAGTACTATTGCGATCCAGATGACTGACCATGTTTTAGCCATTCCAGTGGAAGCTTTATATAAAAAGAAGCTCATATTTTCCTCCAAAAACACAGAGAAATGTCAACTTTTATTTCCATGATTTCTGGAAGCTCCAGGCTCTTCAAATTTCCAAGCATGCATGTGAGAATCCACTCTTGCTATAGATGCCAAGTACTCTGTTCAGGGCCTAACATGCTTTTGTGTTTTTAAAGGATGTTATTTGCAGGAGCTGCTGTACTACTTGGACATATTATCTTTAAGAACCTGATCTGTTTAGTTAGAATGTGATACCTGTGCTTTGAACAGACTAACGCGACGTCAGATTTTCATTGGTTTTATTCAGTCACGGCCCGTCCTTTAGGGTGGAGGGGCCGCGCCCACCCACCTTTTGCCCCTTATGAAGAGTGTCTGTCAGGCTGAACAAAGGTCAGCCTGACAGACACTCTTCATGTTCAGGTCAGGCAGCCAGGAACAGACATGCACGATTTAAGCAGACTTCTGGCTGCCTGAGCTGAACTTTTCTGGGCTGCGGAAGTCACAGCTCCTATCGGTGTGACCTCCCCAGCTCAGCAATGGTGCCTCGAGGCCCTCCCCTGGGTGACGAGGAAAGCGTCATCCATTGACTTCGACATGGGCGCTTCAGGTTTAAGCCCTGAAGCGCCCAGGGCGAATGTCAATCAGTGACACCTCGTCACGGAGTGGGGTGGGGTCAGCAGTCTCACTGACCCAATCCCACTCTGTGACGAGGCTGGGACTGCTGCCTTCCCTCATTGGCTGACCTAAGGTCTGCCAATGAGGGAAGGCAGCAGTCCCAACCCTCCTTGGACCTCGAGGCTGAAGGTGAGTGTGTGTGTGTGTGATGTTTTAAAATGAATGTTTGGTGCGTGCATGCATGTTTGAATGTTATGAGTGTTGTTAATGGATGTGCGTGTGTGCGTGTGTGTGTGTGTGTGAAAGAATGAGTGTGTGTGATCTTTTAAAATGAATGTTTGGTGCGTGCGTGAATGTTTGAATGTTATGAATGTTGTTAATGGATGTGCGTGCGTGCATGTGTGAAAGAATGAGTGTGTATGTAATCTTTTTAAATGAATGTTTGGTGCGTGCACGCATGTTTGAATGTAATGAGTGGTGTTAATGGATGTGCGTGCATGCGTGTGTGTGTGTGAAAGAATGAGTGTGTGTGTCTTCTTCCCGCCCGCCCCCTCCCTCCTAAAGCTGCCGGCCACCACTGTTTTTATTACTCTTTGTAAAGCGGGATTCGAGACATGTTACAAAGTCACTGATCCTGAATTAAGGCTGTCTTTAGGAATGACGAAGAGTGCTGTCTATCCTGACAACGCCAGAACCCCTCACATGGAGTCTCTGTATGTGTGTATGGTTGCAAACCCACAGAGAAGTGAGGTTGGGTTAAGGATTGGGCAATAGGATTGGGTGACATGCCTGTAGCTTTTCTAACCTTGGTTCTTTTCTTCTTTCTAAGGTAGTCGATGTCCTGTCCTGTTATGAATCTGTGGGAAGTAGGATCACTGAATTTGGATATGTGTTCAGGTATGTGGGTATTTAGGTCTTCACAAGATCTGTAGCACCGGGAGTAGCAGCCCCGCGCAAGAAGCTGTAGAACAAGTGATAGGGGCATTGAACGGCAGGGATTAAGTAGTCCACAGCCCATGATGGCCTCTATCCTTCAACGATTGTGAGATTTTCTCTTAAAATCATTTTCATGGTGTTCTCTCATATTTGGCCACCTTTCTCATGTTACCTGCCTTACCGGGGAACTTTCAACAGAGCAAGTTGGGTTATTCAGAGGTGTTATTCTTCCACCAAACTTGCAGACACGAGGTTGAAGTATGGCACTCTTGCATGATAGTTTGTCATGTGAAAACATAAGGTAATGTTGATACCAAGGATGGACTTCTTAAAAATACACTTAAAGGTGAGACTGTTCGCTTAATTAATTGCTTTGTAGTGTTACTGGTGTGTGTATACACACTTTACTATGTATTAGTTACCACCATTTACCTGTGGCCTTTGGACCTCGATTAATTTTATTACAATACGAATATATCTGTACGATGTTTCTGTTTTTATGCTATGATAGTATGCCTTTGGTTCATATATCGATCTATTGATCTATCCAAAGATATATAGTGTTGTATTATTAAGTGTTTCTCCCCATAAATAGGTATTGAAGACTCAACAAAGTCCCATATTTCATATGGTACATCAGTATCACCTGAGACAGTTTATGGCATCCTATTTGTATCTATGTTAAATGAGAGATCACAATAAGACAGCATCTAGATGTTTTCATTTCTGGACTGATGTTGGGCTGTTAGAACTGGAGTCGAGTCGAGTCTGGAGAAGTGGAGACCACCGCTCTAATCAGGGTAAGTCCAATACACACTAAAGATAACTTGTGCTCACCCTCTGGTAGGTTGGCAGAGAGAAGTCAAACTTATCTCAAGGTGCAATGTGTAAAGTATTGTGCAAAACATACACAGTAACACACTGAAAACACCACAAAAGACTCCACAAGTTAGAAAAATAGATTATCACTTTATAAATAATTTAAGGCTAGAATGACAAAAATACAAAGAGTAGAAGTCAAGATATGAATTTTAGAAGAATAACCGAGTTCTAGATCTTAGCGCTTGAGGGGTTACTAAAGGTCGCTCTACCCCTAGGCAGAGTCAACAGTTCAAGCCAACCACAATGGAGTGTGCGCCGGGTACAGGAGCCATGGAGGCCCGAGGAAAAGAGTACCATGATTGTTGTCGCAAGCACAAGATGTGGGAATGATGATTCAGTAGATGCGGTCTATTTCCAGTGATCCAGGCACAGGAGCAGGGTTAGATACTTTTATATCCCTGAGTCTCTAGCAACAGGAGGCAAGCCAACAAGCCTTTTGGAGATCACTGTGGGGAGCAAGGCAGAGTCCAGATCTTCCTCAGCAAGGTCAGAGAGCAACAGGGCAATACAGCAGAAAAGCAGTCCTTCCAGGTCAGCAGTCAAGAAGAGGGACAGTCCTTAATGCAGCACAGCAGTTCGTCTGACAGAGTCCAGTTGCAGGTCCAGAAGTGTCTGATTTGGTAGAGTAGGAGACCCTGTACATATACCTAAATGGGCCTTTCAAGTGGGGGTGATGTCAAAGGAGGGTCTTTGAAGTACACAAAGATCCTGTGTTTCTAGCCCTGGCTCCAGATTATCAGTAGGGGGTAATCAGACCTTTGTGTGGGGACAGGCGCTGCCTATTCATTTGTAAGTGTCATACCCTTCTGCCCTTCCTGCCCATGAACAGGCATCAGAATGCAGATGAGCACTTAGACACACCTAACCTTCCTGTGTTTGTGGTTGTCTAGAGGGAATGCACAAAGTGTAGCTGTCACCCACACCAAATATCTATTGGGGGCAGGCTGCAGACACACAGAGCTGTAAGAGCAGAGAAATGTCCACTTTCTAAAAGTGACCTTTCTAAAACAGTAAGGTTAAACCCGACCTTACCAGTAAAGGAGATTTATCATTACCATTTCAAAGATATGGAAGATGACAGAGCCACTCCTTTCTGATCAGGAATTACAACTTAAAAGTGTATTAAGGAATTCCCAATGTTAACCTATGAGAGGAGTAGGCCTCACAGTAGTGAAAAACGAATATGGGGGTCTTTCACTATTAGGACATGCAAAACGTAAACGTATATTCCCTAGCTTTTACTTGCACAACACCCTTCCTTATGGGATGCCTAGAGAGTCCCTTAGGGTTGACATATGTAATAAAAGAGGAGTTTAAGGCTTGGCAAAGGGTTTTAAATGGCAAGTTGAAGTGGCAGTGAACTGCACACACAGGCTCTGCAGTGGCAGGCCTGAGATTTATTTAAAGGGCTAATTAAGTGGGTGGCACAATCAGTGCTGCAGACCCAAAAGAAGCATTTAATTTACAGATCCTGGGTATATGGTATGCCACTTTACAAAGGACGTATAATTAAAATACATATGTTAATTATACATACACCCACCACTTTTACCATGGTTTAGCGGCGGAGCACATGCACTTTAGCACTGGTCAGCGGTGGTAAAGTGATCATAGTCTGAAGCCCAATAAAAAGAATCAGTGAATGTATGAACCAAGCAGGCACAATGTTTGGGGGAAGACCACCCTAAGGCTGAATGGTCTAACATGGGCCTATTCACAATTCTGATACATTCAAAAAAGCATACCACACCTGCAGACCCTGTTGTTGGGACATTGATTTTAAACCCATTCATCGATAGATAGTTCTCGTTCATGCAAAAGTAGCTCTTCCTTCCTTAAGGATTCCATGATCATGCTCCAGTGCTCTGGGTTGTTCTCCATGCACACCATTGGTCTAGAAGTTAAACTGAACCTGATGTATGCACGAGGCCAAATATGAATGCTGAATATTAGATATAACAGAGATGAACCTTGAGGGTAACGTGTAATGTTTTTGGTGGAGAGGTTAGTGGTTCTGATTCTGATCCATACTAGCGATCCCCCAACAATATTACCACGTTTTAGGTGGTCCAATAAAATTGTGTGGCTATTAGTGACATATGTTGCTTATAGATCAAGCAGGAGTAATACATCTGTGTGGTCAGCATCCAGGTTGATAGGTGGTTTTGCCCCAATAAATAAGCAAATAAGCAAATACACAGTGGTCCAAGAGATATGGCTTCAACTGGTGACAGTCAATAATTATATGGCTGTTCATAAAGCTGGAGAGTTGTTGAATGGGCATGTTTCTAAAATAGAGAGTGGTAGTGAGCCAGGGATTTTGGTCTGTTTTGCTAACAGTCTTATAAATTTACATTCTTTTTGACCCTATGGTGTACTCCTTGATGGTGGAATGTAGCACTTTCACGATATCACAGGCTACAGTTTAATGTCTTTTTGAATATTATTATTGGGAAGGTCTCCGAAGGCAGGTAGGATGGACAATTTAATTAGGATTATTATCTGACTACCTCCAAAACTGAGAGTCATGTCTAGTACTTGTGATTGTAGGGCAGTTTTGAAAAATGTAGTTGGGGGAGAAGTAATATCAATTTATTTTGAAATATATCACTACTCACACTGTCCCAGCAGATGCCATTTACTTCATAAAATCACTCGTTTTATGACCTTCTTATCAGCAATCATATATCAATTTACTCCAAATATGGAGTTTAATAAAATGAGACCACTCTAGATGAATTTAATCAAGAATGGTCTACATGTGTGGGATGAGGTAAATCTCAAAATACTAAAATCTGCCAAAACGTGTCATTGCACTTTCTCACCCAAGAAAAAAAATGAACAGCACCAAAAGTTTTCTTGTGGTTACTCATGCTCAAGACTTACTAAATCTGTGCCATAGGGCTGTTTGAAAGTAGACCATGTATTTCAGTATTAAAAGCTTTACCATCTTTCACTCAGTGACATCATGGGGCATATTTATACTCTGTTTACACCGAATGAGCGTCAAAATATTTGACGCACATTCGGCGCAAACACTGCCCCATATTTAAACTTTTATTAAAATGGCGCAAGTCCGGTTTGTGGCCTGATTTTAGACTCTGACCTGACTTGCACCATTTTTTGACGCACAACCCCCATTTTCCCATACGCCGGCGCTGCCTGGTGTGAGTCATTTTTTTTTACTCGGACCAGTCAGCAGCGCCGGCTAACGTCATTCCATAAATAAGGCACCCGCATGGTGCGTTGGAATGGCGTTAGCCGGCGGTGGAATTTTTGACGCACAACTGCGTTGGCGCAGTTCTGCGTCAAAAAGTATAAATAGGGCCCCATATTTCTTAAGAATATTATTGAATAACATCTATTTGAGATTCTGAGCAGAATGTAGCACTGGAACTGCTATTTTACAAATGGCAGATAATGCCTTGCACATGCTTGATGAAGGACACTCTTGTACCCTTATTCTGTTACATCCTTCTGTGAAATTCAACTCTGTCAATCATAACATCCTCATACATATGAAAATTGATTGTATTTATCTGTTGGACAAGGTCTTGACCTGGTTTGAGTCTTGACCCTCCAGACAGTCAAACTCATCAAAATAGGTGACTGTCAAGACCACTCACTTGATTTTACTAGATTCGCCGTGGGAGTGAAGAAGATCAACCTAGACCCCAGACTAACTGACAGTGCTCTGAAGATCAACTCACACATCCCTGTGTTAGCGAAGTGAGGAGAAAGGGAGGGAGATTCTTCAGAATTGAATGAGGCCCTCCTTGTTTATTTTCACTTCTCCTGTCCTTTGCTTCTCACAAAATTATTTCCAGAGATGAGTGCCTACATGTATATAAAACAGAAACTGCCAACTAGTTGTAAGAAATTGAAGGATTAGTTGAGGGGGGTGAACCACAAAAGTATCTAAATTGATCTGTGCTTAACGCTCAGGTATCTCAGCACAAAGGCAGTTAGGGTTTACTTGGAGGCAATGAGTAAAGTATTTTAGCAGCACTTAAACAGTAAAATAGTAATAAAGTGAAAAACAACACAAGCAATAACCCAAACCAGTTTAGAAAAGTATAGTAAATTTTAATAAATAAAATTACACCAACATGACAAAACATCAATAAGTTGAGCCAGAGTTATGAATTGTTAAAGGTAAAGATTCAAAATAGGGGCAAAAAGCATTATCTGGTTGTGTTTGACTGAGACACAGTTAAAACTTAAAGGTGACCACGATAGACTGCAGACCTTATACAAGGATCTGGGTCATCCCGGTTAAATGTTTTACCTTGGATCTTAGATTCCGGAATGGAAGTAAAAAATCTTCAACGGGGCAAGTCAGCAGGCTGGGGCCGAAGAGAGCTCCATGCCATTGCATAACAGCTGGATGAAGACTCAGTGACTGTGTTGACATTTAATGGTAACTCTCAGAGCAGCTCGCACCCAGAAAAGGTCTCTTGCCAACCTTTTCATGCCTTCGCCTGGTGGAATTTTCTGTCTTCCAACTTAGTTACTTTTTTAGAGCTTGGACTTTTCCAGTGGGACAAGGCTGCAGGCTCTGGCCAAAGAGGGCTTCACAAGGTCGAACACCTTTTCCACGAGATCATGCTGGTCAAATTTGATGCTATGGAGAAGCATAATGCAGGAGAAACCTGAACCCACAGCTCAGCGGCTTTGAACCTACATCAGATTGGCAGGTTGGTTCAGGTCCCCGTCAGTTCTCTCAGAGCAGTAAGTGGGCAAAAAGTTTTAAAGTCCCAAGTTGCAGGAAATGTCAGGAGTGCACTTGGATATCAGCCGAGAGTCTAGGACCTTAGGGACAGCACTTGGGGGCAGTGTTTAATTTGAGCCGGAGATTGCCTGTGAAGGCCAACACTTTTGGGGACCACCACTTATTTTTCCTCATTAGGCATTTACAAAGAGCAAAAGGGAATAACACATAAAGAGAAAAGAAGGAGGGAGAGAAAATGGAAAAAAAACATCACAAAGGAAGAAAGCATGAATCTGCAAGAGTGAGATAAAGGGGCATGGAGTGTCTGGTAGTGGATTAAGGAGGCATGAGGTGGATTGAGGACAGTTGTAGTATTCTGTGCAGTGACAGTTAATAGCACTTGCCACGGGTTTCTAAGCAAAGCTTTGGACACAGCAGTCTTTATTTTACAAATTAAGCACTGCTTGGGGGTCAAGACTCACTGAAGCAGAGGCCAACAATAGGGTCTAGGGCAGGTTCCATTGGAACTGCTGAGTTGGGCAGTTCCAGGAAAGGCATGTGGAAGTTTGTTGTGACCCTGTAGCTAAAACTGGAGGTCAGCCAACTGAACTTGGAGTCGCATCTGGGGTCCTGGGTTCAAGGTAAGCAGGTCCAGCCTTCATTCAAGATCTTCAGACAGAAGGACAGTCCTTCTTTGGATCTTCACGAACCCAGTAGTGTATTGAGGTGGGTACTCGGGTTTCCACATTTAGGCCTGTGAGTAGGAGAAGCTCCTGGCCACTCCCTAACCAATGGGGCAAAGACCCCCGGGGTGATCATGCCTACTTTTTCAGCACTTCCTATGTGTTTTACTGTAAACTATCCCACATTACTACTTTTTCCCTAAACCCAGCATGTCAGAACCCTCCTTCTCCTTGTCAGAGCTCCCTGTGCCCACAAATAAGTGTGGCTATGGAAAGGGGTAAACCCTCCATTGTGGTCACTCCAAACCAATTCTGGGACACCTCATTCCCTCCCACTGGGTTTGAAGCCAAGCTGACTAAAAAACACAAAGTGAGACAAGCCTTGATCTGAGTTACATCAGCCAGTGGCAGGGTAGGCACAATTGGAAGCACAGGAGGAAGACACCTCTTCACACCCAAGCCTTTTGCCCATGGTTTGGGAGTAATCTACATCCCACCACAGGGAAGCCATTCAACAGTCAGGGGACACTGGACACTGGCAGAAAGGCGCACTTGGCTTAGGCAGGAAAATGTTTTCAAAACAGTAATATAAAATCCAACTTTACTGTTAAGTTGGATCTTAATTACTATTAAAACGATATGATTTCACCCTTCCAGCTGTCCTTTTACCCTTCGATTTATAAAATGTTTAGCCCATCACTTCTAACCTTCCCTCTTTCTTTTAACTCCTTCGTTGCTTTGAACTTTGCTCCTTTTCTTTCACCTTTCGTTCATTTCACCCAACCATTGTTTCTTCTCCCATTCAATCTTTTTCCATTCTATCTACTCATCTTTCTTTTTCTTTTTTCCCTCATTTTTCTTTCTTTGCAATTCCTCTCACTCTTGCTTTTTCTATTTGCATCTCTCTTTCTTTTGTTAAGTATACTTTTCCCCTTACTCTCTTATTTCTCATTCCCTGCATCCTTTACTGTACTGGCTCCTTTGGCAGCGTCAGCCCATACCATTTATTCCTTTAAATTGTTTTTATGAGATTTCGTCTGTCACATAGCAAACACAAAAGGCCATCAAATGCCCATTAAGAGCAAATCAGCATTACTGTGGAACCCAGATTACCTGCCCATCTCCCCTGTTGCACTTGCCTCTACAGTTGCTAGAGGGGGGTGTTCATGATGTAACTGTCCCAAATACATCTTCTTCCAGTCAAGGCAGAGTTCAATACAGATGTCCATCTAGAGTTTTTTTCTGCAATTTTATAGAGCGCCAACTCAGCCTGAGAGCATTGGAGCACTTTACATGAGCGCTATATTATATTAGACAAGGTCAGACTCATTTTTTAGGCACGAGGCCCCCACACTTACAAAGACCTTTTGTCTGATTTGTGTTAGTTTTTTAACAGAGACCAGACTGGTATTTAGGGCCGTATTTATACTCCGTTTGCGCCGAATTTGCGTCGTTTTTTTCGACGCAAATTCGACGCTAAACTAACGCCAACTAACGCCATATTTATACTATGGCGTTAGAGGCGTATAGCGCCAAAGTTCCCGGAATGTGCGTCATTTTTTAGCGTGAACCCCTTCCTTGCGTTAATGATATGCAAGGGAGGCGTTCCCGTCTAAAAAATGACTCCCAGGCCTTTACGTGGTATTTATACTCCTGGGCAAAAGAGACGCCCGGGAGTGGGCGTGGCTAAAAACGGCGCATTTGCGCCGCTTTTTAACGCCTGGGTCAGGCATGGCGTTAAGGGACAAGTGGGCTCAAAATGAGCCCAGAGTGCCCTCCCCTGCCCCCAGGGACCTCCCCTGCCACCCTTGCCCACCCCAGGAGGACACCCAAGGCTGGAGGGACCCACCCCAGGGACATTCAGGTAAGTTCAGGTAAGTATTTTTTTTTTTTTTTTTATAATTTTTTTTGGCATAGGGGGGCCTGATTTGTGCCCCCCTACATGCCACTATGCCCAATGACCATGCCCAGGGGACAGAAGTCCCCTGGGCATGGCCATTGGGCAAGGGGGCATGACTCCTATCTTTACAATGATAGGAGTCATGTTGATGGGGGATGGGCGTCGAAAATAAATGGCGCAAGTCGGGTTACGATGATTTTTTCTACGTAACCTGACTTGCCCCATTTTAAGACGCCCATGCGCCATTTTCCCCCTACGCCGGCGCTGCCTGGTGTACGTGGTTTTTCTCGCGCACACCAGGCAGCGCCGGTCTGCTTGCGCCGGCTAACGCCATTCAATAAATACGGCGCCCGCATGGCGCTTCAGAATGGCGTTAGCCGGCGCAAAACTTTTTGACGCTAAACTGCGTTAGCGCAGTTTAGCGTCAAAAAGTATAAATATGGGCCTTAGAGTCCTACAAAAATCACGATGTGTTTTATTTTGTAACCCAAAGTAAAGCAGCGTAGTGCAGTTTTCTGGCTTATGTTACTTTGCTTCAAGGAGGACGTCCATGGGTGGTATATGGGCTTTCTCATGGTCCACTCAGGAAATTTGACGTCAATGCATAGCTACAAAGTCGTATAGAAATGGATTTGCTCCAAAATGCTGTATCTCCCTGAGGCTTGCTCAAACCAGGAGAAATATTTGTATTTCTCATATTGTTGCGTCTTTGCATGTGTGCTGAATTCTGCACACTCATACATGGCGGCACAAGAGAACAGAGATACTCAGGCCCATATTTATACTTTTTTAGCGCCGCATTTGCGTCATTTTTTCACGCAAAAGCAGCGCAAACTGACAAAACACAATTGTATTTTGTAAGTTTGCGCCGTTTTTGCGTCAAAAACGACGCAAATGCGGCGCTAAAAAGTATAAATATGGGCCTCAGATTTTTGTAGATATGGCATAGTTCGGCTTTCTCCACTTCACACAATGCGCAGCACAGCGCCTTTGTTTGCTACTCTGTGTTGTGCGGACTCTTAGTAAATCTGCTCCTGCCTGTATTTGTCAACCTTATTTTGACACCCCCACTAAAGAGCTTGTCCAGCTCACTTATCTTTTCCACAGTGACGTCAGATTTGAGTCATTACGGCCCGTATTTATACTTTTTTTAGCGCCGCATTTGCGCCGCTTTTTGGCACAAAACGGCGCAAACCTACAAAATGCAATGGCATTTTGCAAGTTTGCGCCGTTTTTGCGTCAAAAAACGACGCAAATGCGGCGCAAAAAAAGTATAAATACGGGCCTACATGTTTATAAAATTGTGGTTTGATACTCGAAATTCTAAACAGTGCTCTCTCCGCCACCTGTTCTGTTTTTTTCACATCCCTAAAACCTCTTAGTAGTGCCAAATGAACAGATTGCATTTTTATTCTCATTAAAGCATTTCTTTTTTTAATATTTTTGTCCAGAATAGATGCGGTTGTTGCCCATTTCCACAACACGTAGATAGTGGGCTTAAATCTCTGCCACAATTCCAGAATGTCATGTGGTGTTGGGGCTCCTATAAATCATAGGTAGCATTTTCTATTGCAAGAGTTTAAGCAAGCAGACCCAGACTGTCGCTGTCTTTTCTTTTTTGTTTTTTTTTTACAAATGTTCATCTATTACTTGATGTCAGCTCGCACTTAATGTAGGTTTTTCATTATTTGCTAATGTCTTAAATTCCTAATTTCCTAGTGTGAAAACGATCTTCATATCGCTATGTGCCCAAAAGAGTATTCCATCAAACTCATGCCTGCTTTGCTAAGCCTTCAGTGTCCGATATCAGAAAAAATAATATGTTTACCTTATCATTTGTTCTGACCTTGCCAGCTCAGACAGCAACACTTTTTCTGGACCTCAAACAATACAAATGTGTTTTTTTTATAGTTTTGTAGAATTTAATTCAAGATTGCTATCCTTTCCCATATCTTGAAGTTATTTTTTGCCTTTATGGCGTGATCATAATATTACTCCTATCTGTGCTTCATAGTACAAACCCTCTCTTGGTTTACTTTTTGCATCATTGTGGAAATTCATACCCTACGGCTATGCATACCTTCATATCATTGTCAACAGACATTATTATGTGAATGGTAATACTTACTTAGTATTGGGTGATTTTATATATCTTATATCTATGTTTTCTTATCGAGATCCTCTTCAACTAGATGTCTTATGCCCCGATAAATATTCGATATCCTGTAGTGTGCAATTACAGAAGGGAATGGGACTGTGTCGTTATAGCGTCACCAGGCATCATTTGTCAAGTTGTTCTCCTGCAATAAAATTTCTTAGATACCTATCCTATATATCAGCTCATTATGTAAGGTATCTTTTTGATATTTATATATTAGGCAGCCAATGACAAGGGCAAAGCAGTACTTTACAGGCCTCACTAAAACGTAACAGATTGCACAATGTAGCAGTAAATTAGAACCACGGAAGTTAGATGCAGTAAAACATGAATTGCATTTTGAAAATCAGACATTTTTCAACTAGTGTTCTACTAGCGATGAAGCTACCAGCTCGAACTCCTATAATGAAGAAGCTGCAATCTTAGAAGCAAAGCCTCATTTAGAGGCCGATTAACAAATCTCTGTGCACTCCTTTTGCAAGACTTAACTGGGTTCACTGTAGACGTATTTGCAAAAGTAATACTTAATAAATTGGTGGATGTAGCGTTAATCCACAATAGAAACTTTAATGAAAATTTGAAATTAAGAATTAAGAGCATGATTCTAGAATATTGGAACCAACAATAACAAAGGAATAATTGATACGATTTATTTACAAAATGAATAATAGAATTGGAGATGAATACGTAAATCAAGTGCTCAAACGGTGAAAAAGCTGTTAAGTGAATAGAAAAGTGATGAGAGTATACAAACAACAAGCATTTCCAATCTAATGGGTCTCGTATTTGCTCTAGTTAGAGCTATTGGCGTTGTAAATTCCTAACTGGACTTTTTTTGCCACATAAATTGTAAATGAAAAGATTAGTTGACATAAGCGAGCCAATTCAAAGCACCATGGCCACCATGAGTAAGAACATGAAGAAGAGACACAAAAGGAAAAAGAAGTTCGCTCACAGTCAAAAATATTGGCAGTCGTGCAATTATCCATGAAACAGGGTCAATCTGCAACGCGGTAACAAAACCTCCCCAAGGGGTTCAAATGTAAAGAATTTACCAATGATAACAAAGGATTATTGAAAGGCAATTCCATGAATGAGTGAAAGTTATGGGTGTGAGGTGGGCGTGGTTAAAAGCCAACAATACTTACAACAGGTCAAAGCGCTTGCGCGTTCGACCTAAAAACTGTGTATACAATGATGCCAGGGAGTTGTCATTATCCCAGCATCAAATGATTTGACAAGTTTCAGCCGTATGGTCCAGAGGGTATGTGGCTTTCTTCAGGTACCAGGGATCCCATATTCCCTAGATTCTGCATGTCACTCATGCAGTCCATGCTGCAGTGTTGTTGATGAGGTCCCTGCTCTAAGCTAGGGAGCACCCCATAGAGGAGATAGATGAGGGTGGATTTGTAGTCACACATTCGTCAAAGGTTATACCCTGCCGGTACACCTAGCATGGACATCTGGGGGGTCATTACAACCCTGGCGGTCTTTGACCGCCAGGGTTGTTTTGGCAGATTTCACCACCAGCAGGCTGAAGAAAGATGCAGAGTGGACATGAAAGAATAAAGGGAGATATGGAGGAAGTGAGAATGACAGAGAGGCTGGCAGAGAGAGGAAAGATAGCGAGAGTGAAAAAGGAAGACCCAAAGGAGTGGGAGATGATGAGTCTAGGAAGAGATTACAAAAACTTAGGACAATGGGAGAACGTTGGATGTAGAATAAAGAGATGGGGATGAGAGGAGTGGACAGAAGCTGGGACAAAAGGTAAGCAAAGGGAAGAGGGGGAATGAGAGACGGTGAAATGTAAGAAGCAGTGACAAAGACAGAGAAAGACAATAAAAAGAACAGAGGGAGTGGGTCGTTATGGAGAAAAAGGACCAGGAGACAAGTGTAAAGGTTGCTAGGGAGAAGAGCGAAGGGGAGGGAAGAAATGGGAAGAGTGAGGGGTCAGAAAAGAGAAGAGAGAACAGGTTGATAAAGAGGATAGAGAGCCAAGCTAAACAGAGACAACAGAATAAAAGATGCCAGGTCTGGTTTCCACAGAGAGAGAACAAGGGAAGAAATGTGGATAAAAGGAGGAGTGGAAATGGGATATGGCGTAACGGACAGAGCTGCCGACTCTGGAGCTGGGGAACCGCATGCGAGACGCATGTGCCTGCACTTATAGGCTCAACCCTAAAAAAGAAGACATATGCCTCTTGACTATGGAGGTAATTTACAGTAGTGGAGGGGTCAATCAGAGTCTACATTGCATCTGTAGTTGATGGCCTTACAACCTTATGTTAAAGTCAAGCCATCATCAGGACAAGAGTGAGTAGATGAGCACAAGGATCTAGGTTAATAAAAGAATGGAACATACAAAATAAATATAAAAATGGTTGGTTCGTAAACAAGCCTGGGAGAAAGCCAAAGGAAAATACTTCCAGCAGTTTAGGACAAGAGTAGAAAGACCCAGCAGTCTGCTCAAAGGACCAATTAAGTCATTGTTTAGGGAAAAATACCCCATTCAATAAAAAAAAAAAAAAATTCTGCTCTCCCCCACAGTGTAGCACACTACCTGTTCATAAATGTGCTTTGGCATGCCACAACACAGTATGGCACACCATATAAATGCTATTGTTAAATATATGTTAAATTCACAGGAGAAGTCAATAGCAGTACACAATAAGTTAACAGCATTTTGAGTTACACTGTGAATACTCCAAATTGCTATCCTGGAATACAATTCAGTCCAATTGCTGTTCAGTTCCTCAGTTACCAGTTCATCAGATACGCCAAATATAGAGACGTGACTCTGATATTTTTTACAACAAATGGTATTTTTACATGTAGTTAGGTGGGTTCTGGTTGGAGTAACCCACACTTTTTTGCCTGGTGTTAACATGTTTTGGACTGTAGTGTCCTGGGATCCTGCTAACTAGGACCCCAGTGCCAGTGCTCTCTACCCTAGTTGTTGGTTACTTTTCACATACAATTGGCATACTGGTGCACCAATGTAAGTCCCTGGTATATGGTACCTAGGTACCCATGGCATTGGTACTCCAGGGGTCCCCTATGGGCTGCAGCATGTATTATGCCACCCATAGGAGCCCATGCAAACTGTGACTGCAGGCCTGCCTTTGCAGCCTGCATGAAAGGGTGCATGCACCCTTTCATGCTGAACATAACCACTTCACTTTGGCATTATACGTCACCCCTCTGGTATGCCCTTCATCCCCAGGGCAGATCGCATGTGTGAAGGCTCCCCTGCATGAGCAGGGTACCCCTACAGACCCAAGGCCAATTCCCGGGCTCTGTAAATGCGGGGCAGCCATCTTAAGATATGTAGTGGACACTGGTCAACATGAGTGGTCCAACTGCATAATGGCTACTCCGAACCTAGGCATGTTTGGTATCAAATATGCTGGAATCATGCCACTATACCGATTCCAGTGTTAGACGCATGATACCATATACTCTGGGGATTCCCTAGGGGAACCCCCCAGTTTTTGCCTATGGTGACCTGCCATCTTCATGGCTGCTGCGTACCCCAGCCTAACCAACCAGATGATCCCAGGGGCCCCTGCACATCTTATTTTGAAGATGGCAGAATCAAGTGGCCCTCGGGCCCCAGACTCTGTTCTGCCCTCCTGCTGGTGAGTCAGGCTCAGGCCTGAGGAGCAGAGCAAAGAATTTCCTGAAAGGGAGAGGTGTGACCACCTTTCCCTGTGTCTTAGCTGTCTAAGGGCTGAGGTGGGATGGCGCCTGAGTCCCCGCAGACTGCTTTGAAGGGCACATTTGGTGCCTTCCTTGCATAATCCAGTTTGTATCATTTCATGAGCCCCGGGTTCCCACTCTTGTGTGAAACTACACAAAGGACAGGGGTGTGACCACCTCACTGTCCAGCTACTCCCTCTAGGGAGGTGCTCAGACCTCTGTCAGGTGGTCACGTGATTCTGTCATCTTGAGAATAAGATGTGCAGAGGCCCCTGGGAGCATCTGGTTGGTTAGGCCAGGTTTGAGACGACCCTAACCCCCTCTGATAGGTGGGTCACTGCAGAGAGTGACCAACCCCCTTTGAGGGTTAATTAAGGGCTCCCACATGGGTGGGTTCTCAGATTTGTCAAGTAAGACTATACAGGGAACTCTCTGCAAGACATCTTCTGCCCCTGACCTCTGATACCGCTGCTGGTTTTCACTGGAAGTCTGCTCCTAGGGGGAAGGCTCCCATTGCAAAATTGTTTCTCCGGATCCTGGAAGAATTCTGCAACATCCAAGGCTGTGCATCCTCCAGGGTCACAAGGTCTCTGTTTGCACCAGGAAGTATGAAGGAATCTCGCTTGGAGGGAAGGAGTCACTCCCCTGCATCTGCAGGCAACTCAAGACGACATTGGCCGGTTGGTGGGGCCTGCTGTCTCTGGACATCTAAAGATCCTGCTTCACAGGTGGTGATTCTGTGGCCTCCCCTGGGTTCTGTTTGTTTTCTTTCCAAGTTGGGAGACTGTGGTGTAGAAATAACGTCCATAGAGTTGAGTTCTTCAAAAGAGCACAGCTTTCTTCCACCTCCTCCACCACCTTGCTCCCGCTCTCCTCTCAGAATGTAGAATCATTTTACATTCTACTTCTTGAAAGATGCAGTGTAGGCTTCACTGAAGATGCCACACACCTTTCCCTCAACAAATTTAGTAATAATCTAGCTATAAATATAAACCTAAACTAAAAAAAACTATGTACAGAAAGTTGTTACAACGAACATGCAAACAGAAATTTCTTGAAATGGCTTGAGATGGCATTCAAAAGCTAAAGGCTGAAAAGGAGAACAAAAGAATATTAACCATCTCTTTTCTTGGAGATCACCACACGGTTAAGATTCCAAATTCTTCACTAACCTTGACCGCATTCTTGAACAACTTGGTGACCACAACCGGACCCCAATATTTACTCTCAGTCTTACTCAATGTTGGTTTCCTAATCAACACCACATCTCCTACTTTCGCATTGACGGTACATGTCCTTCTTGTTCTATAAAAATACTCCTTCCTCATTGCTACTTGATCATCTTCATACTTTCTGTCATGCTCCTCCTGAGACCAGGAAACAGCTTTGTTCTTGTCCCCAGATATCCATCCAGGCACCAATGTAGTATTGGCCTTTCTACCTCTGAACAACTCAAAAGGAACTGCACCAGTGGTCGAATGCGGAGTTAAGCAGTAAGCTACCAGAATTTGTTTTAGACCCTCTTTCCAATTTCTCCCTGCCACCACCTCCAGTTGCACACACTCTTTTATACACTTGTTAAATCTTTCTACCACTCCATTCCCTTCTGGGTGGTACAACTAGCATAACTTATGTTTGATTCCCAATTTCCTCAGATATTCTTCCATCTCCTTTGAAACAAATTGGGGACCATTGTCTGTGAGGATGGAGTTGGGATAGCCTTCCCGAGAAAAGATTTCCTCAAGGAGACCAATTATTCTTTTAATTTCCATACTACTGAGCACACCAATCTCGACCCACCTGAAAAATTGATCCACTAACACTAGAATATAGTTGCTACCTGCTCTTGCATAAATCGGTCCCACAATATCCATCGCTACCACATCCCATGACCTGCTTGACATACTTCTGACACACATCGAAGGTACCCTTGTTTTATAGATTTTATCACTGTTACAACAGTCTGGGCATTCTCTAATCACTCTCTCAATACTTAAGTCCATTCCTGGCCACCAATAGTTTAAGCAAATTCTAGCTTTGGTTTTGCTAATTCCTTGATGTCCCGTGTGCCCCAATTGTGTTATTTTGTCTGTAAGAACACTTGGGACCACTAACCTTCCTCCCCGAAACAATAACTCTCCTGACACAAATAACTCATTTCTAACTCTCCAGAAACCCTTCAATGTTTCAGAATCTTTTAAGCTCTCAGAGTCCCACGTGTTCTTGAGAAAATTACATACACGTTGCAAAACAGGATCATTAGCTACTGCTTCTATCCACTCATCCTGTTCAATTATACCTTCTGTTATATTGCACACACTGAACTCATCTTCGTGACCTCTGCTGAAGTCTTCTTCCGTTTCAGAAGCAAGTCTAGACAAGCATTCAGCTGTGTTGTTATATGCTCCCGGAACATAAAACATTCTGAAATCAAAGTCTTGGAGGTTAACAATCCATCTACTGATTCTAGTCAAAATTTGATCTAGTCCTTTTCTCATGAAAACCTCCACTAACGGCTTGTGGTCAGTATATACATGGAACTCCCTACCCCACACAAAATTCTTAAATTTATTAATACCCCAAAAGACACTTGAGGCCTCTTTCTCGATGGTAGAATAATTTACCTCTGCTTCTCTCAGTGTTCGTGAATTGTATACTACTGGTTTCCACTCTTGATAATTTCCTCTTTGCAAGAGGACCGTTCCTAAACCCTTAGTACTGGCGTCTGTCATGATTCCACATAACTCATTGGGATTAAATTATTTTAAACATCCTACTTTCGAGAGCTCACTTTTGACAGAATCAAACTCTCTCTCACACATTTCATCCCACACAAACTCCACTCCTTTTCTGAGCAACCTACGCATGTTTTCTGTTTTTGAGGCTAAGTTGGGTAGAAATTTGGCGTGGAACTCTACCATACCTAAAAATGCTACAAATTCTTCTTTCTTCTCTGGGGAATGTAACTTCAGAATGTTCTCAATCAAATATTGCTTAGGATACAACCCTGTCGAAGTAATCTTGTGCCCCAGATACTCAATCTCTTGTTTACCAAAAGAACATTTTTTTAGCTTCAATGTGAGTCCATGATTTCTTAAGAAGTTTAAAACTTTCCTTACTCTCTCTTCATGCTCCTCCTTCGTTCTAGCATACACCAAAATGTCGTCCTGAAAATACTTTATCCCTAGTTCAGAGCCAAATAAATTGTGCTTTAAACGCTGAAATACTGAGGCAGCTGACACTAGCCCAAAGGGCAACCTAACAAATCTAAAAGTACCAAAAGGTGTGATGAAAGTGGTGAGATCCCTGGAATTAGCATGTAACAGAACCTGATGGTAAGCTGAAGCCAGATCCAAAGTGCTAAAATATTTTGCCCCATGTAATAAAGTTACCATCTCCGTGATGTTTGGCAAGGGAAACTGGTCACTAATGACTGCTTTGTTAAGATTCCTCAAGTCTACACATAATCTGATCTCACCAGATGACTTACGGACGACAACTATGGGAGAAACCCATTCCGATGCCTCTATAGGTTCTATTATACCTTCACCACACAACCTACGTAATTCTTTTTCCACATCATCTCTCATTGATATGGGAACAGTTCGCACCTTGCATACTACTGGTACAGTCCCCTCCTTGATTCTAATGCAATGTACATATTTGGTTAGGCATCACAAAGTGTCACTGAACACATCACTGAACTCACGCACGAAATTAGGAACACATTCAACCTTATTGCCCGTGGAAATCTCGCACACACCACTTGAGATTTGCACAAACTCCTTCTTAAGCAAAACTGGTGTTGGGATATTGGGATCCAAAATAACCTTCAGTTCTTTCTGATGTGGCCAGCTCAACACACTATCCCCCTTCACAGGGATGTAGATTTTACCTACAATAGTGTTAGATTTGAAAGTAATTTCTGATTCAAAGTATCCCCTTAAATCTATGATTTGTCCACCATAACCTCCAGAGACTACATCTGGATCTTTAAGTTTCACTCTGTGACTCAAATACTTATCAAACACTTCATCGGACAATAAAGTCAGCCATGCTCCTGAATCAAAGAGAACTTCACACTCAATGCCACACATGGTTACAAAGTC